>NC_069703.1:1306666-2613333 GCF_023699985.2 Odocoileus virginianus | reverse complement strand
CTGTAGCTCACCAGGCTCCTCTGTCAGTGGGATTTCCCAGGCAAGAATACTAGAGTAAGCTGCCATTTCTTTCTCGAAGGGATCTTCCTCACCCAAGGGATTGAACCTGTGTCTGCTGCATTGGTATGCAGAATCTTTACCACCAGGGAAGAACTAAGCTAGCATAGAAAAATAGGAAACGTTTTGCACTTTTGAAACAAAGAATCTTACTTCATGTACACTTTAATAATAATTGGCTCCTTTCGTTATTGTTGTTGTTTTCCTCTTATGGTCATTTTTTTAATAAAATGCTATACATCCCACAATATGTTGTTTCCATTTTGTATTTACTAACTTATGTAGAAATTTCAGTAACTACACATTGTTATAGAGATAGAATTGGAGTTTTAGACTTTCATATTAAAGCTCTGAATTAAATTATCCAAAATTTAAGGTGACTGTCCGGTAACTTGCAAGTTGTTTAAACCATATTATTTAGTAAAGAGATATCAGTGATTATTGAGATAAATTCCAGAATTTGAGGAGGTTTAGCTGATTAAAAGTGTGAAGGATATTTATTAGAGAGGGACCTGTGCCAACAAAGATTTTGCCTTTCCCCTATATAGGTATTGTGTTTTTTTCTGTATTATTTAAGTGTAATGTATGAGGGTAAACATAATTCCCCTAAAAAGTAAAAAATGAATTTAATTAAGAAACATTTAATTAAAATGGGGGAAGCTATTCTTTTCTTCTTATTATAATAATGGTTTTCTAAAATTGCATATTCAAGTAAAATGGAAGTCATTGGTACATATTACATCAGTGTTTCAAACTTTTATACATTATAATTTTACAGATGTGAACAAAATTTATTTTTACAAACAGCAAAATGATAGAAGTCCATTTTCCCTGTTAACTTTACACTTTTAACCACCAGTTTTCACTTAATTGTTCTACTCTCTTCTCTGATCTGTCAAAACAAGCATAGAAATACATGGTACATAAAATGATACTAAAGATGTGAAACAATTGGTAAGCATTACACTAACCTACTCAAATATTAATGTAATACTGAAAATATCTCAGAAGATATATTGTGATTTTCTTATGTATTTTCCAAGGAGCAAATCTACTCCTATTTTTTATTTTCACAAAATAAGCATAAAATAAAACTGATATTAGCTAAATCTATGTGGAGTAATCTTCATAAATAAAAGAACAAAATATAAAAATATCAAAAAGTGAAATAAACTGAAAAAAATCACCCTTTCTAGAAAGAATGAAGAATAAAACCAAACAATGAATGGATACAGTAAAAAGCAACATTATATGAATTTACCTTAAGACAAATAATTTTGACAAATTTAGAACTAAAACTGTTGGCAGGAAGAATTCTAACATGGTCGAGATTATAGTACCAAATATTAAATTGGCAGCTGCAAAATATACTGCCAATAGAATTTTCTAAGACTGTGATAAATTATGAGTAAATCACTAAACATGCTATTCCAAATAATTTGATTAAGATGAAAACACACTGCCAATAAGTCATGACAATTTTAATAAATATAAATTACTTAATCACATGCTGTAATTCTTGTCGAAAGTATGTTGATTTTTTTGGAGTTTCATTGATAAATACTCTATGAAATTTCAACAATAAAAATCATATATGTTTGAATTTATGTCAAAAATGAAGATTTAGATAAGATGTCAATACTAGAGATAGTTCATTCTACTCATTCTTGCTAAGACAATCAAGGCATATAACAGTTTCCTCCAGAAGGTTACTATCCCATTTATTAACACATTTTGCTTTAGTAAATGTATTTTATATTGGAAGTCATAGAAGTCAGATAAAATTAATTATAAAATCATAATTACAGTTTAGATAGTTCTCTTTAAAGAAATGGAAAAAATACTCTGTTTTATTTAAACTCTTTGGCTAGAAATTAACATCTCTGGTCACTTTAGGAAAATAAATATTCTTTTCTCAACTATCTCTTTATTCGTTCTGTTCTTCACAGCTCCTTTGCAATTTGACACCATACATTTATTTTGGTGTTTACTGTCTTCTTACCCAATAAAATGTAAGCCTCTTAAAGTTAAAGACTTGGCTTTATTTTATTCCTAGAGTCATATCTATCACCAGGACTTCCCTTGTGGCTCAGTGCTAAGAATCTGCAATGCAGGAAACAGGGGTTCAATCCCTGACCCAGGAAGATCCCACAAGCCATGGAACAACTACGCCCATGCACCACAACTATTGAGTTTGTGCTCTAGGGACCAGGAGCTGCAACTAATACGTGCCACAGCTACTGAAGTCCATGCATGTTGGAACCCATGCCCTGCAATAAGTAAGAAAAGTCACCGTAATGAGAAATCCTCACCCTCACATTGCAACTAGAGAGTAGCCCCACTCATCACAAATACAGAAAAACTCATGAAGCAATGAAGACCCAGCATAGCCAAAAATAAATTTTAAAAAAATTATCACATGTTAGATACTCAAATATATTTGTTGAATTAATAAATGAATTAATGAATCCATCTTAACTTATGTCTTTTAAAATATGACTCTATTTGTAAATGCTTTTGAATTGTGGTGCTGGAGGATTCTTGAGAATACCTTGGACAGCTAGGAGATCAAATCAATCAATCAATCCTAAAGGAAATCATCTCTGAATATTCATTGGCAGAACTGATGCTGAAACTAAAGCTCCAGTAATTTGGCCACCTGATGTGATGAGCTGACTCTCTGGAAAAAATGCTGATGCTGGGAAAGATTGAGGGCAAAGGGAGAAAGGGACAGCAGAGGATGAAATAATTAGATAGCACCATTGACTCAATGAACATGAATTTGAGCGAACCCTAGGAGACAGTGAAGGACAGGGAAGCCTGGTGTGCCACAGCCCATGGGGTCGCAAAGAGTTGGACATGACTTAGCAACTGAATGACAACAAATAGGCCTGAAAGTCCAAGATTATTGTTGGCGGTAGTCTCTGTACCGTATTTACTTTTCAATCTGTGAAAACATTCCTGAAATAAATAGTGACTTAGAATTATTCTTAATGTCAAGAGATTAAAAGAGATCATTTTCAACTAGTATAATAGGTTAAAACATTTTTCAGAGAATAAAAAAAAATAGTTCACTGTTCATTAATTTAAAATAGAATGTTTAGTAATCTCTTTGATATCACTTTGTTTTGTGATACAGAAATTAATATATTTATATATTTTTTATTACTTGTCTAGTCTATAACTTCAAAATAATGCTATGACTGCAATAAGTGGGAAAGTAGTTAAGTTTCATTTACAGAGCAACAGCCAAGGTGTTTGCTGTGATGTCAAAGGTTGTTTAAATATATGTAATACATCCCAGCTGTTTCTTCCCCCACATAACCAGCTATAGAGGTTTGAAAGTGAAAAAAAAGGAAAAACTTGGCAATTCCTATCTCTGTTTTGATTAGTATAACTTCTGCTGTCTTGCCAGGAAATTCCTCCCTCTACATTAAGAATATCCTGGAAGTTTCAATTACTTTTCTTCTCTTATGATATTTTATGATTAAGAAATTTAATATTCATTACATTAAATAATATTTCTTATATCACAAACATACACACAAAATGCCATGTTTTAGCTGAACAGCATGTTCTATGAAATGTCCAATTGTCCCTTTTGCCACAGTTTATTAGAGGTCAGAACATCTTAAATATAAAGATGTCATTTATCCCAAATTTCAAGCTGTACTGAAATTAAATTCCCGGAGAGAACAGATACAGGAGATTTGTGCCAGAACATTTCCCAATAGCAATATCAAAGAGAAATGGAGAATAATTTTCCTAATTGAAACTATACGGGGAATATAAGGTAGGGAGTATTTAATTAATTGATTTGGAATAAGGCCAGAACTTCAGGGTTAATACCACTGCTGTTTCAAAGAGTGCCATGGGATCCTGAATGCCAATGAGTGGTCAACAAGACTGGTAAGTTTTACTCAAGATTAACGCTAATGCAGCTTTAAGCACCTCTTTGGGATAAATATTTTATACATATTGTTTCATCTCTTTTGTATTTCTTATTTTTTTTACTACCAACATTTTCTAAGCTCAGGTAATGGAATTTATTATTTAATATGATATTTTAAAATAAACCCTTAATTTGTTTTAATACTTTTGATTTTTTAAAGATATCACAGAATGTTATTAGTTAACTATAAATCCCCTACCACACATAGTGATATAACTCATTCATATTTAAAATGATGCTCTTAAAAGAATATGAATAATTTAAATAAAATGATAATTAGTCTAGTATATCATGAAAATGGTCTATCTTGTTTCTGAAGTAAAGCTGCTTTAGTTATTATAGAAAATTTTCTGTGATCACGTGACATTTCCTATGATCAATTCTCACAGAAAAATTTTGATCATTATTAATGAAAAAGTGTAGTTCCAAATGTAATTTTTTATAAAAATATAACAATCATGAGAACACCAGGGATAGAAATGAGCAAGAAGTGCTTAGGTATTATGATTTTTTTAAAGTTACATCAACTATTGTAGTTTATATTTTAAAATATCCTAAATTTCTGTTTTGCTTTGACTGGAATTATTTAACAGTAAGTTTAAGAATATTGACCATTTATTTACCAGTACTTTAAATGTGAAGATGACATTGACTTATGTATTACTCTGCTTGGGCATCCATAACACAGTATCACAGACTGGGTGGCTTAAACAATAGAAATTAATTTTCTCAATAGTTATGAAATCTATAAGACCAAAATAAAGATGTCAGCTTGGTTCCTAGTGAGACTCCTCTTCCTGGCTTGTAGACCATTACCTCCTCACTGTGTCCAAGCGTGGTTTCCCCTCTGCTCATGTGTGTGTTGTGTGCATGCCTGCAAGTGCATATGTGAAGAGGAAGCGAGTACAGGAGTGAGCTCTCAAGTATCTCTTCACCTTCTTACAGGACATTAGTCGTGTAGAATTGGGGCCTCACCCTTATGTACTGTGTTAACCTTAACTACCTTCTTCAGGCCTTATTCCCAAATACAGATCACATTAAGAGTTAGGGCTTCAACAAATACATTTTGAGAGATCATAATTCAGTCAATAATAAGCTACATTAGCATAGTTCAGAACACTCTCTTGTTCTTGTGTGCATGTATAGACATGCACAAAGCTAGACATTATTTTTGAAAAAAAATCAATTATATTTGGAAATATACAAAATGCTTTCATAAAGGAATCTTCAGAATGAGTCATACCATTTGCTGACATTTACTTATACTAGTTTCTTTGCTTTTGCATAATGCATTAAGGTTCTTGAATACAAACACATGCAGACACACCTCTCCATATACGACATCTAACTTCCTCCAAAATCCTCAAGATGCTCTCTTGGTTAGGTCAAAATAGTATGATTAAAAAATGAATTAAGATGTGGCAGGTGTGTCAGAAAAGTGAAAAAGAACATGCCATGAATAAGCTTCCAGACTGTTAAAACCTTTAATGTTATTTTCTGACTTGTATTTATAATTTTGTTTCTCACACCCATTATGAACTTCATCTCTTAATTTCCCTGTAGTCCTATCAATACAGCACCAAAGTATGATATGTATTTAAATTCCTGCTGTCCTATCAAATATCCAATATTGTACTTGGTCATCATATCTAGCTACTGAAATATGTGTGGCTTTGTTCCAGTTTGCTGGTTTCACTGTTATTAGTGAAAGTGAAAGTGAAATTGCAGAGTCAAGTCTGACTCTTTGTGACCCCACAGACTGTAGCCAGGATCCTCTATCCATGGGATTTTTTTCTAGGCAAGAGTACTGGAGTGGGTTGCCATTTCCTTCTCCAGCTATTAGACTACAGTAAATGATATTCCCTGGTATTGTAACCAAAGAGATTATTAAAAATAGATGAATTGGGGACTTTCCTGGTGGTACAGTGGATGAGAATCTGCCTGCCAATGCAGGTGACATCGATTCAATCCCTGGGTCCAGGAGGATTCTACATGCCACGTAGCAATGAGGCCCATGCGCCACAACTACTGCACTTGGGCTCCTAGAGCCTGTGCTCTGAAACAATCGCAGCCATTGCAATGGGAAGCCTGCATACCACAACAAAGAGTAGCCCCCTGCTAGCTGCAAGTAGAGAAAGCCCTCAAAGAGCAAAGACCCAGTGCAGGCAAAGTAATTAATTAATTAATTAGATGGTTCTATTGCATATAAGGGCTTTCCTGGTGGCTCAGCTGGTAAAGAATCCACCTGCAATGTAGGAGACCTGGGTTCAATCCCTGGGCTGGAAAGATCCCCTGGAGTAGAAAATGGCAAACCACTCCAGTATTCTTGCCTGGAGAATTCCATGGACTATATATTTCATGGGGTCACAAAGACAGAGTTACTTTCACTTTTATTGGATATAAAGTTATGAAGTCTGTAGTAAGATGAAAATTAGCCTAGGGGCAATTTCTGTAGCTAATGAATCCTCCAACTTTACTCTTAGAATTGGTCTAAAAAAAAAAAAAAAGAATTGGTCTAATTCATTTATCCATCTACATCAGTCATTCAGTTCAGTTGCTCAGGATTACCCTCTTTGGGGCCTGTGATCTATCAGAGTGTTCAAAGGATTCAGTAGTTTCATAGGCAGTGAAGAATAAGGGACCTAAACATTTATGAGAGAGACTTGTCAACTAATTGAATAAATAAAGACAGGAATGAGAATGACTGATATAACACCACTACTACTTCAGTTCAGTTCAGTCACTCAGTCGTGTCTGACTCTTTGTGACCCCATGAACCGCAGCACGCCACGCCCTGCCGTCCATCACCAACTCTTGGAGTCCACACAAACCCATGTCCATCGAGTCAGTAAGGCCATCCAACCATCTCAAATTCTGCCGTCCTCTTCTCCTCCTACCCTCAACCTTTCCCAACATCAGGGTCTTTCCAAAAGAGTCAGCTGTTCACATCAGGTGGCCAAAGTATTGGAGTTTCAGCTTCAGCATCAGTCCTTCCAATGAATATTCAGACTGATTTCCTTTAGGATGGACTGGTTGGATCTCCTTGCAGTCCAAGGGACTCTCACGAGTCTTCTGCAACACAACAGTTCAAAAGCATCAATTCTTCAGTGCTCAGCTTTCTTTATAGTCCAACTCTCACATCCATTCATGACTACTGGGAGACCATAGCCTTTACCAGATGGACCTTTGTTGGCAAAGTAATGTCTCTGCTTTTTAATATGCTCTCTAGTTTGGTCATAACTTTTCTTCCAAGGAATAAGCATCTTTTAATTTTATAGCGGCAATCACCATCTGCAGTGATTTTGGAGTCCAGAAAAATAAAGTCAACCACTGTTTCCCCATCTATTTGCCATGAAGTGATGGGATGGGATGCTGTGATCTTTGTTTTCTGAATGTTGAGCTTTAAGTCAACTTTTTCACTCTCCTCTTTCACTTTCATCAAGAGGCTCTTTAGTTCTTCTTCACTTTCTGCCATAAGTGTGGTGTCATCTGCATATCTGAGTTTATTGATATTTCTCCCAGCAATCTTGATTCCAGCTTGCGCTTCATCCAGCCCAGCATTTCTCATGATGTACTCTGCATATAAGTTAAATAAGCAGGGTGACAATATACAGCCTTGACGTACTCCTTTTCCTATTTGGAACTAGTCTGTTTTTCCATGTCCAGTTCTAACTGTTGCTTCCTGAACTGCATACAGATTTCTCAAGAGGCAGGTCAGGTGGTCTGGTATTCCCATCTCTTTTAGAATTTTCCACAGTTTATCATGATCCACACAGTCAAAGGCTTTGGCATAGGCAATAAAGCAGAGATAGATGTTTTTCTGGAACTCTATTGCTTTTTTGATGATCCAGCGGATGTTGGCAATTTGATCTCTGCTTCCTCTGTCTTTTCTAAAACCAGCTTAAACATCTGGAAGTTCACAGTTCACATATAGCTGAAGCCTGGCTTGGAGAATTTTGAGCATTACTTTTCCAGCGTGTGAGGTAAGTGCAATTGTGCAGTAGTTTGAGCATTATTTCGCATTGCCTTTCTTAGGGATTTCAGCTAAAGATGGAGAAGCTCTATACAGTCAGCCAAAACAAGACCAAGAGCTGACTGTGGCTCAGATCATGAACTCCTTATTGCCAAATTCAGACTTAAATACATCTACAGAAACATATATTAATTAGATTTAATTAATTAGATATAATATTAATATTATATACAATTAGAAAATAGCTATGCTGTCCCTCACTTTTTTCTACTGTACACATTTCTGCTTTGATTTGCCAAGCAGTTATAATAAATGCTCTTGGTTTGATATAAGGCAATTAAGCATTAATTGATTATCAAAGTAAAATAGGTTAGCCACTGAAAGATAATGGGAAATAGAAGAAAAGACAGCAAAATAAATTTGCTGAACACATTCTACTGAAGAAACAGGCTACTTTTTGCCAAAAGTAAGAGCTGTTTTATCATGGTTTATCAATAGATACAGTATGGATTTTTAACTTTTTTCAAAATGCAATATAAATTATTATTAGTCATGTTTTGTGTTTTTATGATCACCATACCTTTTCAAAATATATTGTCATCATCGACCCTCCACTTTTCATATGCAGTATTTGAATAAATTGAGAAAACATGAAATTCTTCTCCCACTACAAGAATATCTAGATCTATCTATCTATCTTTCCCCATATAGCTATCAATAGATGGTCAATAACATGGTCAACCACTTATTTTAAATTTTAGAGGCATATTAATTTAAAGTGCACTTAGTCTGATACTGAAACAAGAGCATTTACTAATTTTATATAGCTGAATTATACAACTTGCATAATTTGTTTTTCATATAAACTATGAAACTTGCTGGCCATGCTAGAATAGGGCATTTATGACTTGAACTCTTACCGTACATAATTACAAAGCTATATGAAGTAAAAATTAGCAGACTTTGGACAAGAGGAAGCAACAGATTGTGATCCCTGAGAGATGGGAACAAGCACTCCAATCACCCAGGCATTATGCCTGAAGGCAGTTTCAGAAATTCAAGGTCAAAGAGCCTGAAGTTCTCACTAAGTTAAAAGAGATAATTGACATTTAGGGCAGCTGAGGCAGCTGGAAGTTATAGGGCTGAGTTCTAGCAAGGAAATACACAGAAAGAGCCTCAGAAATATGTAGAGGATTTTTGCTCTATATTGAACTGCACATGCATAAGGTGAAACTTTACACCTACACCTACCCACACCACCCTCAACACACACACAGTGAAAAGTTTTAAAAAGAACCACTTCCAGAGATCACACAAGCTGGACAGACTTGCAAGTTCTGACCAGCCAGAATGGGGAGTACTTGGACACCAAATGGGATTTTCCATAACAAACTGCAAGAAGATAAATTTCAGTATAAGGTAGAAAAATCCCTCAAGAACATCTATTTTAGTCCTGTGTAAACAAAGTTTTAAAACAGGTCTCAAAGGAATCAAAATGACCTGTATATAATGCGAGTGCCTTAAAATTAAAGCTCCGAATTTCCTTTTTAAATCGAAAAACATAATATTTGAACATTTAAAATTATAATATTTACAGTGTTTGTTATCAAATAGACATGCTAAGCATTAGAAATGTGCCTGTAGAAATTTTAAGGAAACTACAAAATAAAACCTATTACAATTAAATAATTTAGTCAGTGAGTTAATTAGTAAAAAGGTCACTGGACATAAGTTAAATATAAAATATCATTTTTATAGATTTTTTTACATTTTTTACATTTATATATATATATTTTTACATTTTTATAGATTAGCAATAAACATAAGAATTAGATATTTTAAAGGTGTCTCTTATGCTACCATTAAAAATCAAATTCAGAAGAATTTAACAAACGTGCAAGATTCAAACTTGAAAAATATAAAAACATTTCTAAGAGAAATTAAGAAAGGTGTCAATAACTGCATCAAAAATCCATAGTTTTAAATGATAATTCCCCCTTTTGAAGTACAGATTCAATATAATCTTAGTTAAAATCACATTAGTGTATAATAAAGACAATAAATAAATCAATAGGAAATATATGTAGTAATGCAAAAACACTGAATAGTCAAAAATTCCTGATGTAAATTGTATTATTGTGCTACAGTAATCAACTGTTCGTTGGATTACGGATAAAAACATAAATTAATTGAACAAAGTAGAGTCTGAAATATACCCAGAGTGAACTGATTTCTTTACAAAAGGACTCAGTCAATTCAATAGTAGAGAGTTATTTCAACAAATAAGAGTTAAATACTCAGATATTCCAACAAAAACTCAAAATGAAATTTAAATGGTAAAATGTAAAACTACTAACTTTGTAGAAGAAAGTTTTTTTGTAATAAATCCTCATAAACATGGAGTAGGCAAAATAATAATTTAAAAATTCCAAACTATAAAAGAAGAAAAGTAAAATTGAAGTTCACAGATACTAAAATATTCTGATCTGGAAAATTATAACTAAAAAATTTAAATGAAGCTACAGAGTGTATGACAATATTCACAATACAATAATACATGTATCTGGCAAATTACTAACATCTCAATGGCATAAAGCTCTTCAAGTTCAATAATGAAACATAACCCAATAAAAATGTGCTAAATATCTGAACAGACACTTCCTGAAATAAGATACACAGATGACTGATAATGACAAGAAAACTTGCTGAACGAATAAAATCACAAAAAAATACCACTATAAACCCATTGATAATACAATATGTACTAAGTCACTTCAGTCATGTCTGACTCTTTGTGACCCTATGAACTATAGCCTATCAGGCTATTCTGTCCATTGGGATTCTCCAGGCAAGAATACTCTAATGGGTTTCCATGCCCTCCTTCGGGAGATTTCCCTAACACAGGGTTCAAACCAACATCTCTTATGTCTCCTGCATTGGCAGGTGATTTCTTTACCACTAGCGCCACATGGGAAGCCCAGATAATATAATGGCTAATACTAAAAAGACTGACTGTTGGCAAAGACGTGGAGCAGAATAATGCCCCCAGTGAGAAATAAAAGGGTTAAAACCATTTTGGAAAACCAGTGTGGCAATTTCTTGCGAAGTTTGATGTGTCTTTTATAAACAATTCAGTGATCACACTAGTAAATATATGAATCCCCAAAAAGATGATGATTAAACCTCAATAAGTTTATAAAGAGCAAAAAGTGAAACATACAAGAGTTCATCCTGTATAATTTCATTTATAAGTAGCTCTAGGTCAGTTCAGTTCAGTCGCTCAGTCATGTCCGACTCTTTGTGACCCCACGAATCGCAGCACTCCAGGCCTCCCTGTCCATCACCAACTCCCAGAGTTCACTCAAACTCATGCCCATAGAGTCGGTAATGCCATCTGCCAGGAGCTGGAACATGAGATCCCACCCATGACAAGGTCATGAGGAGAAGGCCTGACAAGCAAGGCAGATCAGGACTTCGAGAGTTTCGAAAGGCTGCCCCGGTGCTCACCTTAAAGATGATCTCTGTCTTCCTGATGCCTGCTATATTAGACCACTCCCTAATTTCTGTGATGCAGGTAGAAGACCTTCCCCAATCTCTCTCCAAACAGAATGAACTTAGAACTTTAATCAGCATGTCCCCCGGACGGTGGTATCCCATAAGATTACCCAGGATGAAAGGAGTGTCTCAATTTAGACCCCTTTGCTGGCATTCTAGCCTGCTTGGCAAATGCATACTAATGCACATACCTGCTCACAAAACCTTAATCATAAACAGCATAAAGAACCTGATCACACAAAAGACCCTAATAGGCACAGAGCCCTTCGGGGGGTGAGGAAGCCCTATTAGAGAACACAAAAATATTATTCTAAAAGTGGTTATAGTTAAAGATTTAGAAAAATAAGAGTTTAGAATTGTTAATTTTAACCAGGAATGCTAAACAGGGGTTCACCGGAGCTGCAAAGTCTTTGTGTTGTAAACCTTTTAGATAAATTTAACTGATAACTTCTGCAAAAGGACTGACCTTTGTGTTCATTAAAGAATAGATTACAGGAAAACAGCTTTATATTCACCTAAGTCATAAAATGTCAATAGGCCACGAGGCCAGAAGATGATGTACAAGACTTTCACAAAGAAGTATGCAGAAAGCACCCTGGTTTTGTGAAGGATAAGCTGATGTAATATTAAACTATCTTCCCCTTAAAAATGTACTAACTTAGAATATAAAAGCTACAGGAAAAAAAAATAAAGATTTGCCAGACTCTGCTGCACCCCGTCTGGTCACTCTCTCTCTCTCTCTCTCTCTCTCTTTTTTTCTCGCCGACGCCGTTCATCCTGAGGGTACCCCTGGATCCTGCTGAGGCTGGACCCCCGAAGCCATCCAGCCATCTAATCCTCTGTCGTCCCCTTCTCCTCCTGCCCCCAATCCCTCCCAGCATCACGATCTTTTCCAACGAGTCAACTCTTCTCATGAGGTGGCCAAAGTATTGGAGTTTCACCTTCGGCATCAGTCCATCCAATGAACACCCAGGACTGATATCCTTCAGGATGGACTGGTTGGATCTCCTTGCAGTCCAAGGGTCTTCTCCAACACCACAGTTCAAAAGCATCAATTTTTTGATACACAGCTTTCTTCACAGTCCAACTCTCACATCCATACACCACCACTGGAAAAACCATAGCCTTGACCAGATGGACCTTTGTTGGCAAAGTAATGTCTCTGCTTTTTAATATGCTATCTAGGTTGGTCATAACTTTCCTTCCAAGGAGCAGGCGTCTTTTAATTTCATGGCTGCAGTCACCATCCACAGTGATTTTGGAGCCCCCAAAATAAAGTCTGACACTGTTTCCACTGTCTCCCCATCAATTTCCCATGAGGTGATGGGACCAGATGTCATGATCTTAGTTTTCTGAATGTTGAACTTTAAGCCAACTTTTTCACTCTCACTTTCATCAAGAGGCTTTCAGTTCCTCTTCACTCTGCCATAAGGGTGATGTCATCTGCATATCTGAGGTTATTGATATTTCTCCCAGCAATCTTGATTCCAGCTTGTGCTTCTTAAGACAAGTCTAATCTGTAGTGATAGCAGACAGCAAATGAATAAAAAGGTCACAGGAAATTTTCATTGTTATGAATGCATTATATATCTAATAGTGCATTCAGCTCTACTATGTAGTGCTGACTACACAAGCATACACTTTTCTCAAACTCATTTTGAAATGGGCACATTTTCTTGCTTGAATTATATTTCATCAAAGTTCAGTTTAAAAAGTCTACATTATAATCTTTTAAAATAGATTTTTTTTTTCCTTTTTGGCTTTCTTTTTTGATAGAGAGACAGGAGACAAAGAGACAGAGAGAGATAGAGGTTTTGGCTAAATTTTAGAAAGATATGACAACCTTAGACAGAGTATTAAAAAGCAGAGACATCATTTTGCCAATAAATTTTCGTATAGTCAAAGCTATGGTTTCTTCCAGTAGTCATGTACGGATATGAGAACTGGACCATAAAGAAGGCTGAATGCCGAAGAACTGATGCTTTTAAATTGTGGTGCTGGAGATCTTGAGAGTCTCTTGAACAGCAAGGAGATCAAACTAGTCAATCTTAAAGAAAATCAACCTTGAATATTCATTGGAAGTTCTGATGCTGATGCTGAAGTTTCAATACTTTGGCCACCTGATGTGAAGAACCCACTCATTGGGAAAGACCCTCATGCTGGAAAAGATTGAAGGAAGGTGAAGTGGAGGACAGGAGGATGAGATGGTTGGATTAAGCTGGACATGAGTTTGAGCAAACTCTGAGAGATGGTGAAGGACAGGAAAACCTGACCCTAGTTGAGAGCACAACAACCACCACCTCTGAATGTCTGTAAGGAAGAAGAGGTTAACACATCTTTCAGGGAGGTTGGCCATTGTAGGAGATATTTACAAGATAATGGCCTTTTTACTTTACTTTCTCAACTCCTTCCCTCTCTGTTCTATAAAAGAACCTGGCATACAGATAGCAACAAGATGGTTATTTTGAGATACTACTCTTCCATTGTCTCTGTCAGTCAACTTTCCTAATAAAGTTGTATTCCTTGATCAAAACCTTGTCTCCAATTTTATTGGCCTGTAGTGCAGCATGTAGAGCATGGTTGGACTGGGTAACACTTGAGACATGTCTCAATGTTGCAGATATGATAAATATTTCACTATTTCATTGTCATCTGCAAGCTAATGAAATCCCTCCCTTTCCAATTATTAATTGCTGCATAACCAACTACTCCAAAATTTAGTGGATCAAAATAATGACAGTGTATATGAATGTATGTGTGGTAAGTTGCTTCAGCTGTGTCTGCCTCTTCACACCCCTATGGACTGTAGCCCTCCAAGCTCTTCTGTCCATGGGATTCTCCAGGCAAGAATACTAGAGTGAGTTGCCATGTCTTGCTCTTTGGCATCTTCCTGACCCAGGGATCAGACCCATGTCTCTTATGTCTTCTGCATTGGCAGGCGGGTTCTTTACTACTAACACCACTTTGAGAAGCCCTCAGAGCACACATATTTGCCTGCAAATATGCAATTTTTCAGGTTAGTGGGGATTGCTCCTCTCTTCTCCACTTGGCATGAATCTGTGTCAAGACAGTTGAAAGTTAGATTCATCCAAGTGTTTTCCTACTGAAATGTTGGGTGGTTAATGTGTGCTATAAGGTGAGGCATCAACCAGAGTTGTATCTTCTTAAATTTCTCAAAGGAATGTGGTTGGGTTTTAAGGGTGACTATCCCAAGAAAGAGTGAGCAAAATGGAAACTGTATTGCCACTTAGGCAGAATTTACTAAGAGTGAAAATATGTGTATATTATGACACAGAAATTCTACTAACAGGTGTAGGTCCAACAGAGATATTTATACTAAACACATGTTTCGGAGTTCCAAAAGCACTTATGTCAAATAAGGAAAAATAAATGATAGAAACACCCCAAATATTCATCAACAATAGGATGGATAAATTGAAATATATTTACTATACAAGCAATTGCTATGTGCAACAATGCAGATGGATTCATAAGTATATTTCTGAATGAATGACTGCAAATGAAGCTAGACTTAAAAAAGTATATCAAGCATAATTTAGTTTGCATAAAATTGGAAACCTCTAAAGAAAAGTCTGTGGAGATAAAAGTCATGGTATTAGCTTGGAAGGAGTTTACCAACTTGAGGGAAACATTAGAGAAAGCTGGTTCTATTTCTTATTTGGGTGCTGATTACATTAGTGATTTTACTTAAAAATGAACTGAGCTATGAACTTAACAGAGAAACTTCTCTGTGAATAGATTATACTTCATATAAAATTTTACTGAATAAAAAAAAAATTTTTTTTCAGTGATAAAATTTTACTGAAAATGCATGCACAGATGAACAGTTCATGTAATTTGTACATTCCTTAACTGTATGTTCCTTTGGGATTCTGTTAGGTTCATGCCTCTATGATATCAAAATAAAATTATATATTAATTTTCTATGTTTTTAAAACAAGACACAAATAAGAAAACGTTTAAAGAGCCAAGTTTTACATAAGAACTGTTGTAAATATTCACTCAGGAAAATGATTGCCTGTTAACAAGGAGACAGCTCAAGAAAAGCATAAACTAAAGTCACTTAAGGAACCAGTTTCAGAAATATAGTTCAAGAACATACAGGTTAGTGTAGTTTATTACATTGATTTTTGTTTGTTTGTTTTAATGACGTTACTCTTAAACTCCATAAAATAAAAAGTAAGAAATGACAGAATTGTCACCTTAGTGGCATTAGTATTATATTTAACTTCAAAATGGCTTCCATTGTCTCAGGCTGTGAATGTATTTTACCTATTTTAAGCTGTTCAATTGTTTATAATTTGAGGCATTCAACTTAATTTAGACTATTTTGTAAATAAAAACAAAGTCAACTTATTTCCACATATGGGGCATGGTAATGTATACATATTCATTCATTCATTAAACAACAACACAGAGTTATGGATAAGACAAACATGTGCCATATCCTTATGAAGCTCAATCAAATGGGGAATGTTATGGCTGAACTATGTATCCCTAACATTCATATATTGAAGTCCAAGTCCCAATAGCTAAGAAGGAAATCATATTTGGAGATAAATTATTTAAAGAGGTGGCCACATTAAAATGAATTCATCAGGGCAGGGCCTTAACCAAATATAGGTGAAGTACTTATAGGAAGCACAGAAACACCAGGGATGTGTGCGCTAAGGAAAAGCAGTGTAAGGACAAAGGCAGAAAGCAACTGGCTACTGGTCAAGGAGATAAGCCTCAGGTGAAATCAAACATGGCAACGACTTGATTTTGGCTGGACCCTATAACTGTGAGAAAATACGTTTCTGTGGTTTAAGGCACCCAATTTAAGGTATTTTGTTTTGGCAGTCCTCATACACTAATAAGGAAGTTGTATCTTTAGAAAATACTTTGGAAAATATAGATAAGTACAAAATTGCAACTTTCGTAAGTATTGCAAAAGTATTAAGTTCATAATATGGATTATCACTCCTTATCCAGTCAGAAAAAGACCAAAGAAAAAAAAAGGTTTCTATTTTAAACCAGAAGTGTGAATTGGATTTAACAATCCTCATTGAAGTGGGGATTATTCCAGGAACATCAAACAAATGTCTTGAGAAAGACATTGGCCAATTCTAGGATTAGTGGGCCAGGAGAGTAAGAAATAAAGAGCACAACTGTGCAATCTAAGTTTTGTTAGTCAGCTGGAGACAAATAAAATATAATTAACCCATCCTGTAACAATAATTTAATGTTTTAATTATGTATGTTACTGTATATATATCATTATTATCATTATGTAATATATATAATTGAAAAATATATATCAGTGACAATATGTATAAAATATACATATATATCTATTCTTTTTTCAACAAAGCCTTGGGATTTCTATTTTTTTTTAATTTTTTAATTTTTTAATTTTTTTTTCATTTATTTTTATTAGTTGGAGGCTAATTACTTTACAATATTGTAGTGGTTTTTGCCATATATTGACATGAATCAGCCATAGATTTACATGTGTTCCCCATCCCGATCCCCCCTCCTGCCTCCCTCCCCATCCCATCCCTTTGGGTCTTCCCAGTGCACCAGCCCTGAGCCTTTGTCTCATGCATCCAACCTGGGCTGGTGATCTGTTTCACCCTTGATAGTATACTTGTTTCAATGCTGTTCTCTCAGAACATCCCACCCTCGCCTTCTCCCACAGAGTCCAAAAGTCTATTCTTTACATCTGTGCCTCTTTTCCTGTTTTGCATATTGGGTTATCATTAACATCTTTTTAAATTTCATGTATATGTGTTAGTATACTGTATTGGTCTTTATCTTTCCAGCTTACTTCACTCTGTATAATGGGCTCCAGTTTCATCCATCTTATTAGAACTGATTCAAATGAATTCTTTTTAACGGCTGAGTAATATTCCATTGTGTATATGTACCAAGGCTTCCTTATCCATTCATCTGCTGATGGGCATCTAGGTTGCTTCCATGTCCTGGCTATTATAAACAGTGTTGCAATGAACATTGGGGTGCACATGTCTCTTTCAGATCTGGTTTGCTCGGTGTGTATGCCCAGGAGTGGGATTGCTGGGTCATATGGCAGTTCTATTTCCAATTTTTTAAGAAATCTCCACACTCTTCTCCATAGTGGCTGTACTAGTTTGCATTCCCACCAGCAGTGTAAGAGAGATCCCTTTTCTCCACACCTTCTCCAGCATTTATTGCTTGTAGGCTTTTGGATAGCAGCCATCCTGACTGGCGTGTAATGGTACTTCATTGTGGTTTTGATTTGTATTTCTCTGATCATGAGTGATGTTGAACATCTTTACATGTGTTTGTTAGCCATCTGTATGTCTTCTTTGGAGAAATGTCTGTTTAGTTCTTTGGCCCATTTTTTGATTGGGTCATTTATTTTTCTGAAATTGAGCTGCAGGAGCTGCTTGTATATATTTGAGATTAATCCTTTGTCTGTTGCTTCATTTGCTATTATTTTCTCCCATTCTGAAGGCTGTCTTTTCACCTTGCTTATAGTTTCCTTTGTTGTGCAATAAATACATAAATAAATAGCACAACCACACAATCTAAGTATTATTAGTCAGCTGGGGACAAATAAAATAAAATTAACCCATTCTGTAACAATACTTTAATGTTTTAATTATGTATGTTGCTGTATATATATCATTATTATAATTATGTAATATATAAAATTGAAAAATATATATCAGTGTCTTAATATGTATAAAATATCCCTATATATATATATATATATATATATATATATACACATATCTACCTATTCTTTTCTCAACAAAGCCTTGGGATTTCTAATTGCATGTAACTTTATAACCAATTTTTTAAATTCTGCCATAAATCTTGTATATATACACATAGATACATATTAAACATCTTTCACTGATAAGATATTTAGGTAAAAATTTAATCTTTATAATTCTGAGAATATCCACTTGTGGATATGGTATTACTCATCTTTTGTTTGCTATTTTATATTTAAATAATTTTAGATTTTATTGTTTTATTGTTCAATCGCTAAGCCATGTCTGACTCTTTTGTGAAACCATGGACTACAGTCAGGCAGGCTCCTCTGTTCATGTGATTTCCTAGGCAAGAATACTGCAGTGGGTTGCCATTTCCTTCTGTAAGTGATCTTCCTGACCTAGGGATAATATCTACGTCTCCTGTATTGGCAGGAGGATTCTATACTGCTGAACCACCAGGGAATGCCAATTTATACTTATCAAACTATTACAAAGATAGTGTGGAGCGTTCCCTTGTACTTTTCATCTATCTTTCTTTAATGTTATTATCAATGTAAGCATGGTATATTCATCAGAACCAAGCAACTAACATTGGTAAGCTATGCTAACTACAGAACTATTTATATTTCACCAGTATTTCAGTAACATTTTTATTCTATTTTAGGATTCAAGCCAAGCTATCACCTTGCTGTTCATCAGTCTGTTTCTTTAGTCTTCTCAATCCAATCTGTGATGTTTTTCCCTTACATCCCTGATACTTTTGAAGGTCAAGTATTTGTGTCATATATTTTGTAGAATGACTCTGAATTTTTGCTTTAATTTTCTTTTTCATGATTACTTGAAACCATAGAGTTTTGGAAAGAAATACTACAGAGGCAGCATGCATATACTATCGACCTGACCTATGACTGCTGATGTTAACTCGACCACTTGGTTAAGTGTCTGCCAGTTTTCTTCACTTCAACATTGCCACTTTTATCTTTAGATATACTATTATTTGGAAGTGGTTTACTCAGTCTAGTCTTCATTCAAAGGATAGTGAACTAAGGTTCATCTTAAAAATGGAAGTATGTATATATATTTTTAAAAAATGGTGATGATCCTAAGAATTCTCAACACAAAGCAAAAAGTTCTCCATTTATTCAATGAGATTATGGATGTTCATCAAATCTATTATGGTAATCATTTAATGATTAGTATAAGTCAAATCATTATGCTATACATCTTAAACTCATACAGTGCTATATGTCTAGTATATCTCAAAAAGTTAAAAGAAATAATGGTAAGAATATGTACCAACCACTAGTGTAATCAGCAAATAAGAACAGAAATATTTAAGGATTGGGCAAAACTCGGTCCCCACACAAATTAAACAAAATAAATAAATAAAAACAAAAAGGAAGCAATACTGTACTGGAATAAAGTTATTATCAAGTTTTTTGTTGGTGATAAAGGTTAAGTAACACAAATATTTTGCTTAGAGAAGAGTAGTCACAAGAATGAAATAAAATTAAACAATTAAAGAAAGCATTTTCTATGGGCTAAAAGGATATGAAGAAATAAGACTAGAGAAGAGTAGAACTTCATTGAAGGACATAAATATAGGAAGATAGAAAAGATAAACTGGAGAATCTCATTAGCTGCCAGAAACACAGAGGTAAATTAGAAATCAAGATTATATGACAGAAACAACTATCATTAATTATACATCAACAGATTTTATAACCTAGAATAAATAAGACCCCAGAACTACTGTTGTTCAGTTGCTCAGCCATGTCTGACTCTTTGTTACTCTATGGCCTGCAGCATGCCAGACTTCCCTGTCCTTCATCATCACCTGGAGCTTACTCAAACTGATGTCCATTGAGCTAGTGATGCCATCCAACCATCTCATCCTCCATCCTCCCCTTCTCCTCCTGCCTTCAATCTTTTCTAGAATCAAGGTCTTTTCTAATGAGTTGGCTCTTCTTATCATGTGGCCAATGCATTGGAGCATCAGTTTCACCATCAGTCATTCCAATGAATATTCAGGACTGACACCATCAGTCATTCCAGTGAATATTCAGGACTGATTTCCTCTAGGATTGACTGTTTTGATCTCCTTGCAGCCCAAGGGACTCTAAAGAGTCTTCTCCAACATCACAGTTCAAAAGCATCAATTCTTCAGTGCTCAGCTTTCTTTATGGTCCAACTCTCACAATCATACATGACTATTGGCAAAAATATATATTTTACTATACAGATCTTTGTTAGCAAAGTAATATTTCTGCCTTTTAATATGGGTCTACGTTTGTTGTAGTTTTTCTTCCAAGGAGTAAGCATCTTTTAATTTCATGGCTGCAGTCACCATCTGCAGTTATTTTAGAGCCCAGGAAAATAAATTATCTCATTCAATTCTGGGTGGGGAAGATTCCCTGGAGGGGGAAATGGCAATCCACTCCAGTTTTTTTGCCTGGGAAATCTCATGGACAGAGGAGCCTGGTGGATTACAGTCCATAGTGTCACAAGAGTCAGACAACACAGCCACTAAACAACAGTGTAAGAACAAGGCTAAGAAAATTCAGAATTTCTATTCACTGAGAACATTTTTAATATTAATTAATCCCTGTAATTTATTTTTACAGATTTAAAATTAATTTTCAGTTTCATGCTGAAATGTATAGAGTAAAATAAATAGTAATGCAATACCTTTGGAAAGAAATATATGAATCAGAAAACATATTTTACCTGTTGAAACAGAGCAGGTATTTATTTACATGGATTTAATTTGATTTCTTGCCAAGTGTGTAATGGGGCTTCTCAGGTGGAAGTAGTGGTAAAGAATTCACCTGCCAATGTGAGAGACACAAGAGACTCAGGTTTGATCCCTGGGGCAGGAAGATCACCTGGAGAAGGAGATGCAGTATTCTTGCCTGGAAAATTCCATGGATGGAGGAGCCTGGTGGGCACAGTCTATGGGGTTGCAAATCAGACATGACCGAGCACATACACAATGATATGACAAAACATGCTATGGCCCAATTAGGGATAATCTTTTTGCAATACCTTTAAGTACACCTTAACTTCAATTGTTTCCTATTTGAATGACAATATAGAAGCCCATAAGTTTATGAGGAACAAAATCTAATAAAGATTCCATTCACCTAGAAATACCTGTTGAGAACTTATTATACATACATTGAAATGAGTTAGACATCAGTGACTGTTACTGATTTGACTTGTTCATTTATAAGTAGTATCCAGATTTCAAATTTATTCTCCCTTCAGAAAGAAATTCTACCGAAACTTTATAATTTCTATCAAATAATTGTTCCTCCTCTAACTATTCTAAAGATCAACAAATTCAATTTTCATGTACTTATTTCTTCTTATAGGGGCTTCCTGGGGGTAAAGAACCTGCCTGCCAATGCTGGAAACTTAAGAGACACGGGTTCAATCCCTACTTGGGGGAGATCCCCTGGAGAAAAAAATGGCAACACATTCCTGTATTCTTGCCTGGAGAATCCCCCCAAAGGAGCCAGGTGGGCTATAGTCCATAGGGCCATAAGGAGTCAGATATGAATGAAGTGACTTAGCACAGCACAACTCCTTGTATAGTTCACACTATGCTGTACAACAGTGAAAACACTATTTAAATATAGTTAATACTTATATATTTAACATATTAGTTATATGGTTAATGAAGTAACTATAGTTATACAGTTAATATATTAGTTATATAGTTAATATGGTAACTATAGTTATATAGTTAATATATTAAATATTTTAAAAACTATTTAATAGTTAATAAAGAACCCATGTCTGTTTTCTGCCAGCTTCTTAGTAAGGAAGGAGCTCTGTAGTTAAAGTTTTACCACGATAATGAGTCATTCTCTTTTAAGAGGTGATAAATTAATCAACTTGACCAGGCAGAGGTTCTCGTCAGAGATTTTGATTTGCTGATTGAGAATTCAGTCAATCTCTAACAGTATTAAACTTGAGAGAAAATACAATCATGAATTTTATTGGAATAGACATTTCCTGATACGGTTATGGAGAAGAAAAATCCAGTTTGCTGACATAATGAGGTAGATGAGATAAGACACTTCACAGAGAGGTTCTGAGAAATTTGATTCTCTGTCTAAGTGGTTTTTTATCTGTAACATCTCAGGTAGTCCTATGGCATTTCCAATCCATTTGGTTTTAGTTTCTATAACGTAGCAAAGTATCTCCACTTCCCCTTCCACTTTGCCTGTGTGTGTGTGTGTGTGTGTGTGTGTTTATCTTGTCTGATTTCTACTTTGGGGGTAACTTAGATCAACTTTTATTTTCTAAATCTAAAATATTATTGACTAAAACAAAAAAGAATATTTTAACAAAACCAAAATCCAAGCCAAAATTTAAGAAATAAGTGAATCCTTCTAGTTTACACCTATGACATTTGCATTTTAATATCTTTTGTATTTATTTAAAATATTCATTTTTTGGCACAGTCTTAATATTGGAAGTTGATTTTAAGAAACATGTCTCATGAATATGAGATTGGATTTAAATTACAAATTTTAAGTGTGATTACAAAGAAATAAATTGCCTTCCCAGAACTTCTTGAGATTTCATGTAAAATCACAAAAATTTGCAAATATAAAATCTAGGTGCTTTAGAATGCTGCTTAATTACCACTTCAAATCTAAGAGTCTGTGGCACAGTTGATTAAAAAATTTAATTTAAAATCATTCAATCCTTTCAACATTATCATAATGTCTCTTGGTCCCATTCCACATACAGTGATATATCTGTGTAGATGCTTTTAGATTAAGAGTAATGTCACTTTGCTGTTTACTCAAATTGTAGAGTTGAATTTATATCTCAGAAACTCATCAACACCATTTAAATATATGGAGATATGTGTTTATTTATTCTTTCTGGTTGCCAAATTTCATTCACTAGAACATCTTATTTAAGAGCTACTAAAAATAACAACAATTTAGAGTCTAATTTACTGGAGACAAAATTAGTCAAGTCAGTGAAGACAATTAAATAAGACAGTATAATAAAAACTTCATAAATATTGTATTTAGCTCATTAGCAATTTCCCCTTCTTCTACTAAAATAATACCTCCTTTCTGTCTTAAGGTGCATTTAATTAACCTAACACAATGTACAATTTAATTAAAGAATTTCTCTAGTTATTTCTTCCACACTGTCATCTGAGAAGTAATACCATATGATTCAAATGATATCATATATGCAAATATAGGAGACTGAATATTTTGTTTCCTCTAGTTAGGCACTAGTGAAAGGCAAGATACGAGCCAAGATGGTGGAGGATTAGGACTGGAAGACCACTTTCTCCCCTTCAAATTCATAGAAAGAACATTTGAACGCTGAGAAAACTTCACAAAACAACTTCTGACCGCTAGCAGAAGACATCAGGCACCCAGAAAAGTAGACCATCGTCTTTGAAAGGAGGTAGGACAAAATATAAAAGATAAAAAGAGAGACAAAAGAGCTAGGGACGGAGACCCATCCCAGGAAGGGAGTCATAATAGAGGAAGTTTCCAAACACCAGGAAACCCTTTCACGGGTGGGTCTGGGGGAAGTTTTTGAATCTCGAAGGGCAATCTAACTGGGAGGAAAGATAAATAAAACCCACAGATTATGTGCCTAAAAGCAGCTCCCAGCAGAAAAGTACCCCAGATGTCTGCATCCGCCACCAGCAAGTGGGAGTGGAACAGAGAGGAGCAGGCGGCATTGCTTAGGGTAAGGACTGGGCCCGAATGCCCTGAGGGCAATCGTAGGGAGCTAACATGAGATAGCAACTTAAACTGTGGGACAGGAAGAGAGAGAGAGAGAAAATTAACCTGCCGGCCTTTCCAGAACAAAGAGAATGAGCAATTCCAGAGAAGAGCTAGCCGGGGTTGGACTGGCCCATCCCCGCCAGAGGCAGGAGGCAGGGGGGGTGGGGAAAGTGGCCAACTCGGCCCCAGAGACAGCACCCCCTACCAAACTGCAAAAGGCCTCCAGTTTTTAACCAAAGACTTCCTGAGGTTCTGGACGGTCAACATCCACTGGGAGGGTCGTGGCTAGAGGCCAGCTCCCGAGAATAGACACAAGCCGCAGGCACTTGACTGGTGTACATGGAAACTGAGGCTGGGACGGCAGAGGGGAGAAGGAGCACCACACCTGGGGAGAGTGTGCCCGTCAAGCTCCTGGCTGCCTGAGCTGCTCAGGCGGGGAAGGCACAAAACGCAGTCCCAACCGAATCTGCGCTTTTGTGTAGTACCCAAAACTGGAACCGCAGGCAACGCAGGGCCCGCTCCATATAGAGCAGCCAGGAGCCTGAGCAGTGTAAACGGGGAGAGCACACACCCGTGAGCGAGGGCAAACCCAGTGTGGCTGGAACACTGTGAATGCTCCCCACACACAGCGATATCTGTCTGCAGCGCCCCACCCTCCCCACAGCGCGACTGAACCAGCGAACCTAAACAAGAGACCACCTCCGCCCGCCTGTCTCAGGGCAGAAATTGGACACTGAAGAGACTGGCAAACAGAAGCCAAATAAACAAAGGGGACCGCTTCAGAAATGACAGATGCAACAGATTAAAATCCCTGTAGGTGGAAAGGGCCTATAGATATCGAGAAGTGTAAGCTGGAATGAGGAGCTATCTGAAACTGAACCAAACCCACACTGACCGCAACAGCTCCAGAGAAATTCTTAGATACATTTTAATTTTTTAAATTATTTTTTCTTTTCTTTTCTTCTTTTTTCTCTTTTATTTTCTTTTAAAATTCCATATTACTCCCCCACTACTCCTTAACTTTCATTTTCATTTTCATATATTTTTACTATTTTTTTAATTAGAAAAAAAAAATTTTTTCCTGTTATTTTTTCTCTTATTTTCTTTTAAAGTCCTCTATTACTACTCTATTACTCCTTAATTTTCACTTTCATTTCACTATAACCTTGCAAAAAAAAAAAAAAAAGAAACCCTATTTTTAAATTGAACTTCATATATATTTCTAAAATTTTTTGTGTTTTTGTTTTTGTTTTTAATATTGTATTTTTAAGAGTCTAACCTCTACTCTAGATTTTTAATCTTTGTTTTTCAGTATTTGATATCAATTTTGGACATTTAAGAATCCAATATTCAGTACTCATTTTTACTCAGGAGTGTGTTGATTATTCTCTCCCACTTTTGACTCTCCGTTTTCTACCTCAGAACACCTCTATTTCCTCCCTTCCCCTTCTCTTCCCAATCCAATTCTGTGAATCTCTGTGGGTGTCTGGGCTATGGAGAACACTCTGGGAAGAGATAATTGTGTAGATCTGTCTCTCTCCTCTTGAGTCCCGCTTTTTCTCCTCCTGCTCATCTCTATCTACCTCCTCCCTCTCCTCTTCTTCATGTAACCCTGTGAACCTCTCTGGGTGTCCCTCAGGTGGAGAATCTTTTCACAATTAACCTAGAAGTTTTATTATCAGTGCTGTATAGTTGGAGAAGTCTTGAGACTACTGGATGAATAAAACTGAAATCCAGAGGCAGGAGACTTAAGCCCAAAACCTGAGAACACCAGAAAACTCCTGGCCACATGGAACATTAAGTAAAAGAGACCATCCAAAAGCCTCCATACCTACACTGAAACCAACCACCACTCAAGAGCCAATAAGTTCCAGAGCAAGACATACCAAACAAATTCTCCAGCAACGCAGGAACATAGCCCTGAGCGTCAACATACAGGCTGCCCAAAGTCACACCTAACACGTAGACCCATCTCAAAACTCATTACTGGACACTTCACTGCACTCCAGAGAGAAGAAAACCAGTTCCACGCACCAGAACTCTGATGCAAGCTTCCCTAACCAAGAAACCTTGACAAACCAATTGTCAAACCCCACCCACTAGGTGAAACCTCCACATTAAAAAGGAACCACAGACCACCAGAATACAGAAAGCCTACTCCAGACACAGCAATCTAAACAAGAT
Organism: Odocoileus virginianus; assembly: GCF_023699985.2. NCBI lineage: Eukaryota > Metazoa > Chordata > Mammalia > Artiodactyla > Cervidae > Odocoileus > Odocoileus virginianus. Next base: position 2,587,068 of record NC_069703.1, on the reverse strand, counting down.
GAAAAGGCAGAGAAATACCCAACAGGTAAAGGAACATGAAAAATGCCCACCAAGTCAAACAAAAGAGGAGGAGATAGAGAATCTACCTGAAAAAAGAATTTAGAATAATGATAATAAAAATGATCCAAAATCTTGAAAACAAAATGGAGTTACAGATAAATAGCCTGGAGACAAAGATTGAGAAGATGCAAGAAATGTTTAATAAGGACCTAGAAGAAATAAAAAAGAGTCAATTGAAAATGAATAATGCAATAAATGAGATCAAAAACACTCTGGAGGGAACCATGAGTAGAATAACGGAGATAGAAGGTAGGATAAGTGAGGTAGAAGATAAAATGGTGGAAATAAATGAAGCAGAGAGGAAAAAAGAAAAAAGAATTAAAAGAAATGAGGACAACCTCAGGGACCTCTGGGACAATGTGAAACGCCCCAACATTCGAATCATAGGAGTCCCAGAAGAAGACAAAAAGAAAACCATGAGAATATACTCGAGGAGATAATAGCTGAAAACTTCCCTAAAATGGGGAAGGAAATAGCCACCCAAGTCCAAGGAACCCAGAGAGTTCCAAACAGGATAAACCTAAGGCGAAACACACCAAGACACATATTAATCAAATTAACAAAGATCAAACACAAAGAACAAATATTAAAAGCAGCAAGGGAGAAACAACAAATAACACACAAAGGAATTCCCATAAGGATAACAGCTGATCTATCAATAGAAACCCTTCAGGCCAGAAGGGAATGGCAGGACATACTTCAAGTAATGAAAGAGAATAACCTACAACCTAGATTACTGTACTCATTCAGCAAGGATCTCATTCAGATATGAAGGAGAATTCAAAAGCTTTACAGACAAGTAAAACCTGAGAGAATTCAGCACCACCAAACCAGCTCTTCAACAAATGCTAAAGGATCGTCTCTAGGCAGGAAGCACAGAAAGGTTGCATAAACGTGAACCTAAAACAACAAAGTAAATGGCAATGGGACTATATCAATAATTACCTTAAATGTAAATGGGTTGAATGCCCCAACCAAAAGACAAAGACTGGCTGAATGGATACAAAAACAAGACCCCTATATATGCTGTCTACAAGAGACCCACCTCAAAACAAGGGACACATATAGACTAAAAGTGAAGGGCTGGAAAAAAATATTTCACACAAACGGAGACCAAAAGAAAGCAGGAGTGGCAATACTCATACCAGATAAAATAGACTTTCAAATAAAGGCTGTGAAAAGAGACAAAGGACACTACATAATGATCAAAGGATCAATCCAAGAAGAAGATATAACAATTATAAATATATACACACCCAACATAGGAGCACTGCAATATGTAAGGCAAATGCTAATGAGTATGAAAGAGGAAATTAATACTAACACAATAATAGTGGGAGACTTTAATACCCCACTCACACCTATGGATAGATCAACTGAACAGAAAATTCACAAGGAAACACAAACTTTAAATGACACAATTGACCAGCTAGACCTAATTGATATCTATAGGACATTTCACCCCAAAACAATCAACTTCACCTTTTTCTCAAGTGTGCACGGAACCTTCTCCAGAATAGATCACATCCTGGGCCATAAATCTACCCTTGGTAAATTCAAAAAAATTGAAATCATTCCAGTCATCTTTTCTCACCACAGTGCAGTAAGATTAGATCTCACTTACAGGGAAAAAGATATTAAAAATTCAAACATATGGAGGCTAAATAACACTCTTCTGAATAACCAACCAATCATTGAAAAAATAAAAAAATGCATAGAAATGAATGAAAATGAAAACACAACAACACAAAACCTACGGGACACTGTAAAAGCAGTGCTAAGGGGAAGGTTCATAGCATTACAGGCTTACCTCAAGAAACAAGAAAAAAGTCAACTAAATAACCTAACTCTACACCTGAAGTAACTAGAGAAGGAAGAAATGAAGAACCCCAGGGCTAGTAGAAGGAAAGAAATCTTAAAAATTAGGGCAGAAATAAATGCAAAAGAAACAAAAGAGATCATAGCAAAAATCAACAAAACTAAAAGCTGGTTTTTTGAAAAAATAAACAAAATCGACAAACCATTAGCAAGACTCATTATGAAACAAAGGGAGAAGAACCAAATTAACAAAATTAAAACTGAAAATGGAGAGATCAGGACAGACAACACTGAAATACAAAGGATCATAAGAGACTACTACCAGCAGGTCTATGCCAATAAAATGGACAATTTGGAAGAAATGGAAAAATTCTTAGAAAAGTATAACTTTCCAAAACTGAACCAGGAAGAAATAGAAGATCTTAACAGACCCATCACAAGCACGGAAATCTAAACTGTAATCAGAAGTCTTCCAGCAAACAAAAGCCCAGGACATTGGCTTCACAGCTGAATTATACCAAAAATTTAGAGAAGAGCTAACACCTATCTTACTCAAACTCTTCCAGAAAAATTGCAGAAGAAGGTAAACTTCCAAACTCATTCTATGAGGCCACCATCACCCTAATTCCAAAATCAGACAAAAATGCCACAGAAAAAGAAAACTACAGGCCAATATCACTGATGAACATAGATGCAAAAATCCTTAACAAAATTCTAGCAAACTGAATCCAACAACATATTAAAAAAATAATACATCATGACCAAGTGGGTTTTATCCCAGGAGTTCAAGGATTCATTAATATCTGCAAATCAATCAGTGTGATACACCACATTAACAAATTGAAAGATAAAAACCATATGATTATCTCAATAGATGCAGAAAAAGCCTTTGACAAAATTCAACATCCATTTATGATTAAAACTCTCCAGAAAGCAGGAATAGAAGCAACATTCCTCAACATAATAAAAGCTATATATGAGAAACCCACAGGAAGCATTACCCTCAAAGGTGAAAAATTGAAAGCATTCCCCCTGAAATCAGGAACAAGACAAGAGTGCCCAATCTCACCACTACTATTCAACATAGTTTGGGAAGTTTTGGCCACAGCAATCAGAGCGGAAAAAGAAGTAAAAGGAATCCAGATAGGAAAAGAAGAAGTGAAACTCTCGCTGTTTGCAGATGACATGATCCTCTACATAGAAAACCCTAAAGACTCTATCAGAAAATTACTAGAGCTAATCAATGAATATAGTAAAGTTGCAGGATATAAAATTAACACACAGAAATCCCTTGCATTCCTATACACTAACAATGAGAAACCAGAAAGAGAAATTAAGGAAACAATACCATTCACCATTGCAACAAAAAGAATAAAATACTTAGGAGTATATCTACCCAAAGAAACAAATGACCTATACACAGAAAACTATGAAACACTGATTAAAGAAATCAGAGGACACAAACAGATGGAGAAATATACCGTGTTCATGGATTGGAAGAATCAATATTGTCAAAATGGCTATACTACCCAAAGCAATCTATAGACTCAATGCAATACTTATCAAGCTACCAATGGTATTTTTCACAGAACTAGAACAAATAATTTCACAATTTGTATGGAAATACAAAAAACCTCGAATAGCCAAAGTAATCTTGAGAAAGAAGAATGGAACTGGAGGAATCAACCTGCCTGACTTCAGACTATACTACAAAGCCACAGTCATCAAGACAGTTTGGTACTGGCACAAACACAGAAATATAGATCAATGGAACAGAATAGAAAGCCCAGAGATAAATCCACGAACCTATGGACACCTTATCTTCCATAAAGGAGGCAAGGATATACAATGGAAAAAAGACAACCTCTTTAACAAGTGGTGCTGGGAAAACTGGTCAACCACCTGTAAAAGAATGAAACTAGAACACTTTCTAACACCATACACAAAAATAAACTCAAAATGGATTAAAGATCTAAATGTAAGACCAGAAACTATCAAACTCCTAGAGGAGAACATAGGCAAAACACTCTCCGACATAAATCACAGCAGGATCCTCTATGACCCACATCCCAGAATATTGGGAATAAAAGCAAAAATAAACAAATGGGACCTAATGAAACTTAAAAGCTTTTGCACAACAAAGGAAACTATAAGCAAGGTGAAAAGACAGCCCTCAGATTGGGAGAAAATAATAGCAAATGAAGCAACAGACAAAGGATTAATCTCAAAAATATACAAGCAACTCCTGCAGCTCAACTCCAGAAAAATAAATGACCCAATCAAAAAATGGGCCAAAGAACTAAACAGACATTTCTCCAAAGATGACATACAGATGGCTAACAAACACATGAAAAGATGTTCAACATCACTCATGATCAGAGAAATATAAATCAAAACCACAATGAGGTACCATTACACGCCAGTCAGGATGGCTGCTATCCAAAAGTCCACAAGCAATAAATGCTGGAGAGGGTGTGGAGAAAAGGGAAACCCTCTTATACTGTTGGTGGGAATGCAAACTAGTACAGCCATTATGGAGAACAGTGTGGAGATTTCTTAAAAACCTGGAAATAGAACTGCCATATGACCCAGCAATCCCACTCCTGGGCATACACACCGAGCAAACCAGATCTGAAAGAGACACGTGCACCCCAATGTTCATCTCAGCACTGTTTATAATAGCCAGGACATGGAAGCAACCTAGATGCCCATCAGCAGATGAATGGATGAGGAAGCTGTGGTACATATACACCATGGAATATTACTCAGCCATTAAAAAGAATTCATTTAAATCAGTTCTAATGAGATGGATGAAACTGGAGCCCATTATACAGAGTGAAGTAAGCCAGAAAGATAAAGGCAATACAGTATACTAACGCATATACATGGAATTTAGGAAGATGGTAATGATAACCCAATATGCAAAACAGAAAAAAGAGACACAGATGTACAGAACAGACTTTTGGACTCTGTGAGAGAAGGGAGTGTGGGATGTTTTGAGAGAACAGCATTGAAACTTGTATATTATCTAGGGTGAAACAGATCACCAGCCCAGTATGGATGCATGAGACAAGTGCTTGGGGTTGGTGCACTGGGAAGACCCAGAGGGATCAAGTAGAGAGGGAGGTGGGAGGGCAGATCGGGATGGGGAATACATGTAAATCCATGGCTGATTCATGTATGTCAATGTATGGCAAAAACCACTACAATATTGTAAATTAATTAGCCTCCAATTAATAAAAATAAATGAAAAAAAAAAAAAGAAAGTAAAGATACAGGGCAGTTAAGACCATAGATGCCTGTACACTACTGATACTCTGTATAAATAGGTAACTAATGAGAACCAACTGCATGGCACAGGGAAATGTACTCAATGCTCTGTTGTGACTTAAATGGGAAGGAAACCAAGAAAGAGGGGATATATGTGTATCTATAGCTGATTCACTTTGCTGTACAACAACAACAAAAAAACTAACACAGCATTAAAGCAACTATAATCCAATAAAAATTAAAAGAAAAAGGAACATAGATGCTGGATACAGATGACCTAAATTTTAATTCCAAATATGCAATTTAAAAGCTGTATGCTGTGGCAGGCTGATTCACCCTTCTGTATTTCAATTTTCCCATCTGAAAAACAGAGATGATAGTAACTGCCTGACTGATAAGTAAAGCAAAGTGAATTGTTAGTCTCTCAGTCATTTCCAACTCTGCGAACCCATATACTATAGCCCACCAGGATTTTCAGTCCATGGGATTCTCCAGGCAAGAAAGCTGAACTGGAGTGGATTGCCATTCCCTTCTCCCGATGATCTTCCTGACCCAGGGATTAACCCCCAGGTCTCCTGCATTGCAGGCAAATTCTCTACTGTTTGAACTACAGGGAAACCTGACTGATACAGTTATTCTAAATATTAAGTGATATGATATTTTTAAAACACTTAGAAGTATGTTCAATTAACAGTGTTTATTATTGTTTGTATGTGCTTTATGTCTCTATGATTATATAGGTATGGAGTAAACCATGGGAAAGTATAAATTAAGTTGGAAGTACAGTTAATTAATGGTGGAAAAGTGACATGGATAGAAAGATTGAATAGAAACAAGAAATGAGGCAGTAAAGGTGACCCTAAAATACATATGATACTTTTTGAAATGTTTTAAGAATTAATAGAATTGTACCTCATTACTGAAACAGTTATAAACATTTTTACCTTTATTTTTATGCTTATCTTCAAAGGTCAAATATATAATTCTTTGTAATTATAGATGGCAAATAAATCGCAGCTATTATTTCATTTAAATCACAAACTGGTTGTTAGAAATTCTGAGATATAAGTAACTACATGTTTCTGTATCTTGCCCTATTTATTCAGAGGTACTTTATGTAATTTTCTCTAGTCACCTAGTAAAACCTAATTCATAGTTTAAAAATAGTTTCAATGTCTGATCATTTGTTTTTAGCTTTAAATATTTTCTGAAGACAAAATAATTGTTACTGCTTTTGATTCAAGCAGTTTTTCAGAGAAATTAAAAAAGAAAGACACAAAGAAGAAAATTTATACTATATTCAAATTTTCTCTTTTGTTTTTTGATGTAAGTTTCTGCATTGTATTATATTTCTCCTAACTAAAGATCTTCCTTTAATATTACTTTTAGAATGGGTCTGCTAGCAGAATCTTCCCTATTTTAGTTGTTCTGAAAACATTCTTTATTTCTCCTTCATTTTATGGAGTATTTACATGGGTATACTTTCCTGAAATTATATTTTATTGTTCTTCTTCTCGGAATTTGAAAAATTCTCTCCTTAATCTTCTTGATTGCAAAGTTTTCATGAGAAGTCTGCTCTAATTCTGACCCTTCTACTATAAGTAATATGCTTTGTTTAATCTGGCTGTCTTCAGGAGTGCATCTTGGTTTTGGTTTTCAGCATTTGAATATGACGTGTCCATGTATAATCTTCTTTGGTTTTACACTGTTCATGGCTTTCTGCACTCCTGTCAACTCTATTTTGGTGTCTATTACTGATTTTAGAAAAAAATATCAGACATAATCTCAAGTAATTCCCATTCTTTTATCACCTCCTTAGATTCCAATTATATGTGTCTTAAAGTGTCTGATACTGACAACCCTTGAACTCTTTTCTTTCTCTTTGTATTTCAATATGGTTAATTTATCTTCATCTTTCTTCAGGTTCACTAATTATTTCTTCACTTGTGTTGAGTCTAATAACAAGCCATTAAAGACATTCTTCACTTTGATCTCTTCCTTTGATTTTTAGTTTTTCTATTTGATTCTTAATAACATTTTTAACATTTCTGCTTATATTACTTATGTGATCTTCATGTTGTTTAACTTTTCCATTAGAGCCTTTAACATTTTAATTACACATATTAAAATTTCCCCTCTGATAATACCAATGTCTGTATCATATCTGAGCCTATTTCCATCTTCAGACTGTGTTTACCTTGAAGACACAAAATGTGTCTTGTGTGGCATATACTTTTTGTTTAAAACCAAATTTGATATTTTGGAGAATAGAAATAGGTTTATTTCTCTTTCTACAAGACCTGTACTATGTGTATTAATAGAGTCAGAAGTTGGATTGGATTTGAAACTTATTGGCAGTGTACCTTAGACATGAAATTCTTAAGAATTAAGATCTTATCTTTTAGAAATGCAGGTTAGTTTGTCAGAGAGTTTCTCAATTTCTATTCTAGTTTGTCTCTGATCCCTCCTACTATGCAGCTTCTCACCACATAGTATTTATCTCTTGTGGTTATCCCTGGTGTCTTTCATGGTTAGTTTGACCTGAGTTTCCTTATTGTGAGAGGGGGGCATTCTCTTATGTTCTGATTAAGTTCATCCTTAGATACTGTGAATCTGGGTCCTGTGGGTGTGACTGTCACCCTCTTGCCACTGTATGCTGTACTCCAAGCATATTCTGCTCTTCCACCTAAAGGTAGATTTTAAGTGCTATTTGAAGTGCTGCTATTATAATATTAGACATCTATTTATGCAAGAAAAATTACACTTGAAAAGAACTAAAATTACCCTGTACTAATATTGTCCAAACATTAGTAAATATGATTTTTCTCTATCAATATTCTTTTAGTTCCTTAGAAACAACTTTTAGATAACTCCTGTCTGATTTTGTAGAATAAGTGAATTTATAGATATTTAATTTATCCTAACTGCTTTCATAAGTTAAGATGAATGTCTATGTACTTTCTATAGAGTAAGAGGGAACATAACTCCTTTTCTGGAACAATGAATGACAGCCTAATACATATTGAAAAAAATTATAATTTTTCTTGAAATACTTTTATGAACTTCTCAGGAGGTATTTAAATAGTCAAGGAAAGTTATATATATTTCCTGGATGAAAAATATTGTGACACTATGCATAAAAATGATTGGCCATTTAAAAACTCATAACATAGATGAATGTCTTTAAAATATAAAATGAGAATATTCACTGAGACTCTGATGTTTTTTACTGCTCTGCTACTGGAGTGCTAAAGTCTGTTCCTTTCCAACATTTGCATTTTATTAACTAGGAAGGATATATTGAAGTTCTAAGACACATTGTTTTAAAAAACCTACAAAAACGGTATTGAAGACTGCATTTAAAGTTGGAAAATTATATACAAAATATCACATTTATAATTCTTCACTCTAGGCTAAATAAAACAAATTAATATACCTGAAAGTGACGTCACAATATTTTACTACTTTTCAAAATTATGTCTGTACTGCACAATTTTACTCATCTCACACACTAGCAAAGTAATGTTCAAAATTCTCTAAGCTAGTCTTCAACAGTACATGAACTGAGAATTCCAGATATTCAGCTGGATTTAGAAAAGGCAGAGGAACCAGAGATCAAATTACCAACAACCATTGGATCATAGAAAAAGCAAGAGAATTCCAGAAAAAACATCTACTTCTGCTTCATTGACTACACCAAAGCCTTTGAGTGTGTGAATCGCAGCAAACTGTGGAAAGTTCTTAAAAAGATGGGAATACCAGATTATCTGACCTGCTTCCTGAAAAGTCTGTATCCAGGTCAAGAAGCAAAAGTTAGAACCAGATATGGAACAATGCACTGGTTCCAAATTAGGAAAGGAGTACATCAAGGTGGTATATTGTCACCCTGCTTATTTAACTTGCATGCAGAGTACATCATGCAAAATGCCAGGCTGCATGAAGCACAACCTGGAATCAAGATTGCTGAGAGAAATATAAATAACCTCAGATATGCAGATGACACCACCCTTGTGACAGAAAGTGAAGAGGAATTAAAGAGCCTCGATGAAAGTGAAAGAGGAGAGTGAAAAAGCTAGCTTAAACCTCAACATTCAAAAAATGAAAATCATGGCAATCCATTCCCAATACTCCATGGCCAATAGATGGAGAAACAATGGAAACAGTGACAGCCAAATGGAAACTGGGCTGCAAAATCACTGCAGATGGTGACTACAGCCATGAAACTAAAAGACGCTCCTTGGAAGAAAAGCTATGACCAACCTAGAGAGCATATTAAAAAGTAGAGACATTACTTTGCTGACAAAGGTCTGTCTAGTCAAAGCTATGGTTTTTCGAGTAGTCATGTATGAATGTGAAGTTGGACCATAAAGAATGTTGAGTGCTGAAGAATTGATGCTTTTGAACTGTGATGTTGGAGAAGACTCTTGAGAGTCTCTTGGACAGCAAGGAGATCTAGCCAGTCAACCCTAAATGAAATCAGTCCTGAATATTCATTCGAAGGACTGAAGCTGAAGCTGAAACTCCAATACTTTGGCCACCTGATGTGTAGAACTGACTCATTTGAAAAGACCCTGATGCTGAAAAAAATTGAAGGCAGGAGGATAGGGGGACAAGAGGATTAGATGGCTTGATGTCATCACTGACTCAATGCACATGAGTTTGAGCAAACTCTGGGAGATGGTGATGGACAGGGAAGCCTGGTGTGCTGCAGTCCATGGGGTCGCAAAGAGTCACTGAGAGAAAGTCGCCTGACCACTTCAATCAAATTCTTACCATTTTGACCTTACATTTTTACACCTACAGAGTCCAAGATACGTATTTTATTATTATTTTATAAGACCTATAATAGTTTTTCTATCAACACTGGAAACACCGACACCATCCTTTTTATTAAGATATTCTTTATATATATATTCTTTATATTTTTATTCTAATGACAAAAATGCAAACTCTTCTCTGATACATGGTGTCTCACAAACATCTCCTGATGTTCTCAAATTTTGGCTAAGTCACATTGATCTGGCTGATGGACTATATGTGTCAATTCAGAACTCTGAGTTAGAATCTTAGATATTATCAATTTTAAGATGATTAAGCTTTATGACCCTCAAATTTCTCATTTTCAAGGTTCATCCCATAGTAGGTCAACCCTACAAGGTGATCTGTGGAAACATACTCCATAGTCGAAAAAGCTTTGGAATTTTTTTTTTTTTTTTTTTAGTTATGTCTTTGACAAGATTCTCAGTTCAGTTCAGTTCAGTTGCTCAGCTGTGTCCAATTCATTGCGACCCCATGAATCGCAGCACGCCAGGCCTCACTGCCCATCACAAACTCCTGGAGTTTACTCAAACTCATGTCCATCGAGTCGGTGATGCCATCCAGCCATCTCATCCTCTGTCATCCCCTTCTCCTCCTGCCCCCAATCCCTCCCAGCATCAGGGTCTTTTCCAATGAGTCAACCCTTCGCATGAGGTGGCCAAGTTCTGGAATTTCAGCTTCAGCCTCAGTCCTTCCAATGAACACACAGGACTGATCTCCTTTAGGATGGACTGGTTGGATCTCCTTGCAGTCCAAGGGACTCTCAAGAGTCTTCTCCAACACCACAGTTCAAAAGCATCAATTTTTCGGCATTCAGCTTTCTTCACAGCCCAACTCTCACATCCACAACTGACACCTTTGATAAGTCTTGCAATAAAGAAATTTGTATATAAAAAAAATCTTCCCTATTGTTTTTTGATCAATAAATCTCTCTTTTACCAGCAAAGCATGTTGATATTCTGTGGAAGTTGTATTCTTGAGAACAACTTTCAGTATATGATGCCGCATTCTAAATGAACCACCTAGTTCCTTGTGGTTGGAAAGTAGAAGCTCTAGAATCATCCCTATATTTTCACACACACACAGCCACACACTACAGATATCTTCTGTCCTACACACATACATTTATAAATAGAAAAATATATATTTTATTGGAATCTAGTTTTTCTCCTAAGTTCAATGTAAATTAAGGTGTTTATTTTTCCCCAAGGTGGTATAATGAAAAATAACAGAAAATATAACTAGTTATAGAAACAAAAAAACAAACAAACATGGCATAAAACAGAAAATGAAGTTGGTTTACATATATTTTCAGAGAAGTTCATATAAATATATAAATGTATTAGATAGAAAACCTTCAGAGTCAAGGAAAATAAAATTTGAGGGCTAAATTAGTGTGTCTCATGTGTTTACATAAAGCACATTAATTATTTTTGAAACACTCCTTTTTTTAATATTTATAACAAGATATTAGGACATATAATAGCAACACACAGGAGAGAAGTGCTGACATTCAGTTTCAAAATTTCTGCTTCTCAAGATATACTGACTTGTATCCCTGCACCCTGATAAAGTGAATGAAATGACACAGGGTTTAAAAACTTTTAATCTAAAACCCCTATACAATGGTAGTTAAAGTGAGATAGCTGAAAAGATGTGTTCAGTCATATAATAGAATGTTTAGTACCTAAATAATCAGCAGAAGATTATAGAATCTACAGGATGGAAAAAGCTGGGGCCTTTCTCCATGTATTTTCAGCTTCTCGTATTATATATGCTACATATGACCCAGGATTTCTTTCTAGAGCAAACATTTTAGGTGTTTCTGATTGTGAGGGATGAATTCCCTTTCATAGATGATTTTTTTATTATTTTTGTAATAACCAATGAGGCAAAATTTTAAGACACCAAGAGACTTAGAGACCAGACAAAAAAAGAGAAAATTGTTTTCTCACTTTTCTCTGTGCAAAATAATATTATACAATATTCAAACCTTGTGAAATCTGTGTCCCATTTTTCATATGACTTTTCAGATACGAATTCCTCTCTATCTTCATGGACGGGTATCTGGTTTGTTTTTCTTATAACAGACAATCTCCCTCAAAGCATGGAGGAGTTCTGTTTCTTTTAGTCAATTTCTTGGGCAGAATAAATTGGTAGTAGTAACAGCCAATCATAATTTCAGTATCTCATTAAAAGAGCCTTCAACATACAGACATTCCATTCCACATTCCATTAAATATAAAGCTCAGGAAAACATTTTGAAGAGAATTGTGAACACTTTTTATTACTTTTGCTGAAGTAAATGTTTATTACAATGTAAAATATATATACAGGGCTGGGTGAACCATATTTAAGACATGATACAAGTAGACTTCATTATTTTCTCATTCCTCTATAAACCAAGAAAAATTTCTGCTTCTGGTAAACATATGTAGAATTATGGAGTGGAGGGAAATTTATATGCTGACTTCAACTAACAAAACATCAAAATTAGAACATGAATTTTTCTTTATTATATTTTATTATTAACTGGACAAATTCAGTACAACTATGGTAATATATTGAAGTTGATCTAAAGATTCTGATATTTGATTGCTTTATAATTGAAGAAATTAGGTATATAATTGCTTTCCTATTAAAGATGAAATATATTTTAAGAAATATATTTTAAGAAAGTAGTGATAAGCAAAGATGCATTTTAGGTTACTCATTTTACATGATCTATCAGTTTAGAACCTGAGGTGATTCATCTGTCTACAAAGAGAACATAGCATGTCCATGATTATCATAAATAATCTATGTGTTATTGTGAATCTGAAAAATACTGCAAATATTGAGTCATTGTATTATCTTTGGGCTTCCCAGGTGGCTCAGTGGTAAAGAATCCACTTGCCAGTGCAAGAGCCACAGAAGACATGGATTTGATCACTGGATCAAGAAGATCTCCTGGAGAAGGAAATGGCAACTCGCTCTAATATTCTTGCCTGGAGAATTCCATGCACAGAGGACCTGGTGGCATGCTACAGCCCACGGGATCACAGAATCAGACCCAACTGAGAACAGTGCAGGCACACACAGAATTGTCTTTCAGCTTATTATGAATAACTGTCAAGATGTGATACTTTGAAAATCAATAGGATACATATTTATACTATCTCTAGCATGTGATTTCTTGACGAGGATACTGTTTATCAAACAAAAAACCTGTAATAGCACAAACATGTAAGTGCTAACTCTGAAGGGGAAAGATTTGAGAAAAGGTCTTTTAAATACATATGCTTGAAATCAGCCAGCTAATTAAATTTGGTTAATGGGCATTATGATAAGGAGGAAATAATTGAGTACTGGTCACCTCTGTAATTTATATGCTAAAAAAACATACACTATTAAAGAACAAATTAAAATGCATAATTTAAAAATGTTAAATTTAATGAGGAAATATTTACAAGTTATATTTTTCTCTTAATCTGTAAATTATGTATTATGAGACCATTTAAATTATCTTAGCATTATACATCAACATAACAATCAAATTTACTATTATTGTAAAGACCAGTTATTTTCCTAGAGGCAAATATTATTGTCCTTGACCTCCTCAAAAAGGAAGACTATTTTGAATCCTTTTTTCCTCAAATACATAATGAGAAATCAGGGCTTTAAAAAAAAAAAAAAAACAGTCCTAGGTATTCTTACTGAATTCTTTCCATAATCTAACATATTTCCATATTCTTTTATGCTTAATTTCCCTCTTTCAAAATAGAAATTATATTTTGAGTGCTACATAGAATGTTATTTCCTTTAATGCTTTCCTCTGAAGAATCATCCTTGATACTTTCAACCTTTATAGTTTATTTCTAATAGTTCACAAAATGATTTAAATTTTCTCTCTCATGTATAATATTTGCAGTATATTGAAATTACTGTTTATAAAGGAAAATTTTTATAATTGCTCTATATAATACAGATCTTGAATTTTATATCATTTATTAGTTATCTCTGTTTCCAATTTATTTCCTAGTCAGCATCATAAGCTGTTTGTGAACAGTGAAACATAATCCCAAGAAAGGCAATTTATTAAGTGGTTTCAACAAATTGGAAAATGAAATCAAGAACTAAGATTTTCATGGGAAAAAGGGGGATGTAGGTTTGGAAAAGACCAGTCAATACTAAAGGAAATGAACCCTGAATATTCATTGGAAGGAGTGATGTTGAAGCTGAAGCTCCAATACTTTGGCCACCTGATGTAAAGAGCTGACTCAATGGAAAAGACCCTGATGCTGGGAAAGATTGAGGGCAGGGAGAGAAGAGGATGACAGAGCATGAGATGGTTGGATGACATCACTGACTCAATGGACATGAGCTTGAGCAAACTCAAGGAGATAGTGAAGGACAGGGAAGCCTGGCGTGCTGCAGTTCATGGGGGTCACAAACAGACAAGATTTAGGGACTAACAACAATTAAGGCAGCCTAGGTAAGCTTCCTTGCCTTGGACTTATGATCAGTTCTCAAACAATAGGTGATTTGAAAAAGAAAAGAGAATGAAAGAGTGAATGCAAGAGAAATTAGTGAGGTGTAGAAATGTTTGCACAATGGAAACTACAGTTTTCATTAAAAGTCTCTTTGGGATACTGTAGTATTGGAATAATTCTATTCTTTCATTGTCCATGTAAACATGGAAAACACAAGTGACTGGAGAAAAGGGAGGCATTCTATATATACTTATGAATAAAACTCATGTGAAAAAACTCCAAGTAATCCACGACCACTTTGAAACTTTGGTGCCTGAATCATATTGAAAACACGACAGCAAATGATGGCATAGAGTAAAGAGGAATGCAGAAAAGAATGGATGGAATATACATGGCATATATTACTTAGCTAAATTTAGTTATGAAAATTGATGAGACATACTCTCACTGTGCACTATAAGTAACTATGGTTCTGGAGGTTGAATTTGCAGTTGAATGAAAAGTTATGCAATGCAAGGGAGAGGCTAGAATAAAGAAATAATAATGATTATTTTATTTTCCTTTCTTGATTTTAAAAATCCCAAGCTCCCATAGCTTTGGAACTCATTCATAACTCAACAATACATTTTCAACAATACTTTCTTCAAATTTGAGACGTTTGAAAAGCTTATCTCCGTATTTCTTACCCTACTTCAAGGGTATTATTGTATGTATTGTATGAATAGTACTGTTTTGTGCTGTTACACAATATCTACTTTCCATGGAATTGCCCTGACATTTAATTGAAAGATAACATTTAGAGCAAATTGACCTGAGTTTGACATTATTTATCCTTCAAACCACAGTATGCCCTTGCCTCACAGCATTGAAAAGCCTTTCTGTTTTCAGAGATCTGACACAGCAAGAACATCCTTCAGTGTCCAGGCTAGAGCCACACTTTCTAAGCATGTATTCTATGTGTGTTCCAATGCTTATCTTCCCAATTAATTGCACAAATAATCAAAATATTATCTTTATCAAATCATGATAGATGTTCTTATTGAGAGTACCTGGACAAAAGTGATTTAACTCAGAAACATGTTGACCCTCTTTACCAATATAAGGATTCTACTTAGGCATTGATATTGAAATATTAGAAATAAAAATAAGCAAAATTTAAAAATCAATTTTTGCCCAATTTATTATGCAATTAAACCCATACAAAAGTTAATTATTTTCTATCTGTCTAAGCTAAAGGTTTAAACTGCTGCCACACCTGTAAGGAAATTATAGAAAATGCCAAATAGGGACAGGCATTCTGAAAACTCAACTACCCTAAGGCATGAGAGAATCTCATATGCTTGGAGATGTATGCATGCTTGCTAAGTTACTTCAGTCCTTCCGAGTCTTTGCAACCTCTGGACTGTAGCCCACCAGGCTCCTCTGTCCATGGGGTTCTCCAGGCAAGAATACTGGAGTGGGTTGCCATGCGCTCCTCCAGGGGATCTTCCAGACCCGTGGATCGAATCGTGTCTCCTTCAACTGCTGCACTGCAGGTAGATTCTTTATCGCTGAGCCACTGGGGAAGCCTCATGTTTAGAGCTAACACATTTGCATTTATGAAATTGCCTGCCCAGTATGAACTATTAATATTAGGCTCTAACTTAATGAGGTCTACTTTTCAAAATTTCATTGTTCTAAAATACTGCTAATTATTAAATTCAATTAATATTGTCACCTCAATATATAGAATTAAAAAAATATTTCAGTTTATAAAATAGTCAAGCATCAAATCACCATTTTATTTAAAGATAACATTTTTCATCAGTTCAGAAGCTAAACGTAGTTCAAATGGAGGAAGAGTTGGCACAGATGTCAAAGAATTCTGTGCTCTGTGCTAGTCACAGATGAAGTTTATATCTAGCTTTCCTTGGGGCCTCAGAGGATCATAATGAGTGATCACCTTGAAAGAAGATGACAAATTTTGCATTTTTTAGGAGTCAATTTATGAAAACATTATACTCCTCCAATATACCAATGGCCACTGTCAACATTTTAAATAGAGAAAAATGTTGAGCCACATCTGTTGTAACTTGTCAATATCCCTGGATGTGACATAGTAGCCCTGCTTGTGACATTACCATAGAGAGTTCATGGAGAGCCTATTTAGATTGTTTCATATATCTCACCACAAAATTTTAAAATATGCATGAAAACAAAGTGCATTAAGACTGGATTTCAGACTGGTCAGTAAAATCCTTTGGTTATGAACAAAGTATTGAATATTGGCCAATTATCCTCAGAATGAGTTTTGAATAGAAAAACTCAAGGAATATTTGTACTTTGAAGAAGATCCCCTGGGGGAGGAAATAGCAACCTGCTCCACTCTTCTTGCTGGAGAATCCTATGGACAGAGGAGCCTAGTGAGCTGCAGTCCATGGGGTAGCAAAAGAGTTGGATAAGACCGAAGTGACTTAGCACACACATAGGCACAGAGGCATCACAAATTTTGTGGGTTTTTTTTTTGTTGTTGTTGTTTGTTTTAATTCAAGAAGATTTTTTTTTGCTTGTTTGTGACTTATTGGAGATGGAGTTCTAGGAAAAGGAGTTCTAGGAAAAATGCTGTGTCTCTCAATCAAGTTTTTGTCCATCTTGCAACTAGAGATATTGTCTAGTCTGTCTTTTTTTCTGAATGGTTTTTTCAATGTTGCCTGTATATCTAAAAGCCTTGGAAGACATAAATAATGTTTACCTCTGAAGTAAGGGTAAGTTTGTTTAGTGTCCAGTTTACTAAAGATAACGTCCCGCTTTGGGGCAAAAGTTCTGTAGGCTTACAGCTTGTTATAAAAGATCGAAATATCCTAACATCAGAGTTCCTCTATAACACACTCTACTGTGTTTGTGACACTCTTGAAAACTGGGATTTAGGGGACAGGCACAGCTGTAGATTTTCCCGCCATTTCTATGAGTAACAAAATCTCCTTTATTTCTAACTACATAGTTTTATGTCATTGGCCATCATCCATGAAATTGGCAGGCTAATTTGCTAGATTGAAAGTAAGGTAATAACTGAAATATAAAAATTTCAATCTTTCCAAAATCCTTAACAAAGATATTGAACTAGCAGATGCAGAAGAAATATTTTCACTTAAACAACCTCAGGGGAAAAAAAATGAAAGGATATTATATTTGGAAGCATTTATCTATCTCACTGCCCTCCTTTCTTCTACTGCCCTCAGTATATTTGTTCATTTTTCTTTTTGGGAGAAAATGATGCTATCAGAGATTTGTGCTAGTTGCACTTCCTTTCTCCCTTCAGATCCAAACTCCATTCAGACCCACTCTGCTCTGTGCCTCAATAACCCCATTCCCATTAATGGAATATCAATGGGTTACTTTGACCCTAGGCTTATGGCTGTAACTGGATAATGGAAATAGTGCCTTACATTTAGGGTGAGGAAGAAAGATAGGTTTTAGAGCTTATTCTCTGTCTCCCTTTGAGAAGGGTTACTATAGGTGCACTGATGTTGCCATTGTGTCTTTTCACATGTACTCTTGCCACATATATAAAAATATGGCACATATACAAAAGGTGTATATGTATCCCTTTTTAAAGGATTTTTCAAGTCTTTTGCTATTATTCATTGTCCTGTTTTATTTTTACTGTTGATGTATAGAAGTCCTTTATATACTTTGTATATTAGTCAATTGTCTGATATATGCTTTTACAGTGTTTCTCCCCTCCACTGATTTTCTCTTTTGATGAGAAGAAATATTTATCTTTATGAAACAATTATCATGTTATCTTTAACATTATTATGTTCTTGTATTCTTTCCAATAAATTCATCTTAATGTAATTCATGAAAATTATCTTTGTTCTTCTAAGGAGCTTTATGGCAATACTATTTATATTTAAATCTATGACTTCTCTTGACTATATTTTGTGATATAAAGGTTGATATAAAAGGGATATAGGGTGCTTAAAATTTTTGACATATATGTCCAGCTGTTCTAGAACCCTTTGTTGAAAATAATTTCCTTCCCCTTTGGATTGATTTGATACACATTCTATTATTTATGAATGCACACATCACTGTTGGACCCTCTCTTTTGTTCTCTTAATATATCTGTCCATGCTTCCACCAATACTGTATTATAATCATATTTTAGTCTCAAAGTCAGGTGATAAAAGGCTACAAAGTTATTTTTCTTTTTCAAGTTTATTTTGGCTAATATATATCTGTTTTCTTTTCATATATGTTCTAGAATCAGCATATCAATTTCTTAAAAAAAAAAACACCTTGGGGAGAAAAGATACCTTAACAATACTGTTTTTCAGTTTCAATGATGAGAGTGTATATCTCCAGGTATTTTATATCTTCTTTAATTTGCCTCAACAGTGTTGTTTAATTTTGAAGAAAATTTTGTAAACATTTGTGATTATATTATATTAGGTAATTTGCACTAGTTCTTGCTACTGTAAATAGTTTTGTTTTTCTTAATTTCATTTTTATTGATTTATTGTTAGAAATTTAATTTTTTATATAATTACCTTGTATCTAGCAACCTTGTATTTATTTATTTTTATAATGTTACTTATTTATCTTTTGGGGGGCTCTGTTGGGTCTTTGTTGCTTTGCAGGCTTTTCTCTAGTTGCAGAGATCAGGGACTAGTCTTTGGTTGCAATGCACAAGATTCCCATTGCTGCAGCTTCTCTTGTGAAACATGGGATCTAGGGCACTCTGGCTTCAGTAGCTGCAGCATGTGGGCTTACTAGTTGTGCCTCCAAGGCTCGAGAACACAGGCTGAATAGTTGTGGTGCGTGGGCTTAGAAGCAGAACATCTACTTCAGCTTCAATGACTACACTAAAGCCTTTGACTGTGGATCACATCAAACTGGAAAACTCTTCAAGAGTTGGAAATACCAAACCACCTTACCCGCCTCCTGAGAAATCTCTATGTGGGTCAAGAAGGGACAGCTAGAACCGGACATGGAACAAAGGACTAATTCAAAATTGGGAAAAAAGAGTACATCAAGCTGTATGTTGTCACCCTGCATATTTAAAATCTATGCAGAATACATCATGCAAAGTGCCAGCTTGGATGAAGCAAGAACTGAAATCAAGTTGCTGGAAGAAATATCAATACCTCAGATATTCTGATGACACCACGCTTATGGAAGAAAGTGAAGAGGAGCGAAAGAGCTTCTTGATGAAGATGAAAGAAGAGAATGAAAAAGCCAGCTTAAAACTCAACATTCAAAAAACAAAGGTCATGGCATCCAGGTTCCATCACTTCATGGCAAATAGATGGGGAAACAATGGAAACAGTGATAGACTTTAATTTCTTGGGATCCAAAATCATTGCGGATAGTGACTGAAGCCATGAAATTAAAAGATACTTGCTCCTTAGAAGAAAAGTTGTACAACCTAGATAGCATATTAAAAAATAGAAATGTTACTTTGCCAAAAATGTCTGTATAGTCAAGGCTACAGTTTTCCCAGCAATCATGTATGGAGGTGAGATTTGGACCATAAAGACACTGAGCTCTGAAGAATTGATGCTTTTGAGTGGTGTTGGAAAAGAATCTTGAGAGTCCCTTGGACTGGAAGGAGATCAAACAAGTCAATTCTGAAAGAAATCAGCCCTGAATATTCATTGGAAGAACTGAGGCTGAAGCTGAAGATCCAATACTTTGGCCACCTGCTGCAAAGATCCAACCCACTGGAAAAAAAAACCTGATGCTGGGAAAGTTGAAGGTGAAAGGAGAAGGGAGTGACAGAGAATGAGAGGGTTGGATGGCATCATCAACTCAATAGACATGAGTTTGAGCGAACTCCAGGAGATAATGAAGGACAGGGAAATCTGGCATGCTACAGTCCATGTGTTTGCAATGAGTTGGACATGGTTGAGTGACTAAGCAACCACAAATGGGCTTAATTCCCCTATGGCATATGGGATCTTCCCAGACCAAGGACTGAACCTGTGTCTCCTGGCAGGTGGATTCTTTGCCACTGAGTCCCTAGTTGTTGCTGTTCACTAAGTTGTGTCTGTCTGGTATTTTTTTTTCTTAAAATATTTTTAAAATATTTTTTGCTTGTAAATACCTTACCTTTTAGTATCAATATTACATATGCAAAATAAAACAGGTTAAGTATTCCATCCTTCACATTTTGAAAGACTTGTGTGATTTTGGTATTATTTCTCCTGACATTTTTAATGGACATAGCCAATGAATCCACATGGACCTGGCATTTTCTTTGTGGTAAGAATTATTTTAAATTCCTAATTCTATATAACCAATAAATATGAGGCTATTTAGACTTTTACTTTTGTTTCTTTTAATACAGCTTTAACAAATTCTTTTACCCACAAAACTTTCTGTTTTTTGAATTATTAGTCATTCATATTGCCACACAAATGTTCTTTATTCTTTGTATGATCAGTACAGTTTTTTAAAGTTAGCGTATATAATTTGGTGTTTTCTCTACCTTTTTATGATCAGTCTTGCTAAAGTTTCAATTTTATTAATCATTTTAAGGAACAGATTTTTACTTTATAATTTTTCTCTATTTTTATTTTATATCTCAATGATTTATGCTATTATTTCTTTTCTTCTAGTTATTTTATGTTTATTTTATTACTCTAGATTTGGAAGCATAAATAATTACTTTTAGACCTTTCTTTTATTATAATGTTAAAAAAAGCTGTTAATTTCACTCAAAAAACTGCTCTAGTTTCATCTCACAGGTTTTGGTAGGCTATGGCTTATCATTGAATTAAAAATATTTTCTATTTTTTCTTGTAATTTTTGTAATTTCTTATAATTTTTCTAATAATAAAATTTTCTAATTTTTTGTAATTTATTCTTTAATACTGTCTATTTATAGCTATTTTGTTTAATTCCCTAATTTTAAAAACTGTGTATACCTTATTGCTTTTTTTTTTTTACTAATTTCTTATGTATTTATATTGTGGTCAGAATATATGCTCTTTGATTCCAGTCTTTTGATATATATTGAGACTAGCTTTATTCTTCAATATGCAGCTAATGTTCCATACATTTCAAATATATGTTGGGTAGAGTGTTCTATAAATATTAACTAGGTCAAGCAAGTTGATGGTATTGAAAATTTCTTATAGATTTTTTTAATTATTTTAAATATTACTGAGAGAAAGAGAGGTGTTTACATCTGCAGTTATAATCATTGATTTGTCTCTTTCTCCTGTCAATTCTATTTTCTTCACATGAACTTTAAAATTCTGCTATTATGACATACACATTTATGATTATTGTATTATCTGGTTAATTTAGCTTCTAAACAATATGAACAATTCCTCCTAATTTCTGAAATTCATGTTTCTGTTATTAGGTTTCTCACTGATACTATAAGAGTCAAGATTCTATCTATGCATATATTTTTGAGAGAAGGCTGTTTTCTTTGTTAGGGTGAGGGTGACAGTCAATAGCAACTTTTCATATCCCAAGTGGAGGTAGAATTCAGCTTCTATTTTTACTATTCAAAAACTGCCCTAATATGTAATTTTCTTAAGAGAATGAAATTTGAGTTGTACTCACACTTCCTAAGAAAATGAAGATGCACTATGTCTACACAGAAGCCTACTCTGTGATTTTTATGAGGAATTTCCATTCCGAAGAGAAAATTGTTTCTAAAATGATTTACTATCTTGGCTATGTTCTGTTATAACTAATGTCTTTTTGAGAAAAATAAACGTAGAAGGCGAAAAATCTCTTATTTAATCTCTTTGTGTCTTCCATCTGATCACCCAGGTTGCAACATTAGGCATTTCTACCTTTCTAAAGAAAACTGAAAATGAGAATGTTGTAAATGAAAACACACTTCAAAATGCCATTTTAAAGTTCCTAAAAACCTGTTCTGCTAATGGAATTTTCTATCTTATTGTTATACTTGTGTTCAACCAGTGCTATTCCAGACCCACTTTCTCCATTTCAGACAATCATGTTGAAACAACAACCAAAATACACTGAGAGAAAGTCTTTATATACTCTCTACCAACATCACATAAACTTTTTGAAATTGAGTCTTTTTTCATATCAAAATGAAATATCTCCTACAAGAAAATTAAGACAATGTCAAAGTTACCATATTTTTTTTTTTCTCCCACAGATCATCAACAGAAACCTTGTTCCTGGGCTGTTGATAATTTGTCAGCAATTATTAATAGGTACTGACACTGACAAAGTTCCCAGTGGGGGTTAGCCTTCAAAATATCTCAGGATTCAAAACTCATCAGTAAGCAGCTGTTGCTATTATCAAGTGTACATTGCAGTTCTATTTTATATGGAAGTGTTAATATTAAATTGAAATGAAGAAAGCTCAATGGGAGATTGCTTTTTATTTTAAATCTAGTTATTTTTAAGAGTATCAATCAGAATTGATGCAGATTGCTAACAGTCTTAAACAAAACCACAACAAAAATCTCAGTTTTTAAAATGAACTAATTTCTATTAATGTTCCAAAAATATACTAAATTTTAAATAACTTTAGGTAAAGTAAAAATATGCAGTATCCAGTTACTATCCTCTCATTAACTGTCTTCGGTCAGTTGATGATTTGTTATTCTTGTTTGGGGTCATTTATTTGTCCAGAGAATCAACTAGCTTATTTGCTTATCTATGCTGCCCACACCTGAGATGACTGGAGCAACTCTGTTATACTTCACAAGTCTCTTCTATATTCCACTAGACAAGTCTGGGCATATTCTTTCAGTATTGATAGAAGTAGGAGAGAAAGAAGGAAAACCCAGTCATGTACATTCATTTCAAGCTTACATCATGTCTACTAAAATCCAGTTGATCAAAGCAAATTACATGACCAAGCCCAGAGTCAAGCAGTGGGCAAATCAAAGTGATATGGCCAAAGACATGTATATAGGGAGGAATTAAATATAAGGCTTAATGATGCACTATATTGGAAATCAGCGGAAGTATAATGTCATCATTAGACATTGGCAACATACTTCCAGCAGGCCTGGTCCACACATCTTAGGAAAACTATCTCATCAGTCCTGGTCTGCTTCATTTCTGGCAAATGTTTACTTTCAAGTTACCAGATGATGTGAGGTCCAGTCAGTGTTTGGTACTTTCCTTAGGTCTGTCACATGAATCCAAAAGTCTGCTCCTGGAGTTTGATGGCACAAGGGCTGGGTAGCAGTATCGGATAAGATTCTCTTCACCAAGGGTTAAGAGAGTTCTTCTGAAGGTATCTTTTCCAGTAGATGAAATTTCCAGGTTGCAAAATATGATTAATTGCGGTTAGACCTGTTTATTAATTTTTTACATTTCCACATTTTGATCAAGATCTCTGAAAGCATTACTGAGCAAGGGTCAGGTTTTCTAGTATCAGCAGCAAATTGTCCCTCAAACCCAGAAAGGGCATTTCCAAGCTGTAGCGAGTAACATCAGATGGAAAGTGTCCTTACTAAGGTCACATATGAGAAAGAAGGAATGGTAGTAGAGAAAACCCTCCAGTACTTTTTATCTGAAATTAAAGTACCTGATCAGTAAAACTGGCTCCTCAGTCAATAAGAAGTTCAAGAGGAGTTCCCTGGGCAGGGATAATCTTTTCCAAAAGGACTTTAGTCACAGAAGAGACAGTAGCCTTTCTGCAAGGAAAGCTTCAGTCCAATATGAAAATTTAGAGACTATGTCTAAAACATATTTATATCCACTTGATGACGGAAGTTGTATAAAACCCATTTGCTAGGTTTCAAACAGTCCATTAGGCAGTTCAAAATGCCCAGGAGCAGTGTGAACAGGCCCCCCGTTCCCTCGTTACTTCAGGCAAGTGGCACAGTTACAGTAGACCTTTCTGAGGCCTTGCTTATGTTTTCCCCACCAATACCGATTTACTGAACCATCATCTTATCAGCAGACCAATGATTCAATGCATGTGCAGTGGTGAGGAGTTAGAATTTTAGAGTCCAGTAGACAGGGTTGTTATTTGTTCCAAACCAGAGCTTGGACACTAACTTTTCTAGTCTGAGCCAGAATGAACAAAGGAACAGACTAAAAGAGAGAGCCCAATGCTGTATCTATGGAATCTGTAATGATCACTTAGGTAACACTGGAATAAAGTAGATTTATAATGTTAGTTATCTTTGGTGTCACAAGATTAGCAAACTGTATTTTTCTCACAAGCTGGTTAAATTAATTTCCCTTGTGTGTATGTGTGTATGCTAAGTTGCTCCAGTTGTGTCCAACTCTTTGTGACCCCATGGACTGTAGTCCGCCAGGTTCCTCTGTCCCTGGGATTCTCCAGGCAAGAATGCTGGAGTGGATAGACGTTCCCTTCTCCGGGGGATAATCCCAAACCAGGGATTGAACCCAGGTTTCCTTCATTGCAGGTAGATTCTTTACTCTCTGAGCCACCAAGGCATATCACTAGCTAAATAACTGTCAAATAAAGCTAAACTTTATAGCTCTCTCAAATATAATTTGTAACCTTATAATGTTGTTTAGGAATTTCCTATCTTGGGTATCTATAAATCATATTTTTCTGAGTTAAAGCATTTGGGGCTTGAATATTTAGTATTTCTATGTAATCTGAATAATACACAGGGTCCCAAACAGTCCACATTCATTTTTTTTTTTGATGTATTAAGTGCACTACAAGCCAAATATTAGAAATTTGTCTTCAATTTATCACATTAATTTATGAACTAAGAGAAAAATGAAATGCTAAGTTTTCTTTTGACAAAGTCTCAAGAAAGTGTACATAATTTTAATTGTTTTACTAATATGCATTTTTCCTCATTTCTTTTGTCAGATGTGATTGCAGTCAGCTACCAGTTTTAAATATAGGACATGTCAAAGGCATCAGTAAATTAAAAGAAATTTTAAGGGCATGAACTCTTGATATCAAATGGATAGTCAAAGAACTCCATTAAATTAGACTTCTAAAATAACCTTCTATTTCGGTAACTCATCTGTAATATTTTAATTAGGATGCTACTTTCCTGAAAATATATATTCATTCTGTCCAGAATTAAAATCATCCATAACATCAAGTAAATAATGGTGTTTTAAAATATTTCAATGCATTTTCTATGACTTGCCTTGTTTATGAACACAAGAAGTCATTCATAAATTATCTTTCAGAAACATGTGAATTTCCATACTTTGTGAATGGGAACACTGAATTAAAATGATGTAGCAGTCTGAGTTGAATCAGGAGATTAAAGACTACAAAAAAACTACACAGAAGGTTAAATGGAATATTTTGCAAAAGTATTATTAACTATGGTAAAAAAGCAACTATTAGGCATCAGGAAATTCTGTATGGTACTTCAGACCTGAGGAAAATTATCTAAAGGAGGATAAACTCGGAAGGAGTTCAGAACACACCACATCAGCTCTAGGTATAGAGGCTGGTTTGGTGGGAGAAGAGCTGATCAGTTAAGTGGCAAGCAACTGGAACTCCAGGGTGCAGTTGGGGAAGGAAGGGGTTAGCAATTGTTGGTGTGTGCAGTGGATTCTAGGAAATTGGTGGGACCAGGATACCTTCAGATTGCACTGCTCACAGGGACTCCGATTTTCTTGTGGAGAGGGCTGTGAAAAGGTTGTCATCATACTAAAGCTGCACGGTCACAAAAGGACCACGTGGTAGAGCATGGTTGGGGCCCTACCAGTTCTCACATCTTGCTGCTATCAAGCCTCTCCCTTCTATAATGTTCCTTCAGCTCCCTCTGCTGAGAGAGTTTATCATATTTGCTTTAACTTTACCACTCCCCTTAGAGAGTAGGTTAGAAATCACTGTGAATTTTTTATGAGCCAGACATGTCTCACACCTGACTTGCCTTGCACATATTGGGAAATTCCACACTGTAAATGGTGTTCCTCTCTGAAATACTGCAATAATATTTCTTCTGCTCTCCTCATGTCATATTTAACCCCTATGTGTTTAGCAAGATCTCATCATTTATATATTTCTGTTAATGCATATTTTCATAGTCTAATTACATCACATTCCTTATGTAACTAACTATATTATATATATATTTTTCTAGCACCTGGTAAAATACCTAAAGTACAGTAAGCACTCAATAAGTTATTACTGAACACGTCTTAATTTATGCAGAGATATTGAAAAGGATGACTATATCATTCATAAAAAATAAAGAATTCATACAATGAATAAAGACACATATAAGGAACTTTAAAATAGTATAAAGTTAAAGTGCACTTGAAAGTGAAGTCGCTCAGTCGTGTCCCACTCTTTGCGACCCCGTAGACTGTAGCCTACCAGGCTCCTCCATCCATGGGCTTCTCCAGGCAAGAATACTGGAGTGGGTTGCCATTTTCAGGTTGCCATTTCCTTCTCCAGGGGATCTTTCCGACCGAGGGATCGAACCTGGGTTTCCCGCATTGCAGGCAGACGCTTTACCCTCTGAGCCACCAGGGAAGCCAGCATAAAGTTAATCATAGAAATAAAAGCAACTGTACTCATAAAATAAGCACATATATAGAGAGAAAAGTGGGGCTTGTCTGGTAACTCAGCTGATAAAGAATCTGCCTGCAATGCAGTAGACCCCAGTTCGATTTCTGGCTTGGGAAGCTCCCCTGGAGACAGGATAGGCTACCCACTCCAGTATTCTTGGGTTTCCCTGGTGGTTCAGACACCAAAGAATCTGCCTGCAATGCGGGAGACATGGGTTCGATCCCTGGCTTGGGAAGATCCCCTGGAGGAGGGCATGGCAACCCACTCCAGTATTCTTGCCTGAAGAATCCCCCTGGCAGGCTATAGTCTATGGAGACACAAGGAGTTAGACACGACTGTGCGACTAAGCACACAGAGAGAAAAGTAATGGCTATTTTCTATCATTGACAGTTTATGATGAAACATGCTTTGTTTAACATTATTTATTTTCAATTTCCACTGACTAGCATGCAGATAAAAAGCAAGAGGTGTGAAGTTGGGTTTAATCTCATTTGGTCTCTTGGATTTTCAGGAAAATACATAATCTAAAATAGAAAAAATCCACCTTGATATTTTATTATTAAAAATTACTAAAAATTTCAGCTAAATGCTTTGCTTTTTGCACATATTAATGCTTCTCGGAGATATGGACATCATTCCATAAATATTTGTTTCCTTAGTAAATATCTATTACTGCCTCCTAGAAGATGTTAGAAATGTAAAAAGATTCAATTTCTGTTTGCAAGTAACTATGCTAATACTAGAAAAAATAAAGCAGTATGTCATTTATGAAACACCTCCCACAGTATTTCCTTACATTCCTTTATCTCAAATCAATTTTAATAGAATACAAAAAAACTCAAACAACATGAATAGTTAACACTTTAATATCTCTAAAAATGACTTTTATAATAGTGTTAATCTATATAGTTTTTAATCTATAAAACTGTATTAAATAAATAAAATAGTTTTTAATCTATAAAACTCTATTAAATAAATAAAATAGTTTTTAATCTATAAAACTGTATTAGTCAATTGATTAAGAGAATCATCTGCACTGAAGACAACAGAAATGAATTCCGGGCATTGGAAATATACTCCTAAAGATCTCAAGTGGACAAATAGGATATAGCTAGCACAGGTTAATATTTACCATACCTTAGAAAGCCTAGTTAGTAACTCATTCAAATTGTCTTTTGATTATCAAATGTGCTTTTATTGTGCCTTCATTCTGTCTCATTACTCCATTTATATACCCTAAAAGCCTTTGTTTAAGAAAGTTGTTTTGTTTGGTTTATAGCCAATGAGACTCTTTTTTCCATTAGTTTCTTGTTTATTTATTTTAGAATATTTATTATTTATAGTTTTCCTTAGAAATTATAGCCTCACTGTTTCAAGGTAATGCTACTATATAATAGAATATAAATAGAACTTCAGCCTCCCTTTCCCCCTCAACCCCTTTACATTCATTTTTAATGACTGAAGAGCACGCAGAGTAACTCAAAGATATATCAGGGTCTTGCAAAGTCCTTATTTTCAGCATTAAAAAGGAGCGCATTACTTATAGTTCACTTATTTGCTGAAAAAACCAATAGCCTCATTATAGCTCAATTTTGTCTTACACATGCAACAAATCTTTCATCATTATGATGTAGCAGTTATCCTGAATAAAAAATAAAATTATTCTTTTAGCAGACTGTCTTCCTCTCTACTTACTAGGCTGCATTAAAACTGCATTTGTTGCATAAAATGTCAATGTCTGATTGGATTTTCAACACACTATATTGAACTGACTGCATATTAAATTAACTGAATTTCCCATGTTATCTTTTCCTCATTACATTTTTCTCTTTAACTTTAGAAAATATTAAAAATATATGCCATGCTATTTTTATTTTCAACGTTCTGCCCTATTATATGTTTAATTAAACTGGAAACTGGAAGCAGTGAATATGGCTTCAAATTACTATAATCAAGAATTATGTTTATTATTTGAATAAATAGAGAAGATGCCTTAAAAATGAAAGCACATAATAAAGCAAAGTCTATGTTCTATGCAGAGTAAAGATAGTAGTAAAATAACTATCATATTTTATTTTTATATAGACTGCTGAAAATTTTGGTTTGTATGGTGAAACAACACTCTGGGGTAAATCATGGTATATGGTAGATGGTACATGGTATATGGTCTGGGTTTTAAAACCCAGACATTTATAAAATTCAAAACAAAATCAGTGAAATGTTGAAAGTAATAATAATTAGATTTCTTAAATTAATCTACTTCCAAAAATCACAGTCTTTTTTATTCTTCATTTTGGTTTTAAAATTGCTATCTTTAACATTTTATTATGGAATACTTCAGACAAAATTAGAGGAAATAGTAAAAGAGAGGAAAAAGCAAAGTAGACAATTGTGGCATGTTCTTGCTTTCTATGATGCCCATAGAAGCAGTTTTTCTCTTTGCAAATGTATTTATAAATAAATCTCAGACATAATATAGAACAGATAATACTTTAACATAATTACAAGACCAATATTGTACTCAGCAAAATTAATTGTAGTTACTTAATATCATCTAAATTCCGTCTGTTGTGTGCATGTTTTTTAAATTATATTAGTGTGTTTTTAGACTATCCTTGTTTTAATTAAGATCAAATTAAATCTTTTTTTAAAAAATTTGGTTGGTATGATTTCTTAAGTTTTATTTTCCCATTATTGTTGTTTAAAACCACTTTTCCGAGGTATAAATGGCATACAATACGTTGCACATACTTAAAACTGTACCACATTATGAGATTTGACAAGCATATACACATATGTACACATGCCTGTGCATCCAGTCACTAAGTCATGTCCAGCTCTTTGTGACCCCAGACGTTGCAGCACGCCAGGTTCCCCTGTCCTTTACTTTGTCCCAGAGTTTGCTCGAATTCGTATCCATTGAGTCAGTGATGCTATCTAACCATGTCGTTCTCTGCTGTCCCCTCTTCCTCCTGCTCTCAATCCCTCCCAGCATCAGGGTATTTTCCACTTAGTCACCTCTTCGCATCAGCTGGCCAAAGTATTGGAGCTTCAGCTTCAATGTGTGTGTATGTGTGTGTGTGTGTTTGTGTGTATGTGTCTCCCTAAAACTATCTCCAAAATTAATATAAAAAATATGTATAGTAGTTCTCAGTAATATATGAAGTTTCTCTGAATCTATAGCCATTTCCTCCTCTAACTCCCAGGCCATATATTTGTTGAATATATTATCTCTGGTAGAAACTAGTGAAGTCAGTGCCCTTTGCCTTTTAATATAGCCAGTATCTGATGTTTGGCCTGGGGACTTTCCTTAAAGCTGTGGAAAACCACTCTTATTCTGGATGGAAAATTAGAATTAATACCCTCGAGATAAAATTATAACAATAAAAAAAAAAAAAATGAGGGCTATCGGTGCAGAAACACGCCATCTCCCTAGACCCTTGGGTGGAACGCCTCTGAAGGGTATCATAGCTTTTCCTAGCAGTTAATAGCATGATGGGATTAGGCTTTGGCTCCCCCCAGTGGTAGCTAGTTTACAATGCAGGCTCTATGGTTTTATTCACTCCCCTGCTCCCATGTGCCACTCCCCATTCATGGTCTCTGGGTTAGAATTATTGTCCAAAGACCAGTTTCTGGGGAATCTAAAGTCAGACATATGCCTTACATATATTCTCACTTGCAAGGTTTGACAGATTGCTAAATTCATTTAACACGTTCCTCTACCCACCTTATATCCGTAAACTGGTAATTAATTTTATGTTTTGTTAAAACGCTTTTATTTTAGCCATGATTTTACCTCATAATTGTGGCTTCATATTTCTTATTTTATTACTAAAGCACTGTCAGATTGTTTCACTTTCTGTCAAGATTCATCACTGGTTTCCAATATCAGCATGATTCATAAATTTCTAACCAGAATTTACCTAATATCTATTGATATTTGCTTACTATACATTACTTCATAAGAGGCTTAAAAGGGTGACAATCTACTTCAATCATGTCCATATTCATTATTTTGAGTCCCTGAACTATATAAAAGAAAGGCAGGATAAATTCTAAATTATTTTCCTTTTCTTTTTTGTAATTTGAATAATTATCAATAATACTCTAGCATCCAAAGGTAACCAATTTATTTTTAATGAAATGATGGATGTAAATGTATTTTAGATATTGCAATCCATTGCAGTGATTATTTTTTATAATAACCCCCTTTGCCATCTTAGAGCAGTGACATGTCCTTTAACTTCACTCCTGTATCCATTTAATGTTATCGGCAGGTTTGGATAACTTCCCTGCTTCATCTTTCATGTTTTCTGTTCCAGAATTGGAATCAGCCTTTTACTTTGTTCATTTTAGTGGGAAATGTTAGAGGCCACAATTTCAGCATTTAAGCATTAATACATTACTAATGTATTATGAGCACTTCTAAGTCTTTTTAGTGACTAGTGAAAACATATTTAAGGGAAAAAAGTTTTCCTCAAAAACTTTCTCTATGCCACTTCCTTTTTCATTGTTATCTGTTTGCATATTTTTATCTTGGGTGTGCTCTTCATTTAACGGGAGGTATTATCTTCATTATTCTTTTGTCAATCAATGCCCTACTGAATTTAGATCAAGGATTTCACATCAGCCTAGACAATCTTCTTTTAAGAATTATTAAGAATAATTTATAGTCATTTAATACTGAACATGCAATTCACATGTTCACTACAAAAACGGTATGAGTTATGCTGGGAAAATGTTGAGGTTAAGTCAAGCAACTGGCATGAAGGAACTTTAAAAAAACTAGAACTAGTTTTTGTGAGTCTTAACCTCCTGATAATGTTAAAAGTTTGTTCCCACTCGAAACATTTCACCCCTGCGTTATATTTATTTCTATTCAAAAAACACCAAGCATAGCAATTGTTGCCTTCTGCTTTTAACTCCATTGGTCTGTAATAGTCTGCTAGCCCCTCTTTTCTCCATTCTCCTCCATCGTTCATCACTGCCAAGATTAGATTTTATTCATCTCACTTTCTTCCCATTATAATGCCCTACATATTGCACACATTTAATAAAAGTATGTTCAATTTTTTTCTTTCACTTAATGCTGTCAGCCTATAGGAGATAAATATGATTTTACATTTCTAATATTAAGACTCCCTGAATTAAGAAATCCTAAATCATGCAATATAATAGAATCAATACCAGCTTGGAAGCCTGAAGATCTGAGATTAAATACTGACTCACTTGCTGATTAACTGTAGGACTTATACAAAGAACCTAAGTTTCACCAAGTGTCATTTTGTTGTTTTTGTCTTGTTTTGTTTTAATCTTTAAAAATTAAATTTGAATATTAAATTTGAACATCTAGCAGTCTGGTTCTTAGATATCAAATTTCATTGATCCTAAAGACATATTTTTTTCTTGCATTTTAACATCTCTGCAATCCGGATATACCTAATGCCAATGTCTTTTTACAGTTTCTGTCAGCCTGAGGAAGACATGACAGGGATTTTATTACTTGGACAACTCATGAGCATGGCTGAAATTACCAATAACACAACTGAACAACTGCAATCCTTGGATGCTTTACTCAGGAAATAATCAGGGGCAATTTGAGAAAGGTATATTGTTTCTGGCCATTTTCTTAAAATGTTTTACTTATTTTATAATAAAAAAAAACATAACGTGTTGTTAATGGCTTGGAGAAAGAGGTAAAGAAAAGAATGTAAAATTCTTTACAGACATATTGTCTTCCTATCACTCTTGTTGATAGGAAAAAAATCACACAAACAAGGATGACTCTAAGAATACCTTAACTGGTTAATTTCATTAAATTTTCCTTTGATTTATGCATGACATTGGCATCAAGAAGAGTGTATAGGGTGTATTATGTCTAAAAGAGCTCTATAAATATGTAACATATAGTGTGTGGTAAGAATATATTTTTGTATGGTTTATAGCTTTATTAAGTTTAGTAGATAATACAATCGTTCATTTTACAATCAGTAGTATCTTAGAATCCCTGAAGTAAGGTAGTTAACATGTCAGTGATCCCCTTTATTTTGCTGTATAGATATTAAATACTATAGATGTTTGTATGATTTGGTAATGTTATATTACCTATTTTATATGTCTCAGAATATGTATAGGATCAATTATTTTCTTATAATTTTAAGATATATTCTATATTATAAAATTACTCAACTATAAAATGAAATAATCTAATATTTAACTAATAAAAAGCCCACAACTATACAAGTTCTATTTTAGGAATTTATGTTCACTTTTTCACAAAGTTACGCATAAAACAATTCTCAACTATATCTCATGTGTTAATTATAATGGTAAAGATTATCATAAGAAACAACATACATAAAGTATTTGTAGGATTGATTTAATTCACTAAGATTTAGTCTATTAATTATTTTTCCTTTGACAGTAGTCCTTATTTCCTTGCTTAGCAATACTATAAAATACTTATCATAGGCCAGTCTATTTCTAACCACTTTATAATTATCAATACTTTTAATACTAATATCACCTCTATAAGATAGATACTATGATCATCTTCAATCAACAAAGGAAAAAATATGAAGCACAATTAAATTAGGTAATTTATCTAAGACGATAAACAATTAACCAAAGTAGAGGTGACAGTCACTCAGTCATGTCCGACTCTTTGCAACCCCCAGCAAAGACTCTTAAGTATATAAAATGCACAATAATTTCAGTGGGATTTAGAATGCCAATCGCTATCACATAAACTGATCAGATTTGCCACTAATTGAAATGAAAGAAAGTGTTCCCACCATTACCTTTATATTCTGTTTTTATGACATTGGCTTTTTTTTTCAGATTCCACAAAGTGACACAATGCTGTATATACCTTTCTCTGTCTGCTGATTTCACTTAGCATAATGTCCTCCAGGTTCAAATGTTTTTACAAATGACAATAATTCCTCCCATTTTATTTCTGATTAATAATTAACAGTGTTTATGTGGATGTATACATATGTACATATCTTGCCACATTTTCTATATTCATCCATTTGCTGATGGACACTTATGTTGTTTCCATGTCTTGTCTACTGTGAATACTGTTGCAATAAACATTGAAGTGCAGGTATCTCTTTGAGATACTTACTTCATTTCCTTCAGTTATATACCCAGAAGTAGGAATGCTGGATTGTACCATACTTCTATTTTTAAATTTTTTAGAAGATTCCATACTGTTTTCCAAAATGGTTGTATCAATTTAGATTATAACCAATAGTGTATAAGGTTCCCTTTCCTCCATATCCTTGTCAACTTTTATTAATTTTGTCCTTTTTATAATAGCAATACAAACAGGTGAGGTGATATCTCATTGTGGTTTTGATTTGAATTTCACTGATGATTAGTGATGCTGAACATTTTTTTTAAGTTCCTGCTGGCCATCTGTATGTCTCCTTTGGAAAAATGCCTATTCAGGTTCTCTGCAATCTTTAATTGGAATATTATTTTTTTTCTCTTGGGTTCTTTGAGTTCCTTATTTACTTTAGATACTAACATCTTATGGAATATATGGTGGTTTGCAAATATGTTCTCCCATTCCATAAGTTGCATTTTCATTTTTTTTCATTGTTTTTTTCTTCTGAAGAGAGGTTTTTTCAGTCTGATGTAATCACATTTGTTTGCCTTTGTTGCTGTGCCTTGGGTTTAATATAAAAAAAAAATACTAAGACAAATATCAAGTATATGTTTCCTTATGTTTTCATGTAGCAGTTATAGAGTTTCAAATCTTAATGTGCTTAATCCATTCTGAGTTATTTTTTGTGAGTGACAGCATAGGGGTCCATTTTGCATATAACTATTGAGGTTTTCCAAAACTATTTATTGAAGAGACTATTCTTTTCCCCATTATGTGTTCTTGCAACCTGTCAAGCATTAGTTGTCTGTATACACAGGGGGTTATTATTGGGCTTTCATGGGGTCACAAAGAGTCAGACACGACTAAGCGACTGACTGAACTGAACTGAATTCTGTTTCACTGGTCTGTCTGTTTTCAAGCCAGTGAAATAGGGTATTGATTATCATTGCTTGTAATATAATTTGAAAACAAGACATGTAATGCCTCCAGGTTTGTTTTCCTTTATCATGATTTCTTTGGATATTTAGGGTCATTTGTGGTTCCCTACAAACAAGGTTGCCAGGGCAAATACCAATAACCTCAGATATGCAGATAACACCACTTTAATGGAAGAAAGTGAAGAAGAACTAAGGAGCCTCTTGATGAGGGTGAAGGAGGAGAGTTAAAAGTCTGGCTTAAAACTCAACAATAAAAATCCAAGATCATGGCATATGGTCCCACCACTTCATGGTGAATAGAAGGGGAAAGTTGAAGGAGTGACAGTTTCTCTCTTCTTGGACTCTAAAATCACTGCAGATGGTGACTGCAGGCATGAAATTAGAAGACACAAGCTTCTTGGAAGGAAGGCTGTGACAAACCTAGGTAGTGTATTGAAAAGCAGAGACATCACTTTGCTGACAAAGGTCTGTATAGTCAAAGCTATGGTGTTTCCAATAGTCATGTATGGATGTGAGAGTTGGACTATAAAGAAGGCTGAGTGCTGAAGAATTGATTTTGTCTAATTGTGTTGGGGAAGACTCTTGAGAATCACTTGGACAGCGAGGAGATCAAATCAGTCAATTCTAAGGGAAATCAATGCTGAATGCTCAGTGGAAGGACTGATGCTGAAGCTGAAGCTCCAATACTTTGACTGATGCAAGCAGCCAACTCATTGGAAAAGACCCTGATGATGGGAAAGATTGAAGGCAAAAGAAGAAGAGGGCAGGAGAGGATGAGATGGTTGGATGGCATCAGCGATTCAATGGACTTGAACTTGGGTGAGCTCCAGGAGATGGTGAGGGATAGGGAGGCCAGGCGTGCTGCAGTCCATGGGGTCACAAATAGTTGGTCATGACTTAGTGACTCAACAACAATAACAATGACAAATATTTATGATAGTTTATTTCCTACTTCTTTGAAAATTGTCATTGGAATCTTTATAGGGATTGAGTTGAATCTGTAGATTGCTTTGGGTAGAATAGACAATTAATCATATTAATTATTCCATATGTTTTCTTCAGTTTATTTCATCAAGGTCTTATACTTTTTAGCATACTAGATATTTCACCACCTTGGTTAAATTATTCATAAGTATTTTATTCTTTTTGATGTTATTGCATTTAAAATTGCTCTCTTATTCTCTTACAGATAGTTCATATTTAGTGTATGAAATGCAACTGATTTCTGTATGTTGATTTTTTATCTCATCTTAGTAAACTCATTTCTTAGCTCTAATAGTTTTTGGGGAAGTCTGTAGGATTTTCTATATTTAAGTCTATGTCATCTACAAGTAGAGAAGGTTTTGCTTCTTCTGCTCTGATGTGGATGTCAGTTATTTTTTTGTCTTGCCTAATTGCTCTAAGAACTCCAGTACAATAGCAAATAAAAGTAGCTAAAATGATCATCTTTATCGGTTTCTGGCATCCCCTTCTCCTCCTGCCTTCAACGTTTCCCAGCATCAGGGTCTTTTCCAATGAGTCAGTTCTTCACATCAGGTGGCCAAAAATTGAAACTTCAGGTTGAGCATCAGTCCTTCCAATGAATCGTCAAGATTAATTTGCTTTAGGATGGACTGGTTGGATCTCCTTGCAGTCCAAGTGACTCTCAAGAGTCTTCTCCAACACTACAGCTCAAAAGCATCAATTCTTCATCACTCAGCTTTCTTTATAGTCCAAATCTCACATCCACACATGAACACTGGAAAAACCACAGCTTTGACTAAATGGACCTTTGTCCTCAAAGTAATGTCTCTGCATTTTAATATGCTGTGTAGGTTTGTCATAGCTTTTCTTCCAAGGAGCAAAAGTCTTTCAATTTCTTGGCTGCAGCCACTGTTCACAATGATGTTGGAGCCCAAGGAATGAAAATCTGCAGCTATTTCCATCGTTTCCCCATCTATTTGCCATGAAGTGATGGGACTGGATCCCATGATCTTCATTTTTTGAATATTGAGTTTTAAGCCAGCTTTTTCACTCTCCTCTTTCACTTTCATCAAGAGACTTTTTAGTTCCTCTTCACTTTCTGCCATAAGGGTGGTGTTATCTGCGTATCTGAGGTTATTGATATTTCTCCTGGCAATCTTGATCCAGTTTGTGCTTCATCCAGCCCAGCGTTTTCATGATGTACTCTGCACAGAATTTAAATAAGCAGGGTGACAATCTACAGCCCTGACAAGCTCCTTCCCATCTGGAACCAGCCAGTTGCCCCATGTCAGGTTCAAACTGCTGCTTCATGATGTGTGTACAGAGGCAGGTCAGGTGGCCTGGTATTTCAGTCCATTTCAGAATTTTCCAGTTTATTTTGATCCACAGGGTCAAAGGCTATTGCATAGTCAATAAAGCAAAAGCAGATGCTTTCCTGAAACTCTCTTGCTTTTTTGATGATCCAACAGATGTTGGCAATTTGATCTCTGCTTCCTATACCTTTTCTAAATCCAGCTTGAGCATATGGAAGCTCATGGTTCAAGTACTGTTGAAGCCTGGCTTGGAGAATTTTGAGCTTTACTTGACTAGCATATGAGATGAGTGCAATTGTGCTGTAGCTTGAACATTCTTTGGCAATGCCTTTCTTTGGGATTGGAATGAAAACTGATCTTTTCCAGTCCTGTGGCCACTGCTGAGTTTTCCAGATTTGCTGGCATCTTGAGTGAAGCACTTTCACAGCATTATCTTTTAGGATTTGAAATAGCACAACTGGAGTTCCATCACCTCCACTAGTTTTGTTCATAGTGATGCTTCCTAAGGTCCACATGACTTCACAATCCAGCCTATCTGCCTCTAGGTTAGTGATCACAGCATTGTGGTTATCTGGGTCATTAAGATCTTTTTTGTACCATGTATCCTTGCCACCTCTTCTTAATATCTTCTGTTTTCGTTAGGTCCATACCATTTCTGTCCTTTTTTGTGCCCCTTTTTGCATGAAATATTCCCTTGGTATCTCTAATTTTCTTGAAGAGATCTCTAGCCTTTTCCATTCTATTGTTTTCCTATATTTCCTTACATTGGTCACTGAGGAAGTCTTTCTTATCTCTCGTCATTCTTTGGAACTCTGCATTCAGATAGGTATATATTTCCTTTTCTCTTTTGCCTTTCACTTCTCTTCTTTCTTCAGCTTTTGTTAAGACCTATTCATATAACCATTTTGACTTTTTGCATTTCTTTTTCTTGCAGATGATCTTGACCCCTGCCTCCTATACAATGTCACAAACCTCCATCCATAGTTCTTCAGGCATTCAGTCTATCAGATCTAATCCCTTCAATCTGTCACTTTCACTGTATAATTGTAAGAGATTTGATTTATGTCATAACTGAATGGTCTTTCCTACTTTATTCAATTTAAGTCTGAATTTTGCACCAGGAGTTCATGATCTGAGCCACAGTCAGCTTCCTGTCTTGTTTTTGCTGACTGTATAGAGCTTCTCCATCTCAGCTGGAAAGAATATAATCAATGTGATTTCAGTATTAACCATCTGGTGATGTCCATCTTCTCTTGTGTTCTTGGAAGAGGGTGTTTGCTATGATCAGTGTATTCTCCTGGCAAAACTCTGTTAGCCTTGCCCTCCTTCATTTTTACTCCAAGGCCAATCTTGCCTGTAACTTCACATATCTCTTAACTTCCTACATTTGCATTCCAGTCCCCTATAACGAAAAGGATATTTTGTTGTTGTTGTTAGTTCTAGAAGGTCTTGTAAGTCTTCAGAGAACCATTCAACTTCGGCTTCTTCATCTTTAGTTGTTGGGGCATAGAATTGGATTCCTGTGATATTGAAGGGTTTACCTTGAAAACAAACAGAGATCATTTTGTCATTTTTGAGACTGTATCCAAGTACTGTATTTTATGTTCTTTTGTTGACTATGAGGGCTACTCCATTTCTTCCAAGTGATTTTTTCCCACAGTAGTAGATATAATGGTCATCTGAATTAAATTCACCCATTCCAATCCATTTTAGTTCACTGATTCCTAAAATGCCAATGTTCACTTATATATTCAGTGTTCAATCCTATATAGTGTATCACAAAGTCACTTTTGATACAAAAGACTAATGATGTATACATTTTAATAATTATCAACACAAAAATGAGTATATGTATTTTTAGGTGATGAACTAGAAAAACAATCACTGGATGAGTAAAAACACAGCCCAGGTGTGCAGTTGATCATTTATTATTACAGGATCTTTTCTTTAAGGCATTTGAAAAGGAATCAAAGTAATCTTGCAGAGAACATGATGAACAAACACTACAAAAATATTCTTTTTTAAAAATTATATTTTTTGTTGTATAAATGATCTTTACTTTTAATTAACTTTTAGATAAATATTTAAATAACTTGTATACATTTCCAGTTAACAGAGTTACTACACTTTAGGACATTCCTGGTTTCTCTTTATGGAACCTTTGATTTCCTTAAGTTTATATAGAATAGCATATTGAACTTTATATTTTGCCTTTGAAATAAAAAGAACACATTATATATAAAAGTGAATGTAAAATAAACTGCACATACTTATGTTGACTCTAATATTGGATGTTCATTTGATACTTAACTTTGAGCATGTACTACAAAACATAAAGCATGCTTATGACCATCAGAAATGTAGACACTAATTAAGAAGTGTTACAGGCATACCTTGTTTTATTGCACTTGACTGTATTTCACTTGACAGATGTTCCACTTTTTATAAATTGAATATCTGTGTCAACCCCACTTCTAGCCAACCTATTGGTGTCATTTTTTCCAAAAGTAGTTACTCACTTCATGTCTCTGTGTCACATTTTGGTAACTCTTGTAACATTTCAAACTTATTCATTATTGTTATTATTTGTTATGCTGATTTGAGATCAGTAATCTTTAATGTTACTATTGCAAAAAGATTAGATTTGTTGAAGGCTCAGATTATGGTTTGACTTTTTAAGCAATAAAGTATTTTTTAAAGTATGTCCACTCTTTTCTAGGCATAATAGTATTCACATGTAGCAGACTACAGTATAGTATAAACATAAATTTTCTATGCACTGGGAAGCCAAAATGTTCATGTGATTTGCTTTATTATGATGCTTAATTTTTTGCAGTGGTCTGAGACTGAACCCACAATGTTTCCAAGGTATGCTTGTAATTAAAAATGGAATATGCTTGGAATTCATTTTTTCTCCTCTTCCCTCCATAATGAGGAGGAATATGAAGAGGATAAAAACAGATCAGCGATTTCACTAAAAGTTCAGAAAAAAAAAATTAATTAGTTAAATAGATCGCTATACTAGGAAACATGGAAGAAACTGCTAAGAAACTTAATTTCAGAAGTAAGTATCAGTAAATAGACTATTTTGATATATTGATTTGTTGTTAATTCTGGTTAGTATTTAGGAAGCAGAGAGATAGCTGTATAAAAAATGGACAAATACATTAGTCAATTCCTCTATGAACATTTATTTTTATTAGGTAAGATATGAAACCCATTGGGTTTGGACTTCCCTGATCGCTCAGTTGGTAAAGAATCCACCTGCAATGCAGAACACCCTGGTTTGATTCCTGGGTTGGGAAGATCAGCTGGAGAAAGGATAGGCTACTCACTCCAGTATTCTTGGGGTTCCCTTGTGGCTCAGCTAGTAAAGGAACCGCATGCAATGTGGGAGACCTGGGTTCCATGCCTGGGTTAGGAAGAATCCCTGGAGAAGGGAAAGGCTTCCCACTCCAGTATTCTGGACTGGAGAATTCCATGGACTGTATAGTCCATGGGGTTGCAAAGAGTCAGACATGACTGAAAAACTTTCACTCACTTATGAAACCCAACTTCTGATTTTATAATTAGGGTTTCTCTAGAGTTGTATATAAATTTGTGTGGAATTATATATAAACATATAAAGTAAATATACTGACCTTTATATTTTACTAAATAAAGTTATTTAAATTCCTCTCTCTTATCATGTAAAATATTTTTAGGAAAGACATAAAAAACAAACAGGAAGTAACATCAAGGTAAATGGGGGATTAAGGGACAAAGAAGAAGAATAAATAAAAACACATTTTATTTTTTAAGAGCTCTTTGAAAGTCTTTCGTTACATTTAGAAAGGAGAATTTACATATAGCTCCAGAGTGATGTTACAAAACTGACCAAAATCGAAGGAAGAAAATTGTTTGCTTTTGCTCTCATTATTTTGAAACTGAAAATGGTCTCTTCTCTGTAATTATATTTAATATATTGTTAGTATAACATAAGAAACTATTGGCATAGTTGATGGCTACAGAGGCAAATGTTTATTGTGGCTCTGATTTGGCAGGTTCCCAAAAGAAGTTTTGAGAACTGCGTGCAAATATCCGAATTGGTTAAAATCCTTTTTAAATTTTTTTTCCCAAAATTGTTTGTGACAGCTTAGGGAAAAATTAGGACACAATTGTCTATATTAAGTATCCATGTACTCCCATTACTATATTACAGTTTCCTATTACACAGTTACTGTTTCCATATTACACAGTTTCCTATAGAACCTGTCTAGGTTCAGATATGGAGGGATCAAATCAATGCTGGAAGCAGCAAGCAGATTTTTGAAGTGGGCAATATTTCTGTATGGAAGATAAGGCAATATTTGCCCTTTAGAAATTTCAGTGAGCTAAATGAAAATGATGACCTGTTCACATAAGATGTATAACCTGTATAACCAGAATCAACATAGTTAAATCCAGACTAAGTTTTATTCTAACCTTCTGACCATAAGAAGCACAACAGTTCAGTCCAGATTTTGTCTCTTTGGAGCATGGAGACTGGTAAAATGATTTGTTTTACAATAGAGTTTTCTATTTAGACTGTTAGACTGTATACCAACAATGCCCAAGGTTCTCTTTCTTTTCTTTTTTTTTAACTCTTAGTCATTAAAACATGACTAAGTTTTAAATATCAATATTATCTTAGCAAAGCAATTTGCTCTAAAATCTTGATACAAAGAACTTTTATATTTTACCCTCAAAAGACTGCTTCAATTAATTCTAATTAAATTTTCACAATTTCATTTGGGTGTATATGAATGTATATATGTGTGTGTATGCATATATGTATATATATGTATATATGCATATGTATATATGCATATATGAATGTATATATGTATGTAGTATACACACATATCTTATTATAAATGGAGCAAAACAAACTATAACACTTGAATATGAATATTTAATATTTTGCAATTTGAATTGATAAAATATATTGTTATATGCTTTTATTTTTAATCTTTTTTAAGTTTCAGATAAAGAAGAGAAAAACATTTAGCTCTTGAACATAAAGATTCAAATAAATCTTTAAATATCTAGTCACATGTTCTAAAAGTACCTTCCTTCCTCTTGTAAGTTAATCAATACCCTCACTTGAAACCTTGTCTTTGTATTAATTCCCAGTGACAGACACCTCTCATCTTTGCTGCCTCTAGATGAAATCTTCCTTACTATTAGAAATATCCACATGCATATACTGGAAAATCTACTAGGAGACATGATATTATAAATTTAAATTTCAGTACATTTAAGAGAACAATTATTAACATATTTTGTCAGTATATTTTCCTTGTAATGGTGACTTTAAAATACTATTGGACATAATCATGGAAATACACACACACACACACACACACACACACACACATGTCTATGTATGGACAAGGAAATGGCAACCCACTCCAGTATTCTTGCCTGGAGAATCCCAGAGAAAGAGGAGCCTGGTAGGCTGCCGTCTATGAGGTCACACAGAGCCGGACATGACTGAAGCGACTTAGCAGCAGAAGCAGCATATATGTATGTATACATATATACAATGAAACTAAGCCATGCTGTGTGGGGCCACCCAGGATGGACGGGTCATGGTGGAGAGGTCTGACAGAATGTGGTCCACTGGAGAAGGGAATGGCAAAACACTTCAATATTCTTGCCTCGAGAACCCCATGAACAGTATGAAAAGGCAAAATGATAGGATACTGAAAGAGGAACTCCCCAGGTCAGTAGGTGCCCAATATGCTACTGGAGTTCAGTGGAGAAATAACTCCAAAAATAATGAAGGGATGGAACCAAAACAAAAACAATACCCAGTTGTGAATGTGACTGGTGATAGAAGCAAGGTCCGATGCTGTAAAGAGCAATATTGCATAGGAACCTGGAATATTATGTCCATGAATCAAGGCAAATTGGAAGTGGTCAAACAGGAGATGGCAAGAGTGAATGATGACATTCTAGGAATCAGCAAACTAAAATGGACTGGAATGGGTGAATTTAACTCAGATGACCATTATATCTACTACTGTGGGCAGGAATCCCTTAGAAGAAATGGAGTAGCCATCAGGGTCAACAAAAGAGTCCGAAACGCAGTACTTGGATGCAATCTCAAAAATGATAGAATGGTCTCTGCTTGTATCCAAGGCAAACCGTTCAATCTCATGGTAATCCAAGCCTATGCCCCAACCAGTAATGCTGAAGAAGCTAAAGTTGAACAGTTCTATCAAGACCTACAAGACTTTTTAGAACTAATACCCAAAAAAGACGTCCTTTTCATTATAGGGGACTGGAATGACAAAGTAGGAAGTCAAGAAACACCTGGAGTAACAGGCAAATTCTATACCTGGAGTATGGAATGAAGCAGGGCAAAGGATAATAGAGTTTTGCCAAGAGAATGCACTGGTCATAGCAAACACCCTCTTCCAACAACACAAGAGAAGACTACACATGAACATCACCAGATGGTCAACACTGAAATCGGATTGATTATATTCTTTGCAGCCAAAAATGGAGAAGCTCTATACAGTCAGCAAAAACAAGACCAGGAACTGACTGTGGCTCAGAACATGAACTTCTTATTGCTAAATTCAGACTTAAACTGAAGAAAGTGAGGAA
This sequence comes from Odocoileus virginianus, assembly GCF_023699985.2. NCBI lineage: Eukaryota > Metazoa > Chordata > Mammalia > Artiodactyla > Cervidae > Odocoileus > Odocoileus virginianus. The sequence continues at coordinate 2,543,203 of NC_069703.1, read as the reverse complement.
AACCACTAGACCATTCAGATATGACCCAAATCAAATCCCTTACAATTATACAATGGAAGTGAGAAATAAATTTAAGGGACTAGATCTGAAAGACAGAATGCCTGACGAACTATGGACGGAGGTTCATGACATTGTACAGGAGACAGGGATCAAGACCATCCCCAAGAAAAGAGATGCAAAAAAGCAAAATAGCTGCCTGAGAATGCCTTACAAATAGCTGTGAAAAGAAGAGAAGTGAAAAGCAAAGGAGAAAAGGAAACATATTCCCATTTGAATGCAGAGTTCCAAAGAATAGCAAGGAGAGATAAGAAAGCCATCCTCAGAGATCAATGCAAAGAAATAGAGGAAAGCAATAGAATGGGAAAGACTAGAGATCTCTTCAAGAAAATTAAAGATACCAACGGAACATTTCATGCAAAGATGGGTTCAATAAAGGACAGAAATAGTAGGGACCTAACAGAAGCAGAAGATATTTAGAATAGGTGGCAAGAAAACACAGAAGAACTGTACAAAAAAGATCTTCATGATTCAGATAATCATGATCGTGTGATCACTCACCTAGAGCCAGACATCCTGGAATGTGAAGTCAAGTGGACCTTAGAAAGCATCACTATGAACAAAGCTAGTGGAGGTGATGGAATTCCAGTTGAGCTATTTTAAATCCTGAAAGATGATGTTGTGAAAGTGCTGCACACAACATGCCAGCAAATTTGGAAAACTCAGCAGTGGCCACAGGACTGGAAAAGGTCCGTTTTCATTCCAATCCCAAAGGATGGCAATCCCAAAGGATGCTCAAACTACTGCACAATTGCACTCATCTCACATGCTAGTAAAGTAATGCTCAAAATTCTCCAAGCCAAGCCTCAGCAATACATGAACCATGAACTTCCAGATGTTCAAGCTGGTTTTAGAAAAGGCAGAGGAACCATAGATTAAATTGCCAACATCCGTGGATCATCAAAAAATGAAGAGTTCCAGAAAAATGCATATTTCTGCTTTATTGACTATGCCAAAGCCTTTGACTGTGTGGATCACAAAAAACTGGAAAATTCTGAAAGAGATGGCCATACCAGACCATCTGACTTGCCTCTTGAGAAACCTGTATGCAGGTCAGGAAGCAACAGTTAGAACTGGACATGGAACAACAGACTGGTTGCAAATAGGAAAATGAGTATGTCAAGGCTGTAAATCGTCACCCTGCTTATTTAACTTACATGCAGAGTACATCATGAGAAACGCTGGGTTAGATGAAGCACAAGCTGGAATCAAGATTGGCAGGAGAAATATCAATAATCTCAGATATGCATATGACCCCACCCTTATGGCAGAAAGTGAAGAACTAAAAAGCCTCTTGATGAAAGTGAAAGAGGAAAGTGAAAAAATTGGCTTAAAGCTCAACATTCAGAAAACTAAGATCATGGCAGTTGGTCCCATCACTTCATGGGAAATAGATGGGGAAACAGTGGAAACAGTGGCTGACTTTATTTTTTTGGGCTCCAAAATCACTGCAGACGGTGACTGCAGCCATGAAATTAAAAGACTCTTACTCCTTGGAAGGAAAGTTATGACCAACCTAGATAGTATATTAAAAAGCAGATACTTTACTTTGCCAACAAAGGTCCATCTAATCAGCGATGGTTTTCCCAGTGGTCATGTATGGATGTGAGAGTTGGACTGTGAGGAAAGCTGAGCACCAAAGAATTGATGCTTTTGAACTGTGGTGTTGGCGAAGACTCTTGAGAGTCCCTTGGACTGCAAGGAGATCCAACCAGTCCATCCTATAGCAGATCAGTCCTGGGTGTTCATTGGAAGGACTGATGCTGAAGCTGAAACTCTAATACTTTGGCCACCTCATGAGAAGAGTTGACTCATTGGAAAAGACCCTGATTCTGGGAGGGACTGGGGGCAGGAGGAGAAGGGGATGACAGAGGATGAGATGGCTGGATAGCATCACCGACTCGATGGACATGTGTTTGAGTAAACTCCGGGAATTTGTAATGGACAGGGAGGCCTGGCGTGCTGTGATTCACGGGGTCGCAAAGAGACGGACACGACTGACCTGAACTGAACATACTTATATAGATGCATACTTCCGTGTAGATCAAATGGTAAAGAATCTGCCTGGGATGCAGGAGACCAGGATTTGTTCCCTGGGTTGGGAAGTTTCTCTGGAGAAGAGAGTGGCAATACACGCCAGAATTATTGCCTGGAGAATTCCATGGGCAGAGAAGCCTAGCGGGCTCTAATCTGAGGGGTTGCAAGCAAAGAGTTGGACATGAGTGAGCAACTAACATACACACACACACACACACACACACACACACACACACAAAGATACACACACACACACACACATAAATATTTTAAGGGTATACATAAAATTAACTTTTCACTGGACAAAATCTCAACTAATACATTTTTGTACTCATTTCTATGTCAGGGTTTCCCTGATACCTCAGATGGTAAAGAATCTGCCTGCAATGCAGTAGAGTCGAGTCTGATCCCTGAAAAATGGAATGGCTAACCACTCCAGGATTCTTTCCTGGAGAATTCCATGAGCAGAGGAGTTTGGTGGGCTACAGCCCACGGGATTGCAAAGAGTTGTACCTGACTAACTAGCTATCAGTTTCACTTAAAATTCGATGTCAACAGATTCACAAATAAAATAGAATCAAATTCCATAAAAAATAATTGTTTTAGCTCTCAATTTATAATACATTTTTGAATAATTAAAATCTAGCCGAATCACAAAATTTAATCAGAAAACTAGGAGATCATTCAGCCTTAACACATTTTTCTTTTTCTTTTCCCAGTATAATGTAACAGTCAGATCAGCTCTCAGTGTCTGAGATGCACTTTTCCTATGGGATCAGATGTCTTAGCAAGTATGTCCAATCTGTCAGCATCTTGAACCTGTTGATATTAAAATCTATATTCCCCAGTTCATTGGTACTTCTTCAAGCATCCTGTTATGTGTAGCCTTGCCCTGACTTGTGTTATGTTACAAATACTATATTTTCCTAAAACAATCCTGAGGGCAAGATACTTAAGTGTGGGGAATCTTAAGGAAAAAAAATCAAGATCATGGCTAACATTCTAATGCATGTCAGCTAATCATTGTAAACGCTTTCTTCTTACACTAGTTTCCTTTTCTCCAGGAAAAAAAAAAAAAAAAATCAGTGATTTCTGTCAGTATCTGTCATAAAACATTTAGTGCATTTCAAGTTTGTCATATTGTCCTAAATAAAGGCAAGTAGCACTCAAAAACTCAGCACAGGATGCACCTGGTGTTAGTTCTTTAGCTCCCTACGGGCTAGCAAGACAAGAAGACAGAGCAATAGCTTCACGCTTATTTTGCATAAAACAAGTAAATCCCTGAAGTGTCATACATTCTTGAGAAGAACTTGACATAGTATAAAGACAGTATTCCAAAAAATAGCATTAACTAGATTACTTGTGTTAACACTGAAATAGGTGTAAGTCAGAGAACATGGCAAGTTGTTTTCAAGGCTCTGTCTACTTGATAATAGAAAAATTTGAACATACAAAGATATTATTTTACTCTTTGTACACAAAGAAAGCATGCATATATTGAGAAACTGGATGCAGAATTTAGAAAATTTTACTCACTAATTCTAAGAATTTTAAATAAAGCTGTCTCCCATTACATATATTTCAATTTCCATCAGCAAACAGTAATTTTTAGTTGAAAAAATTTAGGAAATGTAAGCATATATCATAGTGACATTAGTGTTCGATATACGTATTTTTTATAAATCCCAAAATAAAAACTGGATTAACCTTATACTATTAATTCATAATCTTAGGAAGGCAGGACTATTTTTCAACACTATGTTTTCCTGGAGGATGAAAACTTCCAATTGAAGAACTGGGAATTGAATTCACATTTGTGTCTGTGTGTGTGACCATGTGTGTGTATATGTGTGTGAATGTGTGTTTAATGAAAGTGAACTGCACATAAAACACCAATGACTACTTTAAAGTACATGATTCAGTGGAATTTAGTTTATTTGCAATTGTGTGTAACTGCTACCTCTCTCATTTCAACTTTTCATTACTCCAGAAGAATATTCCATATCCATGAAATAATCACTGTGTGTTCCTCTTTTCCTTCATATCCTGATAACCACTAATCTGCCCCCTGGCTCTATATATTTGCTTATTTTGAATATTTCATTTGAAAGGAATTGTACAACATGTGATGTTTTAAGTCTGGCTTATTTCACTTAGCATGTTTAAAAGGTTCATCCAGGTGGTTACATTTGTCAATACTTCATTCTGCTTTGTGCTTGAATAATCATGTATGCATATAGAAAAATTTGTTTATACATTGACCTATGATAGATATTTGGGTTGTTTCAACCTTTTGATACTAAGAATAATGCTGCTATAAGCATTCTCGCACAATTTCTATGTGGATTTATATTTTCATTTCTCTTGCTATATACCTAGGAGTAGAATTACCAGATAATATGATAATTGTATCTTTAACTCTTTCAAGAACTGTCAAACTGTTTTCTTCAGTGGCTGTATCCTTTTGCATTCTTATTAGCAATGAATAAAAGCTAATTCTTTACATCTATACCAACACTTGTTATTTCCATCCTTCTTAGTATAGTCACTTGAGTGGGTGTGAAGTGGTATCTCATTGTGGTTTTAAAATGCATTGCCTTAAATATCAATGATGTTAAATACCTTTTTAAGTGCTTCCTGTGAATTTTAAACCATCTTTGGAAAAATTCCTCTTCAAATATTTTGCATATCTTAAAATTGCGTTGTTTGTCCTTTTGTTGTTGAGTTGTAAATGTTCTTGGCATTCTGGATATTAACCCTTATAAGATAAATTATTTGCAAATATTTTTCCTATTTTATAGGTTGTTGTCAATTATTTGATAATTTTGTTTGATGTAAAATAGTGTTCTTTTTATTTTTATCAAATATATCTATTTTTTTTAAATTATGGTAAGACCACTTAACATGGATCCGACCTCTTAAAAGTTTAAGCAGATGATAAAGTACTGTTAAATATACTTACTATGTTTTACAGACAATCTCTAGAAACATCTATCTTGAATTATTGAAATCCTATACCTGACAAAAAACAACTCCCTACCCCCCCACTGTAGTCATTGCCCCTGGAAACCATTCCTCTACTCTGCTTCCTGGATTTCAACTACTCTACATAGCTCATACAGGTGAAATTTCTTGTGTATCATCTGTCCTTCTGTAACTGGGATTTGGGACCAATTCTATTAATATGTAAATATTACTGAGCAGGAAGACCTAATTAAAAATATAGTCAAATATGTTTTGGACAGAGAATTGTTGAACATATCATTCAAACTAAGTTAAAAACTATACTAGCCTTGATTGTGACCAAAGTTTTAGCCTAATTTTCTTTCACATGAATCAACATTTTTTTTTTTTTTTGCTTAGTCTGAATGTCAGTGCACTAATATTTTGATTTGTTTATGGTTGTTCTTTTCTCTGAAGTTACAAATTACTTTTTTTTTTTGGATTGTCTTTTAGAATCCTCCAAAGCCACATTCAAAAGCTCTTAAGATACAGTTAACAGTATATGCGTTTTCTAGTTTCTGTGTTCTTCCTTATCCCAGGAATAGGAATTGCCTTCTGTTCAGGGAGTCTGGGCCTTATTAAAGAGAAATATTGTAAATATCTAAATTCCTGGCACAGATAAGTCTCTAGAAATTCATTTCTTTCAATTCCCATGTGTAAAATCAAAATTAGACAAAACCAAACCAGCTGTTTTGTTTTAATTGTTGATTTTTACAGCCAAATATTTTAGGTAAAACTAGTGAAAAAATGCTTTCCTAATATTGAGTTTTTCTGGATTATTTTCTCTCTTGTCTATCTTTTCATTAACAGATCTTGGGTAATGAAATATATCTTATTTGGTTTGATATCATCAAACCTTTAAAATAATCTTGATCAGATCATAACACACCAAATTTAAAAAATAGGAAAATGATTTCAAAAATAACAACTGGAATTATATTTACCCACTGAGTTCAATGCTTTTGATATAGATCTGTGAATGCTTTATATCAGTGCCAGGTCCTGTAACAAATAAAGTACAAATGCCAATTCAAAGCAAAACCAAAAGAAGGCGAGGGTGGGATGTTTCGAGAGAACAGCATCAAAACATGTGTATTATCTAGGGTGAAACAGATCACCAGCCCAGGCTGGATGCATGAGACAAGTGCTCGGGCCTGGTGCACTGGGAAGACCCAGAGGGATCGGGTGGAGAGGGAGGTGGGAGGGGGGATCGAGATGGGGAATACATGTAAATCCATGGCTGATTCATGTCAATGTGTGACAAAAACTACTACAATATTGTAAACTAATTAGCCTCCAACTAATAAAAATAAATGGAAAAAAAAAAAAAAAACAACAACCTGTAATTTGAGGACTGTTAAATAGCACATTCTGATTCTAATATATTCTATATGTAATTCCATATTCACAAAATTTAAAGTATAAATGAATAATATTGTAGCTAATTTTTAGCTACTATTGGAAAGAATATATCATCCTACCTCACCCACTCCCTGTTAAAAAAATAAATTATGGCAAAACATTGAACAAAAAATATCTAGATAAATGACATTATGTATTAGGTACAAAATACTAAAAGTTTTTCAAAGATAAATATACAAGCATATGTCCTTTATTTTTGAGTGTGTATGGTACCACACCCTCATAAAAGAAAATAGTTAAAATTATAGGTATTTGGTATGAATTATTCCCCTCAAAAAGATATACTGGAGTTCTAACCTCTAGTATTTCAGAATGTGAACTTATTTGTAAATATGGTCTTTGTAGTGATTATAAATTTAAAATAGAGACATTAGGGTGAGTTAATTGTCAGTGTGATCTAATTATTACAGTATTTATCCAATACCAGTCTAGGTAATTTGAGGAGATTAAAAAAAAAAGTTTCCTCTACCCAATACCTGCAATGGGATGATAGCTGTCTATAGAAATATTTTAGTCTTAAAAATCAACATTTATGTTGCTTTTAAAGTGATAATAAAAGAAATAAATAGGAAAATTTAACCTATGTACTCTGGCAGTGTATAATGTTCTCAAATTTTATTTGAAAGAGAGTTAAGAAAAGGTTAAAAAGCTATGGCAGATTTGAAAATATTAAAATATTATTAAATCAGGAGAGAATAAAGTGAGGAAGCATAGACACAAAGTATATTAAAGTCACAAATGAAGGGCTTTTTAATTATTTGTCCTTAATTAGGATATTGATGCCTTGGGGAAAACTGTGGCTAATAAATTTTGAGTTGTCATATCTACCTAACTGAAGAACTTAAAATAGTCATGGGCCAATTAAAAAAAAAATGTTGCATTGATTTTTAATAGTCTGTTTTTACACATGAGTGATAAATATTTATAAAATCCACATCTATGTATATTTTGACAGTGCTCCAAATAAGTGTTTAGATGATAAATAACATAAAATTAAAGTTGACAGTTCTGATTCCTAAAACTACTTATAATTTTATTATCTCACAGCTTTAAGGGCAAGAACTTCCAACAAAGTTCTATGTCTGTGTAAAGGTAAATATTATATAATTTTCACACAGAATCTGAATTCCAAATTAGTAAAGAAAAAATTATTCCATGATAATTGTTAAAGATGATAAGGCAGATTTTATTCAAGACTATGATACTAATTAAAGAGACTACTACAATTGGATTTTACAGTGAGGGAGATGGGCTCAACTCCAAAAATAGCCAAGGAGGGGAAGTGGATGAAAAATTATTGAGGAATCATCAAGAGTAAGGGTGACTCTGGCTGAACCAACCTAACATGATTCCCAGCTAAAGACAGGCCAGTGTAAGCAGATATCACCTGGAGAATGGAGGAGGATGAGGATCAGATTTTGAGAATGAGCAGACATTCAGGATTTAGGGATTTCAGTTAAACTGAATTAGTATGCTTCTTGCTAACACTGGATTTTATAAGGAACTGCACAGGTGGGCCTAGGAGAAGGTTCAGTAGTCTGATTAAAGTTAGGTCAAAGATTTTCTGCCAAAATGAATAACTCTTTTAGTTTGATGTACAACTTTTTGATCTTTGATCTGTTGAACACATAAAGCATTTATATGACCTATACAATAATGATTAAAAATGCTTTGAAATAGAATTAGATGCAAAGATACATTAAGAATCACTAAAAGGATAATTATTGTGTGCTAAAAAATGACCTGAAAGAATTTTAACAAAAATAAAAAGAAACAAAATGATAGAATCAGTGAAATCAAAGTGTATTCAGGGTGATTAGAATATGGTTAGTGAAAAAGTTGGCTTAAAGCTTAACATTCAGAAAAATAAGATTATGGCATCCGGTCCTATCACTTCATAGCAAATAGATGGGGAAACAGTGGAAACCAATGAGAGACTTTATTTTTGGGGGCTCCAAAATCACTTCAGATGGTAATTGCAGCCATGAAATTAAAAGATGCTTACTCATTGACAGGAAGTTATGACCAACTTAGACAGCATATTCAAAAACAGAGACATTCTTTTGCCAACAAAGGTCCATCTAGTCAAGGCTATGGTTTTTCCAGTAGTCATTTATGGATGTGAGAGTTGGACTATAAAGAAAGCTGAGCACCAAGAATTGATGCTTTTTAAGTGTGGTGTTGGAGAAGACTCTCGAGAGTCCCTTGGGCTGTAAGGAGATCCAACCAGTCCATCCTAAAGGAGATCAATCCTGAGTGTTCACTGGAAGGATTGAAGTTGAAGCTGAAACTCCAATACTTTGGCCACCTGATGCAAAGAACTGACTCATTTGAAATGACCCTGATGTTGGGAAAGATTGAAGACGTGAGGAGAAGGGGACAACAGAGGATGAGATGGTTGGATGGCATCACTGATTCAATGGGCATTAATCTGAGTAAATTCTGGGAGTTGTTGATAGACAGGGAGGCCTGGCGTGCTGCAGTCCATGGGGTCACAAAGAGTCAGACACGACTGAGCAACTGAACTGAATGGATGATGTTTAACAGAGCTCATTTATATTCTGTGGTGATTGCTATGTATATGGAGAGTAAAATTCATATTTCAAGGGTATATGGAAATTAGAAAGAAATTATAATCAATTAATGCAAAGTCTACAGTAAAATAAAGCAGAAAATAAAGTCTCTGGAGAATGGAGAGAAAAAAGCATACACTGAGGAGGCAGATGAGAAAATAAAATAAAGATGGAAAAAGTCCATTACTATTATAGCACAATTGATAGAGAAGGAAATAGGCACATGAACACAGAGTTTAAAAACCATGTTAGGAATGGTGACATATAATAACAAATCTGACAAGCAAATTGGAAGCTAAGGAATATATGGATTTATTTCTGTTATATTTACAAAAAATAAAACTTTTTCTAAGTATAAAAATCATCCAGTGGCCAGAGATCTGGAAAAGGTCAGTTTTCATTCCAATCTCAAAGAAAGGCAATGACAAAGAATACTCAAACTAACGCACAATTGCACACATCTCACATGCAAGTAAAGTAATGCTAAAAATTCTCCAAGCCAGGCTTCAACAGTATGTGAACTGTGAGCTTCCAGATATTCAAACTGGATTAAGAAAAGGCAAAGGAACCAGAGATCAAATTGCCAACATTGGCTGGATCATCAAAAAAGCAAGAGAGTTCCAGAAAAACATCTACTTCTGCTTTATTGACTACACCAAAGCCTTTGACTGTGTGGGTCACAACAAACTCTAGAAAATTCTTCAAGAGATGGGAATATTAGACCATCTGTCCTGCCTCTTGAGAAATCTGTATGCAGGTCACAAAGCAACAGCTAGGTCTAGACATGGAATAACAGACTAGTTCCAAATCAGGAAAGGAGTACGTCAAGGCTGTATATTGTCACCCTGCTTATTTAACTTATATGCAGAGTACATCATGAGAACTGCTGGGCTAGATGAAGCTTAAGCTGGAATCAAGATTGCTAGGAGAAATATCAATAACCTCAGATATGTAGATGACACCACCCTTATGGCAGAAAGCGAAGGAGAACTAAAGCGCCTCTTGATGAAAGTGAAAGAGGAGAGTGAAAAAGTTGGCTTAAAACTCAACATTCAGGAAACTAAGATCATGGTATCTGGTCCCATCACTTCATGGCAAATAGATGGGGAAACATTGGAAACAGTGAGAGACTTTATTTTTGAGGGCTCCAAAATCACTGCAGATGGTGACTGCATCCATGAAATTAAAACACGCTTGCTCCTTGGAAGAAAAGTTATGACCAACATTGAAAACATATTAAAAAGCAGAGGTATTACTTTGCCAACAAGGCTCCATCTAGTCAAAGCTATGGTTTTTCCAGTAGTCATGAATGGATGTGAGAATTGTTGACTATAAAGAAAGCTGAGCACCAAGGAATTGATGCTTTTGAGCTGTGATGTTGGAGAACACTCTTGAGAGTCTCTTGGATGGCAAGGAGAGCCAACCAGTCCATCCTAAAGGAGATCAATCCTGGGTGTTCATTGGAAGGACTGATGCTGAAGGTGAAACTCCAATATTTTGGCCACCTGATGCAAAGAACTGACTCATTTGAAAAGATCCTGATGCTGGGAAAGTTTGAAGGCAGAAGGAGAAAGGGATGACAGGATGAGATGTTTGGTTGGCATCACTGACTCATTGGACATGAATTTGTGTAAGCTCCAGGAGGTGGAGATGGACAGGAAGGCCTGGTGTGCTGCAGTCATGGGGTCACAAAGAATCAGACACGACTGAGCAACTGAACTGAACTGATCCTATAAAAATATATTGTATAAATAAATAAATATATATATATATAGTATGAATATTTACAAAGTAATTTACATGGCTATCTGAAAGCAATAGCTCACAGGACTGGATAAGGTTAGTTTACATTCCACTCCCTAAGAAAGGCAACTTTAGAGAATATTCAAACTGCCATACAATTGCACTCATTTCACATGCTAGCAAGTTAATGCTCAAAATCCTTCAAGCTAGGCTTCAACAGTACATGAACCAAGAAGTTCCAGAAGTAAAAGCTGGATATAGGAAAGGCAGAAGAACCAGAGATCAAATTACCAGTGTTCATTAGATCATAGAAAATGCAAGGGAATTTTTTTTTAAAAAACATACTTCTGCTTCACTGACTATGCTAAAGCCTTTGACTGTGTGGATCACAAAAAGCTATGGAAAATTCTTAAAGTGAAGGGAATACCAGACCACTTTACCTGTACCCTGAGAAACCTGTATGCAGGACAGAAAGCAACAGTTAGAACCAGACATGGAATAGTGCCCTGGCTCAAAATAGAGAAAGGAGTACATTAAGGCTGTATATTGTCATTCTGCTCATTTAACTTCTATGCAGAGTACATTCTGTAAAATGCCAGGCTGCATGAAGCACAAGCTAAAATTAAGATTGCCAGAGAAATATCAGCAACCTAAGATATGCAGATGATACCACTCTAACGGCAGAAAGTGAAGAGGAGTTAAAGAGCCTCTTGATGAGAGTGAAAGAGGAGAGTGAAAAGGCTGGCTTAAAATCAACACTCAAAAAAGTAAGATAATGGCAACCGGTCTCAGCACTTCATGGCAAATAGATGGGGAAAGTGGAAACACTGACAGATTTTATTTTCTTGGGCTTTAAAATAACTGCAGATAGTGACTGCAGCCATGAAATTAAAAGATGCTTGCTCCTTGGAAGAAAATCTATGACAAACCTAGACGACACATTAAAAAGTAGAGACATCACTTTGCTAACAAAGATCCTTATAGTCAAAGCTATGGTTTATTCAATGGTCATGTATAGTTGTGAGAGCTGAACAATAAAGAAGACTGAGTGCCAAAGAATTGATGATTTTGAACTGTGGTGCTGGAGAAGACTTTAGAGAGTCCCTTGGACTGCAAGGAGATCAAACCAGTCCATCCTGAAGGAAATCAACCCTGAATATCCTTTGGAAGGACTGATGCTGAAGCTGAAGCTCCAATACTTTGGCCACCTGATGCAAAGAGTCAACCCATTGGAAAAGACTTTGATGCTGGGAAAGATTGAGGGCAGGCAGGAAAAGGAGGTGACAGAGGATGAGATGGTTGGATGGCATTATTTATTCAATGGATATGAGTTTGAACAAACTCTGGGATGTAGTGAAGGACAGGGAAGCCTGGTGTGTTGTAGTCCATGGGGTCACATGAACTGCAAAGGTCGGACATGATGAACGACTGAACAACTACAAGACAGGTAAAGGAGATAACTAGTATTTCATTTGACGTATACTGATGCAGAGTACTAATAATTGTGTAAGTTACTCAGACAGAAAAAGAGATATATTTCTTGTGATAGAGTAATTACAATTTATTTTGAAGCCATACATGTTCAGAAAAGTGAAATAAGTACATTTAGAATTTATATTTATTTATTGAATTGACTGGTTTGATCTCCTTAACCTAGGTTCTAAATATGTAGAAATAACATAAGACACATGGCTACTTGGTTAAATACTCTAAATAAATTATTTTTATTTTTTATATCAGCACATTGTAACTTTCTACAATGTTTCTGCAGACATATTTCTTTGGCTTCAACATAGCATGGCCATAATTTTCCATGATATAGAAGAGTTAATTGTAATTTATAGAAAAATATTGTTTGTACTGCCTAGAGAATAACTTGATTTAAATAATAAACAATGCCTTTCAAAGTGAATATACTTTTCTAAAGTACAAAAGACTTTCTAAACTCTGCTAGAATTTTATTAAATATGTTTAGTAAAACACAAACACACGAGTATCAAAACACTATATTCATTCATATATATCAAAACACATCATTCATACATAATTCAAAATATTCAATTTAATTGCTGTTGTTTCATTTTACACATATAATTCTATGTTACCACCAGAACCAGAAGTGCTTAAATGTACTATGTGATAAAATATATTTTAATAAATGAGAGCCAATTTACAGAATAATTTTTATTTAGCTTAGAGTGAAAGATGGCAATAAAAATAACAGTGAAATATAGTAAGCCTACTACTACAAGGTTTACTGAAGTAGGAAAATGTTTTACTAAAGTATTTTTTCATCCCATTTTCCTGCCAAATATAAATATATGTGTAAATGCTTCATTTTCTTCATTATATAATTTATTTTCTTTATAAACACGTGGGACATCTGTATTTATATTCTTACGTCTAAATAAAATAAGTTTGGTAAGATGGAATCAGAAAATAGAACAAGCTAAAATGCAGTATAAAAAGCAATACATAAAAACGGTAACTTCTGAAAGACTTGCAAAAAATTAGATTTCAAGCTAATCAAAATGTATTTTTAAAACTATCTGCTTGTAAAGAATCAGTTCAATCAAGTCGCGCATTCGTGTCTGACTCTTCCCGACCCGGTGGACTGCAAAACGCCAGGCTTCCCTGTCCATCACAAACTCCCGGAGCTTACACAAACTCATGTCCGTTGAGACGGTGATGCCAACCAAACATCTCATCCTGTCGTCCTTTTCTGCTACCGCCTTCAATCTTTCCTAGCATAAGGGTCCTTTCAAATTAGTCAGTTCTTCGCACCAAGTGGCCAAAATATTGGAGTTTCAGCTTCAACATCAGTCTTTCAAATGAATATTCAGGACTGATTTCCTTTAGGATGGGCTGGATGGATCACCTTGCTATCCAAGGGACTCTCAAGAGTATTCTCCAACATCACAGTTTAAAAGCATCAATTCTTCAGCACTCAGCTTTCTTTATAGTCCAACTGTCACATCCATACATGACTACTGAAAAAAACCAAGCTTTGACAAGACAGATGTTTGTTGGAAAGTAATGTCTCTGCTTTATAATATGCTGTCTAGGTTAGTCATAACTTTTCTTCCAAGGAGCAAGCGTGTTTTAATTTCATGGCTACAGCTACTGCCTGCAGTGTTTTGGGAGACCCCCAAAATAGAGTCTGCCACTGTTTCCATTGTTTCCCCATCTATTTGCCATGAAGTGATGAGACCAGATGCCATGATCTTAGTTTTCTGAATGTTGAGCTTTCAGCCAGCTTTCTCACTCTCTTCTTTCACTTTCATCAGGAGGGTCTTTAGTTCTCCTTCACTTTCTGCCATAAGTGTGGTGTCATCTGCAGATCTGAGGTTGTTGATGTTTCTCCCAGCAATCTTGATTCCAGCTTGTGCTTCATGAAGTCCAGGGTTTCTCATGATGTACTCTGCATATGAGTTAAAGAAGCAGGCGACGATATATAGCCTTGTTGTACTCCTTTCCCAATTTGGAACCAGTCTGTTGTTCCATGTCCAGTTCTAACTGTTGCTTCCTGACCTGCATACAGATTTCTCAAGAGGCAGGACAGGTGGTCTGGTATTCTCATCTCTTGAAGAATTTTCCAGAGTTTGTTGTGACCCACCTAGTCAAAGGCTTTGGTGTAGTCAATAAAGCAGAAGTAGATGTTTTTCTGGAACTCTCTTGCTTTTTTGATGATCCAGCCAATGTTGGCAATTTGACCTCTGGTTTCTCTGCCTTTTCTTAATCCAGTTTGAATATCTGGAAGCTCACAGTTCACATACTGTTGAATCCTGGCTTGGAGAATTTTTAGCATTACTTTACTTGCATGTGAGATGAGTGCAATTGTGTGGTAGTTTGAGCATTCTTTGTCATTGCCTTTCTTTGAGATTGGAATGAAAACTGACCTTTTCCAGTCCTGTGGCCACTGCTGAGTTTTGCAGATTTGCTGGCATATTGAGTGCAGCACTTTCACATCATCATCTTTTAGGATTTGAAATAGCTTAACTGGAGTTACATCATCTCTACTAGCTTTGTTCATAGTGATGCTTTCTAAGGTCCACTTGGCTTTACATTCCAGGATGTCTAGCTCTAGGTGAGTGATCACAGCATCATGATTATCTGGGTCATGAAGATGTCTTTTGTGTAGTTCTTTCATGTATTCTTGCCACCTATTCTTAATATCTTCTGCTTCTGTTAGGTCCATACCATTTCTGTCTTTTATTGTGCCCATCTTTGTATGAAATGTTTCCTTGGTATCTCTAATTTTCTTGAAGAGATCTCTAATCTTTCCCATTCTATTGTTTTCCTGTATTTCTTTGCACTGATCACTGAGGAAGGTTTTTTATCTCTCCTTGCTATTGTTTGGAACTCTGCATTCAATTGAGTGTATTTTCCTTCTCCCCTTTGCCTTTAGTTTGTCTTCTTTTCTCAGTTATTTGTAAGGCCTCCTTAGACAACCATTTTGCCTTTCTTCATTTCTTTTTCTTGGAGGTGGTTCTGATCACTGCCCCCTGTACAATGTCAGGAACCTCAACCTATAGTTCTTCAGGCACTCTGTCTATCAGATCTAATCCCTAGAAACTATTTGTCACTTCCACTGTATAATTGTAAGGGATTTGATTTAGGTCATACCTGAATGGTCTAGTGGTTTTTCCCACTTTCTTCAATTTGAGTCTGAATTTTGCAATAAGGAGTTCATGATCTGAGCCACAGTCAGCTCCTGGTCTTTTTTTTTTTTTTTTTCTGACTGTATAGAGATTCTCCATCTTTGGCTGTAAAGAATATAATCAATCTGATTTCCATATTGACCATCTACTGATGTCCATGAGTAGAGTCTTCTCTTATGTGTTGGAAGAACATGTTTGCTATGACAGTGCATTCTATTTCAAAGAAGTTATACAAATTACAAAGAAACACATGAAAAATTACTTAACAGCTTTAATCATCAGGGAAATGAAAATCTAAAATCATAATGATTTTTCACCTCATACTTGTAAGAACTGAAGAAACTTTTGATGAGCTTGCTTAAAACTCCATATTCAAAAAACTAAGATCATAGTACTGGGCCCATCACTTCATTGCAAATACCTGTGGAAGTAACAGAAACAATAACAGACTTTTTTGGGGGGCTCCAAAATCACTGCAAATGGTGAATGCAGCCATGAAATTAAGATACTCGCTCCTTGGGGGGAAAAAAAAAAAACAAAAAACTATGACCAACCTAGACAGTATGTTAAAAAATAGAGTCATTACTGTCCCAACAAAGTTTCATCTAGTCAAAACTATGGTTTTTTCAGTAGTCATGTATGGATGTGATAGTTGGACCATAAAGAAAGCTGAGCAATGAAGAATTGATGCTTTTGCACTGTGGTGTTGGAGAAGACTCTTGAGAGTCCCTTGGACTGCAAGGACATCCAACCAGTCCATCCTAAAGGAAATCAGTCTGAATATTCATTAGAAGGACTGATGTTGAAGCTGAAATTCCAATACTTTGGCCACTTGAAGCGAAGAACTGACTCATTGGAAGAGACCTTTATGTTAGGGAAGATTGAAGGCAGGAGGAGAAGGGGACAGCAGAGAATGAAATGATTGTATGGCATCACTGACCTGATGGACATGAGTTTGAGCAAGCTCCAGGAGTTGGTGATGGACAGGAAAGCCTGGTGTGCTGCAGTTCAAGGGCTCACAATGAGTTGGACATGACTGAGCGACTGAACTGACTGAACTGAACATGTAAGAATGCCTATTATCAGAAAAATAAGAGAGAACAGATGGTGGCAATATGTGGGAAAAAGGGACCTTTGTACACTGTAGGGAATGTAAAGTGGTATAGTGACTGTGGAAAACAGTTTGGAAATTCCTCATGAAATTAGATCAAATTACTATGTGACCCACCAATCCAATTTCTGGGTATATATCCAAATGAGATAAAATTACTCTCTTGAAGAGACATTTGTACACCCATGTTCATTGCTACAATAGCTAAAATATGGAAAGAACCTAAATATCCAGTGATGGATAAGTGGATAACAAAATGTTTTAAGTCTATCTCTATCAATCTGTCTATCATCTATCTCTCATTTAATTCAACCTTAAAAAGGAAGGAAATCCTACAATTTGTGAAAACATGGGTGAACCTGAAAGGCATTGTGCAAGTGAAATAATAGAAAAAGACAAGTATTGCATGTTATAAATTATATGAAAAAGTCTTTTAAAAAAGTTGAGCTCATGGAAGCAGAGGGCAAAATGTTTTTTACTTGGAGCTGTAGGAAAAGGGAAATGAGGAAAGATTTGTAAAAGGGTACAGACTTTCAATTACAAATGAAGAAGATCTAAGTATCTAATATACAATATGCTGCTTGTAATTGATAATGCATGTGTGTGTGCTCAGTCCTATCTGACTCTTTGCAACCCCATGGATTGTATCCTGCCAGGCTCCTCTGTTCACAGGATTTTCCAGGGAAGAATACTGAAATGGGTTGCTATTTTCTCCTACAAGAGATCATCCCAACCCAGGGATCAGACACAGTGGAGCCTGGCAAACTACAGTCCATAGGGTCACAGAGATTTGGAAACCAGTGAAGCAATGTAGCATTGCCTTCACTAGATTAATCACAACTCATTCACTGTTTTAGAAGACTTGCTTCTTAGTTCACTCTATGTGATAGGTGTTATACTATTTTATATTCTTGAAAAACAAGAATTATGTATTCTTCAGTTAATCAGAAGTTTCTCCTTCAAGCATATGATGATTACTTAATAGAGGTTATTGACCTATAGTGAGCGTGTACTGTGAGAAACATTTTGTAGCAATGGATTAAGATATATAAATTATGCATATGACATATATTTATCTAAGTTCAAACACAAAAATAAAGCTGTACAATCATCAAAAAATAAACCCACTGTAACAATAATCACTCATTATAAATCCCTTACTCTTTCTGTTTGCAATGTTTCATCTATAGCAGGACCAATTTATTATATTTTATGGTAAGACTATGATTGTTAGTATATTTTATTTATATTAAAGAGAAAATAGCAGCATGCTTTTTTTTGTGTGTAGTCAAGATTTGGTGACATGTGAAATGTTAGTCATTTTGTCATGTCTGTCTCTTTGTGACTCCATGGATTGTAGCCTGCCAGGCTACTCAAACCATGGGATTCTCCAGGCAAGAGTACTGGAGTGGGTTGCCACTTCCTTCTAAAGGGGATCTTTCCAATCCAGGGATTGAACCTGGGTCTCCTGCATTGCAAGTAGATTCTTTGTCATCTGAGCCAATGTGTGTTCATGATCAATTTACTTGATATTATTTTTTACTTTGAATATACATATCACTGCATAGATTTATATTTATATTAATAATTTATAAATTAGAGAAGTTATTATAAACATAAATATTACATGCATTAGTGTTGGTAGATATTAGTAAACATTCTTGTTATGTCATCCAGATAATACTACCAGTTATATTATAATAATATCCAAAAAGAGAAAAAGCTCTAAACTAATAGTCCCATAGGACTATTCAAAACTTACAAAAATGGATTATGAATCCTGAAAAGAAGAATAAATGAGGGTAGGATACTAATAAGAACTAATCACATGAAAGCTGGTATAAAATAAGATGAGCCATTAGAGCATATTACATATTTTTTAATTTGGCTATTCAGGCATACTGAATTAAATTTCCTTTTCACATTGAATTACTCCAATGATGTGTAGCACAAACAGTTAGTATGGCAAATGTTTATTTTTAGTAAATATTTTTGGTATTAGTTTCCAATGAATATATTTAATAAACTTTGTTATTGGCCAGATATTAGTTTGATGTTAGGCTCACATATGTCTATGGTAGGTTCATCATCATTCAACTATTCTTAAATTTTAAATGAGTACTCTATACTTTCAAAAATATTTTAGAAAATTATCATTTTATGAGAAAATGTATAGAAAATTACCAATGTACAATGACTTCACAGAATTAAGTCAAGTCAGTTATCTAATTTTTAGGCAATTAGAGTTACTATCTGTGGTTCTCAACAAGTATAGCTGTAATATACTAAGAATTTTGGAACTAATGTTTGTGTCAGAAACATCTTCATTTACCAAAATTTATCTTCATAGTTTTAGGTCTACAGAGGAATTCACCATGTAAAACTTGACAAGTATTTTATCTAACACTCTGTTTGAAAGTTAATATAAATCTATGTAATTTTCCTCCAGTAATTCAGGTCATTTTTCAGATACTATTTGGTCAAGGGTCATTGCATAACTCTTCATGTAATAAAGTTTTGTCTTCCTAATGAATATATTTACTAAAAAAAAAAAAAAAAATGGAACCAATTAGCAAAGAGAATATTCTTTCAGGACACAATTAGAGAGAAAACAACTGATGACCACTGCAAAATTTCCTACCACATTGCTTAGTTTCAAAATCAAAATACACACAGAACATAAATGCAGTAATGAATGTTAAGTGTCCTTCCACAAGGGCCAAAGAGACCTAAAGTTCTCTGGAATGGCACCCAAGTATCCCTCACAGTCTGCACAAATGATCCAGCTTGACACAGGAAACCAGAACACTTCCAGTGCTGCACCAGAATAAATAAACATCTCTTTTCTGACACTGTACTTTCCAGAAGACTGATTCCCCATCTTGAGTCTTTCTTCTCTTTCTTTTCCTTCCTTAATCAAAGTTTGACACTAACGTGTGTGATTGGCTATACCTATACTTAGACTTAGGTTAGTCTGGCAAAAAGACATTTCTGGTTTCTACCTTTGAACTGTAAAATCCAAAAGAGAGGGAGGGAATTCAAAGAGGTTTAGTGACTCCAAATGTTCCACGTCCCCTGCAATAAGTAACCACAACCTTGAGGTCGATAAAAAGTGTAAGGCAGCAGGACAGCCTTCCAGTGGCTCAGCGTAGGCAGGAGATGTGGGTTTGATCCCTGTGTCTGCATCCCCTGGAGGGGGAAATGGCAACTCACTTTAGTAATCTTGCATCGAAAATCCCATGGATATAGGAGTCTGGCAGGCTATAGTTCATGGGGTCACAAAGAGTTGGACAAGATCCAGTGACTAAACAACAACCAATATGTAGGGGATGTGAGGTGGTTACATTAGACACTGGCAGCAAGTGTCACTTTGAGGTCCTGGCCACGTGGAGGTGATTTCAGAAAGAATATTGTAGATATGGCAGTTTGCCTCTCACCTAGAAAGTTTCAAGAGAAATGCTGGCATTTAGTAGAAAAAAAGAGGACACAAAAGATGAACAGTCAGGCATGGTGATCTGACATTTCAAAGTGTGCAGAGAGCTACAGAAGTTATCAGTTTCTCAGAGGTATGATAGAATACAAACATTAGAGTTATTAAATGTTTCAAAATGTTGATTCTAAAGCCCCAGGAGCAAAAGAAATAACTAATATTACATATTTTAACAATTTCAATATTTGCTTTAGGAATTAAAACTAGTATTAAATGGTATTTTCTCATATTAATCATATTAAGCAAGCTTAATGTAAATATGATAGTTATTAATATTTTTATAGGTCAAACCCATCATGTATAATTAATTACCATCCCTTAGGATTTTTTCTCACCTGTTGAAGACTATTTTTATATCCCCTCTTTCTTCTGATCCAAGGTTTTTTTTTAAATTCTGTTCCTTTTGCTTCTTGAAACTATTCCTAACAAAATTTTCTATCTCCAAAAGTGGATATTGATTCTGATTCTTACTTCAAGGTGGAAAATCTTTCTGACTTCCATTACCAATCTCCAACTTCTGATTATAGATCTCAGACCTCTCTAGATGCATAGCTCTCTACATCACACACAAAGATGGCTCCTTTGTGTTTACTAATCATGAAATACCTTTGGCTGATGTCTTCCTGACTGTTTACATGCTTGAACACTCAGATATCTGCTTTAAGTAATAATCTTTCATAGAAAAAATGCCAATGTACAATGAATTACACAGAACTAAACTAAGTCAGTGACCTAGTTTTTTTAGGCAATTAGAATTACTGACATATTATCACTAATACAATTATTGCAGCCTTTTATATATTAAGAATTTTGGAACTTGAATGACTTCATAAAGATATTTCACTTTTTGAATAGCTAAAGTTTTGTCTTTGATGTGTAACTTATATGTCTGAAAGGCACTTCTAAAAAGGATCTTTAAACTCAGGGCACCTGATTTTTCTTAGTACAATAATGGTGCATATGAATTTCAAGGGATGGTTGAATGTTACTCTCAGGTAGAATGGTCCTAAAGTCCTTAAATTATTTAAATAGCTGAAAAGAAAAAGGCTGTGTTGAATTACACACACAAGAACAAAAAAGATCATTCACATTAACCCTTTAAAAAAAGTATGCCTTTTCAGATAGCATCTTAAGGAGCTGGTGAAGGGGACATTCTTCCTAAAACACACAAACGTTCCTAAAAATGCTTAGTGTTACAACAAAAGAGATTTCCTATAACAGCTGCTCAACTTAATTTTCCCTGTTTCTTTCATTTTCTCATTACTCTGTCCTCCTATCATATATTTCATGCAAACGGAGACCAAAAGAAAGCAGGAGTCGCAATACTCATATCAGATAAAATAGACCTTAAAATAAAGGCTGTGAAAAGAGACAAAGAAGCAACACTACATAATGATCAAAGGATCAATCCAAGAAGAAAATATAACAATTATAAATATATATGCACCCAACATAGGAGTACCGCAATATGTAAGGCAAACGCTAATGAGTAAGAAAGAGGAAATTAATAGTAACACAATAATAGTGGGAGTCTTTAATACCCCACTCACAACTATGGATAGATCAACTAAACAGAAAATTAACAAGGAAACACAAACTTTAAATGACACAATGGACCAGCTAGACCTAATTGATATTTTCCTGAAATCCTTAATAATCCTCAGAACATTCTTCTGTCTGTAGGTTAATGTACAAATAAGAAGTTTTTTTTTTTGTTTTGTTTGTTTGTTTTTTGCCATGCTTTCTTCTCCGTTTCTCACCTGAAAGCAGAATAAAATTCTCTCCATATCCTGGAGAGAATTGTATACTATCTGCTATTAGTACATACATGTAATTGTTGTTCATCACTATGTGTGCTTAATCTCATATTGGAGATTATGAATAGCTTATTAAGGCTCCATGCTTTTTGTTGCTAATTATCACTTTCACTTTTGAATATTTCCATTGTCTTAATTTTTTTTATTTTCAATTTTATCTTTTGGGCAAGTTATGCTGCTTGCAGGCTTCCCTGGTAGCTCAGCTGATAAAGAATCTGCCTGCAATACAGGAGACCCCGGTTCAATTTCTGCATTGGGAAAATATCCTAGAGAATGGATAGGCTACCCACTCCAGTATTCTTGTTTTCCTGGTGGCTCAGATGGTAAAGAATTCGTCTGCAATGCAGGAATCCTGGGTTTGATCCTGTGGTTGGGAGAATCCCCTGGAAGAGGGTATGGCAACACACTCCAGTATTCTTGCTTGGAGAATTCCACGGACAGAGGATCCTGGCGCGTTATAGTCCACGGGGTCTCAAAGAGCTGGACAGGATTGAGCGACTAAGCATAGCAGCACAGAAGAGCACACTACTGGCAGGATCCTTACCAATGGTGATCTGCGCTGAGGGAGTAACTGTGTCTCTCACTTACGCAGTAAAAAATACGTAAGTCTCAAAAGCCAGGTAAAAGGTGCAGGAGAGTCCTTCTCTACGTCAGTACTGACTGAAACAACACAGCCATGAGAGACCCAAAATAACTGCATTGGAAATGTGATCTTCATCTAGGGAAACTATGGGGACTTTCTTTTTCAGTCTGCAAAGCAAAATTAGTTTGACATATTTTGTATGATAGAATTTTATTGAAATTTTGCTGGGGACAAATGGAATTATTCTCCTAGGAACCAAATTATAAATAAGCTTTGAGAGAATCAAAGATTATAGATAGATTTATACTTTTTAACCATTCCAGTTTCCCCAAATAAAATTATTACATTGGTGGCACTAGTGGTAAACAACTTGCCTGCCAATTCAAGAGACATAAGAAATTTGAGTTCAATCCCAGTGTTGAGAAGATCCCTGGAGAAGGCAATGGCAACCCACTCCAGTATTCATGCCTGGAGAATCCTACGGACAGAGGAGTCTGGCAGGCAATGGTCCGTGGGGTTGCAAAGAGTCAGACAGGACTGAAGCAACTTAGCACACACACACACTTATGAAATAAATATAGCCTTTACATAAAGCTTTATGTGACATTTCCTAGAAATCAGAAGGAAAAATGTTAAGCCCCAAGAAGCGAGTTGAAAATTTTCTATGAAAGTTGAAAATGAGACTATAAGATTGCAAAAATAGATATGACTTTACAAAAACAACTTTAAAATCATAAATTCACCATAAAACTAAAACAGACATACTCAAAATGCATGTAACATATCTGACAAGAAACAAACAAAAACTCTTAGAGTAAAGGTAAAGGAAACCAATTTGCATGGTTTTATCATTTAATATTTTTTACAGATTTATAGAAAATTTACAAAGATATTACAGGGAATGTTTCTGTATATCACTCACTCAGCTTCACCCTTAACATCTTACATTGCCATTGTACATTCATCAAAACTGAGTAACTGACATTGCTATACTACTCTTAACTGAACCCTTATCTTTATTTGAATTTCAGTTTTTCATTATGTCCTCTTTCTATACTAGGAACCTATCCACAAAATCAAAATTTGATTGTCATGTTTCTCCAGTATCCTCTTGTCTATGAATGTTTCTCAGTCTTTTCTTGCTTTTCATAATCTTCATAGTCTTGAGAAGTACTGTCCAGGTATTCTCTAAAGTGACCTTAATCTTAATCAATTTGTTTCTTTTTTTCTCATGCATAAATTTAGCCTATGTGTTTTCAAGAAAAAAAATATTCAGAGGGAAAGTGCCCATTTTGTCTTTTCATATCAAGTGAAATCATTATCTTTATGACATCATTGATAATATTAACCTTCATCTCTTGGTTAAGGTAATTTGGGAATTGATAGAAGCAATTCTAGAATAATGGTGCTTTGTTTACCTATTGAAAAACAGAGGAAGCGGATGGAGAGGGAGTTGGGAGGGGGGATAGGGATGGGGAATATATGTAAATCCATGGCTGATTCATGTCAATGTATGACATAAACCACTACAATATTGTAAAGTAATTAGCCTCCAACTAATAAAATTAAATGGAAAAAAAGAAAAACTAAAGAAACTTTAAATACTGTACTCAAATTCATTTCTCAAGGGGATATGCTTAACCACTCTAAAGATATTTTATCTGTTTACTGGGATTGAATAAACAAGTAAATGGATGGTGGACAGTGGGATTCAGGCTTCTCACTGTCACAGAGAGAAGTTAAAAGATAAAAAGAATGGAAGATTAGAATGAATCGTGGTGATAGATTGAATCAGAGACATTGCTATAAACCAATATGTATAAGTGTGCATGCTTAGTCGCTCAGTCATGTCTGATTCTTTGCAACATGAACTGTAGCCTGCCAGACTCCTCTGTGCATGGAATTCTCCAGGCAGTAACACTGGAGTGGGTTGCCATTTCCTACTTCAGGGGATCTTCCTGGCCTAGGGATTGAACCTTCTTTCCTGTGCCTTCTGCATTGTTAGGTAGATTCTTTACCACTGAGTCACCTGGGGAGACTGGCACCATATCGCTATTCTCTAAGAAGCAGAAGTAATTAAAACTGTGTTTAAAAGTTCTACCAAAGAGTTGTGAAAAGATACATTTCTAGGTGCACTAGTGCCATGGCAAGTAATTAGCTGATTTTAAGATAATTTATTTTGAGACCAAATACATGCAGATTCTTGAGAATAGTGTATATTCTGAATGTAAAGGCAATTATGAGAGATTTTATTTGATGTTATTTAAATATAAAAAGCATTATATATATTATTTGTTTAGTTCAAATATGTCTCTTTCAAGAATAAAGTTTTAGCAAAAAATCAAATTCAATATTGAATATTTGATCATAAATATTTAAAAATTATTTTGTTAAATTAAAGATAAACACTATATTTAAAGAATTCATATCTTTATTTTCTTAAGGAATGTTATATAGTGGCCTAAAGTGCTCTCTTTACAGCAGTGGACCTTGCTTCTATCACCAGTCACATCCACAAATGGGTGTTGTTTTTGCTTTGGCTCCATCTGTTCATTCTTTCTGGAGTTATTTCTCCACTGATCTCCAGTAGCATATTGGGCACCTACTGACCTGGGGACTTCATCTTTCAGTGTCCTATCTTTTTGCCTTTTAATACTGTTCATGGGGTTCTCAAGGGAAGAATTCTGAAGTGGTTTGACATTCCCTTCTCCAGTGGACCACATTCTGTCAGACCTCTCCACCATGACCCGTCCATCTTGGGTGGCCCGACAAGACACGGCCTAGTTTCATTGAGTTAGACAAGGCTGTGGTCCTGTGATCAGATTGGCTAGTTTTCTGTGATTGTGGTTTCAGCCTGTCTGCCCTCTGATGCCCTCTCTCAATGCCTACTGTCTTACTGGGGTTTCTCTTACCTTGGACATGGGGTATCTCTTCACGGCTGCAGAAGTAAAGTGCAGCCGCGACTCCTGACCTTGATGTGAGGTATCTCCTCACGGCCGCTGCTCCTGACCTTGGACGTGGGGTAGCTCATCTCGGCCACTTGCAGCTCCAACAGTGAATCACGGTAAATTGGAAGTGATCAAACAGGCGAGGGCAAGAGTGAACGTCGACATTCTAGGAATCAGCAAACTAAAATGGACGGGAATGAGTGAATTTAACTCAGATGGCCATTATATCTACGACTTAGGAATCCCTTAGAAGAAATGGAATGGCCATCAGAGTCAACAATAGACTTCAAAATGCAGTACTTGGATGCAGTCTCAAACATGACAGAAGGATATCTGTTCATTTTCAAGGGAAAACATTCAATCTCATGATAATCCAAGTCTATGTCCTGACCAGTAATGCTGAAGAAGCTGAAGTTGAATGGTTCTATGAAGACCTACAAGACCTTTTAGAATTATAACCTAAAAAGATGTCCTTTTCATTATAGGGGACTGGAATGCAAAAGTAGGAAGTCAAGAAACACCTGGAATAACAGGTAAATTTGGTCTTGGAATATAGAATGAAGCAGAGAAAAGGCTAATAGAGTTTTGCCAAGAGAATGCCTGGTCAGAGCTAACACTCTCTCCCAACAACTCAAGAGAAGACTCTACATGTGGACATCACCAGATGGCCAAGACCGAAATCATATTGATTATATTCTTTACAGCCAAAGATGGAGAAGCTCTATACAGTCAGCAAAAACAAGACTGGGAGCTGACTGTGGCTCAGATTATGAACTCCTTATTGCCAAATTCAGACTGAAATTGAAGAAAGTGGGGAAAACCACTAGACCATTCAGATATGACCCAAATCAAACCCCTTATGATTATACAGTGGAAGTGAGAAATAGATTTAAGAGACTAGATCTGATAGACAGAGTGCCTGACAAACTATGGATGGAGGTTCATGACATTGTACAGGAGACAGGGATCAAGACAATCCCCAAGAAAAAGAAAGAAAAAAGGCAAAATGGTTGTCTAAAGAGGCCTTACAAATAACTGAGAAAAGAAGACAAACTAAACGCAAAGGAGAGAAGGAAAGATATACCCATCTGAATGCAGAGTTCCAAAGAATAGTAAGGAGAAATAAGAACACCTTCCTCAGTGATCATTGAAAAGAAATAGAGGACAATAATAGAATGGGAAAGACTAGAGATCTCTTCAAGAAAATTAGAGATACCAAGGGAATATTTCATGAAAAGATGGGCTCAATAAAGGACAGAAATGGTATGGGCCTAACAGAAGCAGAAGATACTAAGAAAAGGTGGAAAGAATTCACAGAACTGTACAGAAAAGATCTTCATGACACAGATAATCATGATGGTGTGATTACTCACCTAGAGCCACACATCCTAGAATGTGAAGCCAAGTGGGCCTTAGAAAGCATCACTGCGAGCAACACTAGTGGAGGTGATAGAATTCCAGTTGATCTATTTCAAACCCTAAAAGTTAATCCTGTGAAAGTGCTGCACTTAATATGCCACCAAATCTAGAAAACTCAGCAGTGACCACAGGACTGGAAAAGATCAGTTTTCATTCCAATCTCAAAGAAAGACAATTGCCAAATAATGCTCAAACTCCTGCACTATTGCACTCATCTTACACCTTACCAAAGTAATACTAAAAATTTTCCAAATCAGACTTCAGCAATATGTGAACTGTGAACTTCCAGATGTTTAAGCTAGTTTTAGAAAAGGCAGAGGAGCCAGAGATCAAACTGCCAACATTGGCTGGATGATCAAAAAAGCAACATAGTTCCAGAAAGACATCTATTTCTTCTTTATTGATTATGCCAAAGCTTTGACTGTGTGGATCACAATAAACTGTGAAAAATTCAGAAAGAGATGGGAATACCAGACCACTTGAACTGCCTCTTGAGAAATCTGTATGCAGGTCAGGAAACATCAGTGAGAACTGGACATGGAACAACAGACTGGTTCCAAATCAAGAAAGGAATAAGTCAAGGCTGTATATTGTCACTCTGCTTATTTAACTTATATGCAGATCACATCATCATGTGTAATGCCAGACTGGATGAAGCACAAGCTGGAATCAAGATTGCTGGGAGAAATATCAATAACCTCAGATATGTAGATGACACCACCCTTATGGCAGAAAGTGAAGAAGAACTAAAGAGCCTCTTGATGAAAGTGAAAGAGGAGAGTGAAAAAGTTGGCTTAAAACTCAACATTCAGAAAACTAAGATCATGGTATCTGGTCCCATCACTTCATGGCAAATAGGTGGAGAAACATTGGAAACAGTGAGAGACTTTATTTTTGAGGGCTCCCAAATCACTGCAGAGAGTGACTGCAGCCATGAAATTAAAAGACGCCTATTCCTTGGAAGAAAAGTTATGACCAACCTAGACAGCATATTAAAAAGCAGAGACATTACTTTGTCAACAAAAGTCCATTTAGTAAAGGCTATGTTTTTTCCAGTGGTTATGTATGGATGTGAGAATTGGACTGCAAAGAAAGGTGAGCACTGAATAATTGATGCTTTTGAACTGTGGTGTTGGAGAAGACTCTTGAGAGTCCCTTGGATGGCAAGGAGATCCAACCAGTCCATCATAAAGGAGATCAGTCTGAGTGTTCATTGGAAGGACTGATGCTGAAGCTGAAACTCCAATACTTTGACCACCTGATGCGAAGAGCTGACTCATTGGAAAAGACCCTGATACTGGGAAAGATTGAAGGCAAGAGGAGAAGGGAACGACAGAGGATGGGATGGTTGGATGGCATCACTGACTCAATCAAAATGAGTTTGGGTAAATTCTGGGAGTTGGTGGTGGACAGGGAGGCCTGGCGTGCTGCAGTCCATGTCCTACAATGAGTAGGACATGACTGAGCAACTGAACTGAACTGAACTGAAAATTCTCTCGGTTATAAGGATAGGTCCCACTTTCTATTCATTTAAAAACATATGAATAATTTTACATGATTCAATAGGTAAAAAAAGAAAAATGCTAGATTTGTTTATCAGCTTTTACTTTGTTAATCTTTAGAGTAATACATTTATATTGCTCTTGTTGATGTATTAGAGAAACAATTAAAGAGATGATACTGTGGCTTGATGATTTGAGGCTTCATTTAGCATGATTGCTTCAGTCTTGCAGCAAGAAACTTGAAATGTTGCCCCTCAACATTTAAGCTCTGGTCCGAAAGAGTAACTACTGGTATTTTCATTATAACCAGCCCCTCCCATCATTAGGAAGAGAGCCAAGGGCATGAGTTCTTCTAAGTCAGGGGAAGGGGGGAGTGAAGAAGATAGTGGAAGACAATATATGCCACAAACTTATTTGACCACAACACCTGAAATAGGGATTCTCCTTCTATAAGACAGCAGTTATAAGGGTCTGGTAACATGGAGTATCATTATATTGAAATAATCAAGGTGGTAAGAAAATAAATGTTCACAACTTAGTCTTAAATTCCTTTATGCCATGAGTCCTCAGTTAGTTGATTTTTTTTTTTTTTACTATTATTTACACTTTGATTGCATGTTCATAAATTTTCAGTTTTGACTCATCAAATTAGGTACTTAAGTCTTTTACTTTTGAATTAAATTGGTAATTCAAACTATAATGAATACAATACATATCTGTTTTACACAGATATACACACAGTTTACTAAAATATTTAACTCTAAATTGAAACCATTATATCAAATCACTACCTACAGGGACTTTTTCTCCCACTTCAAAATTTATTTACAGTTATGAAATACACAGAGAGGTCACAGAGAAATACAGAGTATGAAAACTCACCAAAAAGTAAAAAATGTATATATATATACATTTTATATAACTTATATTTACAAATTTATGTACATATACATGTGCAATTAAGTTGAATACATATATGCATAAATGAATTAAAAAGTTTATCATAATTTTTAATAGCCATCATAGAGATATAGTAGTCATTGATATCTATCAAGTTATTAATAATATTTAAGTGATCTAAAAATCCTGGTTTACATAAGCAAAAAAAATAATTGTTTATACTTCCTATTATACTCAGTATTTTTTTAAGCTTATTTTTATTTTTTAATTTTTTTTTTAATTTTTTTATTAGTTGGAGGCTAATTACTTTACAATATTGTAGTGATTTTTGTCATACATTGACATGAATCAGCCATGGATTTACATGTATTCCCCATCCTGATCGCCCCTCCCACCTCCCTCTCCACCTGATCCCTCTGGGTCTTCCTGGTGCACCAGGCCGGAGCACTTGTCTCATGCATACAGCCTGGGCTGGTGATCTGTTTCACCCTTGAAAATATACACGTTTCGATGCTGTTCGCTCTGAACATCCCACCCTCGCCTTCTCCCACAGAGTCCCAAAGTCTGTTCTGTACATCTGTGTCTCTTTTTCTGTTTTGCATATAGGGTTATCATTACCATCTTTCTAAATTCCATATATATGTATTAATATACTGTATTGGTCTTTATCTTTCTGGCTTACTTCACTCTGTATAATGGGCTCCAGTTTCATCCATCTCATTAGAACTGATTCAAATGAATTCTTTTTAATGGCTGAGCAATATTCCATGGTGTATATGTACCACAGCTTCCTTGCCCATTCGTCTGCTGATGGGCATCTAGGTTGCTTCCATGTCCTGGCAATTATAAACAGTGCTGTGATGAACATTGGGGTGCATGTGTCTCTTTCAGGCCTGGTTTCCTCCATGTGTATGCCCAGAAGTGGGATTGCTGGGTCATATGGCAGTTCTATTTCCAGTTTTTTAAGAAATCTCCACACTGTTCTCCATAGTGGCTGTACTAGTTTGCATTCCCACCAACAATGTAAGAGGGTTCCCTTTTCTCCACACCCACTCCAGCATTTATTGCTTATAGACTTTTGGATAGCAGCCATCCTGACTGGCGTGTAATGATACCTCATTGTGGTTTTGATTTTAAGCTTATTTTTAGACATTAAAGTAGATCTAGATATTTTGGAGAATTGAAAATTGCTTTATTTTAAATATAAACTATTTACATATACTACATATGAGTAATGTATAATAATATATAATATAATATACTTGCAGCATATTTCTGTTAGCAGTGTTAATCCCTTATATGAAATAAAAGTAACTACAGGTAAAACTAATCTTTAAAGTTTAATATTATCTAATTTTGAATATAAAACTTTAAAAACTAATTTTAGATAATTATTTAAGTTAGAATTTACATAAGATAGTATACTTATTTTTCTCTTTACTTTTAAATGCAACTAATATACAAAATGATTGAAAAATCTTACACTATTTAAAAATGTTGTTAACATATACAATAGTACTTTCTTATGCGAATAAATGTAAAGGGAACATTTTCAATTTTAACCTTGTTGAAAATATAAGAGGTGGAATATTTAATTTCATTACATGTTCCTCTTTCTCCTATGATAAATCAATTTTAATATTCATTGGATTTTTTTTTTAATCCAATGTCAGAAACACAATTAGAAGATGCTGACCACACTCATTTCTGAATAGTGAAAATGTCAATACGTAAAGTGGTGGAATGTTAAAAAAAAAAATCAGAATATTCTGGGAAAGGACATCTAAAAGTATCTAGCTAATTTATTAAAAAACAAAATTTAGTCTAGAATAGAACTATGAATACTAAGTATATATATTCAGGTTTTCCCCTTCACTACAAGGATACCTCTAAAGAGATACAAATGCCTTGATATTTTGGTTGAAATATTTAACTGTAAAAGTCTGAAGGAGACTTATAAAAGGAGGAAATTGGTAGCTTACTTCCATCTACCAGTATGTTTATAGTCCCTTTGTGGAACAAATAGTCTATCATTTGTATTTGTATAAGCTGTTATAGCAAAAATTTTAAATCTATCATGACTAGCATTTGCTTTAAATAATCTGCATTAACTTACTTAAATTCCACTTATAGAGGCAAAGGTACACTTATTTAAAATACAAAAGATGCAATCTGCAGCTATACAATAAATCTCTATGAAGAATATTAGTTATAATATAATAATAATTACTGACTATAGAAAAACAGTATTTAGAGATTTCCAGCTGAAGATGGTGGAGTAGAAGGAGGTGTGATCATCTCCTCCTGTGAGAGCATGAAATTGCAACTAATTGTTGAACACCCATTGACAGGAAGAGGCTGGAACTCACCAAAGAAAGATTCCCCATGTCCAAAGACAAAGAAGAAGCCACAAGAAGACAGTAGGAGAGGTGCAATCATGCTAAAATCAAATCTCCTTCCTGCTGGGTAGGTGACCCATAAACTAGAACAATAACGCCAAAGAAGTCCTCCCACTCTTGCAAAGGTTCTGAGCCACATGTCAGGCTTACCAGCCTGGAAATCTGGTAAAAGGATTGGGAGTCCACAGGGAATCTGACCTTGAAGTCTAGTGGGATTTGAATAGAAGACTTTCACAGGACTAGGGGAAACAGATACTCCAGACTTGAAGGGCACAAACTAAATTTTGTGCGTACCAAGACTCAGAGGAAAGGAGCAGTGACCCCACAGGAGACTGATACAAAACTAACTGGTGGTGCTGGAGGATGTCCTGTGAAGGGTAGGTCAACAGGGCCTCACCACAGGGATGCGGGCGCTGGCCGCAGCAGTATTGGAAGGTTCCCCGCCCGGCATAAGTCCTCTTAGAGGTCACCATTCAGTTCAGTTCAGTTCAGTTCAGTTCAGTTCAGTTCAGTTCAGTTGCTCAGTCGTGTCTGACTCTTTGCAACCCCATGAACCACAGCATGCCAGGCTTCTCTGTCCATCACCAACTCCCAAAGCTAGCTTAAACTCAATTCCATCGAGTCAGTGATGCCATCCATCCAATTCATCCTCTGCCATCCCCTTCTCTTCCTGCCCTCAATATTTCCCAGCATCAGAGTCTTTTCTAAACAGTCAGTTCTTTGCATCAGGTGGCCGAAGTATTGGAGTTTCAGCTTCAGAATCAGTTCTTCCAATGAATATTCAGGACTGATTTCCTTGAGGATGGACTGGTTGGATCTTCTTGCAGTCCAAGGGACTCTCAAGAGTCTTCTCCAACCCACAGTTCAAAAGCATCAATTCTTTGGTGTTCAGCTTTCTTTATGGTCCAACTCTCAAATGCATACATGACTACTGGAAAAACAATAGCATTCAATAGATGGACCTTTGTTGGCAAAGTAAGTCTCTGCTTTTTAATATGCTGTCTAGGTTGGTCCTAGCTTTCCTTCCAAAGAGCAAGCATCTTTTAATTTCATGGATGCAGTCACCATCTGCAGTGATTATGGAGCCCAAGAGAATAAAATCTGTCACTGTTTCCATTGTTTCTCCATCTATTTGCCAGGAAGTGATGGGACTGGATGCCATGATCTTAGTTTTTGAATGTTGAGTTTCAATCCAACTTTCTCACTCTCCTCTTACACCTTCATCAAGAGACCCTTTAGTTTCTCTTCACTTTCCACTATAAGGGTGGTGTCATCTGCATATCTGAGATTATGATATCTCTCCCAGCAATCCTGATTCCAATTTTTCTTTCATCCAGCCCAGAATTTCATGGGATGTACTCTGCATATAAATTAAATAAGCAGAGTGACAATATACTGTCTTGATGTACTCCTTTTCCTATTTGGAACAACTCTGTTGTTCCATGTCCTGTTCTAACTGTTGTTTCTTGACCAACACATAGGTTTCTCATGATACAGGTAAGGTGGTCTAGTACTTTCATCTCTCTAAGAATTTTCCACCGTTTATTGATACACACAGCCAAAGGCTTTAGTGTAGTCAGTGAAGCAAAGTAGATGTTTTTCTGGAATCTCCTTGCTTTCTAATGATCCAACAGATGTTGGCAATTTGATCTCTGGTTCCTCTGACTTTTCTAAATCCAGCTTGTACATCTTTAAGTTGTCAACTCATGTACTTCTGAAGCCTAGCTTGAAGGATTTTGAGCATAACCTTGCTTGCATGTGAAATAAGCACAACTGTATGATAGTTTGAACATTCTTGGCATTGTACTTCTTGGGGACTGGAATGAAAGCTGACATTTTCCAGTCCTGTGCTATTGCTGAGTTTTCCAAATTGGCTGATATATTGAGTGCAGCAGGTCAACAGCATCATCTTTTAGGATTTGAAATATCTCAGATATGCAGCACCTTTGTTTGTAGTAATACTTCCTAAGGCCCACTTAACCACACTCCGGGGTGTGAAGTTCTGCCTGACTGTGGATATCTGAGTCATTAAGACCTTTCTTGTATTTTACTTCTGTGTATTCTTGCCATTTCTTAACATCTTCTCTTTCTGTTAGGTCCTGATCTGTTTCTCTTCTTTATCATGCCAATCATACCATAAAATTTTCTTTTGATGTTTCTAGTCTTCTTAAAGAGACCTCTAGTCTTTCTATTGCTTTTCACTGTTTCTCTGTACTGTTTATTTAAGGATGCTTTCTTATCTATTTTTGCTGTTCTTTGGAACTCAACATTCAGTTGGGTATATCTTTCCCTTTTTCACTTGCCTTTAGCTTCTCTTCTTTACTCAGCTATTTGTAAGCCTCCTCAGACAAACACTTTGCCTTCTTGCATCCCCCCCCCCCCCCACCACCTTTGGATGGTTTTGGTCACTGCTCCTGGTGCAATATTCAACCTTCATCCATACTTCTTCAGATACTCTATTCATCCCCTCTACTGTATAATCATAAGGGATTTGATTTTGGTCATACCTGAATGACCTAGTGCTATTCCCTACTTTCTTCAGTTTAAGCCTGAATTTTGCAATGAGGAACTCATGATCTGAGCCACAATCAGCTCCAGGTCTTGTTTTTGCTGACTGTATAGACCTTTTCTATCTTTGGCTGCAAAAGATATAATCAATATGATTTCAGTATTGACCATCCAGCCCAGAATTTTGCATGATATACTTTCCATATAAGTATAAATACAAGAGCAGTAAGGCTTATTTAAACAAGTTCAATTAAATTAGACATGTTCCATTTCAGTCATCAGCCTAATTATCAAAGATGGATTTTAATAAAAAGTTTGATTTTATATTTGATGTTTGCTGATAAGTTTATAGAACCTCCCCTGCAGCTTTCCTCTTGCCCCACATCTCAGTTCAGTTCAGTTCAGTTCAGTTGATCAGTTGTGTCCAACTCTTTGCAACCCCATGAACTGCAGCACGCCAGGCCTCCCTGTCCATCACCAACTCCCAGAGTCCACCCAAACCCATGTCCATTGAGTCGGTGATGCCATCCAACCATCTCATCCTCTGTTGTCTCCTTCTCCTCCTGCCCTCAATCTTTCCCAGCATCAGGGTCTCTTCCAATGAGTCAGCTCTTCATATCAGGTGGTCAAAGTATTGGAGTTTCAGCTTCAACATCAGTCCTTCCAATGAACACCCAGGACTGATTTCCTTTAGGATGGACTGGTTGGATCTCCTTGAAGTCCAAGGGACTCTCAAGAGTCTTCTCCAAATCACAGTTCAAAAGCATCAATTCCTCGGTGTTCAGCTTTCTTCACAGTCCAACTCTCACATCCATACATGACCACTGGAAAAACCATAGCCTTGACTAGACAGACCTTTGTTGACAAAGTAATATCTCTGCTTTTTAATATGCTGTCTCAGTTGGTGATAAAATTATGGCTTATTCCTTCCAAGGAATAAGTGTCTTTTAATTTCATGGCTGCAGTCACCATCTGCAGTGATTTTGGAGCCCAGAAAAATAAAGTCAGTCACTGTTTCCACTATTTCTCCATCTATTTGCCATGAAGTGATGGGACCGGATGCCATGATCTTAGTTTTCACAAACCAATAAGAAAGTTCTATGCTCCATTGACATAAAGTTAAAATAACTCAACCCTAGCCAGTGTGAAAATCTTGACCCCAGTTGCACAAACAAAGCATGATAAAAGTCAAACCAGTATTTCTTCTCTACTCTCTCAAGATAATTTTCATATCTGTTTGGGATCTGTCAACAATCTTGCATGGAGTGTTAAAGGCTTTTCTTTAATAACTTTCTCTATCCAACTTCAAAATTGGACTTCCATACTTCTTTATCTCATTCAATTTTGACTTATTACAACATATATCATAGTTTTTTTTTTAATTGGTTTTGATTTCCATTTAATACAATACATCCTTAATTACTTATAAACAACTTTTTCTCTAGAAAACATAGTGTTTACACATTAATTGGTTACAAAATGAAACCATTAAAAGCAAATTCAAACTCTTCAATAATTTGATATTTCACAGAATATTTGCATGCATTCATACTAAGTTGCTTTAGTCGTGTCCGATTCTTTGTGACTTGAATATGCAAAGTATTTTAAACAGCAATATTATAAAAATGGAAGTCCTTGTGCATATACTGATAGATAATTTGTCTATCATCTCATATTGAAAATAGATCTTTAAAGGTTAGAGACATGATGATTTCCCCTAAATCTTCCATAAACGTCCTGACTTATTTTTAAACTCCATGATTTTGCTTCTGAACTTTTCCAAGAATAAAAACAAGAAATAAAAATGTAGGCAACATAAAATGATAGTTCAGATTCTAAAGTATAAAACATCCTTTTGAAACTATCTTATATTTAAGGGATTTGAAAACCTAAGTCTTATTGGGTTTTCCCCATATGCAATGCTAAGACTTTCAGAGATTATCACAGTGTAGCATGTTCTCTTCTAGGAGCCTACAGTCTCTGGTAGATCATGAGCATACAATTTCTTTTGGTCTTCCCAGAATTCATTTAATTAAGTATTGCTATTCTTATTTGTCTGATGTGGAAATTGATGTTTAGAGAAGTTAATCACTCTTACATTCTAAAAATATATCCCCAAGTAACAAAATTGCAGCTGGGCATGGGGGTAGTGTAATGACTGGAAGTGAGAGCTCCTGAACCCCCTGAGATCCTTCCAAGGGTTCCTGCTTGCTCTATGAGGAGCCTAGTTCTCTCTGGTCTAGTTAACAACCAGTTTTGTCTGGATTCATTAGGTTTTGTCAATTCCATATTAACTCCCCAATTTATCACACATTTTACACTTATGTGTAATAAATTACTTATGTGTCTGACCCAGAAACTTCTCCTCTGAATTGAGTGAATACATTGCTGGATTAGCTATGTCCAAATTTCTTTAGTTTTGCCTATCTCATGCCTGACCTTAACCTACTACCAACACATTATAGTAATAGGCTAGAGTTAGGGCCAAACAAACAGCAGAAACATGTTGTAACATCATTTCTATTCCATTTGGAAGGGAACTGTACTTTGAAAAAATTA
This sequence comes from Odocoileus virginianus, assembly GCF_023699985.2. Taxonomy (NCBI): domain Eukaryota; kingdom Metazoa; phylum Chordata; class Mammalia; order Artiodactyla; family Cervidae; genus Odocoileus; species Odocoileus virginianus. The sequence goes on along the minus strand of NC_069703.1, from coordinate 2,506,471 downwards.
AACTTAGGAAAGTTGTAAATATAATATAACGGCAACCCATGAATTCTTCATCTAGGTTCACAATTTTGCCACATTTACTTCGTCTTTCTTTCTCTGAATTCCATACAATGTTGACAGAAAACCACAGTTGTGTTATGGAGATGGAACTGTATCACTACTCCAAAGAAGTTTCCTTAGTTGAAAAAAATATTAAGCTCTCCTCAAGCAAAATTTTATTCTTATTTACAAATGCCTATGACTATGTGATTTTTAAATGTCATAAAAGAAATATGAAAATTTTGTTTGTAGAGTGTGAAACAGGTGTTAATTATTTAGCTGACATTGTTTTCAATATTAATAAATGTCCAATTAGTTTTATGTCTTTTATATAGCCCTTGGCAATCATTTTGAAAGAAGACACCTTAATAGGTAACAAACTTTTATAGACCTATTCAGAAAGAGATAAATATTAAATTACTACAATAAGATTGACTGATTGAAAATGTTGGTGCACTTGTTTCATTAGTGCTTCTTGGAACCTTTGAGTGATCTCTTTTCTTCATAAGGAATATATATTTAACCAGCCTAATGTTGAAAATTAAGCACAAAATTAAAAGGAAAATAAAATTGAAAAGTTTTATTTGACTCTCTAAACTACTTATACATCAGTGGTCCAAATTTATTTTCAAGTGTGAGTGTACTGAGCTGTATTAAAAATAAACAAAGCAGAATTCATCATGTAGTAAGACTCTCCATATTCCGAGGCAAAAATTAGGAGACTGTAGGCTCGGGTTTGTTCATGACCTTAAAAGTTACCTAGTAAAATAACTCTAAGTTAGGGCCAGTTATGAAGAATTTGGTCATTACACTGAAGGCAGCAGAAAGTATCAATTCAGTGAGGTAGCTTGAAATCTGTCATGAGAGTATCTGCAGCAGGGCAGTCAGCAAATGCTATAAAATCAGGGATCTTTCCAACTCCACCCCTATTCCCACCCTAGGCAGCTGGCTATTAAAAATTTAGCAGGACACCAGTGGTTTTATCCAGCTTCTGTCTTTTTTTAGTATGGAAATTGCACTAATTATTTTACTGTGCTGTATATCACATTTCTCAATTGTCAAATGGAAATAGCAGTATTTATCTTAAAGCAATTTGGGGACAACTGCAGTAAGTGCATTCTTTTAAATCACCTGACATTCATTAGATGCTCAGAATGAATTGATATGTAAATTAAATGGCCTTTACAAAGAGTTCAGAAATCATTGCTCAATCTTAAAACTATCAAGCATAACATATTGAGAGATAAAACAGGATTTAATTCATAAATTTATATTAAAGATACAGCTGTAGAATATATACACGTGTTAACATATGTTTCTACAATTCTAAGTATTGTACTAAAATGAGTCCAGTATATAGTATTCAACAACAGAATAAAAATATATTTCATAATTTAACAGAAAGTCATAATCTAAATGGATTAAGTCAGAGGCACTAAGGATTTATTCTAGGGGACTACAAAAAAGAAAAAAAATGAAATAACATGTTTTTCCTTCATACATTTACTTTCTATGTATGTATGCTAGATGTCTATTACATATTAGTTATTATTCTGAATGGTGGTAATGCAAAATATAAAGCATTAAAGTTCTGTAAAACCAGTGCTATGTATAGCTCTTGGCATACAGAAAAAACAATAATAACAAACATTTTTGTGTGTGTTCTAGTTATGAGATACAACTCTATGTATCTTATAACTATTACCCACATTTCACAAATGAGGAAAATAATGTAGCAGAAAGTTACCTAGAAGTTGACAAATTCTGGATACCATGTTTAAAGATAAAGAAGAAAAAAAATTCTAATTTCAAATCTATAAAATAAATGTAGAATCAAGCACAAGTTTTCTTGTTTCTGTTTTACTGTATTCATATGCTATTGTGAGAAACACAATTGCAAGAGAAATTCCATATATCCCTTTCTTAGTATCCCCAGTGTAACACCTTGCATCAGTACAGTAAAACATCACAACCAGGAAACTAAGGTTGATACAGTCCATCCACTTTACTCAGATTCCACCAGTTTTACATGCAAATGTGTGAGTGTCTTTGTGTGTATATGTATTTAGTTCTATGCAGTTTTAACACTTAAGTATTTGTGTGACCACCATCACAGTCAACACACAGAATGATTCTAAATGTGGTTTGTGCTGTCCTTTCACAGTCACAGCCACATCATTTCTGCCCTCCCTCCCTAATCCTCAGCAATCACTAAGCTATTCTTTGTCTTTACAATCTTTTTATTTTTAAGAAGTGGACATGAACGGAATCACATATAGGCAAATTTTTGAGATTCTGTCTTCACTCAGGATATTTCTCTTTGGATCCATCCAAATTGTATCTTGTAGAAACAGTTTTTATTCCTGAAATATTTCTTATATTAGAGATGTATGATAGATTGTTCAAACACTCACCCAACTGAAGGACATTTAGATTTTTTCCAGTTTATCTACTTCAAATAAAGCTTCTATGTACATTTGTGTACAGGATTTTATGTGAGCGTAAGTTTTCATTTCTTTGGAATAAATGTTCCAGAGTGCAATTACTTGATTTTATGGTAAGTACATTTTTAGTTTCATAAGATACTCTCACACTCTTTTCCATAGTGGCTATAATATTTTGCATTTCTATACCAACAATGTAGGAGTGATCCAATTTCTCCTCAATCTTGCCAGAATTTGGTGTTGACAACACTTTTAACACTTAGGCATCATGATATGTTTGTAGTGATGACTCATTGTGGTTTAAACTTGTGTTTGTTTAATGGCAAGTGATGACAAATATCTTTCATGTGTTTATTTGCCACCTGTACACAAATCTTTGTCACTACAGGATTGGGGCAGAAGCTCTACTGGTTCCCAGTGGGCCCTTTTGACATTAAGGGAAGGCATGAATATAACTGCAGTCCAACTAGCTCCGCATCCTAACATTTCGTTCTTTTTTGATGTCAAATGAATGTGGAATCTCAGCTCCCCACCGGAGTCTTCTGACACCAGTGGGAGACTGGTGAACTGTAGAGTGGTGCCTGGTCCTACATCATCCTGGTCCACTAAGTTTTATTACTTCCAGATTGAGGATGGGTGGCACCGGGGTTAAAATCTCCAGTGGACCCCACTGGCACTATCCTGGCAAAGGAATCTGAAGAACTGCTTGCTTCAACTAAGCAAGTATTGGAAGATCAACTGTCTTCAGCTGTCAGGAAGCATTTAACAAGAGGCTTCCTGTGTGCTGTCTTGGATCTGTCAGGAACCCTCTGGCCCTTATTGATTCCTGAATATTCAGGAATTAAGAGGAGAGGCACGCTCTTCCCGGAGCTGAGGAATCCAGGCATTTCTCATTACAGTGGTAAGTACCCTCTTCCTTTTTATGAGCCATAGGGTAAAAGGTGATTGTTTGCAACTCTCTCTCTGATAGGGATCGTCTTATGTTTTGTAAGTCTGGAATTTTAATCTTTGTCTTTGCTGAGAATAATCACCTTGTAAGACAGTATATATGCCCACGCCATGTTGATTAAAACACCTTTGCTCCATCAGAGCTTTGGTCCCCGTGTTTTTCGTTCTTTCTATTCCTTCTTTATCTCTCTCTCTCTCTCTATTTCTGGCTAATTCCTTGGAGCGTGGAGGCCCTCTCGAGAAGGCGCACTGCGCCTTCACCCACTCGAGAGGACGCCTGGTGCCCACGTGCAGCAGCGCGAGCCCTAAGAACAGGACTCTATTGGCTTTCCGAGTAAACCAGGGGATATCAGCCTCTTTCTCTCTCTTACTTTATCGTCGACTCAGGACCACCAGGTTCTGGTCCATTAAAGGACCAACATTCAGCAATACTAACTTTATCCTTGTTTTTTGGTCACACTGTATAGCATGTGGAATCTCACTTCCCAGGGATCAAACCTGTGCCTCCTGCATTGGGAGCATGGAGTCTTAACCACTGGACCACCAGGGAAGTCCCTGACACTATCTTTGACAGGGGAACTGGAGTATTGTCGGTTTCTGCCTGGAGAGGAGAGAAGAAGATAAGCTTCCTGGTTGGCCCCATGATAACATAGGATGAGGGTATAACTGTAAGGCCACCTGATTCACTAGCCATCAAATTTGGATAAAAGTTTACTTACCCTCTCAGCTTCACTGAAACCACTGGGAGAGGAGGGTTGGTTATCTTACTGGTGTTTTATTGGAGTAGGGAAAGTCCAGTAATTCCCCTACATAGGAAGCTTCAAGGTGAAAACACTCAAAGATGGAAACTAAACATTCAAAAAACTAAGATCTTGGCATTCAGTCCCATCACTTCATGGCTCCTAGATGAGGAAACAATGGAAACAGTGACAGACTTCATTTTATTGGGCTCCAAAATCACTGCAGATGGTGACTGCAGCCTTGAAATTAAATGATGCTTGCTCCTTGGAGGAAAAGCTATGACAAGCCTAGACAGCATATTAAAAAGCAGAGACATTCCTTTGCCAACAAGGGTCCATATAGTCAAAGCTATGGTTTTTCCAGTAGTCATGTATGGATGTGAGAATTGGACCATAAAGGAAGCTAAGCGCCAAAGAATTGATGCCTTTGACCTGTGGTGTTGGAGACTCTTGAAAGTCCCTTGGACAGCAAGGAGATCCAACCAGTCCATCCTAAAGAAAATCAGTCCTGAATATTCATTGGAAGGATTGATGCTGAAGCTGAAGCTCCAATACTTTGGCCACCCGATGTGAAAAACTGACTTCTTAGAAAAGACCCTGGTGTTGGAAATATTGGAGACAGGAGAAGGGGATGACAGAAAATGAGATGGTTGGATGGCATCACCGACTCGGTGGACATGAGTCTGAGAAAGCTCTGGGAGTTGGTTATGGACAGGGAGGCCTGATGTGCTTCAGTACCTTTCTTCCTCTTCCAGTCAGTAATTCTTGCCTGTTTTCTCAATGTTAGTCCTTGTATGTACTCTATTAATACTACTCTACTTTTCAAGGTACTGTGAAAAAAAGTGTGAAAAGTGAAAGTCACTCAATTCTGTCCAACTCTTTACAACCCCATGGATTATACAGTTCCTGGAATTCTCCAGGCCAGAATACTGGAATGGGTAGCCTTTCCCTTCTCCAGGGGATTTTCCCTAGTTAGGGATTGAACCCAGTTCTCCCACATTGCAGGCAGATTCTTTACCAGCTGAGCCACAAGGGAAGCCCTTGTGTATTAATTACTACTATACTTTTTAATTATTACAGGGTTCCCTCGTAGCTCAGTTGGTAAAGAATCCGCCTGCAATGCAGGCAACCCTGGTTCAATTTCTGGGTAGGGAAGATCCCCTGGAGAAGGGATAGGCTACCCACTCCAGTATTTTTAGGTTTCCCTTGTGGCTCAGCTGGTAAAGAATCGCCTGCAGTGTGGGAGACTCAGTTCGGTCCCACTCTTTGCAACCCCTTGGACTGCAGTATGCTAGGCTTCCCTGTCCTTTACCAACTCCCAGAGTTTGCTCAAACTCATGTCCATTGAGTTGATGATGCCATCCAAGTATCACATCCTCTGTTGTCCCCTTCTCCTCCTGCCCTTAATCTTTCCCAACATTGCTATTTTCCAATGAATCCTCTTTTTGCATCAGGTGGCCAATGTGTTGGAGCTTTAGCATCAGCCCTTGCAATGAATATTCAGAGTTGATTTCCTTTAGGATTGACTGGTTTTATCTCCTTGCTGTCCAAGGACTTTCAAGAATCTTTTCCAGCACAAGAGTTTGCATCAGTCGCACAACTGAAAGCATCAGTTCTTCAGTGCTCAGTCCTCTTCATGTACAAGCTCTCACATCTGTACATGACCACTGGAAAAGCAATAGCTTTGACTATATGCACCTTCGTAGGCAAAGTAATGTCTCTGCTTTTTAATATGCCTTCTAGGTTTGCCATGAATTTTCTTCCAAGGAGAAAGTGTCTCTTAATTTCAAGGTGGCAGTCACTATCTGCATTGATTTTGGAGACCAAGAAAATAAAACCTGTCACCATTTTCATTGCCTTCTCTTTTATACACCATGAAGTGATGGGACCAGATGCTATGATCTTGATTTTCGGAATGTTGAGTTTTGAGCCAGCTTTATCACTCTCCTCCTTCACCCTCTAAAAGAGGCTTTTTAATTTATTCTTCACTTTCTGCCATAAGAGTGGTTTCACTGCATATCTGAGGTTACTGATATTTCCCCCAGAAACCTTGATTCCAGCTTGCAATTCATTCATGCTGACATCTCACATGATGTACTCTACATATAAGTTAGATAAGCAGGGTGACAAAATACAGCCTTGACATACTTATTTCCCAGTTTGGAATCAATCTGTTCTTCCACGTCTGGTTCTAACTGTTGCTTCATGACCTGCATACAGGTTTCTATGAAGGCAGATAAGGCGCTCTGGCATTCTCATCTCTTTAAGAATTTTCCATAGTTTGTTGTGATCTACACAGTCAAAGGCTTTAGTGTAGTCAATGAAACAAAGTAGATTTTTTTTTTTTTCCTGGAATTTTCTAGTTTTTTCTATGATCCAACAGATTTGGCAATTTGATCTCTGGTTCTTCTGCCTTTTCTAAATACAGCTTGGACTTCTGGAATTTCTCAGTTAACATAGTATTGAAGCATAGTTTGAAGAATTTTGAGCATCACTTTGCTAGCTTGTGAAATAAGTGCAATTATGTGGTACTTTGAACATTGCTTGGCATTGTCCTTCTTTGGGATTGAAATGAAAACTGGCCTTTTCCGGTCCTGTGGTCACTGCTGAGTTTTCCAAATTTGCTGGCACATTGAGTACAGCACTTTCACAGTATCATATTTTAGGATTTGAAATAGATCAGCTGGAATTCCATCACTTCCAATAGTTTTTTTTCATAGTGATGCTTCCTAAAGCCCACTTGACTTGCATTCCAGGATGTCTGGCTTTAGAAGAGTGATCACATCATTGTGGTTAGCCAAGTCATTAAGATCTTTTTTGTATAACTGTGTATTCTTGCCACCTCTTCTTAATAGCTTCTGCTCTGTTAGGTCCATATCATTTCCGTCCTCTGTTGTGTCTATATTTGCATGAAATGTTCCCGTGGTACCTCTAAATTTCTTGAAGAAATTTAGAAAAAACATTTGTTAGTTGAGTACGTAGATTAACTTTCTCAGCCTTACAACAAATTGGACTTAATAACTTGCTATCAGAATGGAAGTCATTCATATGCAGTTGTCTTACTGTATTGACAACAGTTTTTGTTGTTAGGACACCATTTTCTGAGTCTTGTGGCTAAGAAGAACTGACTTCTTTTGGAGCTCCTTTTGTGTCTACCTTTTTGCAAATCTGGATTGGAAGCTTTTGCCAAACCATGCTCAGTGTATATAGAAACTAAGATATTCAACCCCATGATATTCCTTAAATCCTAAAGTCCATAGGCTGTTCTCCTTTATAGTCTGCCCTTTATAGTCTGCCCTTTATAGTCTTCTATGTTTATATGTTGTGTTATATCTAGCACTTTTACTTCATTTTGTCAGCTGTGAAAATAGTGGAACTGGAAAAATTTCAGCCATATTGACTGAAATCCACACAAGGTTATGTTGATTAATGAGAAAAAAAATAAATCCATTTTAAATAATAATACCAATACCATATTTTCTTTTAAAAGTAACTATTTTTAATATCATAATTTATAGTCTATATTTCCTTAGGTATTAAATCCCAAATCATTTTTTTCTCCTTATCAAGGGCATTTTCTACAATTTTACAGTAAAAAGTATCTATATAAATGACTTACATCAGCACAGTTGCTGCTGAATAAGAACAGAAATATTCTACCTCTACAAAAACATTTGAAAGAATACTTTAAAATTTAGTTGAGCTAATTCACTTAATGTTTTATAGTTTGTTATAGATTTAATACATTTCACAACTACTTAGCTTTATAACTATTTTCATTTTTGAAAGCCCCAGATATTACTAATTATCCAACTTCCTTAGTATTTTACTAAAAGGCTTTCTTAGTAGGCTAATAGATTAATCAACACAGTTCAATAAAGTGTCAAATGGTGAGAGACTTATGATAATCTGAAATTATTTACCCTGGAGAATGCTTATTATTAAAAGTATAACATCAGATTGGACATCAATTTTCAATATTAACCTAAATATATCTTATAATATTTGAATAACTAGTAAATGTAAAATTTATGTTTTTATAAATATCTTAGCATGTATTTTTAATTAATTATATATTAAGATAGACCTGGAACTATACTAAAAATTATAAATCAAAATAATATGTTTTGACATTTAATTAAAAATCTTAAAAAGTTATTTTACTGTGTAACAAGAAATGATTTATTAATATTTGTTGAAAATATTTGTAGTAGTAATATACAAATTTGGGAAAAAACAAAACAATGAAAAAAGTTAGTATTATTGAATACTAAAGTTATTGTTGTACACATTTCCTAATTCAAATTTCCTTAAAGGAACCATATACCATCTAGTGATCTAGTGACAAAATTACAACTTTCAATTCAGTGTTTTCTTGCAAATATCATCATTATCCAACTGTGATGAACAGCAACAACAACTGAAAACAACATAAGCTTAACTGTACATCTTACTTTAGAAAAATAAATTTCTGGGAAATTTTTCAAATAGTTATTTCTATTAACTTGCATCTTAACAAATAAGGAAAATTAACAAAACAGGGAGGTGTTACTGTAAACTCTTGTGATTTTGCTATTTGTGAGAAATACTTGTATAAATGCCATAACACATGGTCATTTTTTGTCCCCAAGAAATAAATATTATATTTTATGTTTGATATATTATCATACTATATAAATATATATTTGATTTGCTTTTGAGTTTGTGTTTCATCTAAGTATATATTGGGTACAATGTTTTCTAATCAAATAGAAGGAAATAGGGAGAGGTTGATATTCAAAACATGACTGGAATAGTGTGGGAAATAAGGCAAATTAGTATATTCCTACTTTCACATTTCTTTTTTTTACAGTTTAAGTAGATAGTCTACATTGGTTTCCAGAAATACATAGTTTCAGGTTTTCTTGTTTATTCAAAAAATTTCCAGAACTTGAAAATTCTTTTTTATTTTCCCATCTTACTTATAAAATATCCCTGAATCCACATATATTTCACATTTCTAAACTTCAAATTTCAGCTCCCATTTCCTCACTTGCAATATGTTATTTAAAAAACATAGTTCTTCTCACAAGGATAATTACTCAGTTCCTAAATTTCTACCTCAATATGACTGTCTTTATTCTTTGTCTCCATTGTACCATGAAGGGGAAGCATACTTTCTCCTGCTCCCTTTCCAAAGTTACTATGTTCGCTAACTATATTCCCTATTTCTCTGAATCTTAGCTCTATCAAATTCCCCAATCCACTTAACAGCATCAAGCTCTGTCTATAGTGCCTTATTTGGATTTAATCTTTATAGAAATGACACTAGCAGAAAATACACTCTCCTTGATAATTGTACCCACTGGTTTCTCTATTTCCTCCTAATCCATCAGACACACTTTTCTTAGATAAATTACTCCTGATAAGCAAAATCTAACATATCATACAACCACTCAATCTTGAATTTTTATTTCAATTTTTATGGGATTGTTCTTTTTACACACATAAATGAAATAAAGTACTATTCAGAGAATTCTAGATCTGTGCCTATTTTTGCATCCTATTCCCTCCCTCCAACTCAACCTTTAATTTATTTTTTTTTAAATTTTAAATTGTCTTTTTTTTTGCTTGCAGTTTATTTTGGTTTTTCTAAATAGACATTCACATCTGTAAACAATACAATTTTTGTTTCAGCCCCTTATTACTTTCAAAGTGTATATTATCTGTATGCAATACATACTATTCTCATTATTCTCTCCCATGATATTTTTCACTTAAAAGTTTTATTCCAGTGTTAATGCCATAATAACTAATTTTTCAACCTTGGCACTACTGACATTTGGTGCTGGATACTTCTTTGCTTTGATGGGATGTCTTGTACATGGTAAGATGATAAATAACATCCCTTGCCTCTAACCAACCAATGTCAGTAGGAACCCCAAGTTGCAATAATCATAAATGTTTTCAGAGATGTCTTGAACATGTGAAAAATTGCTACCAGTTAAAAGCCACTGACAAAGCAGTATGTAAAAGATAAACTCATTTCTTGTTTATAGCACTCATTCTTGAGGATGCTTTGTTGTTTCTTGACTAGTCTATTATTGGTACACTTCTCATTTTTGTTATTGCTAATAGTACTGCAATTAATTAGCTTATCATATATTAAGACATTTTTAGAATTGATTTTTAGAAGAAAGCCTACTAAATGAAAACAAAAAATGTAACCATATAATGTCACTAGATGCTGCCTAAGTACCCTTCATTTACATTTGCTTTCCTACCAGTCATGCATGGGCCAGTAAACTTTGATGCTATAACTTTACTGAGAAAACAATCACCTATTTCCTGTTTAACTGAAAACAATCCATCCTTTGTCCTGGTTAACTTCCTTCCTTTCTTGTTACACTTTGGTGAATATAATGCTTATTTCCACATTTTTCTATTCTCATTAATTAATATTTAAATATGACTAATTACTGAAAATATGTGGTTAGAGACTATATTAATTATAAAATAAGAGAGCTTAGTTCTACAAGGCCAAAAAATAGAAAATTAGGAAAACTAAGCAAGATAAAAAGTACTCATAACAATTTCACTTCCTGTAGATTTAAAACTGACAAATATACAGCATGCAATTCATTTTGGAATCACTTATCTATTACCTCACTTATGTTTCCCTTTATTCCTTTTGTCACAAAGACAAAAGTATACTGAATGACAGAAGTGTAAACAATGAATAAATAAGGGGATGCAGATAGAATTTGTACCATATAACACTTATAAAACTATGATTGAAAGACAATTTAATTTCGAATGTGTCCTCTTGCTTTAAGTTTTTCATTATACTCTTATAATGGTATAAAATAGTGTTTCTGTTTGAAAGAAGTTCTTGGGATTTCCACCACAAGATTCCGTTTAATGAAAATTTCACTAACCCATTTACACAGGGTTATTGTAATATGACTAGCATTCTGTGGTAGCAAGTAAATTTTACTATTACCAAAGACATTTCAAAATAAATGAGAAATTCTTACTTACACTTTCAAACAAAATGAAGCAAAGTATTAAAACTCTAACAATAGAAAAAAATATGTATCACTTTTACTCTCCAAGTTTTCATAAGTATCAGTATTTTAACTAATATAAATTTAGGTGGAATCAGAAGAGAAAAAACACTCTAGAAATTTAAAATAAGAAGATCAATACAAGAAACTGGTAATGCAAGGTGGAATAGGTGACAAGAAGGGAATGACTAAGACACTTTTATACAAGCCAAGAGATAGTGACTAATAGGGCTAAGCTGACTAAGTGGACATGAGTTGGAGAAAATTCAGGGAGATAGTGAAAGACAGTGAAGCCTGGTGTGTTGCAGTTCATGCGGTCACAAAGAATCAGACAAGACTTAGCAACTGAACAATGATAAGGCTAAAGGAATAAAGGGAGAAAGAAGGGAAACCTAACACAAGAAGCCTGGACCTTTTAGGTGCTGAGGTATCACAGGTATATAAGAGGCTGCTTAGAGAGAGCTAGAACTCTGTAGAAATGGTTTCTCTATTGGCAACTAGAGTCGCAGAGCACGGAACATATACTGAAGATACCAGCCACAAAGAGAATACTCTTGATTTTCCATCCTTCCATCTCCCAATCACCTACCAATACTCTCTTTCCACTGGCCCCAGGTGGAACCAGCAGAGATCAGTCTCCTTGTTAAATACAGTGAAACCAAGAAAGGGCAAGGCATATTTCTGAAACCAATGAGGCAAAAGACTTGCACAAGATTTCTCCTCATTCTTGTTATCAGTGGTCATTAATCAACAGAGAACATCTGATTATTTGAGCTAGCTTTTTTTTCATTGCTATATTTTTGTGGCTTTTAATGTAATTTATGATTTTTGTTTTTTCTTCCTGTAACATTATCACTGCATACTTTTCTTATGGTGACACTGTCATTCTGAAAAAAAAAAAAAAATTGCTATGAGAACACATGTGTTCTTTCTGTTTTGTACACTGCTGTGTACTTAAAAAGAGCCTGACCCATATTGGTTGGTCAACACAATATGGTAAATAATAGATGAATGACTTATCCCAATTTAACAGAGGATGCAATCATGGGTGGAATATAACACTGAAATTTAATTTAAAAAGACTATTGGTTTACTTGGTTTGGTTTCTTATTTGTAAAATGATCAGAAGACACATATGAAATGCACGTTTTTCAATGTTTTAAACATCAAACTTTCTAATATATGTTTTTATGCTTTGCTGTGTTACATGAAATTTAAGATTCCACCTAAAATTTTGATGCTGTATATGATACTTAAATAGCTAAGTAACCAACAGATAAGACAGCTGATTGTTCTGATTATAATTAAATATTGCTAGAAAGATAATTAACATTATTATATTCTGAAATGTATACTGAAGATAAGAGAAAAATTTCTACACTGATTTACAGATTACACTAGAAAGATGAAAAAGACATCTACAGAAAGAAAAAATCTGCTATTTTCTAAACACTTCATGTAGAATAATTAAAACAAATAGCAACTTAATCATTAAGTTACGGAATTTACAACAGAATACACTAAAATATTTTGAGAGAGGAAGGCTAAAAAAAGACTCATTGGAATATGTCCTCAGAAATGATGTGCATATTTAACAGAATTTTGTCGGCCATGTTTAACTGAACTCAGAGAATCATATTTGAATTTATTTATTAACTTGCATAAAGCCTATGGCTTCCCAGGTGGCACTAGTGGTTAAGAACCTGACTGACAATGCAGGAAACATGAGACTGGGTTCGAGATCCTTTGGAGGAGGGCATGGCAACCCACTCCAGTATTCTTGCCTGGAGAGTCCCATGGACAGAAGAGCCTGACAGGCCAGTTTATAGGGTCACAAAGAACTGGACTCAACTGAAGTGATTTAGCAGTCATGCATAAAGCTATACATCTGGATATCAAACTTCATTTTACTGTCCATGAGCAAGATATTTTATAGCAAATGCAATGCTGAACAAAATGTGATATTCCATGATAATATTTTTGCCATTACCTCTCAGAATATTTTGGAACAGTGTTCTTCAGTTGCAAAAAAATTAGGGATATTTATCTTTGCCTTTTCTTTACATTTTTCAAAGGCATGGATAACAAATCTAATAATTAAGGTAGTTCAATTTAAAATAGTCAGCTTCTCTATATTACTTATTCAGCTAGAAAAATTATATGGTTAATTTGACATTTATGTAGATATCTATCCCCCAAGTGATTAGTAGTTATCACAATGACTTGCACAGTAATTCAGTTGCATTAAAAAAAAAAAATCTGTTGTAACTATTTAACTTGATTTGACTATAGAATCTCAATATTAATCTAATTATACAGGAAAAGGATTGCTTAAGATAGATTGTTAGTCTCCAGATAATATTTAGGTCAAATACTAAAAATGTAAATATGTAAAAGCCTAATTGCAACTAATTGATTCACCATTGATTTTGACATCCATATCATACATGAGGCACAGTAAACTTTAGAGTTTAGCCACTGATGCAATAAGAAGTTTTAATTAATTTGTCTCTCTGATTGTTCCTTACAAATATTCCTGTCAATAAGGTAGCTCAATTGTGCAGGTTAAAATGCTTCTTTGGTACAATCTATTCATTTCATATTATCCACAAATAATTTTTGATAATAATTCAATTGTCCTTTAGGGAACAGCTTGGTACTCATTTGTAGTCATGAAACTGACATTTTTTGTTCTATTCTTATTTATCAGAAGGCAGAGGACTTCCTGAATCATGTTCTTACAAAAAATGCAATAAAGAACAAATTATAAGGTAAATCAACCAATGTTCTTTACAAATGCAACCACTCTAACCTGACTCAAAATTGTATCAGTATATATTCTTATATATAAAATACCATATGAATCAAGTTGACCATACATAGCATGTACAAAAAAGCTTTTGTTAACATATTTATTATTTTTATATAAACTAACTTTAAATTTAAAAGCAAATTTCTTCATTATCCAATATTTGCCTTATAACTGTTAATTACCCTATCATCTATTTATTAGTAAGTTTTTAAATGTTATATTTTCAAGAATTTGAATGTTTTTTATATTTGCAACCTCAGGGAATGATGAAAGTAAATCTCAAATTACATTAGTCTGTGATTATTTTACTCTGTTGAGAGTTCAGTAGCTCTCAATAGTCTTCAAGCATTCATGAAGCCAGAAATCACCCATAAAACAAAACAAAATAAAAAATTATACAAAAACAAAATAATGGCATTCTTAGCTTTTAAAAATTTACAGAAGAAATACAAATGATCACTATATGAAAGGATATATTACCTGACTAGTATTCAAAAAATAAAAAGCAAATTTACATTGTGACATAATTCCTTTTGAAAAGTCATAACATTATAGAAAACTACCCCCAGTCTGTTGAAACAGGAAATATTTACTGTCTTCTATTGCTGGTAACAGAATACATCATACTGACACTCCTTCTGAGGGACACGTGGTTTGAAAACTTAGAAAATATTTATACTCTGACACAGCAATTCAAACTTTAGGAAGACACAATAAAAATAGGTATGTTTTACATTAAAAATATGTGTACTATGTTATTCATTATAATGTTGTTCATGATTAAAATCAATATGAATACACACCATTTTCAAAAGTATCTTTGTTTTATAATTTCCATGGCTACCTTATTTATAATAATGTTTCAAAATTGAAAATCACTTTACTGTCCAGAGAGTCTTAATTCAGTAATTGTCAATAACTTGTTCAGGGTTACCCAAAGTGGCTACCAAAATAGCTATGTTGTGTCATAAATAAACTATTAGTAATATAGCTAAAGTATCTTTTAAATGTGCATGTTTACATGAATACAAATAGATATCTAGATAATCTTTGCAAAGTAAAAACTGTGGCCAATTAATGGTAGAATTATAAAAATAAGGCCCTTCTGATCAATATGCATTTTCCATTTTAATTTTTATTTCTTAAAGCTAACGTCATTTTTGAAAAAAAAAAACAAACAGGTAGAATATGATTTAAAAATATTAGCTGTGTAGATAAGTATCCTTAATAGCTGAGTTTAACAATTGTTTGTCTATGAAAATTAACTTTGATGAAAATTATTAGAAAACTATTTGTATTCCATCCTGAGTAGGTATTGAGTAACAAATAACTGATATTAACTTATTTTATATCAATTTATACATCATATTTTTAATACATGCTGTACTTACTTTACCAAACCAGAAGGAAATACAAACTCAAAGAAGAATAAGCCATACCTATATTGATTCATTCTGACCTAAGGCTTCAAAAGACATGACTGAAATAACATTTAATTAAGAAATAAAGGCATATATTTAACTTATATGCAGAGTACATCATGAGAAACGCTGGGCTGGAAGAAGCACAAGCTGGAATCAAGATTGCCAAGAGAAATATCAATAACCTCAGATATGCCGACGACACTACCCTTATGGCAGAACGTGAAGAAGACTAAAGAGCCTCTTGATGAAAATGAAAGAGGAGAGTGAAAAATTTGGCTTAAAGCTCAACATTCAGAAAACTAAGATCATGGTGTCCGGTCCCATCACTTCATGGCAAATATATGGGGAAACAGTGGAAACAGTGTCAGACTTTATTTTGGGGGGTTCCAAAATCACTGCAGATGGTGATTGCAGCCATGAAATTTAAAAAGACGCTTACTCCTTGGAAGGAAAATTATCACCAACCAGCATATTAAGAAGCAGACATTACTTTGCCAACAAAGGCATCTAGTCAAGGGTATGGTTTTTCCAGTGGTCATGTATGGATGTGAGAGTTGGACTATAAAGAAAGTTGAGTGCCAAAGAATTGATGCTTTTGAACTGTGGTGTTGGAGAAGACTCCTGAGAGTCCCTTGGACTTCAAGGAGATCCAACCAGTCCATCCTAAAGGAGGTCAGTCCTGAGTGTTCATTGGAAGGACTGATGTTAAAGTTGAAACTCCAATACTTCGGCCACCTGATGCAAAGAACTGACTAATATGAAAAGACCCTGATTCTGGGAAAGATTGAGGAAAGGAGGAGAAGGAGACGACAGAGGATGAGATGATTGCATGGCATTACTGACTCAATGGACATGAGTTTGAGTAAACTCTGGGAGCTGGTGATGGACAGGGAGGCCTGGCGTGCTTCGGTTCATGGGGTCGCAAACAGTCGGACACGACTGAACATCTGAACTGAACTGAAGAAATAAAGGGGGGAGAACAAGATGGCAGAGGAGTAGGTGGGTGTGGAGTACCTCTCTCTCCATGATACATCAGAAATACACCTTCAGACACAGAAAGGCAAGCAGAACACCACCTGAGCACAGACAGGAGTACCTGAACAGCAGAAAATAATATATAGACCCACGCAAAACTGGTAGAATGAAGGGACTAGGGAGAAAAACAGGAGTGTTAGTACAACTGGACCTACCCTCAGCACGTGAGGGAAATGAAACAGGGGTCCAATCCCTATATTGAGGCAATAGTCTGAGTCAGTGGATAAACATTCAATGCTGACAGTGAAACAGCTGACTTATGGTAGCCTAAAGAGAATCAGACAGTCCTTTCCACAGCCATACACACCCCAGACGGTGCAGTGGCTGGGTTCTGGAGTTTAGGGATTGTGGAGCAATCCCCACGTGAGGGCTGCTGTTGACTGCAGAGACATGGAGGGCATGTGAGGGAAGAGATTATGGTGGGAAATGCCTATGGAGGAAAGTGGGGCAGTCATGGAAGCAAGGCAATAGTGCTGAGTCACATGTAGTGGGAGGAGCCATCACCATAGCTTCTATCCCCCTGCTACACACCAGCATTGGCAGCTGAACAATAGAAAGGCTGGCCCATCAAATGCTTAAGGCACTCTTACTACAGAGTAAGACCCCACCCCATTTGCCCCTTGAAGTGCCTGATGTGCTAATCTACAGAGTAGGACCTCAGCCAGGGACCCCCTCTATGTGCCTGATGCGCCAAACAACAGAGAAGGAACCCAGGCAAGGAAGCCCTCTAAGTGCCTGAATGGGTGGAGCTATAGAGAAATACTGGGAAAAGAGGCCTTCTGATCCCCAGCTACAAGGGGCCCTGAAAAAGATTCTGACAGGGCCATAACACCTGTGGTGGAGGCAGTCCATGTCTCTGCACACTTGGCACTGCCAGGGACCCTGCAAGCCAAGCGGTTGTGCCACCTTCACACTCAACTCTCACTGGGGCAGAGCCGCCACAGGCAAAAAAATTCTTGCACCTATGTGCACAGGATCATTTTGGTAGTGTCTAACTTTTTGCAACCCTGTGACCTGCCAGGCTTCTCTGTCAGGGAGGGAGATTCTCCAAGCAAGAATACTGGAGTGTATTGGCTAATACTGGTTCCCACACCCTTCTAGAGCACCATATTTCCTGCTGCCTTAGCTGCAACTGAGTACCTGGTGCTGCCAGAACCCCTGAGACCTAAGCAACTGCACCAGCCCCACACTTGGCCCTCACAGGTGCAAGCCCAAGTCTTCCAGGGCAGCCCCAGGAGCAACCCTCAGTAGAGGACTCACATGCAGAGGTGGAAATAAAACCACAATTGAAACCCAGGGGCAGTGTGGCTAAGGAAGAAGACCCAAAACCCTCCCACCAGTTGTATAAGCTACAGATTAAATCCACAGGATCAACTAGGCAGAATCTGTGTCTGTGGAATACATAAACGGTCATTGAGAACTCCCACAAAAGAAAACACACTATTTCTGATAGCTGTGAACATTGGAGGCTAGAACACAGAGGAGTAGGACCAGAATAGAATCTGAGCTGTCCCAACAGCGAGTCCAGAGATAGCACAGTATTAGAGGTCATCCTAAGGAGGTGAAGTGTACTGTGACTCCCAGCAAGGGAAAGGAGTCTGACAGCAGTGACTCAAGAAAAAAAATGTACTATTCTTATGTTTTGACTTCTTGTGTAGATTCTTTTGGGTTTTTTTCTTTTTTTCCTTTTCCCCCCTCTGTTGTAATTGTTGATTTTATTGGCACTAAGAAATCAAATGAAGATTTTGGTTTTTTTTTTTCTTTTTTTTCTCAGTCACATTTTTGTTGACATAAACCTCTGCTTCTATGTTGGGCTTTTTCAGTTCTGGGGAGCTTATTTTTTCTTTTAATTTTTTAAACCTGTTACTATTTATTCTACATTTATTCCTTTGTTTGTTTTTCTTGCTGTTCATTACCCCTTGCAGTTAATCTTTAATATGTATAAATCTTCTCTATCTACCTCTATTTAACTTTGTATATTTATTCTTTCTTTTCTTTCTTTCCTTTAGTCTCAACGTATTTGTTATTAGTTTCATTGCTTTATTCCTCACTTGGCACCTTGCTTTAGTTTTGTTTTCTGGTTTGTGCTTTAGTTAGTTTTGTTCTGGTAGACATAATTTTTGGTTCCCTTTGTTTGCTGGGTCAATCTACTGTACTTTATTTTTATTGGACTGCTTTAATTTTCTTATGGGTCTATATGTATATGTGTATAATCAGTCATACTTTTTAATGTTATAAATGTGTGCCTCTACTTTGGGCTTTTGCAGGTCTGTGGAGTTTTCCTTTTTTTCCTTTTCTCTTTATTCTTCCTTTTTTTTTTTTTTTTATTTCTCTTTTTTATAATTTTAATTTTTAATTTTTTAAGCCTATTTAATTTTTTCTACATTTATTCTTTTTTTGGGCTTTCCTACTGCTCCTTTACCCTGGCAGTTAATATTTAATGTATATAAATCTTCATCTACCTCTATTTAACTGTGCATATATATTCTTTCTTTTTTTCCTTTCTTCTCAACATACTTGTTAGTTTTGTTTTCTTTGCTTTATTCCCCAATTGGCACCTTGCTTTAGTTTTGTTTTATGGTTTATGGTTTAATTAGTTTTAGTTCTGGTAGACATAATTTTTGGTTCCCTTTGTTTGCCAGGTCAATCTATTGTAATTTGTTTTTGTTGGCCTGTTTGACTTTTCTCATGGGTGTATATGTATATGTGTATAATCCATTATTTTAATTATTATTTGCCTGATTTTTAAGCTGCCATTTGTCTGGGATTCATCTTTGGTTTCTCATTTTTGGATATTTATTTTAATCTCACTTGATGTCATAACAAATCATTTGTGAAATCTTTGTTCCTGACCAGAGATCAAGCCCTGAGCCTTTAGAGTGGGGGCACTGACTCCAAGACCCTAGACCACCAGAGAACCAACCTTAGTGTGCATCAGATAATGAGAAATCACACAAAGGAAACCGCTGGAATACAAACCAGGAATCACTGAACCACCAATAGCACCCTGTGCAGGACACGTCATCTAAACAACAAACAAACAAAAAATACAAACACAATCACCAGCACAGAGGACTACCACCTCACTCATCATTCCCAACAGAGGAAAACAAACAAACAGAAACACAGCACAAATCTCACCCTATAAGGGGCTTGCCCAAACCTCTGGACCAACCTTAGGAAGGCATAAACAAGAAGGAAGAAAGAATTCAACTGTGAATCCTGGGAAAAGGAGACCTCAAACACAACAAGTTAAAAAAAAAATAAAGAAAAGAAAAGGCAGAGAAATACTACACGAATGAAGGAACAAACTAGAAACACAGAAGTCCAGATAAATGAACAGGAAATAGGCAAGCTACCTGAAAAATAATTCAGAATAATGATAGTAAAGATGACCAAAAACCTTGAAAACAAAATGGAGAAATGCAAGAATCAATTAACAAAGACCTAGAAGAATTAATTAATAAACATGCAGAGACAAACAACACAATTATTAAATTAAAAATACTCTGAAAGGAATCAATAGCAGAATATCAGAAGCAGAAGAACGAATCAGTGAGCTGGAAGATAAAATGGTGGAAATAACTTCTGAAGAGCAGAATAAAAAAAAGAATGAAAAGAACTGAGGATAGTCTCAGAGGCCTCTGGGACAATATGAAATGTATCAACATTCAAATTATAAGTGTCCCAGAAGATGAAGAGAAAAAAAAAAAAAAGTATGAGAAAATTTTTGAAGAGATTATAGTTGAAAATTTCCCCAACATTGAAAGGTAAATAGTCATTCAAGTCCCAGAGGCACAAAGAGTCCCATATAGGATAAACCCAAGGAGAAACATGTCAAGACACATACTAATTAAACTAACAAAGACTGCTGCTGCTGTCGCTGCTAAGTCGCTTCAGTCGTGTTTGACTCCGTGCAACCCCATAGACGGCAGCCCACCAGACTCCCCCGTCCCTGGGATTCTCCAGGCAAGAACACTGGCCTGGGTTGCCATTTCCTTCTCTGATGCATGAAAGTGAAAATTGAAAGTGAAGTTGCTCAGTCATGTCTGACTCTTTGCAACCCCATGGACTGCCAGCCTACCAGGCTCCTCTGTCCATGGGATTTTCCAGGCAAGAGGACTGGAGTGGGTTACCATTGCCTTCTCCACTAACAAAGACTAAACACACGGAAAAAATATTAAAAGCTGTAAGGGAGAAGCAACAAGTAACATATAAAGGAAACCCCATAAGTTTAATAGCTGATCTTTCAGCAAAAAATCTGCAGGCCAGAAGGGAATAGCAGGATTATTTAAAGTACTGAAAGGGAAAAATCTATAACCAAGATTACTGTACCTGGCAAAATTGATGGAGAAATAAAAAGCTTCTCAGACAAGCAAAATTTAAGAGAATTCAGTACTACCAAACCAGCTGTACAACAAATGTTAAAGGGACTTATATAGTCAAGAAATATAAGATAAGGAAAAAGATCTACAAAGTCAACCCCAAACAATTAATAAAATGGCAATAAGAACATATATATCAATAATTAATTTAAATATAAATGGGTTAAATGCTCTAACTAAAAGACACAGACTGGCTGAATGGATACAAACACAAGACCCATATAAATGCTATCTACAAGAAAACCTACTTCAGACCTAAAGAAACTTCACACTGAAAGTGAGAGGATGGAAAAATATATTTTATCCAAATGGGAAGCAAAGGAAAGCAGGAGTAGCAATCCTCATATCAGACAAAATAGACCTTAAAATAAAGAAGGTTACAGGAGATAAGGAAGGACACTACATAGTGATCCAGGGATCCATCCAAGAGGAAGACATAACAATTGTAAATATACATACACCCAACATAGGAGCACATCAGTACATAAGATAAACACTAACAGACATAAAAAGAGAAACTGACAGGAACACAATAATAGTAGGATACTTTAACACCCCACTGCCACCAATGGGCAGATCACCAAAATAGGAAATAAATAAGGAAACGCAAGTCTTAAATGATACGTTAGATGAGATGGATTTCACTGATGTCTTCAGGACATTCCATCCAAATGCAGAAAACTACACCTTCTTCTTAACTGTACATGGAACATTCTTCAGGATGGACCACGTCTTGGGTCACAAATCAAGCCTCAGTAAATTTAAGAAAATTGAAATCACATCAAACATCTTTTCTGACCATAATGCTATGAGACTAGATATCAATTATAAGAGAAAAGAAAAACTGTAAGAAACACAAACACATTGAGATTAAACAGCACATTTCTAAATAACGAACAGGTTACTGAAGAAATCAAAAGGGAAACAAAAATATTTCTATAAACAAGTGACAATGAAAACACAACTCAAAACCTATTGGATGCAGCAAAAGCAGTCCTAAGAGGTGACTTTAAAACAATACAATCGTACCTCAAAACAAGAAAAACATCGAATAGACAACCTAACTTTACACCTAAAATAACTGGAATGAGAAGAAGGGGAAAAAAAATTAGTAGAAGTAAAGAAATCATAAAGATCCGGCAGAAATAAATGAAAAGGAAATGAAAGAACCAATAGTAAAGACTGATAAATCTAAAAGCTGGTTCTTTGAGAAGATAAACAAATCTGATAAACCGTTAGCCAGACTCATCAAGAAAAGAAAGAGAGAACAATAAAATCAGCAAAATTGGAAATGGAAAAAGAGAGGTTACAACAAAAAATGCAAAAGTGCAGAGGATTATAAGAGACTATTACGAACAATTATATAACAATAAATTGGGTACCTGGAAGAAATGGACAGGTTCTTAGAAGAGTCCCATCTTCCAAAGCTGAACCAGGAAGAAATATAAATTATGGAGAACCCAATTACAAGCACTGAAATTGAAGTTGTGATCAAAATTCTCCCCCCACCCTAAAAAAAAAAAAAGAAGCCTAGGACAAGATGGCTTCACAGGAGAATTCTAGCAAACATTTAGAGAAGAGCTAATGCCTATCCTTCTAAAACTCTTTCAAAAAATTTCAGAGGAAAATCCAAAACTCATTCTATGAGACCACTATAACCCTGATACCAAAACCGGACAAATAAAAAAAAAAAAAGAAAAGAAAATAAACTACCAGCCAATATCACTGATGAACATAGATGCAAAAATCCTAAACACAATTTTAGCAAACAGAATTCAGCAACATATCAAAAAGCTCATTACCCATGATCAAGTTGGGTTTATTCCAGGAATACAAGGATTCTTCAATATTCACAAATCAATCAATGTGATACATCTTATTAACAAATTGAAAGATGAAAACCATATGATAATTTCAGTTAATGCAGAAAAGGCCTTTGACAAAATTCAGCACCTGTTTATCAAAAAATGGGCATAGAAGGAACCTGCATAGTAAAGGACATATATGATAAGCCTACAGCAAACATTATTCTCAATGGTGAAATAATGAAAGCATTCCCCCTAAGATCATGAACAAGAGAGGGTGTCCATTTTCTCCACTATTATTCAACTTAGTTCTGGAAGTCCTAGCTACAGCAATCAGAGAAGAAAAAGAAATAAAAGGAATCCAGATCTGAAAAGAAGAAATAAAGCTCTCACTGTTTGCAGATGGCATGATACTGTACATAGAAAACCCTAAAGATAGTGTTATAAAATTCTAGAGCTAATCAGTGAATTTAGCAAGGTTGCAGGATACAAAATCAATACAGAGAAATCATTTGCATTTCTATATACTAACAATGAAAAATCAGAAAGATGAATGAATCAATCTCATTCAGCATTGCAACAAAAAGAAATATCTAGGAATAAACTTACCTAAGGATAAAAAATAACTGTACACAGAAAATTAGACAATGATGAAAGAAATCAAAGATGATATAAACAGATGGAAAGATATTCCATGTTCTGGGTAGGGAGAATCAATATTGTGAAAATGAATATACTACCAAATGCAATCTACAGATTTAATGTGATCCCTATCAAATTACCAATGGCATTGTCCACAGGACTAGAACAAAAAATTTCACAATTCATATGGAAACACAAAAGACCATGAATAGCCAAAGCTGTCTTGAGAAAGAAGAATGGAACTGAATTAATCAAACTTCCTGACTTCAGATCATATTACAAAGCTACAGTCTCCAAGACAGTATGGTACTGGCACAAAAACAGAAATATAGATCAATGGAGCAAGATAGAAAGCCCAGAAATAAACCCATGCATCTATGGGTACCTTATTTTTGACAAATGAGGCAAGAATATACAATGGGGCAAAGACAGTCACTTCAATAAACAGTGCTGGGAAAACTGGATAGCTACATGTAAAAGAATGAAATTAGAACACTTGCTAACACCATACACAAAGGTAAACTCAAAATTGATTAAATCCCTAAATGTCAGACAAGAAACTATAAAACTCTTAGAGAAAAACATAGGCAGAACACTCGATGAAATAAATCAAAGCAAGATCCTCTATGACCCACCTCCTAGAGTAATAGAAATAATAACAAAAGTAAACAAGTGGGTCCTGATTAAATTTAAAATCTTTTGCACAGCAAAGGAAGCTATAAGCCAGGTGAAAAGACAACCCTCAGAACAGGAAAAATAATAACAAATGAAACAATAGACAAAGGATCAATCTTCAATATATGCAAGCAGGTGATACAACTCCATGCTAGAAAAACAAACCCCAATCAAAAAATGGGGAAAATACCTAAACAGACATTTCTTCAAAGAAGACATACAGATGCTAACAAACATATGAAAAGATGTTCAACATCACTCATTATTTGAGAAATGCAAATAAAAACTACAATGAGATACCACTTCACACCAGTCAGAATGGGCATCATCAAAAAGTCTACAAAAAATAAATGCTGGAGAGGGTGTGGCGAAAAGGGAATGCTCTTGTGCTGTTGGTTGGAATGTAAACTGATACAGCCACTATGGAAGACAGTTGGGGACTCCTTAAAAAAACTAGGAATAAAACCACCATATGACCCAGCAGTCCCACTCCTAGACATATACCCTGAGGAAACCAGGGTTAAAAAAGACACATACATCTCATTGCTCATTGCAGCACTATTTACAATAGCTAGAATGTGGAAGCAACCTAGATCTCCATCGACAGATGAATAGATAATGAAGCTGTGGTACATATGCACAATGGAATATTACTCAGCCATAAAAAGGAATGCATTTGAGTCAGTTCTGATGAGGTGGATGAAACTAGAACCTATTATACAGAGTGAAGTGAGTCAGAAAGAGAAAGATAAATGTTGTATTCTAACACACATATACAGAATCTAGAAAAATGATACTGAAGAATTTATTTACAGGGCAGCAATGAGGAAACAGATATAGAGAATAGATTTAGGGATGTGGGGAGAGGAGCAGAGAGGGTGAGTTGTATGGAAAGAGTAACATGGAAACTTACATTACCATATGTAAAATAGGTAGCCAATGGAGATTTGCTGAATGGCTCAGGAAACTCAAATAGGGTCTCTGTATAACCTAGAGGGGTGGGGTGGGGACGGAGTTGGAGGAAGGTTCAAAAGGGAGGGGATATATGTATGCCTATGGCTGATTCATGTTGAGGTTTGACAGAAAACAACAAAATTCTGTAAAGCAATTATCCTTCAACAGAAAATAAATTTAAAAAACCAAACCAAACCAACCAAACATACTAAAAAAGAAATAAAGGATATACCTCCCACACTTCCTGCAAAATAAGGAAAATTCTATGTGGGGAAAACAACTTGGACATGGGTATAGAAAAGCAGTTTAATTGTAGGAATATTGAGTGTTTGAAATATAGACTATATTTTCAAGATATGAGAAGGAATAAATTTGACAAATCTTAGATTGCAGAGAATTCTAAATACATACTAATAATTATATAAAGGAAAACATAGAGTTTGGTTAGAAGGTTGTAATATAAACAGAGCTGATTTAATTAAGGTGTATCAGTCAGCCAGTTCAGTCGCTCCTTTGTGTCTGACTCTTTGTGACCCCATGAACCACAGCACGCCAAGCCTCCCTGTCCATTGCCAACTCCCAGAGTCCACCCAAACCCATGTCCATTGACTTGATGATACGATCCAACCATCTCATCCTTTGTCATCCCCTTCTCCTCCTGCCCCCAATCCCTCCCAGCATCAGGGTCTTTTCAAATGTCAGCTCTTCGCATCAGGTGGCCAAAGTATTGGAGTCTCAGCTTCAACATCAGTCCTCCCAATGAACACCCAGGACTGATCTCCTTTAGGATGGACTGGTTGGATCGCCTCGGGACTCTCAAGAGTCTTTTCCAACACCATGGTTCAAAAGCATCAATTCTTCAGCACTCAGCTTTATTTATAGTCCAACTCTCACATCCATACATGACCACTGGAAAAACCATAGCCTTGACTAGATGGACCTTTTTTGGCAAAGTAATGTCTCTGCTTTTTAATATGTTGCCTAGGTTTCCTGAATATAACAGAGGTTAGTGAAACATAGGAGTCTATTTGGGCAGCATTTCAGACAAGTGACAGTAAGACCCTAAACTCAGACAGTAAAAACAAAGGAAGGGCGTTCATTGTTTTCAGGGGCAATGCATGGACAGACAGTGAAACTTTATAACAATTCTGAACTTTGGAAGTTGAGGGTGGGGAAGAGAAGCCAAAGCTCATCTCCAGTTTGTAAGCTTAAAAAGTCACATGAGACTATAGATAGGATTTAGTGTTTGCAATCACAAGAATGAGAAAGAATTGTGAAGATACATAGAAATCTGGAAATAGAGAAATCTGGATGGCATCACCAACATAACGGACATGAGTTTGAGCAAACTCCAGAAGATAATGAAGGACAGGGAGGCATGGTGCACTGCAGTCCATGGGGTTGCCAAAGGTCGGACATGACATTGACTAAAAAACAACATGGAAATCTGTCCCAAGACTGAGATAGCTGATAACACAAAACGACATTAAGGAGAGCATTGACTGAGACGTGGGGCAATAAGATAGTTAAGAATTGAAAATAATAGTAATTCAATTTTAAAATTAGTAGTATGCATGACCTATTGCCCTCAAAACAAGTTCTGAAGTCTTCTGCTTTCTATATCTACTTTGAGCTTTAGAAACCTGTTATTGACAAATAAAGGAATTGATTAGGTTGGCCACTCAAATTAATTGAATGTTTCTAGTAAGATTTATTTAAGTCGTTTAGAGTCCTTCACTGTGTACTTTCAAGACATTTCTATCACTTTTTGAATTTCAGTGTATGCAACTAATAGAAACTATTCTGACAGAAGGGAATGACTCACTATTCCTGGTTACTAAATCTTTCATGAGTCAGAATGCTGATAGAAGAATGAGTAAGTGAAGAGTAAGTAATTAAACCATGGATCTCATAATTTTATCATCATTTTCAACTTTTCTTGAGCCTTAGAACTTTATGTTATTTCTCTTAAAAACTTTGAAGTTCTGATATATTGAAATTAATGTCTTATTCTTTTAATTGATAAACTCATTATCTTTGGTGTTTGCAGTAAATTAGTACACAATTTCTGAATTTTAAATTCCAAAATTTCTTTATATTTTATATTGATTTTCATCAAGATAAGGTAGAAAATAGTAAAATGCATTTTATATTAGTAATTGTATCAATAGTATTGTCCCTAATAATCTTAAATCCTGTCCAAATAAATCAGTAAATCTAACTTAATATGTAATCTTTCTTACTTGTTTCTCATCTTATTTTGATTATAAAGATTTGATATGATATAATTTTATTGATACATATTTTATTCAAATATATATGAATTAAAGCATTTTATCTATGCACTTACTCAAAGTAGAACATACCATGAATGATGTACTTAGCTACATATTTGTGATTTTTTTGCATTTTCCATTATTCTGGTTCTTAAGAATTTCAGTGATTTTTCCCTATGGTTCCTATGTTTTTATATAAATTATAGTGTAATGGCTAATAGTTTGGATTCTTGAGTTAAACAATTATGCTCAAATATTGTTTCTGCTATATATATATATGTTTCTGTTATATTAATAACTATGTCATCTTTAAGATATTATAACAATTAAATGAAATGATTTCTGTGAGACATTTAATATAAAACATCAGTTTCAGTAAGCATGCAATCAATGCTATTATTTTACTAATATAGATACAATTTCAATCTCTAAGTATGATTTCTATTTAAAATTGACATTTTTGTCTATACTGACTATTCATGCTACATGTGTGCCTATTTAGTGGTTACATTAAGGTAAAGACAAAAGTGACAATATTTGGAGTGTAGGAAGAAGTGAATGCACTACTTTATAAAATGACAATTATTTTAAAAAATAATCTTGGATATACAAGGAAAATTATTAGAATTTTGCTTTATTGCTTGCTTTTAATCTGTTTAGGTCAGATTAGACACTCATTTTTCTTCAGAACTTCAAAATGTTTACATGGTTAGGATTAGAATGAGAGGCAAATACTTGGGATGGAGGCAAGGAAACAAATATGACTACCATTTTGCAAGTCAATTATGAGATTATTGAAAAGTATGATGTTGGATAGGGCTTCCCAGGTGGCTCACTGGGAGAGAATCCTCCTGCCAAAGCAAGAGATGCAGAAGAGCGGGTTTGATCCGGTCGAGAAGCTCCGCTGGAGGAGAAAATGGAACCCACTCCAGGATTTTTGTTCAGGAAATCTCATGGACAGAGGAACCTGGCAGACTACAGTCCAGGAGGTTGCGAAGAGTTGGACAAGACTTAGTGACTGAGCATAATACATCATGTTGGATAGAAGTTTTATTTACAAAATAGAGCTATAATTTTGCTCATCTCTGAACCACATTAGTGTCATTTGGTTCTTGATCTGGCTTCGCTTTTGATATCTGCAACATTTATGATTTCCTTATGCTGTCTTTTGCTCAGTTGGATGATTTTTTTCATACCTGTTAACATTCAGCATTTCCTTTGGCAGATCTCTGGGGCAAAAGATTGAATCTCAAAGAAACTAGAGAGATAACAGTTGACAGAGCAACAACCTATACTTGTTCATGCCTGAAATATATATGTTTAGATAAAGACTGTACCTGGTTCCTTAAACCAGCATGATTTCCTTCTTAGGGTAAATCATATAATTTATACAAGTACTGATGACAGTTTCCTCAATAAAGAAAGTAGGAGGAACTTTAGGGACTTCACCGGTGTCCAGTGGTTAAGACTCTATTCTCCCAATGCAGGGGGCCCGGGGTTTGATCCCTGGTCAGAGAACTGGATCTCATAAGCCTTAACTAAGACTTCGTGGGCCACAAGATCCTGTGTGTCACAACTAAGACTCAGCACAGCTAAATAAATAAATAAATATTAAAAGGAAAGAAAGAAAGAAACTAAAAATATTTTAGTTCTGTTAGTGCTTATACTCTCTAATATGACTGTTGATCTAAAAATCAACATTCTCATCTGAAGTAGTTTGGGTTAAATGATTTGTATATTCTTTTCTAGATTCAAAGTTATGTGATTTTAAGGAATGGATTCAAGGGTTGATCCATGCACCAATATGCTCATTGGTTTCTGTGATTCTATTCTAAGAAATATTGATAATTATTTTAAAAATGATTCTTGAGCCCCATTTATAGGTGTGCACTCTGTATAGGGAATGAACATGAAATTTCAGTACACATCAAATTATGATCCATATTCATATTTCCTTCCCTTAATTCTTTTAGGGCTTTTAGTATGTGTATTCTAGATCATCTTGTACATAAGGGAAAAAAAAAACAATAGCATTCATCAATAAGTTTGTTTTTATTTGTAGCTGTATGTATATATTCTTATAATATTAATTTTTAGCAGGCAATATTCTACAATGATTTTACCTGTATTCCTTCTTCAAATATTAATAACAGACCTTGGCCCACCAGCTTTCTCTTAACTGTCTTCACAAAACAATATACTAGGGAGAATGAAACAAAAGATATAAGACAATCCCTTCCAAAACAATATTCTGCTAAAATCAATTAGAGAAAACTTATGGATTCTGGGATTATGATATTGAAAGAACATGAAACTGGCTTCTGTTTATTGCTCAGGTTTTTTTTTCTTCTTCTTCTTTTTTTCTCACAGGATAATTTTTGAGCGTTCAAGAATGAAGACAATAAAAGAGAAGAGCTGATAGAGGGGAAAAAAAAGATGGTTCAGATAATCACTTTCAAACCCTGATCCAGTTTTGCCTGAAAACAATGTTATTAACCATTGTCCTTCCATGATACAATGAAAATAAATTGGTTTTAAAAATCTATTGTTTTCTAAACATAATTTAATTTGGGTTAGATTTCGAATAACTAAAGGACCCATACTTTTCCTGAATGTATATATTTTGAAGGTATGTCAGGTATAAACCTCCTTTAAAAGCATAATTTTTTACTTTCAATCCTTATGAGCATATGTTTAAAAGAACAGATGGCTGAACAATTATCCATTAGGAGAGCAATCTTAAAATGATAGTTTAAATGACCAAGTATATACAATATATAGATGAAACAATATATCAACATCTATATATTATTTTTCAAGTAGCTCAGGGTGGAAAGAAAAAGAATCTATCCCTGTACTGTCTTACATCTTTAATAAATTTAAACTTTTATTTAAAAAGGATAGAAGACCAAGAAACTATTAATATAGGAAAACTTTTCTATTTTCCACATATGAATACAGATCATGAAACTGTTGTGGTAATGAAAAAAATGCTTTCTTAATTACATAAATCACATACTCTTTCAGCAAAGAGACATATCAATATTTACTAGTTTTAGATCATGCTATACATTGATCAATTGTTATTTCTTAACTACACCATAAAGATAGCAACTGCTTCAAAGAAATCACAGTAAAATATGTTGTACACTGCCATAATACAGCAATCTCAGAAGGTACATTCAGCTGTTCACAGAATGTTCTCTCAGGTTGCCAGTACTATATATCTAAATATATTTCCAAGATAGCAAACTTATTAATTAATATGGTAAGTGAATATGCTCTCAGATAAACACAAAGGGGTCTGTATGTTAATATTAGAGAATATTATTTTTCTTTCCATCTGTGACTGTTTTCTTGAAATTATATCTTTATCCATATGAGTAATATATTTAGGCTTCATAAAACAAAATGTCTTTTTTATCATTTACCCCTCAATATGCATTGGAAATAAAATATTAATTATGACTGTTTTATAATTTAGCTTCAAAACTGATGACTCAGAATATGCAATATTTAAAATGCAACTTTATCCCAATAACCATATTTAATACAGTTCAATATCAAGGAATTATGATGAGACTCCACAGACTATATTTAAGAAAAGAAATTACATGTAACAAAGGTTAACAAAGAAAGGAATATATAATCAGAACAGATGAATTCAATTAAGATGAATGAAAAATGGAGTGACTAAATTTCCAGCTAAATTAAAATTAAAAATTTAATGTGACAATGTGCTAGATTATCAAATTATTCATAGAAACTTTGTTAAAAATAAGATAACCTGTATGATATAGAACATGCAGTTTAATGCAGCAGTTTTGAGAAAAGAAGAATTGGATTATTACAATTGAAAAACCTATCAGGTTGCTTTTTAATGATGAAGGGTACTCTAAAATTCTACAGTTTCTATTTCCAAAACATTTCATCACACCAAATAGAAACTCTACACCCATTAAATAGTTACTTCTACTCCTCCCTACCCACTGACAACTACTAATATGGCTTTCTTTGTTTATGAATTTCTCTTTCATACATTTTACATATAAATAGAAACATACAATATTTTGTCTTTGCTGTTTAGATTTTTTTACTTAGTGTAATGTTTTCAGGATTCATCATGTTGTAAGAGTCAGTAATATTATTTCTTACTGAATAATATTCCATTATATACTATATATTTTGTTTATCCGTTTGTCAGTTGAATAATATTTGTTTCTACCTTTTGGCCTATGCATGCATGCATGCTAAGTCACTTCAGTCATGTTCAATAGTGTAGTTTTGAACATTCTTGTACAAATGTATCATTTGGAGTTAATGATTCTTTAAAGTGTACACTAGAAGAAAACTTCTTGTGTTGTATAGTAATTCTATGCTTCATTTATTGAGATACCACACTTTTCTAGAATGGTTGCAATATTTTATATTTTATTAACAATGTATGAATTTTCTAATTACTCCATATTTCCACCAACATATCTTAGTTTTTGTTTTGTCTTAAATTATAGCCATTCTAGTGGGTATGGAGTGGTATTTCACTGTGGCTTTGATATGCATTTCCCTAATGATGACTAATGATACTTAATACTTTTTCATATTTTCATGTTGGCCATTTTTTATCTTCTCTGGAGAAAGTTCTATACAAGCTTTTTACTCATAGTCTATATATTGTTGAGTTATAAGGTTCTTCATGTCATCTGGATACTAGGATTTGATCAGTTATGTGATTTTTCAAATATTTTCTCTCTTGCTGCAGGTTGTCTTTCTTCTCTTAACCATGTCTGTTGATGCACATTTTTAATGTTAATGAAGCCCAATTCAGCTATATTCTCTTTTGTTGTTTGTGCTTTGGTTCTATATCTAAGACTGTTGATGAACCCAAGGTTACATAGTCTTACTCTATGTTTTCTTCTAAGTCTTCAAGTTTCATGTCATATTTAAGTCAATGATTCTTTTTAGTTGTTTTTTTGTTTTTTTTTTTTACATGATGAGATAGGGTCCTTCATTTTTTGGTACATGATTGTGCGGTTTTTCCAGCAATATCTATTGAAGAGTCTATTCTTTTCCCATTAAATGTCTCTGTTCACTTGCTAAAAATGAAATGACCATGGACATATGAGTTCATCTCTGTACTTGATTCTATTCTGTTGTTCTATAGGTTTGTCCTTATATGAGTACCAAAATGTTTTGATTAAAATAGCTTTGTAGTAATGTTAGGAATCTTCTAACTTTGAACTCAAGGGTTGTTTTTTTTTTTTTTTTTTTGGTTATTGAAGTCATTTTAAATTTTATGAATTTGAGGTCCTTTTTAATTCTGAAAAAATGACATTTATATAAGGATTATATTAAATGTAGATCAATTTGGGTAAAAATTCCATCTTAAAATACAAATTTCTCCAATTCTTAAACATAAGATACCTTTACATTTATTAGATTTTCTTAAGTATCATTCAGAAACATATTATAGTTTTATAGTTTTCAGTGTATGTCTTACCGCTCCTTGGATAAACTAATTTTTAGAATTTTATTCATTTTATTTCTATTGCAAATTTATTTCTTTTGTAGGTGGCTTATTACAAGTGTACAAGGTACAACTGATTTTCACATGTTGATATTAAACCTACAAATTTGTTGAACTCACTTTTTTTTAGCTCTAATTGTTTCTTTTTGTGGACATTTTAGGATCATGTCATATAAAGTTAGAAGTAGTTTTACCTCTTTCTTTCCAACTGGGAGGCCTTTTACTTCTTAATTTCTTGCCTAAATATTCTGACTAGAACTTCTGGTATTATGTTAAATAGCATTGATGAGAGTGAATAATTGTGTCTTTTCCTTGATCTTCAGGAGTGTATTAATTTCCTAGATCTGCTATAAACCACCACAAACTAAGTGGCTTAAAAAAACATAAGTTTCAAGCCACCTATTCAAAAGCTGAAGCCCAAGTCAAAGCGCCATGGAAGGGCCCCGTTCTCTGCTGTGCCTTCTGATGACTGCGGGCAATCCTCAGTGTTCCTCAGCGGCAACTGCACCTCCAATGTCTGCCTCAACTGCCTCATGGCTGCCTTCCCTCTGACTTTCTGTGTGTCTTTACACACCACTCTCCTCTCTCCATGTATCTGTGTCTCTGTCTCATCTACTCTTCTTCTAAGGATACTAGTCATATTAGATCAAGAGAATGCCTTACTCAAAGACTAAAGTTAGAGGCATAACCTCTCCACAGATTTCAAACAATACTTCAAAGTGATACTAATCAAAACAACATGATATTGGAACAAAAAATCAACAGACATTTAGATCAGTGGAACAGGATAGAGACCCCAGAAATAAATTCACATGTCTGCAGTCAATTAATCTTCAATAGAAGTCAAGAGTGTGCAATGGAGAAAAGACAGTCTCTTCAGAAAGTTGTATTGGGAAAGCTGGATAGCTGGATATAAATCAGTGAAGTTAGAACACTCCCTCACACCACGCAAAGAAATAAAATCAAAATGACTAAAAGAATTAAACATAAGACATGACACCATAAAACTACTACAAGAGAAGACAAGCAAAACATTCTCTGATATTTGCTGTGTTTGTTCATTAGCTCAGTTGTGTCGAACTCTTTGTGATCTCATGGACTGCAGCACACCAGTCCTCCCTGTTTCCCAGAGTTTGCTCAGATTCATGTCCGTTGACTCAATTATTCCATCCAGCTATCTCACCCTCTGTCTTCTCATCTTACCTTCAATCTTTTCCAGCACCAGGGTATTTTTCAATGAGTGGATCTTCGCATCAGGTGGCCAAAGTATTGGAGCTTCAGCTTCAGCATCACTCCTTCCAATGGATATTCAGAGTTGATTTCCTTTAGGATTGACTGATTTGATGTCCTTGCAGTCCAAGGGACTCTCAAGAGCCTTCTCCAACACCACAATTCAAAAGCATCAGTTCTTTGATGTTAAACCTTCTTTATGGTCCAACTCTTACATACATACACGACTACTGGAAACACCACAGCTTTGACTAGACAGACCTTTGTTGGCAAAGTAATGTCACCACTTTGTAAGATTCTGTCTAGGTTGGTCATAGGTTTTCTTCCAAGGAGCAAGCATCTTTTAATTTCCTGGCTGCAGTCACCATCTGAAGTGATTTTGGACCTTCCCTGCCCTCCCTCCCCCACAAAAAATATAAGTCTCTCACTGTTTCCACTTTTCCCAATCTATCTGTCTACTCCCCATCTACTTCCACCATCTTAGAGTTTCCATATTGGTCAGAATGGCCAGCATCAAAAAGTCTATAAACAATAAATGCTAGAGAGGGTATGGAGAAAAAGGAACAGTTTTACATTGTTGGTGGGAATATAAACTAGGACACAACCCTTTTGGAGGATAGTATGGAAGTTCCTTAAAAAAACTAAAAAGCACATTTACACCATTAAAAATAAACTTAACATTAAAACAAAATGTACTCTGGGGAAAAAAAAAAAGTTACCACATGATCCTGCAATTCCACTCCTGGCCATATATCCACAGCAAATTTTAATTTTGAAAAGATACATGCACCACAATGTTCATAGCAGCACTATTTATGGTAACCAAGACATGAGAGTAAGCCAAGTGTTCATCAACAGATGACCAGATAAAAAATAAGTGATACATATATGCAACACAGTATTACTCAGCCATCAAAGAACAAAATAATGCCAAATGCAGCAACATGTATGAACCTACAGATTATCAATCTAAGTGAAGTCAGAGAAAGATAAATGTCATATAATATCAGTTAGATGTGGAATTTAAAAAATATGATACAAATGAACCTGTTTACTAAGTAGAAACCGATTCACAAACATAGAAAACAAAGTTATGATTACCAAAAGGGAAAGATGGGGAGAAAGATAAATTAGGAATTTGGGATTATCAGATCTAAACTACCATATATTAACATAAAATAGATAAACAACTAGGACCTAGTGTACATCATTGTGAACTATATTCAATATCTTTTAATAAACTATAATGGAAAAAAAACTGAACAATTATATAGTCTGAAATATTTATGTGTATAGGCTTTTCCCAATCCAAGAGATATAAGAAACATGGGTTCAATTTCTGGGTTGAGAAGATCCTATGGAGTAGGAAATGGTCCATTCCAGTACTGTTGCCTGGAAAAATCCATGGACAGAGGAGTCTGGCAGGCTGGAGCCCATGGGGTCACAAAGAGTCAAACATTACTGAGAGACTGAGCACACACACACCTATATATAATTAAGTCACTTTGTTGTACACCAGAAACTAACAGGATATTGTAAATCAACTATCTTCAATTCTAAAAAAGAGTACACCTTAATCCATTATAAATTTATCTTTACTAAAATCTTAATTATATCTGCAACTATAAGATTACATTCACAGGTAAAAGGGGTGATGATTTCAATATGTCTTTTTCAGGAGCAAAAGAGAAGAAAACCTTTCAGTTTTTAATCTTTGCTAGTTGTGAGTTATTTCTAGATGTTATCAAGTTGAAAATGTTCCCTTCCATTCTTAATCTTTTGTGTACTTTTCTTATATACATATTAGACTTCTGTCTTTTTTTTTTTTCTTCTTCTTCAGTGGAAGCAATTGTGTGTGTCTTTAATCTTTTATTCTATTTGGTGTGATATATTACATTGATGGTGTTCCTTATGTTGAATATTTCCTGTTTTCCTAGGATAAATTCTATTTGATTGTGGTGTATAATCCTTTTAACATTTTGCTTAGCTCAGGTTTTTTAGTAATATGCTGAAGAATTTTGTTTTATATTCACAAAAGGACACTGGATTATATAATTTTTGTATTGGGATATTTGTTTGGTTTTGAAATCAGGGTAATACTATACTATTTATTGGAAATGTTTGAGAAATACTGGTATAAGTTCTTCTTTAAATATTTGAATTAAATGACCAATGAAGCCATATACTCGTGGAATTTGCAATTTTTCTTGCTGGGAATTTTGAATACTGATTCAATTGTTTTATTTGTTATAGGTCTGTTTACATTTTCTATGTCTTTTTGAGTCAGTTCTGTTAGTTTGTGTTTTCTGTATATTTTTCTGTTTCATCTACGATATCGAATGGTTGGGGCACAATTGTTCATTGTATTTTCTTATAAGCCTCTAATGTGGGAGACCTGGGTTTGACCCCTGGGTTGAGAAGATCCCCTGGAGAAGGGAAAGGCTACCCATTCCAGTATTCTGTCCTGGGGGATTCCTTGGACAGTCCAGGGACTCGCAAAGAGTTGAACTCAAATAAGTGACTTTTACTTTCAAAATAATTTTAATTTAAGTTAGTAATAATGTCTATATATTCATTCCTGTTTTTAGGGAATTGAATCTTCGCTCCTTTTTAGTCTATATAGTTGAAAGTACATCAATTCATTGACCTTTTTAGAGAACCAACTCTTGCTTTCATTCATTGTCTCTATTGTTCCAGTATTCATTTCATATAATAATTCTCTAGTTCCTATTTTTATCCATGCTTTCACACAGCAATTATTTTAAAATGTATTGCTTAATTTTGATATGTTTGTGAACTTTTCAAGTGTTTCTGCTGTGATACATCTTTAGTTTCATTCCATTTGTGCGTGTGTCTGTCTGTGATAGAGAGAGAACATATGATATACCCTAGAGAGTGTTCTATGTATACTTAAGAAGAAAATGTATCCTGTTATTAGGTAGAGTGCTATGTAAATGTTTGATGGAACTAGTTAATTGTATGGTTGTTCTGCTTCCTTATTGATCTTCAGTCTACTTGTTCTGTTCATTATTGAAAGTGGGACATTGCAGTCTCGAATTATTATTTTAGAATGGTTCATTTCTCATTTCAATTCTGTCAATTTCTGATACATATATTTTGGTGGTCTTTTGTTAACTGTGTATATGTATAAAATTGTTACATCTTCTTTCTGGACTGGCTCTTTTAGCAATATATAATATCCTATGGTTTTCTTTAACTGACTTGGGATTTATATTGTATAGTATTAGTATATCTTTCCCAGTCACTTTGGGTTACTATTTTCATGAACTATCATTTTTTCATTTGTTCACTTTCTACCTATTACTGATTTTGTATTCAAAGTCTAATTTAGAGAGTTACTAACTCAATCAACCATGAACTTTCAGATGTTCAAGCTGGTTTTAGAAAAGGCAGATGAACCAGAGATCAAATTACCAACATCTGCTGGATCATTAAAAAAGCAAGAGAGTTCCATAAAAACATCTATTTCTGCTTTATTGACTATGCCAAAACCTTTGACTGTGTGGATTACAATAAACTGTGGAAAATTCTGAAGGAGATGGGAATACCAGACCACCTGACCCACCTGAGAAACCTGTATGCAGGTCAGGAAGCAACAGTTAGAACTGGACATGGAACAACAGACTGGTTCAAAATAGGAAAAGGAGTATGTCAAGGCTGTATACTGTCACCCTGTTCATTTAACTTATATGCAGAGTATATCATGAGAAACATTGGGCTGGATGAAGTACAAGCTGGAATCAAGATTGCCAGGAGAAATATCAATAGCCTTAGATATGCAGATGATATCACCCTTATGGCAGAAAGTGAAGAAGAACTAAAGAGCCTCCTGATGAAACAGGCAGAGGAGAATGAAAAAGTTGGCTTAAAACTCAACATTCAGAAAACTAAGAACATGGCATCTGGTCCCATCACTTCATGGCAAATAGATGGGGAAACTGTGGAAACAGTGAGAGACTTTATTTTGGGGGGCTCCAAAATCACTGCAGATGGTGATTGCAGCCATGAAATTAAAACATGCTTACTCCTTGGAAGGAAAGCTATGACCAACCTAGACAGCATATTAAAAAGCAGAGACATTACTTTGTCAACAAAGGTCCGTCTAGTCAAGGCTACGGTTTTTCCAGTGGTCATGTATGGATGTCAGAGTTGGACTATAAAGAAAGCTGAGTGCCGAAGAATTGATGCTTTTGAACTACAGTGTTGAAGACTCCTGAGAGTCCCTTGGTCTGCAAGGAGATCCAGCCAGTCCATCCTAAAGATCAGTCCTGGGTGTTCATTGGAAGGACTGATGTTGAAGTTGAAACTCCAATACTTTGGCCACCTGATGTGAACAGCTGACTCATTTGAAAAGACCCTGATGCTGGGAAAGATTGAGGGCAAGAGGAGAAGGGGACGACAGAGGATGAGATGGTTGGATGGCATCACTGACTCAAGGACTTGGGTTTGGGTAGACTCCAGGAGTTGGTGATGGACAGGGAGGCTTAGTGTGCTGTGGTTCCTGGGCCCGCAGGGAGTCGGGCACAACTGACTGACTGAACTGAACTGAGCTGAACTGAACTCAATCAAGATTTTTTTATCCCTTTTGAACAATTTTTGCATTTTGATGAGAAGGATTATTCCATTTGTAACTAAAGCAATTATATATATGTAAGTTTATATATATATCATTCTAGTTTTTACATGTCATATTATTTTTTGTTCCTCAATTCCCTCATTTTTTTGTCTACTCTTTAATTGAATTTTTTAATCTCCCATTTTTTTTATATGTAGATATTTTTAGTGGTCACTTGACATATTAAAATGATAACAAGTCACTTTGAATTAACACTGATTTACCTTCGATAATGGTATATCTCTGAGTTATAAGTTTCTTGAGTGCAGTTTGTACCAGTTTTCCAGCCTCTGTATGTGACAAATATATCACATACATACATTGTATGTGTGTGTGTATATATATATATATACACACACACATATATATATGTATGATTATATCCATAAAATGGGAATTTTTATCACTTATTTTTAAAAGTCTCTATTAAATCATTCACTTTATATTATATACTTCCCAGTCCAGATAGCAGTAGCTGTTTTAATGCCCATATCTCAGTTCCCATTGCTGATATTCTAATTCTTACTAAACATGTCATCACTGACACAAAAGACATTATATAATGTCCTAGCTTTGGCAATCCAAAGTCTGACATTAGACTATTAGTTAGGACTACTTATGAATCTTCTGTGTGTATGTAGATATTGATTAATTTAGTTCTTTTGAACAATAATAATTTGGTTTATATTGCACAAAAATTGGAGCCAGAGGCTAAATTATTCTTTTTTTATTTTATTTTTCAAATAATCACCTTTGACACTGTCTCCCTGCTCTTCTTGACACATAGTTAAAATAACTGCAGATTTGAAAACTTATGCATTTTCAATACTGGATGAATTTTAAACAATACCTATATTTACATGTTTGTTATGCCCTCTAACAATGATGCCATACTATTCCTCTAGGAAAGCAACTGACAAATTAGACTATGTAATACATACAAAGTCATAGGAATAATGTCATGATCTTATTTACTGTTGTTCAGTCAGTCATCCAGTCCTTTGCTACCCCATAGACTGCATCATGCCAGGCCCCCTGTTCTTCACCATCTCCTGGTGTTCGCTGAAACTCACGTCCATTGAGTCGAAGATGCTGTCCAACCAACTCTGTCATCCCCTTCTCCTCCTGCCTTCACTGTTTCCCAGCATTAGGGTCTTTTCCAATGAGTTGGCTCTTCGCATCAGGTGGCCAAATACTGGAGCTTCAGCCTAAGCATCAGTCCTTCCAATGGATATTCAGTGTTGATTTCCTTTAGAATTGACTGGTTTAATCTCCTTGCTATCCAAGGGACTCTCAAGAGTTTTCTTCAGCACCATAGTTCAAAGGCATCAATTCTTTGGCATTCAGCCTTTTTTAACTTGACAGAACGTGGTCCCCTGGAGAAGGGAATGGCAAACCATTTCAGCCTTCTTGCCTTGAGAACCTCATGAATAGTATGAAATAGTATGAAAAGGCAAAGGCAAAAGATATGGCATTGAAAGATGAAATGCCCAGGTCAGTAGGTGTCCAATATGCTACTGGAGAAGAACAGAGAAACAGCTCCAGAAAGAATAAGGAGGCTGAGCCAAAGCAGAAACAATGCCCAGTTGTGGGTATGTCTGGTGGTGAAAGTAAAGTCTGATGCTGTAACAATATTGCATAGGAACCTGGAATGTTAGCTCCATGAATCAAGGTAAACTGGAAGTGGTCAAACAGGAGATGGCAAGAGTGAACATCAAAATTTTAGGAATCAGTGAACTAAAATGGACAGGAATGAGTAAATTTAATTCAGATGACCATTATATCTACTAATGTGGGCAAGAATCTCTTAGAAGAAATGTAGTAGCCCTCATAGTTAACAAATTTTGAAATGCAGTACTTGGGTGCCATCTCAAAATCTCAACAGAATGATTTTATTTACATTATCATTTACCAATTAACCCTATAGCTTTCTGAGATAAGAAGAACATGCTATAATTCCTATACTTATAGGATTAAATCTAAACCCATATATTTACAGATTTTCAAAAAGTATACCACTTATTTACAGAATTGGAATGTAGAGTAGCTCTCATCTTAATTTACATAAAATTCTATTATGTGTCTATTAATTCTCAATATAAAAAACAAAATTTCCTTGGGTATTTTATGAAGTAAGGGGTTTTATCTATTTAGAAATGAGAGATGACTAAAGACTCTTGAGCACAAAAGCCATACTTATCAAGAATACAGGGACTTGATTAAACGGTACCAGGTAAAATCACAGATGGTGATTGCAGCCATGAAATTAAAACACGCTTACTCCTTGGAAGGAAAGTTATAACCAACCTAGATAACATATTAAAAAGCAGAGTTATACTTTGCCAACAAAGGTCCATCTAGTCAAGGCTATAGTTTTTCCAGTGGTCATGGATGGCTGTGAGAGTTGGGTTCTAAAGAAAGCTGAGCGCTGAAAAAATTAATGCTTTTGAAGTGTGTTGTTGGAGAAGACTCTTGAGAGTCCCTTGGACTACAAGGAGATCCAACCAGTCCATCCTAAAGGAGATCAGTCCTGGGTGTTCATTGGAAGGACTGATGCTGAAACTGAAACTCCAATACTTTGGCCACCTCATGCGAAGAGTTGACTCATTGGAAAAGACCCTAATGCCGGGAGGGATTGGGGGCAGGAGGAGAAGGGGACGACAGAGGATGAGATGGCTGGATGGCATCACTGACTCGATGGACATGAGTTTGGGTAAACTCCGGGAGTTGGTGATGATGGGAGGCCTGGCATGCTGCGATTTATGGTGTCGCAAAGAGTCAACACGATTGAGCAACTGAACTGACTGACTGATACAGAAAACACTCGTCAGATAATTGTTAAATGAATGAACACGTAACTAGGTGAGATCTGATACTATCCGTTAATTATGGATCACCTGCTTAGTGTCAGTACTGTGCTAGTTATTTTATGAACATTATGACTTGACACACGCAAAAAATGTTTAAGGCAGTTACAATTGATTTCATTATGGCAACCCACTCCACTATTCTTGTGTAGAGAATCCATGGACATAGGAGCCTGGTGGGCTACAGTCCATGGGGTTACAAAGAGTCAAACATGACTGAGTGACTAACAAGTTCACTTTCATTATTAGATGATCAAACCAAAGAACAGATAATTTAAATGACTACAAGGCTACATCCTTAGGAAATAAAAGTATGAATGAAGGCAAAACTTTGCTTTTCCAATATTTCTTGCTGATTTTAAATTAACTTTTCCTTAAATCAAAAGGCTCATCATTTAGGGTCATTTTAGAACTAATTGAGTAGGATAATTGAGTAGAAAGTAATGAAAGTTCCTACATAATACCTCAGCAACCCCCTAGCTCCCAGGCTTTTCTATTGTTAACATCTTGCATTGATGTGATATATTCATTACAGTTAATAAGCCAATATTGATATATTATTATTACCTATGGGTCATATTTTAAAGGGCTTACCTGATGGCTCAGACAGTAAAGAATCCACTTGTAATGCAGGAGATTCCTGGGTCAGGAAGATCCCCTGAGGAAGGGAATTGTTAACCACTACTGGTGGCTCAGATGGTAAAGAATCTGCCTGTAATGCAGGAGACCTGGGTTCAATCCCTGGGTCAGGAAGACCCCCTGGGGAAAGAAATGGAAACCCATTCTAGTATACTTGCCTGAAGAGTTCCATGGACAGAGGAGCCTGGTGGGCTACAGTCCATGGCATCATAAAGAGTTGGACATGATGGAGTGATTAACACAGTAACCACTCCAGTATTCTTACATGGAGAATTCCATGGACAGAGGAACCTGGTAATTCAATCTTTGTGTTATACATCCTATGGGTTTTGGCAAACATATACTGGAATTTATGAACAATTATAGTATTGCACAGATTAGTTTTATTGTCCCCAAATTTCTCTGTATTCCATCTGACCACCCCATATATTGCAATGCTCATATTATAGATTAAACTGCAGTAAGACACACACCATAACTTCTGCAAATCTAAGATATAAAACTACTTTATCTCAACAATTTAAAGTAATCATATTCCATAAAATATTAAATTTGTAAACAAACAATAATCCTTAAGTAGTCCAGTATTCATGTGTACAATAAATTGGTGGTGGTGGTTTAGCCACTAAGTCATGTCCCACTCTTGCAACCTCAAGGGTTGTAGACCACTGGGCTCCTATGTCCATGGGATTTCCCAGGCAAGAATACTGGAGTGGGTTTCCATTTCCTTCTCCAGGGGATCTTCCCAACCCAGGGGTCAAACTTGGGCCTCTTGCATTGTAGATGGTCTCCAGCATTGCAGGCAGATTCTTTACAACTGAGACACTGCCCCTGCCCCCCACCATCTCTGCCATTTTCTAGTGTTTACTTGTTATGCAACTAGAGCTTCTAAGTTTAAACTATTTTTAAAAGAATTAACCAAGAGTCCTT
This sequence comes from Odocoileus virginianus, assembly GCF_023699985.2. Taxonomy (NCBI): domain Eukaryota; kingdom Metazoa; phylum Chordata; class Mammalia; order Artiodactyla; family Cervidae; genus Odocoileus; species Odocoileus virginianus. Next base: position 2,463,423 of record NC_069703.1, on the reverse strand, counting down.
TTACTAGAAAAATTTAAAGAAATAATATTTGAGATTCTTCCCATTCCTTCTTCAATAATAAGGAAATTCTCAGAGCAGTGTGTAGTTGTTTTAATTTAGCTATCCTTTTTTTCATTAAATGGTGTTCAATGAAGATTATCCCATATAACTTTATAGCAAAATTAAAATTTGCATTATACTTAAAATGCAAATACAGTTTAAAGACTCTTCCATAGAAGCTATAGACTGACATATGAAAGAATGGCTTAGTCTTAATAGTTTATGTGTAAGTAAAGCATTATTTCCTGTGAACACCACATGCTAGAAAAGAATGAGATCTGTAATATTACTTGTATTACCTAAAGTGCTAGAGAGAATTGAAATGCTGCATCCACAAATTTCTATTCCTCCATCATCTAGTACATTTTAGACCTTCTTTAAGTGCTTTAGATGCATTAACTAATCATTACATTCAATAACTTACATTGTTATCCCTTTTCACACAACTAAAAGAAGGACAGTAAATGGTTTTCACAAACTGGTACCATTAAGTCAACATAACACCAAACTAGAAGCATCTAATGTCTATGATATGATTTAGACTCATTTAAACATGACTAGACTCATGTTCCCCAAAATGATGTCTTACAAGGAAGTTACTGATAGAGGGTAAGAGGAGGGCCAGGCATTGGAGGTGGAAGAAAGTCCAAAGAAACCCTTGACTTGGTCATTAGAAATGATAAGACATAATTTCTCAGTAACATTCATCATGCTGCTTCTCCATGGTCAATAAGAAAAGTTAGAAATTGAGAAGTAGGCACTAGAGCTTATCCAGAGTTGAAAAATTAATGTGCTTGGTGAAAATGACCTTATGTTTCCCTGGAAAGAATACTTGGTGATTTCTTCTGACACTGATCAAAAGGACTCTTGTAACCATCTAGGATTTGATACTTAACAAATCATGAATAGTTTAGAATTCTTATTACTTTATTATAATATCCTTTTTCTCCCCCAATTCTACTTTCAAATCATAGTTCCTAATAATTTCTTCAAGATTTCCAAAGATAGAAGATGTTATGGGCAAATTATTTTGGTCTGCACCCACAATTTTCCATAGTCACATCTCCTCATCTGCATCTACCAGGTTTAGGAACAGTTGCATTGTGTATGAGTTTTGCCATCAATTCATAGTGTTCAATTTCTGTCCACCTTCCCCACCTGCATTAAAATGGATGACACATAACATGCATAATAATATGAAATTAATTATATTCCCTTTCTCATATTCTATGTTTCTGACATTTTACATGTATCTTAGGTTGTGCCTCAAATATACACTTTAATAGTTGAGAATATGTGCTCTGAAGCCATACTACTTACATCCAATCATGGGTCCATCATTTATTATATTGTTAATTATGGAAAAATTAACTAAAGCCTCTGGGTTCCTCATTGTTCACCTGAAAAATATGGCAATAATGAGTACATATATTTCTTGAGGTTTTATGCAAAAATTATTTAGTCTTCAGCATGCAATAAATTCTCAGTAAATTTTAGCCAATATTATTAGTGTTATTATTTTAATTAACTTAATCTTATTAAATCAGTATTTTCCTATTTCTTCTAGTTGAAGTTTTGATACATTTTCACAAGTTATCCAAATTTTATCCCCAGGTAAAAGCTCCAGATTGGAAGATGGAAAAAATATTTTCTAGTTTTGCTTCTAATTTGCTACTTTACAATAAAAAGACTACATTTATCCTGTCTGGTTTATTTTTCTGAAAATATGTGAACATAAACTATATTTTTCATAAGCCCTTCTACTCTAAAATATTCGAGTCAAAGATATAACTTTGGGTTACAAATGACCAGAGGGTTGAATATCTCTAGTCAAATTTTCTCTTCTGAAATAATCTGCATATCAACTACCTAATTTGCATGATAAAAATTAATATTGATTTAAAAAATCTCTTTAATGTTTGCATATAATATGGATAAAAATTTTAAACATAAAACATTCTGTGCATTTTGCTGTGTATTACCACACCAATGAATACATTAAATACCAAACTCTTGCTGAATATAGCCTCCTCAAAATGTCTTTGTAATTCAATTTTTAAATTATGTTAAAAATACAATTCATTAGTTATATAAAATAATTTCTCTTGGAACTTTTTTGTTCTTTTAGAGAAATGATAAGACATAAGCAGTAAATCAAGTAATCAAGTATACAGAGGGAGCCTAACTGAAGATAATGTGTGCTGACCAAAATATATAATACCATATGTGCCTGCATATGTGTATGTGTGCATGTATTTGACTCAAAGCAATTCCTAAATATTATTCACCCCCCAAAAGAAGGAAAAGTCTAGGGATTGACATCAATGACAACACTGGTTTAAGCTGTTAAAATGTGCAATATTAAAAAGTAAATACAAGCTTCCTCCTCAACTACTTGAATAAAGAAACAAATCCCATCTGTGTTATTCCCATCGTGAAGCACAGAATGAATTCAATAAATAAGTGAACAAAAATATGATAACAGATTAGTTTCACATTGACTATTTGGAGGGATTTGTTTCCATGTGGAAGAGAAATAAAATTATTTACTTAATATGCTTGATTTCATAAATCTGAATCAGATATACATGTCAGCTCAGTTCAGTACAGTCGCTTAGTCATGTCTGACTATTTGTGACCCCATGGACTGCAGCATGCCAGGTTTCCCTGTCAACCACCAACTCCCGGAGCTTGCTCAAACTCATGTCCATCAAGTCAGTGATGCCATCCAACCTATCCTCTGCAATCCCCTTCTCCCACCTTCAATCTTTCCTAGCATCAGGGTCTTTTCCTATGAGTCAGTTCTTCGCATCAGGTGGCCAAAGTATTGGCTTTTCAGCTTCAGCATCAGTCCTTCCAATGAATATTCAGAACTGATTTCCTTTAGGATGGACTGGTTGGATCTCCTTGCAGTCCAAGGGACTCTCGTGACTCTTCTCCAACACCACAGTTCAAAAGCATACACTATATGTATTATCTGTCTATATCATGGGTGGAATCTATTTATTTCACATGTATACTCAAAACTTTTGGGATGAGACACTCTTTCATAGATTTCTCATGTTCCTGAGCATCTTATAGAGTGTGCCTAGAAGGTAAGGTTCTGAGGACTTTTACCTGGTATATTTCTCAAGTCTGGATTTCCAGAAAGTAACCTTAAGGGATAAGGTAATAGCTTGATTTGGGAAAAAAAGCAGGCTTGCTTCTTAAGTGATAGATCCTCAAAAGTCAGTATTTCTCAGATATAATATAAACCAGACTTGCCATTTGGGACCATATTGCTTCTTCCCTATGGGACTCTGGGGCAACCAAACTATTTAAAAACGTGCAGATTTACCTTTTATTTATGCTGTCCTGTGAATGTTAAGAATATTTTGTATTTGAACCAGGAGTCCTTTTTCTTCTGTCGGCATCCAGAAAATGCTAAAAGGCTAAATTAATGACTTGTAAATAAGCTAAAATCTAATCTGAGACCTGACAAACCTAATGTTTTTGTGGATTTTTCTTTTCTGTAAGACCTTGGATATAATATTTTACATTGGACATTGCAATCTATGATGCCATGTTTGATTAAATTTATGCCTCTATCTTACTAACTTTGAAAAACATGATGAATACTAAAAAATCAATATAGAATTATAACTATTGTATAGCTTTATAGTAAAATATTTTATTTTTTAGTTATTATAAATTGATTGCCAACAGTTTTATAATGAATATTAAGATACTAAAGAATGAAAGGTAAAAGTACATTTTTTTGATAAAGGTATTCTCCACGTGGTATCTAATGCAGATATAAATATTACTTTTTAGTTTTATCCTCAGGCTTTATGTTTATGATGGTAAATTACCTAGTCTATTTAATAAAATAAATTAATCTGTCTGGTATCTGGTTTTATTAACCCTGCAACTAAAGTTGCAATACTGCATTAGGATTTTAAAGATGAAGGTACTAAAAATATCAGCATAAATAAAGAATTGAATATATCTGCAATAGGTAAATTTGCATTTTTCAGGGAAATTTAAGACAGTCACTCCATCATCCAGATATTTTGCTGCCCAAATTTCAGGGATTAACTGTTTCATGGCTACAATTATAGAAATTTCAGAGAAACACTCTGTTCAAAGGAACAGGAGATTGAATCATTTTTTTTTTTTTTTCCTGAGGTCTATTGTTTTTAAGTGATGAGAAATGGTTCCCGGCACGGGAACCACAACAGATCCTGACATGGCAAAGAGATGTTTTTCTCGTAAACAGTGGTGTCAATGATGTGGCTTATTTATTTTCCTTTAAGCAAGGCAAGGATACTCTAGAGAAGAATTACATACTATGTGAGTTTGTTCTTCATAAATACAGCTGATGGTAATTTATTTAGAGAAACCACTTTAATTCTATTTTTGAGTAACACATGATCTTCCAATATCACATTACATCATCAGATGAGATCGGGCGCGTTCAGGGTGGTATGGCCGTAGACCACATTACATCATCATTACATCAATATCCTCTTATTTCAACTATTCTGTTTCTCAAAGTTTCCTATTATATCATTTCTGATCATGAAAATATACATTCATAACATTCAAAACTATTTAGAGACCCATTAATCATTGCATAGAAAAATAATAGGTTTATAATATTCCCCTGTGATGTGCCATTTTCAAGTATAAATTAATTAGAAATATAGTTTAAGTCTCACTTTACAGAAGAGATGTCAAGTCATTTGTTAACTAAGGACAACTTAAGAAAACTAAATAAGCACAAAGCACCACAGGCCGATGAAGGCACATAAACATGATTACAAGAAAGGAAGGAGCTAAAGCATGTATATATGGCATGGATTTGAAGCTACCCAGGGTGTGCATTCTTATTAACTTTGAAACAAATAACCAGTAATGATGTGAGACTGCATGAAAAACACTGCAGGTGTTTTAAATAAGAAAATAAGAGAAAAACTTAAAGAAAATAAGAAAAAAATCTGATATTTTAATAAAGATGTCTACAGTTTTAATATTGTGATGTTGACTAATATAATTGTCTCTTCTCCAAACTATACTTACCCACTTTGCATTCATAGGCTTTTAATTATTCCAAATTAAAAGTAATGTGTACAAAGGGAAATAGAGTATTTACTTTTGAAAAAAAACCATAAAATTTTCTTTATTTGTACTGGGGAACTTAATGTATTTATCATTATTATTTCATTTTCTGCAGAGCAGGTACTCACTTTTCCTCTAACATTAGTGTTTAAATTTTTCTTAAAGGGATCATTATTCATACATACCTAGTAATATAATTTTTTTTTCCATTTATTTTTATTCATTGGAGGCTAATTACTTTACAATATTGTAGTGGTTTTTGCCATACATTAACATGAATCAGCCATGGATTTACATGTGTGTTCCCCATCCCGATCCCCTCTCCCACCTCCGTCTCCATCCCATCCCTCTGGGTCTTCCCAGTGCACCAGCCGCAAGCACTTGTCTCATGCATCCAACCTGGGCTGGTGATCTGTTTCACCCTTGATAGTATACTTGTTTCAATGATGTTCTCTCTGAACATCCCACCCTCACCTTTTCCCACAGAGTCTAAAAGTCTGTTCTGTACATCTGTGTTTCTTTTTCTGTTTTGCATATAGGGTTACCATCTTTTTAAATTCCATATATATGGGCTAGTATACTGTATTGGTGTTTATCTTTCTGGCTTACTTCACTCTGTATAATGGGCTCTAGTTTCATCCATCTCATTAGAACTGATTCAAATGAATTCTTTTTAATGGCTGAGTAATATTCCATAGTGTATATGTACCACAGCTTCCTTATCCATTCCTCTGCTGATGGACATCTAGGTTGATTCCATGTTCTGGCTATTATAAACAGTGCTGCGATGAACATTGGTGTGCACGTGTCTCTTTCAGATCTGGTTTCCTCAGTGTGTATGCCCAGAAGTGGGGTTGCTGGGTCATATGGCAGTTCTATTTCCAGCTTTTTAAGAAACCTCCACACTGTTCTCCATAATGGCTGTACTAGTTTGCATATGATTTAGATAAGACTTGCTACATTTTCAACTCCAGGCATGGCATGGCCATCACTGTCAACTACACCCATGCTACTCCATTAAGTATTTTGATAAGTTAGAGTTCTATCAGAGTGATATTATATAAGAATATGTTACAGAGATTAGAGTTTATAGTTTCATCATAAGCCAGTTACATTCCTATAAAGTTTTAAAAAATAGAATTCAAAAAGTTACTATATTATATGGAAAAGCAAGTAAACTAGAGTAAACAGATTAAAGACAGAAGACTCAACACTATCTGAATTCAAGACAAAAATAAAACTAGTGGTATCAACACAGTATAGAATTGGTGAATGGATAGTCTTGAATTGTACATTATGGACCTATAGTCTCTTACATGTATAAGTCAATAGATTTGATACAAATGTGCCAAGCAACTCCATGGAAAAAAATACATTTCAGTCCCCTAATGGTAATGTAAAAATTTGATATCATATACAATCAAGTGAGGGCTTCTCAGGTGGCACTAGGGGTAAAGAACCCTTCTGCCAATGCAGGAGACATAAGAGACAGTGTGCTTGATCCACAGGTCAGGAAGACCCCCTGGAGGAGGGCATGGTAACTCAGTCCAGTATTCTTCCTGGAGAATCCCCATGGACACAGAAGCCTGGGGTCTACCGTCTGTAGAGTTGCCCAGAGTGGGATACGACTGAAGTGACTTAGCATGCAAACATGATCAAGTGAACTTCAAACTTATACATTGTTTAAAAAAAAAAAAAAAAGACTACAAACAAAACTAATCATAGACCAAAATGTAAAACATCAAATATATGTCTTCTACAAGAAAGCACTGAACATCTTCATTGTGATTTGGGGTAGGAAAAATTAAAATATCTGTAAACTGGACTTCAAAATAGAAACTTCTACCTTTCCAAAGTCACTATTAAAAAATAAAATAAAGGAAAAGGCAAAAAAAAAAAAAAAGAATTTTCAAAACATTTGCCAGATACTTATATTCAGTACATATAAAAACTCTCAGAATTCAGTAATAATATTTTAAAATAACAGATGACTTTCATGAATTATTGACCAAAGGAGATATGAATGGCAAACAACCAAATGAAAAATGATCATTATCATTTGTCATATGAGACATTAAAATCATGTCACAACTAATAGAATGACTAGAAGGGGAAAATAATGAATACAATTTGACAATACCAATTGAAGAACAACATAAAGTCTCATCCATTAATACTGAAAATGAAAAATAGTAAAGCTACTTTAGAAAATAGTTTGGCTATTTTAGCATAAATTTAAACATTCCCAAATTGACCTAAGAGTCTCAAATATGTTTATTTGCCAAAGATAAATGAAAACAAATGTCCATGAAACATCAGTAGTAGCTTTATTAATAAATTCAAGACCTGAAACAACCTATATGTCCTGCAAAATGTAAATATGTAAATAAACTTGTTCATTCATATTATGTAATACTTCTCAGCAATATAAATAGATGTGCTACTGATAGACACAACCAAATGGTTGGAATTCAAAAGCATCATGCTATGTAAAAGAAGCAGGACCAAAATGTTTATGATGTATGATCCTATTTATATAATATTTGGAACGAACAAAACTATAGAGATAGTAAATGAATCACTAATTGCAAGGGAATGAAATACTAGATAGGTTTGAATGCAGAGAGCTTGAGAAAACATTTTGGTTTACAAAAGTATCCTACTTCATGATTGCGAGTGCAATATGACTGCATTTTGTGTCAAAATGCAAAAAAATTATACATTAAGAAGGTTGAATTTACTATATGTAAATTAAAACACACCGAATGTGCCTAATATTTTTTAAATGCAGTACACAGTGAATAAGAAAAAAAATCATTGCTTTTACAAGTCCTCAGACACAGAGCTACAGATACATTATTTGAACTACAGTTTGGTAAATACCACAATAAAAGTATAAGAGTTATTTAGAGGGGGAAGCAATTATATTTGTTTCAAGAAATATAGGAAAAATCTTTGATAGAGAAAACAGGCCTTACACATTTTTCCAAGAGGAAGAAATTTAAGAAAAACTTGGATAGGGGGAACAGAATCTGCAAAGACAGCATATCCTCTTTTAAAAAACATTTTAAAATAACAGCAGAAATTTCTGAGTAAATTATTCTTGGTCAGAAGTGGCCATTGGAATTATTAAGAATAGTTATTTGAAAATAAAATTTCAAGATTCTAATTGATTATAATGTTGTCTTGTACCCACTTACTGTTGCTAACTAGCCTCCATACAAAATGGTTCTTCCATAAGCCCAGAGAAACTCTTTCTCAAATCAAGATGTTTTTAGATACTGCTCTTATGCCTGAAATTCTGTTTCTCTAAACATTTGCAGATATAGATTCTTCTCATTCTTTACATTTCATTAAAATATCACTTTTGTTAGAGGAGAGGATCTCGTTGTTCTGTTATTTTCCATTTTAATCATTCACTTAGGTCCTTTCACAATGTTTACCAAATTATGTAATATCAGATTTGTTTACTTACATTTTTTGTTTGTGTTTACCCTTCACTAGGATGTACATTTCAATAGAACATAAACTATACTGGTTTTGTTCACCATTTTACCCTGAGTGCCTTGAATATGAAGTGATGAGATATTAGTGAATCACAATAAATGTTCAAAAAGTAAAGAAAGAAGGGAAGACAAGGAAGGAGGGGAAGAGGAATGACAAAGGGTAAGAGCAGGAAAGAAGAGAGATGAGGGGAAAGGAAGTTGAAAAGAAAGAAAGAAAAGAAAGAAAGAAAGAAAGAAAGAAAGAAAGAAAGAAAGAAAGAAAGAAAGAAAGAAAGAAAGAAAGAAAGAAAGAAAGAAAGAAAGAAAGAAAGAAAGAGAAAGAAAGAAAGAAAGAAAGAAGGAAGGAAGGAAGAAAAAAATGGGCAAGCAGAACTTCTGTTTTGGGTATTCCTGGGTTTTAATTCTGATACGAATTACCTGTTACCTCAATTGAAACAGTCATTTCCCTCATCTATATAGTGAGGATAATAATATACTTAGTACTATTGCAAACATTAAATGAACTAATGCATGCAAAAATTTCCATGTTGTCTTTTCCATAGTAAACATGAAAAACTTTTATTAAAAGGAAATTATGTTATAAGCAAAAATTATAAAGCAATGTAACTTACCAGTTAAGCACACAGGCCTTGAAGTCAGACTGCTGGGGTTCAGAATTAACTTCTTTCTACCTGTGATTGACAGATAATGTCTCTATCTTCATGGAATTTATACCTAACAGGAGAGAACAATTATAAACATATATATCACTAACTAATCAAATAATATTGCAGTGAGAAGTTCTTCCAGTAAGTAAAATTAATTCACTTAAGGAGACTTTTTTGTTGTAGCAAAACTATAGATTAGACAGTTTTGAATCCCTCTTTAAGAACTAATTAAAAAACAAAGCCAAATAAAAATAAAATAATAATAATAAGAAATTTTGCTGTCTTCCCAAGAAAGAAAGAAAAATTCTTAAATATAAAAAAAACAAAAGGGAATTTGCACAGGAAAGCAGAGAAGTGTGCACATAGATTTATGTGGCACTGGTTCTGGGGATATCATCACCATGACAATTGGGGTATAATGTCTTCAAAGACAGTACAGAAAAGTCGTTGGTCCATATCACTTGTCTGAGTTTTAAATGAAACTTATGTCTAATGTCATAGTCTCACCACCCCATTGTAATAGATCTTAATGATTTCCTAATGCCTAGATTGATTTCTACTTAGGTCTTTTCTCTCTCTCATGCTTTAGGAGGTGCTCTTTCAAAATACAGCAAGTCCAAGTGGTGGGAAATTACCAGTTTTGGGGATTAGCCCTCAGTGTAACACACACACACACACACACACACACACACACACACACAGCTCCCTTAATCCTCAGGTGGGATAATATTGTTTCTTTGAGTTGGGGCAATGCCATTCCTCATTCCCTTGGCAAAATCAAGTTCCACTGGACCTTAGCTTTAGCTTGAAAATGCACTTTTGTGTGGGCTGCTTTATTTTCCCTATACCTCTGCCTGAATTTACTGCAATGATCAAATAAATTCTTTTCATTTGAATTCCTGTCTCAATATCTTGTTCTGGAAAATGTGAACTAAGAAAAGCATTAAAAGATAAACTAATGACTCTTCTTGCTAGTCTAGCAAAATGAATAGAAACTAACAAAGCAAACAGGGTATTTCCCCAAGAAAATTAGATAATCAAAAGGCAACTTGAGAACCTATAAAATAGGTACACAATTTTCATTTTTAGAAATATAGAAAAAACATTTTTGCTTTTATCATATCACTGAAAACTCAAAATTTCATTCACAAAATCCACCACGGAGGTTAAGCTTCCTTTAAAAATCACACACTGGTGGGGAAACTCTCTCTCTCTCCTTTTTTTAATTTTTTATTTTTTTCTGCAGAAATAATCTTGTGATTCTAAAGAAAAAAATCTTTAAACATGAACACTCTATCATCTTCATGTATTTGAAACCTATATTTTAAATATGTAATACGCGAAGAAAAAGGAAGATATTATTTCAAAGATTCAATAGTTTTCTTGCAACTGGAGTGTACTTAAATGCATTCTTGGGTTAACCCTCACTTTCTCAGCTCAGATGATCTTGGGAAATAGTCATTTAGCTAGTAATTTTAAAGCAGTGACAATTAAAATGTAGTTATCTCAGAAAGACTCCAAAGAACTTTCTCACTGTGGGTAATGGTGTGATGTCTACTACACAGAGCAGTTGTATTTATGATTTTAATGCTTTCATTGGAGAAATCTTTCTTGAACAAATACAAATTTAGGCTTTGTTATGTCTAGAAAGTGTTTCCTGTTCTTGCAGATGTGTGTGCTGTCATATTTGAAAAACTTTCTATGAAATTAAACCTAGGAAGTGGAAGAAAGAATGTGAACATTAACTGTAGATTTAATGTCTCCTTAAAAGAAAAAATAAAAATAAAAAGTTGTAGTTTCTTCATTGACAATTGAATAAAACCTTTAAGGTTTAACCAACCTGAAACTTTTAGGGCAGGCACACTTGAAATGGATGAGTATCAGTTGCATGTTACTCATATAAGCATGTACAGTAGAGAAATGACAGCCTCCCAAAAAGTAAAAAACAAAATAAAACAAACAAACAAGCAAAAAAACCTGAAGGATAGGATCACAAAATCAAACCATAACTGAAGACATCTCACCAAAAATGATATTTAGATACCAAGTGAGACGTGAAACCATGCTGCAGTCCTTGGAGTCACAAAGAAAGAGTCGGACACGACTGATCGACTGAACTGAACTGAATAAGATGTTTCAATTGTGTCTGATTCTTTGCAATCATATGTACTGTAGCCCACCAGGTTTCTCTGTCCATGGGATTCTCCAGGCAAGAATGCTGCTGTGGCTTGCCATGCCCTCCTCCCCTTTGCAATTTTTGCAGGGATGAACCCAGGTCCCTTATGTCTCCTGCATTGGCAGGTGGGTTCTTTACCACTAGGGCCACTTGGTAAACCCAGATTACTTTAGGTAGTATGTGATTAATGAGATCAGTGCTAATTGCTTAATAATTAACAAATTGGACATTAGTCAAATTAGAGATAATATTTTAATTCCAACAAGTAAAGGCTTTAAATATCCAAGAATATATGTAAGCATGCATACTTAAAAAACAACAACAAGGTAGCAGTTAGCAAATGTTAGTAGTTGTACATCTCTTCACACAAATAAGGACAGATACAAACACAATGACACAATTATCTCATCCTTTCCCTTCTTTTTTGTTGGCTAACTTATTTCCACTTACCTTTTTTTTTTTTTATTTTTTATTAACCTAAGGTCTATTTTTGTTTTGGCTTGTGGCCTCTACTTTGTCTTCTAAAAAATTTTCCATATAGGTTTCAAATAGTTTTCCCCAGACTTGGCTGATTTTTCTGGGAAGGGTCCAATAAATGCTTTGCTTAATGAAAATATATGTTTTATTCACTTAAAATAAAAATAAGTATATTTTAAGCACTTCTTTGGTAGTTTTCAGGCAACCAGATTCTTCCCTGGAGAAAAGATATTTTCACTTGTTTTCCCCTCTTTAAAATGTCCCTGTGGATCTTTTCACAGTGTCAGGTAGAAATGCTTCTTTGCCAAATTTAAACATGATTCACCTATGGCAAGTATTCTTCACAATGTAGGTAAAGCATTTCAGTTTTCATTGTTCTCATCCTGCCATAAATATATGATTGTACACTCTGTTCAGTGCATTGCTTGAGAATGCTTCAAACGTTTCTGGAATAATGTTACTGAAGAAAAACATTAACAGTCTAGAAACTACGTGAAACAACTGTGTTTTGAGGAGATAAACTGTGAAAAGCACAGTGTGTTAGGGGTCTCTGTAACACATATCACACTACATACTGTATTCTACCTAAGGTTCTAGCACAACAAAATAAATAAATTAGTTCAAGGATTTCTTTCTATTCTTCAAATAACCTTGAGAAATGCTGAAGATCACCATAGAAATATTGAACATTCTCCAAAATAGAAACCATTGTTTCAACTCAGACACCAAATATGGCACCTAAATGCAAAATTATTTCTCTTCAGTAGGCCCTTAAATATGAAAATGGATATTTGTAAGCTAAATATTTGCTAAGCTATTTGCTAAGGGAACTCAAATGTGCAGTTTTCCTATACCTTTTATTTTTTCCAGGTTTTGAATATTTCAGCTTGAATATATTGACAAATTGTGAAGTTTTTCACATATATATATAAAGTGCTATGATTCAACCAGGTAAAATGTATCTTTAAGTATTGTGAAATTTTATTAGAACAATTCCTGAAGGAACAGCATAGAGGAACAAACATAAACATTAAAATTAAAGGCTCATTCCAACAGTAAGAAATCTATTTGAAGAACAGATTTATAACTCGACATATACTAAATTGATTGTAAATTACTGCACATTGTGCCATTTTATTCTCCCATAATTTTACACTGTAAAGTTAAGGTCTCTTTATAGTCCCAGATTTTAAGGTAATAAAACATTGGAGCTACTTTCTCATCCTTTCATTTATTCATTTTTTTAATGTACAGCACAATTCATACAAGCTGGACTATATCCATGTTAGAATTCCTAGGAGGAGGATGAGTGTCCTTTTTCATAATAATGGTGATGATGATGATGGTGATGATAATGATAATAACAGTAGTAATAATGCCTTTTTTGCCTGCCAGAACTTTTACAGCACTCTAGTTGAATGACAGTGTGTGCCTTTTCAGCCAAATGTGAAGTTCCTTTGAGTATTGCAAATGGCATTTCAAATGAGAATTCTAACCCACTTGCTGCTATTTAAGTGTTAAACTGTTTTTCCATCAATGCAGCAAAGTTGTTATTACCTCTATGCAAGAATTAAAACTGATTTGAAACAAAGTTTTGTGTTTTTTTTTATTCCATGGATAAATTATAGTTTTAATTCTTGTCCCTTATCTACACTAATAGAGAAAACTAAATTTACTTATTCGAGCTTCTCTACCCTGCTTTCTCTAATATTATGACAAACAAGTATTCTTGTTGTTAAGGCTTTATATGAAATTATATATTTTTTTCTTTTACTATCTAATATCTCTTGGAAAGTTTGAAACACATGAGGAACATGTATTTCACATTCCCTCACTACTTATGCAAAACAACAATACTGACCAATATTAGTACAGGTGGCTTTAATTTTTGATGAGACTATCTGGAGAGAGAAGAAATTTGACTAACCTTGACTGAGAGCTTAATTTAAGTACTTGCATATGGTTAAAAACACTGAGTAGTGAAGTTTACTCATTTCTTGGTAATCTGTAAGTAGACCTTTGCAGAAATTAATTATCTAATTTTGATCAATAACACTGAGTAATTTAAGTTCAGTTCAGTTAAATCACTCAGTCATGTCTGAATCTTTGTGACCCCTTGGACTGCAAGACACCAGGCTTCCCTATCAATCACCAACTCCCGGAGCCTGCTCAAACTCGTGTCCATTGAGTCAGTGATGACAACCAACCATCTCATCTTCTGTCATTCCCTTCTCCTCCTGCCTTCAATCTTGCCCAGCATCAGGGTCTTTTCCAGTGAGTTGGCTCTTGACATCATGTGGGCAAAATATTGGAGTAAATCCAATACTTTTTTTTTTAGTCCAATACTTTTATTAACTTAACAAGTATTTATCTAATACTTACCCAGTACCAGAGACTATGCCATGCCTTGGGATATAGAATAATAAAATTTGCCTATTTGGTACAAATGAAACATTTATGAAGAGATTAGTTGCACTTGTGAAAAATATTTATTTAGGTAACTAATTGCAGGTGGAAAAATGTCTTAGAAAAGATGATTCAAAAAAATCAGATATAGTGAGTATTGCAATATGTTTTCAAAGATTAAGTGAATTTAGAAATGTGACATCTTTCAATGGATGTAAAATTTTGCTATTTTAACTGAATTCCAAAGAGTGCTGCATTGATCTTAATTCTAAATTATTAGGCTTGTGAATAGTATATCTTATCCGAAATATTATATATTATCAGATTTTCAACTGAATTTATATCAATGAATAGGACTATGTCTAAATCAATGTGTTTTTTTTTTAATTTGTGCTATTGCTATCAATTTTAAATATCATTTTTCTTTAATTTTGTGAATTATCTTAAAAACCATCATTGATATTCTTAAATATATATAAGAAATATACTTTGGAAAAAGTAGACTATCAAATGTCTTGAAACATAAATACAAGTTTTTTATTCTGGGAGTGTAATTGCAAGTCACAGCTTTACCTGAAGAGATGTTGGGTCTGTGTCACAGGGTTTAAGTCTCTTTTCAAACTATGTAGATTATAATAAATTGAAAAAAGTTAATTTTTATATTCCAGAACTTATCTAAGGCTGTAAAATATCAACAGGCATTCTAGCTATCTCTCAAACTTATTTGAGTCCCTTCTTCAAAGCATTACAAAATCAGAAACCTTTGCAAATTTTCTGAAATACATTGTTGAAATTATTGGAACAATTTTTTAAATAATTACATATTGTTTTAGAAGTAAAATTCTTGTCTGATAGGAAGATGTCATCACTCATTTTTCCTTAAGAATTGTAGAGAGCTAGGCTAGTAAAGAGTTAGAATATTATCTAGCCCAAACTCATTTTGGACATAAAAAATCTAAGTCTGAATCAGGTTAAGGGCATTGTATAAAATTTCAGATCAATAAATGCATGGTCAGTATTTGTAAGATTTAGTTCATTATGTTCCTTTTTTACCATATTAAAGGAAAGAGCAAAGTGAGTCAATCAAGCAGGATAACATTTTTATAGTAAACTCTCAAATTCTTATTTGTTGTTTTGTTGACTTTATATTGAATAAGATAAATTGGCAGCATCCAAGTTTTCCTAGAAGAAAAACAACAAGTTATGATAGCCTGTAAAGTATCACTAATCTCACTTGAGTTTTATTTGAGCCCTAAAGACATATACTTTCATGTATGATGAATTATTTTTCAATAAAATATAAATAATATATTTGGTTGGAAATTAAATATTTGTAAAGAAAATCCTAGCAATAATTTTACCTAACATATCAATGTAAATATCTACTGATATTTTGTAATATCAAAGAAAAAACTATTGGCATTAGCAAATAAAAATCTTATTTTTGAGGACAATATACTAATATTATAAATTAGGCTATTTCCACATAAAAGGATTGCTTTGATTCTCTGGCAGGACTCTCAATTTAGATAAGTGAAGATTGAAGGCGGAGCTCTTGTCAAATTGTTGCAAGCAGAATACCTTTGTTTACCTCAATTTTCTTCTCTGAATATTGCCCATTTCACTGTTGTGAATATAGACGTGCAGGCAGTGAAATTAAATGGAAACAAATGCATCTAATATGATGAATACTCCCAAGTAATTCAGAATAGAAAGATCAGAAAGGTTAGGGAGAGGAAAAAGAAGAATGAATTACTTATATATACTATAATAATTTTAGCTGATTCCTAAAATGTTGATGTTCACTCTTACCATCTCCTGCTTGACCACTTCTAATTTGCATTGATTCATGGACCAAACATTCCAGGTTCCTATGCCATATTGTTCTTTACAGCATCAGACCTTGCTTCCACCATCAGTCACATATCCCACTGGGTGTTGTTTTTGCTTTGGCTCCACCTCTTCATGCTTTATGGAGTTATTTCTCCACTGATCTCCAGTAGCATACTGGGCACCTACTGACCTAGCAACTTCATCTTTCAGTGCCCTACCTTTTTGCCTTTTCATATTGTTCTCAAGGCAAGTATACTGAAGTGGTTTGTCATTCCCTTCTCCAGTAGACCATGTTTTGTCAGAACTCTCCACAATGACCCGTCTGTCTTGGGTGGCCCTACATGGCATGGCACATAGTTTCATTGAGTTAGGCAAGGCTATGGTGAATTTAACTCAGATGACCATTATATCTACTTCTGTGGGCAAGGCTCCCTTAGAAGAAGTGGAATGGCCATCATAGTCAACAAAAGATTCCAAAACGCAGTACTTGGATGCAATCTCAAAAATGACAGAATGATTTCTGTTCATTTCCAAGGCAAACAAATCAATATCACAGAAATCCAAGTCTATGCCCTGACCAGTAATGCTGAAGAAGCTGAAGCTGAACTGTTCTATGAAGACCTACAAGACCTTTTAGAACTAACACCCAAAAAAGATGTCCTTTTCATTATATGGGACTGGGATGCAAAAGGAGGAAACCAGATTGAATATACTCTTTGCAGCCAAAGATGGAGAAGCTCTGTACAGTCAGCAAAAACAAGACTGGGAGCTGACTGTGGCTCAGATCATGAACTCCTTATTGCCAAATTCAGACTTAAATTGAAGAAAGTAGGAAAAACCACTAGACCATTCAGGTAAGACTTAAATCTTAGGTTTATTAGGTTCCCTTACAATTATACAATGGAAGTGAGAAATAGATTTAAGGGACTAGATCTGATAGACAGAGGCCTGATGAATTATGGGCAGAGGTTTGTGATATTCTACAGGAGAGAGGGATCAAGACCATCCTCAAGAAAAAGAAATGCAAAAAAAACAAAATGGCTGTCTGAGGAGGCGTTACAAATAGCTGTGAAAAGGCGAGAAGTGAAAAGCAATGGAGAAAATGAAAGATATACCTATTTGAATACAGAGTTCCAAAGAATAGCAAGGAGAGATAAGAATGCCTTACTCCGTGATCAGTGCAAAGAAAAAGAGGAAAACAACAGAATGGGAAAGACCAGAGATCTTTTTAAGAAAATTAGATACCAAGGGAACATTTCATGCAAAGATGGGCTTGATAAAGGACAGAAACAGCATGGAGCTAACAGAAGGAGAAGATATTAAGAGGAGGTGGCAAGAATACACAGAATAACTGTACAGAAAATATCTTCACGACCTGGATAATCAAGATGGTGTGATCACTCACCTAGAACCAAACATCCTGGACTGTGAAGTCAAATGAGACTTAGGAAGCATCGCTACGAACAAAGCTAGTGGAGGTGGTGGAATTCCAGTTGAGCTATTTCAAATCCTAAAGGATGATACTGTGAAAGTGCTGTACTCAATATGCCAGCAAATTTGGAAAACTCAGCAGTGGTCACAGGACTAGAAAAGGTCAATTTTCATTCCAACCCCAAAGAAAGGCAATCCCAAAGAACACTCAAACTACTACAAAAGTGCACTCATCTCACGCTAGTAAACTAATGCCCAAAATTCTCCAAGTCATGCTTCAGCAATATGTGAACTGTGAACTTCCAGATGCGCAAGCTGGATTTAGAAAAGGCAGAGGAACAAGAGATCAAATTGCCAACATCCGTTGGATCATTGAAAAAGCAAGAGAATTCCAGAAAAACATCTATTTCTGCTTTAACTATGTGAAATGATTTGACTGTGTGGATCACAATAACCTGTGGAAAATTCTGAAGGAGATGGGAATACCAGACCACCTGACCTGCCTCTTGAGAAATCTGTATGCATGTCAAGAAGCAACAGTTAGCACTGGACATGGAACAGCAGACTGGTTCCAAATAGGAAAAGGAGTACGTCAAGGTTGTATATTGTCACCCTGCTTATTTAACTTATATGCAGAGTACATCATGAGAAATGCTGGGCTGGATGAAGCACAAGCTGGAATCAAGATTGCCAGGACAAATATCAATAACCTCAGATATGTAGATGAAAATACCCTTACCGCTGAAAGTGAAGAACTAAAGAGCCTCTTGATGAAAGTGAAAGAGAGTGAAAATGTTGGCTTAAAACTTAAAATTCAGAAAACTAAGATGCTGGCATTCAGTCCCATCGCTTCATGACAAATAGATGAGGAAACAATGGAAACAGTGACTGACTTTGTTTTTTGGGGCTCCTAAATCACTACAGATGGTGACTGCAGCCATGAAATTAAAAGATGCTTACTCCTTGGAAGGAAAGGTATGACCACTCTAGACAGCATATTCAAAAGCAGAGACATTCCTTTGCCAACAAAGGTCTGTCTAGCCAAGGCTCTGGTTTTTCCAGTAGTCATGTATGGATAGGAGAGTTGGACTATAAAGAAAGCTGAGCACAGAAGAATTGATGCTTTTGAAAAGTGGTATTGGAGAAGACTCTTGGGAGTTCCTTGGACTGCAAGGAGATCCAACCAGTCCATCCTAAAGGAGATCAGTCCTGAGTGTTCATTGGAGGGACAGATATTGAAGCTAAAACTCCAATACTTTGGCCACCTGATGTGGAGAGCTGTCCCATTTGAAAAGACCCTGATGCTGGGAAAGATTGAAGGCAGGAGGAGAAGGGAGTGACAGAGAATGAGATTGCTGGATGACATCACTGACTCAAAGTACATGTGTTTTGGTAAACTCTGGGAGTTGGTGATGGACAGGGCAGCTGGCATTCCGTGGCTTATCTGGTTGCAAAGAATCAGACACAATTTAGCGATTGAACTGAACTGAACTATTATTTTATTTTTTGGAAGTCTTATAAGCATGAATTGACATTTTAATTTCAGTTTTATTACCCAAAATTCTGTGTGTAGTAGAATATTTTAAATTTTGTAAGTTGTTCATTTTATCTACTCATTTATATATCATTGTAGATTCATTGACAGATACAGTTGTTGTTATTAGACTTACATATAGATGCAGATATACTATTTATAACCAAATAATTTGAAATAAAAATAGCAAATTTTGAAATTTTATCATCATGAAATGGTTAAATAAGGTATGTTTCATTCTTACAATGGATAATTATAAAATTGATTAAAGAATAAGAGAGAAACTATATACATGAGGTCTTGGTACAAAGTTTAACTTATATTCATTCAGAGGAAAGGCACATGTAAAAGATAAAATTATTTCTCAGATATCTCTGAACAGCACAGAAATACCTTTTTTACAGGAGGATAATGCAAAGGCATGGAATTAATGAACAGAAATTAATGTTTTAAATTCTTGATTAAATAAAAAATAAAGTATGTGAACAGTTAATTTTGAAAAAGATTGTTAAGGAAATATTTTTAAAATACTGAGTGAAGAATGAAAAGGGAAGTGTAAGTCCATTTAGGAAGCATAGCATATGATTCACCTCAAATACTTTTTTTAGTAATATCTAGAATTATTCTAACACTTGAGATAATGTCAAATTGAAGTTACTGAGTTAATACTATGCATATGGTATGTCATAAAAGGTAACACTGCAAAGCAAATTGTTTAAAGTCAGTTTTGCAAATTTCTCAGAACTTTCAGTTAGCTACTATTCTTTGACCTTGTAACAGAGAGAGTAAAATTCAGATTTTAAAAATGAAATATTATGGTTTTATTTTAACCTTTGCTCTCAAAGCTGATCATCCTTTTTCCTTCCTTAGTTCTGAGACTCACAGTCCTCTACAGTTCTCTAAGTTCATTCACTAATTTCATATGCATGGCCTAATTGTCATAACTTCAGTGCCACACTTGGACCCTGGATTCTGGCAGGAGACTAGGGTTATATGGGCGGAAAAAACCAGGAAATTAATGACTCATAGTTTGATTGTGGAAACATGATTCAGTACAAAACAGTCTACCATGTTTTAACTAAATGCATCTACAAATCACACAAAATGTAGAGTCAATATCATACATAAATCAGAGCATGAAGTGACTAGACCACGACAGTTTAAATATTGGCTCTACTCCTTATAATCATTGATGATTCTGGACAAGTCACTTAATCTTTCAGAGCCCTAAAATATTTGTCTGTGAAATGGTGATTAGGATTAAGTGATGTGGGACATAATAGTAACTACATGCAACAGCTAAAAACAACAACAATCGAAAGAATAGGAATAAAAAAAAAAAAAAGAGTGTGAGGGTCCATGATTTTCATGTGTCCTGACTTTATATCCAAAATAATAATTAGTAAGTTTTATAAGTAAATATGATAAAGAAGTTATTACCTTATGTGAATCTGTTAAATGTATCAAGGGAATTATTTTCTTTATGGATCAATAATATATATCTATATGTTACTCAGCCATCAATGTTTAGTCAATATCAGGTCTATGGCAATTTAACAGTGTGATTAGGATGGCCTAGGATGGGATTTCATTATGCTATTGTCCTGCAGATACTGTGGGGGTTTGGTTCCAGGACCCAATTATAATCCAAATTATATATCACATAATTTATTTACCCATTCATCTATTGATGGATATTTGGGTTGTTTTCACCTTTTGGCTATTGTAAATAGTGCTGCTATGTGTACATTTATGTATAAGTATCTGAATATTTGTGAGTAAAATTTTTGGGTAATCTGGTAATCTTATTTTTAACTTCCTTAGGAGCTCTCAAACTGTTTTCCACAGTGAATGAATCATTTTACATTTCCACTAGCAAAGTATGTTAGTTCTTATTTATTCACAGCCTTGCTGACACTTGCTATTCTCCATTTTGTTGGTTTGTTTGTTTTTGTTTATGTCCAAGCCTGTGAATATGAGATTATATTTTAAAAGTGGTGCTTATTTGCATAAATAATTATGTTTCAAATTATTTTATGTGCTTGTTGATCATCTGCATATTTTCTTAAGTGTAATGTCTATTCATGTCTTTTGCCCATTTTCAATTTGGTTTTCTTTTGTTCTTGAATTATAATTTTACGTATATATATATAAGAATCTTATCAAATATATTATTTGCAAGCATTTTCTCCCATGCTGTAGGGTGCATTTGCACTTTTGATAATGCCCTTTAATGCACAAAAGGCTTTAATTATTATTAAGTCCATTTTTTCTATTTTTCTATTATTTGTTATTACCCCTGCAACTTGAGTAACATGTTATCATATTTAAGAATTTGTTACCAAATTCGAAGCCATATCTCTATGTTTTCTTCTAAGTTATTTATAATTTTAGTTCTTATATTCAGGTCATTAATTCATTTAGAATTAATTTTTATATAAGGTTTAAAGTAGGAGTCAGATTTTATTCTTCTCCATATGAATATACAGTTTATCAGAATCACTTGGTGAAGAGATCATTCTTTCCTCATGGAATACTCTTGACAACTTTGTTAAAGTATCAGTTGGTTATAGAGGTACATATTTATTTTTGTAGATTGATTTTATTCCATTGATATATATGTCTATCCTAATACTAGTACCACACTGTTTTTATTACCATATCTTTGTAGTTAGTTTTGAAATTGCAAGGTTTGATTCTTTCCATTTTCACTTTTTAGAATTACTCTGCAATTCATGTTACCTTCTATTTCCATAAGAAAAGCCATTGGGATTTTGATACAAATTTCATTGACTGTAGACTGGGAGAGTTTTGTTATATTAATAATATCATCTTCCATTTCATCTATACAGACTGTCAGTCTATTTATTTTGATCTTCTTTAACTTATTCCAACATTGTTGGGCAGGTATTAGTGTACCAGTCTTTCACTTCCTTTGTTAACTTTATCCTTACACATTTTATTTTTTGGATATTAAAGTATAATTGGTTTCCTGAAATTTCTTTTGGGATTGGTCATTGCTGACATATGCTTGATATTTGTGCATTGATCTTATACTCTGTAATTTTAATAAATTTATTAGCTCTCATAGAGTGTGTGTGTAATGGATTTTCTATATATTAATAAAAATTGTGGCATTTAGAGGTAGATACACAATCATCTCTCTTTATCCATTGGTCCATATCAAGAGTTCTATATACATGATTCAATCAACTATGGATTAATAATATATTTTTAAAAAATCTACATGCCTTTGGTACTAAATATCTAGTTAAGGTAAGGAAAAGTAAATGATAGTGATGATCTTTGGAAAGAAGGAAGGCTATAAATTTGGGAAAGGACATGGGTAAGCTTTTGGTCTGCTAGTATTTGTGTATATCTCAACTTGAGTGAGTTGTGGTAATAATTTTATAAAATTCATGAATCTGTAAACTTTGTGCTTCATGAATTCTGAGTTTTTTGTTTACATTAAAACAAGTCATAAATTAAAATAGGATATTATTTAAATAGAAGAAAAAATAACATATTAAAAGAGAGGAATTTTATGGCAGCTTAAAAATCATCATAGTATAAGTTGAATGTGCCAAGAGTGAAAGTATTTTAAGTCTAGAGAATATAAATGCCTTTACAAATTGCATTTTAAAAAATGTTCCTTTTAAGTTAACTTATTTTGATTTATTTGTTTAATGACCCTGTTTTATTTTGAATATATCCATTTAACCTCATATTTGTAGAACTTAATATAGAAAGCAGATATTTTCTAAAAATTATAGGTATTCAATCTCTGTAATGTATAACTTATATGTAATTGATAATTGCAAACAGAAAAATATATTATGTATGATACATACTCTGTGTGTGTATATAAATATTTATTTTTGGCTTTTCAATACTGATTATTTATACTGTAATTTAAGAGACACTAACAGAAGTAATGTGGTAATCATAAATTTAACAGTTTATAAATAATTGTGTTTTATATATATTTTTTGGTTTATAAATGGTCTGAATTACAATTCTTCTATGACAAACAGCAAAGAGATCAAACATCAAGGAGATCAAACCAGTCAATCCTAAAGGAAATCAACTCAGAATGTTCAGTGGAAGGACTGATCTTGAAGCTAAAGTTTCAGTACTTTGGCCACCTGATGCCAAAAGCCTACTCATTGGAAATGACCCTGGGAAATACTGAGAGCAGGAGGAGAAGGAGGCAACAGAGAATGTGATGACTGGATGGCATCTTCAACTAAGTGGACGTGAGTTTGAGCAAATTCTGGGAGACTGTGAAGGATAGGTAGTTGTAGTGTGTTGCAGTCCATGGGATCACAAAAAATCACACTCAACTGAGCAACTGAACAACAATGATGAAGTGACACAAACAAATGCATACATGAAAATGCAAATACAATATTAAGCAAGGTGGTAACAAGCAAAATTAGAAATTAAGATATTAAATTGTATAAAATTACTTACAGAAGAACACTTTCTTTGCTCTCTTGATACCATTATTCACATGCATTATTGCTCTGCATATAGGCTAAAGACAATTTAACCGAAACTGTTAGTCTTTCAGTCATGTCTGATTCCTTGTGACCCCATGGACTGTGGCCCACTTGGCTCCTCTGTCCATGGGATTTCCCAGGCAAGAATACTGGAGTGGGTTGCCATTTCCTTCTGCAGGGGTCTTCCAGACAAAGGAATTAAACTTAGTCTCCTGCCTTTACAGGCAGATTCTTTACCAAAGACAATTTGGTTAGGCCCAAAACAGTGATTCATTTGTATTAACATAATGGGATACATGTAAAGAATTATTAGAGACTTCCTGTAGGATGTTTCTTATTGTCAATTTTAATTAAACTAGATGTACATATGCTTTCTGTATTTCTACTCATGAACAATTTTATGACCTTAATCACACCTCCTTATTACGTCTCAGTGTTGTTGTCATTGTTTAGTCGCTAAGTCATGTCTTACTCTTTTTGTGACTCATGGACTGTAGACCCCACAGGCCCCTCTGTCCATGGGATTTCCCAAGAAAGAATAATGGAGAGGGTTGCCATTTCATTCTCCAAAGGATCTTTCTGACCCAAGGATCAAATTAACATCTGCTGATTGGCAGACAGATTCTTCACCACTGAGCCACCGGGAAAGACCAGGTGTCCAGTCTCCAACCGCATTACTCTATATTTGATAAGTGCTATGATACACACAAAGAGATATGGCTGATTGTACTTCTCAAACTAAGGTCTGTCAGAAGTTTTCATATTTCTAAATTATTATTCATAGCACATAATTGTGAAATGTCATGCTACATATTATTCATGTGAACTATATTTCATAGAATAAATTAGAAAATTTATAAAATATATGCATGATACTAGCTAAAATGTGTTTAATGTTTACTAACTACCAGAAAAAGTTGCATGCATTCAATATTTAATACTCACAACAAGCCAGGGGATTGATGTAGTTATTACCTCCATTAGACAATAGCAAGTTTGAAAACTAAGATAGGTTAAATAATTCAAAGATCATGAAGATAGGAAGTGGGAAAATTAGGATTTGAACTTAAGTAACTCTGACTTTAGAATTCATTACCTTATTTATAGAATACACTGCTGCTGCTAAGATGCTTCAGTCGGGTCCGACTCTGTGCGACCCCATAGATGGCAGCCCACCAGGCTCCTCTGTCCCTGGGATTCTCCAGGCAAGAATACTGGAGTGGGATGCCATTTCCTTCTCCAATAGAAACAAAGCTAACTTATGATTGAAAAACAGAAAATTGGTTTTAAGAAGTAGGTATCACTTAATCAAATACATTGGAATAAGCTGGGAGGGGAATGAAGAATGTTGTTATGTCAAAAGTAGAAGTAAACTAAATTGAAATGCTGATTTTTGCTTCTGGCTATGGCAGCCTGGTTACTTCTGACCACTCTTCTCTATGACAATGCTGAGAGAATTTGGATGAAATAAAAAACAATAAATTCAAGGCATTATGCATGTGAACACAAGAGTCCATGTGAACTCCTCAGTCACTGCTATTAGACTGGCTAAATTCTGAAACATCCATTGGATAAAATTGCAAATATCTACTGGATCATAGAAAAAGAAAGAGAATTAAACAAACAACAACAACAACAACAACAACAGCATCTATTTCTGTTTCATTGACTAAGATTCTTAGTGCAACACTGAAAAGCATGTGTCTTGGGTTTAAAATCCATCATTTTTCTAGATATTATCTATCAAACACTTCAAGGGAAATAATCATGGGAACCATAACTCCAGACTATTTTGCCAGCAAAATCAATACAGATGGTAACTTTGCTAATGAAATTAGAAGGGTTCTCCCAAAAACCATCATGACAAAAATTAACATATAAAAAGACATAGAATTATTTCCAGCCAAAAATACGATTTTATCTGGAAAAAATTATGTTTTCCAGTAATACTGTTCAGAGTGGAAACTTGTAGTAGAGAAAATAGTAAAAAAATTTGTATCCTTTATGAGGAACCTGAGTGGAACAAACTTTGAAAAGTCCATGTTAAGCTTAGGAAATCAAGAGCCAGATGAAACTTCCTAGTGAGCATGAAATGCTGATCTAGACTGAAATAAATACTTTGCCACTGATTTGAAGAACTACTCATGGACACTGCAGCACACCGAGCTCCGTCCAGAAAATTCTGGAGTGCTCAGACTCAGTATTGATCAGTGATGGTTCAACCGTCTCATCTCTGTGCAACCCTCTGCCCGCTTCAATCTTCCATGCATAGAGTCCTTTCCATGAGCAGCTTCCCATAAGGTCCAAGAGGATTGGAGCATGTATTCCCTTTCAGAATATCAGGATTCCTAGATGAACTGAATCTGAATTCTGCGATCAAAACTAAAAACTGTCAATAAAAAATGAGACCTCATTTCAAGCATATTATTGAGAAAAGCCATCCAACTGAGAATGCAAATAAAAAAACAATATTATACTAATTGAAAAGTAGAAAAAAAAAAGAGGTTGATAACTTTTTCAGAAAATAAGATGAGAGTATTTTTATTCTAAAATATAATGAAAAAATTACTTGGCTTGTTTCTGTGTAATATTAATTGCATATGAAGCAAACCACTCAATGATAAAATTACAGCTCAATAATTTTTACAATTCTGAATAAATGACTAAGCAAGCTAACAACTGATGAAGACTGTCTTGACTTTAATTTAGATACTTAATAGAGAGCCACTGGATCAGTGCTCTGTTTAAGAACCAGCTCACATGGTAATTAGATAAAATATTTTAAATATTGATATGACAAACAGTTTTATATTTATTGGGTTATTCTATTTCATGTGTAAATCTATTTATTTAATGATGTTCTGTAATAGAATACATTTTCTTTATATATTAACATATTCATAAGTTCTAGGGGAAAAATAGCCATTGCAATGATATATTTCATCTAATACTTATTGTGATACTTCAGATGGTAACATATCACTATGCTTTATATTATATAACAATCTGCCTTTGAAAATTACACGTGGAAAGTAATATATCTTTTCTTATAGATTCTGCAGTGTTGTGACATTTCTAATAGTGTTGCATGTTAAATATATAAAGTCTATCATGAATATTTCTTTCAGTGCTGATTCACTGGTAAAACCACTTTGTGTCTTTGTGTGTGTTTCCAGAATTCCATGATTTTTTGTTGGTTTATCTAATCAACAAAAACTTTGAAAGGGAAATGTTAATCATAGGAGCTCTAACTCCAGACCCCTAATTGCCCAAGCTAAGAGTCATATACTGACTGTACTTTTGACTAATGCAATTACTGAAGGATTCTCACCCAAACCCATCAGTTTACAAAGAAGTAAACTCAAGGAAAAGACAATTAGTTAATTTTCCAAGACCAGAAAATTAAATTAAATATAGTATCTGGAAAAAAATATGTTTTCTCATTGGTAATACTGTTCAGAGGGAAATACATTTTAGTAGAGAAATTAATAGTTAAAAATTAAATTTGTTAAATACACAATTTTATGGGAGGCACTGAGGGCAATGCATAACTTAAGAAGAAAACTGCAGTGCTTAAGTCTTAGGAAATCAAGAGGCCAGATGATAACTTCCTAGTGGAGCAGACAGCTGGCTGATACTAGACTAAGCAAATAAATGAATGCTCAGTTGCTAAGTTACGTCTGACCCTGTGACATCTGCAGCACACCAGGCTTCCCCGTCCAGCACCATTTCTGGAGTCTGCTCAGACTCACGTCCATTGAGTCAGTGATGCCGTTCAACCGTCTCATCCTCTGTCAACCCCTTCTGCTCCTGCCTTCAATCATTTCCAGCATCAGAGTCTTTTCCAATGAGTCGGCTCTTCCCATCAGGTGGCCAAAGGATTGGAGCTGTAACATTAGTCCTTCCAATGAATATTCAGTGTTGATTTCCTTTAGGATTGACTGGTTTGATTTCTTTGCTGTTCAAAACTAAGAAAGTGTCAATAAAAAATGAATCCTCATTGGGTTTAAGATATTATGCTGAGAAAAGCCATCCACAACTGAAGTAAATAGCAAAAACCAACAAACGAATGATCTAGCTACCTCAATCTTGGGAGAAAGTAGAAAAAAAAAAAAAAGAGGGGGGCTTGGTATAACCTTGTAGTACAGAAAAATATGATAGTGAGGAGTATATTTAATTGTAAATATAAATAGAAGAAAATTATACTTGGCTTGATAGCACTTCTTGGGCCTTGTGTATTATTTATATCGCACTGATGAAAAGGCAAACACTAAATGATAAAAGAGAATTTACAGGCTCAATAATTTTCTTCACTACACATTGTTCTCCAGTTCACACTAAAGAGTATTATCCTCCTTCTACAGCTAAAATTACAGTGACTTGAAAAGATTGTTTAGGTTGAGAATGACAATGCAAAGTACTGCAAATGTGCATGTTGTTCAATAAAGGTACATTTCTTTATTTTACTAAACTGTCATAGATGACAAATGAATAGTTAATACATTATCGAAAGTCATAAGCAATATTTGAAAAACACTTTTGATTAAGTCATTTTTCATTAGTATCAATCACATAATACACTTATCATTTTAGTTAAAATTATGATCTTATGTATAACCTAAATATTGTTTAAACCATAAGTCCTGAAGTAAGCCTGTATTATTAAAACCTTATTTGACAGTAATGATAATATCACTGTTCAATTTCAACAGACATTTATAGAAGCAAATGATATATTTCTAATATTACAATCTGGGGTTTTGTCCTAGTTTTTAAAATTATACCTACTCCAGTAAAACAGAACTATTGATTAAAATGTCCTGTGGTGCAAACTGTGACTTTCTCATACTACAAAATATTCCCCCAAAAAATGCTCTTGGAATTTCAGTGTACAAAGTTGGCAAGCATTTTTTTAACAGATTATTTGAGTTAGTTACTCTGTAGATTTTGAATGAATATACATGGACTGTGCCTTTTGCCTGTAACTCATAATCTCTCTGCCATGCCCCTTATCAGCTAAGGCTCAGCTCTAATATCTATGTCATAAGTTAAGTAAACCTCCAGTAAATTCTCCATGGGAGAACACAAACCTTATCTGAATATAAATTAGCAGTGTAATAGTGTGCCAAATATTTTTAAAACTCCTTTTAGCTTTTACTAGTTCCTTTTATTTTAACGTATTTCAGACGACCAACAGTAACACTTCAGACATTTTCCATCATCCATCCTGTGCATATGACTTAGCCTTCAAAGCTATGGTGTAAAAATCATTTCATTTCTTAGAACACTGACTCTACTTGTAGTTATTGGGCATAAACTTGTGCTAAACAAAGGTGGCCATGGAGGTGTGACCTCGCTATCCATATGAGTGTATGTTTGTGCATATGCATATGTGTGAGTATGTAGGAGTGCATGTGCAAGAATGGACTTAGGTCTACCTCTAGTGAAAAGGCCAGGAGACTTACTTGAAATATGAATAACATTATTTTCTGCAACTCATTAAAATGTTCTTCATATATTTGATATTATATCCCCTTATTTATCCAACATATTTTAATACTTTTGTGTCAGATTTTCTCTCATCTTCCTTTCTTTATGTATGTGTGTTAGTTGCTCAGTTGTGTCTGACTCTATGTGACCCATAGCCCACTAGGCTCCTCTGTTCATGGAATTCTCCAGGCAAGAATACTAGAGTGGGTTGCCAATCCCTTCACCAGGGAATCTTCCTGACACAGGAATCAAACCAGACTTTCCTGTATTACAGGCTGATTATTTAACTTCTGAGCCACAAGAGAAGCCCCTTTTTTTAAGTACACGTCTGCATAAAGAACAGGGGAGAACTCAGAGAGTTAGACATCTCTTACTCACAGATCTGGTGAATGGGGCATTGTAATAAATGTTAGACATTTATTTCCAGTTGATTCTGATATAAAGACATATGGTAACCCACTTATTTCAGTTGATAAAGAATCTGCATGTCAAAGGAGGAGACTCAGGAGACACGGGTTCCATCTCTGGGTTGAAAAGATACCTTTGAGTTGGAAAAGGCAATATACTCCAGTGTTTTTGCCTAGAATATTCCATGGAAAGAGTAACCTGGTGGGCTATAGTCCACGAGGTTACAAAGAATTAGACATGACTGAACAATGTGCACCTGCATGCTGATATAAAAGTTAGGGAAGAAATCTATACTTGCTACTCAATAAAATCTAAGAAAACAACAAAAAAAAAGTTGCCCATGTAAATCAATTAAAGTGGTATGGAAATAAGTGATAATGATGTGAAGGATAATCTATACTATATTGGAGGAATTTTCACACTATGGTCTACGTAGCCTGTGTGTCTATGGACACACTATGCACATTCAAGTAAGTCAGACTGAAACATTCGTCCTCCAGTAAAGGGCACCCGGAAATACAAAAACCTCTAAATGCAAAATCTGCCTTTGGCAAATATAGATAAATGGATAATTACAATAATGCAGGATAAGTACAAGGGAGAAAGAAAGAAAACAGAAAGTAGATTTCAAACCAGTGATTTAGAATGAGATTATAGATAAATAGAAGAAAGTCAATCTTAGAAGTAGTAAATAATCAGTGCATTTCACCTTTGGAAAACAAATTCTGGGGAGAATGCCACAAGAAATCCACACTTAGATATACATTAAGAGCAGGCTGAGAGAAACTAAGCATTCTTATGTCAAATTACTTCACAGTTAATTCTTAACATCAACCTTGGATGTGAGAAGGCAATAGAAGGTACCCTAGAATTATTTTAAGGTACAATTATGTCAGATATCTTATGTGTAATTAAAATTTCTTTCACAAATTAAATGAAATAGTGTTTTTTAAAAAAAACTGTAAGACCTTACCACGAATTCAATCTCACCGAAGGATGTGCTCCAGCAAAAGAAGCAACAAAGTCAAAATGAAGATTCAAGATGAAAGAGGGAGTTATAAGCAAGGAAAATGAGGAGTGTCTGGGAATACACAAATAAACAATGATTATGTACAATTTCATCCAGTTTGAAAGATCACACCTGTAGACTATGGCACAAAATAAGATGCAAGTTGGAAGGTACTAATTGGAATAAGCATATTCTAAGGCCATAATTTTTAAATTTATAAATTTTTAAAATGTGGGGATAACAGATCACCTTATCTTCCTCTTGAGAAACCTGTATGCAGGTCAAGAGACAACAGTTACAACCAGACATGGAATAATGCACTGGTTCAAAATTGGGAAAGGAGCATGGCAAGGTTGTATATTGTCACCTTGCTTATTTTATTTCTATGAAGAGTGTATCATGCCAAGTGCTGGGGTTGATGAAACACAAGCTTGAATCAAGATTGCCAGGGAAAATATCAATAACCTCAGATATGCAGATGACACGACTCTAATGGCAGAAAACAAAATTGACTAAAGAGCTTCTTAACAAAGGTGAAAGAGGAGACTGAAACTTAAAATTCAATATTCAGAAAATGAAGATCATGTCATCCGGTCCCATGACTTCATTGTAAATAGATGGGGAAAAACAGAAACAGTAGCAGATTTATTTACTTGGGTTCCAAAATGACTGCAGATGGGGACTGAAGGCACGAAATAAAAAGGTGTTTGACCCTTGGAAGAAACACTAAGACAAACCTAGACAGTGTATTAAAAACTGGAGACATCAATTTGCCAACAAAGGTCCATACAGTCAAAGCTATAATTTTATTAGTAGTCACATAGGGATGTGAGACTTGAACCATAAAGAAGGCTGAGCACCGAAGAATTGATGTTTTCCAACTGTGGTTCTGGATAAGACTCTTGAGAGTCCCTTAGCATGGAGATCAAACCAGTCAATTCTAAAGGAAATCAACTCTGAATATTCATTGGAAGGACTGATGCCAGATAAAGCAAGAGAATGAAAAAAAAAAAAAAGAAAAAACATCTACTTCTTCTTTATTGATTTACACCAAAGCCCTTGACTGTATATATCACAACACTGTGGAAAATTCTTCAAGAAATGGGAATGCCAGACCACCTGACCTGCCCCTTGAGAAATCTGTATGCAGGTCAAGAAGTAACAGAAGTGGATATGGAACAATGGACTGGCTCACAATTGGTAAAGGAGTACGTCAAAGCTGTATATTGTTATCCTGCTTATTTAATGTCTATGCAGAGTACATCATGTGAAATGGTGGGCTGGATGAATCACAAGCTAGAATCAAGATTGCCAAGTGATATATCAATAAACTCCAATACGCAGATGATACCACCGTTATGGCAGAAAGCGAAGAGGAATTAAGGAGCCTCTTGATGAAAATGAAAGAGGAGAGTGAAAAAGCTGGCTTAAAACTCAATATTCTAAAACCTAAGATCATGGCATCTGGTCCCATCACTTCAGGGAAAATAAATGGAGAAACAATGGAAACAGTGGCCCACTTTATTTTCTTGGGCTGCAAAATCAATGCAGATGGTGACTGCAGCAAGGAAATTAAAAGTCCCTTGCTCCTTAGAAGAAAAGCTATGACCAACCTAGAAGCATATGAATAAACAGAGACATGACTTTGCAAACAAAGTTCGTCTAGACAAAGCTATGGTTTTTCTAGTAGTCATGTAAGGATGTGAGATTTGGACCATAAAGAAAGCTGAGTGGCATAGAATTTATGCTCTTGAACTGTGGTGTTGGAGAAGACTCTTGAAAAGAGTCCCTTGGACAGCAAGGAGATCCAACTAGTCAATCCTAAAGGAAATCAGTCCTAAATATTCATTGGAAGGACTGATGCTGATGCTGAAACTCCAATACGTTGGCCACTTGATGCGAAGAACTGACTCATTAGAAAAGATCCTGATGCTGGAATAGATTGAAGGCAGGAAGATTGAAGAAGATTGACTGGGAAAGACTGAAGGAGTTCGAGCAAGCTCCGGAAGTTGGTGATGGACAGGGAAGCCGGACATGCTGCTGTCCAAACGGGTCGCAAAGAGACAAACATGACTGAGCGACTGAACTGAACTGATGCTGAAGCTGAAGTGCCAGTGCTTTGGCCTCCTGATGCAAAGAGCTGACTCACTGGAAAAGACCCTGAGGCTGGGGAAGATTGAAGGCTGGAGAAGAAGGAAACGACAGAGGATAAGATGGTTGAATGGCATCATCGACTCAATGGACATGAGTCTGAGCAAACTGTTTGAGACAGTGAAGGACAGGGAAGCCTGGCGTGCTGCAGTCCATGGTGTCACAAAGAGTCAGACACAACCAAGAGAGGGAATAATGATAAATAGTCTCAATTACAATGGTTAAATAGCAAAATGCTGGCAAGAAGTTTGGCAACAATTGTGTCACTGAGGAATAGGTTTAACACATTGTACAGTAGAGATGTGAAAATATTTTAAGTTAATGCAGAATGACCATATTTATATTTAGAATGATCACATTGGACATACTATCTTTAATACTCTCTAATAATTTTGAATGATCTTACCTTGCAGGAAAGTTAGACAAATCTTTTAAAAATAAATTAAAAAAAAAAATAAAAGTGACCAAATAGGATGAAAATTTAAACACAAAAGATTTCAGTTTCAATCACTCCTTTTTTTTTTTTTCCCCTAAAGGCAGCTGTCTATTCTGCACATTTAAGATCTGGTTTTAATAATTTGTTGTAGTAAGCAAAACAGAAGCAAGCCCTGGATATACATAAACTGGAAAGTCTACTAAGAGGCCCTTTTCACAATACCTGTAAATTTAAGGGAGTATCTACTATTTCAGAGTAGAGAGTTCTGCAGGTAAAAAAATGCTCCTTCACTCAGGATGTTGTTCTTAAAGTTGAGTTGACTTGGAGCAAGAAGAATGATGTGTTTTTGGGCAAATTTAAACCCTGATTTATGTCATCTCAAAGGTCCAAATAACATCAATTTACTTTACAGTATCCCATACCTGGCACCATTCCCAGGCACTTAAGAGAAGCTTATGCAAAGGATGAGGGATGAGGGATCATTATCTCAGATTTCAAGGAATTCACGTGGATTCATTTTTTAAATGGTTGGACAGAAAACATTCAAGAATACTCAAACATATTAAGTAACTAGGCCCCAAAGTGAAACTCATCAGAACCAACATATATAAAGACATCTGAAAAAAAAAAAAAAAACAGTAATATTGTTAGTTATCTTAAAAAGGGAAACAATGAAAATATCTGACAACAGAAAGGTTAAACTGTGGCTTATCTCTCAATGGACTGGATAAGCAAATAGAGGCAAGTCACAGAAAATAAAGCACAGTTTCATTTATTTAAAGTTAACATAATTAAAAACATACATTGCTTTGCAATACATATAAGTTTGTAGCAAAATTTTAAATAAACACATGGAAATGATAAAGCTCCTGTACGAAATAATCATACCTCTGGGGACAGGATTGGGGAGGAGAATGAATGGTGCTTGCTATGAGGTGAGCTCTTAGATGTGTATTGCATTACTCATTATACCATTATGTTTTTACTGGATATTTAATGGTAAACACATAAAAAATATCCATGCATGAATGAAAAATTGAATACAATTCAGCTAGAACATGTCTTTCAGTTCAGTCGCTCAGTCGTGTCTGATTCTTTGCGACCCCATGAACCGAAGCACGCCAGGCCTCCCTGTCCATCACCAACTCCCGGAGTTTACTCAAATTCATGTTCATTGAGTCGGTGATGCCATCCAACCATCCCATCCTCTGTCATCCCCTTCTCCTCCTGCTCTCAATCATTCCCAGCATCAGGGTCTTTCCAAATGAGTCAGCTCTTCACATCAGGTGGCCGAAGTACTGGAGTTTCAGCTTCAGAATCAGTCCTTCCAATGAACACCCAGGACTGATCTCCTTTAGGATGCACTGGTAGGACCTCCTTGCAGTCCAAGGGACTCTCAAGAGTCTTCTCCAACACCACAGTTCAAAAGCATCAATTCTTTGGCCCTCAGCTTTCTTTATGGTCCAATTCTCACAACCATATATGACCACTGGAAAAACCATAACCTTGACCAGACGGACCTTTGTTGGCAAAATAATGTCTCTGCTTTTTAATATTCTATCTAAGTTGATCATAACTTTCCTTCCAAGGAGTAAGTGTCTTTTAATTTCATGGCTGCAATCACCATCAGCAGTGATTTTGGAGCCCAGAAAAATAAATTCAGCCACTGTCTCCACTGTTTCCCCATCTATTTGCCATGAAGTGATGGAACTACATGCCATGATCTTAGCTTTCTGAATGTTGAGCTTTAAGCCAAATTTTTCACTCTCCTTAAAAGGCTCTTTAGTTCTTCATTTTCTGCCATAAGGGTAGGTGGTGTCACCTGCATATCTGAGGTTATTGATATTTCTCCCGGCAATCTTGATTCCAGCTTGTGCTTCATCCAGCCCAGCATTTCTCATGATGTATAAGTTAAATAAGGAGGGTGACAACATACAGCCTTGACATACTCCTTTTCCTATTTGGAACCAGTCTGTTGTTCCTTGTCCAGTTCTAACTGTTGCTTCCTGACCTGCATACAGGTTTCTCAAGAGGCAGGTCAGGTAGCCTTGTATTCCCATCTCTTTCAGAATTTTCCACAGTTTATTGTGATCCACACAAGCAAAGGCTTTGGCAGAGTCAATATAGCAGAAAGTGTCTTTAACTTTTTGAAATATCAATTGCAAATATCAATTGCATTATACAAAGAGTAAAAGTTGAAATTATTTTCATAACTATACTGTTTATTTTAATGGCTATATTATTTATTTTAAAGAATTAACTATGAGTCTTATATTTAAGTAAGTAATTATCTTATAATTCTGTACATTTAAGCTTAATACAATTTTATTGTATGGAAAGGTAAATGATATCTCCATCTTAGCTATTAGCATACAAACTTTAGTTTCATAATAAAATGAGGGATTCAATGGTACATTTAAACTCAAGATCGGCTTCTGAAATCCACCTGTGTAATGCACAGCTACATATGCATAGAAATTCATTCATACATCATGTTGTATCACATATATGGACACATATATTACTATATATATTTTACTGTTTAACTAATTAGGGGGGAATTTTTTTTTTCATCAGATGAACTTATTCCATAGAATATTGCACATGATAAGAGAGAATATATTCTCTTTTAAGTAGTTTTTTTTTTTAATAAAATTTAGCTAATATTTACAAAGGTCCCTTGCCCTACTTTTAAGATTAAGGATTTCTTTCTTTTCATCTCCAAAAGTAGGTTTCAAACAGTTTCATACATTTGGTTAAGTTCAATATCAACCCCAAGATATATTTTAGCAGGGAAGGTTAGTCATAATTTCAAATATTTTACACATTACATTTTTTATATTAAGTGTCCATATTTGTTGTTACCATTCCATTCTCTTATGTTTATGTAGACTAAGAAAATAGCACTACAAATTATACAGAGTTTCTAACATTGACTAAATTACTGTTTATGTGTGCTTATATTAAAAGATAAACAGTATTCTTATTAAGAGTTTCATTAATTACTACATTATGATGTGACCCTGTAGAAAGGATAGTTTCTGTTTATACATATTGGACATTCTGAACAAATTTTATTGATACTTGAGGTCTGGGCAAAAACCATCCTCCTGAAAAGTAATTTATAACTAATTAGATAGAGAGAACTCTAGAGAGATTTATCTCCTGAGTTGTGTACTTACATTTCAAGGTTGGCTGAAGCTTAGCACCTTGAAGACATTCTGGGTTGTAAATAAGGAAACAATGAATGTATTTATCTTTGCCATGGAGAGATTTATTTATATCCATGGAGATAAGAGTCAGAAACCAATATCTTTTCCATTATATTTCCAAGGAGACTCTTTTGGATGCGAGTGATACAGCATGTAAATCCTAGATTCATTTCATTTAGGGTTCCTCACTAGCAATACAGACTCCATATGTGTGGCAAGACCTTTGTCTCCTTTTAAGTCACCTCATGAATAAGTATCGGGGAGAATGAAACCAGTAATCATTGTTCGCTGTAAATAAACAACAATGATCTACTCTGCTCTAGCAACTTATGTGGATATTCAACATAATATTAATAAATAGAGATGATAATATATATTTAAAAATAATGGTAGATGAATAATAATCTAAATGTGGATTAGCTAATTAAAATGTTTCTTATTCATTAGTATATTCATACATTGAGGAATTGTACCTCTAAATTACTTGAGATGTAAGAATTCTGCTAATAAATTCTCTATGCTAAGTTAAATCACTTCAGTTGTGTCCGACTCTGTGCGACCCCATAGACGGCAGCCCACCAGGCTCCTCCGTCCATGGGATTCTCCAGGCAAGAACACTGGAGTGGGTTGCCATTTCCTTCTCCAATAAGGTCCCTATACATGTGTTTTAACTTGGCAAACTATTGAACAAGGTTGTATATTCTTTCTCTTTCTACCTTTAGGTATATTGAACAGTCATATATTCTTTATTACTGCAAGACTTGAATTTTTGACTAAGAATGCAGTATGTTTCAAGAAAGGAAGCATTGGGCAACAAGAGTTAAATATTTGTGCATCCTGACCGTGGTTGCCTTCAAAAATACTTTTTTCCAAAGAGCACCTATTAATATTTCTCTATCTAGTTTTCTGAAGACAATACTTGGGAATTATTATTTTACTTAGGAACATAGTGAATTCCCTTCAATGCTCAGCTTCAGTTACTATCATTACCACCACAAAAAGGAGGTAAATAAAATATTTTTAAAGGTATTTAATTCACTTATTTTAGATTTTTCTTGTTTTTGTCAAAAAAGACAAAACAATCCTTAAAGTGTGTGCCTAACAATAGTGTATCATAATTTTGAGAAAAAAAGAAAAAAACTAATAGTAATGCAAAAAGAAAGAGATGACTCTGCTATCATAGATGGAGACATCAACATGTCTGTATCAGAAATGGACAGATCAGGCGGGAAGAAAATCAGTAAGGACACAGTTGAACTTAAAACACAATCAATCAATCAAATATAATTGGCATCTGTAGACTACATCATTCAAAAACAGCAGAATACATATTCTTCTCAAACTCACAAGGACAAAAGATCATATCCTGGGCCATAAAACGTGAACAACTTTAAATAATAGAAATCATACAATATCTGCTTTCAGATCACAGTGGAACTAATCTAAAATATCAACAGAAATTTTAAAAGTTTTGGAAATAAAGATATAAACACAACTTACCAATATTTGGGGGGTGGAGTAAAAGCAGTGCTTAGAGGGAAATTATAGCAATGAATGCATATATTAGAAACCTATACAATCAATAAACTAATTTTCCAACTTAGAAAACTAGAAAAAAAAGTGCTAAGTAAAAGTTAAGTAAGCAGAAAGGAAGAATTTAGAATTAGTGCAGAAATCAATGAAATTGAAAAAGGGAAATAGAGAAATTCTTTGAAACGAGTAGCTGATTCTTTGAAAAGATGAATAAAATCTATAAGCATTTATCAAGTCTAATTGTAGGTTATAAGAAATGACACAATAAAATCAGAAATGAAAGAAGGGCCATCACAACAGATCTAATGGAACTTAAAGGGCTAATAAAGAAATACTATTTGCAATATGCTATGCCCACAAATTCAACATGGTAATAGAAAGGAATAAAAAGTATCCATATCAGAAAGACAGAGATACATTGTCTTCCTTTCCAGATAACATTGCTGCATTCTTGAAAACTCAGAGTAAGTTATAATAAAAAACTTATATAACTAATCACTGAATATGCCAAGGTTGCAGGATACTAACAGAGTATATAAAATATCAATTCTATTTCAATATCTCATAACAAGCAATCTGAAAGTAAAAATTTTAAAGTCACTTAATTTACTATAGAATTAGAAATTACACAATTCTCAGAGATAAATTTAACACTGAAAATGTGATTTTTATATAATGGAAATTATAAAACTTTGCTAAGGAAAATTAAAGAAGATACAAATAAACAGAGATTTTTATGGCTATGGAACAAAAGACTCAATATTATCAGACTGTAAATACTGTTAACTGGATCAAATCTTAATCCAAAAAGCTTTCTTGGCATAAACTGAAACTTACATGGAGATATAAAATATAGAATAGTAATGGATGGAAGAGCATTGAATGTCTTTAAATATAGATTTTTGATAGAGGTGTCAAGATAAATTGGGGCAAGAAGAGTATTTTAAACAAATAAATATGGAGCAATTGGATATTCACAAGCATAACAAGTAACTTAGACTTTTTCCTCATCAAAAAAAAGGTAGCTCAAAATGAATCATATTAATATTAATAACTGTAAAAGCTAATATCATAAAATTTCTATAAGAAGGCACAGGAGAAAATCATCAGGAGGTGGATTTGGGCAAAGAGTTTTACATATAACAACAAAATTAATCTCATAAAGAGAAAAAAACAACATGCAATTTGAATTTTATCAAAATTTTTAAAAACATGTGCTTCAAATGATGCCATTAATTAAAAAGAAAAAAGTAAACTATAAATTTGGAGAAAATACTTGAAAAGGACATATTTTAAAAAGGAATTTTCCTAAACTTACACAACACATACAGCTTAACAAAAATACAAATATAAGATGAAAAAACTTTGAAGCAATATTTCACCAAATAAGATGCAGACAAGAAAATATGTTAAATTTTGTTAGTCATTAGAGAAACACAAATTAAATTCACAATAAGGTAACATCACACATATACTAAAGTATGCAATTAATACCGACAAAATACAGACAATAAAGGGTGTTGGCAAGGAAGTTGAGAAATTGGAAATATATAGAGCTAATGGGAATGTAAATGGTGCAACCAATTTGAAAAGAGTTTGGTCATTTCCTTAAAAGTTAGACATGAACTTATTATACAATTCAGCATTTGCAGTCAGGAATTTATCCAAGAGAAATGAAACCATACATGTTTGTGAATGTGCAGAGCAGAATTATTCATAATAGCCACAAACTAAAAACAATCCAAATATCTCTCCATTGTTGAATGGACAAAGAAAAATGAAGTAATTGCATATTATTTAAGATTTAAAAGCAATTAAATATATGCTATGTTTTAGGATATAATATGAACAATTATCAAAACTATTATGTTACATTTGTTAATTTTAAGAATAAAATGGGTAAAAATTTTAGAGACATTAAGCTAGTTATATTTTATTGGACACAAAAAGAAATGATCTATAAAAATATGTATAAAAGCAGTTTTACAATCCAGAATTGAAAGAGACACATGTACTCCAATGTTCATTGCAGCACTGTGTACAACAGCCAGGACATGGAAGCAACCTAGATGTCCACCGGCAGAGGAATGACTAAGAAAGATGTGGCACATATGCAGAATGGAATATTACTCAGCTATTAAAAACTGTGCATTTCAATCAGTTCTAGAAAGTGAAAAGGAACTAAAAAGCCTCTTGATGAAAGTGAAAGAGCAGAGTGAAAAACTTGGCTTAAAGCTTAACATTCAGAAAACTAAGATCATGGCATCTGGTCCCATCACCTCCTGGGAAATAGATGGGGAGACAGTAGAAACAGTGTCAGACTTTATTTTTTGGGGCTCCAAAATCACTGCAGATGGTGACTGCAGCCATGAAATTAAAAGATGCTTACTCCTTGGAAGGAAAGTTATGACCAACCTAGACAGCATATTAAAAAGCAGAGACATTACTTTGCCAACAAAGGCCTGTCTGGTCAAGGCTATGGTTTTTCCAGTGGTCATGTGTGGATGTGAGAATTGGACCATAAAGAAAGCTGAGCCCCCCAAAATTGATGCTTTTGAACTGTGGTGTTGGAGAAGACTCTTGAGAGTCCCTTAGACTGCAAGGAGATCCAACCAGTCCATCCTGAAGGAGATCAGTCCTGGGTGTTCATTGGAAGGACTGATGCTGAAGCTGAAACTACAATACTTTGGCCACCTCATGTGAAGAGTTGATTCATTGGAAAAGACCCTGATGCTGGGAGGGCTTGGGGGTGGGGGGAGAAGGGGATGACAGAGGATGAGATGGCTGGATGGCATCACTGACTCGATGGGCATGAGTTTGAGTGAACTCCGGGAGCTGGTGATGGATAGATAGGCCTGGCATGCTGCGATTCATGGGGTTGCAAAGAGTTGGACACAACTGAGTGACTGAACTGAGCTGAACTGAATGAGGTGGATTAAACTGGAGCCGATTATACAGAGCGAAGTAAGTCAGAAAGAAAAACACCAATATAGTATATTAACACATATATAAGGAATTTAGAAATATGGTAACAATGACCCTATATGCGAGACAGCAAAAGAGACACAGAGATAAAAAACAGATTTTTAGACTCTATGGGACAAGGCTAGGGTGGGATGATTTGAGGGAATAGCATTGAAATACGTATATTAGTGTATGTGAAATAGATCACCAGTCCAGGTTCAATGCATGAGACAGAGTGCTCAGGGCTGGTGCACTGGGATGACCCTGAGGGGTGGGATGGGGAGGGAGGTGGGAGGAGGGTTCAGGATGGGGGACACATGTACATCCATGGCTGATTCATTTGAATGTATGGCAAAAACCACTACAATATTGTAAAGTAATTAGCCTCCA
The DNA here is from genome assembly GCF_023699985.2 of Odocoileus virginianus. Classification (NCBI taxonomy): domain Eukaryota; kingdom Metazoa; phylum Chordata; class Mammalia; order Artiodactyla; family Cervidae; genus Odocoileus; species Odocoileus virginianus. The sequence continues at coordinate 2,422,179 of NC_069703.1, read as the reverse complement.
ATTAAAATAAATTAATTAATTAAAAATAATAATGGTACAAATAGTTTTCATACTAAAATATCTTAATTTTTTAAAGTAAGCTGGATAAAATATTTAAAAACAATCAATACCATTTGATTGTGGGCTTCCCAGATGGCACTAGTGGTAAAGAACCTATCTGTCAATACAAGAGACAAAAGAGACACGGGTTGGATTCCTGGGTCGGAAAGATCCCCTGGAAGGCATGGTGACCCACTCCAGTATTCTTGCTGGAGAATCCTGTGGACAGAGGAGCCTGGCAGACCACAGTCCACAGGATAGCAGAGAGTCAGACACAACTGAAGCAATTTAGCACACACACACCATTTGATTTAGTTAATATTTTGATCCTCCTAGGGGAAGGTTTTGAAGTAAAGACTCTTTTAGGGTCTCACCTGAAAGAATACCTAAGTAATAGAATGTCAGAATTTCCAAGAATTCCTAAATAAGAAAATGTCAAAAATTTCCAGTAAATAAATGGTTAAATAAATATATAAATTAATGTCCAAACCAGGACATTTTAAATAATAAAATGGCACAGATTTAATAATTATGTTGGGACAATAGATGTAAAATGGGGACTGCAATGAATACTAGAATATGTTATGTTCATCCTAGTAAGGGAAGGAGACATGAATTTTCATAATTTGGGTATGAAATCTTTCTCTAGAAGTGGATTGTTCTGATTTGCTTGTCTGTGTCCTACATTAAAATTGCATTTTATTTTGTATTTACTTTCCTTTAAAGAAAGTGAAGTCTGTCAGTCGTGTCTGACTCTTTGTGACCCCATGGACTGTAGCCTGTCAGGCTTCTCAATCCATGGGATTTTCCAGGCAAGAATATGGGAGTGGGTTGCCATTTCCTTCTCCAGGGGATCTTCCCAACACCAAGATCGAACAAGCAACATCAAAGACATCACCCTTTAGTCTATCCTTTTGTCCAAGCACAGTAGGATAAATTAAGTTATAATTCTACAATTTCACTCAATAAATGTCAGAGGATTTTTTTTTTTAAAGATACATGATCCTCAAGTTATTTAACTTAAGGTCTCTAATGAGTACAACACTGGGCTTGCATACAAATCCTGGATAGTGTATATATATATTTTTATAATGAGAATTATTTTGAAAAAAATGAACTATTCTAACACAGGTACACTTAATTTTGTGATAATTTAGAGGCAAGGATGATTGCTCATTAAATTGAAAATTAATGTATGACTTTGTAAGTATATGTTTTATAGCTGGCAGTTAGGTGTATATGCCCTCTAGCCTGTTTTTTTTCTGTTTTCACCATTGTTTTTTATAAGGGGGCACACAAACAAACAGATACACAGAGCAAAAGAAATACATGTACTTATATATAGGTTTAAATTAATGTAAATGAAATTTGTAAATAATTGTCATAATTTATCAGTGGTTTTATAAAATATTATAAAGTATATAATTTCAGTGCAGAAGATATAGAAATTTCTTTGTCATTTTCACATAGAATATTTGGATATATAGCTGAGTGACAGTAATAAGTCTAAATTATTACAAAATTATTGACTAAATAATTTCAAGCATTAAAATACTATAAAATAATTTAAATAGTACCTTTAAATATTTAGAGTTATTCTTGTGTATATAAAAGTGAAAAAATATTAATTATGTTGATAGAAGATTGCTTTAATTAAAATCTCCCACACGGAGTCTGTCCCCATTTTTATACTAAATAGAAATTCTCACCTTACTAACCTTTGGCTAGCTTGTAGGTTTTCTGGGATAATTAACTTACCCTGAGAAGATCAAACCACCAACTATTTCCAGATTTTCAAAAAGAGAAGGAAGAATGACCCCTTTTTAAAGCATTTATAACCCGGATCAAGTCCATTCATTCAAGTCAGTGTTTGTCACACTCCTGCCCTGTGCAGCATTGCACTAGCGATTCCTGAATAGCTTAAATATTTCCAGGAAATTCTTTCTTGGATAAACCTGTAGCTTGAAAAATTTTTTCATTAAAGCCACTAGATTACCTGTGTAAATCTGACAGTTTTCCTGTCACATTATTGCTGTTCTACTTATCAAATGTTGATTCCAAATGATAAGCTGTCAATTGAAGAATACCTCTCTAAAGCTAGGGTATTGTATTATTGAGAATTGTTAGTCCACAATAGGTAATTTCTAGAAATTGCATCAACTTACCAAAATTTTGATAATTAGGCAACCTATGTCCTCAGTCACCTAGTTCTTCACCAAAGATGTCCATGGAGCTCTGTTTAGCTGGGAAAAAAAAAAAAAAAAAAACCTTAAAAATGGTATTTTCAGTTCAGCTCCAATTATTATTCAACTATCATGAAAATTATACAAACTTTGATTTAGGAAAAGTAGATAAGAAAATTTTAGAATATATAGTAAGATTTTGTGTCTCCAAATCACAATGAACCAAAGAAAATTATTGACTGCCTACCCAAATTATTTTATACTCTGCCAAATGCAGCCATTTGTGGTTACACAAAACAAAAACTAATTATATTTCCAAATATCTAGAAAGATAGTTATCATTTACCAAGCAATAAACTAACTAGCATATTAAAAGCCTACAAGTAGGCTTTGAGATATATGTCAGACAATACACATAGTAAGAAGAACTCTCACATCTTCAAGAAACTCCAGATTTGTGGGGAAGAGAATCTCAAACACACACATATATGTACAGAAGATGGGACAGTGTCATAAATACTTCTGGTTTACTGAAAACACACACTTAGCTATAGAGGAACCACAATTAAATATGTTTTATCAGATACTAAAATATCTGGGAAAAGTATATTTTTTTAAACATCTGTTGTGACATTTATTATGCATATAAGATAATAATTATTGTTATTGATAATTATAATGTCATATAATTATTATTACCATTATCATCACTATATACAGTAGGTATATATGAGTTCCACTGCTAAAATGGCAGTGAAAGGAGCTCTGCGAAGTTAAATCTTCAAAGAAACTGCTGAAAAGGGAAAATAAAAATTTAAAAGCTTTGGAAATGGATCTCAGAGCATACAGTAAGTGAAGAAACATTTATTCATGCTTTGTAAGAACACTGATAATCTAAGGCACTTGAATCATGATACCCTTTCCCCCTACCATACCAATATAACAGGAGCTTCATTCCAGGTGAGTATAGCCAAGAACACAGAATTCCTTATGCCCCAAACTCCTAGTCGTGGAATATGGAGTGTCCTTGGGAGGGACTGAATATGAGCGATTCTCATCCTGTGCGCCCAGCCCTCCTGCTCTGTCCTGTTCCTTTCTGCAGAGACTAAGTTCCTGCAGTGCATCTGAGAAGGTGAGAATCCAGAGGCTCCGCTGCCATCACGGGATACTGAAAACGCTAGCATTGTCACTGCTTTCCCCCCGGCCTATTCACAGGATATGGTTTCCACTTTAGAGAACACATGCCAAGAAGAGACCTCCACCACCAGCCGACTGCTCAGCCTCTAAGGCAGGAAAGTCATTCGGGGAGAAATACGTCGCTCTGGAGCCATGGCTAACAGATTTTCTTTTCAGGGTACGTTGTTGCTGCCACTGTCGCTTAGTCGCTGAGTCACGTCTGACTCTTTTGCAGCCCCACGGACTGTAGCCTGCCAGGGTCCTCTGTCCATGGGATTTCCCAGGTAAGAATATCGGAGTGGGTTTCCATTTCATTCTCCACAGGCTCTTCCTGACATAGGGATCAAACCTGAATCTCCTGCATTGGCAGGTGGATTCCTGAGCCACCAGGAATAAAACAGAGAGCTCCGAAGTTCTTCCTGAAGAATTTTCTTTGAAATAGAATACGGTAAACTTCATGCCTAAGGATGCTCTGAAAAATAATAAAGCAATTAAAAGAAGACTGGCAGCTTATGAGCGACATAGACTTATAGACTAATATGTTTTACCAGAATAACCAGAAAGAGACAGCCAAGAAGAGTTCTCCTGGAAGCATATCAAACCTCAAACACTGAATTCCTAAACAACTCTGTAAAGGACCTCAGATTTAATCAAATGAGTCTGTGGCACAATTTATGCTCTGGGGAATTATTGAAAACAGTAAATCGATAAGCAAACAATTAATAGAGCTTTATAGTAGCGCTGTCAGCAAAAAAGAGACAAAGAGAACACTACTAAACCGTGGCCATGACACCTGCCTTGTGCACATGCCAACAGGGACAATGTCAGGATCTTTGCATGTAGGGAAAATGGGCTTCACTAAAACAATTCAGCTAGTTACTAAACAAATAAACAAATTCCAAATGACAGGTACCCAGAGTTGTTACAATAACAACTAAAATTTCCAGTTTTCAAAAAAAAATTATGCAAATAATTGAGAAAATATGACCCATAGAGAAGAGTGAAACAGGCAATAACAAAAGGCTGGAAGGCCAATCACATATCAGAGTTAACACTGATAGCTTATGGTGAACAGTGTCAGATTTGTGATCTCCAAAGAAGATTTAACTTCGGGACCAGGTGCCAGGCTTGATCACTCAAGAGTTTTGGTATAGCAGAGTTTTATTAAAGTACAAAAAGGGACAGAGAAAGCTTCTGACATAGACATCAGAAGGGGGATGGAGAGTGCCTCCCTCGCTAATCTGTAGCAATATACTTTTATATTAATTATATAAAAGTATGTGTTCATTGGAAGGAGTGATGCTGAAGCTGAAACTCCAATACTTTGGCCACCTCATGCGACGAGTTGATTCATTGGAAAAAACCCTGATGCTGGGAGGGATTGGGGACAGGAGGAGAAGGGGATGACAGAGGATGAGATGGCTGGATGGCATCACCGACTCGATGGACATGAGCTTGGGTAAACTCCGGGAGGTGGTGATGGACAGGGAGGCCTGGCGTGCTGCGATTCATGGGGTCGCAAAGAGCTGGACACGACTGAGCGACTGAACTGAACTGAACTGATATATATGTTTTAATTAATATATACTTTTTAATTAATTATTACAATAAATCAAAAAAATGTCTCAAGTTTGTGAAACTTTTACCAGACCCACTAAGATATCAGGATTAGTCAGAAGATTTTTAGGAAGGAGAAAGTGTCCTCAAGCAGGACACATTGCTGTTGTATAATCCCTACAGAGTTTAAACTGAGTTGTTTGTTGTGTAATCATCAGTTTCAGACTTAAAGAAAAAAAAAAAAATTATGTGACTAAGGAATGTAGAAAAAAAAGTTTGTCCTTTCCTCCTCCTTGAGAATGCCAGACCCTTATCTCCTCCTTGGGGACCCCAGATTTCTTATCAACCTGACTAGGAATTGACTCTCTAAACACAAAGAGACTGAGTAGGACTAGTTAGCCATTATAAATATTTTCAAAGAATAAATAAAATCATGGTTAAACAAGTGAATGAAGCTATGAAGGTAGTGTTGTAGCAAATGCAGAATATAAATGCAGAGGAAAAAAATGTTTGAAAAAATGAACCAAATAGAAATTCAGGAGTTAAGAATTACAATAATTGAAATAAAAAATATACCAGAAGGAATCAGCAGAAGTAAGAATTAGCAAACCTGAAGAAAGAAAAGTAGAACAGATTATGGAATCTAAAGAAAAGAGTGAAAAAAATAAAAATAAAAGCAAAGCAAAGAGAAATATGTGACATCATTAAGCACATATTAAGCACACCCAAGAAGGATATACAAAAACTAATAACTTTTAATGAGAAACACAAAAATTATATAAATAAAATAATTCCAATTACCACAGCATCAAAAAGGATAAAATTTAAACTCTACAAAAGTGTAAAAGTTATACTTTTTGAAAATGAAGAAATATCACTGATACAAATTAAAGGAGACCTAAGTTAAAGGAAATCTGCAACATGTTTATAAATCGGAAGACATAATTTTGAAATTGTTAAAATGAAAATAATCCCCAAAGTTATCTGTAAATTCAGCACAATCTCTATTATTTTCCAAGTTGTTTTCTTTAAGAAAATTGACAAGCTGATTATTAAAATTATGGGCTTACTCAAGGGACTTAGAAAAGTGAAAATAGTCGAAGGAATACAAAGTTATGTGACACACATTTTGATTTCGAAGTTGCCACAAAGCAATAGTAATCAAAACAGTGTGGGGCTGGTATAAGGTTAACCATATAGATCAATGGAATAGAACTGAGAATACAGAAAAACTCTTCTGTTTATGGTCAACCGAACCATAATAACTATGTCAGTATAAGTGATGGGGGAAATTACTTTAACAAATGTTGCTAGGACAGCTGGATAGCTAGATACAAAAGAGTGAAGCTGGATACCTACTTCACAAAGTATACAAAAGCTAAATGGATGGAAGCATAAATGTTAGAACTAAATTTATACAAGTGTTAGAAGAGAGGTGGAGGTGTCGCGTGTGACACTGAATTAATTCTCACAACAACACAGGATTATGAGAGACAGAGCAACTCCCCAAGAAAACGCTGAATGAATATTTATTGAGAACTTGCCTGGAATTCAACAACAGGGCTCAGCAAAGCAATAATAAGGCTTTGAAGATAAGGAAGTTTGTTCTGCATGCAGAACAACATCTGTTGAGGCTGATGTGTCCACCAAGGTATCTGCCTTAAGAGCATGAGAAATAGCATATAAGGAAAGGGTAAGACAGAACAGTCTCCAGAAAACAGGGCCTTGAGAAAGTAGCAACAGTTCAATTCCCACAAACATAAGGGTGATTTGGGGTTTGTAAATGTCTTCTTACATCAAAAGCACAAGCTTACAAAAGAAGAAATTACTTCATCGCAATCAAAAACTTGTGTGACTTAAAGGACATTACACTTCCATGAAAAGAAAACCAATACATGAAACAGGAGGAAATATTTTCAAATCATATAGCTCATAATGGACTTGCACCTTGCATATTACTTTGGTCACCTGATGCGAAGAGCCCATTCATTGGGAAAGACCCGGATGCTGAGAAGCATTGAAGGTAGGAGGAGAAGGGGACAACAGAAGACTAGGTGGTCGGATGGTATCACCGACTCAATGGACATGAGTATGAGCAAGCTCCAGGAGATGGTGAAGTATGCGGATGTCTGGCACGCTGCCGTCCATGGGGTTGCAGAGTCAGACATAACTGAGTGATTGAAAAAAACAACCACAACATCAACCTAGCATGCATAATGAACTCTTACAATAGAATAATAGAAAGACAAATGGCATCATCATCAAATGGACGAAGGAACTGAACTGGCGTATTTACAGAAGATAGGCGAACGGCACTAAACGCACATATGACTCTGGACCCCGTCAGTCATTGGGGGTGCAGATCACAGGGCGGTTAAGCGTCGCTCCACATCACCTAGGAGGACTGTGGCCAAAGTACAGACGACAGTCATGAGTGCATAAAGGTATGGGAATACCGCAACTTTCATCCACTGCAGGTGAGAGTGCAAAATGGTTCAGACACTTCCCAAACAGGCTGGCAGAAAGTAAAAATGTTAAAAATAGTTAATTTTTTAACCAAGTAATTTCACTTCTAAGTTTATACCCTTGATAAATGAAAACATATGATCCACACAAAAACATGACTATTCATAGCAGCATTACTCAAGTAGCCAAAAGTTAGATAAATCAAAAGTCCATCAACTGATGAATGGATAAATAAAATGTGATAATCACACAAAAGAAATAATAGTCATAAAACAGATGAAGTACTGAAATATGCTACAATGTGAATAGATCTTGAAAACAAAAGTGGAATGACTATATGTATTTTATAATTTTATTTATATGAAATATCCAAAATAGGCAAATCAAGACAGATAAAAAGTAGATTAGTAGATCAAGGGGCTTCCCTGATAGCTCAGTTGGTAAAGAATCTACCTGCAATACAGGAGACCCCAGTTCGATCCCTGGGTTGGGAAGGCCCCCTGGAGAAGGAAAAGGCTACCCACTCCAGTATTCTGGCTTGGAGAATTCCATGGACTGTATAGTGCATGGGGTCGCAAAGAGTCGGACAGGACTGAACAGCTTTCACTTTCACCAAGCACTGTAAGAAATGGGGAATTGAGCATGGTAGCTAAATAAGCAGTTTATTTTGGGGTGAGGAAAATATTCTAAGATTCATATAGTAATGGTTGCACAACTCTGATTATAGCAAAAAACCATTTGGCTGCACACATTGAGTGAATATTATCATATGTAAATTATATCAATAAATTTGTTACAAAAGAAAAGTAGGTAAATGGGACATTTGCCTCACAGATATGATTGTTTTTGTATGCACCAATTTGCATGGAAAATTTCATTTTCTCTGACACTATCAGGTATATTTACAAGGGCTAGTATTTGTTAAGATATAATCAGTGTTTGGCACGTAGTTTTAATATTTTTCAAAAGGATGAGACACATTATATAAAACATGAAATTTAAGGCATTGTTAGCATATCAAAAAGTATAAAATGTTTAATAATCTTAGATACTAACTTTCAAAAATCATCTGACATAATTGGTAACAGCAGGAAACAAGCAAAGGTTTCTTGGTTAAACCTTTAGCAAATTAATACAAGAAATAAAATAATTTATAGATAATTATTTTTAATAGCTTATTCTGAAACACTAAAATCAGAACTCAGCCATACTAAGGAAGTGAAGTTCATGCAAATGTGGCTAGAATGAGAGAATAGGGAGGCAAAATATTGTTTTCTTATTAAATATATTAGGTCATTGGGCCTGTGAAGAATTATAAAAATTCCACTTGGGACAAAAAGTAAATAAATTATGAAAAAAAGAAAGGATGGTCTTTGATGAAAGAATAAAATTTCTGTAAGCTGAAGCAGTATAGTTGAAAGTGGTTATATTTTTTTTTTATTATAGCTTTCGCATAATGTGTTGATGTCAATATTCTGCTGGCAAAAATGATTGATAAGTAATATGCACAAATACTTTTTACAAAGAAAAAATAAGTCACTTATATTTAAGCAATAGTTGGAGAAAAGATTAATTAAGTTTCTTTATTAACAGAAAAACAGTGTGTATAATTAGGGTAATTTATAGCTCTGAGATCAGCTATTTAAAAAAAATGCTGTTACAGGTTTATACTTAAAGAAATTGAGTCTCAAAATTTCTTGTGCTTTATGCAATTCTGACCCTTTGGAATTAGGTTTCTAAACTTAGTTTGTGTTTTTAACATCATTAAAGAGCTTTTTTTGGTATCTTGTAAAGGAATTATCTTTCTCGGCATGTTTAATAACATATTAATATCTGATATTCAGGAAAACATTCACAGTAAACTAATTTTAAATTCTGAGAAAGTGTTTATCAAAGAACAAATAGTCAATTAAAATTATTTTCTATATTGATGTGTTTTTTTTTTTTTATTTTTCCTGGATAATTAAGCAGAAAGTGTTTTGAGTTAGAGTAGCAGTGAGGTAAGCATTAAGACTGCTTGAGTGTTTTTTTATCTAAACAATTCACATAAGAATCTTAAAAGTTCTTGCTTCACTTTGCTACTTTAGACTAAATTATTAGCAGAACAAATTTAATTTTATTAAAATTATTAAAAATAGAGTCACACAACTCAATTGTAGATTCTCTATTATCACCTACTCATTATTAGTCTTCAACTATTTGGAATCTAGCAACTGGACATAAATATTCAAGTTCTGTCATCAAATAGTCGTATAAGGTGAGTTTCAACTACTGTATGCTTTAAGGAGAATACTTTTAAAATCCATGACTTTTTAAAGTTGATTTTAGTAGGGAAGAAAGAAAGATAACAATCATTTTTAACCATGGCTTATAATGTTTTGCAGGACAGTTTGTTGTGGTAACAGCAAAGGCAAGGAGTTTGCCTTTTAGAATAATTTTACATTCAGTTAACTGAAGTCATTATACCTGAAGATTAGAAACACATTGATAATATAGAAGATCAAAGGCATACTCTAATGACTGAAGGAAACTGACCATAAAGCTTAGGAGAATGCTCTTTTAATTATGTAGAATAGAATGATAAGTTCTTTTCCCTCTAAAATATATTCATTGGCATATGAGTTCAATTAATATAGCATATTTTTAAATGATCAACTTGAAACAATATTTTAACCTCTGAAATCTAACATATGATTAAAAACACCTTGAAAAGACTTTTTTTAAATGAAATGTAAAGCATCACAGACTATTAATGGTATGTCACTATGCAAATATTACAAAAACAGCTCTACTGTTTATAGGTAGTTACTGTACACAATATTTGCAACATCAACATGCTAAATTTCAAAAACTGCTTCCCACCTGTTATCTATTTTGATCTTTTGTAAAATTTGTTTTTAAACAGTTCTGTGATAAGATCTAAAACACACAGATTGAACAGAACTAATATTTGCATCTTTCACAAGTTTCAGGTTTTAAAAATAGTGTAAACTGAACTAATATATAAAATATTAGAAAATATACTTTGAAAGTTTGAATTCAAATACTTGTGATCATATATTCCAGGTAAATTAAGGGAAAAAAAACCATGAAGTCTATTTTCTCAAATGTTGGACTTCTTTGGACAATGCATCAACTCTTTTTTTTTTTAAAGCTTATGTGCATTTTTTATTTAAAAATTTCTCCCAAGCTTTATTGAGTTATATTGACAAATAAAAATTGAATATATTCAGGTTCCATAACATGCTTTTCTTAAAGGGTATACATCATAATAATATTTTAGTTCCTTTTTTTAAGTTCATTTTTAATTGAAGGATAATTGCTTAGAATATTGCTTTGGTTTGGGCCATACAGCAACATGAATTAGCTGAAGGTACACATATGTCCCCATCCCTCCAGAACCTCCATTCCACGTCCCACCTTTCCCACTAGCACAATAATTTAATAAACCTATATACTCTAAAAAGATTTCCATAATCTAGTTAATTAACACATCCCTGGGCGGTGTTACTGGTAAAGAACCTGCCTGCCAATGACATAGTTCACTCCCTCAAGAGATGTGGGTTCCATCCCTGGGTTCCGAAGATCCCCTTGAGGAGGGCATGGCCACCCACTCCAGTATTCTTGCCTGGAGAATCCCATTGACAGAGGAGCCTGGCAGGCTACATTCCACAGGGTTGCAGAGGGTCAGACACAACTGAAGTGACCTAGCATGCCTGCACAACTTCACATACTTTCTTTTTTTTAAACTTATTTTTATTTATTTTATTCTTTTAGATTTTTAGAAATTTTTATTGGAGTATAGCTGCTTTACAATGTTGTGTCAGTTTCTGCTATAAAGCAAAGTGAATCAGTTGCATATATACCTATATCCACTCTTTATTAATTTCCTTCCAATTTAGATCACCACAGAGTACTGAGAAAAGTTCCCTGCGCCCTACAGTAAGTTGTCATTAGTTATCTATTTCATACATAGTAGTGCTTATGTGTCAATACAAATCTCCCAGTTGATCCCGCCTATATTTCCTATTTGGTATCTATAAAGTTGTTCTCTACAACTGTGTTTCCAGTTCTGCTTTGAAAGTAAGTTTATCTGTACCATTTTTCTAGATTCCAATATAAGCAATATTATACTATATTTTTCTCTTTCTGACTTACTTCACTCTAACAGTTTTTATCTCTGTCCATGCCTCTTCAAATGACACTATTCTGTTCCTTTTAATGGTTGAGTAATATTCCATTGTATATATGTACCACATGAAGATGCATCAACACGTTTAGATTACAATATGACTGTAATAAAGTTTAGAAAGAAAAACAACCTTGGTGAATATGTGTATATTTCCCATATTTGATCTACTAATGAATTATATTGATATTCCAAATTTATGGTAATTAACATAGGTGATCACCAAGTGAAAACATAACATTCATCGTTGTTCTAGTTCTAAAACAAAATTATTATGTGGAAAAAGTTATCCTTAGTCATTCCTGAAATATGCTTTTGTTTCTATTTTTTGTTCTAAAGATAAAATATTTACATTTATTTAGTAAATATCACTAATGACATCTACATGTATTTGCTTTTCTTTGTTAACCTATGAAAAGTATAGCCTAAATTCAGTTTCATTATATTCTTAATAAATTTAGATCTAAAACATCATACCTTGGAAATAATAACTTTCCATTCTAGCCTTGAAAATACAATATTCCTACTATGATTAAATGAATGAGGATATTTCCTACAGCAGGTAAATAAGGCATGGGAAGGGTGAAGAATAACAGAAGAGGATATTTTATGAGATAAATCAGTTTCCTTCTCAGTATTCCTCAATGATTGTAGGGAGACTGTCATCACCAAAAGCTACTACAGCTTTGGCCCCCTGCACTTTAGAATTTGAATATTTGTCACTTAAATATATATCAGGATAACAAGTGGTCACATTTTCAGTACATAAACATTAAAATGGAAGGGTCAAAAGGAATAATGAACTTTGAAGGTAAGTAGAAATTACTTGTCTGAATGCAAACTTAAAAAAATAAAATAAAATGTAGAGAGTCTCAGGAATGCGATATTATCTTAAAGATGTGATATTTATGTTATGCCCAGAAGGAGAGGAGAAAATGGGAGAGGTTGAAAATATCCTTGAAATAATGGCTGAAAATCCCCAAGTTGGGAAAAAGAAAGAAATCCACAGATTCAAGGACAGAAAACTCAAGAACATCATCCACCAACAGGCTATAACTGACTTTTATAGAACACTCCATAAAGAAACAACATAATATATACAGTTATATACAGGTATATAACAAGATACTTCCTATCGTAGACCAAAAAACAAATCCTAAAAACTGTAAAAGAATTGTATTTATAGAGAGTGTGTCTCTGACCACAGTGGAATCCAACTAAAATATCAATTAATAAATTTGAAAGGAAAATTTTCAAACATTTGGAAACTGAAGTGCATACTTTTAAATAATACATGGATCAAAGAAGAATTCTCAATGGATATTAAATAAAAATGCATTGAACTGAATAATAGAGGTCTTGGTATTTTGTTACTGTTTCCTCCCTCTCAGGTTCCCTCTTCTCCAAAACAGTGAATCTGGCAGAACTCCACACGCTGTGACTTGAGCAGTGTGGACACTCTTCAGAAGCAAGTACCTGCATTATGCCACAGTCAAGATGTTGCCAAGCCTGCCAATGCCTCCAACTGGCCTGGGAGAAATCCAGCTGTGTAGCTTAGACATGATCACAGGAAATGTTTAAGAAAGAACACTTTTCAGACTGAAAATCATCTTGTTAAACTATTTTCTTATGCAGATAGCTTAGGAGAAGTAGTTCTTTATGGAAATTTTTTTTAATTTAAGTATTCAATTTGTGACATTTCAAGCAAGTTTAATATTGATATTATTTGTTTTATCACTGTCTTAAATATATATATATATAAATATATATAGACATACACATATGTCTTTATATAGAGGAAAATTCAGTGAACTGAATGTGTCCATGTGAAATTCGTATGTTGAAAGCTAATACCTAATATGATGATATTTGAAGATGGAGCTTATAGGAGTTAATTAGGTCTGAAGGTGGAGCTCTCATGAATGTGATTAATGCTCTTGTAAGAAGAGGACAAAGAATAATTCACTTTCCACCCTGTTAGGATACAAAGAGAAGTTAGTGGTCTGCAACCTACAAAGGGTTCTCACCAGAACCTGACCATGCTGGCACCATGAACTTACATGTCCAGTCTCTTATTAATTACAGGAAGTAAATTTCTGGTGTTGTCAAGCCACGAAGACTACAGTATTCTCTGTAGAAGCCCAAACTGACTAAGACAAGGGACATATTCCCTTTGCAAAATATAGAAAACTAAGTAAGACTTTAAAATTGTCCTGAAGAAAATAATCATTTGTACTCAGGAGAATACAAATTTCATGCTATACTTTTGATTTGTGGATTCATTTTTAACTGTAAAATAATATAGCATCAACAATTGAATCTACTCATTACAATTTTTCAAATATACAAAGTAATGAGTTCAAAGGTTTGAAGTTGCCTGAGATTTCCAATCTACAATCATTCTATTAAGTGAATTTATATAAGTTTTAGAGTGATAGTTGTATTTGAAGCTAAAATCTAAATCAACTATATTTCTCAAATCATTATGTTTCAAAAATTAAAGAAAATATTGGAAGAAAGGTAATTTTGACCATTGTAAAACAAGCACTAGGAAAAAATACAAAATCATACTCAAGTTTGCATGCATGCATGCTAAGGCGCTTCAGTCCTGCCCGAGTCTGTGTGATCCTATGGACTGTAGCCCACCAGGCTTCTCTGTCCATGAGATTCTCCAGACAAGGATATTGGAGTGGGTTGCCATGGCATCCTCCAGGGGATCTTCCCAACCCAGGAATCGAACCCACCTCTCTTGCAGCTCCTGCATTGCAGGCAGATTCTTTACTGCTGAGCCACCAGGGAAGCCCACTTATAAATTTACCATGTATATAAAACAATTTAAATAGATAGAAAGAAAAAGAATTTGTTGCATTCTAATGTAAAAATGTTTGATATTGTAAAATGAGAAAAAAAAGCAACAAAATAATAAAAACTATTAGATTGTTTTTCACTGAAAATGGAAATATAAAATGTGTTAAAATAAAATATCTAATATTGTTTTCAGTAACTGGAATATGTCAATTATTTCAAAAAAATAAATATATCACATATGAAATAATAAAACATTATATATTATCTCTGTGTTTGATATGTATATCAGTCCTTCCTGAAATTGCATTAATATGGGGGATAACTACTACTCATTGCTTCTTTAAATTGAGGTTATTCAATTATCAGTTCTTTCTCTTACATGGAATTCTTTGTATTTTCCCCCAAAAGTAAATTTGTCGATATTCTTTTTTAGAACTACACATGTGACTTTGAAATTCTGTGAAATGTCAACTCTTTTAATTTAATCTAGTTTCTATTCTAGTGAGTGTGACCGAGATTTTTACACACTAAAATTACTTTATAGTGGCAGGTTCCATTCCTAAACTAAGGGTTTCCATTACACAAAGGTTCTCCCCTACCTGCCATCTTTAGGGGATCAAATATGTGCTCTATGCTAAAATTTGATACTTGTTGCTCTAAAAAATAAAACAATAGCTATTGGAGATTTTGAGATTATAAATATATATAGAAATGCTCATGTGAAATACTTTTGAATTGCTTAGGGAATTTTCCTGTGCTGGTGATTATTCTAGAATAATCTCCTTGCACAAATACACACACAAAAAGTGGGTTTACAGAGAGTTCATGGAATAGTTACCTGTAGTCAGTGTACCAAACTTGTATCATTGAAAATTCCATGATAACTCAGTAGAAAGATCTACAAAAACACTTTAGAGGTGTTATTTTTTTCTTTAAAAATATAATTGTTATGGCATTCTATATTCTAGCAATATAGAATAATGTCAGCAAGTTCTGGTTTATTCATTCAATCCATTCATTCATTCAACATCTATTAAGTGTAGAACACTGGGTAGGTACAGAGAATATTAAGAAGTAAATGTTTATCTCTTCAAGGAATTTACCTTTTAAAATGGAACTTGGAAAATTTGCCATAATAACTTTGTGCATTCAGTACTGCAACATTAGAAAGTTATGAGGAGACTGAATCATCTACATACTTAGAATCTGATCTACTACCTGGATACTAACATATGTTACATCTATTCATTTTAATGTGTCTCTATATCCATTTGCTCAGTTTAATTATTTAAAAAGAAGTTATGCTTCTTTGGATTCATACAAAAGGTATGTGAAACATTCTTTTTTGTGTGTGTGAAACATTCTTATAAATAATTATTTATATGTCATATTAAATTGAAATGTATATACATACAGTAATAAATGATACATTATGATGTATTAGATATTCCCCAAATAATTAATCCAAACGTAAAAAAAGGGGATATGATAGAAAAATTTTTATCATTTATAAACAACTATCTAGTGATCTATGTAAAAGTGCTGCCTTATTGCTTAAACTTTTTATATAAGCATTTCATCAAATATTCTTTCCTATTAAATATTTTACTTATCTTGGAAAATATAGCTCAATTTGCCAGCAAATGACACTTACTTTTACTGATTTTTATGTTTCAAATATTTATTTTTCTTGAGTTTTAACTTCCCAGGTTCTAGTCCTCTCCACTTAACAAGTTAGAAAATAGCATTCTAACTTTTTTAGTTCATCAAAACATGATCACTATATTAGAGCTATGCAAAATTTAATAAAATGTATATTCAAAATAGAAAATAGATTATAATCTTTCCTAATAAATAACCTGAAGATTATCTTCTAATATGTTAGGCAACTTCTTACACATTAAAAAATAAATTATTAATACTTAAACAATAGATTATCCAACTTGGTAAAATAGTCAAATACAGAGTGGGACAAATGGAGAAAGTAGCGCAGACATACGTACACTACCATGTGTAAAATAGATAGCTGCTGGGAAGTTGCTATGTAACACAGGGAGCCCAGCCAGGTGTTCTGTGATGATGTAGAGGGAGAGGTGGGTCAAGGGGGAGAGGAGGGAGGATCAAGAGGGAGGGTATATAATTCTGGCTTTTGCATTGTTTTGCATTGTTATACAGGAGAAATCATCACAGCATTATAAAGGTATTTTCCTCCAATTAAAAAATAAAAAAGCATAACTACTGTGGATATATGCATTCATTCATTTAGCTTAATATTGAATAAAATAAATATTTTGTGATG
Organism: Odocoileus virginianus; assembly: GCF_023699985.2. Lineage (NCBI taxonomy): Eukaryota > Metazoa > Chordata > Mammalia > Artiodactyla > Cervidae > Odocoileus > Odocoileus virginianus. Next base: position 2,405,462 of record NC_069703.1, on the reverse strand, counting down.
ACATGATTCTAACATCATTTTGTTAATCGTCTTTTGTTTCCTGTATTCTGAAATTAAATATAAAAATATAATTTTTAAATAATAAATGTTCTAAGGGCTTAATATTATGTTCAAATAACCAGAGAAATGAATATTTATTACATGCCCATTGCTTTCTGAGCATCAGATTAGATAATTTTGCATGTACTTTCTACTTAAGTCTGATAAGATTTGATTGTGGGTTTAGAAAAGCTAGTGTGTGCAGTCTCTCCAGTCATGTCTGCTTGTTTGTGACTATGGCCTGAAGCCCAGCAGTCTCCTCTGTCCATAGGATTTCCCAGGCAAAAATACTGGAATAGGTTGTCATTTACTACTCCAGGAGAAAGGCTAGTAATTTTTCCATATATATTTCAGTGAGTATCATTATATTATGGAAGTGCAACTGTGGAAATAATACATCCTACCAAAACCTTTCGAATATACAAGAGGAAACTGGAGCCAAAAGAATATCTGATTTTAAAGTGCAGGAGTACACAGATGTATAGGACAGTCTTTAGGATCTGTGAGAGAAGGCGAGGGTGGGATGATCTGAGAGAATAGCATTGAAACATGTATATTATCATATGTGAAACAGATTGCCATTCCAGGTTCGATGCATCAGTCAGGGTGCTCAGGGCTGGTGCACTGGGATGACCCAGAGGGATGGGATGGGGAGGGAGGTGGGAGGAGGGTTCAGGATGGGGAACACATCTACACCCGTGGCTGATTCATGCCAATGTATGGCAAAAACCACTACTATATTGTAAAGTAATTAGCCTCCAATTAAAATAAATAAATTTTAAAAATAAATAAACTGTAGGATTGCAGGATTTTATTGATGCATTTGGAATAGTGCCCATTTGATTAGGAAAACATGTTGCATTGGAAATCTTATCTATGTGAAAAAGGCTATTTCAGACTTTGATTACCATAAAAGCTCTCTCACGAAAGTATATTGAAATTTTAGAAGGAAGTGGAAGCTTCCTCTGATATTTAAGCTGACAGGTGAAAAACAAGATTATGCATTACCCTTCTGGATTTAAAGAATGATATACCTAATTCACTGAACAGCCTTAAATGCTCTTTTCACTCTTGCTCTGGATTCATTGTTAGAAAGTCAATTATTAAACATCCTAGATTTGTAACATTAAAATAAACACATCTTTGTGAATATTTTTCTACTCCTGCACTATGAATGCAACATGTGTTCTGACTTATCTTTCCTGTAGTAGATGAAACTTCAACTTCTGTGTTAGTTTAGATCTTCTAATCTTCAGTGTATGTCTCATACACTGAATAGCAAATTACAGTAACAGGCATTTGGTTAGAAACAAATTTTGTGAAAAATGAGATTAATTAAAATTTCAGTATTATTTAAACAAAATATTTTACAATAAGAAAGCTTAAATACACAAATAATTTCCCTAAAAAAATACAAATGGAAAACATTCCACTTGATGTTTATATATTTTTTTAAGTTTAGGATGCACTTTAACATTACAGTCATCCTAAATCTGAAACAGAAGCAGCCTCCTGAACTGATTGAAACACTTTCCTGAATTCTTTTCTCAAAACTGGAGAATAAATGTAAATTCTGACAACTATTTCGGCAGGTGGGAAGGAAATGTGTCCATGAAAAGACAGTGATTTCATTTGTTTTGATAAGGTGAACATGTCAATTACATCTTTGGAACAGGAAAACTTGTTATTAATATTATAATAGCATATCTACTTGCTTGATCTCACTACCCTTTCCTTATGTCAACCCCATTAATAAGGATCCTGAGATCCTAGTGCTTATTGTAGCCCTGGTGAAAGATTCTCCATAATAAAACCTAAAACACAAGCAGACAGAATGCTCAGATATTTATTTCTGTTTTCTTAGCACTGATTTCTTAGAGAGAGTCATGCAGACCTGAAGTTTTATTCAGATTATTAGCTCTGTGATCTTGGAAAATGTATTTACTTTTTATGACTTTTTTTTTTCATTTATGAAGTTTTGATGATATCCAACCCATAAATTCTTATGAGGATGCATTAACACAGCATCTGCAAAGAACAAGTCAAGAATATTTCTCTATTTTCCACTTTCTTTGCCTGATACATTATTTATGCTTCCAGTTCAAGTTGTAAAATTCTAACGTGACTGACTTTTAAGCAGACTTACTTGAATTATATTCTACCATCCAAAAATTCATTATCATGGCACTAGGAAAGATCAGTGTTCAACACAAGTTAAACAACAGTTCACTGAATTTAATACCTCCCCTGATCTTTACTGCTCACACAGTAACGAATAATCCAGGAGCCCCGGGTTCAATCTCTAGGTTGGAAAGTTCTGCTAGAGAAGAGAATGGCTACCCATGCCAGTATTGCCTAGAGAATTCCATGGATAGAGGAACCTGGTGGGCTACAGTCCATGGGGCCACAAAATTGTCCCACACAACTGTGTGACTAACACTTTCACTTCACATGACATTTGCTAACAGTACGTTAAGATGTGTCCAGAACTTCCTAAATAAAGCAGCTTGTTGTTTTTCAGTCATTAAGTCATGAACTGCAGCAGGCCAGTTTATCCCTGTTCTTCACTATCTCCCTGAGTCTGCACAAACTCATGTCTATTGAGTCAGTGATGGTATCCAACCACATGGCAACCAAGTGATAGGACTGGACACCATGATGCTCGTTTTTTGAAAGTAGAATTTTAAGCCAGCATTTTCACTCTCCTCTTCACCTTCATCAAGAGGCTCTTTAGTTCCTCTTTACTCTGTGCCATTAAAATGGTATCCTCTGCATCTTGAAGCAATCTCAAATCTCTAATAATTAACCCATTTTCCACAAAGTGTGCATTAATCTTTCTATAGAGGACTTCTTTTTCCTCAAAGTACAGCAACATTATTATTAGCAGATAATCCTCAGAGATGTTGGGAACTTTTTGCTTCACCCCTAGTTAGTGGGCATATGTATAAAAGTTCAAGTTTACAGAGGTTTACATGAAATCTTTTTTGAGGTAAAAGGGACTATAAAGAAAGCTGAGCACTGTAGAATGGATGCTTTTGAACTGTGGTGTTGGAGAAGACTCTTCAGTGTCCCTTGGACTGCAAGAAGATCCAACCAATCAATCCTAAAGGAAATCAGTCCTGAATATTCATTGGAAGGACTGATGCTGAAGCTGAAACTCTAGTACTTTGGCCACCTGATGTGAAGAAATGAGTCATTGGAAAGGACCCTGATACTGGGAAAAACTGAAGGCAGGAGGAGAAGGGTACGACAGAGGATGAGATGGTTGGATGGCATCGCTGATTGGATGGACATGAGTTTGAGCAAGCTCTGGCAGTTGGTGATGGACAGGGAAGCCTGGTGTGCTATAGTTTATGGGGTCACAAAGAGTTAGACACGACTGAGCGACTGAAATGAACTGATGGGGCTAAAGGCATATTAGTTGCTGGCTATTCTGTTGAAATGCAGAATATTCTTAAGTGTGTAAAATGTAAAATTATTTAAAATATTTAGTGTTTAAGAATTAGACAAAGCTGAAGTTTCAGAGTTAAAAATACCTTTAATAGAGAGAATAGGAAGAGTGAACTAACAAATCATGCCTCAGGCCCTACGCTTAATTCATCATGTTTATTACCCAATTTTAGAGAAAGTAAAATTGGAAGAGTGGAGAGTTATCTTAAAACAGATGGCAGCTGAAACCAAGATTTCATATAAATTGGCTAAGAATTTAGAATGAGGGGAAAAAGTAGACAATTGAGAGAATATTGAAAGGTAGCCAGGGCTGAGAAAATGAAATGATCCCCAAAGTTTCATGGTTTAAACTTATGTGTCATCAAAATAAATACTGGAGATCCAAACGCTGAGCCGCAGGCAGCTCTAGAGTCTTCACTTAGGTCTTTCATCTATTTCTTCAGTGCCTTCTGTGGACTGTCTTCCCCAAAGGAGAATGCTTAGTAAATGAAAATGCGTTCAGTTATACAAGAATCACTTAACTATTTGTCTGTATGATATCATCTTTCATAATCTGATAATGACAAAAGGAACAAAGTAGAACCTGTTCTAAATAATGTTACCATGCTATTTTCCAGAAGTCTGATATAAGAAAACAATGAAAAAATAATTTTTCCAATTGTAATATGCTCCAATTTTTAAAAATCCCAAAAGGTAAAATAAAAATGTGCAAATTCTACTTTTCTTAAGAAAACAATTAAAATGCCTATATTATTCAAATGTGTATTTTGCTTTGAAATCTTTATGTTCTATTGATACAAAATTCTTAACTTAAAGCTTATTTAAGGTACATGTCAGTAATGCTTTTACCCAAAAATGCTTATGAATATCTATATGACAATATCTAAATCTTTCCTGTTAGCATGTTATTAGTATTTAAATAGCAAGTTACTGTACAAACATCATTCCTTTGGGAAGACACGCTAAGTTTATACTTGGGCATGATGTTTCACCAGGATTCAATCATTTTCTTAATAATTAGAGGAAGCCCAGAGCTTCTGAATTTTAAAATCATTAGTAATTGATCACTTCAAATGAGAGCACTGCTGTTATGACTAATGAATGAATTGCTAATGTTTGTAATAGATGATATTTTGTACTGATAGAGAAATGACTCTGTGTGATGATTTTTCATCTGGCTCTCAACAGGATGCTACAAAGAGAAAGCTGATTGTATCTTAATTGCATGGTTCCTTGTAACCATTTTAACAGTTTTGAAGCATAAGGAAAGATATTAGAGTTTAATTATATTGGTATACTATATGATGACATTTTCTATTTTGAAGAAAAATTATCCGCAAAATTCTATGTAAACGTTTCTGACCAAAGTACTTGCTAAGTAGGTAATTAGAGAAATCTTCACTTTTATCTCAATAAAAACTTTCTCAAGTGCTGTTTGTACACTTATTTGATGAAGCATTAATCTCAGGATACTGTTTATCTATTGTTGTACAAAGAGGACTTGTGACCATGAACTACTTACGTGTTCTATACACATAAAACTCACAAACATATATATGTAGTAATGGTTTTTCAACTTATGTTCCAGACATTTTTTCTATGCTTCACTTATTTGAATATCTTTGACCAGTGTCATCTCTGTTAGACTGCCCTGTCATGCAGACATACAGCAAATGCTTCTATAACGAATGTTCTTTGCCTTTATTTCCCCTTCCCTCTCACTCACCAAAAACAGACACACATTCGTATTTGACACTCTTGCCTCCAGTTCCCTTTCCTATTACCTAAGAGAAGCTCTTCATTAGGAGTTTTTTGTTCCCATTCAGTTCAGTTTAGTCATTCAGTCCTGTCTGACTCTCTGCAACCCCATGGCCAGCAGCACGCCAGGCTTCCCTGTCCATCACTAACTCCCACAGTGTAGACAAACTCGAGTCTCAATCACAGAAAACTGACAAAACTGATCACAGGGACCACAGCCTTGTCTAGTTCAATGAAACTATTAGCCATGCTGTGTAGGGCCACCCAAGATGGACGGGTCATGGTGGAGAGTTCTGACAAAACGTGGCCCACTGGAGAAGGAAATGGCAAACAACTTTGGTATTCCTGCCTTGAGAACCCCATGAACAGTATGAAAAGGCAAAAATATAGGACACTGAAAGATGAACTCCCCAGGTCAGTAGGTGCCCAATATGCTACTGGAGATCAGTGGAGAAATAACTCCAGAAAGAGTGAAGAGACAGAGCCAAAGAGAAACAATACCCAGTTGTGGATGGGACTGGGGATGGAAATAAAGTCCAATGCTGTAAATGGCAGTACTGCATAGGAACTAGGAATGTTACATCCATGAATCAAGGCAAATTGGAAATGGTCAAACAGGAGATGGTAAGAGTGAACGTTGACATTTTAGGAATCAGCGAACTAAAATTAACTGGAATGGGTGAATTTAACTCAGATGACCATTATATCTACTACTGTGGGCAAGAATCCCTTAGAAGAAATGGAATAGCCATCATAGTCAACAAAAGAGTCCAAAGCAGTACTTGGATGCAATCTCAAAAATGACAGAATGATCTTGTTTGTTTCCAAGGCAAACCATTCAATAACACAGTAATCCAAGTCTATGCCCCGACCAGTAATGCTGAAAAAGCTGAAGCTGAACAATTCTATGAAGACTTACAAGACCTTCTGGAACCAACACCCAAAAAAGATGTCCTTTTCATTATAGGGACTGGAATGCAAAAGGAGGAAGTCAAGAAATACCTGGAGTAACAGGCAAATTTGGCCTTGGAGTACAAAATGAAGCAGGTCAAAGGTTAACAGAGTTTTGCCAAGAGAACACACTGGTCATAGCAAACACCCTCTTCTAACAACACAAGAAAAGACTCCACACATGGACATCCCCAGAGTGTCAACACCGAAATCAGATTGATTATGCTTTTTGCAGCCATAGATGGAGAAGCTCTATACAGTCAGAAAAAGCAAGACCGGGAGCTGACTGTGCCTCAGATCATGCACTCCTTATTGCCAAGTTCAGACTTAAATTGAAGAGAGAGGGGAAACCACTAGACCATTCAGGTATGACCTAAATCAAATCCCTTACTTATACAGTGGAAGGGACAAATCAATTCAAGGGATTTAGATCTGATAGAGTGCCTGAAGAACCTTGCATGGATGTTTGTGACATTATAAAGGAGGCAGTGATCAAGACCATCCACAACAAAAAGAAATGCAAAAAGCAAAATGGCTGTCTGAGGTGGCCTTACAAATAGCTGAGAAAAGAAGGGAAGCTAAAGGCAAAGGAGAAAAGGAAAGATATACCCATTTGAATGCAAAATTCCAAATAATTGCAAGGAGAGATGAGTAAGCCTTCCTCAGCAATCAGCAATAGAGGAAAACAACAGAATGAGAAAGACTAGAAATCTCTTTGTTCCCATTAGTTTTCATATCAGAAATATTATTTTCAATAGCTCCAAATCATAAATAACATTTAGCTGCCCATATTTGCTTGTTCATAGCCGTACAACCTTCAAAGAGGACAAACCATAAATTATAATGATTGATTAAAATTTCCAATTTTTTCCCCCTGTGACTTGAAACCTTTTATTTCATCTAACAAGGATACAGGATATTTTTTCTTGGATGTGCTATAAACACAGCTAATTTTATTTTATAACTTTTTATTTAATAAAATAAAATTTTATTTTATAACTTTATAACTTTTAATAAAAGTTATTTTATAACTTTTATTTTATAATTTTTTAACTATTACTCTCTACCTAAATGTCAATATTCCTGGTCTTAGACCTATCCTAGAAAATATTTTCCTACTTTTAACTATATTTTTCTATTGGTTCATCACCCAAAATTAAAAGATTGGTTACTTCCTTTATTCTGCACCCACTAAATAATACCTAATGATTCAGAGATAATGTCTTATTTACATTAGAAGAGTAAAATTTTGAATAAAATTAAAAATAACTAATGTAGTTATTCACACTTAATATTGTCTTTTTATTATATCAGATAGCTTGTGAGGATTCCTTCATCTTAAAATTCTAATGGGGAATTATTCTCAGAATTTGATGAAAGTTATATTGTGAATATTTCATCTTCAAAGTCAACGTATATTTCTCTTGTTGACTAATAAAAATATATTATTCTTACCACTGGGAGGTATTAAAACCCTCTAGATCCTTCTAAAGTTTTTTTTTTGTTTGTTTTTGTTTTTAATATTTTTGCACCTCTCAGAGAATTATATTTTAAGTGCAATGGAAAAGATAATTTTTCCTGTGTTGTCATCTCTCCAAGAATTTTCCACTCTGGGAAGCAGAGGAGACCTTCACAAGTGAGAATTCAAAACAGAGTTGAATAGCTTTTAAAATTTTGTGATTATATAATTTTTCCAATTTTTGATAGTAGAATCACCATGGTGTGCGTCTGTGTGTTTGTGAATGTTCTACAATGTACTACTAAATCAATTTGGTAGTAGCTTATGGAAATACTGTCTGTAAAATTATAGCTATAGCATCAGTATTGAATTTTAAATGCATACCTTATAGTTCTTTAGAGTATCAGAGTACATTGTATGATAAAAATTGCCTGAAAATATCACGTTGTTGCATTGTATCAGATATTATTTTGATAGACTTTCATGTATATTTTCATCAAAACTTACATCTGTTATGCGTTATAATTATTTGTATATTGAAGTTAAAAAGGTTAAGAAAAAATCCAAAGTCCCACACTAATAAGTGGAAGAATAAGATTCAGACCCTGAACATTTTTCAATGTCTAATCTCTTAATTACAAGCTATCTCTGAAGGTCTTGTTCAAAATTAATCTCACAAATTAGAAAATAGAGTATGCATACAAGGAAAAAAAATTCCTGAGTCAGATTTTGAGCTCATTCTTTGCTGCTTCCAACAGATTTTTATTATGTAACATATTGTTTGTTATGCCTGATGTAAAATTTAAGCCAATAAAGAAAGAAATGGATAAAGTCCATTAAATACACTTGCATTTTAATCCAATGCCAATTCCAACAGGGTTTTGTTTTGTTGTTGAGGCATATCTATCCTCTCTGATCCAGCAGATCGGTTCCAGAGAGACTAAAATTCACCATATTTAGTTAAGAAAATGAATGAATATAAATAATTTTGAGATAAATCTGGCACTTTAATACTTTATTTATAGGTAAAGATGCCAAATATGTGCTAAAATTAAAGAATATACTATTATGAAAATGTCTGAAACTGCAGCTTAAAAAAAACTACTATACTTCTTCCTGACTTTGTTTTTCACAAAAGCTACAGGAAAAATAAAATAGTATAGTCAACAGTATAAGCAAATGCTTACATTTTGCAATTTGATATGGGAAATTAATCATAAAACTGCAAATGCCATGTTTTATTTAATTCTCATGCTTTGCAAAATTAACTGATAGAAGCACTATTTGTCTGACACAGTGAAGAATAATTTTCCACATTATTGCTTAGTTCCTTGAATGAGTCAAAGTCAAATCCATGGGACTTGGCAGTCCTTCATGAAGAGAAAAGCATTATCAAGTACATTTGGCTTTCTGAAGAACAAAGCTATATAATATAAAAATATGAACATAGCAAATGGAATAAGCTGTGAAAATTAACAGGGACAAATCAGTAATATTGAGCCATCTCATATGGCTAAAAGTATGCATTTTAAGAAAATGAACTTCAATAAAGATAATCAAAGTCATGTTTAGCAAAATGCACAGAAACAAGAAATAATAAAAATATAAATACTCAGGGTAGAGAAGGTATTTTAGAAGACATAAATGCTAAGGATGCATGGAATTATAGTACACATTAACTTAGAGAAACAGATACACTGTAATAAAAGATTGTCATAAAATGGATAAAAGCCCACTCCAACAGGAAGCTTAATTTTTACCTCCTACTCTGTCTAAATACAAGCCTATCAAGAGCAAACTAACTCTGCCTGCCTTGCCACCTGCAACCTGCCTCAATGAGGAAATGATCCCATCAGTCTGGATTTCATGATTTTGAGATGTAACCAAATGGTCCCAGCAGGAATTTAGAAAAATATTCCTGTATGTTCTACTCCAAACCACTAACATGTTTGTCTATACTTATTTGAATTTCATTTTTCTCCTTTCACCCAGATTCTTTAAATTTTTATTTTCTTTGTTTTACTTTCCTCTGTTTGCTCTTAATTATTTGAATATTCCTGATATATCTGTGTTTAGCCATGGTTATCTCTTTATATTATTACTTAACTTATCCATTCTTAGCCATATCTTGCTTAAACCTCCACATCCTTCCCTAATAAGGCTTTATCTCCTGAGTTTTAGCAAAAGTAGGTACACAGAAGAATAAAAGCTATCATGTAACAGTTTGATAACTTTTTGAAGTTATTTGAAAATAACAAATACATAAAAATAGAAATCTGTAATAAACAGCTCTGAATCTAGATCCCAAAATCAACAATTAAGAGCTTATGTTTCATCCTTATCTCCCTCCAATCCTTATCCAAATCACTTATATTGAAGTAGATCAGCCTGTATCCAATGAGTGTTCCAATTTATCCAATTATCATATAATTTTCAGTTTGCTTGCATTTTAATGAGAATTCTAATAATGCCCTTGTGTCATTAAGTCTCTTGTGTTGCTTTTACACGTTAACCGATTTAAAAACTTTATATTCTATTTTGTTTCCACCTTTAGACATCTGAATCAGAATAAAAATAAAGCCATAATATTCTAGAAGGCTAGTGTTGAACACCCTGATGCCAAATATTCCCCTTCAGGTTTGGGCAAATTTAGGGTTGCTTAGAAAATCAAAATATATTTTCTCAAGCTAGTGACCCATGCAATTATGTATATGTACCTAAGGAAGAAATTCTCAGAGATATACATATAAAAGGCAATGCCCGTCTAGGCTCTAATGTTTCTAAGCAAACAGTATTAATTATAGGAAAAGAAATGAATATCATATTAATTTAGAAATCTTCGAAGTTGCTTTCAGGTATCCTTGGGTCATTGAAAACAGGTGTTTTGTTTTGCTTTTTTTCTCATTAAAAAAAAAATCATGCTTAACTGCCTTAAAAGAGTAATCAGCTGATTTTTTAGCTTCAGAGACAAAGAGATAATTTGAGAAGTTTTTAATTGTTCCATGCCCAATGGAGGTAGCTGTATTTTCTATGACTCCCTGATATGAGGAGAAAGGTCACATTATAATCACAGAAAAAATTATGTTTATACTTCTAACAGTAAACCATCTATACTGTGTCAGGAAATATTTACTGATTCTACTATTATATTAGAATTTTATATCTGAGTGAAAGGATAGAAAGCGTATGAGTAATCAAAAGAACTTGGTTTTGGTAGTATGTAATTGCTCACTGGCTTTGAAATTTGGGGTATATTTTTTAAACTTAGAAATACATTCCATTAATTATATAGGCAGTCAAACAAATTTACCTCATAAAATTGTTTGAAGATCAAGTATCATATTTATAACATATAGAAAACAGTAAATGTTATAAAAATAATGCTTTAGGAATAATTATTCTGAGTAATATACTAAGTCTGAAGGATCCTCTGGCTTTGAATTCTGCTGTTAAACAGATGATTGTTTTCATTAAATATGTAATATATATCATCTTTTAATGTATGCATATGTTTTAGGTGTTCATAATCTGACTTCAATAATAAAACTGTAATATTAGAATTTTGAGCCCCATACTAAAAATAAAATAACTAATATCACAAAATTTAGTTACTTCATATCTACTTTTCACATGGCCATGGAAAACACATCAAAGGGAAAAATTGAACTTTTCTTTTATTGGCCTAGTCACAGTAGTTTAATAGAAAATTTTTTATTTTAAGAAGTCTTTATCTTTTGAAATAATACTATTGAACATAGGGAATGAGGTGCCATAATAGTCACAGAGGCTTTATAACTTAACACCGTTAGTCTTACGGCCTTGTGAAAGTCACTTAGTCATGTCCGACTATTTGTGACCCCATGGACTATACAGTCCATAGAATTCTCCAGGCCAGAATACTGGAGTGGGTAGCCCTTCCCTTCTCCAGTGGATCTCCCCAACCCAGAGATAGAACCCAGAGATCCCACATTCCAAGTAGATTATTTACCAGCTGAGCCACAAGGGAAGCCCAAGAATACTAGAGTGGGTAGCCTATCCCTCCTCCAGAGGATCTTTTTGACCCAGGAATCAAACCAGGGTCTCCTGCCTTGCAGGCGGATTCTTTACCAACTGAGCTATCAGGGAAGCCCTATGGCCTTAAAAGATCACAATTGCACAAAAATATATAGCATTGTTCTTCTCTATTATAAAACAAATCAAGAAATTCTGCAGCACTGATAAAATAGGATAAAGGAATTAACTGTGCTCCACATGGTCTTGATTATATGTCTGGGTGCAATTTCCTATTTGTGGCATAGTGGTCAGCAATCAATCAGTGTTATAGCTCTACTTTGAAGGGGTAGTGGTAGATACCCCTGAGTTTAGAGCAGCTGAATCATATGGAACTTGTGAAACCTGGTTACAGAAAAAAAGGAACTATATTAAGGGAGTTCCCATAGCTCTGTGCTGAGGTTTGCCATGAGTCCCTGGTTGAGGGCCAGACTGTGTGCATGAGCAGAGGTATGAGTGAGAAATAGTGGAACTCCAGTTCATTCATACACACAAAGGTAACATGTGGCTAAGACTCTGAGAATCCAGCTGAGACACTAGAAATGTCTCATGTTACAATCAAAGACTAATCGGTAGTAAGTCTTTCTCTAGACTTGCTCTATCAGATCTTAAACAAAACCTGTAGGAGACAGAATTTTGAGGTTGAGAGGCTTGTGTAGCACTTTGGATCTTCTCCAAAATGAAATGAAAAACAAAGCCTACAATAGCATTCAAGGTATAAACTAGTAATTAAACTACATAGTAGACTGTAAATACACACTTTTCAGAAGAAAATAACATACTCCTAATCTAATCAAGAACAATGCCTGGTATACAGAAATTACTAAACAGACAAAGAAATAGGAAAACAGGATTCCTAGTCAAGAAGATAGGCACTGCTAGTAGAAACAAATCAATGCCAAGATGGCTCATAAGTTGGCTCTAGCAAAATTATTTTAAGGCAGCTATTATATCCAAAGAACTAAAGGAATATGTGTTGATATAATTAAAGGAAAATATGATCAAAAGAGTGAAAATTTAGGAATTCTAAGTAGAGAACAGAAAAACATAAAAATAAACTAGATGTAAAACCCAGAATTGAAAGTTACAATAACTAAATAGAAAAATTCACTGGTTGGTTTTATAAAGATTTGAAAATAGCAAAAGAATCAGTAAATGTGATGAGAAGTCAACAGAAAATCTGTGGGGCTGTGGTAAAGAATCTTCCTGCCAATGCAAGAGATGAAAGAGACACAAGTTCAATTCCTGGGTTGGGAAGAGCCTCTGGAGGAGGAAATGACCACCTGCTCCAGTATTTTTGCCTGGAAAATTTCATGGATAGAGAAGCCTGGTGAGTTACCATCCATGGGGTCACAAAAAGTCAGACACAACTGAGCAGCTAAGTACACACATACACACAGAGAGAAAGAATATAGTTTAAATAAAATACACAAAGCAGGAGGCATCTCTGGGAAAACAAGAAATATTTAGAAGGAGAAAATATGGAGTGGAAAATAATATTTTTTAAAAACAATACAAAGGAAATTTTCCCAAATTCAATAAAACATAGTGACTTACAGAAGTGGTGATGACAGAGAACCTACTTACAGTCACTTACAGTAACAGTTGCATCCTCACCTGTATATAGGTTTTTCAAGAGGCAGCTCAGGAGGTCTGCTATTCCCATCTCTTTCAGAATTTTCCACAGTTTATTGTGATCCCCACAGTCAAAGACTTTGGCATAGTCAATAAAGCAGAAATAGATGTTTTTCCGGAATCCTCTTGCTTTTTCGATGACCCAGCAGATGCTGGCAATTTGATCTCTGGTTCTTCTATCTTTTCTAAAACCAGCTTGGACCTCTGGAAGTTCATGGTTCATGTACTGCTGAAACCTGCCTTGGAGAATTTAGAGCATTACTTTACTAGCATGTGAGATGAGAGCAACTGTGCGGTAGTTTGAGCATTCTTTGGCAATTGCCTTTCCTTGGGATTGGAAGGAAAACTGACCTTTAACAGTCCTGTGGCCATTGTTGAATTCTTTGCTGGCATATTGAGTTGCAGCACTTTCACAGGATCATCTTTTAGGATTTGAAATAGCTAAACTGAAATTCCATCACCTCCTCTAGCTTTGTTCATAGTGATGCTTCCTAAGGCCCACTTGACTTTGCATTCCAGGATGTCTGGCTCTAGGTGAGTGATCACACCATTGTAGTTATCTGGATAATGAAGTCTTTTTTGTACAGTTCTTCTGTATATCCTTGCCACCTCTTCTTAATATCTTCTGCTTCTGTTAGGTCCATACCATTTCTGTCTTTTATTGAGCCCATCTTTGCATGAAATGTTTCCTTGATATCTCTGATTTTTCAGCCTCTTAAGAAATCTGTATGAAGGTCAGGAAGCAACAGTTAGAACAGTACATGGAAAAACAGACTGGTTCCAAATAGGAAAAGCAATACATCAAGGCTGTATACTGTCACCCTGCTTATTTAACTTATATCCAGAGTACATCATGAGAAACGCTGGGCTGGATTAAGCACGAGCTGGAATCAAGATTGCCAGGAAAAATATCAATAACCTCAGATATGCAAATGACACCACCCTTATGGCAGAAAGCAAAAAAGAGATTAAGAGCCTCTTGATGAAAGTGAAAGAGGAGAGTGAAAAAGTTGGCTTAACCCTCAACATTCAGAAAACTAAGATCATGGCATCTGGTCCCATCACTTCATGGCAAATAGATGGGGAAACAGTGGAAACAGTGGCTGATGTTATATTTTTGGGCTCCAAAATCACTGTAGGTGGTGACTGCAGCCATGAAATTAAAAGATGCTTACTCCATCGAAGGAAAGTTATGATCAATCTAGACAGCATATTAAAAAGCAGAGACATTACTTTGCCAACAAAGTTCTGTCTAGTCAAAACTATGGTTTTTATAGTAGTCATGTATGGATGTAAGAAATGGACTATAAAAAAAGTTAAGCGCCGAAGAATTGATGCTTTTGAACTGTGGGTGTTGGAGAAGACTCTTGGGAGTCCTTGGACTGAAATGAGATCCAACTAGTCCATCCTAAAGGAGATCAGTTCTGAGTGTTCTTTGGAAGGACTGATGTTGAAGCTGAAACTCCAATATTTTGACCATCTGATGCAAAGAGCTGACTCATTTGAAAAGACCCTGATGCTGGGAAAGATTGAAGTCCAGAGAAGGGGATGACAGAGGATGAGATGGTTGGATGGCATCACCAACTCAATGGACATGAGTTTGAGTAAACTCTGGGAGCTAGTGATGGACAGGGGGCCTAGCGTGCTGCGGTTCATGGGGTCACAAAAAGTCAGACACCACTGAGGGACTAAACTGAACTGATAGTTATGCAAAAACTTTTATTTAGGGAAAAAAATTATATGCTCATTATAGTCAAATTGCTGGAATGTTATTTTAAGAATAAATATTTAATGTATACAGAGAAAAAGGCATATTAGAGTAATAAAATAAAAAATAATATTTCTTTCAGAGAAAGTAGGAAAAATAATAAATATCAGAACATATATCTAGGAAATTTAAAAGGGATAATACAGAAGTTAATAAAGTCAAAAGTGACTTTTTAGAACAAATTAAGAAAAATTTTAAGTCCATAATAAGATTGCCTAGAAATGAAAAGATGGGGAACATATACATTAAAAGTATTAGGGACAAAGGTCTTAAATGACTGCAAATCAATTAAATATTGAAATGAACTATTAACAAAAATTCATGTCAATAAAATTGACCATATAGACAATAATTTGAAACAATTTACCAAAACTTACTCTGGATCAGATAAATTTGAAGAGCTATTTAGTACTGAATTAATCATAAATTATTGTTTGAATTTATAATCAAAGTGCATATAACAAATATCATGCCTAGATGCTTACTCTACTGAATTCTACAAAAATTTTAAGAAGTAATCATAGCAGTTCTAAGTAAACTCTTTCAGTAAAGGGAACACTAGCCAATTTAATTTACAAGGCCAATATAATGTTGATACAATAATCTGACAAAGGTATTTAAGTGAAACTGAAAACTGAAAGTGTTAGTCACTCAATCGTGTCCAACTCTTTACAACCCCATGGTCTGCAGCCTGCCAATTTCCTCCGTCCATGGGATTCTCCAGGCAAGAATACTGGAGTGGGTTCCCATTTCTTCTCCAGTGATCTTCCAAACCCAGGGATGGAACTGGGTCTCCTTCATTGCAGGCTGATTCATTACTGGCTGAGCCAATGCAAATGTATTTAACAGAATATTAGGAAATTGAAGTCAGCACTGTATAAAAAGGATAAATCTATCACTACCAGCAAGACTTACCCTAAGGATGAAGGGTTCATTCAACAATTAAAAATAAATCATTGGGCTGTGTGTGTCTGTGTGTGCATGTGCATGCTCAGTCGTGTCCAACTCTATGACACCAAAGTACTGAAGCCCACCAGTTCCTCTGTCCATGAGGTTTTCATCATATTAATAGGAAAAAAGAAATAAAATCACACAATTATCTGAATATAAAAAGCAGAAAGAACATTTGAATAAATATGCCATGTTTATCACAAAGATTTTCTACAAGCTTAGGGTAAACCTTTCTCAACCTTATAAAGAACACCTATTAAAACCCTGCAGCTGACATCACAGTTAATGGCCAAAGACTAATTGCTTTCTCCTTTAAAACAGCCACAATTCAAGGATGATTGGTCTCATCATTTTATTCAATATTGTACTAGATTCCTAGCCAATGTAATATATATAATAAAAACAAAAGGTATAAAAGTTAGAAAGGGTGATGAAAAAAATGTCTCTATTTGCAGAATTCTTTGCCTAAAATTTCATGTAGAATCTACCCCCTCAAAACTACTAGAATTAATGAGAGGATATAGCAAGACTCTGTAATATAACTAAATAACCAAAGCATGGAAACATTTTAAAAATACCATTTAGTATAGCACCATAATAATGAAATATAAAAAATTACATTTAAGAAAGGATTTCTACATAGAAAAATTTTAAATAAACTGAGGGAAAAATATTTAAATAAATGTTGACATATGCCATTTAAATTGGAAAAATTATATTTTAAGATGTTCCTCAAATTTATCTAGTCATCAAAATGCAACTTCAAAATCCCAATTGATGAGACATTCTATAGTTTATATTGTAATGAAAAGGATCTAAAACAGCCAAGGAGGAAGAGAGAAAGGAAGGAAGGGAGGGAGGAAGAGAGAAAGAGAGAGATTGAGATATTGAGAGAGAGGAAATCAGGAGAATATATCTGAATAATAAAACTACTTGACTTCAAAACTACTATTAATCAAGAAAGTGTGGTGTTGGCTTAAGAAAATGATATATAAATCAATGAAAAATTATAGAGAATATAGAAATAGACAATACACACACACAAACATTATTCAAATTTCTATGAAAGTAATTTCATGGCAAAAATAATTTTATCTTCAGCAAACCATTAAGTCTGTTAAATAACACATCTATCCCTACTTCATCTCTACCAACATATGCTTATAAATATAAAATACAAAATCTAAGCTCAATTAAAAAAGAAAACACATAGAATATCCTCACAATAATCAATTATTTCTCTTATCATACACAAATATACAACACTAATATTTAAAAGGCAATACTGTCGAATACTGTGGTAACATTGGACTTCATGTATATTAAGAATTTTACTCTTCAAAATATCACTGAAAAAAATTAAAGTGCAAGCAGCTGGGAAAAAGTGTTTGCATAAAAATGCTTAGCAAAGAATTTATATCCAGAATATAAAAAGAACTCTAATAGTAATAATAAGAGGAATATAGTCTAGTAAAAATGGCAAAAAACTAGAACAGATATCTCACAAAACATATATAGAAACATTCAAAATACATATGAAAACAATTTTAACATCATTAGTCAATAAAGAAATTTAAAAATAAAATACTGAAACATTAATCAGCAATATAAACCAATAAATGACCAAGGCAGACTACATGGAAGACTCTCAAAAAATTTATGCTGAGTGAAGGAAGCTCTGAATTATGGAAACAAAATGCACATACTACATCATACCATGTATGCAGAATTTTAGAGACAGAAAAAAATCAATTAAAAGTGAGAGAAATCAGACTGGTACTTTCATGAGTGAAGAAAAAGTTCATTGCAAAGGAGCACAAGAGAATTTTCTAGGGTGTAGAAAATGTTCTATATATTGATATAGATTGGAGTTACATATGAAAACCACAACCACAGAAAACTAATCAAACTGATCACATGGATCACAACTTTAAGTCAATGAAACTATGAGCTATGCCATGTAGGGCCACCCAAGCTGGATGGGTGAGGGTGGAGTGTTCCAATAAAACATGGTCCATTGGAGAATGGAATGGCAAACCACTCCAATATTCTTGCGTTGAGAACCCCATGAACAGAATGAAAAGGCAAAAAGACACTGAAAGATGAACTCTCCAGGTTGGTAGGTGCTGAATATACTACTGGAGAAGAGCAGAGAAATAGCTCCAGAAGGAATGAAGATATTGAGATAAACCAGAAACAACACCCAATTGTGGATGTGTCTTGTGGTGGAAGTAAAGTCCAATGCTGTAGAGAACAATGTTGCAAAGGAACATGGAATGTTAGGTCTATGAATCAAAGTAAATGGGAAATGGTCAAACAGGAGATGGCAAGAGCAACATCCACATTTTAGGAATCAGTGAACTAAACTGTAGAGCAACAAGTGAATTTAATGCAGATGATCATTATATCTACTGCAGGCAAGAATCCTTTAGAAGAAATGAAGTAGGCTTCATAGTCAACAAGAGTCCGAAATGCAGTGCATGGGTGCAATCTCGAAAACAATAGATTGATCTCTGTTCTTTTCCAAGGCAAACCATTCAATATGACAGTAATCCAAGTCTATGCCCCAACCAGTAATGCTGAAGAAGCTGAAGCTGAATGGTTCTATGAAGACCTACAAGACCTTCTAGAACTAACAACAAAAAATGATGTCATTTTCATCAAAGGGGACTGGAATGCAAAAGCAGGAAGTCAAGAAACACCTGGAGTAACAGGCAAGTTTGGCCTTGGGGTTCAAAATGAAGCAGGGAAAAACCTAACAGAGTTGTGCTAAGAGAACACAAACACCCTCTTCCAGCAACACAACTGATGACTCTACACATGGACATCACCATGTGGTAAATAATGAAATCAGATTGATTATACTCTCTGCAGCCAAAAATGGAGAAGCTCAGCAAAAACAAGACCAGGAGCTGACTGTGGCTCAGATCATGAACTACTTATTGCCAGATTCAGACTTAAATTGGATAAAGTAGGAAATACCACTAGGCCATTCAGATATGACTTAAATCAAATCTCTTATGATTATATAGTGGAAGTGACAAATAGATTCAAGGGATTAGCTCTGGTAGACAGAGTGCCTAAAGAATTATGGATGGAGGTTTGTGACATTGTACAGGAGGTGGTGATCAAAACCATCCCCAAGACAAAGAAGGGCAAAATGGTTGTCTGAGGAAGGCTTACAAATAGCTGAGAATAGAAGAGAAGTGAAAGGCAAGTGAGAAAAGGAAAGATATACCCAACTCTAAATGCAGAGTTTCAAAGAATAGCAAGGAAAGATAAGAAAGCCTTCCTAAGTGAACAATGAAAAGAAACAGAGGAAAACAATAGAAAGGGAAAGACTAGAGTTCTCTTCAAGAAAATTAGAGACACCAAGGGAATATTTCATGCAACTATGGGCACAATAAAGGAAAGAACCTTACATTTAATTGTATGTAAATCATATACATGCACATTTCATTGTATGTAAATCACATACATGCACATTTAATTGTATGTAAATCATATATGCAAAGATGAAAAATACAGTGATAATATGAGAGTGGATGTGAAACTCATCATAACATGATACAATGCTTTGTTTTTTAACATAGGCATTCACATTTAAATTTCATTTTCTATCCACTACAAGTACAGGTACTGAATTGATGTTACAGATGATGCAGTCAGAATCCACAGATGTTCATTAGTCTCAAGACTGTCACTTGTCTCAGAATCCTCACCTAGTATTAGATTATTTCAAAGGTATTTTCTTTAATGAAAAACACACAGCTGAAAATATGTTTATAACTTTTAAGCTGCATTATATAGTAATTGTTTTGAATCCCTTCAAAGCATTTTTACAGGATTAATAACTTTTTTGTTTATGTAGTTTTTTTATGCTCACTTTTTTTTATGTTGAGTAATGACAAAATTGATATTTGAAAATCTTTGGGTTGGAGAGGGGTTTGATTATCAAAGTGACATCTGAATAAACTGCAGAAGTTGAATGTTAAGTTCAACTGTTAACATGATTGTTTTCAGCATGAAAAGAAGCATGTATATTTCAAAACTGACAGTATATTTTATTTAATATGCCATCCATTTTACTGTGCTGTGAAATTGCATTTTATTGCTAAACAAAAGGGGTGTAAATTAACATCCTGGATTGGTCTACAGTCATCTTCAAATCCCATTTCTCCAGTGAAGAGAGCATGTCTGACAGAAGTAAACAAACAAAAAGAAGCTGCAATGCACTGTGGACCCACAATTCCACCATTAAACTACAATTTATTTCAGTTGTATGGCAACAGTTTTATAGTGATAGTGCTTTGGAACCTTGACAAAGTCAACTCATTTTGTCATGTTATTCACTTCTAAACCAAAGAATGGGTTGGTCCTTAGTAAGGAACGGGCTTTGCTGGTGGCTCACATGGTAAAGAATCTGCCTGCAATGTGGAGATTTGAGTTCAACCCTGGGTCAGGAAGATCTCCTGGAGAAGGTAATGGCCATCCACCCCAGTATTTTTGCCTGGAGAATCCCATGGACAGAGGAGCCTGGCAGCCTATACTCCATGGAGTCATAAAAAGTCTATACAACTGAGCGAATAACACTTTCACAGTTTAGTAAAGAACAAAGCTGTGTTAACATACAAATCCTTGACCTTTTGTGCTTATTCTTTTTTCTAAGATGAAAGAGAAACGCCAGGGAGACTTTATAAATCTCCAAGTGACTTATGTCAAAGAATGAACCTAGTCTTAAGAAAAGTAAAGGAAACATTTTTTTGCTAGTATTTATAATTGATGAAAGACGTAGAAAAGGCAAAACACCACAAATATCAATGATTTAAGACTGTGAAAAGAGAAAAGAAGAGATTCAATTTTTCCTGGTCAGTCATGTGTAAAGAGGAATGTTATTAATATTGCACATTCAAATCAAAGTCTATCTTTAGAATATTTTTATGTCACCAAGATTTCAGACACACCTCTAGTTATAACAGTTAGAAATAAATGAGCCGTAGTAGATCACAGAGCTCATTCTATGCCATATTCACTTCAATTTTCCCGAAGCAGATGTATGAATGCTCTTAACCAGAAGGCCAGAAGAATACTGCATTTCAGAATTCATGACAGTTATTATAATTTCAAAAAAATAAAAAAAAACATATACCAATAACAGATGGTCTAAAAATTACTGTGCACATTTTATGTATAATTCTACTAAATGCCAGGGTACAACAGGAATTACAAAAAGGAGAAAAATGTTAGAGATCAGATAATTTTAAATGATTTCTTACTTTCTTACTTTGTAAGAAAAAGGAGCTTTTACTTTTAAATTATTTGATAATTTTTATATGATACATTTAATTTTGCGAAGTATCCTATTACCCCAAAGATTGTCCATTTTATTTCATATCATATAGCTTTCATCTTATATTACATATTCTACTATTTTTAATTTCAGTATTAAGTCTCTACATAGCAAATTACATGCCTAAGTCACATTTTTAAATGATATTAAAACTTGATTTCCCTTAATCCAGGCTCACAATCTGTATGTTTGCCTACCAATTTTAAGCAAGCAGCATGTAGCTGAAGTAGCCTAATATAGATCCAGTATCCTATCATTTTGCCTTTTCATACTGTTCATGGGGTTTTCAAGGTAAGAGTTCTGAAGTGGTTTGCCATTCCCTCTCCAGTGGACCGCATTCTGTCAGACCTCTCCACCATGACCCAACTGTCCTGGGTGGCCCCACACTGCATGGCTTAGCTTCACTGAGTTAGACAAGGCTGTGGTCTGTGTGATCAGATTGGCTAGTTTTCTGTGATTGTGGTTTCAGTTGTCTGCCCTCTGATGCCCTCTCGCAACACCTACCGTCTTACTTGGGTTTCTCTTACCTTGGACGTGGGGTATCTCTTCACGGCTGCTACAGCAAAGCGCAGCGGCTGCTCCTTACCTTGGACGACGAGATCTCCTCAGGACGGCCCCTCCTGACCTTGAACGTGGAGTAGCTCCTCCCACCCTCCTGCGCCTGCGCAGCCGCTCCTTGGACGTAGGGTAGCTTCTCTCGGCCACCGCCCCTGACCTCTGATGTGGGGTAGCTCCTCTCCGCCACGCTTCTGCGCGGTCCATCACAGCCGGCACACTTCTGCGCGGTCCCTCACACAGGAAAGAGTGGAAGCAGTGTCAGACTTTATTTTTCTGGGCTCCAAAATCGCTGCAGGTGGTGACTGCAGCCATGAAATTAAAAGACACTTACTCCTTGGAAGGAAAGTTATGACCAACCTAGATAGCATATTAAAAAGCAGGGACATGTGTTCCTCATCCTGAACCATGTAAACCCATGGCTGATTCATGTCAATGTATGGCAAAAACCACTACAATACTGTAATTAGCCTCCAACTAATACAAATAAATGGGAAAAAATAAATTAAAAAAAATCAAAATTAAAAATAAAACAAAAAGCAGAGACATTACTTTGCCAACAAAGGTTCATCTAGTCAAGGCTATGGTTTTTCCAGTAGTCATGTATGGATGTGAGATTTGGACTGTGAAGAAAGCTGAGCGCTGAAAAATTGATGCTTTTGAACTGTGGTGTTGGAGAAGACTCTAGAGAGTCCCTTAGACTGCAAGGACATCCAACCAGTCCATCCTAAAGGAGATCAGTCCTGGGTGTTCATTGGAAGGACTGATGCTGAAGCTGAAACTCCAATACTTAGGCCACCTTATGTGAAGAGTCGACTCACTGGAAAAGACCCAGATGCTAGGAGGGATGTGGGCAGGAGGAGAAGGGGCCGACAGAGGATGCGATGGCTGGATGGCATCACCAACTCGATGGACGTGAGTTTGAGTAAACTCCCAGAGTTGGTGATGGACAGGGAGGCCTGGCGTACTGCGATTTATGGGGTCGCAAAGAGTCAGACACGACTGAGCGACTGAACTGAACTGAGATCCAGTGTACCTGCTTCCCTTGTGGCTCAGATGGTAAATAATCCGTCTGCAATGTGGGAGACCTGGATTTGATCCCTGGGTCAGGAAGATCCCCTGGAGAAGGAAATGGCAACCCACTCTGATACTCTTACCTGGAGAACTCCATGGACAGAGGCAGGCTATAGTCCAAGGGGTCCCAAAAAGTTGGGCATGACTGAACAGTTAACACTCACTCACTAATCCCACACCTGGCATTTATATGGCTAGTAATTTGGTTCCAAATAGGGAAAGGAGTACTTCAAGGCTGTATATTGTCACCCTGCGTATTTAACTTATATGCAGAGTACATCATGTGAAACGCTGTGCTGGAAGAAGCACAAGCTGGAATCAAGAATGCTGGGAGAAATATCAATAACCTCAGATATGCAGATGACATCACCTTTATGGCAGAAAGTGAAGAGGAACTAAAAAGCCTCTTGATGAAAGTGAAAGGGAGAGTGAAAAAGTTGGCTTAAAGCTTAACATTCAGAAAATTAAGATCATGGCATCTGGTCCCATCACTTCATGGGAAATAGATGGGGAAACAGTGTCAGACTTAATTTTTGGGGGCTCCAAAATCATTGCATATGGTGATTGCAGCCATGAAATTAAAAGACACTTACTCCTTGGAAGGAAAGTTATGACCAACCTAGATAGCATATTAAAAGGCAGAGACATTACTTGGCCAGCAAAGGTTCATCTGGTCAAGGCTATGGTTTTTCCAGTGGTCATGTAAGGATGTGAGAGTTGGACTGTGAAGAAAGCTGATTGCTGAAAAATTGATGCTTTTGAACTGTGGTGCTGGAGAAGATTCTTGAGAGTCCCTTGGACTGCAAGGAGATCCAACCAGTCCATCCTAAAGGAGATCAGTCCTTAATATTCATTGGAAGGACTGATGCTGAAGTTGAGTTCAGTACTTTGGCCACCTCATGAGAAGAGTTAACTCTTTGGAAAAGACCCTGATGCTGGGAGGGATTGGGGGCAGGAGGAGTAGGGGACGACAGGGGATAAGATGGCTGGATGGCATCACCGACTCGATGGACATGAGTTTGAGTAAACTCTGGGAGTTGGTGATGGACAGGGTGGTCTGGTGTGCTGCGATTCATGGGGTCGCAAAGAGTTGGACACGACTGAGCGACTGAACTGAACTAATTTGGCAAAACGAAGTTTTCTCAAAACCTTAATGTTCCTCATCCTCACTGAAGCAAATTAGGGATTTATGCTTCCTTTCACATACTGTTCCCTCTGACTCTTAGACTTTTGGCCTCACAACAACTATAATCAGAAAAGTCATTTACTAAATGTCTTGATAAAAACACATGAGCAGCTCTTTATAGAAAGAAGTAGACTAGAGTGAAGTTCTTGGGGGAGAAAGTAATGGGGTGTTCTGGAATGAATGACTAAGTTGGGTAGACAAAAATATATAACAGGTTAAAGTTGATTAAATTACTATTCCCAGAGAGGAAAACATACTTAAAACTCTTCAAATGAATAACAGTAAACATTTCCAAGGAGCTGATTTTATATCTTCTTTACTGATTACTTTTTCTTTCTCTGTAAGCCTATCATGTATTAACCTGTGTCAACTGTATTTTTTGATCCATCTGCATACATATATTTTGAGTCTTGTCACCTGAATTTATCACCATTATGATAGTTCATTTGAAGTTCAGACATTGGTAAAGGATGCTAGGATTAGAGGAGTAGTAGTAGTAATAGCAGCCACTAGTAGCAACTTAATTTCTCTCTCTGAATGTAAATAAAATTTATTACACTGTCAATTCTCTACTCTTTTACTTAGAATATGTACAAAAATATGCATCAATATGCAAGAAACAAGAGATTTTTGTCATAAAATACTCTGCATATTTAATTAACTTTTAAAACTTTTGTTGACAGTCTAATAACATTATATTCCAACACAAGCCTTGACAATCCAGAAAATTCTCCTTATCAGATGTTATATTTTAGATTGTAAAGAAACTATAGTTAACCATAGCTTTAAAAGACAGTACTTTGCATTATTTTGTGTCTGATTTTTATTTTTTTTTTTTAGTTTTTAGGTATTTATTTTTCTTTTTTAAAAAAGCATAGAGCTGAATTTGCATCATTTAATTACATTTAATCTTATTTTCTTTTATATTTATATTTATGCTTCTATAATCACTCATTATTTGAGTGTTCCAGATCATTTATTATGTCAAATTTTTATAAGATTTACAGAGAGATATACATAAAAGAGCATACTGTAAATAATTATCAGAACAAAAACAAGATATGCCAATGATTGCATATGCAACTATAAAAATTCAAAATTATTATGATAAATTTTGTTCTTTGATTTTTATTATTCAGACACTCAAAATAAATTTATGTTAATTAATTTATTTATTGACTATATATGTAATGCTCACAAATTTGCTATAGATAGACAAATGCAGAATAATCCTTTTTGGTCTATTTCCCCTCTGATTAAATAAAGACTGGTATACAGGCTTTTGCTATCTACTTGATAAAATAATACACCTTCTAATTATATACTGAAACATTTTAATTCCCAGTGGCAACATCTGAGCAGTTTCTGAACTAACATCTTAAATTTCTTAATAGGAAGTAACAAATGTTTAGGTGTTCAGTGACTTTTCATTAATAAGGACAAATTGATATTATCAAACTAAATTAGGAGACATAAAATGATTAAAATAGACTTTTAATAACATAGATATTCTCTTATGAATCTTTTTGCACGGTGTTCTTTTAGCTCTGTATTTTGTGAAACTCTTTTAAGTTTGCAAGAGTATTTGTCTAGATATTGGCAGACTCTTTGGCTAACTGTGCAAGCATTTCCCAAACCAAATCCCTGCTGATACAAGAGTAAAGGCAAAATAGAATCCACTGTATTCTGGCCAAGGTTGCTTTCTAGCCCCTGTCTCAATATTTCCCAGTTTTTATTCAGGACATTAAAATTACACTTTGCTAGGATATGATTTCCATATACCCCCTGTGCAAATAGGCCAAAGTAATAAATTAAATATTTTCTTGTTCATAAATTGTGAACTTAATCTCATAGATTAATGTTTTCTGCTGGCTGAAATAAATAATTTGATTAGCATACCCAGAGATACCTTAAGGTTTTCTTTTAAGAAAATAACACTCTATAGAGATTTTTGATAAAAGATTACGTATGTGTCCTATAATCCAGTCGGATTTATACTGGTGTTAATCTTGTTGATTTTTAAAAATTGTCTTCCTGTAATTTATAAGGTCAACAACATGGCCTGTTAGTTCTTACAGTACTACCTGTAAGTACTAGTACCTAACTACTAACTTACTACCTATAAGTACTACTCTTTTACTGAGTACGTTACCTTTCCCACATAATACATGCTTTATCACAGCTCTCTGACTCTGTCTCATCTCTGCATTTGGAGATATGACTTTATATCATATCATATCCTAAAAATACATTATAGCATGGATTCTGATTAGAGGAGACATCACCATCATAGGGACAAAAATTGATTATAGGAGTGAAAATAATCTGACTCATTTATATATAAGCACACATATTCATAAAGTATACATGAGGTATATACATATGTATATATATGTAATATTAAATTTTCTTATAGGGTTGATGAGGTTAAAATATAAAACTTTTTCTTAGAGAATGATAATGAAAAAAAAGAAAAGTTTGGGAAACACCAAGTTAGCATAAGGACCACTCATGTACAATACTGCTTTTTATGTTTGCTTAGCTTCACAGAGTCAGTGGTTTGTCAGTCATCTAAAGGGTGTTTGTAGTCACATATTTTCTGCTTATGGCTCCAAAATATCAACCACCACTTTGTAATTCCTTACTTTTTCCTAAAGCTTTATCAAAACTGAATTTGATTCAAATAGTCTCCTTAGGTTTAAGGACAATGCATGCCTAATTGTACATTACAATCCCCGTACCAGCCAGAAATGCTCAGAGGGCTCAAGCAAACCTTGTGCATACCAGGACCCAGAGATCCCACAGAGATGGAGACAGAACTGTGTTTAAGTGTCTCCTGTGGAGGTCTGGGTCAGCAGTGGCCTGCCTCAGGGGCAGGCGCTCTGGGTGCAGCAGACCTGGGTATGGCATAAGCCCTCTTTGAGTAGGTCACCATTAACCCCACCATAGGGCTGCCAGAACTTACACAGGGCTGGAAAACAAATTCTTGGTGGGCATAAACAGAACCTTCTGTGCACCAGGAACCAGGAGAAAGGGGAAGTGACCCCAAAGAGACTGACCCAGACTTGCCCAGAAGTGTCCAGGAGTCTCTGGCAGAGGCGTGGGTCAGTGGTGGCCTGCTGCAGGGCTAGGGCATTGAGTGTAGTAATGCTGCAAGGGAACTTTTGAAGGAGGTCACCATCATCTTCATTACCTCCACCATAGTTTGGTCCAGGTAAATAACGGGGAGGGAACTCAGCCCCATCCATCAACAGAAAATTGAATTAAAGATTTACTGAACATTTACTGAACCAATTTCCCCCTCATGCAGTTTCTCCCATCAGGAAACTTCCATAAGCTTCTTACCCTTCTCCATCAAAGGGCAGATAGACTGAAAACCACAATCACAGGAAACTAACAAATCTGATCACATGGACCACAGCCTTGTCTAACTCAGTGAAACTGGGCGTGGCTCCCAGTAGAGCCACCCAAGACAGACGGGTCATGGTGGAGAGGTCTGACAGAATGTGGTCCACTGGAGAAGGGAATGGCAAACCACTTCAGTATTCTTTCCTTGAGAACCCCATGAAAAGTATGAAAAGGCAAAAAGATAGGACACTGAAAGATGAATTCCATAGGTCGGTAGGTGCCCAATAGGCTACTGGAGATCAGTGGAGAAATAACTCCAGAAATAATGAAGAGATGGAGCCAAAGAAAAAACAACACCCAGCTGTGGATCTGACTGGTGATGGAAGTAAAGTCTGATGCTGTAGAGATCAATACTGTATAGGAACCTGGAATGTAAGGTCCATGAATCAAGGTAAACAGGAGACAGCAAGAGTGAACATTGACATTTTAGGAATCATTGAACTAAAATAGACTGGAAAGGGTGAATTTAACTCAGAAGACCATTATATATACCACTATGGGCATGAATCCCTTAGAAGAAATGGAGTAGTCATAATAGTCAACCAAATGCAGTACTTTGATGCAGTCTCAAAAACAACAGAAAGATCTCTCTTCATTTTTCAGGTAAACTGTTCAATATCACAGTAATCCAAGTCTATACTCTGACCAGTAATGCTAAAGAAGGTGAAGTTGGACGATTCTGTTAAGACCTACAAGAACTTCAAGAACTAACACCCAAAACAGATGTCCTTTTCATTATAGGGGACTGGAATGCAAAAGGAGGAAGTCAAGAGATACCTGGAGTAACAGGCAAATTTGGCCTTGGAGTACAGGTTGAAGCAGGGCAAAGGCTAATAGAGTTTGCCAAGAGAACACACTGGTCATAGCAAACACCCTCTTCCAACAACACGAGGACATCACCAGATGGTCAATACTGAAATCAGATTGATCATAGTCTTTGCAGCCAAAAATGGAGAAGTTCTATACAGTCAGCAAAAACAAGACCAGGAGTTGATGTGGCTCACACCATTCAGTTATGACCTAAATCAAATTCCTTATGATTATACAGTGAAAGTGACAAGTAGATTCAAGGGATTAGATCTGATAGACAGAGTGCCTGAAGAACTGTTGACAGAAGTTCCTGACATTGTATGGGAGGGAGTGATCAAGATCATCCCTAAGAAAAATAAATGCAAAAAGGCAAAATGGTTGTCTGAGTAGCCCTTACTTCCTGAAACTTACCTGTGAACAGAAGACAAGCGAAAGGCAAAGGAGAAATGGAAAGATATGCCCATTTGAAGGTAGAGTTCCAAAGAATATCAAGGAGAGATAGGAAAGCCTTTCTCAACAAGCAATGCAAAGGAATAGAGGAAAACAGTAGAATGGGGAAATCTAGAGAGCCCTTCAAAAACATGAGTGATACCAAGGGAACGTTTCATGCAAAGATGGGCACAATAAAGGACAGGAATGGCATGGGCCTAACAAAGGAAAAGATATTAAGAAGAGGTGGCAAGGATACACAGAAGAACTGTACAAAAAAGATCTTCACAACCCAGATAATCATGATGGTGTGATCACTCACCTAGAGCCAGACATTCTGGAATGTGAAGTCAAGTGGGCCTTAGGAAGCTTCACTATAAACAAAGCTAGTGGAGATGATGGAAATCCAGTTGAACTATTTCAAATCCTAAAAGATGATGCTGTGAAAGTGTTGCACTCAATAGACCAGCAAATTTGGAAAACTCAGCAGTGGCCACAGAACTGGAAAAGGTCAGTTTTCATTTCAATCCCAAAGAAAGGCAATGCCGAAGAATGCTCAAACTACCACACAATTGCACTCATCTCACATGCTAGTAAAATAATGCTCAACGTACTCCAAGACAAGCTTCAACAGTATGTTAACCAAGAAATTCCAGATGTTCAAGCTAGATTTAGAAAAGGCAGAGGAACTAGAGATCAAATTGCCAACATCTTTTGGATCATCAAAAAAGCAAGAGAGTCCCAGAAAAATGTCTACTTCTGCTTTACTGGCTATGCCAAAGCCTTTGACTGTGTGGATTACCACAAACTTTTGAAAATTCCTAAAGGGATGGGAACACCAGACCACCTGACCTGCCTCTTGAGAAATCTGTATGCAGGTCAGGAAGCAACAGTTATAACGACATACAACAACAGACTTGTTCCAAATAAGGAAAAGAGTACATCAAGGCTGTATATTGTCATCCTGGTCATTTAACTTATATGCAGAGTACATCATGCAAAATGCTGGACTACATGAAGCACAAGCTGGAATCAAGATTGCTGGGAGAAATATCAATAACCTCAGATATGCAGTGACACCACCCTTATGGCAGAAAGCAAAGGAGAATTAAGGAGCCTCTTGATAAAAGTGAAAGAGGATAGTGAAAAAGTTGGCTTAAAACTCAACATTCAGAAAACTAAGATCATGACAAATGGTCCCATCACTTCATGGCAAATAGATGGGAAAACAATGGAAACAGTGACAGACTTTATTTTCTGGGGCTCCAAAATCACTGCATATGGTTATTGCAGCCAGGAAATTAAATGTTGCTTGCTACTTGGAAGAAAAGCTATGGCCAATCTAGGCAGCCTATTAAAAAGCAGAGACATTACTTTGCCAACAGAGGTCCATCTTGTCAAAGCTATGGTTTTTCCAGTAGTCATGTATGGATGTAAGAGTTGGACTATAAAGAAAGCTAAGCACTAAAGAATTGATGCTTTTGAACTGTGGTGTTGGCGAAGACTCTTGAGAGTCCCTGGGCTGCAAGGAGATCCAACCAATCCATCCTTTAATGGAAATCAGTCCTGAATATTCATTGGAAAGACTAATGCTGAAGCTGAAATGACAATATTTTGGCCACCTGATGTAAAGAACTGACTCATTTGAAAAGACCCTGATGCTGGGGAAGATTGAAGGCAGGAGGACAAGGGGATGACAAAGGTTGACATGGTTGGATGGTGTCACTGACTCAGTGGACATGAGTTTGTGTAAACTCCAGAAGTTGGCAGGGAGGCCTTACATGTGGCAGTCCATGGGGTCGCATAGCATCAGGCATGGCTGAGAGACTGAACTGAACTGAATCGTACATCATTTACTCAGTTTTATTTTCTTTTAACATTTAACTGAATCTATAGAAAATATAAGAATGATTACTTAATCACAGAGGCTGGGAAGCTGGAGAAAATTATTTGGAAAGAAATATCAAGCCAGAGGCCTATGAAAGGCAAGAAAGAAAGGTGAATCATAGTGGCGTGGATGTACTATGACCATTTAAATACATGGAGGCAAAGTAAAGAAAAAATTTCAGTCAGTTAAGGATTAAGAAAGAGATAGGGAGAAGGCAAAAATCTTCCTACTAGGAAGTATTTTTAGGGACCAAAAATATTAAAATGTTAATAAATTCTTAAATATTGTTAACCCATCTATTATTTGCATTAATATCATTGGTTCAAGTAGTAAAGTGGTTCTTATAATAAAAAATCTTAGGACAAAGCAGTCCAATGGCAATTTGGCACTGAACTATAAATCTTGTTTGTCTAAATTGGGAATGTTGAAAAGACCTTTGATTTCACACTGAGTTCATTTCTGAAGACAGTCAAGAAGCATAGGGTACAGTGAGTACTAGTGATGCTAAGGCAGCCACTTAGGCAGCTGTGTATTTAAGAGCTAGCCAGTCCCAGGTGGAGCATTGTATCATGGATCATGAAGCAATCACTTTTTTTCAATAAATTGCTGTTGTACACGGTGTTCTTAAATTATCCCATTGGGAAAACAAGTCTTATAGAGTGAGGGGAAAGGCCATGTGATAATTTCCAATAGCATAACCTGAGACTCAATTGTGAAATATAATTTATTTCTTCCTGACATGATGATATTGGGCTTATTGCCAAAGACCAGGCAACATATGCACTTAATGTAGAAATAGACAGCTGCCAGAATATCCATTTTCTTTGTCCCTCTAGAACCAAAAATAAATAACCAGTCAGCATTTTGTTTTGTAAAAGACAGAAATATATGTATACTTTCAGAAAAAAAAATCAAGAATCCATGTTTTCTGTTGTTTCCTTTTATTTACTGTTGTTCCTACTAAAAGTTTCCTTAAATTACAGCTTCAAATGCATTATGATATTACTCCTTTCCTTCCCTAACCTAATCTGTTCTTCTAGGAGTTCTGCAGTGTATTTTCTAAATCTCAATCCTTTTCAAAAACTTACAGTAGATCTCATTTCATACAGTGCTAATTAAAGATCTTCTCCGGTACTCACCTTTCTTGGTATGATTTGCATCTATCTGCCTAACTTTATCTGGTACCTCTTCCTTATAAGAACATTTTGTTTGAAGTAAATAATTTACTATTTTGAGTATATCACAGATTTCACAATTGCCATCCTTCTGTTCATATCACTTATATACTCTTTCAGATGTCTCCTCTATATTATTTTTTCTCTGACTCAGCATTCCCAGTCTCACACCATCAGTTAAAAGTTGTTCTATGACAAGAACCACTGCAGTATTGTGGAGTGATTGGCCTCCAACTAATAAAAAAAAAAAAAAAAAAGAAAGAAAGAAAGAAAAAGAAAAAAAAAGTTGTTCTCTACTTTATTCCCCTAAGATAAAATGTCATTTGACATATAGCAAGTAATTTATAACTATTGGTTTAATCCTTTCTCCAATCCTAATTTTAGGACTTGTTTAAATCTACTTTTCATTTTGCTTTAATTTAGTCATTACTTGCTAAAGGTTAATTACTTCAGAGTAAATGCCATGAATTTCTTTTTACACTGTATTCTATAATGCCTAACAAAGAGCATAGTATCTAAGGACAGTTAAACAAATTTGGTAAATTGAACTGAATACGCAAATTAGTGGATAAATGCATTAGGGATATATGCTACTTTTCACCCACATTATCTCTTCTCCTCCTTGTGCATGGCTAACCTCATATTCAAAGGTGCGAAGGTGAAAGCATTTCCTCTAAAGTCAGAAACAACAAGGGTGCCCACTCCTGCTACTTTTACTCAATAAACTATTGGAAGTCTTTGATGCAGCAATCAGAAAAGAAAAAGAAACCCAAACTGTAAAGGAGAAAGTAAAACTGTCATTGTTTGTAGATGACATTATGCTGTACATAGAAAATCTTAATGATGCCACCAGAAAGCTTCTAGAGTTCATCAATGAGTTTGGTAAAGTTGCAGAATACAAAATTAATATACAGAATTGCACTGTATTTCTACACTCTAACAAAAATCGATATGAAACAGAAATTAAGGAAACAATTCCACTTACCATAATATAAAAAGACTAAAATACCTAGGAATAAAGCAAGGGAACTCCAGAAAACTACTTTTGCTTCACTGACCATGCTAAAGCCTTTGACTGTGCAGATCACAACACATACTGTGGAAAATTCTTAAAAAGATGGAAATACAAGACCACCTACCTACCTTCTGAGAAACTTGTATGCAAATCAAGAAGCAACAGTTAGAACCAGACATGAAACAAGACTGGTTCAAAATTGGGAAAGGAGTACAGTAAGGCTATATATAGTCACTCTGCTTATTTAAGTTCCAAGGAGAGTGCATCATGCAAAATGTCTGACTGGATGAATCACAAGCTAGAATCAAGATTTCTAGGAGAGATGTCAACAATGTCAGATATGTAGATGATACCGTTCTAATGGCAGAAATTGAAGAGGAACTAAAGAGCCTCTTGGTGAAAGAGGAGAGTGAAAAAGCTGGCTTAAAACTCAACATTAAAAAAAAAAATACTAAGATCATGGCATCTGGTCCCATCATTTCACAGCAAATAGAAAAGGAAAACATGGCAACTGACAAATACAATTTTCTTGGGCTCCAAAATCACTAGGTTCTGTGACTATAGCCATTAAATTAAAAGAGGTGTGCTCCTTGGAAAGAAAGCTATGACAAACTTAGACATCATGTTAAAAAGCAGAGAGATCGTTTTGCCAACAAAGTTCCCTGTAGTCAAAGCTATAGCTTTTCTAGTAATCGTATGGATGTGAGAGTTGGACCGTAAAGAGGACTGAGCACCAAAGAATTGATGCTTTTGAATTGTGGTGCTGGAAAAGATTTTTGAGAGTCCCTTGGACTGTAAGGAGATCAAACCAGTCGATCCTGAAGGAAATCAATCCTGAATATTCATTGGAAATACTGCTGCTGAAGCCGAAGCTCCAGAACTTTGGGCACCTGATGTGAAGAGCCGACTTATTGGAAAAGGCCCTGATATTGGGGAAAATTGAAGGCAGGAGAAGGAGACAACAGAGGATGAAATAGTCTGATATCATCATCTACTCAATGGACATGAGTTTGAGCAATCTCTAGGAGATAGTGAAGAACAGGTGAGCCTGCTGCGCTACAGTCCATGGGATAACAGAGTTCAATGCAACTTAATGACCAAACAACAATAAAGCTACATAGGAAGTAAAAGAGTTGTACTTCAAAACCTGTAGAACACTGAAGAAAGAAATTTTAGATGACACAAACAGATGGAAAGATATACTTTGTTCATGGACTGGAAGAATTAATATGGTTAAAATAGCCATAATACCCTAGGCAATTACAGATTCACTGCAATCCCCATCAAATACCAACATTTTTCAAAGAATAGTAAGAAATAATTTTAAAATTAATATGGGAACACTTGCATGCCTGCATGTTAAGTCCCTTCAGTTATGTTCAACTCTTTCTGACCCTATGGACTATAGCCTGCCAGGCTCCTCTCTCCATGGGATTATCCAGACAAGAATACTGGAGTGGGTTGTCATGCCCTCCTTCCAGGGGATCTTTCCAACTCAAGGATCAAATCTGCATCTCTCATGTCTCCTGCATTAGCAGGCAGGTTCTTTACCACTAGTGCCACCTGGGAAGCCCAGAGTGTTAGTCGCTCAGTCATGTCCAGCTCTTTGTGAACCCATGGATTGTAGCCCAGCAGGCTCCCATGTCTATGGGATTTTCCAGGTAAGGTTACTGGAATCCTGGAATGGGTAGCCATTCCCTTCTCCAAGGTATCTTTCCAACCCAGGGATGAACTTTGGTCTCCTGGATTTCAGGCTGATTCTTTATCATCTGAGCCACCAGGGAAGCCCATGGGAACGCAAAAGACCCCAAATAGCCAAAATAATCTTAAGAACAGAGCTGGAAGTATCATGCTCCCTATTTTCAGGCTATACTATATGGCTGCAGTCATCAAAATAGTATGGCAATGGAACAAAAATAAACACATAGAACAATGGAAAAGAATATAGAGCTCAGAGATAAACCCATACATTTATGACCACCTAGTATATAACCAGGGGAGCTAAAAAATACAATGGGAAAGAAAAAGGCAGTCTCTTCAAAAAGTGGTAGCAGGACGATTGGACAGCTACATGTAAAATAATGAAATTAGAACATTTTCTCTCACCAAATACCAAAATAAACTCAAAATGGATTAAATACCATAAAGCCATTGGAAGAAAACATAGGCAGAACATTCTTTGATATAAATCATAACAATATTTGGGGGAATCTGTTTCCTACGGCAAAGAAAACAAATGCAAAAAAGGGACCTAGTAAGCTAAAAGTTATATAGTATAAGTTATAATATGTGGAATCTAAAAACTCAGATAAACTATTGAATATGAAAAATAATAATAACAGATATAGAGAACAAACTAGTGATTACCAGTTGAGAAAAGGAAGGAGGAGGACCCCGTACAAACTTCTATTTAAAAAACAAATGAGCTACAAGGATATATTGTTTAGCACAGATGATATAATCAATGTTTTATAATAACAATAAATGGAGAATAGTTCAAAAATTTTGAATCACTATGCCGCATACCTAAAACTGATATACAATAATTTAGGCTTCAAAATAAACTATAAACAAAATCATCTGGAAAGTAAGAAGACTCTTGTATGTTTTACCAAATAAAACAGATATATTGGCAGATATTCAAATGTGAAGAGTTGACTTGGATATCTAAAAAATAAAAATAAAATCACTATTCATCTTAAAATGTAAACAAATGATAATGCTGATACAATTACAAGCAATTTATATTTAAGCTACATGCTACTGCTGAGTGAAGAACAGATGGATAGTAACTTCACAAACATACATATATGAAGAACATTAGGAGTTAGGTTACCATGAAGGTGTCTAAAGAATATAGCCTCTTGCCATACAATCCCAGTCCAAGTCTATTTATATTACTCCAAACACAGGAGTACCATAGAAAGAGAAAGTACCAAGCCAGAATTCAGAATCTGTATGTGGCTTTGTTAATATCCTCTCTGATTGTCAGATTTTTATCTCTATAGTAAATGTGCAGGATTATATCCTCTCTGGAGATTTTTTTAACTCTAAGACTCCAGGAATCTGTTTAAATCTCATCTAAGATGTATACTAAAACTTTAAACTTGTTTTTTTCCTTGGGCAGAGGGAACAAATAGTTTTCTTTGTAGTTCCTAGTGCTTAAAATATCTTATTCATCCAGTTTACAATGGTGTCAAAAATCTCACCTTCAGTACTTAGTACTTATGGTTTAGATTATGACTCTGCATTAAGTAAAAATTTCACTGAGAGGTCATCTTAAACTGCCATATTTTCACATTACATTGTAATATTTTCAGATTTCTTTCAAACTGAACATCTAAATCCCAAGGACCATGGCCACCACAACAGCAGGTACACGAGACATTCAGGAAGAGATGTAGAGAGAGAAATTTTGATATTTTGACAGGGACGATAAAGACATCAGGCCATATTAGCAATATTTATTAGTAGTGCTTTATTGACTATGCCAAAGCCTTTGACTGTGTGGATCACAATAAACTGTGGAAAATTCTGAAAGAGATGGGCATACCAGACCACCTGACCTGCCTCTTGAGAAACCTGGATGCAGGTGAGGAAGCAACAGTTAGAACTGGACATGAAACAGCAGACTGTTTCCAAATAGGAAAAGGAGTACGTCAATGCTGTATATTGTCACCCTGCTTATTTAACTTATATGCAGAGTACATCATGAGAAACACTGGGCTGGAGGAAGCACAAGCTGGAATCAGGATGGCCGGGAGAAATATCAATAACCTCAGATATGCAGATGACACCACCCTTATGGCAGAAAGGGAAGAAGAAGTAAAGAGCCTCGTGATGAAAGTGAAAGAGGAGATTGAAAAAGTTGGCTTAAAGCTCAACATTCAGAAAACTAAGATCATGGTATCTGGTCCCATCACTTCATGGCAGTTAGATGGGGAAACAGTGGAAACAGTGGCTGACTTTATTTTTCTGGGCTCCAAAATCACTCCAGATTGTGATTGCAGCCATGAAATTAAAAGACGCTTACTCCTTGGAAGGAAAGTTATGGCCAACCTAGGCAGCATATTAAAAAGCAGAGATATTACTTTGCCAACAAATGTCTATCTAGTCAAGGCTATGGTTTCCCCAGTGGTCATGTATGGATATGAGAGTTGGACCATAAAGAAAGCTAAACATTGAAGAATTAATGCTTTTGAACTGTGGTGTTGGAGAAGATTCTTGAGAGTCCCTTAGACTGCAAGGAGATCCAACCAGTCAGTCCTAGAGGAAATCAGCCCTGAATATTCATTTGGAAAGACTGATATTGAAGCTGAAACTCCAATACTTTGACCACCTGATGTGAGGAGCTGACTCATTTGAAAAGACCCTAATGCTGGGATAGACTGAATGCAGGAGGAGATGGGGACAACAGAGGATGAGATGATTGGGTGGGATCACCGAGTCGATGGACCTGAGTTAGAGCAAGCTCTGGGAGTTGGTGATGAACAGGGAAGGCTGGTGTGCTGCAGTCCATGGGGTCACAAAGAGTAGGACACACCTGAGCGACAGAACTGAACTGAACCCCTCCATCTGTTCTTAGTATGCTTTATTCTAAAATTAATATTCATATCAGCACTATTCACAAGACGTAGAAGTAACCTAAATGTCCATCACAGATGAATGGATAAAGAAGATTTCGTGTGTATGTGTATATAGATAGATAGATATAGATAGATACATACATACACACAATGGAATATTAGTCATAAAAAGAAAGAAATTGTGTTATTTGCAGCAACATTAAGGCAACTATAGATCATTATACTAAATGAAGTAAATCAGACAGAGAAAAACCAATATTATATGTATCATTTATATGTGGAATCTAAAAAATAAATGATACAAATGAATTTATTTCCAAACCAGAAATAGACTCACAGACATAGGAAACAAACTTCTGGTTACCAAAAGAGATAGCCAGGGGGGGAATGGGAAAGATAAAGTAGGGTTTTGATATTAACATATACACATTGATATTTATTTGAAAAATATCATTAGGATTTTGGTAGGAATTGCATTGAATCTACTAATGTCTTTGAGTAGTATGGATATTTTAACAGTATTACTACTTACACCCATGGGCATGTGATCTGTTTCCATTTATTTGTGTTTTCTTCAGTTTCTTACACCTGAATGGTTAAAGTAATTCCTAAGGGTTTGTTTTGTTTGTTTTGTTTTTGGATAGGCTATTGTTTTTTATTTCTTTTCCTGGTAGTTTGCTCTTACTGAATACAGATGCAACTGATTTTCATAATTTGAATTTTTATCCTCAACAGGTTATTATTAACCCTAGCATTATCTTGACTTTTTAATCTACTTATATAAAATGCTATATAATCACTTTAACTTGCATAATTGATTATAAGACAGGATTTTGCATCATTTTAATCAAATATAAAAGAACTGAGATCAGAAATAAGTCCTCAATGTTGTTTTCTAATCTTAATTATCAACTGTAATGAAGTAATTACAAAAGAAATATTTAAATGAAACAAATTTAAAGCCATGAAAAAATTGAATGAAATGAAAAACTTCTATTCTATGTCAGAAACAAATTACTGTTACATATATTCTTTAGTTATGTCAGTTAATAGCAAAATATGAAATATCAGAAAAAAGTAGCCTGTTTAACTCAATTATTATTGATACCATTTTGAATTTATAAAATACTGTAGATTTTGCAGTACAGAAATAATAAACTATTTTTCCTACTACTTCTCTACCACTGCTATCACTCATCAATTCTAGACTCCCAGTTACACAATTAACCCTGCTTTTCCTAATGAATAATTTTTGAAGATTAACAGAGAAAGATCAGTGAAAAACATAAATGACAGTCTAGAAATGCAATATAAATACATCTTGGTTCCACATGAAATGTTTTAAGACAACACAACAAAGGGACATTTTAAGATAACAATCACTTTTCTAACTTTAAATACAAGCAATCTAAGACTTAGTTTGAAATTATAGTCAAATTAAGTAGATCTAATTATTACTAATATCTTATTTATTTAGGTCAAGAAGTTGCAAAGGTATGCCAGAATTTCATAAGCAAAGATTAATATTATTATACAATTCCACATACCTACAGAAACTAAGTGGGATAATCAGGAGACATCAGATAATACTGAATTAAAGTGTGTTCATCCATCAAGATTAGACTCCTGTACTTTATTTTATAAAAGATCAAGAGTGATATATAAATATAGAGACTGTTAAAGTAAACTACTAATTGTCTTCTCCAGAATTTACTAATAGAATTTCATAGGGTAATTATAAGTCATTCATTTGTCAGCACCACTCCTTTTAAGACTCTATATAGCATGATCTTTGTTCAATCGTTCTGAGAACTTAAAAGATTTATTATTTTAAGTATATCTTTCAGTTTGTTTTTCCCCATGACTCCAATTTCCTAAAAAATAAAATTCAAATGTAAAAATATGCATTTTTTCAAAATTATAATTATATGCCTATGATTTAAAATTATAATTTATTTGTGCTCTATTTGATAATCAAGACTTCTTGATAAAGTTGAAATAAAAATCTTGTGCTACATTGTCATTTGGGAGTACCAATTAGTTCACTGCCTGATTATAGTTATCCTTTTCTTCTTTTTACGGAGAATAAATTAACTTTTCAGTTCTTTGCCCTTAGGCAGAATCTAGAGGAATTGACATGAATATATACACATCTTATTAAGAAGCGCTCAGAAATATTCTAAATCAAATGCACGTATGCAGGTGAGTAATGCTGTCCTAATGCAATAGTAACCATGTGCATGTTGGAGAATATTGTTAACTGATGGAAACAACCATATGCATTTATTTTACAAATATGCTTTGCACTCAATGAGACTGTCAAACTTCAAGATCATAATGAAAACCGAGGTGGTCGAATAACCCAAGGTAGAAAATATAGCAACCCACTCTGGTATTCTTACCTGGAAAACTCCATGGACCGAGGAGCCTGGCAGGCTATATGGTTCATACGGTCACAGAGTTGGACATAACTGAGTGACTGAGCACAGAAAATAACTAGGATGGTGAATAATGTTTTTTCTAATAATGCTTTAAAATATTTTAACAAATAATTTATATATCTATTCATCAATCACCATTTACTGTATCCTACTTATTTATTGATATTCACAGCTGTGTTTCATTTATTTTCAGGGAAAATAGTCACACACAGGCAATGGCGTGTGGTCCCAGGGAGCTGAAGTAAAATTAAAAATCATGTGAAAATCACTTCTTTAAATTAAAATACCTATTCAAAAAAATGAACTAGATGGAACATGCTTGTAATTTACAGCACGTGATTAGCAAAAGTGTTAATGATAGCACTTGAGGAGTGGATGAAGTTGGAAAACATCTGCATCTTGGGACAAGCTCCTGAGAAGTGTGATTCATCTATTCAGCCATTCCAAACAAAGTACTTCTCACTGGATTTCTTCAGGAAAACTAAAATTTCTGCAGAATAGTTATGATAAACTAAGAACATTTTTCTCTGTCTCTAGAGTATATCCTAAATGAAATACTATTTTAATTTTCTTAGTTGTAAAACAAGAATAAATTAGCTTTGAAAGTAATTACATTTTTTTTCCTGAATGTGCTGCCAAAATATGGTGAATATAGTCTTGTGGTTCCCACACCCCTGGGAATAAAAGACATTAAGAGATTTGGCAAAGTTGTTACAATGTTACTAGAAAAAAAACACTCACCCAAATTCAGAAGTAAACACTGACAATGACAATATCAGTACACATTTTGATATTTTTCACAATTCTGAGAATTTGACATTTGAGTTATTAATATAACCTCATTATTCTGTACATTAATAAAAAATAACTTCTACACAATCTTATAAACTATGAAATCAGAATTAACAATTGGATTAAATACTGTTGAGAATTGAGAATTGCTGTGGGTATCTGGAGCTTAAGAGTCTCAAAGATAAATCTAAATTAATTTAACAAAATTCTTTAAAAAGTGCTTTCAAAAACTATCCATTTAAACATTCAGAAGAGTGTCCTTATCAAAAGACTACTGTCTTTATGGTTGATGACTATAGATTACAGTATTATTAAAAATTAATAATAATAAAAATTACAAGAAAGTCAATAACCTGAGTATTCAAGGGTAGGTTTGGAACCTAGACAATGACTTTAAAGGGCCCCTTTATTCCCACTAATTCTTAAATTGCCAACTATGTTCACATTTCTCTTAATTATTTTGATTTAAAGTAGTGTGTTTCTAGAAGACTATTAATTATTATATAATTACTATTTAACAAAACTATGCTATTGGGCTTAATGCACTGAGCTATTAGTATGCCTTGGGAGATGAAGGTAATTGGACCATAGGAGAATTGGAGATGAGCAGATATGTTCTTTTGGTAGGGACAGGATAAATTTAGGGAGCACAGTTTTGGATCATCACTCTCTAAGGAGAATGGTCCATGTAGATCATTTAGGTGGAGAGGACAGTTGAGTCAATGGCTCAAAATCACCAGAAAAGTTTCCCTTTGAGAGTACCACAAAGAAAAATGAGGCTTATGATTAGAAATACATGATACTTAACAACTTAACTTGATTAACCTAGCATTTGATTTGTGGAAATATTCTGATTGCATTTCCTTCACTCAAATACATAACACTATCACCAGGCTGCTAATTTTGCTCCCCAAACTCTCAGAACACAGATCAGTTGCTTTCTTTAAAAAAAACAAAAGAACAAAAAAAAGAGGTTAAATTTTCCAGATAACTTCCTTTGTATATTTTGTGAACTGTCTTGATACAAATTGACTTCTCTCTCAAAAATCCTTTAAAATTTTACTGAATATGGTAACATATTTTTTTGCTTTACATCCTTAATTGACAAATGTACCATAGTTAAATTGAGTCCCAGGTTAAATGACAATCTTCTTTAGAGGATGTTTTAAAACTAACAATAGAATATTCTCTTTGGTCTATAAATTATGGAACCACATATGTACTGTCATATTTCAGTCATTTCCGCTTCTGTGATGCTATGGACCATAGTCCACCAGGCTCCTCTGTCTATGGGATTTTCCAGGCAAGAATACTGGAGTCCAGTATTCTTTCCAGGAGTCCAGGGGATCTTTCCAATCCAGGGATCTAACCCATGTCTTTTAAGTCTCCTGTATTAGCAGATGAGTACTTCATCACTAGCGCCACCTGGGAAGCCCTATGAAGACACAAGGTTTGCTAAATTAGCTGAATATTCTATTAATATTAAAAATTAGATATTTTTGTGTTGGACACAATGAACACATAAGTGTACACACACACACTGAACCTGAGGACAAGCATAATCAGTGGATGAATCAATCATGCTTAAGTATATCTCATTAACATGTCCTGCCAGAGCCTAAATTCTTAATCAAAAAATACTTCCAGACAATTACATCATTCTATGAATATGTGCCTTGGTTATATGAGTCAAAATGCTACATCTAAAATTCAATTAAATTGACTTAAATGTCCCATCAAAACCATTCACTGAAAGTTGAGAAGGACCAAAATGTGCTTATAAAATAGTTTACATATATTGCTGTTGTTAAAGAAAAGACGACTTTAAATCTCTTGAGTATATTTCCTACTTTAAGTTGATCTATTCCAATGCTTAAATATTGGAGAAGAAAATGGCAACCCACTCCAGTATTCTTTCCTGGAAAATCCCATGGACAGAAGAGCCTGGAGGGCTTCGATCCATAGGATCGCAGAGTCAGACACAATTGAAGCAATTTAGCATTGCTTTAAGATACTTCTAAAATATAACTTTTCACATCAATATACATAAATATGGCAATAAATATTATCATATGTGTGTGTTCAGTCACTCAGTCATTTCCCACTATTTGCAACCCTATGGACTATAGCGCACGAGGGTCTTCTGTGCCTGGAATTTTTCCATGGAAGGATACTGGATCAGGTTGTCATTTCCTACTCGGGGGATCTTCCCTACTCATGGATTGAACCCCATCTCTTGCATTATCTGCTTTGGCAGGCAGATTCTTTACCACTAGCATCACCTGGGAAGTCCTGTTATATATATAAAGTTCTAAGAAAGTTACTTTAAAAAGATAGAAAAAGAAAAAAGCATTTTGAATGATTTCCGCTTCATTTAATTCTATTTCTAAAATTGTCTTCTACATTAAGAACTATCTTGAAATAAAATATTTTGTAATAACTTCACTATTTTTAAACTGTGATTAATTTACTTACAAAAGGTTTCAACGTAGTTAGTATAAGTTCATGACTTTTGGGTATATTCAGTAGGGTCTAGAAGAAGGAATCTCTGTGTTGTTAATAATGAAGGTCACCAATCTACTATCCCACTCCTTCAGCAAAGAAAGAAAAAGGCATTTAGACCTTTTGTAGCTGTTTGAAAATTGTATAAATGGTCTTAATATTAATGTTCTTCTCTTACATGTAGTATTTCTCAGAAAATGTAGAATCAGAGATCAATTCCTCTGCTTCTGTAATAAACCATAGTCTTGTTAAATGTTGTATTAAACTACATCTTTTGCCTTTTCTCCTTTGCTGAAGTCAAAATGCAAATTGTAGCATACATACATCCTAAAACTTTAAGAAATTAACTAAGATAGGGTAATCAGGCATGTGCACTGTCCATTACATTATGTATGAAACCTGGCACTTAAATAGCATTTAATAACAAATAATAAGTATAATAAATACAACATATTATATGCTTTAACAGAGTCCATATATTCGAAGTGAAATGGTGAATTAAGAAAAATTTCAACATAATGCAAACTAAGAGAAGGTGCACACTAAAATTGTTACTCATGGATATCTCAT
Organism: Odocoileus virginianus; assembly: GCF_023699985.2. Lineage (NCBI taxonomy): Eukaryota > Metazoa > Chordata > Mammalia > Artiodactyla > Cervidae > Odocoileus > Odocoileus virginianus. Next base: position 2,361,620 of record NC_069703.1, on the reverse strand, counting down.
GAGATACTTTAACCATGAAAATAATTAACTCAGTTTTTCATTCTATATATGTGATATATGGTTTGGTGTGACTAATAAAATGTAAAAATAATAAAATATAGAGATAAATAGGTAGATATAGATCTATAAAATGCCAAGCATTCATTGGCCACTCAAAAATATTCCTTGATCACTATCATATACCTGTGAGTATCATGAAAGATATTGAGCTTAGCTGTGTAATGATTTTTTTTTAATGAGCACTATTAATTATAACACTTCTCAGGCCATTTCTCAAGATTGTGCTATCACAAGTAACTAGGTATTATGTGGCAAACAGGTTTTAATAATATTTTATTAATAATATTTTAAGTCTAATTAAAGATTTTGAGAAATTATTTCAGACTAAAGAGAATTTTCCTATATTAATAAACAGCCTCAATCTGTAAGAAAGATAGAGGAGTATAAAATCTCTTTTTAAATTACATGAATAGGAAACTTGGATTAATAATTTTTTTTAAGATAGAGGCTATTAACAGCTTAATTACTAATGTTTCATGGAGTAGATTTCCAGTAAGATAGGCTAGTATACTTAATTGATTTTACTTTTCACTATTTTTCAGGATAAATATTTGAGGTGATAAGAACACACTGTATTCCTTATATTTCTAATGCTGAAAAATACCTATGTCACCATGGAGAGCCCCTGCAGACTGTACACTCACATGCTTTGCATACTGAAAGGTAGAATGTATACCATGGAAATATGTACTCAGGGTAACATAGGCTGATAACATAGAGTAACATAGCTGCATGGAATTCATAATAAATTCTAAATTATACTGATATGCAGTAATTTGACAAAAGTGACTGATTTGAACAAATCAATAGTAAGAACCTCTGTGTCACCTCCATAGTTGTGACAATTATTTAAACTTTAATATACATATAGTGAACACTTGAGAAAGGGGACAGGATTTGGGAGACTGATGGGTAAAGTATATCTTATTCAGGTGTTCTAGCCAGTGTTTGAGTGCACCGTCATTCATAAAAATAGAAAAGGCAGGCGAGTTCTTTACCTGCACTTATGAAACCCTTAAATAGACTCTGAAAACTGATTATATCTGTGACAATGACAACAGTCCTCTAGGGAGTAAATTATGGAGGGGAGAACAGAAAATCAACCATTTATTCCTCAAAACTGGTAAGGTGTAGGTTGCCCAGGAGGAATGAAAGAATAAAAACAGATATATATTGGCAAATGAGCTTATATTTAAGTGAAAGCAATGGAATGCATTCAGATAAAAAGTAATTCAAACTTTATATATAGGCTGATCAACTTTACACTATCTGTTAGAACCCAGATAGTGAGATAAAAGAGATCTGAAAGTCACGCTAATCATCTTCAATGATATTATGCTGCTATAATTAAAAAGTGAATGGAATATTTCATGAAAAAAGATCAAGGTTCCAGACAAAATATTAACTTACTATTGAGAAGAATGCATGATACAGTTCATATTCTCCAAAGAAAATAAATATATAAATAAAGATACAAAATATTTAGCATGAGAAATTAACAAAAATCAAAATTCAAAGAAATGAGATAAAATGAAAGAAAAATGGCAGAATTCATTTACATTTTTAACCTGGAAGAACCTAGAATAAGAACAAGTTTGCTTGTAATTTGTAATAGGGAAGCCAAAGAATACTGGAGTGTGTAGCCTATCCCTTCTCCAGTGAATCTTCCCGACCCAGGAATCGAACTCCGGTATTCTGCACTGCAGGCAGATTCTTTACCCTCTGAGCCACCAGGGAAGACCAAGATTCTATGAGCTAAATTATAAGAATGCAAATCAAAAAGGTACTTTTAGCTTATGTGGGAGATAAATGATGAGCTTCAGAAGAAAAGAGATGCTTGTAGTCAAACACATCCTTCAGCATGGTAAGAGATGTGAGGATGCACTGGATGACAACGGGTACCTACATATATAAAAGCTACCTAAATATCCATAGTCTTTAGAACTTGACCACAGACACTAATCTGTGGACATTCTAAGAATCAGTGCTCCAAAGATGGTAGGTCATTATGATTCTAAATCACTTTTCTTCTATCATTATTGTCAGATTTTAAAGTAAAACAAAATTATTCTAGAAGAAACAAAGATTAAAAATAATAACAGCAATTTGGCTGAATTACCCAAATCAAGTGAATTTTTCCTTAGTGAGGATAATAAATTTTATTTTAAATTCTAATTACCACCAGATTTCATGTTAACTGCCTACATAAACCTTCATGAAGTTCATATTTGTTAACGTGTTTAAGTTCACATTTATTCATTTTAGTATCAAATAATCTACAAATAATCTATACAGAAGGAACTTCTTTGTTATCTCTCAATTTCTTCAAAGTATATGTTACATTTGAACTCTAAGATAATGTTACCTGTTTTTCAAAGTTATTTGAATCTACATAAAATGCTGATTTTAAGAAGATAAAATACAAATCAATTTTCATATGCAGAAAAGCAATATATTAATTACCCAAAGGTAATCAATTAATTTGGTTTTAATAAGACTGCGAACTTGTAAAAAGTTCACCCCCTATAGGATACATATATTGAAAGGGCACTGTAAACTGGACAGTTACCCAAGTTCATCCTAACAATTTACCCTCCAGAGTCAAAATAAGAAATGGCCATCCATTCAGTACCCCTGAATTTTGTAAAAATGTTATGCATGGAATAATCAATTATACTGTTAACTATTTCTAGCGTAAAACTCAGTGAAATAAAATTTTCTCAGAATTCTAAGCTAAGAAAAAGATGGCTATTGCTGATGAACTGCTATGTTTTTTTGTTTGTTTTTACTGAACAACAAAAGCTAAGGAATCCATATTGCTTCACTTTTAGCTTTGGTTGCTATGGAACTCTGAACTTGTTTTTAACTTCAGTTACCACTCTTATCCTTTGTATTTGATTATTATGAGAATAACTGGATTATACATTTTACTTCTATTATTAAGAATTTTTATTCCTATTATTAAGAATTTTTATTTCTATTATTAAGAATTTTTATTTCTATTATTAAAAAGGTATAAAGTTAATTTAAATCAGTAATGGATTCTTTAAAATGTATCATGTGAATAAAATTGTTCTAGGTATCAGATAACTAGGAAACACCAGACTGAAATAGGTTTTTAATGAGAGTCTAGATTATTTAGGGTAAAACTCAAGATCTTTTAATAAAGCGTACTGCAAATATAGTAACTAAAAAAGAAGTTTATTTTTCTCTTTCCCTCTGGGGAGTCCAATCATGAAAAATCCAATACTGCCAAAGTTGTTTCAACCACAAGGTTATTTGGGTATCTGAATTCCTGACATCCTGTGAAACCAGTATTCTTTCAGTTGTAATCCTTCATGGTTGAAACCTGTTTTCCTTTACATCTATATGAACCCACAAAGAGAACAAAATATAGAAGGCTTTGGGAAAGTATCATCTTTTTTGAGAAGTCTCAAAAGTTATATAGATCATTTCTGCTCATTTGTCATTGCTCTGAATTTAACCATGCTACAACTCATAGATATAAGAAAAGCTGACAAATAGTAAGAAGCAGTCAAGTGCCTAGCTAAATTTGGAGGAAGGTGGTTGACCAAAAAGTTCATTCAAGTCTTTCCATGACATCTTATGTATGTTATGAACATCCAAATGAAATTTTTGGTCAATCAAATGTTTCCATATGGAAGAAGATTATGAATTTTAGAGTAAAATTACTATCAACCAAGGGACTCTTGAGAGTGTCTTAGACAGCAAAGAAGCCAAACCAGTCAATACTAAAGGAAATCAATCCTGAATATTTATTTGAAGGACTGATGCTGAACTGAAACTCCAATTTGGCCACCTGATGCAAAGAGCTGATTCATTAGAAAAGATCTTGATGCTGGAAAAGTTTGAAGGCAGAAGGAGAAGGGGATGACAGAGGATGAGATGATTGGATGGCATCACACACTCAATGGACATGAGTTTGAGCAAGCTCCAGGAGATGGTGAAGGACAGGGAAACCTGGTTTCCTGCAGTCCATGGGGTCACAGAGTTGGACATGACTGAGCAACTGAACAACAACAATCACCTCAACCATAGCTTCTCTGCCAGATACACTGCCAATTTACCCAATGGCTTCTATGTGTAATAAGAAACTAACATTACATTGCAGAGGAAAGACTTTAGCTTGATAGACAGACATGGTTTGGCATTCCAGTCCCTCTGATTATTAGATATAAGTAGTTGTCAAGTTACTTAATGTTTCTGAACAGCATTATCCTCATTCAGGAAATGTGGATACAATGTCTAATTTGCTGCCTTAAGTATAAGGAAAAATGACAGCAATTAGTAGTATTAGAGAGGAAATTACAAAGTGTTCTTTATTGAAATATTTTTTGCCCATCAGTTATGATGATGTCTCAATTGACAGTCTTTAGGACTTACTTCCAGAAACCTACAAACACATGCACACCTATACACAAACACAAACACCAATAAACTTCTATGTGTTAGAAAGGAAGATTTTCATATAAGAACTTTCATGAGTAGTTAGAAATAACTACTTTCACATAAGATAAAATGTACTAACTAGGGAATATTGTTCCATTGCAATTAAATAGGCAGGAACCGATATTACGGATTAAAGGCTATGTGCATATTTACCACTTTGGCTTTATGCAAATTTAGTAAGTCAATGCTCCTTGGAAGGCAATGCTTTTCAAGTGAAACTTCCTTTTTTTCACTAATATTTGTTTTAGTTCCCATAAGTGTGAAGGCAGCTGAAAGATGTGAGATTAGAACTCACCTGCAAGAATATATATTTCAATGATTTTCTCCTGATGTATCTATTAGTTACTATGGTGACAATATGTTAAGAATTCAAAGAGAAAACAATATGTCTTACCTTTCCATCAATTAAGTCACAGAATTTTCCATTTTAGTTAATAAGTTATGTTTATTATTTTGTTTAGAAATTTTTTGATCTTTGTATTTATACAAGCAAAACAATGATTTTGTGAATAGTTCAAAATGCAGTTAAAATTGATTATAATTACCCCAAATATTTAGTACTATGATATCTGATAACTATTTTCTCGTGTGTTCATATATTAGAAATTATTTTTAAAATGCACAAATCATTTCTATCTACTTTTAAAATGGACATTTAGTTAACATATGCAAATAATATGGTCATTAAAGTTTTGATTAGGATATTTTATGAGTGTCTTGACCAAAGTAAAATCTATATGAAGTATTAATAAAATAGACAGCGATACTTTCAGTTAAACACTGAGCTTATTTTCAGTCCCATAATTAATTGTTTAAATTACTTATTATAAATTTTCTCATGTATATGGCATTTGATTTGAGAATAATTTTAAATTAATATTTAATTGTATCTTAAGTGGTCACTACTTACTAGCTTATCTAGCTAGTAAGTGATTTTTTGTTATGAATTATAAGTCATTGATTAGCCTTGTTTGCTTTTATGATATTATAATTAATAGTGTAAAACAAAGTGGGTGAAGTTGAAGATAATTGAAATTAATTTAATTGAAATTAATAAAACTGAAATTGAAATTGCATTTAACCCATGATTTTGCAATTAGAATTCAGAATCTATAACATGTCAAATAGCAAACTTATGATGTGATCTACATTTCTAAATTTCCAACTTCACATGGATAAGCTAATTCTGAATCTTTGCTTCTCTTTTCAAATGCTGCCTATTCTGTCAGCACCTTATCACATGTTTGTCAGGAATGACTTACCTAAAATTTCTCTTTTCTTAATAGGCTTACTCAGTTCTGCTATTTTTTCTTATTTATTGATCTCATATCTTTTTTTTTTAGGCAAAAAAAATGACTTTATTTGGATTTCCTATCTTTGAACTAGCTTACCTTCCTACCCTTTTCCTCTTTGTTTAAGATTGTTTTCATTAAATTCAGTTTAAGTTTAATCTAACAATACTCCCTGAGATATGTTTCTTACTCAAATGTTCCTGGCCCTTTAAGTCATATAACCTCTTTAGAAGTAAATTTATTTAGCTGTTCATTGGTATACCAACTGTACTTAACTCTTTGGAGTATTAGAAAGGTTGAAGTACTCATCACATAACAAACATTGGAAATTAACAGTGAATATTATTATTATTGTCATTATCCATCCTTGCTTGCCATTGGTTTTTTTTAATAAATTTTCACACACATTACACATACACAAATGCAAATTGTGAAGGAACTGTCTGAATAATCAGTATCTTAATGACAAGCATCAGTAACATGCATCTCTTTTACAAACCAGGAATAAATTGTTCAAAATTATCAATAATATGAAACTTACCTTTTAAACTAGTGTATAAAGATTCCAATCACCAAAACAGGAGACACAGGAGACACGGGGTCAATACTGGGTTGTAGTAAGAAATAGCAACCCATTCCAGTATTCCTGCCTGGAAAATCCCAGGGACAAAGGAGCCTGGCTGGCTCCAGTCCTTGGGGTTGCAAAAGAATCAGAAACAATGTAGTGACTAAACAACAAAAACACTTAACAGTCTCAAGCCCCAAATAAAGGGAAAAAAAAAGAGAGAGAGAGAAAGATATATTATTTGATCATATATGAAAAGAAAGCAAAAACATACAATAGAAATGTCAATAAACATGGGATTGTAGAGGTACGGCTCACAGAACCTTATAAGTTGGCTCCCTGGTAAAAGCAATAAAGTTATCAGCAAAGTTATCAAAATGAGCTATTTTAGAATCTGGAAATTAATGCATTTAAGAAAGAGTAAAGACATTGGATATTACTTAAAATTAGGGTATGGAATTGTTTAAATTGCATGTATAATTTACATTATTCTTGAAGGCTTAGCACAGAACAAGCTAAAAGTAAGGAAACTACTAAGAAAACTAGTAAACTCTGTGAGAACTTCAGGTTTATTTTAACTTTGAAGTACACCTCTCCTCTATATCTTCAGCTCTATGAAGTAGTAGCCATGAAAAGGCAACAGGCTTATAGCCAATGGTGATGGCTGACCTCTTTTGAAGCTACGCTAATATTCCTATATCCAGAGAACAACTAATTGCTTTTCAAGGACTCCTGGAATAATCTCATTCCCATGGTGTTTTCAAAACAACAGCAATCTACTTCAATCAATAACAGCACAGCTGCCTAAGGCTACCATTTCAGTTGGAGCAAATAAGAGCCTGCTCAAAATTAGGAGGAAATACCTAGTGAACTAGATTACAAATGGCAGATTTTGAAAAGCTTCAACATATTATTGAAAGTGTGAAAGATGCATTCATACACAGGGTTGTGTGTATGCCCAGGAAAGACATGGGAAAGAGAGGGCTCAAAACCCTCACGTTTAGCTGACAATTAGGATCTCCAAAAGCAGAAAGTGAAAGCTAAGACTTATTTGAAAACTGTTTAAATTTGAAGGTGTCCATTCACAACAGATCCCATGCCTAGAATATATACTATGTCAACACATTTAAGAAAATCTTCTGACAAGTCACTGGCTGACTAATAAAATATAAAACCAAAATTTTATTAACTTGATAAATCAGTTAAACACATTAAGAAAAAAATAAAGGACATAAGTCATCAACTTACCATAGAGTTTTTAAATATATTCAGCTCAGTTCAGTTGATCATTCATGTCCACCTCTTTGTGACCCCATGGACTACAGCACTCCAGGCCTCCCTGTCCATCTCCAGCTCCTGGAGCTTACTCAACTTCATGTCTATTGAGTCAGTGATGCCACCCAATCATCTCATCATCCATCGTCCCCTGCTCCTCCTGCCTTCAATCTTTCCCAGCATCAGGGTCTTTTCAAATGAGTCAGTTCCTTGCATTAGGTGGCCTAAGTGTTGGAGTTTCAGCTTCAGCATCATTCCTTCCAGTGAATATTCAGAACTGATTTCCTCTAGGATTGACTGGTTAGATCTCCTTGCAGTCCAATGGACTCTCAAGAGTCTTCTCCAACACCACAGTTCAAAAGCATCAATTCTTCCACACTCAGCTTTCTTTATAGTCCAACTCTCACATCCATACATGAATACTGGAAAAACCATAGCCTTGACTAGATGGACCTTTGTTGGCAAAGTAACGTCTCTGCTTTTTAATATGCTGTCTAGTTTGGTCATAGCTTTTCTTCCAAGAAGCAAATGTCTTTTAATTTCATGGCTGCAGTCACAATGTGCAGTGATTTCAGAGCCCCCAAAAATAAAGTCTCTCACTGTTTCCACTGTTTCCCCATCTATTTTCCATGAAGTGATGGCACTGGATCCCATGTTCTTAGTTCTCTCAGTGTTGAGTTTTAAGCCAACTTTTTCACTCTCCTCTTTCACTTTCATCAAATGTTCTTTAGTTCTTCTTCCCTTTCTGCCATAAGGGTGATGTCATCTGCATTTCTGAGGTTATTGATATTTCTCCCAGCAATCTTGATTCCAGCTTGTGCTTCATCCAGTCCATCATTTCTCATGATGTACTCTGCATATAAGTTAAATAAGCAGGGTAACAATATACAGCCTTGGTACTCCTTTCCTGATTTGGAACCACCGTGCTGTTCCATGTCTGGTTCTAACTGTTGCTTCTTGACCTGCATACAGATTTCTCAGGAGGTAGGTAAGGTGGTCTGGTATTTCCATGTTTTTCAGAATTTTCCACAGTTGACTGTGATCCACACAGTCAAAGGCTTTGGCATAGTCAATAAAGCAGAAGTATATGTTTTTCTGGAACTCTCTTGCTTCAGAACCAAGATTCAGTAGACTCCTTCCAGGAGTATTCACATCTCCTTTTAAATATATTAGGGAAATATTACAGACACTTTTAAACCAATAAATTTGATGAATTATACAAAATGGATAAGTTCCTTGAAAGAGACAAACTACCAAAGTCTAACAAGAAAAAAAGAGAAACATGAATAATCCTATATATGTCAAAAACATTGAATCTTGCATACAAAGAAAGTTTCAGTACAAACTAGATTAGAAGGCTGAGTGCTGAAGAATTGATGATTTTGAGCTATGTTGCTAGAGAAGACTCTTGAGGGTCCCTTGGACAGCAAGAAGATCAAACCAGTCAATCCTAAAGGAAATCAACCCTGAATATTCACTGGAAGGACTGATGCTGAAACTGAAGCTCCAATACTTAGGACACCTGATACAAAGTGCCAACTCATTTACACTGATGCTGGGAAAGATTGAAGATAGGAGGAGAAAGGTATGACCGATGATGAGATGGTTGGATGGTATCATTGACACAGTGGCCATGAGTTTGAGCAAACTCTGGGAGATAGTGAAGGACAGGGAAGCCTGGCGCACTGCAGTCCATGGGGTCACAAAAAGTTGAACATGACTTAGCAACTGAACAAAAACAAAAGAGTTACCTTGGCATATGCTGGGAAAAATCTCTAAATAGATGTGAAGAGTTTTGAATATATTATTTTAAATTAAACATTGTGTCCCTTCCAGGAAGAGGCTATGAGTTCTACTATCAGATTCATAGGAAATAACTCCAAAATTATATGAGATACACATAACCAGATATATTAGTGAAGGTTTTTTTTTTTTTTTTTATCATAACCATACCTGGACTGATTTTAAAACTAAAACTCATCATACTTTGGCTATTAACCCACAGAATTAATTTAAAAGGCAGTGGACAAAAGGTAGAACTTCCATAGAGCTAAGAGGTTTCAAGATTTTTTCAAACCACTGCTTTGAGCTGTAAACATATATATTTTTGCCACATGAAAGAAAATTGAGATTTACAGTATATGCCATTTATTGCTTTTGTCCTCTTAATTTATGGACTGTCCTTACATATTGCTTTTCTTCAAATTGAGTCCCTTGTAATTAATCTCTTTAAGTTCATGCTAGTGTCTGGGTGGGCATTTATATAATGTGCTAGACCTTGACCTCTTTTGTATTTGCAACTCTAGAAGTAGAGATGACAGCCTAATTAGGTGTATTCATGATCCATTTTTTTTTTTCACAATCCACTGCCCTTCTTATTAGCAAATCTGTACTGAATCAGAAATCCATAGATCATCCTATCAATTGCTACTGAGCAGAAGCCCTGCACTCAGAGGCCTGAGAGTTCTGTGCCCCCAAGAGTTGATGGTGAGGAAGATGAAGTAAAAATTCTCTTTGGGACCCCAGTGTGTTTAAACTTTTTTAATCCATATTTTCATTTAATGTCAAAACTCATGGCAAAACAAAGACTATACTAAATAATCAATCCATATTACTAAAAGCAAGTTTTTCCTTAAGATAATAGTGTGTGAGAATAAACTGTATTATGTACAAGTTTTTGCCATGTGTAAATATTATATATTTAATTATATAATGTACAAAATAAATATATACATTCTTATGGTGTATAATGGTTTCTGTATTATCAAAGTGCAGATACCAGAATGAAGGGTGTAGCATTTCCACAGAGAAGAATTAGTTTCTGAGAATGGAAAATGTAAAGTTGGCGATATTTTTTAAAGTTACTACATGCGATTATAATCTCACAGATTTCATATACTAAATGAGTTCCTATAAGAGTTATTTATACATTAGCATTGACAGAGGGAGAAATAAATGTGGACTAAAAAAGCTCAAAGAAAGCCTTCAAGAATAATGTAAATTATATATGTAGTTTAAACAATTCCATACCCTAATTTTAAGCAATACCCAGTGTCTTTACTCTTTCTGAAACACACTTATTTTTATATTCAGAGATAAGCATGTTGTTTATTTGAAAACAATATAAATAAAGTTTACATTACTATCTAAGCAACAATTACAGTAAAACTAATTATAAACCCCACCCATTCTCCCCAAATATACACAGGAGATCTGGTAGCCACTAATTTTATTTTCCAACTGAAATTCTTAATTTTTGTTGGAATTTATTTCCTTTGTGTTGAATATGTCAGAAATGTTTAAAATTAAATTAAATCTACTTTGACAGTACATTAGAGATATACTTTAAGGAATGTTTTGAATATTTGTACTTTATGAAACAAAGAAAATTAAATTTATAATAAATAAATATCTGTTCTTTAAGATCTCAGCTATATTAACATATTTGATATCCTTTCAAGAATTCAGTAAATATGAAAACATGTGAAAAGAACTGTGCTTAAGGCAGTTTAGAATTCTGAAGATGATTCTCTTGCATGCTAAAAGCTATAAATATTAAGAATACAATAAAAATGAATATATTGCTCCTCTGTCATAGGCTTTAGATATTATTGATATAACATTTGAAAGGTTCTGCATTCTAAGAAATGTAGGGGAACATCTTGACTCACAATTTAGCAATACAGTAGCACTCATTAGTTTAATACTAGATTATATGAAGTAATTTTACATATCTGAAAATATTAAAATGACAAAGTATTTCAGAGAGAATTCTTTTAAGCCCTATTGATATGCTAAGTTGTTATTAAGATAGGCTTTATTTGGACTGGGCAGGAGGAAGAAAGGAAGCGAATTCTGAGGCCTTATCTCTTTTTCAATACTTCTTGCCATATCCTTTTCATCCAAAATAATTTTTTTATCTCTCATTAACTGTAACTCTAAATAACAATTTGCTTCTTCAAAACCTACCTTAAGAAGTTTAAAATCTATGTTTTGATTCAGTTCAGTGGCTAAATCGTGTCCGACTCTTTGCAACCCCATGAATCGCAGCACGCCAGGCCTCCCTGTCCATCACCAACTCCCGGAGTCTAACCAAACCCATGTCCATCGAGTCGGAGATGCCGTCCAGCCATCTCATCCTCTGTTGTCCCCTTCTCCTCCTGCCCCCAATCCCTCCCAGCATCAGGGTCTTTTCCAATGAGTCAACCCTTCACATCAGGTGGCCAAGGTATTGGAGTTTCAGCTTCAGCATCAGTCCTTCCAATGAACACCCAGGACTGATCTCCTTCAGGATGGACTGGTTGGATCTCCTTGCTGTCCAAGGGACTCTCAAGAGTCTTCTCCAACACCACAGTTCAAAAGCAGCAATTCTTCGGTGCTCAGCTTTCTTTCTGAAAGCCCATGGAGTTGCAAAGAGTTGGACACGACTCAGTGACTTTTACAACCTCAAGGCTTCTCAGGTGGCAGTAGCGGTAAAGAACCTGCCTGCCAATGCCGGAGACACAAGAGAAGAGGATTCGATCCCTGGGCTCGAAAGATCCCCTGGAGAAGGATACGGCAACTCTCTCAGTGCTCTTGCCCAGAGTATCCCATGGACAGAGGAGCCTGATGGGCTACAGTCCATAGGCTTGCAAAGTGTCGGACACGACTGAAGCAATGCAGTTTATGCCCAAATAACTCCTTTAAACCCATGATATAAGGCTAGGAGAATCATGTTTATCTGTGAAGGATCCTTGTCTGAAAACTCAGAAAGTGAATGAATTCATAGAATCATGTCACCATTTAATGTGTTCTATGGAGTGCTACTCCTAGGTGAAGCTCTATGAGAAGTGAGTTCCATAGTGAAATGGGTTTGGGAGATAGTACAACATCTGCCACCCTCTTAGAGCTCTGTCCTGCACATAGCACACTTAGATCTCTAAGATAACCACCTCAATAGTTTGCAGAGGCAAAATATTATATATAGGATGGATAAACAACAAGGTCATACTGTATAGCACAGGGAAATATATTCAATATTCTGTGACAAACCATAATGGAAAAGAATATGAAAATTAGTGCATGTGTATGTATATCTGAGTCACTTGGCTGTACAGAAGAAGTTAACAGAACATTATAAATCAACTTCAATAAAATTAAAACAAAATGTTTAACCTGCTTTAATAAAGTGTTTCACTTTTTAAAATCTAGAGTTCTCTTTCACAGAATTCTTTTTAATTTGTAGCAAAACTAGTTGCATGTTTCATGGAGCATACATAGGAGCACATTCCTTTCAGCCATGCACTGTGTTATGATACCTGTGTCAATGTTAAATGTGTATTTTCCACAGGTGTTAATTCCTTTCATATAGAAGAGAGATTTAGGCTTCATCCAAAATAAGAGCCACTCTACTGAATACTCCATGATTTTCTGGACTTGAGTTGATGCATTTTTATTGACTTTACTTTTGATACATCTTACATTTGTTTATATTTAATAGTAGATCAAGGTTTTCTCAAACCTCAACCATGGGTTACATAAATCTCAGGATACACGAGTGTGCCTATCTCCATAGTGACTGAAATTACAGGTGAGAACTTATTCCTCATTTTATCCAACTTCTTTAGTCTCAGACTTTGTAGTCAGTAAAAATTTGTTTGTGTAATAGAGTCAGTCCTAAATATATAAAAATAAAATTACTCTCAAACTCATTAGACAATTGGCCTATAGCACAATGAATCTCAGAATTAACACTCATTTTTGAAATCTAAATGGTTTAACTTATTGCGATACCAGCTCTCTATTTCATGGACTATAAATTCACAAAATATTGAGCTTCATGGGCTATGAAATAAAAGCCTATAAAAGTGTCTTAGAATGTGCAATTATCTGCTAGATAGAGCATTTTCATAAAACCTATAATAAAATACATTGAGACTTTTCTGTGAGAATCACTTGATATCTAAAAACAGGGGAAACTAATTGGAAAATAGACAAGGCCATCATAATATGCAAATAAAACAAATGAATGGCAATAACAAAATCACTTCCTTCTAAAAATATTCAATACAATTAAGTTTCTCAAACTACTTTTATACCTGCTAAAAAATCCTAGGAAATGAGTAAACAGGTTTAATTACAGAAAATAAAACAAAATCACTACCACCAAAGGACTAAATCTGATACTTGACAGTTTTATTATTTTACTTCCTCCTCAAAATGGACTGAGAAATTACTTAGAGTATTTAAATGTGTCTCATAGTGAGCTACAAGATGCCTTGCTCTCACTCTGGTGCTCTCTCTGTCTCTACTGCATTGTAGATTTAAAATTATAATAACTTCATATGGGAAAAAAAGCCATTTCATGAGATCTTGACTTATTTCTTGTTATCTAGACAATCTACTTTTAGATTTTCTTACTGTTTAATTTCAATAAATTGGATATAATTAATGGTAAAGTTCTAGGTAGTATTTTAATGCTCACAGATTTTCAATATTTTCTTTCTTATATCTGGTTCAGATATATTATGACAATGTCCTGTTTGATTTTCAGCTGGATAATTTGCTGAACATACTAAATAAAAATTTACCTTCTTTTTTAAACTGTCTTTCAGCATTTATCTTCATTTTCTCTTTCAAAGATTCCTTTACAATCTGGTTGTGATTTAAAACACTTTAGTCTAAATATTAAACTATACATTCTTCACCAACAGAGTGATTTAAAATTTTCAGATATCTTTATATTTGTTTATATATACATATATATAGTAAAAATAATGAGGTTTATTTCACTCTGCACTGTTTTCTTGCCAATCACCTGTTTCCTGTTTTATTTAGCATGATTGCTATAATAGGACAAGGCATTTCAGCCACTCAGTCATGTCTGATTCTTTGCAGCCCCATGAACTGCAGCACGTCAAGCCTCCCTGTCCATCACCAACTCCCAGAGTTTACCCAAACTCATGTCCATTGAGTCGGTCATGCCATCTAAACATCTCATCCTCTGTCATCCCCATCTCCTCCTGCCTTCAATCTTTCCCAACATCAGGGTCTTTTCAAATGAGTCAGTTCTTTGTGTCAGGTGGCCAAAATATTGGTGTTTCAACTTCAACATCAGTCCTTCCAATGAACACCCAGGACTGATTTCCTTTAGGTTTGAATGGTTGGATCTCCTTGCAGTCCAAGAGATTCTCAAGAGTCTTCTCCAGCACCACAGTTCAAAAGTATCAATTCTTCTGTGCCCAGCATTCCTTATAGTCCAACTCTAACATCCATACAAGACACTGGAAAAACCACAGTCTTGACTAGATGGACCTTTGTTGACAAAGTAATGCATCTTGCTTTCTAATATGCTATCTAGGTTGGTTATAACTTTCCCTACAAGGACAAAGCATCTTTTAATTTCATGGCTGCAGTCACCATCAGCAGTGATTTTGGAGCCTCTCAAAATAAAGTTAGCCACTCTTTCCACTGTTTCCCCATCTATTTGCCATGAAGTGATGGGGCCAGATGCCATGATCTTAGTTTTCTGAATATTGAGCTTTAGCCAACTTTTACACTCTACTCTTTCACTTCCATCACGAGGCTCTTTAGCTCTTCTTCACTTTCTCCCATAAGAGTGATGTCATCTGCACATCTGAGGTTATTGATATTTCTCCCAGAAATCTTGATTCCAGCTGTGCTTCTCCCAGCCCAGCGTTTCTCATGATGTACTCTACATACAAGTTAAATAAGCAGGGTGACAACATACAGCCTTTTCCTATTTGGAACCAGTTTGTTGTTCCACGTCCAGTTCTAACTGTTGCTTCCTGACCTGCATCCAGGTTTCTCAAGAGGCAGGTCCTGTGGTCTGGTATTCCTATCTCTTTCAGAATTTTCCACACTTTATTGTGATCCACACAGTCAAATCATTTGGCATAGTCAAGAAAGCAGAAATAAATATTTTTCTGGAACTCTCTTGCTTTTTCGATGATACAGTGGATGTTGGCAATTTGATCTCTGGTTCCTCTGCCTTTTCTAAAACCAGCTTGAACATCTGGAAGTTCTCAGCTCATGTATTGCTAAAGCCTGGCTTGGAGAATTTTTAGCATTACTTTACTAGCGTGTGAGATGAGTGCACTTTTGTAGTAGTTTGAGCATTCTTTGGCATTGCCTTTCTTTGGAATTGGAATGAAAACTGACATTTTCCAGTCCTGTGGCCACTGCTGAGTTTCTCAAATATGCTGACATATTGAGTGCAGCACTTTCACAGCATCATCTTTCAGGATTTGAAATAGCTCAACTGGAATTCCATCCCCTTCACTAGCTTAGTTTGTAGTGACACTTCCTAAGACCCACTTGACTTCACATTCCAGAATGTCTGGCTATAAGTGAGTGATCACACTCTCATGATTATCTGTGTAGTGAAGATCTTTTTTGCATATTTCTTCTGTGTGTTCTTGCCACCTCTTCTTAATATCTTCTGCTTCTGTTAGGTCCATACCATTTCTGTCCTTTATCAGCCCATCTTTGCATGAAATGTTCCCTTGGTATCTCTAATTTACTTAAAGAACTCCCTAGTCTTTCCTGTTTTATTGTTTTCCTCTATTTCTTTGCACTGATCACTGAGGAAGGCTTTCTTATATCTCCTTGCTATTCTTTGGAACTCTGTATTCAGATGGGTATATCTTTCCTTTTCTTCTTTGTTTTTCATTTCTCTTCTTTCCACAGCTATTTGTAAGGTCTCCTCAGACAGCCATTTTGCTATTTTGCATTTCTTTTTCTTGGGGATGGTCTTGTTCCTTGTCTCCTGTATAATGTCACAATCTTCCATCTATAGTTCATCAGGCACTCTGTCTATCAGATCTAGTCCTTTAAATCTATTTCCCACTTCCACTGTATAGTCATAAGTGATTTGATTTAGGTCGTACCTGAATGGTCTAGTGTTTTCCCAACTTTCTTCAATTTCAGTCTAAATTTGACAATAAGGAGTTCATAATCTCAGCCACAGTCAGCTCCCAGTCTTGTTTTTGCTGACTGTATAGAGCTTCTCCATCTTTGGCTGCAAAAAAATATAATCAATCTGATTTCAGTGTTGACCTTCTGGTGATGTCCATGTGTAGAGTCTTTTCTTGTGTTGTTGGAAGAGAGTGTTTGCTATGACCAGTGTGTTCTCTTGGCAGAACTCTATTAGCCTGCTTCATTCTGTACTCCAAGTCCAAATTTGCCTGTTACTTCAGGTATCTTGACTTCTTACTTTTGCATTCCATTTCCCTATAATGAAAAGGACATCTTTTGGAGGTGTTAGTTCTAAAAGGTGTAAAAGGTTAAACTTCAGCTTCTTCAGTGTTACTGGTTGGGGCATAGACTTGAATTACTGTGATATTGAATGCTTTGCCTTGGAAATGAAAAGAGATCATTCTGTGATTTTTGAGATTTCATCCAAGTGCTGCATTTCAGACTCTTTGTTGACTATGATGGATACTCCATTTCTTCTAAGGGATTCCTCCCCCCAGTAGTAGATATAATGGTCACCTGAGTTATATTCACCCACTCCAGTCCGTCTTAGTTTGCTGACTCCTGGAATGCAGATGTTCACTCCTGCCATCTCTGTCAATGCATTTCCTGAGGTACATGGCTGAGTTCATGTGCTTTCTCCTTGTGCAGTCATTTGGGTTCGTGTTATGCACCTATGCCCAACGGAATGAAGGCAGAATTGACTTAGGTAACTGCCAGGCCTGAACTGTAATTAGTTTTCCATGATTTTTCCCCTTGCAAATAGATTATGACTTTGGATACTACATTTTTAATACACTACTGAAACCTCCTATCCTCATGCTTCATCAGATTATGGGCATAAATCACTGTCTAAATTTCATTCTCAAGAAAGGCATGTCTCTAAGTCTTACCTAACAAAAGTTATCATCCCAAAATATCACTGTTTATTATATCAGGGCATCCCACCTGTGCTCATGAGTAATGTATGCTAGTCTACTCATAAATGTATGCAGCCCACGAAGTCACGGAAACATCTCAATGCCAATGAAGTCGATGTTGCAAATGTCTTAGATGATAACATAACTCTCTGAGCAGATTCATATTTCCCTGGCTTTCAAAAGCACAAAACCTTTGAGATCACAGAGTAATCCTTCTTAACCCCATCATTCAAGGATTCCATTGTGTCATTCTGCTTGATTCTCTTATCCCAATAAGTCTTTTGTGCTTCACTATTATATTGTTCTTTAACTTTCTAATTACACATTTCTCTTTTCCTAGGACATAAATATTTTTAGGGTCAGTGTGGGGAACTAATCCCATGATGATCTCTTGTACTGCCTCCTCCAATAATAATTATACTTTTAATAATATATAACCATTATTATCACTTGATAGTACTTATGTCATCTATTAATAACCATTCCTTTAAAATTATGCTTAGTGACTTATTATCTAGAATAATGCATTTCAAACTTTATTATGGTTTAGCTGTT
This sequence comes from Odocoileus virginianus, assembly GCF_023699985.2. NCBI lineage: Eukaryota > Metazoa > Chordata > Mammalia > Artiodactyla > Cervidae > Odocoileus > Odocoileus virginianus. The sequence goes on along the minus strand of NC_069703.1, from coordinate 2,343,510 downwards.
CTTCCTCTGCTGCTTTAAGCTGTCTTATCCAGTGATTTTTTTCCCCCTCCTTTAAGTCTAATTTGATTTTGAAATTATATTCTGTTTTTCACTCTGAAGATGCTGACAGTTTCTGGTGGAGGTTAGAATGAGGTGTCATTTCAGAATGAACCAAAAAATTTATATGATCATTGTTTCAAATCTTCAGAAGATTCAGATATTTTGCTTTAAAAGGTATAAAGAAGAAAACAAGTACAGGGAAGTCTTATTAATCTATCTATCACTGCAAATGAGTCTAGATAGGATAGGCTGATCATATAAATTTGAAAAATGCTAATACTCTGTCATCAGCTTCCAGGCAGCACTCATTAGACATGATAAGCAGGACTCACTTGGATGCTGAGTTCTACGCTACTAAGATAATCTACTGAAATGGAAATAGAGATATTATTTTTTTCAACTAGAACAGCTTTTATAGCAAGCTGCATAAGAAATACAAGGTAAGGGTTAAAAATTGTTTGTAAACCATTTCAAACTGAGTTGAAATATATAACTTTATAAATGCCAACTAGTATTATTTTCATATCAATTTATTATTTTCAATTAGAACAGTGCTTATCTATAAAAGTTACTTTTCAAAAATATGTAACTAAAATGTGTGAACCTCCATCCAATTTCAGTTTCTGATTAAAAAAAATAAAAAGCTTCCTAAAGTCAGCACTACTGTCACAATTACCTGGCTTAACAACAATTGAGAATTAAACAGTTTATATGATAATTGTATTTTGAAGCAGAAAACTAGTATGTCCATTATTTCACAAGCTTAATTCTCCCTGTAATTAAAAATCTACTAGTAGAAAATGAGGTACTTAGCAACTTTCTTAATTCTTGAAATGATAATACCGTCATTTTATACCAGAGATTGAGTTAGTAACTTGGGGACAGAATCTATTAGATATTATTGTGGAATTAAGCTTAATGCACCTCTCCCACTCACTACACAATATGTTTAGAAGTTCTGCATGCAGAGATCATTAATTTCATAGACTGCCTTGCCCAGTAATTGCAGTTATTAAATTATGCCAATGTAATATTGAACATTTTACTTGTTACTTGGTTAGTACACAAGTTTCATTTTAAAGCTTAGCTAATAACCATCTGTCTTCTGGAAAGATATAAAATAAAACTAATATGTGTTTCTAAAGCCACATGTAAACTGACTCAAGTTATTATATTGTATTCATTTTCACCTTTGCAATAAGTCTAAGTCACTCTTAAAATCTTCCTATGAACTTTTAGTACTACACAGAGACATAGGTTTTAATTTTTGTGACATTTCAACAACATATAAGTCAAATTCCATGTGTTCAAGACTAATCCTATAGGTGGGTTTATCATGGTCTCTGTGTTTGGTATCTGACACATGTTTATATAAGGAGATATCTCTTTTCTAAAAATTTCAGTGTCTTGTGGTGCATCATCTGACATTGCTCATGTCTTAAGTAATGCATACTTAATATATCATAAAAACTTCAAACATAATAATTATGAGAGAAAATAATTTTCACATTTTCAAGTTATTTTTTTAAGTCTGAACATGTTTCCATGTTTTCATACAACAATGAAGGAGGAAGCTAAACTCATTTTACAATTTAATAATGAGCCAGTACAATATGGTTCCTTATAAACAAAAATGATATGGATAACTTGGGGAAAAAGCATGTGGTCATTAGACTGTAGATTTGAAATATTAAAAAGAAACTAATGTAAGGAACAAAGAAAAAGAGACAGACTATTTGCATTGGATGGGACCTCAGAAGTCAAAATTTGGCACTTAAGACAGGATTCCTCTTTCAGTCAATTCAGCTCAACAGATTTACTTCCAACAAGAAAATATGAGGAGCTTCTCTGGAATCTTTTCCAGTGAAACCGATAAAAATTATACACAGGAATTTTAAAGCTTCTGTAATTGATCCTAAGGGGTAATAACAAATTAAGAAATATCTACATGTCTACAAAAATTCAATTAGAAAGGTGAGAGTCTGTTATTTGAACCAATAATTTCCCCTCTCTTTGTCCTTCTAGATCAACATGGCAGAGACTCCACTCTGGGTTGCTAAACTCAAGAAAGCTAGGATCCCACCCTCAGAATCCTATGGAGGGCTTTCACTTGGAAAGAAGATTGCAGCATTTCTCATCTTGTCCCAAGCTCTCTGTTGCTAAAGCAAAGCTTAAGAAAGTATGGTAGAGAGGTAGAGAATTCCTTCTTACTCTTAACCCCCTCTGTGAAATGGAGGGTCTACTTTGAATATGGCATGTTGAGAATAGTGCTGCCCTCATCACTGCTCTCCTAGCTTCTGAGACTGCCATTTCATGCCAGGACAGGAAAGTCAAAAGGACTACAAGCTGTTGCCCACCCAACAACTGCTCAGCCCCTAGCCTAGAGGTACCATTCATAAAGAAGCTTGGTATTGTTCCTATCATTAACCCCAAAGCCCAGTCTCAGAAATTTTCCCTAGAATAGATAAGGCAAAATGGATCATAAAACAGAGAGCTCTTGACCTTGTCCCAGAGAAAACTGAATTCATTTGCAACAAAGAGTGAAGAAGTTTAAGACCAAAGTCACTCTCAAGAACCATTAAGGCTGTGGTGAGAGAAATTTAAGAGGACATCCAAAATAGAATAAACTGAAGACCAATTAGTTTCTAGCTATCCCTATAAACCTGGGCTACCCTGGTAGCTCAGACAGTAAAGAATCCACCTGCAAAGCAGGGAGACGGTCTGCAAGCAGGAAACCCAGATTTCACCTCTGGGTCAGGAAGATCTCCTGAAGAAGGGAATGGCTCAGTTCAGTTCAGTTGCTCAGTCATGTCTGACTTTTTGTGACCCCATGGACTGCAGCACAAAAGGTTTTCCTATCCATCACCAACATCCAGAGTTTGCTCAAACTCATGTCCAGTGAGTTAGTGATGCCATCCAACCATCTCACCCACTGTCATCCCCTTTTCCTCCTGCCTTCAATCTTTCCCAGCATTAGGATCTTTTCCAGAGAGTCAGTTCTTCACATCAGGTGACCAGAGTGGGAAAGGCTGTCCACTCCACTATTCATGCCTGGAAAATTCCATGGACAGAGGAGCCTGGGGGGATACAGGCCATGGGTTCACAAAGAGTCAGTCACAACTGAGGATCTAACACACATTTATATAAACTTGGAATAAGACAGGTGAACAGAGTCCTCTTAGAATCAAAACAAATAAAACAGTAATCTCAACTATTCTTTGAAAAGATCCAGAATTTGATTAGTTTGTAGAATTTATTGGATTAATTTATGCTCCAAGGAATTACTGAAAGCAACAGAATAATCGGTTAGTGCAATTTAGCAGTTGTTTATAGTCAGGTATGAGATTTCTACCTAAATCGCTGCCATCCTTGCATGACTGGTATTTAATGAGTGAAACCATTCAAGGCTGAACACTATGTGTGTCTGTGTGTGTGTATACACGTTGGGGGGTGGGTAGGAGGTAGACAGCAATAAATATTCCACTAAATTAGTCACTAAACATAAAAAAGGGCTTCCCTGATAGCTCAGTTGGTAAAGAATCCACTTGCAATACAGGAGACCCCGGTTTGATTCCTGGGTTGGGAAGATCTGCTGGAGAAGGGAAAAAGCTACCCACTCCAGCATTCTGGCCTGGAGAACTCCATAGACTGTATAGTCCATGGGCTTTCAAAGAGTTGGACAGGACTGAGACACTTTCACTTTCATTTGGGCTTCCCTTGTGGCTCAGCTGGTAAAGAATCCATCTGCAATGTGGGAGACCTGGGTTTGATCCCTGGGTTGGGAAGATTCCCTGGAGAAAGGAAAAGCTATCCAATCCAGTATTCTGGCCTGGAGAATTCCATGGACTGTAGTCCATGGGGTTACAAAGAGTTGGACACTACTGAGTGACTTTAACTTTCAAACATTAAAAAAAAGAAAAAAAAAAGATGATATTAAGCCTAGAGGGATCAGAGAGCAAGTAACCAAAGTTGTTATTGTTGTTCAGGCACTAAGTTGTGTCTGAATCTTTGTGACCCCGTGGACTGCAGCATTCCAGGTTTCCCTGTCTTTAACTTTCTCGGAGTTTGCTCAAACTCACGTCCATCTCATCCTCCGTTTTCCCCTTCTCCTCCTGCCTTTACCCTTTCCCAACATGAGAGTCTTTTCCAATGAGTTGGCTCTTCCCAATAGATGGCCAAAGTATTGAAGCTTCAGCTTCAGCATCAGTCCCTCCAATGAATATCCAGTGATGATTTCCTCTAGGATTGAATAGTTTGATCTCCTCACTGTGCAAGTGACTCTGAAGAGTCATTTCCAACACCACAGTTCAAAAGCATCAATTCTCTGGTGCTCAGCCTTCTTTATGGTCCAACTCTCACATCCATAAACTACTACTGGAAACACCAATAGTGATAAACATAGCTTTGGCTAGATAGACCTTTATCAACAAAGTGATGTCTCTGCTTTTTAATACATTGTCTAAGTTTGCCATAGCTTTTCCTCAATGGAGCAAGTGTCTTTTAATTTCATGCCTGCAGTCACCACCCACAGTGATTTTGGAGCCCAAGAGAATAAAGTCTTTCACTGTTTCCATTGTTTCACCATCTATTTGCCAAAAAGTGATGGGATTGGATGCCATGATCTTTGTGTTTTGAATGCTGAGATTTAAGACAGATTTTTTTTCACTCTCCTCTTTCACCTTCATCAAGAGGCTCTTTCCCTTCCCTTGAAGCAAAGTTCTCCTTTGCTTTCTGCCATCAGTGTGGTTTCATCTGCATATCTGAGTTTATTGATATTTCTCCCAGAAATCTTGATTCCAGACTGCAATTCATCCAGCATGGCATGCCCCATGATGTACCCTGCATATAAGTTAAATAAGCAAGGTGACAATATATAGCCTTGATATACTCCTTTCCCAATTTTGGATCAGTTCATTGTTCCATGACTGGTTCTCACTGTTGCTTCTTGGCCTGCATACAGATTTCTCAGGAGGCAGGTAAGGTGTTCTGGTATTCCCATCTCTTTAAGATTTTCAACAGTTTATTGTGATTCACACAGTCAAAGGCTTTAGCATAGTCAGTGAAGCAGAAGTTGATTTTTTTTTCTGGAATTCCCTTGCTTTTTGTATGGTCCAGTGGTTGTTGGCAATTTGATCTCTGATTCCTCTGCCTTTTCAAAATCCAGGTTGTGCAGCTGGAAGTTATCAGTCCATATACATGAAGAACTTCATATAATGAAGCCTAGTTTGAAGGACTTTGAGTATTGCCTTGCTAGCATGTGAAATAAGGACAATCTTGTGGTAGTTTGAACATTCTTTGGCATTGTCCTTCTTCGGGCTTGGAATGGAAATTGACTTTTTCCAGTCCTGTAACCACTGCTGACTTTTCCAAATTTGTCAGCATATTGAGTGCAGCAGTTTAACAGCATCAGCATCTAGGATTTGAAATAGCTCAGCTGGAATTCCATTACCTCTACTAGGTTTATTCTTAGGAATGCTTTTTAAGGCCTACTTGACTCTGCACGCCAGGATGTCTAATGTTGGTACAAAACATTATCTAAAATGTCCAGTTTCTCACACAAAAAAATGATAGGCTATGCAAAGAAAGAGGAAAATACAGTGCACAGAGCAGGATAAATGCACATTTTTAAAAAAGAAGAAAAAGAAACTCCTGTAAAGGAAACAGGTGTTTGATTTATAAGGTTTTAAAGCAAACATTATAAACATGTTTATTTATTTATTTAGTTTTTAGTATCACAGGCACTTATTTTTATAATACTGCATTTTAGTTATAAACATTTGTTTTATTTATATTGCAATTATGATATTTATTTTGGGAGAAACCATTTTACTGTGGTCAGTGAGTTTTAAAAATGGCCACAATGCTTCCTCACATTCCTGTATGCACATCCTATAGGGCAAAGTGAGTTCCTTCCATTAATAGTTTCTTCCACCAATTGTTGTTGTTTAGTCTGTCAGTCGTATCTGACTTTTTGTGACACCATGAGCCGCAGTACGCCAGGCTGCCTTGTCCTTCACCATCTCCTGGAGTTTGCTCAAACGCATGTCCAATGAGTCTGTGATGCCATCCAACCATCTTATCCTTTGTTGGTCCCTTCTCCTCCCGCCTAAAGAACTAAAGGAAATCATGATTTAAAAAGTAAAATGATGATATGATGACAATACCACATAACACAGATAATATAAACAGAAAGCGTAAATGAGAACCAAATGGAAATTATGGAGTTATAAAGTTTATCCATTGAAATAAAAAATTTACTAGAGTGGCTCAATAGATTTAAAATGGCAGAAGAAAGAATAAGCTAAGTTGTAAAGAGATTGCTAGAGATCATATATGCTTAAAAGAATAAAGATGAAAAAAATGAAATAGAGCTTAAGAAAAATGTTACAGACTTGTAAGCACACCAAAATACATGTAATGGGAGTACTACAGAAAGAGGAGAGAGAAAGGAGCATAAAAAGTGTTAGAAAATAACGCCTAAAAAACTACCTTAATTGGATGAAATACAATCTACAATCCTGGAAGCTAACTGAATTACAAATAGGACAAACACAAGTAAATTTACAGATACATCACACTGAAACTGCAGCATTTTTACAATCACCAACACATGAAAGTAACCTGAATAACTGCCAACAGATGAAGGAATAAGGAAGATGTGGTTTATAAATATAAGGGAATATTATTTAGCCATAAAAAAAATTTTAAATGCCATTTTCAGGAACATGGATGGACCTAGGGATCATTATAGCAAGTGAAGTAAGCCAGAGAAAGACAAATATATGATATCACTTATATATGGAATCTAAAAAAATGATAAAAATGAAAATATATACACAAAACAGAAATAGACATAGAAAAAGCACTTATGGTACCAAAGGGGAAAGTTGGGGGGAGGAATAAATTAGGAATTTGGGATTAGCATATACACACTACTATATAAAATAGACCACTAACAAGGACTTACTGCATAGCACAGAGAATTATAGTCAATATTTATAATAATTTATATGGAAAAAATCTGAAAAAGCATATATATATATTTGTGTATGCATGTATATATACATTATATATATACACACACATTATATACATATGTACACATATACATGTGTATAGATATATACACACTATATAGTATATATATACATACATACATACATACATACATATATATATATATACATGCATATATATATATATATATTTATATATGCATGTGTGCTGAGTCACTTCAGTCATGTCTGACTCTTTGTGATCCTATGAACTGTAGCCTGCCAGGCTCCTCTGTCCATAAGATTCTCCAGCAAGAATACTGGAGTGGGTTGCCATTTCCAACTCAGAGATCAAACCCAAGTCTCCTACATCTCCTTCATTGGTGGTGGGTTCTTTACCACAAATGCCACCTGGGAAGCCTATATATGTATATGTATATATAAATACACACACACACACACACACACACACACATGTCTGTACATATTCCCTTATGTTTATAAAACCACATATTCTATATATGTGCATACATGTATGTTTTTCTAAAAGATATGTACATATATATATATGATATATTACTTTGCTGTACACCTAAAACTAACAATATTGTCAGTAAATCAACTATACTTCAATAAAAAAATTTTTTCTAAAGCAGCAAGAAATAAATGACTCATCACTTACAAAAGAACCTTAACAGGATTAATAATAACTTCCCAGCAAAAGCAATGAATTCCAGAAAGCACATGCTCAAATAATAAAGTGCTCAAAGAACAAAACTGTCAAACAAAAATTCTATAGCCAGCAAAATCGCTCATAAATGAAAGCTAAGAAAAACTTTACTAGATTAAGAAAACCAAAAAGAAACTAACAACAAAACTGAGAATCTGTTGCAACTAGCCTGCCCTTCCAAGAAATACTAAAGGAAGTTCTTCAGGCTGAAAGCAAGTGACACCAGATGGTAATTCTTATCCACATGGAAAAAGAAAAATCACTGAATGTAATTACATAATTTTACAAGACTGAGGAATTAATATTCTTCCTCTTTCTTCTCTGCACTGATTTAAGACAACTGAATAAAATTACATCTATACATACACACACACACATATACATATATATATATATTAGGCAAATGCATAAAATTATATACATGTATAAAACCAATAATAAAAATATTGAAATACAATTTCATTTAATATATTTATTAACAATAGGACAATTTAAGGAATTGCATAAAATTATATATATGCATATATAACCAGACACATATAACATTGAAATATAATTTATTTGTAATATATTTATTAACAATGGCACAAAGAGGGTGAATGGAAGCAAGGAAATGACTACAGATAAAAAAATAGTAATTATGTATTCTTGGTCTTAAAATACTAGTAGATGTAATATGTACAACTATAATACCATGAAAAGGAGAAAAGGTAATAGAGTTATATAAGAGTAACATTTTATATTACAAAAATTCAGTTATTATCAATCAGAAGCTGATTTAGATAAATTCAAATGTACATGGTAAATCATAAAACAGCACTTAGAATATAGAATATATAATGAAAACCATCATTAAGTAAATTAAACTACTATATTAGAGTATATTTACTTAATATGAAAGTAAAGAAGAAATAGAGGAACAAAAATCATGAAAGCTATAGAAAATTTAAAAACTGAAATGGCAGATGTGAATTCAACTATATCAATAACAACATTAAAAACACAATGGACTAGATAGTCTGACCAAATGCAAATATTGTCCGACTAGACAAAATACTTGAACCAGCTTTATTTACAGGATGCACTTCTACCCAGCATTTGAAGAACTAATACCAAATCTCTACAAAGTATTCTTAAGAAAAATTGAGAAAACACTTCCCAACTCATTCTCTGGAACCACCATTGCCACAATACTAAAGCCAAAGACATCACAAGGAAATGTGACTGGAAATAAGTGTATTAATTCCAATAGGAGACACTGATAATTCAGATAATAAGTATAGGATCTGTGTAAATATGAAATAATACAGTCACTTTGGAATAGTCTTGAAGTTTATCAGATGATTAAACACACAACTACCATATAAATAAGTTATTTTCCTTGTATATATATATACAAGTGGGCCTTAGGAAGTATCACTACGAACAAAGCTACTGGAGGTGACGGAATTCCAGTTGAACTATTTCAAACCCTAAAAGATGATGCTGTGAAAGTGCAGCATTCAATAAGTCAGGAAATTTGGAAAACTCAGCAGTGGCCACAGGGCTGGAAAAGGTCAGTTTTCATTCCAATCCTTAAGAAAGGCAATGCCAAAGAATGCTCAAACTACTGCATAATTGCACTCATCTCACATGCTAGTAAAGTAATGCTCAAAATCCTCCAAGCCAGGCTTCAACAATATGTGAACTGTGAACTTCCAGATATTCAAACTGGTTTTAGAAAAGGCAGAGGAACCAGAGATCAAATTGCCAACATCTGCTGGATCATTGAAAAAGCAAGAAAGCTCCAGAAAAACATCTATTTCTGCTTTATTGACTATGTCGAAGCCTTTGACTGTGTGTATCACAATAAACTGTGGAAAATTCTTAAAGAGATGGGAATACCAGACCACCTGACCTGCCTCTTGAGAAACCTATATGCAGGTCAGGAAGCAATAGTTAGAACTGGACATGAAACAACAGACTGATTCCAAATCAGGAAAGGAGTATAAATGCTGTATGTTGTCACCCTGCTTATTTAGATTATATACAGAGTGCATCATGAGAAATGCTGGGCTGGATGAAGCACAAGCTGGAATCAAGATTGCCAGGAGAAATATCAATAACCTCAGATATGCAGATGACACCACCCTTATGGCAGAAAGTGAAGAACTAAAGAGCCTCATGATGAAAGTGAAAGAGGAGAGTGAAAATGTTGGCTTAAAAATCAACACTCAGAAAACTAAGATCATGGCATCTGGTCCCATCACTTCATGGAAAATAGATGGGGAAACAGTGGAAACAGAGGCTGACTTTATTTTGGGGGGCTCCAAAATCACTGCAGATGGTGATTGCAGCCATGAAATTAAAAGATGCTTGCTTCTTGGAAGGAAAGTTATGACCAACCTTGATAGCATATTAAAAAGCAGAGACATTACTTTGCCAACAAAGGTCCATCTAGTCAAGACTATGGTTTTCCAGTGGTCATGTGTGTATGTGAGAGTTGGACTATAAATAAAGCTGAGTGCAGAACAATGTATGCTTTTGAACCATGATGTTGGAGAAAGAAGACTCTTAAGAATCCCTTGGACTGCAAGGAGATCCAACCAGTTCATCCTAAAGGAAATCAGTCCTGGGTGTTCATTAGAAGGATTGATGTTGAAGCTGAAATGCCAACATTTTGGCCACCTGATGAGAAGAGCTGACTCATTTGAAAAGACCCTGATGTTGGGAAAGATTGAAGGCAGGAGAAGGGGATGACAGAGGATGAGATGTTTAGATGGCATCACTGACTCAATGGACATGAGTTCTGGTAAACTCCGGGAGTTGGTGATGGACAAGGAGGCCTGGCGTGCTGTGATTCAAGGGGTCACAAAGAGTTGGACACAACTGAGCGACTGAACTGATAGGCTGTAATGTAAATTCAGAGGAAACCCAACTTCAAACAGTCAGTTTAGGATAATCTGATCAGAAATGTTAGAGCTGTATTATAAAGGGGAACTGGATCACAGTATTACCTCATCAAAGCAAACCTAAACTGTCTAGACTTCTGTTGTTGAGAGATAATTTACTGCTGAATGAGTAAACCTTCTCTATATTTTGTAGTCTCTTTCAGCACACTAAATTTAATTGATATGCTTAGTATCATATAATCTTAAAATAGCTGATCTTATTGGAAGAGTGAAAGGATTAAGTTCAGTGACATCAGGTTTGTAGCAGAAAAGCGGAATATATCTTATACAGCTTAATATAATCAGTTATATTTTTCCATGCTGAGTGTGTAACAATGAAAATTAAACCCACCAAACATTACAAATATAATGAGCATTGTCAAAGTCAATGATTAGTATATAAGAAGGGGGATCTAAACAGTCCTTAAAGTAAAGAACAGTCTCTCTGAAGAAGTGATATGTAAAACAAATCCTAAAGGCAGGATGGCAATTACCTTGATTAAAGAGGTTGAGGGTAAAAGGTGTTCTAAACACAGAGAAAACAAGTTGCTTAATGACCCAGAGACAAGAAATAGCATTGCATATTGAGGAAATTAAATGCATCCTAATGGTTGGCATTTAAAGGGTAAGGGAAAAGAATGGAAAGATTGAGGCCAGATATTAGAGGCTCATATTAAAGATGGAATCATAAATGTGAATACAGCTTCAAGGTGATTGCAATTTTTTTTTAACTTTAAAATACTATTCAGAATACAGAAAGCTATATTTTGCTCTTTAAAAGGAAAAATTCAATTTGGGGAAAGTTGGGTTTATTTCTAAAATTCACATTGAAATGGAAATTCTCAAGAAATTTACAATCTGGATCCAAGGACTCAGTCAAGGTTTGAGCAGTTTTGTACTCACTGGCATACAGATGATAACTTAAGAATAAAAGCACAATTAATCACTTTTCATGGATTCTATACTTGGAAATTCACCTACTCACTACAATGTGTTTGTAACTCCCAAGTCAGTACACACTTTGCATTCCTGAACATGGGCAGAACAGGAAAAGCGTGTCTTGTGTCTCACGTTCCTAGCTGAGGTGGCACAGGGTAATATTTGCCTTCTTGTTTCAACTCTGAAAATGTAAGTAAGTGTATTTTTCATGGTCCATTCAGTAAAATATTTTTCACATTTTTGTGTTTTCTGATGGTGATTTCATTGTTTAAAATGCCCCCCAAGCATAGTGCTGAAGTGCTGTTTAGTGTTCCTACTGGCTAAGAAACCTGCAATGTGCCTCACAGAGAAAACACATGTATCAAGTAAGATTTCTTCAGGCAGGAGTAACTGCGCTGCTGTCCATGAATTCAATATTAATAAAGTAATAACCTATCTTAAACAAGGTATCATTAAAGAGAACGACCAATGAAACAAGGTTGTGTATTGATAAACTGACCAAAGTACTTTGCTCAGAGGCTTAGAATTCAACACTGTATTTCCCGTAAAGGCAATGATTTAGTACTTGCTAATTCAGCGCTGGCAGTAGCTTTACAGGTCAGTTCAGTTGAGTTGCTCAGAAGTGGCTGACTCTTTGTGAACCCATTGACTACAGGAGGCCAGGCCTCCCGGTCCATCACCAACTTATAGAGCTTGCATAAACTCATGATGCCGTCCAACCATCTCATCACTGTTGTCCCCTTCTCCTCCTGCCTTCAATCTTTCCCAGCATCAGGATCTTTTCCAATGAGTCAGTTCTTTGAATCAGGTTGCCAAAGTATTGGAGCTTCAGTTTCAACATCATTCCTTCCAATGAATATTCAGGACTGATTTCCTTTAGGATTGACTGGTTGATCTCCTTGCAGTTCAAGGGATTCTCAAGAGTCTTCTCCAACACCATGTTCAAAAGTGCAAATTTTTTTTGGTGCTCAGCTTTCTTTATGGTCCAAATCTCACATCCATACATGACTACTGGAAAAACCATAGCTTTGACTAGGCAGACTTTGTCAGTAAAGTAATATCTCTGCTTTTTAATATGCTGTCTAGGTTGGTCATAACTTTTCTTCCAAGGAGCAAGCATCTTTTAAAGTCATGGCTATAGTCATCATCTGCAGTGATTCCGGAGCCCAAGAAAAGAAAGTCTGTCACTATTTTCATTGTTTCCTCATTTATTTGCCATGAAGTTATGGGACTGGATGCCATGATCTTAGTTTTATGAATGTTGAGTTTTAAGGCAAATTTTTCACTCTCCTCTTTCACCTTAAGAGGCTTTTTAGTTCCTCTTCACTTTCTGCCATAAGAGTGGTGTCATCTGCATATCTGAGGTTATTGATACTTCTCCTGGTAATCTTGATTCCAGCTTGTGCTTCATCCAGCCTGGCATTTTGTATGATGCACTTTGCATAGAAGTTAAATAAACAGGGTAACAATATACAGCCTGAAGTACTCCTTTCCCAGTTTGGAACCAGTCTGTTGCTCCATGTCCAGTCCTAACTATTGCTTCTTGTCCTACATACAGATTTCTCAGGAGGCAGGTCAGGTGGTCTGGTATTCCCATCTCTTGAGAATTTTCCAGAGTTTGTTGTGATCCACACGGTCAAAGACTTTGGTGTAGTCAATAAAGCAGAAGTATATGTTTTTCTGGAATTCTCTTGCTTTTTCTATAATCCATTGGATGTTGGAAATTTGATCTCTGGTTCCTGTTTTTTCTAAATCCAACTTGAACATCTGGAAGTTCTTTGTTCACTTACTATTGAAGCCTAGCTTGGATAATTTTGATCTTTCCTTTGCTAGCATGTGCTACTGCTGAGAAGTCGCTTCAGTTATGTCCAACTCTGTGCAACCCCATAGACGGCAGCCTACCTGGCTCCCCCATCCCTGGGATTCTCCAGGCAAGAGCACTGGAGTGGGTTGCCATTTCCTTCTCCAATGCATGAAAGTGAAAAGTGAAAGTGAAGTCATTCAGTCGTGTCCAACTCTTAGCGACCCCATGGACTGCAGCCTACCAGGCTCCTTCATCCATGGGATTTTCCAGGCAAGAGTACTGGAGTGGGGTGCCATTGCCTTCTCCAGGTAGCATGTGAGATGAATGCAATTGTGTGGGAGTGAACATTCTTTGGCATTGCCTTTCTTCGGAATTGGAATGAAAACTGACCTTTCCAGTTCTGTGGCCACTGCTGAGTTTTCCAAATTCGCTGGCATATCGAATGCAGCGCTTTTGCAGCATCATCTTTTATTTTATTTTATTTTAGAATTCCAATTATAGTTATATTTAAAAATATACTGTGGAGTTAATGCAAACTCAATTGAAAATTCAAGCCATACAAAGATGTGTAAAGCAAAAATGAAAAGCAAAACTACCCTCATCTCTATCCTTTCCACCATCCTACCTATTAAGGGTTTCTACTGTTAATAATTTGCACTGTTTACTACTATAACTTTTTCTACATAACTATAAATACATTTTTAAAGTGCTAATAATTTCTTTTAACTATGCATTTGTATGCATAAACACCCATAATGCATATATAATACTGATACTACTGAATTACATACCTGCTAGCACAGCATCATCTTTTAGAATTTGAAATAGCTCAGCTGGATTTCCATCACCTCCACTGGCTTTGTTTGTAGTGATGCTTCCAGTCCAGGATGTCTGGCTCTAGGTGAATGATCATACCATGATGGTTATCTGGGTCATGAAGATCTTTTTTGTATAGTTCTCTGCATTCTGGTCACCTCTTCTTAATATCTTCTGCTTCTGTTAGGTCCATTCCATTTCTGTCCTTTATTGTGTCCATCTTTGCGTGAAATATTCCCTTGATATCACTAATTTTCTTGAACACATCTCTAGTCTTTATACTAGTACCTACTTACTGTCAGTAATGTCAATGAATTGCAAGTAAAGTGGAAAGTTTCTTTCATCTGCATACATATCCTTTAAGTCCTAGAAATTTAAAGACAATATTTAGAAGCAGGGATTTTACAAATGTGTATCACTGAGGTCAGACTTATAGCATATATTTCCACTGAAATCCATATATTTGATATTTGTTCTTACATAATATTTTCCCTCAAATAATCCTTATAATTTGCATATGTTATTTTTAAATTAATAGAAAATGTGCAATTAATTGCATGGGAAATATGCAATTCAATTGCATAAAACATTTTGAGAGCAACTGATAAAAGATATTCAAATTTCAATAAAGTGTATTTATCACACATAATTAGGGCATTTATTCATTATCTGATAACTGAAAATATTCTCTATTTTAGAGTAAAATTGCATTCATTGAAATTTCAAGGAAACTGAAGAAGAAACATTGGCTGGCCTGAATTTTCTCATAATTACTATACTAATTCTTTGTGAAGTACAGCTTTATTGCCCTTTATTTTAAACTACTGCAATGTCATATATTGAAATAAAAAGAAAATTAACTAATATTTACAATGAAATATTTCTATGATTTTTGAAGATCACTATTACATAGTTATGTTTATAAATTAATTATAGAAAGAAGTCAATTTTCTTTTAGAATAGAAACATTAATTTGTGTAAAGTGTTACCTAAAAAGATTAATTAAAAGATCACAGACAACCAAGACTCAAAGGTGGTACCTTACTGAGAGCTTATCAAATTTCCTGTTTTATTTTTCAAAGTCTTCATAAACATGTCTGGAAACACATATTGCTTTAATTCTGGTTAAGTCACTAAGATTTAATTCAATGTGTTTAGTTTTATTTAAATTTAATTTTAATTCTTTTTTTTTTTAAGTTTACCTCACTTGTATTGCATAGAACATGGTTAATGATATATATGATAATCATTATGGTAAAAATCAATCTCCTATTCCTCTCTCTTCCAGAAGAAACTAGTTTCATTTCCTTTAGCTGAAAAATTTGATATTTTCCTCTATGTATTTAAATAATAAACTTAAATTTTCAAATCTTGATTTATCAGATTAAGATATTAAGTTTATTTCCCCTTTACAGAAAAATGGAGATTTAGCTGTCTTTCTTCTCCTCTTGTCACCACTTTATCGATGATAATGCTCATTCTACAAATGGATGGAGTGGTTTCCAAAATGAATCATAACTCCTTGCATGGAAAAGGAAGTACGCTTATTTCACTCACTCCACTTCCCATGAGACCTGTGTGGAACAGGCTGCTATTCCATTGGTTAGAGAAAAGCATTTAATAGCCATTTTTAGATTTTTAAGGACACTCCATATTGTTTTCCATACTAGCTGCACCAATTTACATTCCCATCAACAGTATAGAAGGGTTCCCTTTTCTTCACACCCTCCCCAGCATTTATTACTTGGAGACATTTTTTTCGTGATCATCATTCTGACCTGTGGAAGGTGTTAACTCATTGTAGTTTTGATTTGCATTTCTCTAAAGATTAGTGAAAAGCAAAGGAGAAAAGGAAAAATATTCCCATTTGAATGCAGCTTTCCAAAGAGTAGCAAGGAGAGATAAGAAAGCCTTCCTCAGCAATCAATGCAAAGAAATAGAGGAAAACAACAGAATGGGAAAGACTAGAGTTCTCTTCAAGGAAATTAGAGATACCAAGGGAATATTTCATGCAAAGATGGGCTTGGTAAAGAACAGAAATGGTATGGACCTAACAGAGAAGATATTAAGAAGAGATGGCAAGAATACACAGAAGAACTGTACAAAAAAGATCTTCATGACCAAGATAATCACGATGGTGTGATCACTCACCTATAGCCAGACATGCTGAAATGTGAAGTCAAGTGGGCCTTAGAATCACACAAACAAAGCTAGTGGAGGTGATGGAATTCCAGTTGAGCTATTTCAAATCCTGAAAGATGGTGCTGTGAAAGTGCTGTACTCAATATGCCAGCAAATTTGGAAAACTCAGCAGTGGCCACAGGACTGGAAAAGGTCAGTTTTCATTCCAATCCCAAAGAAAGGCAATGCCAAAGAATGTTCAAACTACCACACAATTGTACTCATCTCACACACTAGAAAAGTGATGCTCAAAATTCTCCAAGCCAGGCTTAAGCAATATGTGAATTGTGAACTTCCAAATGTTCAAGCTGGTTTTTGAAAGGGCAGAGGAACCAGAGGTCAAATTGCCAACATCTGCTGGATCATCGAAAAAGCAAGAGAGTTCCAGAAAAACATTTATTTCTGCTTTATTAACTACGCCAAAGCTTTGACTGTGTTGATCACAATAAACTGTTGAAAATTCTGAAAGAGATGGGAATACCAGACCACCTGACCTGCCTCTTGAGAAAGTTATATGCAGGTCAGGAAACAACAGTTAGAACAGGACATGGAACAACAGACTGGTTCCAAACAGGGAAATGAGTACATCAAGGCTGTATATTGTTACCCTGCTTATTTAACTTATATGCAGAGTACATTGTGAGAAATGCTGGGCTGGAAGAAGCACAAACTGGAATGAAGATTGTTGGGAGAAATATCAATAACCTCAGATGTGCAGATGACACCACCAGTATGGCAGAAAGTGAAGAGGAACTAAAGAGCCTCTTGATGAAAGTGAAAGAGGAGAGTGAAAAATTTGGCTTAAAGCTCAACATTCAGAAAACTAAGATCATGGCATATGGTGCCATCACTTCATGGAAAACAGATGTGGAGACAGTGGAAACAGTGTAAGACTTTATTTTGGGGGGCTCCAAAATCACTACAGATGGTGACTTCAGCCATGAAATTAAAAGATGCTTACTCCTTGGAAGGAAATTTATGATCAACCTAGACAGCATATTAAAAAGCAGAGACATTACTTTGTCAACAAAGGTCCTAGAGTCTAGTCAAGGCTATGGTTTTTCCAGTGGTCATGTATGGATGTGAGAGTTGGACTGTGAAGAAAGCTGAGAGCCAAGGAATTGATGCTTTTGAACTGTGGTGTTGGAGAAGACTCTTGAGAGTCCCTTGGACTGCAAGGAGATCCAACCAGTCCATCCTAAAGGAGATCAATCCTGGGTGTTCATTGGAAGGACTGATGCTGAAGCTGAAACCTCCAATACTTTGGCCACCTCATGTGAAGAGTTGACTCATTGGAAAAGACCCTGATGCTGGGAGGGATTGGGGACAGGAGGAGAAGGGGCCAACAGAGGATGAGCTGGCTAGATGGCATCACCGACTCCATGGACATGAGTTTGAGTAGACTCCGGGAGTTGGTGATGGACAGGGAGGCCTGGCGTGATGCATTTCATGGGGTTGCAAAGATTCGGACATGACTGAGCGACTGAACTGAACTGAACTGAATGATTAGCACTGATGAGCACCTTTTCATCTACCTATTGGCCATCTGTATGTCTTCTTTACATATATCTCTATTTAAGTCTTCAATACACTTTTTGAAAGAGTTGCTTTTTTTGTTTGTTTTTGTATTGAGCTGTATGAGCTGTTTCTGTATGTTGGAAATTAATCCTTGTTGATCACATTGTTTATAAATAATTTCTCCCATTCTGTAGGTTGTATTTTAAAATTTTGTTTGTAGTTTCCTTTGTTGTTCAATAGCTTTTCAGTTTAATTAGTTCCTATTTGTTTGTTTGTTTTTGCTTTTGATTCCATTACTCTAGGTGGTAATGGTGTTTTAGTTGCTAAGCCATGCTCGACCTTTGTAACACAATAGACTGTAACCCATCAGGCTCCTCTGTCCATGGAATTTACCAGGCAAGAATACTGGAGTGGGTTGACAGTTCCTTCTCCAGGGTATCTTCTTGACCCAGAGATTGAACCTGGGTTTACTGCATTGAAGGCAGATTCTTTAGGAGATGAATTTAAAAAACAAATATATTGCTATCACTTATGTCAAAGAGTGTTCTGTCTAGGTTTTACTCTAGGAATTTTATAGTATCTGGCCTTATATTTATATCTTTAATCTATTTTGAGTTTATTTTTATATATGGTGTTAGAGGATGTTCAGATTTCATTCTTTTACATGTAGCTGTCCAGTTTTCTGAGCATCACTTATTGAAGAGAATGTCTTTTCTCTAGTGCATATTCTTGCTTCCTCTGTATAGATTAATTGACCAAAAGTGTGTGTTTATTTCTAGGTTTTATATCCAGATCCATTGATCTATATAATCTGTTTTGGGGCTGGTATCTTACTGTTTTGATAATTGTAGTTTTGTAGTATAGTCTGAAATCTGGGAGTGTGCTTTTTACAGCTCTGTTCTTTTTCAAGTTTGTTTTTAGCTATTCAAGGTCTTTTGTGTTTCCATACACACTTTTAAGTGTTTTGTTCTAGTTCTGTGAAAAATGTAACTGGTAATTTGATAGAGATTACTTTGAATCTGTAGACTGTCTTGGGTATTATGGTCATTTTAAGAAAATTGAGACTTCCTATCAAGAACACAGTGGAACTTTCCATTTACTTGTGTGATCTTCATTTTCTTTCATCAGTATCTTATAGTTTTCACAGTATAGGTTTTTTTCTTTCCTTAGGTAGGTTTATTACTAATATTATTCCTAATATTCCTAAATATTTTATTTTCTTTGATGTGATAGTTTGGGATCATTTCCTTAATTTTCCTTTCTGATATTTCACTTTAGGTGTATAGAAATGCAATAGATTTCTGTATATTAACTTTCTACTCTGCAATTTTATCAAATTCATTGATGAGATCTAGTAGATTTTGGTGCCATATTTGAATCTTCCATGTATAAAAATCATGTCATCTACAAACAGCAACAGTTTTGATTTTTCTTTTCCAATTTGGAGCCCCTTTATTTCTTTTTATTCTATTGTTGTGGCTAGAATTCCAAACTGTGCTGAATAATTGTGAGAGTGGGCATCTTTGTCTTGTTGCTAATCATAGAGGGAATGCTTTCACTTTTTCACCATTGAGTATAATATTAGCTGTAGGTTTGTCAGAGATGGCTTTTATTATGCTGATGTAGGTTTTCCCTACACCCATTCTTTGCATTTTTAAATCACAAAAGGATATTGAATGTTATCAAAAGCTTTTTCTGCCTCTACTCAGATGATCATATGGCTTCACTGGTGGCTCAGATGGTAAAGAATCTGCCTGCAACACAGAAGACTGAGGTTTGATTCTTGGACCAGGAAGATCCCTTGGAGAAGAGAATGGCTAGCCACTCCAGTATTCTTGCCTGGAGAATCCATGGACAGAGGAGCCTGGTGGGCTGCAGTTCATGGAGTCCCAAAGAGTCGGACATGACTGAGTGATTAACACTTTCATTTTCTTTCATTCAGATTTTCTTCTCCAATTTGCTAATATGGTGGATCACACTGATTGATTTGTCTATATGGTCTTGGACTTTTGTTATGTTGGTGTTTTAAAATTATTAATTCAGTTTCATTACCAATAACTAGTCTGTTCATATTTTCTTCTGTTTCTTTCTGATTCAGTCTCGGGTGATTATACTTTTTTAAGAATTTGTCCATTTTGTCTAGGTTTAAACTTTACTTTTTGAGTTTGAAGACAAAATGTTCACTAAAATCTTTAAGAAGGAAAAAAAAATCTACACATGTATTTCACTCATGTAATTGACCAGCCATAGATGTTGGAATTCTCTGTTTTACCCAAAAAAATTTGGTTTAGCTTAAGATCTAAGTATAATTTTTGTTATTATTTTTCTTACTATGTATTAAATGTGTTGTGTGCCTTTAAGGCTCAGTTCAGTTCAGTCGCTCAGTCATGTCCAACTCTTTAAAAGGCTAGGTTTTTTACAAGGCCATTCTTCAGTATGTCTCAATTAGTGATTATCCTTAAAATGACGGCTCTGTTAGTATGAATTCCTTGAGAGTAAAGACTAATATGCCAGACATCTCACACTCTTCACAATCAATAAAGTCTGTGTTTTAGATGTCAGGTCAGCAACTTTCCATATAACCTCCACTTTGATATCTGGAACAGACTGCCAAATCCCCATATAATGCACTCCTACAGTTGAAAGTTCTTGCCACCTTAAAAAAAAACACTTCTTAATTCATTTCACAATAATCCCTCTATTTGTGTTGATGCAATTGAAACAAAGTTGAGATTCGATTTTATAATTATTATTTTAACTTCCTTAACATTTTCTCTATTAAAGTATAGTTTCAAAGTAATTTTCTACAGCACTTCTTTAATTTGGTATCCATAGGCTTAGCTTTCAAGTAAGCACTATGGTTTAGGTAACTGTAAACATGTAAAGC
Organism: Odocoileus virginianus; assembly: GCF_023699985.2. NCBI lineage: Eukaryota > Metazoa > Chordata > Mammalia > Artiodactyla > Cervidae > Odocoileus > Odocoileus virginianus. The sequence continues at coordinate 2,322,671 of NC_069703.1, read as the reverse complement.
AAAATATGAAAAATATAAGAAAATATTATACAGAAGACAATCAAATAATCACTGTATTCTGTAAATAGATGCCAAACCACAGACTATTTTGAGAATATGTAATTCTAATGAATACATGATAAAAGTTATTTGGCTTGTTTCACTTTGTTTTCTTTACTGAAGTAGAATAATTAAGTGCTCGTCACAAACATCACATTTATTCCCTTATTTGTGACATCTTGGAAAATTTGAGACTGAATTTTATAAACAAAGATCAACCTGGCAAAAGTGGGGCTGTCTTTTCTTAAAACAGTTAAATAGAAGGATGCAATACCCATATCCTCTCTTAACTCAAATAGTTGTATTATCAGGGATGCATATACCCATCAGAGGCTAGCCTATATGACTTAACTGACATAAGAGAAAAACAAGATAATATTAACCATTTTAAGTGAACTAAAAGACAGATGGAGGCATTAAAACTTGAAGAAGTAACTGAACATTATTAATTCACATGGTATTAATTATATCATGACTGGTCATACAGATTCCTTTTTGTTTTATTAAATATGATGTGCAAGACTATAAAGTTATCGACAAAATGCCTTTGAAGAAATCTGCCACTGTTCTAATAAAGTAACTTAAGCAGAAAAGAGAATACCACAACTGAGTTCAGAATTTATCTGCCACCGTGTTTTAAGATAAAATATACGCATCTTCCCTCGAGTTCCACTGCCAGATGTAAAAGAAACAATAAAAAATATTAATCCAGATAACACAAAAAAGTTTTGTTTATTTCTCTACATTCAGTTCTATACAGAAAAGCTATTGTTTAGTTTCAAATAAGAAGCTGGTTTTGTATCATGCTGGTGTGCTGGTGTTATAGGATTTTAAAAAATAGAGTAATTTGAAGTAATAATTCTATTCGGTTTTTGTGTAGGTTTCCTAGGAAATAAATAAAGTTCCAAATGTGTTCATGATCAGACACCAAGCAAAAGTTTTTAGCCATTAAGATGCATGGAATATCTAAATAATTGAATCATTTAACTATGAACATACATAAGGAGATTAGTTATAGCTATATTTCTTAGCAGTCTCATTTGGCAAAGCCAATTAATAATTAACACATATAACACAACATTGACAATCAACTATAATCAACTATACTTCAATAAAATAAAATGAATTTTTAAAATGAACACATATTGTATTACCTAATAGTGTTTACTCCTTGCCATTTTCTAAGGGACTTTGCTTTTAATTATATAGTCCCATTCAAATACTGGAAAAATACTTGGCATTAGAAAAATATCTCAAATATAAATTTCTAAGGCTTTCCCACTGGTATAAAGCACCTCAATATTCCTCACAGTAGAAGGGATGCCAAATAGTTATTCTGTCTTTACTGAAAGATTTTTCTCTAAATGTTGGTATTTAAGAAACATGAAATTGGTTTTCATTTCAGGTGTGTGTGTGTGTGTGTGTGTGTGTATGCGCTCAGTTGTTCAGTCTTGTCAGACCCTTTGCACCCTCATGGACTGTAGCCCCCAAGGCTCCTCTGTCCGTGGATTGTCCAGGCAAGAATACTGGAGTGCATTGCCATATCCTACTCCAAGGCACATTCCCAACTCAGTCAAACATTTGTAGGCCAAGTGAGGGAAGGTGAACTGGAACAAACTCTTACAATCTGCTTCAATTTGCCTTCAGCATTGCTAATGTTAACAAGTTACCTAATTTATGAAGTAACAGATGTCCAGAGAAATTAGGTGAGCTGTGTGGGATTTTCCATGTGATTTTTTTTTTTTTTTATGGTTGTTTCCGCTTTAGGAATTCTTCCTGCATTCTTTCAGAAAGTGAAAGCCTAGTCATTCAGTCCTGTTCAATTCTTTGCCACCCATGGACTGTAGCCCGCCAGGCATCTCTGTCCATGGAATTCTCCAGGCAAGAATACTGGAGTGGGTTGCCATTCCCTTCTCCAGTGCATCTTCCTGACCCAGGGATCAAATCCAGGTCCCTTGCATTGCAGGCTTATTCTTTACCATCTGAATTGCCAGGGAACTTTTGAAAAGCAAAAGATAGGTATATGCACACATATATACACACATACAAATAATGAATGATCCAAATGTTTTATGAGATATTTGGTAATAGTGTTTCATGTAATATTTCTGTTTCCAAATGTTAAAGTAAACTGAAGTATCTGGATATATTTTATCAGTAAAATTGCTCATATATTCCATTTTATATGCCATTGTTTTTTATGCTAAATAAACATTGCTCTTTTTACCTACGAAATTTCACTCTATGGTCAAAATTGAGCTTGGTTCCTCCCTTCCTTCATTTGCCATTTTTTCTTTACTTCTTTTCACACTTTAGTGATTTTATTCAATAAAATAAGCAACATAAAGTGACTTTTTGAAAGTGAAAGTTGCTCATCTAACTCTTTGCAACTCCATGGACTGTAGCCTGCAAGGCTCTTCTGTCCATGGAATTCTCCAGGCCAGACTACTGGAATGGGTAGCCGTTCTCTTCTTCAGCGGATCTTCCCAACCCAGGGATTGAGCCCAGGTCTCCCACACTGCAGGCAGATACTTTACCATCTGAGCAACCAGGTAAGCAGAGTGATTACAGTAAATGTAAAAGGTGATGAATGGGATACTGAAATCATCAAGCTTATAACTTAAGAATTGCCTTTATTGAGAAAGAAAATGCAAGCAGAGATGCAGCCAAACCTCAAGAGTGATGTAGAGATAGGATGGTTAATTCTTTGGGATACTTTCAAGCTTTTCCTTGGTCTCTCATTTCAGTTCTCTCTGAATATCACTGCCCTTCTTCTTATCTCCTTCCTACACGTAGTCTCAACCATGTGGTAATAAAGTGCCTACTGCAATAACTAGAACGCAATGAATGAAAATCATGCGTTAAGTCTGAAGTCAGGCAGATTGATTCCTCCAGTTCCATTCTTCTTTCTCAGGATTACTTTGGCTATTCAAGGTTTTTTGTATTTCCATACAAATTGTGAAATTATTTGTTCTAGTTCTGTGAAAAATACCGTTGGTAGTTTGATAGGGATTGCATTGAATCTATAGATTGCTTTGGGTAGTATAGCCATTTTGACAATATTGATTCTTCCAATCCATGAACACGGTATATTTCTCCATCTGTTTGTGTCCTCTTTGATTTCTTTCATCAGTGTTTTATAGTTTTCTATGTATAGGTCTTTTGTTTCTTTAGGTAGATATACTCCTAAGTATTTTATTCTTTTTGTTGCAATGGTGAATGGTATTGTTTCCTTAATTTCTCTTTCTGTTTTCCCATTGTTAGTGTATAGGAATGCAAGAGATTTCTGTGTGTTAATTTTACATCCTGCAACTTTACTGTATTCGTTGATTAGCTCTAGTAATTTTCTGGTAGAGTCTTTAGGGTTTTCTATGTAGAGGATCATGTCATCTGCAAACAGAGAGAGTTTCACTTCTTCTTTTCCTATCTGAATTCCTTTTACTTCTTTTTCTGCCCTGATTGCTGTGGCCAAAACTTCCAAAACTATGTTGAATAGTAGTGGTGAGAGTGGGCACCCTTGTCTTGTTCCTGATTTCAGGGGAAATGCTTTCAATTTTTCACCATTGAGGGTGATGCTTGCTATGGGTTTGTCATACATAGCTTTTATTATGATGAGGTATGTTCCTTCTATTCCTGCTTTCTGGAGAGTTTTAATCATAAATGGATGTTGAATTTTGTCAAAGGCTTTTTCTCCATCTATTGAGATAATCATATGGTTTTTATCTTTCAATTTGTTAATGTGGTGTATTACATTGATTGATTTGCAGATATTAAAGAATCCTTGCATTCCTGGGATAAAGCCCACTTGGTCATGGTATATGATTTTTTTAATATGTTGTTGGATTCTGTTTGCTAGGATTTTGTTAAGGATTTTTGCATCTATGTTCATCAGTGATATTGGCCTGTAGTTTTCTTTTTTTGTGGCATCTTTGTCTGGTTTTGGAATTAGGTTGATGGTGGCCTCATAGAATGAGTTTGGAAGTTTACCTTCTTCTGCAATTTTCTGGAAGAGTTTGAGTAAGATAGGTATAACTGGAGGAATCAATCTGCCTGACTTCAGACTCTACTACAAAGCCACAGTCATCAAGACAGTATGGCACTGGCACAAAGACAGAAATATAGATCAATGGAACAGAATAGAAAGCCCAGAGATAAATCCACGAACATATGGTCACCTTATCTTCGACAAAGGAGGCAAGGATATATAATGGAAAAAAGACAACCTCTTTAACAAATGGTGCTGGGAAAACTGATCAACCACCTGTAAAAGAATGAAACTACAACACTTTCTAACACCATACACAAAAGTAAGCTCAAAATGGATTAAAGATCTAAATGTAAGACCAGAAACTAAAACTCCTAGAGGAGAACATAGGCAAAACACTCTCCAACATATATCACAGCAGGATCCTCTATGACCCACATCCCAGAATATTGGAAATAAAAGCAAAATAAACAAATGGGACCTAATGAAACTTAAAAGCTTTTGCACAACAAAGGAAACTATAAGCAAGGTGAAAAGACAGCCCTCAGATTGGGAGAAAATAATAGCAAACGAAGCAACAGACAAAGGATTAATCTCAAAAATATGCAAGCAACTCCTGCAACTCAATTCCAGAAAAATAAATGACCCAATCAAAAAATGGGCCAAAGAACTAAACAGACATTTCTCCAAGGAAGACATACAGATGGCAAAAAAACACATGAAAAGATGCTCAACATCACTCATTATCAGAGAAATGCAAATCAAAACCACAATGAGGTACCATTATACGCCAGTCAGGATGGCTGCTATCCAAAAGTCTACAAGCAATAAATGCTGGAGAGGGTGTGGAGAAAAGGGAACCCTCTTACACTGTTGGTGGGAATGCAAATTAGTACAGCCACTATGGAAAACAGTGTGGAGATTTCTTCAAAAGCTGGAAATAGAACTGCCATATGACCCAGCAATCCCACTTCTGGGCATACACACCAAGGAAACCAGATCCGAAAGAGACATGTGCACCCCAATGTTCATCACAGCACTGTTTATAATAGCCAGGACATGGAAGCAACCTAGATGCCCATCAGCAGACGAATGGATGAGGAAGCTGTGGTACATATACACCATGGAATATTACTCAGCCATTAAAAAGAATTCATTTGAATCAGTTCTAATAAGATGGATGAAACTGGAGCCCATTATACAGAACAAAGTAAGCCAGAAAGATAAAGACCATTACAGTATACTAACACATATATATGGAATTTAGAAAGATGGTAACGATAACCCTATATGCAAAACAGAAAAAGAGACTCAGATGTATAGAACAGACTTGTGGACTCTGGGAGAAGGTGAGGGTGGGATGTTTCAAGAGAACAGCATCGAAACATGTATATTATCTAGGGTGAAACAGATCACCAGCCCAGGTTGGGTGCATGAGACAAGTGCTCGGGCCTGGTGCACTGGGAAGACCCAGAGGGATGGGGTGGAGAGGGAGGTGGGTGGGGGGACCGGGATGGGGAATACATGTAAATCCATGGCTAATTCATTTCAATGTATGACAAAAACCACTGCAATGATGTAAAGTAATTAGCCTCCAACTAATAAAAATAAATGGAGAAAAAAAAAAAGAAAATCATGCGTTAAACTGTATTCTTAATGTTTCACATGTCACTGAATCCTACCAGTAAGCCTAAGAGTAAATATTAATGTGATCTCGATTTTGAGCAGCAGCATATTGTAGAAGTTAGAAACGGATTGCTTTGGCTCAAATTCCATCCCTACTATTTACTAGCTGTGCTTTCTTATGCAATTATACAGCATCTCAGTACCTGCCTTTCCTATCCAGTAAAGAAGCTAATATTTCTTGCAAGCGTTATTAAGGCTACATAAGATTTTGCCAAATAACATTTAGCAAATTTAAAATAAACATTTTAAATTCAGGAAAGTAAAACACTGCCAATGCCTGTCTGAGTCAGGATTGGAATTCAAGCTGGTTTACATAAAGATTGTAACCTATACCCTATATCACTATTTTGATCAAGGGTCATACTTTCAACACCAATGGACTCCAGTGTATGCACAAAAAATTTATTTGAGTTCTGGAGAAAATATTGAATTTCTATTTATGTAGATGTCATCTAAAATTAACAGAGATAAGCATTACTAACATTTTATATATGGCTTGGCACTAGTACCCTTATTGGCTCCAGGTGATAGGCCATCATGCATCACAATTAGGAATTCCCAAGTATAAGTTTCATAATGTGAAGCATCCTTACTCTTCGATTTTCTCCTGGAGTACTGCAATGCTGGTATGTATATATATATATATATATATATATATATATATATATATATATGCCTAGGGAAATGTGTTTAAGGATAATTTTTACTAATTTTAACTAAAATAATTGCCACAAAATGGTCTATGCAGCTTAGAAAATTCTTCAGTAAAACCAGAGAATAAATACTATGTTAAATATACAAACATGAGGAAACAAAAATGGATCTATGTATTTTACAGTGACAAAGAACACTAACCATCCAATCTGCTGCACCCAGAAATTCACAAATATTTTTGAAACAGGTATTTGAAATATAAATGATCCACTAGTATGAATGAAATCAATGCATCATTCACAGGGACTATTGCAATAAGAAGCCTACTCTAGGATGCCATCAACTTAGCTGAATCCTACAGTCAAGATATTTCAATATAGTAGAATCTTTATAGAAATTTAATGATGAAATGGGAGTAACAATAAAAATGTAGAGGCATACTGAATATTTCAATGCAAAATACTTACAAGCATAGTTAAACATAAAGATACCACTCATTTTCACTTTATATAAAGAAAGGTGTTTCAAATTGTGTGAGATTTTTTCTTCTGATTCATAGATCAGTTCAGTTCAATCGCTCAGTTGTGTCTGACCCTTTGCCACCCCATAGACTGCAGCACACAAGGCTTCCCTGTCTATCACCACCTTCCACAGTAGTTATAGGGTATAGGTTACAATCTTTATGTAAACCAGCTTACTCATAGATAAAAAGTGATTTTCAGAAGACAACTACACAGACAATATAAAACTTGAGCCAAAATTATTCATTAAGGTTAAAAGGGAAGTTGTGACAATGTTTCAGAAGAATTAAAAATTTGTTGAAAGACGCTCATGCAAAGGAAAGAGCATTGTAAAATCAGATTAGCTATAGAAAATTATTTTGCCTACTTCTCTAATTGTAACTTTAATACTGTCTTTATTAATCATATGAAGGTTTTATTCCATCCTAATTTGTTGTCTATTTCACACTGAATGTAGCTTGATAGCAAAACTAGCTAGTCTAAAGTCAGTTTTCTTTACCCTGGGTTGTATTTTCTTAGATGAAAATATTGGTCATTTATTTTGGCACCCAACAACTTTTCCCTGAGATTCTCTTCAGTTTCTCAGCCAGTTTCCTTTTGTATTTTTTTCTCATTTCAAAATTTCATTCTATGCTGTTGTTTTCAGAAATGTGAATCATATATAACAATCTTCTCAAAATTACGTGCTTGCTATAGAAAAAAGGTCAGTTCAGTTCAATTGCTCAGTCGTGTCTGACTCTTTGTGACCCCATGAATTGCAGCATGCCAGGCTTTGCTGTCCATCACCAATTCCCAGAGCTTACTCAACTTCATGTCCATCAAGTCGGTGATGCCATCCAACCGTCTCATCCTCTGTTGTCCCCTTCTCTTCCTGCCTTCAATCTTTCTCAGCATCAGGGTCTTTTCAAATGAGTCAATTCTTCACATCAGGTGGCCAAAGTATTGGAGTTTCAGATTCAGCATCAGTACTTCAAGTGAAGATTCAGGACTGCTTTCCTTTACGATGTACTGGTTGGATCTCCTTGCAGTCCAAGGGACTTGCAAGAGTCTTCTCCAACACCACAGTTCTAAAGCAGCAATTCTTCCTTGTTCAGCTTTCTTTATAGTCCAACTCTCACATCCATACAGGACTATTGGAAAAACCATAGCTTTGACTAGATGGACCTTTGTTGGCAAAACAATGTCTCTGCTTTCTAATATGCTGTCTAGGTTGGTCACAACTTTTCTTCCAAGTAGTAAGTGTCTTTTAATTTCATGACTGCAGTCACCATCTGCAGTGATTTTGGAGATCCAAAAAATAAAATCTCTCACTGTTTCCATTGTTTTCCCGTCTATTTGCCATAAAGTGATGGGAGCAGATACCATGATCTTAGTTTTCTTAATGTTGATTTTTAAACCAACTTTTTTCCTCTCCTCTTTCACTTTCATCAAGAGGCTTTTTAGTTCTCCTTAGCTTTCTGCCATGCTGGTGGTGTAATCTGCATATCTGAGGTTATTGATATTTCTCCCAGCAATCTTGATTCCAGCTTGTGCTTCATCCAGCCAGGCATCTGCCTGATGATACTCTGCTTAGGAAAAAGGTCAAGGTAGGTCTAATCTCGAATTATTCAGTGTGGTTATTTCCTTTTCTATTATAAAACATTTATAGTACAGTTATTTCTGAATGCCAATATTGGGGGATAAAATAATACATTATTGAGTAAAAACATATTCTACTGCAAAATATATTGCCTTCTTTTCATTTTCTATTGTCCTGAATAGTAATCCACAAGACTGTTCGATAGGTAGAAACATCATCAAATTTTGCTGAAGAGCAAATAGATTTTGTGTAAGGCTCTGTTGAAGAATAGTGGAATCTATTTTTTCCCATTCCTGGTTCTTTTTAATGTGAAGATAATTTATTCCTGGATAATTTGATGTTCGTTCTTTCCTTAGATAATAAATGGATAAAATATTTAATACATACAATAAATTTCTCATACTTAAGGCTTCTTTCCCTGAACAGGTCTTCCTACCTATTATTTTTAATCCATGAGAAATATTGTTTTTTGTATATGTATATAATATTAGATATATATGTATATGAACAGATACATACATATACATACATATATGTAATATCCATTTACATCGACCTAGGCCTGTACACAATAATTTAAGGAATAAGTCACCTAGCTGTAAAAAAGTACATAGAAAAATCATCAAGAGTGTATACAGTACTCTGCCATTTAGTTAAATGCAGCATGGTGAATTTCTGGCTTGCTCCTACTAACTTAGCTATCCCTCACAAAACAAAAAGAAAGGATGCAGAGACCGAAAGGCCCAAGGTGGGAGATAATTTGATTTGGTTTCTGTCATCCGGGTAGGCTAAGACAGCAATATTTGATGAACGGAAGGGATGTGCTCCCCAGTTTCTTGGATCAAATAAAATGAATTAGTTTTCAAGTACTGTATACAAAACTGTCATGATACCTTACTGCAGAAGTACAAAAAAAAAATCAAAATAAGATAACTAAACTTATAAACTATGCAAAACTAAAGATTATGCAAGTTAAATATGTAAAATATGAAGATGTACTAATGCTAAAATCATCAAATCAATATCTACATTACTTAGATTTCTCCAATAAAAATTGCTCATTTTTAAAAGCTTGAAGATTTTCTGTCCATGCCAAACTTTGGGATTATCCTTTCCTTATTTTCCTGTTCAAATGTATTCTGGCAAAAATCCTAATGCATGATCCAAAGATAATCCCAGCTGCCACATCAGGAGAAGAAAACTTGGGTATATAAAACTTTAAGAAGGAAACACCCTTCTGTTCCACTCCATAAATTTTTTAGAAGCTGACATCTAATGTGTCAACAAAATTCCTTGAGCAAGAAAAGGTAATCCCATGAGAACCTCCAGAATACAGATGATAACAATAAAGAAACTATACGCAATCTGCAGAGTGTGCTGTCAGCGTTAACTCCACATTTTAGAACTCTGAGGTATTTATATATTCTGTGTTTTATTTTTCTTTTGCTACTTCAGTAATTTCACCTCAGATTTATATTCATTATGTTAGATTTCATCCTTCAAAACACATTTCATTTAAAGGTGAACAGAGAAACAAAACACATCAGCTCCTGACATAGTGACAGCATATTTACATTAATAGGGAAATGTGTATGGTCTTAAAAATTGCTAGCAGAAACAATTTAAAATACAACACCTGGAAAACATATTTTTATATTTACCTATCATCAGCATTTCAAATTTACTTGTAGAAGAAATTAGAGTAGAAGAAACAAGGTATAACAATGGAATATGGTATGTTTAATTTTATAATACTAAGCAGTGGAAAATATATAATTGCTGTATGTTATGACTAATAACTGTATTTGTATATGTGACATAAAATATTTCTACTTGTAAAATATCTATAAACAAATATTTATCACTTGTTATTTAACTTTGTCTTACTGACTTTTAAGTCATGGACTTATTTTAAGCGTTATGACTTTTTTTTTCTTTTTTGTTTACAATGCCTTTCTTCACTAAAACATTATAAACAAAGTCTCTTTTAAGGTTTTTTTTTCTTCCATTTTCATGACTGCATTAAATTTTTTTTTTTTATCAATCAGGAGTTAATTTTAGAATAAATGAGATGGGTACCATGCTTCATTATCTACTCATTTAAATTTCCTGTCAGTAACATTTAAAACATTTCTTCATTATATTGAAGATTCCTTGTTGAATCGACATGCTATGTATTCATGTCATTAATAAATGGTATGTTTTCCCCCATTGTATTTTTCATTCGATTATTTATTTAGGAAGAATATTGTTTGAGTATTTCACCAGAGTATCACACTACTAATACTAATTTAAATACCCCATGGGTTTTGTTATGAAGCACAATTAGCTTTTGGGTCAAGATAGAGATAGGTAGATATATAAATAAACAAGTTCATTGAAAGACAGAGACCTATTATAGACACACACACACACACATACACAAGAGAGAAAGAGAGAAAAGGAAGTGAGCATATGATATGTTGACATTTTATACATTTGTTTGTTCAATGTAACATTTTACCCTTAACTCTGATTGGATCCCTAGTAGTGCACTGCATGAATATGGCCCATTATTTTTAATATACTATTGGATTACACTCATATTTAATTTTTATCATTTATCAAAACTTATATTTGCCTACAACTTATTTTTGTCTGTGTGTATGTATGATTAAAAGTGTTCTATTTGCATCATAGAATGTTTTGGGATTGTTCTTTCATTTTTCTCTATTGACATTATTTATAAAACACTAGATCAACTTCTTCCTAAAAATATGGTATAATTCAATTTGAAATTATGTCTATCACACCTAGCAGCGATGAATGAATGTTTATGTTTTTCCATATCTTTAACAGCATTTGGTTCAGTTTTCCTGATCTTAGTAATTTTATGGCATGACATCTTGTTATTGCTTTAATTATAATTTCCTGATGATAAATCATGCTGAGAATCTTTTCACATGCTTGGCTGAAATCCATATATATATTTTTGGTAAGGTGTTTGTGCAAATAGTTGTCCCATTTTTTAAAAAATTATATTGTAAGTCTTCCTATTACTGAATTTCTGAGTTTCAAGAGTCCTTTGTATATTTTGGATATAAGTTCCTTACCATATGCATTTTACAAATATTTTCTTGAAGATGGTGGCTTGTCTCTTTATCTTCTTAGAAGTTTCTTACAAATTTTTTTTTTAAATTTTAATATGGTCCAAATTTCCATTTTTTTTTCTTTCATTGATCATGATTTTGGTGGTACATATAAAAATTCATACCCAAACCCAAGGTCACTTAGTTATTTGTTATTGTTATTGCTGTTTTTAATTAAGAATCTTTTAAAATGCAGTTTATAGAATTTCCATATACCCTCCACCTTCATTATCCACATCACTCAGCAGAATGGTAATTTTCTCACCAAGGATGGATCTACACTGACGTATAATAATCACCCCAAGTCTACAGTTTACATTATAGTTTATCCTTGGTGCTGTACATTCAATGGGTTTGAACAAATATATAATGAAATATCTTCATCATTATAATAACATGGAATACTTTCACAACCCTAAAAATCCTCTGGACTCAGCTTATTCATCTCTTTCCTTCTGACTTTAAATAAAACTTACATATTAAACTTATAATTAAATTGTTTGGTAAACATAAACACTGCAATCTTGTTATAATCACTTGTTAGTTCTAACAGATTTTTAGTCAGTTCTTCTCCCCCCTCACCCCCCAGAGAAGTAAATGGCAACCCACTCCAGCATTCTAGCCTGGGGAATCGTGGACAGAGGAGCCTGGTGGGCTACAGTCCATGGGGCCCCAAACAGTCAGACATGACTAAGCATGCAATAGTAATGGCCCACTTTCTGGTTCACAGTCAACAGTCAACGTGTTTTCATCATGTCCTCATACGTTAGAAGGAGTTATAAGAACTCTGTGGGATTTTTTAAAATAGCAGCACTAATCCCACTCAGATTTCCCTGGTGATTCACAGGGTAAAAAAATCTGCCTGCAATGTGGGAGATCTGGGATCAATCCCTGGCTTGGGAAGATCCTCTGGAGGAGGGGATGGCAACCCACTCCAATATATTTGCCTGGAGAATTCCCATGGACAGAGCAGTCTGGCAGGCTACAGTCCATGGGGCCTCAAAGAGTGGACAAAACTGAGTGACTAAGCACATGACAAAAGATAGGTTTATTTCTTCTTCCTCAGTCTGTACACGTTTTATTTTTGTTCAGTTCAGTTCTGTCACTCAGTCGTGTCCCACTCTTTGAGACCCCATGGACTGCAACATGTAAGGCCTCCCTGTCCGTCACCAACTCGCAGAGTTTACTCAAACTCATGTCCATTGAGTCGGTGATGCCATCCAACCATCTCATCCTCTATCGTCCCCTTTTCCTCCTGCCTTCAATCTTTCCCAGCATCAGGGTCTTTTCAAATGAATCGGTTCTTCCCATCAGGTGGACAAAATATTGGCGTTTCAGATTCAGCATCAGTCTCTCTAATGAAGATTCAGGACTGATTTCCTTTAGGATAGACTGATTGGAGCTCTTTGCAGTCCAAGGGACTCTCAGGAGTCTTCTCCAAAGTCAAAATTCAAAGGCATCAATTCTTCAGAGCTCAGCTTTCTTTATAGTCCAACTCTCATATCCATACACGACTACTGAAAAAACTAGAGCTTTGACTAGATAGACTTTGTTGACAAAGTATGGTCTCTGCTTTTTAATATACTGTCTAGGTTGGTCAAACTTTTTCTTCCAAGGAGCGAGTGTCTTTTAATTTCATGGCTGCAGTCACTATCTGCAATGATTTTGGAGGCCAAAAAATTAAAGTCTTTCACTGTTTCCAAGTTTTCCCCATCTATTTGCCATGAAGTAATGGGACCACTTGCCATGATCTTAGTTTTCTGAATGTTGGGCTTTAAGCCAATGTCTTCACTCTCCTCTTTCATTTTCATCAAGAGTCTATTTAGTTCTTCTTCACTTTCTGCCATAAGGGTGATGTTATTTGCATATCTGAGGTAATTGATATTTCTCCCAACAATCTTGATTCCCTCTTGTGCTTCATCCAGCCCAGCATTTCTCATGATGTACTCTGTATATAAGTTAAATAAGCAGGGTGACAATATACAGCCTTGACGTACTCCTTTCCCGATTTGGAACCAGTCTGTGGTTCCATGTCTAGTCCTAACTGTTGCTTCCTGACCTGCACACAGATTTCTCAAGAGGGAGCTCAGGTTGTCTGCTATTCCAATCTTTTTAAGAATTTTTCACAGTTTGTTGTGATCCACACAGGTAAATCATTTGGCATAGTCAATAAAACAGAAGTAGATGTTTTTCTGGAACTCTTGCTTTTTCAATGAACCAGCTGATGTTGGCAATTTGATCTAATCTTCCAGTGCATATTCAGGACTGATTTCCTTTAGGGTGGACTGGTTGGATCTTCTTGCAGTCAAAGGGACTCTCAAGAGTCTTTTCTAACACCACAGTTCAAAAAGCATCAATTCTTCTGCACTCAGCTTTCCTTATAGTCCAACTCTCATATCCATAAATGACTACTGGAAAAACCAGAGCTTTGACTATATAGACCTTGTTGGGACCAGATGCCATGATCTTTTTTGATGGTCCAATGGATGTTGGCAATTTGATCTCTGGCTCCTCTGCCTTTTATACATCCAGGTTGAACATCTGGAAGTTCACAGTTTATATACTATTGAAGACTGGTTTGGAATTTTGAGCCATACTTTGCTAGCCTGTGAGCTGAGTGCAATTGTGTGGTAGTTTGAGCGTTCTTTGGCAATGCCTTTCTTTGGGATTGGAATGAAAACTGACCTTTTCCAGTCCTGTGACCACTGCTGAGTTTCCAAATTTGGTGGCATATTGAGTGTAGCACTCTCACATCATCATCTTTAGGATTTGAAATAGCTCAACTGGAATTGCATCACTTCCACTAGCTTTGTTTGTAATTATGCTTCCTAAGACCCACTTGACTTTGCATAGGTTGTCTGTCTCTAGGTGAGTAATCACAGGATCATGATTATCTGGGTTGTGAAGTTCTTTTTTGGATAGTTCATGTATTCTTGCCACTTCTTAATATCTTCTGCTTCTGTCAGGTCCATAAAGTTTCTGTCCTTTATTGAGCCCATCTTTGCATGAAATATTACCTTGGTATCTCTAATTTTCTTGAAGAGATCTCTAGCCTTTTCCATTCTATTGTTTTACTCTATTTCTTTTCAGTGATCACCAAGGAAGGCTTTCTTATCTCCCCTTGCTATTCGTTGGAACTCCACATTCAAATGGGAATATCTTTCCTTTTCTCTTTTGCCTTTCACATCTCTTCTTTTCACAGCTATTTGTAAGGGCTCCTCAGACAGCCATTTTGCCTTTTTGCGTTTCTTTTTCTTGAGGATAGTCTTGATCCATTCCTCCTGTAAAAGGTCACGGACCTCAGACAATATGTCATCAGGTACTCTATCAGATCTAGTCCCTTAAATCTATTTCTCACTTCCACTGTATAATCATAAGGGATTTGGTTTAGATCATAATGGTCTAGTGGCTTTCCCTACTTTCTTCAGTTTACGTCTGAATTTGGCAAAAAGGAGTTCATGATCTGAGCCACAGTCAGGTCCTGGTCTTGTTTTTGCTGACTGTATAGAGCTTCTCCATCTTTGGCTGCAAAGAGTATAATTAGTATGATTTTGATATTGATCATCTCATGATGTTCATGTGTAGAGTCTTCTCTTGTGTTGTTGGAAGAGGGTGGTTGCTATGACCAGTGTGTTCTCTTGGCAAAGCTCTATTAGGCTTTGCCCTGCTTCATTCCATACTCCAAGGCCAAATTTGCCTGTTACTCCAGGTATCTCTTGACTTCTTCCTTCTGCATTCAAGGTCCCTATAGTGAAAAGGACATCTTTTGGGGGTGTTAGTTCTAGAAGGTCTTGTAAGTTTTCATAGAACCATTCAACTTCAACTTCTTCAGCATTACTGGCCAGGGCATAGACTTGGATTCCCGTGATACTGAATGGTTTTCCTCGGAAATGAATAGAGACCATTCTGTCATTTTTGAGATTGCATCCAAGTACTGCATATTGGACTCCTTTGTTGACTATGATGGCTACTCCATTTCTTCTAAGGGATTCTTGCTCACAGTGGTAGATATAATGGTCATCTGAGTTAAATTTACCCATTCTGATCCGTTTTAGTTCGCTGATTCCTAAAATTTCAACGTTCACTCTTGCCATCTCCTGTTTGACCACTTCCAATTTGCCTTGATTCATGGACCTAACATACCAGGTTCCTGTGCAATATTGCTCTTTACAGCATTGGACTTTACTTTCATCACCAGTCACATCCACAACTGGGTGTTGTTTTTCTTTAGTTTTGTCTCTTCATTCTTTCTGGAGTTATAAATTAGCTATGATTCTAGTTCATATTGAATAGGGTCTGTAAGAGGGACTTTTCTGATTCTCAATTATAAGGAAAAGTCAGTTTCTCACCATTAAGTATGATGTTATTTTTGTAGATCTATTTAGTTGAAAAATTTTCCAATAAATTCCTAGCTTGCTGAGTTTTACTGAATGTATGTTTGTTTTTGTCTAATATTATTTTCTTTTTTCTATTTATATAATCAAAAGATGTTTCATAGTTAGCCTGTTGATGACATAGAATACATGAAATGATTTTCAAACATTGAAGCAGTTTTATATACTTGGCATAAATCACACTTC
Source organism: Odocoileus virginianus (assembly GCF_023699985.2). Lineage (NCBI taxonomy): Eukaryota > Metazoa > Chordata > Mammalia > Artiodactyla > Cervidae > Odocoileus > Odocoileus virginianus. The sequence goes on along the minus strand of NC_069703.1, from coordinate 2,306,499 downwards.
ATTGTGGTGTGCAATTAGTTTATACATTTTCAGATATATTTCACTAATACCTTGTTTAAAACGTTTGCATCTACATTTGTGAGAGATACTGATAAGTAGCCATCCTTTATTTTAATAACTTTATTTGGTTTGTTATTAACATAATACTGGGCTCACAAAATAAGCTAATGTAAGTGGACTCCTGTCTTTTCTTAAATAATATATAGAATTCAGCAGTGAAAAAACCATCTTGCCTAGTGCTTCCTCGTTTGGTTGTTTATTGATTACTGGTCTAAATTCTTTAATAACTATAGATCTATTCAGATTATCTACTTCTCCATGTTTGTATTTTGTAGATTATATCTTTTAAAGAATTTCCCCATTTCCACTAGGTTATCAAATCTGTAGGCATAAAGTGGTCATTACATTCTTTTATTATCTTTTTAATGTTTAAGAGATCAGTGCTGATTATCCATTTAATTTTGAGTATTGGCAATTTGCATCTACCCTTTTTTTCATGCTTAGCCTAGATAGAATTTTTCCATTTTATTGATATTTTCTCAGAACAAGTTTGTGGTTTCATTGATTAACTTCATTAATTTCAAGGAATTTGGCATTTCCTACTATAAGGCACCTGAATACACATAAAATGGTATATTATTGTTTGAAAGTGAACTTAGATTAGTTGCAAAAGTACACTGCAAACTATGGCAATAAGTAGATTAAAAATAAGTTTAACTGATATGGTAAGAAGTTAGAGATAATTGAATCATATAAAATTCTCAGTTAAAACTAGAGAAGCCAGAAAATAGAGTAGGAATAAAGGAAGCAAGGACACAGAGCATGAAACAGAAAATAGCTACAAATACATTAGATATTAATTCAACTACATCACCAATCAGTTAAAGTATGACTGGTCTAAATATACTGATTAAAACACAGAGACTGTCTGAAACAATTAAAAAAGATCCACATATATATTATCTAAAAAAGACTAAATACAATGAAACAGATAGATTAAAAGTAAGGGGACAGAGAAAAATATATCATGATAACATTAACAAAAAGCAAAACAAAAAATAACCTTAGGTAGCTATATTAATTTCACAGGAAGACTACTGAGCAAGAGCAATTATCAGGGATAAAAAGAAGCATGACATAATGATATAGGGTTTAATCTCCAAACACCTAACAAGAGAATGTCAAAACATGAGATAATATAAGGGGAAAACTGATAATTCTATAAGTTGGGTATTTCAATACCTCTCTATTGGTAACTGGCATATTTCACAGGAAAAAAAAAAAAAACTGTAAGGACATAGTTGAACTGAACAACACCTTAGTTAATTTGAACTAATTAGCATTTATAGGATACTTCATCCAACAATAGAAGAATACGCATTATTTTTAAGTTCACATGCTAGAAAAAGAACAATATAAACCTAAAGGAAATAGTGCAAAAGAAATAATCAAAATTAGAATAGAAATATTATTTTTATAAATTTTTTACACATTTTATATTTTCACAATAATTTATTTTTGTGCTTTTTGTTTATTAGCATGATTTAATTAAATAGTCTGGCCATTGATTTAATTTTATAGATCTAACATGAATTATTATTCTATAATTTTAGTTTAAATTTGATCACCTATGCCAAGAATTATCTAGAATTTTAAACCCAAGTTAGAACAAATTTTTGAGACTACAATTACTATCTTATTTTGCTGCAATTATACTGGTTAAGACAAACTAAAACAATTTATAATATGTGCCATTTTATAGGTTTCTTTTGGGGATATCACAGTTTCATGTTTTAGGAAATTTCCAGGAAACATTCTGTATTTTTTGCAGATATATAAGATTTCCTCAATATTGTGTTATTAATGCGGAGGAGCAGGACTTAGATTTCCTGGTCCTGCATTGGCCTCAGTAATAGGGACCTTCTCTGTGACTCCTCTCTCATGAAAACAGAAATGTGCCTTGTGTATTTGGAGTGTCCTAGGGAGAGAATCAGATCCTTTCATACCTCTGGAGATGCTGACTTCTGATCAAAATCCGTGAGGAGACTATTCACAAATGCTGCTTACTCCTCCTCCGCAAAAGATACCTGCTATTTCTACTGTTTAATATGCAGTGGATTTTTGCCTGAGTCATTGAGGGCAAGGGGGTTCCTGTCTCGTTCAAAGGGTCAAAGCTTCTTATTAGAGAAAGGTCAAGCAAATAAGTAGTATTTTTATTTACTCACTACTGTTCCTACTTTTGTAAAGTCTACATTTTAAAGATTTATAACATGCACAGCCTTCTGCCCAATCAGAACTAGAGAAGTTGTACACAACTCTCTAACAGTCACTGGAGATCAGGAATTCATGACTAACTTGGCTGGATAGTTCCATTCCAGGTTTCTCAAGAGGTTGCACTCATGTCAGCAGGATATGCTCCTTAGAATGCTGCCCTGGACCTGGAGAAATTCCTTCCAAGATAACTCATTCACATGTTTTGCCAAGTTGGTATTAATTGCTGGTTTATTCTCCTGGGCTTCTCCACAGGGCTATCTGAGTTTCCTCACGACCTGATGACTTGTTTCCCTGAAACTGAGTGGTTTCATCATTGATAACTTAGTATGAGTCTTTCTATCTATTTCTTGGTTGACTCAAGTTGCTCCAATTGTAGTTTCTTAATGAAGGGCTCAGAGAAGCCAAATCCCATGAGTTCTTGCACGTCAAGAATAATAGGCAACATGGAAAATTTCAGTAACGCTTTTTTTTTTTTCATTCAGTGTTTTTTTTTTTTTTTTTTTTAATAAGACTCTACTACCTTCTAGTGTTTAAAATCCTATAAAGAAATTTGAAATCTTTAATCATTTTTAATACTTTCTCATTTGCTTTTATCTCATCTTACTTCATGTCCATGACTGTTTCAACATCATCTATTCTAATTTGTGCTTGCTATGAAAAAGATTTCTGCTCTTGGATTGTTTTTTTTCTTTCCTGAATTCTGCCAGTCCATATTTCATCTTCTCTTGTCTCACCTTATTTTCTCTTGTAAAGCTGATGAATTTTTGTATTCTGCATATACTAGATTCTCCACAATACTGTTCTCCACAAATTCATGCCTATCCAGAATTTCAGAATTCAACCTCAGATGGAAAGATCTTTCCAGATGTGGTTAAGTTTGATATTATATTGGATTCAGATAGCCCTTATAAGAGCAACGGGTGTCCTTATAAAAAGGGAACAAAAACTGAGACATACATAGATAAGATGACCATGTGAAGATGGAGGCAGAGACTGGAATAAAAAGACTAATAGCCTCGAATTAGAGGACACACCTTCTGGGACCCATCAGAAGCTACAAAAATACAATGGAGGAACTGTCTCTAAAGTGTCCCATGGGCATGTACCAAAGGGCCTGCCATTTCCTATTTCATGTTTCAGTACTCAGTCCTTCTGTGGGCGAATAAATTACAGTTATTCTTGAGCTACTAAGTCTGTGGTAATGTCACTGCAGCCTTAGGAAACTGAAATACTAGTTGTGATGCCTTCTGTGTTTGTTTTATTTTTTAATTTATAACTATATTTTTCACATAATGTTTATCTTTTCTCCAGTATAAATAATCTGCTGTATTTTATATTTCTATGTGTTTGTCTTACTTCTTTTTAAATGCCAATAAACTTAACATATACTCTGATTTATTTTCAATTTATTAACCATCACTCAGTGAAGTAAAAACCATCATATTCGAGAATATCTTTGTTAACTTTTTAATTGAATTATAATTTATTTGGATTTAAAGTTACCTTTAATTTTTCTTAGAGTATTTTGACTTTGCTCCATTTCTAGCATTTATACATTTCATTCCAAGTTTATCCTACTCCATTTTATTTCTGTTCTCTGTTTTAATTATAGCATAAAATTTTCTTTACCATAAAATTGAATAAATTCACAAATATATACCTTGTTCTCTATTTATTCTAGAATATCACATACTTTTCCCCTACAGTTCCAGTTCTTCATTTCAAAATGTTTTTCTTTCCCTAACATATCTGTAAATATACACTATCTTCAATTAGTCCTATTATTTTCTCAGAGCTAGTAATTATGCTTATTTGGACTTTCTTTACCATTCATAGCTTCCCATGAATTCCACTATAACAGAAGCCAAGTTGTGTGATAACTTGGCATGTATTGAAAAACAGGTGACTGATTAATAGTTTTAATTATGATTGTTCCTCTTCTTTCTACTCTTGATTCTGTCTGGCCTTTTGAGTAAGAAATATCATTTATACTGAATCAAATAATCTATCTTTATATTTTCCTCTAAATCTATCCTTCATCCTTTATTTTTATAGTGCAAAGCTAAATGTATAGCTCCTCAAGTATTAGTAATATATAATGATGTACAGGATTGACAGTCACTGTTTTTATGAATATTATGGCCAAGAAGGGATTGAGTACTTGATCCAAAGTCTTTCATCAATAAAATAGTCAACACAGTTAAAAATTACAAAAATAAATATAATTTCTGAAGAGGCAGCAAAATAACTGCATCACTAAAGCCGAAGTGCATCTTCCTATTTTCTGGCTATTTACCAAGTCTGTTTACTACGTTCTCTTAATTGACTCTTTTAACTTACAGCAATTTCCCATTCCTTAAAAATACACAAGTGTCTCTGATATTTTCAAACTGAAAGAACATAATTATTAATTCCATGAAAAGAAAAAGAGAAACATTAATCTGTAAGCTTGAATTGATATGGAGGATGTTTTGCAGTAGATAATACATGGTGTGAAATGGTTCAGATAAAATGTTGTTACAGTTATTCGGGTGAGATAAATGAGATTTTAGAGTGGCAGTGTCCAGGATAGAGAAACATGATAGAGCCACTGTGTTTGACTGATGAATCTATTCATAAGTCAAGAGCTCTACTATTATACACAATTTTTAGACAATGTCATTAGTTATTATGATTAGACACAAGACACCTAATGCACATCAGCTTAGAGTTGACTCTGTACTGAGCATTTCTTATTCTGATAATAGGAATTCCACTTTCCTTTTGTAAACCCCTAGGCTATATATTTCTAGGACTGGAAATTTAGTACCCTACTGTTTGGTACAGTGGTAAGAATATGACAAAATAATGGTTCAGTATGCTCAAACATAATTCCTGTCCACAGAATTTGGAAAAAACAGTAGGCAGGTAATTGCTGTTTAGTTGCTAACTCATGTTTAACTCTTTGAAACCCCAGGCTCCTCTGTGCATTGGATTTCCCAGACAAGAATACTGGCATGGGTTGCCATTTCCTTCTCCAGGGGCTTTTCATGATCAAGGGATTGAATCCACATCTCTTGCACTGACAGGCAGATTCTTTACCACTGAGCCACCAGGGAAGCCCTGGGCACTTAATAGAGGGACTGCTGAAATATTTTACTGGAAATTTTAAGCCAGATTCGGACACTGCTTTCTCTTTGAGTCATCCTTTAAATTTCTTACATTTCTGTTCCAGTGTTCCTCATTCTTTCAATGCTTAGAAAAAATCCCCTAAAAATGGGGAAAGGAAGAAAGAAAAAAATCATAGAGTGAAAAGGTGGCAATGTGATAATTGAAGCAAGATGCTATGCTGATGGCTTTGAGGAAGAAAGAAGGTAAATGATCCAATGGATGCATTTGGAGAAGATAAAAAATGGCAATAAAATGAATTCTAATATAGAGCCTTGAGAGGGAGGTAATCCTCCCAATACCTTGACATTAGCTCAGTGAAATGGATGTCAGAGTTCTGGTCCCCAGATCTGTAAGACAGATATATAGATAGAGAGACAGACAGGTAGCTAGAACAGTTACTTGGTTTTAATGACAGTTAATGCTAAATTTTAATGATGACTTAGAATGCTTCCCATATACTTTTGAAACTGTTTTAATGACATAAGGATTTGAACATTTGCTCTCTATCTTTAGAATTGTATTGAAGAAAGCTAAATTTTCTATCAATATTAAATATTTTGAATATACTTTGATGAGTGCTACAATTATACACCTCTATCAGTGTGATTGCAATTCTCTTTGTATACAGAATATCAGTATCTTGTGAAATTGCAACTAGGAAAGCCAATATGTCAGCATTCCTAACTAGAATTCTAATGAATACTCATTTTTAAGTGAAAGTAATAGTAATAAAATGATTCCTTATGAGTTTGTATATATAAATTCTGAAGTTCAACTTCATAGAGCAGAAACAGATGAAGAGGTCAGGATGTTATAAGCTAATGAGAAATAAATTGCTATAATCAGTGACCTAACATTGCCTGAAGGATTTCTCTCTACAGTAATGGATTCAGCTGGCAAAGGGTCTTAATGTTGCTGGTTGAAAGTCCTGTTTGGCATTTGTAATATTATTCTAAAGCTTGATTACATCATGCACAAGTTAATCCATTATGAAGCACTTGCCTGAAGTGATTTGATTTTAATGTTTCATGAGTAGCCAGTTGGATGGGATGAGAAGTATAATTGGCTTATTCTTTACCAGTAGGACAACTTCTTACATTCTTTTATAAATCAGTTTTTGCTCTGATTTTTTGGGCAATAAAACATGTTTTTTTTGTTGTTGTTGTTGTTTATCTGGGTTTTATTGTTCTGTTCTTTGTTTTTTACTTTGAAAAAAAATTGTTTATAGCTTTGTGTTTGTTTTTTTTATTCAGTCACTCAGTCACGTCCAGCTCTTCGCGACCCCCTAAACTGCAGCATGCCAGGCTTCCCTGTCCTTCACAACTTCCCAGAGTTTGCTCAGATTCATGTTCATTGAGTGGGTGATGCCATCCAACCATGTCATCCTCCACTGCCCCCTTCTCCTTTTGACTTCCATCTTTCCCAGCATCACAGTCTTTTCAATTGAGTGGCACTTTGCATCAGGTGACCAAAGTATTGGAGCTTAGAAGTCTACAAATATAAACTCTCTGTTGACAGCTATTTATTAATGTTTTAATTCAAAATATAAACATTGCTACCTAAGACCAATACAGTATTTCCTATTTGTTGACTTTTTTTCAGTTACTTATTTAAAATATTTTCACCTAGAGGTGATAAAAACTAATAGTTCCTCTGTCAATTAAAATTAAATGCAAATAAAATAAAACTTAAATGAAAATGTTGTAACAGCAGTCAGAGAAAACTGATTTAATTGTAATATAACCAATACTGTTTACATCACAGACTTCCATTTTTCCTCATATTAGACACAGGATATGAATGCAGTCACTGATCTTCCTGGGCTTCCCTTGTGGTAAAAAAAAATCCGCCTGCAATGTGGGAAACCTGGGTTCAATTCCTGGATTGGGAAGATCCCCTGGAGAAGGGAAAGGCTACCCACTCCAGTTTTCTGGCCTGGAGAATTCTATGAATTGTAGAGTCCATGAGGTCACAAAGAGTCAGACCCGACTGAGTAACTTTCACTTTCACTGACCTTCATGAAAGAGCAACATAACTATATCTATTCAACAAACAAAAAGTTTGTTTATAGTCTATTGCTCTGACATATTTCAGATAGTGATTGTTCTGTCAGCTTGGCTTCATGGGAAAGAGTTGTAGGGAAGAACCTCTTGCAGTCAACCTGTAGCCTAAGAATCAAACAGTTATTGCAATAAGCCCCAAGACTCTTTGATTATTTCTTAATTCAGAATAAACTAGATTATTCTACCTAGTAGATATGCTATAAAAGATAGGTAGTTAGGTAGAGAGATAGAATTATTTTAATCATGTAAGTTGATAAGGTTAATCTTTTTCCAAGTACCTAGTTTGAAATTAATGCTACTTATGTTTTGTTCTTTGTTTTCTAAATACAAAATTGAAATAATAATATATCAGGTGTTATTTCACAAGAGATAACTCTAACTCCTCCTTTTTAACAAATCTTTTCTTTTAGCTCATTATGTATATGGCAGCATGATAGGATACAATTTAAATGGTTTTCATTTTTCAAAAGCTATCATCTTTCTTACCACAATACATTAAATTGTAATTTTAAACTTTCTTTCTTTTTTTTTTTTTTCTTCCATTTATTTTTATTAGTTGGAGGCTAATTACTTTACAACATTGCAGTGGTTTTTGTCATACATTGAAATGAATTAGCCATGGATTTACATGTATTCCCCATCCCGCTCCCCCCTCCCACCTCCCTCTCCACCCGATCCCTCTGGGTCTTCCCAGTGCACCAGTCCCGAGCACTTGTCTCATGCACCCAACCTGGGCTGGTGATCTGTTTCACCCTAGATATACATGTTTCGATGCTGTTCTCTTGAAACATCCCGCCCTCGCCTTCTCCCACAGAGTCCACAAGTCTGTTTAAAGCAAATACATACAAACTAAAAGCAGATATAGTGAAGAGAAAGATGAGTCTAGTAGACATCATTTTTCATTCTTTTCAAATTTTATCCCTCAGTATTAGGTGGCTCAACATTAAGTAACTTGCATGCAATGCAGGAGATGTAGATTTGATCCCTGGGCCACAAAGATCCCCTGGAGAAGAAAATGGTAATCCACTCCAGGATTTTTGCCTGAAAAATTTCATGGACAGAGGAGACTGGCAGGCTATGGCCCACTGGATTGCAAAAAGTCAGATATGACTTAGCAACTGAGCATGCTCATGCATATGCATACACACACATATGTGCACATACATATCAGATAAACATTTATATGAAGAGGATGAAATATAGTACCCAATACTCAATAGATCATAAAATCTATACACTTATGTCCAATTCTGTCATCTGATAGCTCTTCATTGCCCAAAGGAAATGTATTTAACCAAAGAGTCAGACATGTAAATGAAGTTCTGATGGTCTTAGACCAAAGACAGAAAGTAAGGATAGAAAACTTCTTCAGTAAGTCTCCAAGGACAAAGTCAGAGTTATATAAACAGCTAAAGTATAATACTTGCACACCACAAATTGTGCTAAATTTATCCTTGGCAGGAGAACTCAGAAATAGCCTTAATCCAATGCAGTATATTGGTTAAGAGACTTGTGCTGGTTAATATGTTTGACATTAGGATGTTCTACTTAGTACCCATGGCACATATCGTTGATAAAGGCCTTGGGCCCGGGAGAAAAGGAAAAGAGTGGAAGGAAAAAGGAAAGAAAAAAAAAAAGGAAGGGAAGGAATGGGAAAGGAAGAAAAGGAGAAAGGGAAGGAGATGGGAAAGGAAAAGGGAAGGAAAAGGGAAGGAATAAGGAAAGAAAAATGGGAAGGGAAGGAAGGCAAAGGAGAAAGGAAAGAAAAAAGGAAAGGATAAAGGAAATGAAAGAAAAAGGAAAAGAAAGAAAGAAACAAAAAAAGTGAAGTCGTTCAGTCATGTGTGACTCTTTGTGACCCTATGGACTGTAGCCTGCCGGCCCCTGTCCATAGAATTTTCCAGGCAAGAAGACTGGAGTGTGTCAGCATTTCCTTCTCCAAGGTATCTTCTAGACCCAGGGATCGAACTCGGGTCTCCTGCATTGCAGGCAGACTCTTTACCCTCTGAGCCACAGAATGCCCCTGGCCCAGGAGACAAATTTCATAAAAGCTTCTTTGAATTACTTACTGATCTTTAATTCAGAAGAAGCAAGTCAATACTATTTATATTAGTGAAAAGAACAAATTAGGTATAGTTGACTAAAATTCATTAAAAAAGTGATTAACTTTGAAATCTGCTTTTGGAACCCTTGTTAAGAGAAGGAAAAGGGCAGAGTCGATTTAATTCTTTCTTTTTTTCTTATTTTGAATATAGAATGTAATATATCATTATCATTAGGAACCAAAGCAAAAGATATGATCCACTTAAGTATATTAATATTAAAATACTTTTCATTTACCCAGTTGAAGAATATTTAAATAATCTTTGTGTGAGAATCGGGCTATAAAAAAGGCTGAGTGGCTGAATGCCAAAGAATTGATGCTTTTGAATTGTGGTCCTGGAGAACACTTTGGCCTGCAAGGAGATCAAACCAGTCAATCCTAAAGGAAACTAATCCTGAATATTCACTGGAAGAACCGATACTGAAGCTGAAGCCCCAGTACTTGGCCACCTGTTGTGAAGAGTTGACTCACTGGGAAAGACCCTGATGATGTGAAGAGTGAGAGCAGGAGGAGAAGGGAGTGGCAGAAGATGAAATGGTTAGAGAGCATCACTGACTGAATCTGAGCAGACTCTGGGAGATTGTGAAGGATGGGGAAGCCTGGCATGAGGAAGTCCATGGAGCTACAAAGAATCAGACATGACTTAACGACATGAACAACAACAACAAATATATCCCTGAAAATATAAAAGCTTACATATGAGGTAAAATTGGAAAATACAATAAACATATCAAAATTTTAAAGTCATATTAATACAAATATTGCAAATTATGTGTCCACATACAATGATGCCAATCATTGTTTAAAGTAGGCTCATTTATGTGGTAGGTGGTAAAGAAACCTATTTTAAGATATAGAGATTTTCTTATACATTATGCTGAAGTTCATGGGGCTAAATCTTAATTTTTTCCATAGTTAAAACCGTTGAAGTGATGTCTCATGTTTGATCATCACAGGATTGTTGCCACTTACTAAAATAACTTCTGTGAAGTTAATTAACAGAGTGATTCCCAATATCTACTTAGATTTCAGAAAGACAGATGATTTAGTAATAAATAACTCAGTTCTTCCTTTCACATTTAAGTAATACTTAATAGTTATTGTTCAGAGATAGAGAAGCACATCCCTTTTCAAGTTCATACTAAGTTCCAGGTCTCAAGATGGTTCAATGAGCACAAGTTGCAGCCACACTGTGTGCACGGTCGCTCAGTTGAGTCTGACTTTTTGAGACCTTATGGACTGTAGCTTTCCAGGCTCCTCTGTCCATGGAATTTTCCAGGCAAGAATACTGGAGTGGGTTGCCATTTCCTCCTTCAGGGAATCCTCCCAACCCAGGGATCAAACCTACATCTCTTGTGTCTCCTGCGTGGGCAAGAGGATTCTTTACCCCTACCACTACCTAGGAAGCACACTGCTCTGTGCAAAACATAGGAAAGAAAAAAGAAAAAACAAAAAAACACATTTAGCCTGAGGGACTATCCACTCCCACATCAGGAAAATTATCAAGTGGTCAGACAGTGCAGAATTCCAGTGGAGATGAAAGGAAGCAAGTGAAGAGCCTTGTGGCTGGCAGTCACAGCGTATGGGAGGAACCATGGCCCCAAATAGACACAATGCAGAAAGAGTTTAGCTCCCGTGGCAGTGGGAGCTGAGAACAGTAGAAGATCAGATGCAGTAAGACTGCTTGGAAAAGCAAAATGTTTGCCATGCTGACTTTCTCCTGAGGCAAGACAACTCCCTAAGGAGACCCTGTCTAAGGGCACAAGCAGTGGCTGTCTGGTGGGTAATTCCAAGAAGAATGCAGCAGCTAAGCAATAGTAATATCAGATAAAATAACATTAGGAGAAGAATCCATGTTGGTCAAAAGACAAGTCAAAAATAAATGCAGACTATGATGTTTTTAACATAATTTAACATATTAAAATAACAAAACACAATGCAATTAAATTGATGAGAAAAATATCACATATTCACAAATACAGTGAAAGATATTAATACAACTCTCTGTGTCAAATAAAGAAATCAGGTCAAGAAGTGTGAGAGCAACTTAATGATGAACAAGCTCAAGCTGATAGACTAATTTATTCATTCAAAAATATTTATTGAGCACCTACTAGGGAGAAGGAAATGGCAACCTACTCCAGTGTTCTTGCATGGAAAGTCACATGGACAGAGGACCCTGGCAAGCTACAGTTCATGGGGTCACAAAGAGTCTGACACGACTGAATGAATTCACTTCACTTCATAATATACTAGGGAGTTTCCTTGGTGTCTCAGCAGCAAAAGAATCCACCTGCCAATGCAGGAGGCATGGGTTCAATCCCTGGGTCAAGAAGATCCCCTGGAAAAGGAAATGGCAACCCACTCTAGTATTCTTGCCTGGGAAATCCAATGGACAGAGGAGGCTGGCAGGCTACAGTCCACGGAGTTGCAGAATCAGCCAGGACCCAGGAACTAAACAACACAACAGGGTGCTAGACGTACTCTAACACTGTGGAGACAGCAGAGAATAGACGGACACAGACATTACAGCGCATAAAGCTGAACGTGCAGAAGCAGAATGGCTAAAGCCACAGCCTATGAGCCAGTTACTGTGGGATCACATGTTACAGTGTAAACGTAGATAACCTAACTCCTTGAGGTATACTGTCCCATACATAAATAGGATTTGTTATGGTATTGACTTCATAGAGCAATTGTGAAAATCAAATAAATTAAATAAGGCCATATACTTAAAATTGTTAGAACAAGTGTTATCCCATGATGAACACTCAGTAAGCTTATGCATCGTTTTCATTTCAGCACTTACATATGTACACATAAACTTTTGTGTGCATAACTATATGCACAGTTTTTAATTTTCTAAACATAAGGCACAGATAGAGGTATCATATACAATTTTATCAACCAAATGTGTACAGAAATGGGAAAAAATAACCATATTCTGACCCAATGAAATACGATGTCAACATCATCCAAAAGATAGTGAAATCTTACCAAATGTTTGAACATACTATGAATAAAGCAAACTTTTAAATTAGGATTTATGGTATATAGAAAAATTTTGGTGTCTGTCACGCAAGGTGGAATGACTCAAAGCAAGGGGTATAAGAGGTAAATAATAACAAGACCATCAGAAGAGCAGCTTTCATGATGAGAAGGAGGATCATGATAATAATGGCTAAATATAAATAGGAAACAATTATTGGATGCAAATATTACTATGCGTTTGGGGTAACTTAAAAACTGACCCATTTAATTATCAAAAATTTTAATAAGTTAGGTAATCTATTATCTCCATGTTACTGATGAGAAAATTAAGGCACATACAGATTATCTAAGAGGCTCAGAGGCACGATGAACTTCTGTAACATGCTCAGAGGCAGGGTTAAAGTAACTTATTGGCCCAGGCAGTCTGGCTCTAAATATCTCAACCTCACTTTTAATCACTGAAATATACAGCTACTATACTAACATAGTACACAAGTTCTACTATATACATTCACAACACTTGCTTTAGAAGCAGAAACTGACTCTTTGCCTTGCTTTCATTATGTTAGGTACGTTCACAGTTTGTCCAAGAAAAAAATAAACATTTTCACACTAAGATAATAAGTAATGATAAGGTCATCTGGTCTGAGTCCGGTCCTCAAATTAATAAATCCTTGATCATGTCCAACAGAACTGAAGCTCTTATGAACAACAACTTTATTCCTGATTTTGTTTTATCTCTGGATATGTATGTTTACAAATATTATAAACATCTGTGAAAGTTGATATATTCCTGCTATGAACAAAGTGATGAAAATGTGGTTAAGCTTGGCATTATTTCCCTTTCTTTTAATATCACTACTTTAAAAATACCTTTAATTTAGAAAGCTGATTCTTATGAACTTTTAACTTATTTGCATTCTTTGTTGATGAAGTTTGCTTCCTTAAATATTTTCTGATTTAGTCTTTTTTTGTCTTTGTTTTCCTTTGGCATTGCCTGTGTGTGTGTGTGTGTGTGTGTGTGTGTGTGTAGGTGGGTAGGTGGTGTTGAGAGAAATAGTTAATGGGATCAAATTTTAAGGCACTGATTTTGGCAAGAAACATTAAGAATAAAACTATACAGTTCTCTTATTATTTAATTTTTATGAAAGTTTACAATTTTGATATAGATTAAGAGTTTTGCACATACACTTTGGGCATAAAAATATTTTGTTCATCAAAATGCCATGTAATAAGTTGTTTCTCTTTTTAAAATTAAGAAAGATAAAGAACACAGACTATAGATGATACTGTGAGCTAAGAGAAATTGCCTTGTTAAATGACTAATCACACCTAGGTGAATGTTCACAAGAATTAAATCTACCAAGTTATATCATTTACAATAAGTTAAGAGTCCCTTGGACTGCAAGGAGATCCAACCAGTCCATCCTGAAGGAGATAAGTCACGGGTGTTCATTGGAAGGACTGATGCTGAAGCTTAAACTCCAATACTTTGGCCACCTCATGAGAAGAGTTGACTCATTGGAAAAAACCCTGATGCTGGGAGGGATTGGGGGCAGGAGGAGAAGGGGATGACAGAGGATGAGATGGCTGAATGGCATCACCGACTCGATGGGCATGAGTTTGAGTAGACTCCAGAGGTTTGTGATGGACAGAGAGGCCTGACGTGCTGCAATTCATGGGGTCGCAAAGAGTCGGACATGACTGAGAGACTGAACTGAACTGAACAGATAGATATGTTTTGTCTTCCTGGTAATCAGTGTAAAGGTGTAAGGATGTTTTTGCCAACTCCTTTTATTTCAGAGTCTGGCTTTAAACATTTGTGTATAAGCTTTAATCCCAATAACTGTGTTAACTAACAAAACTAAACCTCTTGATGAAAGTGACAGAGGAGTGGAAAAGGTGGCTTAATACTCAACATTCAAAAAACAAAGATCATGGAATTGGTCCCACCACTTCATGGAAAATAGATGGGGAAAAAATGGAAACATGAGAGACTTTATTTTCTTGCTCTCCAAATTCCACTGCAGAAGGTGACTACAGCCATGAAATTAAAAAACAAAAACAAAAAACAACACTTTCTCCTTGGAAGAAAAGCTGTGATGAACCTAGACAGCATATTGAAAACCAGAAATGTTACTTTGCCAACAAAGGTCCGTACAGTCAAAGCTATAGTCTTTCCAGTAGTCACATTTGGATGTGAGAGTTGGATCATAAATAAGGTTGAGTGACAAATAATCGATGCTTTTGAACTGTGGGGTTAGAGAAGACTCTTGAGAGTACTGGACTGCAAGAGATCAAACCAGTCAATCCTAAACAACATCAACTCTGAATATTTATTGGAAGGACTGATTCTGAAGCTGAAGCTCCAATACTTAAGCCAACTGACGCAAAGAGCCAACTCATTGGAATAGACCCTGATGGTAGGAAAGATAGAAGGTAGGAGGAGTAGGTGACAATAGAGGATGAGATGGTTAGGTGGTATCACCAACTCAATGGACATGAGTCTGAGCATGCTCTGGGAGATGGTGAAGGACAGGGGAGCCTAGCAGACTGCAATCTGCTAGGGTCACGAAGAGTTAGACATGACTGAGCGACTCAACAACAATAGGTTTGCTTTCTCATATCATGATGACTAGGTTTACTTGGTGCCTCAGTGGTAAAGACTGCTGCCAATGCAGGAGGCATGGGCTTGATACTTGGTCTGGAAAATCCTCTAGAGCAGGAAATGGCAACCCACTCCAGTATTCTTGCCTGGGAAATCCTAGGGACAGAGGAACCTGGTGGGCTAGAGTCCATGGGGTGACAAAGAGTTGGACATGACTTAGAGACTAAACAACAACAGAATCATGATGATGCATTTCAAAAGGGAATCTTCTAAGATCACAAATCAATTCCTAACCAAAAGTTGCAAATGATTTTTTAACTTAGACTCAGAAAACTCAAAGTGTTACTTACACTTCAATCTATTGGTCAAGCAAATCACTAAGTCCTCACTAGAATGAAGGAAACAATAATTAAGATCCATGTCTCTATGGAAGCAAATTTAAAAAGTATTTGTGATCATTATTTTCCAATACACTATCCAGGTTCACAGATTCTTTGAATTTTATTCCATGGATCATGGGCTCAAGAATACACTCCCCCTCCCCATTGTAAAGAAGGATATAGTCATAATTTAGAGTTAAAACTAGCAGCTATTTTGCAATCCTTTCAAATTTTAGAATTGGGAAATTGAAGAATAATATGAAAGATCTAAGGAATATGTTAGTGGGAGGTGACTGTGGAAAATAAAACATGCTGTACTTTTAGTTGTACTTTAAAGAGGGAACAGTGGACAAATAAAGCAACCTACAGTGAGAGGATGAAATATGTGCTGTATCCATGAGGGAAAAATAACCATTAAGAAAAAATAGCAACTTTACCAAACCAGACAAATTAAAGCTACAGATTAAATTAAAAACAATGTAAACTGAATTAATAAATCATTGTTTGAATGTGTTACTCCATAATAAAGACACTGAAGTTCCATAAATAAAACACAAAATTGATATTTATGTTGTTATGCAGTTATCAAGGACAGACAACTTGAAATTGTTAGAAAACAAGTTTGAAAATAAATATATAAGTAATGCGGAAAACAGATATTTTTAAAGACTTGAGGACATGGAGGTTGAATTTGTGCACACTATTGGTGAAATGTAAAATGGTATAACTACCTTGTAACACACTTTGATAACATCTTAGGAAGTTAGGCATATACTTACTATACAAACCAGAAATAGCAATCCTCAGTGTGTGCAAAGGCAATATGAAAAATTTATGTCAATCTAAAGACAGCTCAAATGTTCATATCAGCTTCATTTAATTCAGTAAAAAAATTAAATACAATCCAATGTTCATCAAAGTATACAAGGAGAAGCAAATATTGTTGTACTACAGAGAAAAATAGTCAGCAATTAAGAAGAAAAAATTGCTGACACCTACACCAGCTTTGATGAATCTCAAAAGCATTATATTCAGTGGAGAAAGGTAGACAAAAAGGTCAGAAATTGTATAATTTTGAGAAAAGTCAAAATTATAGCAACAGAGAGTTGATCAGATGTTACCTAGGACTAGAGGTAGAAGAAGAGGATTTACTCTAAATGATGATGGAAATGTTTTATATCATGATTGTGCCATTTAAAAAATTAAAAAGAGTTAAATCAAATCTATTTAACTGTATACTTTAATCCTTTAATATATATTAAGATGTATATATGCATGACATATACATACGCATATTATATATATTATATATATATATATATATATATATATATCTGTTATTACTTTTCTCTGTGTGCTCAGTCACTTCAGTCGTGTTCAACTTTTTGTGATCCCATGGACGGCAACTCACCAGGCTCCTCTGTCCATGCGATTTTCCTGGCAAGAATACTGGAGTGGGTTGCCATTTCCTCCTCCAGGGGTTCTTCCTGACCCAGGAGTCAAACCCGTTTCTCTTGCCTCTCCCACATTGAAGGCGAATTTTTACCACTGATCCACTGGGGAAGCCCCCTTAATATATATTAAAATGTATATATACATGAATTATATATAGAGAGAAATAAATACGGAGAAATAAATGAGAAATGTATATATAGAGAAATATATATAGCAACTTGCCACAGCTATAAACTAGTTTTGATCCCAAATATTAGACATTCTGCTAATAAAATTGATATTTAAATATCTAGCTGCTTTATTCACTTGAATCCTCAGTTGGGTCAAAATCAGATGAGGGAAGAGGTCTTGGGTAAGACCTTAGCCCCTCTCAAACTCTAACATTTACTTCATAAATTTGAAATTTAAGAATTTTTAAATTAGAATTTAGAAAACGAAATATAAACAGTCTTTGGTGATCCAATGTGTGCATGTGTGTGAATATAAATATATATTTACATTTACTAAATTAGATTAAATAGAATATGAAGGTGGCAGAGGGCTAAGGTAACTAAAGTGCTATTGCCAATTTGCTAAGCCAATAGTTGAAGCAACACTGTTGACTATTCTTAGCATTTATGAACTATCTCTAGGCAGGTAATATGCTTATCTGACTCTATTAAATATTCCATGTCCAAAAAATTAAAATTTAAAAAATTGTTGAAAATAATAAGAAAAATTTGGAATTTCAAGAGGTAAGCAACAAACAAAAACAAAAACAAACCCTATAGACTCCAATGAGTATTATGATGTGGAAGTAACAACTTGTTGAATGTAAAATGCAGTATAAACAGATATTGACAACAAAATAGATTGATTCTGTAGTTTTTTCAGATGCCAACCCAAATGCTTTTCATGGAGTCTTCTGGGATCCAGCTCAAAATCATTTTGATGCTGTTTTCATGACTCTTTATACACATTTTATAATGCTTATTACAAGATACCTTGTGTAATAATGATTCATGTCCATACTATAAAATCTCTATCAGATTGCAGACTGAGCAATATTACAATACATATTTTGATAAAATAAATTATGACCTAATAAAAACATACTGATAAATGCAAATACTATATAGGTCAACTTTTTCTTGAATGTGTTTATGATTGATTCTTTCTAGCTCCTTGAATGAGTATTAAGGAATACAATAAATTTTAGAGATGGGAGGGAGTTTCAAAAGGGAGGGGATATATGTATACCTATGGTTGATTCATGTTGAGGTTTGACAGAAAACAACAAAATTCTGTAAAGCAATTATCCTTCAATAAAAAAATAAATTAATTAAGAAAAAGAAAAAAATTAAGAATTAGTATTGGTGAGTACAATAATGTCAAAAAACTTATGAATCTTAGGTGATAAATGAGTCAATGTGAAGTTGAAAAATTCAAAATATGTTACACTGGAGCAATCTCATCAATGTAAGTAAGGGATTTTATTATTTGTAAATGTTTATGTAAACTGTTGGTTAATAAACTTTGACAAAAATGTGAAATACTTTACATTCTATAGGGGTGCATGTTTACAAAATGTGTGAAAATGCTAATTATCTATTAAAAGCAACAAGGGGAAAATGATAAATAACATAAAAGGGAACTGCCATCAGGCTATCAGCTGATTTCTCAACAGAAACTTTATAAGCCAGAAGGGAATGGTGTGAAAGGGAAGTGATGAAAGGGAAGAATCTACAACCAAGAATACTCTACCTAGCAAGACTCTCAGTCAGATTAGATGGAGCTATCAAAAGCTTTCCAGACAAGCAAAAGTGAAGAGAATTCAGCAAAACCATACTAACTTTATAACAAATGCTAAGGCTTTTCTAGGCAGGAAACATAAGAGAAGGAAAAGACTACAGAAAATAAACCCAAAACAATTAAGAAAATGGCAATAGAACCATACATATCAATAATTACCTTAAATGCAAATGGGTTAAATGCACCAGACATAGATTGACTGGGCAGATGAAGACACGTGCATGTATGCACTTCCACTTACCAAATCACTCTGCTTGACCTTCCAGTTATTTATTTATATTATTTATGTAATTATTTATATTCTTATTATGTAAGTATGTATATTATTTATATTCTTAGGTTAATCATGTCCCCATTATGACTTGCAGTTGTAATTATCTTTTATTTTCTGTCTAGCAATTGATTGTGAAAACTGATAACATCTATTACTATTGTGATTATGTAACTGCTGCTGCTAAGTAGCTTCAGTCATGTCCAACTCTGTGCGACCCCATAAACAGCAGCCCACCAGGCTCCCCCGTCCCTGGGATTGATTATCCAGGCAAGAACACTGGAGTGGGTTGCCATTTCCTTCTCCAATGCATGAAAGTGAAAAGTGAAAGTGAAGTCGCTCAGTCGTGTCTGACTCGTCGCGACCCCATGGACGGCAGCCTACCAGGCTCCTCCGTCCATGGAATTTTCCAGGCAAGACTACTGGAGTGGGTTGCCATTACCTTCTCTGGATTATATAACTATTACTCACTTAATACAATTGTATTATGACTGGTCAATGTTAAAATAATAGAACTCTATATCACTAAAACTAGGATTTAATAGAAAAATCTGCAATCACTTTTAAAATTCCAGATGCATATCAAATTATCTTGAAATTTTTTGAAAATTTCAAATGCCCAGATACTGCCTTTTTTTTTCTTCGGAGCACCAGATATATTTCTAATGAGCAGTTATGTTTTAAAACAACTGGAGTACATGATGATCTTTTATTTTTATCTAGTTTGTTTCACTTCCTCTATTTCATATCCAGTGCTCCCATTTCATTTAATTTATGCTTTCCAAACTCCTCATCTCTTCTTTTTTTTTTTTTTTTTGGATGTTCTATCTCAAGCCCTTATCAAGGGTAGTGGAAAACCTTTCATATACATATATGTAAATAATATGTATTATATATACACTTTCAAAACTTTATGCATTTTTGCCTAACTAAAATTTTTATGATATTTTGATTCCACTTGCTGGACTTACTATTAATAAAATGCTAGATTTCTAATTAAAAATAGATATGCAACAAGAAACACTGTATAGCACAGGGAACTATAGTCAATATCTTGTAATAACCTGTAATGGAAAATAATTTCAAAAATAATATATGTATATAAATGAATCACCTTGCTGCATACCTGAAACACTGTAAGTCAAGTATACTTCAGTCAAGTATATATACTAAGAAAAATAAAGAAAGCTGATCAAAGTTGAAAAGTTTTTTTTTCATTAATATCACCAACACAAAACTGTTTATGAGATTATATCTAAATATATTTTGTAACACATATTATATATCTATTTTTTCCTGTGCAAAAGACAGAAAAAAGAAAAAACAAAGATAATATATCAAAACTTCTAGTTAACCCTGTTAACTACTGATGAAATGAAGCATCTTATCAGATATTCTCTGTTCTGCTTTTCCTGCGAAGTTGGAGTACTGATGAGTTGTTCAGTGCCTTTCCCATCACCTTTAATTCCCTTGCTTCCTTGTCTTTTGACGGTCCTGTTTGGCAAATCTTCAGCTCTTTAGAACTCAAACAAATGATTCTTCCTCTTAAACTGATGCAGCTGAATAGTACAAGAGAGAAAAAGTTTATAACAAGGGAGGTAAGTACCAACAAGAAACTATAGTCAGTAAAGGTAGTTTATATTCCCTTTCCCATGGAAGTAGTTTCTAACCCTCATCACACTCTCGATGTCACTTGCTTTGCCATCTGCTCAAAGATCCTGGTTCTCCATTCTGTCTTCTAGATGACAAATTCTTCCTGTTTTTGGTGCCCTCATGATTATGAGATGGCTGTGCACCTCAACAAGGGCTATGAAATTTCTTCATACACAAAAGAAAGAGTAAGTCTTTCCTACAATTGATCTCTTCAGTGTAACATTGACATGGGCCATGTGTCTACTTCTGAAAGAAAAACAGTAAGGCAAAGCTTGTGTACTGACTTCAATCGTGGGTTCATGACTCAGAGATGCAATGACTGTAAACAGTTTAGAGGAATAATCCCCAAATGAAATGTTGTGACTTCATTATAGGTGTGCTGAGCTATTGGATCTTCCATGCACACAGGTGCTGAGCAGAGCCGAGTCAAAGGTGCTTCACCTGTTTCTCCCTACTGAGAGCCATTTCAGCTATTTTCCCTAATGTATGCTGAAAGTCTATCTTATTGCATGTCTGTGATGATTAAAAATATGAAATTTGAAAAGTAGTGGGCACTT
Source organism: Odocoileus virginianus (assembly GCF_023699985.2). NCBI lineage: Eukaryota > Metazoa > Chordata > Mammalia > Artiodactyla > Cervidae > Odocoileus > Odocoileus virginianus. Next base: position 2,285,202 of record NC_069703.1, on the reverse strand, counting down.
AGAAATGAGATTTATCTTTGCTAGAATCTTAACTCCCTCAGTCAAAATACATTGTTATAAAAAGTAGATAACTGAATAAAATGAGTTGTATCAGGATGTAAGTAGGGGTATGGTGAGAAGAAGTACTGAGTAAGAAAACAGAAGTGTCATCACACTTTCAGAATTTTCTTCCTAATTCAAGTAGTCTATATCATTCCATACCACCTAAAAAGTAAAATCTATAAATCATTTGACCTGATGCCAATTGACCTCCCAACATACAAAATTGCTGAAATTTCCCTAAAAAGGTCCTGCTCTTTCTGATTCTCTGCTATTTATACAGTTTTTGAGGGTAATAGGGACTTCATTCTCTCTAGTTCAGTTAAAATTTCCTTCTTTTTCATTCATAACTACATTTGTTGAAACCACTTTTTAAAGGCCAAGGTTGATCTCTCACTCTTCTCCCACAGTACCCTGTTTATCAGATCAGTCACGTTTATGTGATTACAATCATATAATCACAATTAATGTTTAGCTTATTTGTCTATCTTTCTCAATTTTGTGAATTCCTTGAGGACAAGAATAATATCATTTACTCATAACTCTCTCCTACCAAGCTCAGTTTTGATACACATGGTAGGCTGTCATTTGTAGGGCAACAGATATTTCCTGACTCCTGTTTTGAAAGTAAAACTTAGCTAGGAACTGAGAGCATAAAGCCATGTAAGAAATAGTCCCTACCTTCTTTGGTGGAAGAAATGACAAATGAATTCATTGGAACTAGTTGATGATCATTTTTTCTTTTTTTTCTATTTATTATTATTATTATTTATATGATCATTTCTATTTAGAGTACTGGTCTTAGAGTATCACTGCTGTGGTTTTTGCTGTTGAGACAATTTTCAATTTCTTTCTCAGTGAGTATATATACTCTCCTGCAGTTGACCTTGCAGAAATGTGTACCCATATTAGCTTAGTTAGAAGCAGAGTAAGATTTGAGTGTTAGCTTTCTAGAGCTTCTAACATCTTTTATAAATCTTTTCTTTTCTTCCAAATTATTAAAATCATAATAAATGAATTGCCAGCATTTCAATCATTGCAGACTATGTGAGAACAGCACAAGGTGATTTTGTGAGTATAAAAACAGAATTGGGTTGAAGGCTGACAATGGGAGTATATATTATGTGATGTGTAAAATCCTTGCAAAAAGATTATAAATGAGACATATCCTCAGGGATTCTTTTGGAAAGAGAAAGAAAGCATCCATGGGAAATAGTAACTGAAGGATTTCTGAATGAATGTAGAGCTTAAAACAAGAAAAACAACAATAAAATATTTTCTATAAGATAAAATTTGAGCAGGGCACTAGGACATTTTACCTATCTGTCCTAAGTGGTGTAGGACACGTTGCATTATACAGATTGCATTGCAATGTTTCTTGCATGTGACCCAATCCTTAAGGATGAAGATTAGTTCTTTGTTTATTACTGTGTTTATGATAACTAATAAGTTATCTGGTACATGGGAGGCTTCATTTTATGTTTGCTGAATTAGTAGAAACATGAATAAGTTTAAACATTTGGAAATCTAAGTTGTGAATTCCCATTACATATAAAAGTAATACTTGAAAGACTGTACTATAATATTAATTTTTTATATCAAATTTATAAATAATAACTAGAAAACAGTGAGAACTGTGTATTGGGAATAAAAGTCAGGCAAAGTAGATGATACAAGAGAAAAAACAAAAAGCAATATACTAACACATATATATGGACTTTAGAAAGATGTTAACGATAACCCTATATGCAAAACAGAAAAAGAGACTCAGATGTATGGAACAGACTTGTGGACTCTGGGAGAAGGAGAGGGTGGGATGTTTCAGGAGAACAGCATTGAAACATGTATATTATCTAGGGTGAAACGGATAACCAGCTCAGGTTGGGTACATGAGACAAGTGCTCGGGCCTGGTGCACTGGGAAGACCCAGAGGGATCGGGTGGAGAGGGAGGTGGGAGGGGGGACTGGGATGGGGAATACATGTAAATCCAGGGCTAATTCATATCAATGTATAACAAAAACTACTGTAATGATGTAAAGTAATTAGCCTCCAACTAATAAAAATAAATGGAAAAAAAAATAAAATAAACAGTATGCAATCTACTAAAATACACAGTGAAGGAGGAAATTAAAATATGGATAGTAATTCTTTGAAAAAATATATGGTTAAAAATCATTTAAAATAAAATTGTTAAAACAAGCTTGTTCTACCTAAACACAAAAAATTAAAATATTTGGTTAAATAGTCTATCTCCATTCAATGATTTATTTTAAACGGCATGATTCCTATCAGTAAATAAAATTGAGTATTACATGAAATGAAGTCAGTTGAAGAGAAAATTGAAGATCTTAAGTAATGGTAGAGAAGTTTCTAACAGACCAAGTACCTGCAGACAAAAACCAAAAACTCAACCCAAAATATAAAAATAGGCAGAGGAACCGTAGATCAAATTGCCAACATCCATTGGATCATTGAGACAGTAAGAGAGTTCCAGAAAATCATCTACTTCTTCTTTATTGACTATGTCAAAGACTTTGACTGTGTGTATCACAATAAACTGTGGAAAATTTTTAAAGAGATGGGAATAACAGACCACCTGACCTGTCTCTTGAGAAACATGTGTGCAGGTCAGGAAGCAACAGTTAGAACTGGACATGGAATAACAGACTGGTTCCAAATAGGGAAAGAAGCACATCAAGGCTGTGTATTATCACCCTGGTTATTTAACTTATATGCAGAGTACATCATGAGAAATGCTGGGCTGGAGGAAGCACAAGCTGGAATCAAGATTGCCGGGAGAAATATCAATATTCTGAGATATGCAGATGACACCACCATTATGGCAGAAAGTGAAGAGGAACTAGAAACCTTCTTAATGAAAGTGAAAGAAGAGAGTGAAAAATTTGGCTTAAAGCTCAACATTCAGAAAACTAAGATCATGGCATCTGGTCCCATCACTTCATGGCAAATAGATGGGGAGACAGTGGAAACAGTGTCAGACTTAATTTTTGGGGGCTCCAAAATCACTGCAGATGTTGATTGCAGCCATGAAATTAAAACATGCTTACTCCTTGGAAGGAAAGTTATGACCAACCTAGACAGAATTTTAAAAAGCAGAGACATTACTTGGCCAACAAAGGTCTGTCTATTCAAGGCTATGGTTTTTTCAGTGGCCGTGTATGGATGTAAGAGTTGGACTGTGAAGAAAGCTGAGCACCAAAGAATTGATGCCTTTGAAGTATGGTGTTGGAGAAGACTCTTGAAAGTCCCTTGGACTTCAAGGAGATCCAACCATTCCATCCTAAAGGAAATCAGTCCTGGGTGTTCATTGGAAGGACTGATGTTGAAGTTGAAACTCCAATACTTTGGCCACCTCATGCGGAGAGTTGACTAATTGGAAAAGACCCTGATGCTGGGAAGAATTCAGGGCAGGAGAAGGGGATGACAGAGGATGAGATGGCTGGATGACATCACTGACTCAATGGACATGAGTTTGGGTAGGCCCCGGGAGTTGGTGCTGGACAGGGAGGCTTGGCGTGCTGCGATTCATGGGGTCTCAAAGAGTCGGACACAACTGAGTGACTGAACTGAACTGAACTGAATGCAATGTTGCATGATTGAAGGAAAGATTTGAAAGGTTATACTACATTTGGGAGAAAGGAAAAGTACAAGTATGCTTACATATTTGAAGTTCCTTGTCTGAAAACTGACAAGCAGGACCACGTGGGGCAGTAAAATTTGAATAGATATTATCAGAAAGACACTATTCCCACTGGCCTGGGGAATCAAAACCAAGTGTTGGGTGAACAACACACAAGGGTGTAGCCAGTTCTTACTGGTTGTATTTAATATTGTACCCTGGGCAACTGTGCATGCCATGCATAGCTGTTTCAGTTGTGTCCAACTCTCTGAAACCCTATGGACTATAGCCCACCAGGTCCCTCTATCCATAGGATTCTTCAGGCAAGAATTCTGGAGAGGGTTGCCATGCCCTCCTCCAGTAGATTTTCCTTAACCAGGGATCAAACCTGCATTTCTTAGTCTCCTGCATTGGCAGGTGAGTTGTTTACCACTAGGATCACCTACCAAGCCCCCTGGGCAACAGGACAAGGCCAAAAGAAAAACATAAAATAAATAAAATAAAATTCACTGATCAAGAGACATAGAGTGATTAAGATAGACAAAAAAATGTATCAGTAAGACTCAATTATACGCTGCCTGGGCTTCCCAGGTGGCAGTAGTGATAAAGAACCCATTTGACAATGCAGTTGACATAAAAGTTGCAGGTTCGATCCTTGGATCAGGAAGATCCTTTAAAGGAGGACACAGCAATCCAGTACAGTATTCTTGCCTGGAAAATCCCATAGACAGAGAAGCCTGGAAGGCTACAGTTCATGGGGTCGCAAAGAGTCTGACTCAACTTATGCAACTTAGCTCACACACACACATAGGCTGCCCACAGGAGACTCATTTTAGCACTAAAGATACACATAGGTTCAAAGTGAAAGGATAGGTAATGGTATTCCAGGCAAATAAAAGAAGAAATGGCCATAGTTGGATGCATGCTCAGTCACTAAGTCATGTGTGACTCTTTGCAACCACATGGACCTTGGTCAACCAGGCTCTTCTGTCCACAGAATTTTATAGGCAAGAATACTGGAGTGGGTTGCCATTTCCTACTTCATGAGAGCCAACAGTTACACGAAGGATGCTCAAAACCAAGTATTTTATTCTTTTTGTTGCAATGGTGAATGGTACTGTTTCCTTAATTTCTCTTTCTGTTTTTTCATTGTTAGTGTATAGGAATGCAAGGGATTTCTGTGTGTTAATTTTATATCCTGCAACTTTACTATATTCATTGATTAGCTCTAGTAATTTTCTGGTAGAGTCTTTAGGGTTTTCTATGTAGAGGATCATGTCATCTGCAAACAGTGAGTTTCACTTCTTCTTTTCCTATCTGGATTCCTTTTACTTCTTTTTCTGCTCTGATTGCTGTGGCCAAAACTTCCAACACTATGTTGAATAGTAGTAGTGAGAATGGGCACCCTTGTCTTGTTCCTGATTTCAGGGGAAATGCTTTCAATTTTTCACCATTGAGTGTGATGCTTGCTGTGGGTTTGTCATATATAGCTTTTATTATGTTGAGGTATGTTCCTTCTATTCCTGCTTTCTGGAGAGTTTAAATCATAAAAGGATGTTGAATTTTGTTAAAGGCTTTCTCTGCATCTATTGAGATAATCATATGGTTTTTATCTTCCAATTTGTTAATTTGGTTTATTACATTGATTGATTTGTGGATATTAAAGAATCCTTGCATTCCTGGAATAAAGCCCACTTGGTCATGGTATAGGTTTTTTTAATATGTTGTTGGATTCTGTTTGCTAGAATTTTGTTAAGGATTTTTGCATCTATGTTCATCAGTGATATTGGCCTGTAGTTTTCTTTTTATATGGCATCTTTGTCTGGTTTTGGAATTAGGGTGATGGTGGTCTCATAGAATGAGTTTGGAAGTTTACTTTATGCAATTTTCTGGAAGAGTTTGAGTAAGATAGGTGTTAGCTCTTCTTTAACTTTTTGGTAGAATTCAGCTGTGAAGCCATCTGGTCTTGGGCTTTTGTTTGTTGGAAGATTTCTGATTACAGTTTTGATTTCCTTGCTTGGGATGGCTCTGTTAAGATCTTCTGTTTCTTCCTGGTTCAGTTTTGGAAAGATATACTTTTCTAAGAATTTGTCCATTTCTTCCAAGTTGTCCATTTTATTGGCATAGAGCTGCTGGTAGTAGTCTCTTATGATCCTTTGTATTTCAGTGTTGTCTGTTGTGATCTCTCCATTTTCATTTCTAAGTTTGTTAATTTGGCTCTTCTGTCTTTGTTTCTTAATGTGTCTTGCTAATGGTTTGCCAATTTTGTTTATTTTTTCAAAAAACCAGCTTTTAGCCTTGTTGATTTTTGCTATGGTCTCTTTAGTTTCTTTTGCATTTATTTCTGCCCTAATTTTTAAGATTTCTTTCCTTCTACTAACCCTGGGGTTCTTCATTTCTTCCTTCTCTAGTTGCTTTAGGTGTAGAGTTAGGTCAAAACCACTAATTACCAAGGAAATGTAAATCAAAACCTCACTAAAGTATCACTTCATATATGTCAGAATGGCTATATTCAAGAATACAAAAGATAACAAGTGTTTGTGGGGATTTGGAAAATAGGGACTACCTGTACACCATTAGTGGGTATATAAATTGGACCAACCTAGAAAGCATATTAAAAAGCAGAGACATTATTTTGCCAACAAAGGTCCATCTATTCAAAGTTATGGTTTTTCCAGTAGTCATGTATGGATGTGAGAGTTGGACTATAAAGAAAGCTGAGTGCTGAAGAATTGATGCTTATGAACTGCGGTGTTGGAGAAGACTCTTGAGAGTCCCTTGGACAGAAAGGAGATCCAGCCAGTCAATCCTAAAGGAAATCAGTCCTGAACATTCATTGGAAGGATTGATGGTGAAGCTGAAACTGTAATACTTCGGCCACCTGATGTGAACTAACCCATTGGGAAAGGTTGAAGGTGGGAGGAGAAGGGGATGGCAGAGGGAGAGATGGTTGGATGGCATCACTGACTCAACGGACATGAGTCTGAGTAAACTCCAGGAGTTGGTGATGGACAGGAAGGCCTGGTGTGCTGCAGTCCATGGAGCTGCAAAGAGTCGGACATGACTGAAAGACTGAACTGAACTGAAATTTAAAAATATGAAAAATATTATGGAGGTTTTTCAGAAAATTAATCTACCATGTCATCCAGCCATTAATCTTCTGAATATGTAACCAAACAAAATAAAAGCAGAATATCAAAGCAGTATTTACTCTGCCACATTTATTACAGCATTGTCTACAACAACCAAGAGACAGAAATGATTTAAATGCCCATCAATGAATGAGTGTGTAAAGAAGATGTGGTATATATATGAAATGGCATATGATTTCACTGTGAGAGGGTCCTGCCAAATACAACATGGATGGAAATGAAAATTAAAGTGTATAGGAAAAGCAAGACTCAATAGCTGAAGAGAGTTTTTCCATATCGTATAATCTTGCCTCTTTTGCCTCTGTTGATCAAATAAGTGTGGGCATAATTCTGGGCTCTCTATTTTGTTCTACTGTTCTGTCCTGTTGTTTTTTTTTGTTTGTTTGTTTGTTTTTCCCCCCCAGTACCATAATGTTTTAATTACTGAAGCTTTGTAACCTAGTTGAAACCAGGAAACATGATACTTCCAGATTTGTTCTGTCTCAAGATTGTTTTGGCAACTTGGAATCTTTTGTGTGTCCCTACAAATTTTAGAAGTATCTCTTCTAGTTTTGTGAAACATGCCACTGGTGTTTTGATAGGGATCACATTGAAACTATAGGTTGCCTTGGGCAGTATAGACCAATAATAGAATAATTCTTCCAGTCCAAGAGCACTGCATCTTTCCATTTGTCTGTGTCATCCTAGATCTCTTTTATCAGTGTCTTCTAGTTTTCCAAGTACAGGTCTTTTACCTCCTTGGTTAGATTTATCCTTTTTATGCAGTTCTAAACTGAATTTATTAATTTTTCCTGTCTGATATCTTGTTGTTCATGTATAGAAACACAATAGATCTCTGTACATTAATTTCATACCCTGAAAGTTTATTAGTTATAATAGGTTTTGGTGGCATCTTTAGAATGTTCTATATAAAGTATCATGTCATCCAAAAATAGTGACAGTTTTAATTATTTCCCAATATGTATTTCTTTTACATCTTTCTCTTGTCTAACTGCTATAGCTAAAGCTTCCAATACTATGCTAAATAAAAGTTAGAGTGAGTATTCTTGGCCTGATGCTGATGTTAGAAGAAATGCTTTCAGCTATTTATCACTGAGTATGATTTTGGCTGTAGCTTTGTCATGCATGGCCTTATTTATGTTGAGGTATATTTACTCTATACCCATTTTGTTGAGAGTGTTTTTTATTATTATGCATTTGTACTGAATTTTGTCAAAATGTTCTTCTGTGTCTATGGAGATGATCATGTACATTTTATTCTTCATTTTCTTAATGTCATGTAGCATGGGGTTGGATTTATGTATCTACAAATATATTTGCATTCCTGGGATAAATCCCACTTGACCACGGTGTACAATGCTTTTAGTGTATTACTAAATTTGGTTTACTGGTATTTTATTTCAGGATTTTTACATCTATGCTCGTCAGTAAGGAACCATTAGACTATCATTTTCTTTTTTGTGATGTCTTTTGTTTTGGTAGCAGAGTGATGATGATCTCTTGGAATGAGTTCATAGTATCCCTTTCTCTTAAAGGTTTTGGAATAGTTCGAGAAGGATTGGTGTTAACTCTTCTTTAAATTTTTCATGAAGTCACCTGTGAAACTGGTCCTGGACTATTGTTTGTTAGAGGTTTACTATTATGATTGCTGATCATTTTCAATACTAGTATTGGTATGTCCTTATTTTCTGACTCTAATGGGAAGTGATACACTTTTAGCGAATTTGCTTATTTCTCTAGTTTGTCTATTTCCCTGGAATACAATTAGTGGCAGTAATCTCTTATGATCTTTTTTTTTTTAAATTTCTGTGGTGTCATTTTTAACTTTAATAAATGATTTTATTTGGGCCTTCTCCCTTTTCTTCTTTTGAGTGAGGATTAAGTATTATCAATACGCTTATCTTTTCAAAGGACTAGTTCTTTTCTATTGTATCTTCAAAGAATTTTGGATGATACTAGACAAGGATCATAAATGTGTTGCCCTTTAGGAAATAAGAAATCTCATTGTGAGAAATGAATTAAATATTTAAAAGTGTTTTTAAAATCTTGCTAATTAGCATCATTATTACCTCTATAAATCTTTATGTAAAATATATTATTTGAAAAAATAATTTAAATGTTTTATTAATATATAAAATATAATTCTGTATTGAAACAGATGTTCAGATTTTTTAAATAAAATACTGCTTGGAGCTTTTAGTATGTATTGTTAAAATGATGTCTTGGATATGTTATAAAGTATCTTGTGGAATTACTTGATAACTTTGTTTTTTCAAAATTTCTCATATTTTTCAAAATTCATCTCATTTGTTACTTTCCAATGGTGTGTAACTGAGAATTTAAAATAAAGCTATAATCTTATATTAATTTTAAATGTGAAGGCAGATAGTTCCTGTGTATAGAACTGATGCTAAATGCCTTGCTAAATTAAAGAAGCATCATCCACATACCTACTAAGAGTCTAAATATCCAACATGCCATTAGCTCACTCTTTTGTCATTTTTTTTTCATAAAAGAATAGTAGTAAGGGAAGAACAGTTCATCTGTTTGACAAAACCAAATTACACATAAAATCTGTGTTTTATATTATAGGAGAGGTTGGGCAGTTAAATATATACTACAAATAATCCTAAAGCAAAATGTGGATGTTTTAATATACACACATGATGTTTTACACTAGAAAGATGAAAGGTTTCTGTCAGAAAACATGACTTTTTTCTATAAACTGATGGATCATTGCCCTAAAATACAGATGAGTTTTGGTTGAGATACAAAACTACCAAAATGCTATTTATGTCATGTTCCTTTCTGAGCTAGGTCACTAAGTCTAAAGATTTGATATAGCACATGACAGCAGAGATTTGATCACATCTACTTGTCAAAAAACTTAACCTGAGGAATGGAGGGGGAAAAAATGAGCATAAATTAAACAGGTTTCCCAGGAAAAATATATAGGGCAGCAACAGAGATATAGCCCTACTGGGTACTTGCTTAATTATTTTTCTATAATTGAACAAGGTCTAAGTAAAAACTGATGGTACACTCCAATTAAGAAAATTCAAGAAATGTTTAATAAATGGACTATTTACAGAAGTATAGGTGAATATAGAGATAATGCAGTCACTTTGGCTACTGAACGCTATTTCTCACCTCTAGACCGAGTGGGAGAGGGAGAGTATAGTTATTAAAATAAAGGAGAAAATAAGGCTATTTTGGAAGGTGTATATACGTTTAGGCAGTGCAGCCCATCCAGTTTAAGTGACATGACAAGAATGTTACTAGGTAAATAAAGACCCTAACCTTACTCATTCCTTCCTCTAATCTTAAAAAAGAATTTCCCTTGGAAGAACCCAATAGGAAGCTAGGAGGGCAATTGTTCCCTAACATCTGTCACCTACAGTAAAGAGTCAGGTAAGGGTAAAACTAAAAGAATCAATAGGTTATCAAAGATAACCTACTGGTCAGTCTCCTTTAAAATCCATCACATGTTTAATTAAATGAATAATAAAATTATTTTGAAAGCCATCATTCTGTAATTCCCTTAAGTGTGAGTAAGATGTTTTCCTTTCTCCTGTTTTTTTCACTTTTATATTTTTTCTCTGTTCTCTCATGGTTTTTCATGCTGTATTGTGACTTCAAATGTCTCTCTGGTTAATTATCTATGGTCTGATTTATTTCCTATTTATTTGCTTTCTGACTTGGATTGAAATAATCGTCTATGAAGTTAAAAAGTAGTTTTCAGACAGTCTTAACAGTTAAATTTGATAATGAGGCTTAGATTCAGTTAGGGCCATGTTAATGAAAGTGTGTAATCTGAAAATCCTCTGAATTTTCATAGTTATCTTAGATGTTCACCTTCAAACCCCTTCATGAATATTTTAAGCATGTTAGGTTTTTAGGAAATTTATGTATTTTGTGATGCTTTACATACTAAAGTTGTTGCTTATCTACTTTAATAAATGATCATTAAGTGTATAAACATATATTAGGTTGATAAAAAAAGTTCATTTGGGTTTTTCCATAATATCATATAGATATGATAAGCATCAATATTCAGAATGTGAAATTTTGTTACATCTGAGGATAAGTAACATGCTATTTTTAAAATTCCTGAATTAATTTTCATTATCTGAAACTTCCTTTTCTACTTCAAGGATTACTCATATTTCATATGGCATTAGAATATTTCTGAATACTGTTCTATTTTATTAAACTGTTATTGTATGTCTTCCCCAAGTGACACTGTCTAGACCAGCTGCTTGCTGAAAAATGAAATGCCTTAGGACTTTTAGCTCTCCCATTTTTCCAGCACTCCACAACAGAAATGGTGATCCCAATCTCTTATCTCTACAATATCACATGCAACTGGTGGGAATCAAGTATATACATGCTGTTGCTGCTGCTGCTGCTAAGTCACATCAGTCGTGTCCGACTCTGTGCAACCCCATAGACGGCTACTTAACTATTATTGTAGAGTCTATTTGTTGGTTTAGGAATTATATTCAATATTGATGGCAATTATTAAAAGATTCAGAAGTCTGTGACTTATGTGGGCAATGGGTGCATGCTAAGTGGCTTCAGTGGCGTCTGACTCTTTGAGACCCTCTGAACTGCAGCCCACCAGACTCCTCTGTCCATGAGGATTCTCCAGGCAAGAATACAGGAGTGGGTTGCCATGTCCCCTTCCAGGCAATCTCCCTGACCCAGGGATTGAACCCTTGTCTCTTATGTCTTCTGCATTGGCATGGGGGTTCTTTACCACTGGCGCCACCTGAGAAGCCCCAGTGTGTAGGATGATCTTGATTCTAGGGTTACCTCAAATGGTTCTGGCTTACCCAGAATAGTGCCCATCTACACACTTCTTCCAGTTTAATTATTAACAATGATATAGTCCTCTCACTTTCAGGAGTTTCCAAGTTTAGAAAATAAAGTATATGATTAATCACATGTACAGAATATTATTTATTTTAGATGTTACTAGACTTACATAAAAGTAGTTGATGGCCATAAAACATTCAAGGAATACTGGCCTAAAGAAATTTGACTGTTTTATTTCCTTTTTATTTTTTTAAAGGTATTCATGAGAGATCCTTGGACAGCAAGGAGATCAAACCAGTCAATCCTAAAGGAAATCAACCCTGAATATTCTTTGGAAGGTCTGGTGCTGAAACTGAAGCTCCAATACTTTGGCCAACTGATGTGAAGAGCTGACTCATTGGAAAAGACCCTGATACTGGAAAAGATTGAGGGCAGGAGGAGAAGGGGGTGGCAGAGGATGAGATGGTTGGATAGCATCACTGACTCAATGACATACTTAATGGACATGAGTTTGAGCAAACTCAGGGAGAGAGTGAAGGATGGGGAAGCCTAGTATGCTGCAGTTTATGGGGTAGCAAACAGTCAGACACAAATTAGCGATTGAACAACAAAAATGGTAATACACATTGCTATTCTTTTTTCCAAAGGTCACTTTGGTACCACATATTAGCCAACTTTCTTTCACAAAGGAATTTTGTTCCAGGTAGATCTTTGAAAGCACATTATCTGCTCTATTCCCAGACATGTCCCTTATCCTACCATTTTCCAGTCCCTCTGCTATACTTTTGGCTGATATATCACTCCCTTTATTTCTGCTATTCCCCATTTCATGTAGCTAGGGTGACCATGCGATTTATCAATCAACAGAAAAATGTTTGAAAGAAAAGGAAACACAAACAATAATTAAACAGAAACAACAAGCTCAACACAGGATTGCCCCAAGAAAACCTTGACTTATGGTCAAACTATCTTTGGAACACATTTAGAAATCTGGTATACTCATAGATGAGGGAAAAAAAAATACCTTAAGTAAATTAATTCATGTCTTATAACTGGCTTCATTCAAATTGATTTATCTCTGTTTAAGTTGTTTATCTTTGACAGATTTCCTTTAGACACTATTAAAATACAGCTAAATAGTGTGGAAAGTGTACAAGATATGCTCATGAACATGTTGCTTTATTTAAAAGCCCTTATTTAGAAAGATTGTATATAGGCTGTTCAGGTAAAGGAACAACTTATTTTTATGGTCAAGACTGATTAATATTCCAGAAGGTTAACCAAAAATCAAATAAATATTTTGCATGACATATTTACTTGAACATATTCTTATATTTTGTTTACATCACCAACAATGTTTATTCCCAAATTTAAAATGAGATGCATGTATTAGACATTTTGAGAGTTCATTAAACAAACTAATTCTAGCTTAAACATCACAGTAGATTAAATAAGGACATGTGGGATTTAAAAGAATGAAAGTTATACTCACCTTAACACCAAAAGACTGGCCAAAATCAATACAGTAAATTCTGGCCTGGGAATGACATTTACCAATGCTCTGATACTATCATTAGGAGTATTACAGCTCAAAGAAAAACTGGTTCACCTCTTAGGACTTTATTATATGACTTAAATTTGTATTAAAATGTATATCACTACTTTTTAAAAATATTCATATATTTCTTTAATTGTGTGTTTCAGCATGCAGGATCTTCCATTTTGACACATGGCCACAGTTGCCCAGCAGCATGTTGGATCTTAGTTTCCTGACCCACATCCTGCATTGAAGGGCGAATCCTGAACCACTGGACATCCAGGGAAGCAACCTAAAAATGCTATAAATACTTTTAATAAATAAAATTTAAAAAGCAAAATATAAATGCATCCATTAATTGCCACATTTTTATTCCTCAATTTTTAAAATCTTACTCTGGGTTCTTGAACACAGTTCTGCCTAATCAGTATACACATAGAAAATCTCATATATCTAACCAAATACAGATATAATTCAAACTCAACTGGTTAAAAATAAAAATGGATATATAGTCAGATGAACATACCTGATACTTGAAAAAATAAGTCAGTCAAACAAAGAGCACAAATGGAATATGGAGAAACTCTAAAATGCTTCAGGTGCACAAACCTCTCTAAAGGTCATTAAGAGTGAAAATAGATTACTTTTGGATTGTGGCACTTTCCCCTTAACAAGCTCCCACTGACTAAAACACAATTAATAGTGAATCAAACTTTCAGGCCTTTTAGTCAAACTGTCAGTTTGTTCAAAGGCCATATATTTATTAGGGCAATACAAAATCTGGCACTGCTTGATTGTTGCTTTATAGAATGTCAACTTCTGAGTGCTGACCATCTCAAGCAAAGGATTACTGTGCCAGGGCTCCTGAAAGACAAACTGTATATTCTCTACTAAGAGTAGGGTTCAATACATGTCAAAAAACAAAAATATATGAATCACTAGCACAGAATTTTACAGTTCTCAATGTAGTAAAATATCTATTATAATATTTTCTCCAATTGGTATAGAACAATATTTTAAATATATTTTAATGCAGTGATGATACCTATTTGTAGATAGATAGTCTATTGAAATTTCAGTGTGGACATGAATCAACAAAACAATATAAAGACACCATACAGGGCAAATATCTTTAAATAGATTTAATTTAAAATATACATATAAACTATATATATGACATGGGAATTAAGTATTCTAAATATTTCAATATCCATCTATTTTTATACCTACTTACATATCTATCTACCTTAGGATGTAAACAAATGACTCCAGAAATCTTAATTCTATTGGAAAGAGTGAAAGAGAAAAATAGATAAAGATGGATCTATAAGAGAATTAGGCTTCCCTGGTGGATTTGATGGTAAAGAATCTGTCTGCAATCCAGCAGACCCAGATTTGATTCCTGTGTTGGGAAGATACCCTGGAGAAAGGAATGGCAACCCACTCCATATTCTTACCTGGAGAATTCCATGGACAGAGGAGCCTGGTGGGCTACAGTCCATGGGTTGCAAAGAGTTGGACATGACTGAGTGAATAACACATATAAGAGAATTCAATATTGTTTTGGTTTTGACACCCCTAAATACCTCTTCAGAATTCCAAATCTACAACTCCCTATTATAGATTGACATAAACTAAATCATATATATCTAGAATTTATAAATCTGGTATCCTTCACTTCCTATAGAATTTTAGAGAAGAAACAGAGTCATGTTTATATTGGCATAATTGGATTTTTTTTCTTCCTAACTGGCAAATAAAAATAATTATTTCTTCTCTTCACATTTGGTTAACAGTGTCATCTTAAAGGATGTAATGATTAAATAATTTAATGATTCTATGCATTCTCTAATCATTTGGATTTTATGTTTGCTAAGATATATAGGGTGGGCAGATGCTCCGAATGTTTCTTATCAGTGATTTGAAGTATAACAAATAGGATGTTTCATTTGACCAGTAGGAAGAGAAACCCTTCAATGTACATGAGCCTCTAGAAACTATGAAATGAGAAAACTGAAAACATTTCAAAGTCATTAAAAAGATCTCTGAAATATTTCCATAAGTTTCAAACAATAAAGACCTGCTTGGAAAAAAAGGCAAGAAAAAATTACAATACTATGATATGCTATGTGGAAAACATATTCTATAAGAACCAAACCTTCCCATTGTTGAAAATCTTAAAATTATATAAATGCACTGAAAACCAAATATATCTATCTAGTTTTCCCCTGAGAAATCAGCCACTGGCAATTTTATGCATTGATTCTCAATTTACAATATTTATCTAAAATAAAATATTACTAGTTGCTTACATCAAATACAGGTATAACTTAATCAATTTATTTAACCTGTATCCTGTTATTATTAGGCAGTTAATTTATGCTCATTTTTTACATAAAGAAATAAGAGATTTCATTAAAAAATCTTTATACACAATTAGAATTATTTTTGAAAGCATGTATTTTTAGATGATCAAACTATGATCATATTTAACAGTTGTGACACCTATTGCTAGCCTTTAGAAGGGCCTCTAAAAAGACTGCCAATTTACAAATATATCACATAAGAGTGTGCATCTCTTGAATCTTAACAAATATCAAATGTTTATTTAAAGTGAAATTTTTCATTAGATAGGCAAAAATAGAATCCTATTATTTAAATTTATATCACTGATATTTCACAATAGTGTATGTCTGTATCTTGTTCCATTATAATTCTCCTTTTGAAATGATCTGCCTGTATTCTATCCCTTTTTCACTCAGAAGGCTCATTTTGCTCATACAATATTTGTTCATACGGTAATATAATTCTCTTTTGTATGTACATTCTAATTATCTTTTTGCAATTTGTCTTTTCTATTTTGCCTTGCATTTAACTATTTCTGTAGTCAAATGTATTATTTATATTTGTAGTTTTAATTTTGTTTTGGGTGAAAAAAATCACATATATGTAAACATACACTTATCTCATACATTTTATAATCAAAACCAAAAAAAATCTGTGCACTCAGCTAGAGAAATAGAATATTATCAATAGTTTAGAAACTCATTGTGTACCATTCCCTACTTGCATTCTTGTCGATCCCTCATAGGTATGAACACAATTCTCATTGACAGTTCTAAGAAAATCATATTTATAAGACATGAATCAGAAGACAACTGGGTCTTCATCATTACTTCATTTTCCATATAGGTTTTCTATATATGAATGCTTTCCTAAATAATAAATACATGTCTTTAAAATATACCATAAGTAGAACTAGGGCATACTACATAATTTTTAAGTCTCAGTGAAAATGAAAATGATGTGGGCCTTTATTCAAAATTTACTGAGTTCTAAGGCCCTTATGAATGTGCGTTAGTTTCTCAGGTGGGTCCAACTCTTTGCGACCGCATGGACTGCAGTCAACCAGGCTCCTCTGTCTATGTGGATTCTCCAGGCAAGAATATTGGAGTGGGTTGGCATGCCCTCCTCTAGGGGATCTTCCCAACCCAGGGATCGAACCCAGGTCTCCCGCACTGTAAGCAGATTCTCTACCATCTGAGCCACCGGGGAAGCCCAGTAGAAAATAAGTACTCATAAAATAAAACAGAAAATGTTCTTATAAATCAAAGTGGCTAATTACTAATTGCAGTTTTGTTAAGATGAACATAATTATAACATTTTATCTTTCACGGAACATTTCTCATAAATAGATGTCCACTGCCTTGGGTTAACCTGTATTCTAAAAAATCATTTAACATTTGAATCATTTGTCTTCTTCTATTTGTAGTCAATAGTAGTTAAGTAAAAATTAGTTGTCTGGTGCCTGGAACACTTGAGATTTATTATTCAAAATAGATTAGAATCCTATGGAGAAAATTATAGCAACAATAAAAACCATTGAATTTCAAAATATGAAGACCTTATAATCCTGTCATGGATTATGGTCTTTATACAGGATTACAAAAAAATGACCTGAATTGTAACCTATCTTACTCCTTATAAAAGAAGTACCTTTCCCTGAAGGATCTTAGAGAAAATTAAGAACAGGGAAGATTCCTCAGCCTTTCTTGGCATGGGACATATTCTCCTCAGCCCAATGGAATGAAACCTAAACATCTTAATTCTACATCCTGCAAATTTGTAAGCACTCAAAAGCTGTAAAGGTGAGGGCATTAGATTAACAAGCAAATAAAGATTTTTTTTAAAAAAAGCATAAACTGTTATATAAATGAATAACAACTATTTAAAGAAACTAAGGAAGACAAATCAAACTTAAAACTAGGAAATGGTACAGATAAAATATAGGTTGAAGAAAAAGAATTAAGCAAGCATTGTGCTTCTCAACTGCTAAAATATATTTAAGGAATAACATATATGACATAGAAAAATAAGTTTACATTAATTAAAAAATCCTATACTCACTCAAGATTTTCATCTGGCAGGATTTACAAAGATATTTAAAGATTCAGAGACTTTAAAGTCAATGATTTCTATTTAAAGAAAGCAAATGAAATTAGCAATGATAATATAATAATAACAACAGATGATTCTGATATTTACTCTCTGTTAGGTACTTAAATGTTTTTATTTTCATATCTTTACTTAATCCCAGCATTACCTTTGATCGCTATTGCTGTTGTTCAGTTGCTTAGTTGTGTCCAACTCTTTGTAACCCCATGAGCTACAGCACTTCAGATTCCTCTGTCGTTCACTATCTCCTGGAGTTTGCCCAAATTCATGTCCATTCTGTTGGTGATGCTTTCTAACCACCTCATTCTTTGCCACCCTCTTCTCTTTTTGCCTTCAATCTTTCCCAGCATCAGGGTCTTTTCCAGTGAGTCAGCTCTTCACATCAGGCGGCCATAGTGCTGGAGCTTCAGCTTCAACAGTCCTTTCTATGAATATTCAGGGTTGATTTCCTTTGAGATTGACTGGTTTGATCTCCCTGCAGATCAAGGGACTCTCAAGAGTCTTCTCTAAGACCACAATTTGAAAGTATCAATTCTTTGGTGCTCAGCCCTCTTTATGGGCTAATTCTCACATCCATTTATGACTACTGGAAAAAACAGAGATAGCTTTGACTATATGGACCTTTGTTGGCAAAGTGATGTCTCTGCTTTTTAATACTCTGTCTAGGTTACGTACTAATGATTTAGGTATTGGATAAAATTTCTGGAAGGCTTATGCCTAGCTATTAGGCCAGTTTTCTTAGTTTAGTGAAGTCGCTCAGTCGTGTCCGATTCTTTGCGACCCCATGGACTGTAGCCTACCAGGCTCCTCAGTCCGTGGAATTTTCCAGGCAAGAGTATTGGAGTGGGTTGCCATTTCCTTCTCCAAAGGCCCATTTTCTTAATTTAGAATTGCACAAAACTGTTATGTGAAATACTCAGAAAAATGGATATGTGAAATTCTTAACAACATAATTTCATATCATTTATTTGCTTAGTGTCTTGAAGACATAAAATTAATATCAGGAAAGAAGTGTTGTCAAGAATTAACAATATACCCTATTTACTCTTTTTCATAATGAAAACTCTTGCAATCTCCATAAAATTTATCTCTAAGGCATTATCTTAGACACAGTACCCAATGTATTAAAAACACTAGATATCCATAATTTGCCATGGTGCTCCTTAACTAAAACACAGTGAGGAAATCTTAGTGGTATAGTAGGGTTTTGAAGATATGAGAGCATCAAACCATTAATTATTCACTGTAATCCATGTGTAATTCTTTTTGCTACTACAGGTTTCCTGATCTCAAAGGTTCAGTGGAAGAGGACTATAGGCCCCGCAGCCACTAGCCATGTGCATTTGGAAGTGTCAATGGATGTTATAACAAGTCTTGGCTTGAGGTTTCTTCTTTGGTTTAGCACATGTGGGCTATATGTTAGATGCAAGTTACTTTAAAATTTATCATATTCACTATTTATATTGTTTATAATTTGCTTGATATTTACTCCTTAAAAAGTTTACAGTTTCAAAATAAGGCATTATTAACTTAGAAACAAACATAAATCTAGCATGGAAAAGACATTGACACTGCCTCCAATGGCTTCCCAGGTGGTGCCAATAGTAAATAATCTGCCTGCCAATGTAGAAGACAAAGAGATAACAGTTCAACCCCTGGGTGGGGAAGATCACCTGCAGCAGGAAAACAGCAACTCACTCCAGTATACTTGACTGGAAAATTTACTGGACGAGAGGAGCCTTGAGGGCTGAAATCCATGGGGTCCCAAAGAATCAGATATGA
The DNA here is from genome assembly GCF_023699985.2 of Odocoileus virginianus. NCBI lineage: Eukaryota > Metazoa > Chordata > Mammalia > Artiodactyla > Cervidae > Odocoileus > Odocoileus virginianus. The sequence continues at coordinate 2,265,778 of NC_069703.1, read as the reverse complement.
TTAAGCACATGCAACCACTACAGCCGATGGTTCTATACTTAGTAACTGGAATAATTGTGATATTGTGTAGGGACTATGAGAAGGATGATCAGGTTTACTGAAGAATGTATTCCATTTGGATTTCTATAGTCTATCAATGAGAAGTTGCTAATCCATCCTGGAGAAATTATAGCAATTAGATGTAAATTTAGGTTTTTAGCTATAAAGACAGATTTTGAAATGTGAATATAGATTTAAGTCACTGTCACTTAAAATGAGACTGCATAATGTAGCCTAGAGTAGGAATTTGAAATAAAATGGTTCTGAAGCTAGAAACATGTTGAATGCTTACATTTACAGAAAATATGGAAATGAGAACTTCTTGGGAATCAAGGAGAAAGATAAAGATGTTTGCTGATCAGACCAAATGTTACACATAATTTAGCCAAGAAAGGATAGGCAATGTTGATTAGAATGATGTGAATATGGAGTGGTGATGACTTTGTGTGAATAGTTTTAGTAAAAAATGTATTGTGGGCTATATTGCAGGAAAATATTGAGTCATGAGAGCTATTAGAAAATGAATATATTAACTATCCTATTATCTTCACAGGAACACATCCAGTGATTCTTATTTGAAGATAAAATGCTGAGATCTCTAGTATTTCAATTGACACAACCTTTGCCAAGAATTGACAGCTTATTAGATGTGAATACCTACAGGCAGCAGATTGTTTTTAAAATATGGTATTTTATAGAAGGTTTTAGCATTATAACAACTTTTTATGTATGCATGTAAGCAAGACACAATTTATTTAAGAATTATTACAGTTGGGCAAAGATTCCTACTATTTTTTTTTAATCCCTTAAATGTAATATATAATACTATGGGATTTTTTTTTCTGGTGGCTTAAAGGTCAATGCAAAATATAACTACATAACAAAAAAGAAATACATCAATACTGATAATTTTAAAGAAAAAAATTACAAGGAATTGACTTGCTCCTGGATGTTAGTGAAGTTAGTGCCCATGCCTATGGCATGCACAAAAGACAGAAGAGTCAAGGATTCGATATTTTTCTGGTTTTACAGTTAGATACATCAATTCTATTCCATTTGCTTATTCACACAACTTATTAGTAGATTTGTTTTTAATAGAGGATTGCCTTTAAAAAAAATTTGTTTTGGATTAAATCTCCGATTAGAGAACTGAAAAAAGTATTTTCCACTGGCTTATTTTTCCTTACCTTAATATTCACCACCACCTATCAGTAATTCATATAAAATATACTATAGAATAACACATGTGACTACATGTTCAGCTATGTTTCTTATTTTCTGAAAATTTTTGGCATATCTTTTACAAAGTTGGCCATTTAAATATCATTCTATACATACAATTTTTCCCATTTTTCTTAAAGATGAGTGTGTTAGTCACTCAGTCATCTCCGACTCTTCATGATCCCATGGACTAAAGCCCACCAGGCTCCTCTGTCCATGTAATTCTCCATGGACAAGAACACTGGAGTGGGTTACCATTTCCTCTTCCCAGAGATCTTCCTGGCTAAGGGATCAAACACTGGTCTCCTGCATTGCAGGCAGATTCTTTACCATCTGAGTCACCCAGGAAGCCCTTTCTTAAATATACCTTATTATAAATGATGGAACATGAATACAAAACTCTCAACATATACACGTGAGAAAAATAAATAAAGCATGGTTTTACTGTTTTCATATTAAGCTTACAACAGCTTCTAAAATAGCTATTATCTATAGTTCAGAAATTATAAATTGTTTTTAAGTGCATTAATTCATCTAACAACTCCTTTTTTGAAAAGGGCTCCCCCTCAACTTTTCAAGAGTGAAATTGCTGAAAGATCAATTAAAATTTTTTAAAAAGTACTTATTAAAGTATTTAGGAAATTTCCTCTTTATTTGATGTTAAAGTTTACTTTATCCTTGTGCATGTCATTTAGAAGGTACCAACACTGTCTTTATATGATATTTCTTAAATCTGTTTTTGTGATTAGCAAGTTATGAAGAATGGAATTAAAAAGTATGCCAGACATGAGCATCTGTACTAGAGGAAAATAAACATGAAAAGGTCAAACAATTATCTAGGTCCCAGATATGTTGTTACTTCAAATTTATAATTAGTCAAGATTACGCTAGTCCAGGATAATATACCAGTGCAGAAAAATGTTATTCTGTATATTACCTATTGTCTGCCTTGCTGTGTCAATGGAATGCATCTGAAAAATGCTGTAAGAATACATAAAGGAGTGAAAGATCTGTTCTTCCTCCTTCATTTCTCAGTCTGATAGAGCATCTTATGGGAAAGGTGACTTTTATGTAAACAATAGAAAACTTCAGTTTTACTAATTTTTAAAAGACTATAAATCCATGGTTGTGATCAAAAGAAAGAAAGTTCAGTATGACCTAGAAAAAGTGGTAAGTGACAGCTGAAGTTCTAAGTTCCAAGGGATAGAAATCAAAGTGTTAAAAGTTTAGATAGGCAAAATCTATTAAGTATCTAGTGATAAAATGTGTACATTTTTTTTTAATGAGGAAATTATGTAGAAAACATTTTTAAGAGGCATCAATAGGGAGAAAGCGACAAAAAAATTTTAGATGAAAATTTTATCATTCATAAATTAATCAATAAACATAATATAAATCCAATAAACATCCCAGTAAGGTTTTTTGTTTCTTTCTGAATTTGACAAATCTAAAATTCATATGAAAGAACAAATAAATGTTAGAGTATAATAAGTCAAGATATGTAGAAAATTTCCTTATCAACAAATGATCTAGAATATGAGCCTGGGGTATTAGTGGTAAGAATAAATAAGTAGAATATACCATAATAGAGATTGCAAACAAAAATCAATATATAAAAAGTTGTTATGTGATAAGTGAAGTTAGAAATGTAGAAAGAGAGGTTTAACTATCACTTAGGCTGTAGAAATCCACAGGAGAACATCACTCCTGCTCTAACAAACACAAGCTGGACTATTTATGAAAGCATACCTTTTTCTTGAGTACAACAGAAGGTTAACATTGCACAGCAACTAGGTGAAACAAATTCAAATTGGTGATGACTCCCTGTGATGGAGATGGATATACACATCTTGTCTTGATAAAAAATGGGAAGAACATAGGAGGAAGAGGCAGTGACTGAGAAACTGGGTAAGGAGAAATTAGCTACAATCTTTAAAATTTCATAAAGGCAAAGGGCTAGCTAGCCTTACAACTTAAAATCCCTGAGATCCTGAAAACACATACTCAGCCACAAGCTGTATTCCACAGGCCTCAACTGGGTACTTAATAGAAAGCTGAGACTGAAGCAGGAGACTTGAAAGGGATCTTCTTCAGAGAGGAACAAGCACTACCCAGACCCTTCTCAAATGTGAAACAAAAACCTTAAGTATCCATAGAGAATCATGAAACCCTCATGCTCCACAAACATAGGCAAAGATATATTGCCTTTTGGCAAGAATTGCCTATCTCCTAAAGGCAAGGAGATCTTCTCCTGACCCTGGTCCCAGGCAAAAGCAACTGCCACTGAAGGAAGGGTTCAACAGAAGTTTTCTGTCCATGATAGAAGACAGCAAACCTGCATTTGTCAGGAACTTGCACTGACACAAACTACAGATCTGCTCCTACTGGGGAAAGAAAGGAAATCATCCTATCCAGGATCAACCACTGATAAAAAGGCAGTTTCCTTACTACGTTAAAGGCAGCCAGGACACTAAGAAAGCCCCAGTGCAAAGATTTAGGCACTGAGCGTCTGCCTAAGATGGAGGATAAACTAGGAGAGCAGAGAATCCATCTCTAACCACATTTTATGCCTAAAACAGAATATAAACAACAGCAGTCTATTGCTAAGAAAGTGGAAAACAAACAACAACCAGAATCTCTGAACTAGACATGGAACAACAGACTGGCTCCAAACAAAGAAAGGAGTATGTCAAGGCTACATATCATCAGCCTGATTATTTAACTTCAGAGTACATCATGTAAAATGCCAGACTAGATGAAGCACATTGGAATCAAGATTGCCAGGAGAAATATCAATAACATCAGATATGCAGATGACACCACCCTTATGGTAGAAAGGGAAGAAGAACTAAAGAGCCTCTTGATGAAAGTGAAAGAAGAGAGTGAAAGAAGTGGCTTAAAGCTCAACATTCAGAAAACTAAGATCGTGGCATCTGGTCCCATCACTTCATGGCAAATAGATGGGGAAACAATGGAAACAGTGACAGACTTTATTTTTGGGGGCTCCAAAAATCACTGCAGATGGTGACTGTAGCCATGAAATTGAAAGAGCTTTGCCCCTTAGAAGAAAAGCTATGGCCAACCTAGACAGCATATTAAAAGGCAGAGACATTACTTTACCAACAAAGGTCCATCTAGTCAAAGCTATGGTTTTTCCAGTGGTCATGCATGGATGTGAGAGTTGGACTATAAAGAAAGCTGAGCATCAAAGAATTGATGCTTTTGAACTGTGGTGTTGGAGAAAGACTCTTGAGAGTCCCTTGAACTGCAAGGAGATCAAACAAGCCCATCACAAAGGAAATCAGTCCTGAATATTCATTGGAAATTCTGATGCTAAAGCTGAAACTCCAATACTTTGGCTACCTGATGCAAAGAACTGATACATTTAAAAAGACCCTGATGCTGGGAAAGATTGAAGATTGGAGGAGAAGGGGAGGACAGAGGATGAGATGGTTGGATGGCATCACCGACTGGATGCAGGAGTTGGTGATGGTAGGGAAGCCTGTAACGCTGCATTCCATGAGATTACAGAAGTCCGGCATGACTGAGCAACTGAACTGAACTGAATAAGAATGTAAGACCCTCAATTATTGGAGCTGTAACCCAGAGAAAAGTTGAAAAATCCAGGACCATCAGTAAGATCAAGATTAGAACAGTCTACTGCTGTGAGTTAAAACTCTGTGCTGAATTGAAGATAACTATAGATACAACAAAACTCCAAATCCACCTTGACTACTGCTTGCTACTGCTAAGTCACTTCAGTTGTGTCCGACTCTGTTTGACCCCATCCCTGGGATTCTTCAGGCAAGAACACTGGAGTACGTTGCCTTTTCCTTCTCCAATGCATTAAAGTGAAAAGTGAAAGTGAAATTGCTCAGTCCTGTATGACTCTTTGCGACCCCATGGACTGCAGTCTACCAGGCTCCTCCATCCATGGGATTTTCGAGGCAAGAGTACTGGAGTGGGGTGCCATTGGCTACTGCTTATATTGACTCCAAGATGTGTCATAATAGCAAAAACAAAAAAGAAAATGAAAGTTGCTCAGTTGTGTCCAACTCCTTGCAACCCCATGGACTATGCAGTCCATGGAATTATCCAGGTCAGAATACTGGAGTGGGGGGCCTTTCCCTTCTCCAGATCTTTCCAACCCAGGGATCGAACTCAGGTCTCCCACATTGCAGGGGGATTCTTTACCAGCTGAGCTACAAGGGAAGCCCAAGCAAAAAAGAGGTATGTCCTTTATGTAATTAATATTTACCCTGGTATCTAACTTCTTTTACACAGTTGGCTGTGCATGCAAAACCATGGAGAGAAAGCCACAAAAAAAAAAAAAAATCAACTTAATTTTTAGGGATAAATCTATCAATAGGGCCACACCAGAAGGTCCCCCGATATTGAAATCATCTAAATAAGTACTTTCAAATATAAGCATAAATGAGAGCACTGAAAATAAATTTAAATACAGTCAGAGAAGAAACACCAGACCCAAGAAATATACAAATGCTAACATACTTCTTTCAAATCCTGAAAGATGATGCTGTGAAAGTGCTGCACCCAACATGCCAGCAAATTTGGAAAACTCAGCAGTGGCCACAGGACTAGAAAAGGTCAGTTTTCATTCCAATCCCTAAGAAAAGCAATGCCAAAGAATGCTCAAACTACCGCACAATTGCGCTCATCTCACATGCTAGTAAAGTAATGCTCAAAATTCTCCAATCCAGGCTTCAGCAATACGTGAACCGAGAACTTCCAGATGTTCAAGCTGGTTTTAGAAAAGGCAGAGGAACCAGAGATCAAATTGCCAACATCCACTGGATCATCAAAAAAGCAAGATAATTCCAGAAAAACATCTCTTTCTGCTTTATTCACTATGGCAAAGCCTTTGACTGTGTGGATCACAATAAACTGTTGAAAATTCTGAAAGAGATAGGAATACCAGACCACCTGACCTGCCTCTTGAGAAACCTGGATGCACGTCAGGAAACAACAGTTGGAACTGGACATGGAACAACAGACTGTTTCCACATAGGAAAAGGAGTACTTGAAGGCTAAATACTGTCACCCTGCTTATTTAACTTATATGCAGACTACGTCATGAGAAATGCTGGGCTGGAAGAAACACAAGCTGGATTCAAGAGTGTTGGGAGAAATACCGATAAGCTCAGATATGGAGATGGCACCACCCTTATGGCTGAAAGTGAAGAGGAACTAAAGAGCCTCTTGATGAAGGTGAAAGAGGAGAGTGAAAAAGTTGGTTTAAGGCTCAACATTCGAAAAATTAAGATCATGGCATCTGGTCCCATCAATTCATGGCAAATAGATACAGAAAAGTGGAAACAGTGGCTGATTTTATTTTGGGGGGTTCCAAAATGACTGCAGATGGTGATTGCAGACATGAAATTAAAAGACGCTTACTCCTTGGAAGGAACGTTATGACCAACCTAGACAGTATGTTAAGAACCAGAGACATTACTTTGTCAACAAAGCACCATCTAGTCAAGGCTATCGTTTTTCCAGTAGTCATGTATGGATGTGAGAGTTGGACTATTAAGAAAGCTGAGCACCAAAGAATTAATGCTTTTGGACTGTGGTGTTGGAAAAGACTCTTGAGAGCCCCTTAAACTGCAAGGAGATCCAACCAGTCCATCCTAAAGAGATCAGTCCTGAGTGTTCATTGGAATTCTGATGTTGAAGCTGAAACTGCAATACTTTGGCCAACTGATGCGAAGAGCTGACTCATTTGAAAAGACCCTGATGCTGGGAAAGATTGAGGGCAGGAGGTGGGGATGACAGAGGATGAGATAGTTGGTTGGCATCACTGACTCAATGGGCATGCTGCTGCTGCTGCTGCTGCTGCTGCTAAGTCGCTTCAGTCGTGTCCGACTCTGTGCGCCCTCGTTGACGGCAGCCCACCAGGCTCACCTGTCCCTGGGATTCTCCAGTCATGAACACTGGAGTGAGTTGCCATTTCCTTCTCCAATGCATGAAGGTGAAATGTGAAAGTGAACTCGCTCAGTCATGTCCGACTCTTAGCGACCCCATGGACTGCAGCCCACCAGGCTCCTCCATCCTTGGGATGTTCCAGGGAAGAGTACTGGAGTGGGGTGCCATTGCCTTTTCTGCAATGGACGTGAGTTTGGGTAAACTCCGGGAGTTGGTGATGGACAGGGAGGCCTGGTGTGCTGCGGTTCAGGGGTAGCAAAGAATCAGACAGGATGAGCAACTGAATTGACTGACTTGCTAAATTTGCCAGAAAATACTAAGAAATTAATGGTGACCCTTGACGTTAATGAACTCATAAACTTACATTTGTTTACAGAGGTCACTATATCTAATGCAATATTTACTGTGTCCTACTTATTTTGTGTGTGAAGGGATATGAAACCACACCATTCATCCTTATTAGGATTAGTGGTCTGATTAGAAATAATCCAAGAGTCTTATATTTTTGGAAAGTAATCACCTTATCTTCAAATAAAAGGCATCACTGAACTAGGTACTATATTTCTTTTAAGAAATATAAAACTTATACAAAATAAAATGTTTTTATCACAATAAGTTCATAATAATCCCTCCATTAAGTCTAATGCTTTAAGTCTATACTTGCACTAACTCTTCGATGCTCTCTAGACCACTGAACTCCTACTATCCAAGTATAATTCTGCATCTCCAATAAGAGAGAAAAGATTTATTATATATTAAGGAAAAACTGTTTTGGTCTTTAATTCAAATAACTTATTAGAATTTAAAGACTACCTAAAGACTCTACCAGAAAATTACCACAGCTAATCAATGAATACAGTAATGTTGCAGGATATAAAATTAACACACAGAAATCCGTTGCATTCCTATACACTAACAATGAGAAAATAGAAAGAGAAATTAAGGAAACAATACCATTCACCATTGCAACAAAAAGAATAAAATACTTAGGAGTATATCTACCTAAAGAAACAAAAGACCTATACATAGAAACCTATAAAACACTGATGAAAGAAATCAAAGAGGACACAAATAGATGGAGAAATATACTGTGTTCATGGATTGAAAGACTCAATATTATGAAAATGGCTATTCTACCCAAAGCAATCTATAGATTCAATGCAATCCTTATCAAACTACCAACGGTATTTTTCACAGAACTAGAACAAATAATTTCACAATGTGTATGGAAATACAAAAAACCTCAAATAGCCATAGCAATCTTGAGAAAGAAGAATGGAACTGGAGGAATCAATCTGCCTGACTTCAGGCTCTACTACAAAGCCACAGTCATCAAGACAGTATGGTACTAGCACAGAGACAGAAATATAGATCAATGGAACAGAATTAAAAGCCTAGAGATAAATCCACGTACCTATGGATACCTTATCTTCAACAAAGAAGGCAGGGATACACAATGGAAAAAAGACAACCTCTTTAACAAGTGGTGCTGGGAAAACTGGTCAACCACTTGTTAAAGAATGAAACTAGAACACTTTCTAACACCATACACAAAAATAAACTCAAAATGGATTAAAGATCTAAATGTAAGACCAGAAACTATAAAACTCCTAGAGGAGAACATAGGCAAAACACTCTCTGACATAAATCACAACAGGATCCTCTATGACCCACCTCCCAGAATATTGGAAATAAAAGCAAAAATACACAAATGAGACCTAATTAAACTTAAAAGCTTTTGCACAACGAAGGAAACTATAAGCAAGGTGAAAAGACAACACTCAGAATGGGAGAAAATAATAGCAAACGAAGCAACAGACAAAGGATTAATCTAAAAAATATGCAAGCAACTCCTGAAGCTCAATTCCAGAAAAATAAATGACCCAATCAAAAAATGGGCGAAAGAACTAAACAGACATTTCTCCAAAGAAGACATACAGATGGCTAACAAACACATGAAAAGATGCTCAACATCACTCATTATCAGAGAAATGCAAATCAAAACCACAATGAGGTACCATTACGCGCCAGTCAGGATGGCTGCTATCCAAAAGTCTACAAGCAATAAATGCTGGAGAGGGTGTGGAGAAAAGGGAACGCTCTTACACTGTTGGTGGGAATGCAAACTAGTACAGCCACTATGGAGAACAGTGTGGAGATTTCTTTAAAAACTGGAAATAGAACTGCCATATGACCCAGCAATCCCACTCCTGGGCATACACACCAAGGAAACCAGATCTGAAAGAGACGTGCATCCCAATGTTCATCGCAGCACTGTTTATAATTGCCAGGACATGGAAGCAACCTAGATACCCATCAGCAGACGAATGGATAAGGAAGCTTTGGTACATATACACCATGGAATATTACTCAGCCATTAAAAAGAATTCATTTGAATCAGTTCTAATGAGATGGATGAAACTGGAGCCCATTATACAGAGTGAAGTAAGCCAGAAAGATAAAGACCAATACAGTATACTAACACATATATATGGAATTTAAAAAGATGATAACAATAACCCAATAGGCAAAACATAAAAAGAGACACAGATGTACAGAACAGACTTTGGGACTCTGTGGGAGAAGGCGAAGGTGGGATGTTCTGAGAGAATATCATTGAAACAAGTATACTATCAAGAGTGAAACAGACCACCAGCTCAGGTTGGATGCATGAGACAAGTGTTCAGGGCTGGTGCACTGGGAAGACCCAGAGGGATGGGATGGGGAGGGAGATGGGAGGGGGGATCGGGATGGGAAACACATGTAAATCCCTGGCTGATTCATGTCAATGTATGGCAAAAACCACTACAAATTTGTAAAGTAATTAGCCTCCAACTAATAAAAATAAATGAAAAAAAAAGATTTATTATGTATTTAGAAAAGCTGTTTTGGTCTTTAATTCAAATAACTTATTAGAATTTAAGTTGATTTCATTTGTAGAATATTTTTACAAGAAAAACTTTTGTGATAGATTTCACTACATTATAGAAATGTAAGTGATCAAATGAACTAAAGATCAAATTGATAACAAATATATCTTGTACTTTACAAAATAAGCATAACAGTTCAGAGTATAAACTTGTTAAAAACACAAAACTCTTGAAATAATATATATCTATTAACAAAATTATTATGGTAAAAATATATGTATCTCTCTTTCTCTCTGTCTTACACACACACACACACACACATACTGTCCTAAAGAAGTAAATAAGTCCTAATACTATTTAACAGATATAACAGATAAGTTATATATAACAGATTAGTGTCTAGTGTTGTCTTGTCAAATACAAGACACAGCATGCAGTCTAATGAGAAAAGTAGAGCATATCCTCCTACCAAAATCTATATAATATTATTATATAACAAAAACTCAAAGTCACAAGGATATTAACACATTCTAGAAATAACTCTTCTAGCCCAGTAACCAAGTTACAACTAATCTAGAGAGCAAACACTTGTACATTTGCATGAAATTTCAGCTGAGTTCATTTTAAGGTAAAATAAACATAGTAAATGGGAACACTTAAATGAAATGTGTTTTATAACCTATGATGATGTGATGCTCTAAAAGCCAGACACTCTCCAGAGTGCTTATATATGAAGTTCATAACACAACAAACTTGAATTCAAGTCCTGTTTCTATTTATCATAACTTTAGACAAGCTACAAAACTTTTTGAATGTACTTCATCATCTGGCATAAAGAACAATACATAATTCAAATATAGACTTAACAATTAAGTGCCAAACTGAATGGTTTTTAAACAGCTATCCCACAGAGAAAAGCTAGAAATGTTCAAGTACACAGAGACACATACACTAGCATATGCTCCAGGGTACAGGAGAGATGTTGTTGAGACCACAGTCTGATCCACAAGAGAGAATCCCAGAGAAACAAACAGGGCTTTGGGTGCTGCTTTTACCTAAAGAAACTTGTCCTCTGAAAACCATAGGTGAAAACCTAGAAAATCAAATATAAGCTTTGATAAAGTCACAGGATTATAGAGATGAATGTTTGAAGCTTGGATCAGAGATGGTTCAGATCCAAGAATCCTTGGATCAGAGATGATTTGAGGCCTTAACAGTCCAGCAGCCTTTGAGTTGGCATCCTAAAAGGTTTCACTGTAGTAACAACAATAAATTGGAAAAAAAATATAATTCCATAAGGGACTATAGGCAAGACTTAGATCTTACCATTTCAATCTGTTCAGATTAAAGTGATTTTGGATTTCTTATACTTCTAGCTACATCACTTTCAAAGGAGTAAGAGTAAATTTTCTCCCATGAAGAAACTATCAGTTCAGTTCCAATTCAAGCTGGTGAGAAAAGAAGCTCTTAAACTCACCTTCTCTCATGGACACACCAAAACCACAGCTACATTCAGAATAATTCCCATTGAACTACACCTTGGACATATAATGGAAAAAAAAAAAAAAAAAAACCTGGATCAAAATAGGTAGGAGAGGCTGAGACACCATCTCATCATAAACCCTACCTCTAGACAGTGACATACAAGCAAGTCACTACTCTATGCTTCTAATTGAGGAGTAAAGAACACCTATATTTAGTGCCTCAATTTGTAAAACTTCTACCCAAGAGAGCTCCAAAAAACATCTAGTTCTGAAAGCCAATGGGACTTGAATCCTCAAGACCCACAATACTGTATAAAAGAAGCAACTTGTTTAATTTAATGGACTTAATCGCCTCCTGAGCAATCACCAATACTTGTACTCCAAGGCTTGGCACAGAGGCAGCAGGCCAGAACACTCAGTCTTTCCCTGAAAGAGGCCTACTTGCATAACTTAAAAGCAATAACCTGAGGGTCAGTTTTCTTATTTAATTCAAATTTAGCAGCAGATTGCAATAGTCTCCAGAGACTGGGGAGGCTGGCAGGCCATCTTCGTGCTCTCTGTCTGACCCACGCCTGGCTGCTATTTTCCAGAAAAGGAAAAAAAAAAAAAAGAAAACCACAACACCTTACTCACACATCTGATGCCTTAACTTTTGTGTCTATCACCAAAAGGAAATACTCCTTGATAGCCTAGTTTTGGAGGCCAGCAGGGCTTGTATTCTCTAGGTCAATGGGACTGAAGCAAACAAAGAAATAGTTTGTAACTACCCCCCCCCCCCCCCCAATCACATTAGAGAAGCCAAAGAAGCTCATCCCAGTCTTCCCCTGAAAGACATTTATTATATACATGTTTCAATGCTGTTCTCTTGAAATATCCCACCCTCACCTTCTCCCAGAGTCCACAAGTCTGTTCTATACATCTGAGTCTCTTTTTCTGTTTTGCATATAGGGTTATCGTTACCATCTTTCTAAATTCCATATATATGTGTTAGTATACTGTAATGGTCTTTATCTTTCTGGCTTACTTCGCTTTGTATAATGAAACAGATCACCAGCCCAGGTTGGGTGCATGAGACAAGTGCTCGGGCCTGGTGCACTGGGAAGACCCAGAGGGATCGGGGGGAGAGGGAGGTGGGAGGGGGGACCGGGATGGAGAATACATGTAAATCCATGGCTAATTCATTTCAATGTATGACAAAAACTACTGTAATGATGTAAAGTAATTAGCCTCCAACTAATAAAAATAAATAGAAGAAAAAAAAAAAAAGAAAGAAAGACATTTATTACAGTACTTTGGAAGCTGATTCTTGAGGGTCAAGCTACCAACCAGCCTGCATCAAGGTAGTGACTGAGATCTTCCCCTTTAGGACACTAACAGGTCTTGGCATACCCTCAATAATAGGGAATCACCTTAATAACAAAGAAGACAATCTAGATAACCACAAATATTTGAAAAGCAACAAGGAGTTCAGGTCTTCTGAATAATAAGGTTTATTTCTTACATTGGAAGGACTGATGCTGAAACTGAAATGCCAATAGTTTGGCCACCTGATGCGAAGAATTGATTCATTGGAAAAGACCCTGATGCTGGGAAAGATTGAAGGCAGGAGGAGAAGGGGACAACAGAGGATGAGATGGTTGGATGACATCACCGACTCGATAAACATGAGTTTGAGCAGGCTCCAGGAGTTGGTGATGGACAGGGAAGCCTGGCATGCTGGGAAGTCCATGGGGTCGCAAAGAGTCAGATACAACTGAGCAACTGAACTGAACTGATCTCTTACATAAGATCACTCCTTTATTCCTACACAAGACCACTTCTTTCACCTCGGAAGAGGTAGATGTTTTATCTAATGCATAGAATCAAAATGGAGAAATCAAGGGAAGACAGAGGAATAGGTTTCAAGCAACAGAACAAGACAAAACTTCTGAAAAAGAATTAATGAAATGGAGATAAATGATTTATCTGATAAAAATTTTAAAATTATGATTATAAAGATTAACTGACATCAGGGAATAACACAAGAACAAAATGAGAATTTCAACAAAAAGATGGAAAATATAACAAATCACAGAGCTGAGGATAAAATAATAGAACTGAAAAATTCAAAAGGGGAGTCTGACAGCAGACTAAGTGAAGCAGAAGAAAGAATCAGTAAACTCAAAGACAAGGAAGTAGAATTCATTAAATCACAGGAGTAAAAAGAAAAAGAATGAAAAAGAGAAGATAAGCTTGAGGGATTTATGGGACACAAACAAGTAGACTGATATTCACATTACAGAGGTTCTGGAGGGGTGAGGTGAGGGAAAGAGGTCGAAAGGTTTTTAAAGAAATAATGGCTGAATGTTTCCCTAATTTGGGAAAAAAATACAGACATTAAAATCCAGAAGGCCACCATGTTCCAGATAAGATGAACCCAAACAGACTCACATTGTCACACACTATAGTTCACTCTCAAACATGGGTTTAAATGAGGAGAGAACACTTATATGCAGGTTTTTTTCCCCTAATAAGTACTCAGTAAAGTAGCACACATTCTGCAGTTGAATCTGTGATGTAAAACCTCATATAGATGGCAAACGATAGAGTTAGACACAGATTTTCAACTGTGCAAGGGATCAAAACCCTAACTACCATGTTGTTAAAGGTTCAGCTGTATAATTATATTGTCAGAAATAAAACACAAGGAGAGAATCTTAAAAGCATAAATAGAAAAGATTATATACAAGAGAACTTCAATAATTGATATGGAACACACAACAAAAAATCCCAAATACCCAAAGCAATCCTGAATATTCATTGCAGGGACTAATTTTGAAGCTGAAGCTCCAATAATTTGTCCACTTGATGCATAGAGTCAACTCATTAGAAAACGCCCTGATGCTGGGGAAAGATTTAGGACAAGAGGATAAGGGGACAACAGAGGATAAAATGGTTGGATATGGTTTCCCTTGTATGTTACTTGTTGCTTTTGCTTTGCTGCTTTTAATAGTTAATATTCTTTATTTGTGTTTAGTCTTTGTTAGTTTGATTAGTATGTGGCTGGGCATGTTTCTCCTTGTGTTTATCCTCTATCCTCTTTGTTCCTCTTAGACTTGATTGACTATTTCCTTTTCCATGTTTGGGAAATTTTCAACTATAATCTCTTCAAAAATTTTCTCATACCCTTTCTTTTACTCTTCTTCTTATGGAACCCGTCTAATTCGGGTGTTGGTGCATTTGATATTGTCCCAGAGGTCTCTGAGACTATTCTCAGTTCTTTTCATTCTTTCTACTTTATTCCGCTCTTCAGAAGTTATCTCCACCATTTTATCTTCCAGCTCACTGATCCGTTATTCTGTTTCAGATATTCTCCTATTGATTCCTTCTAGAGCATTTTCAATTTCAGAAATTGTGCTGTTTGTCTCTGTATGTTTATTCTTTAATTCTTAGAGGTCTTTGTTAGTTGATCCTTGCATTTTCTCCATTCTGTTTTCAAGGTGGTTGTTTTTTTTTTTCCCCCAGTCATCTTTACTACCATTATTCTGAATTCTTTTCCAGGTAGTTTGCCTATTTTCTCTTCATTTGTTTGGACTTCTGTGTTTCTAGATTGTTATTTCCTTTCTGTAGTATTTCTCTGCCTTTTCATTATTATTATTACTATTTTCAACTTACTGTGTTTCAGGTCTCCTTTTCCCAGGCTTCAAGGTTGAATTTTTTCTTCCTTTTGGTTTCTGCCCTCCTAGGGCTTCCCTGGTGGTTCAGACGGTAAAGTGTCTGCTTGCAGTGTGGGAGACCCAGGTTCAATTCCTGGGTTGGGACATGGCAACCCACTCCAGTACTCTTGCCTGTAGAATTCCATGGACTGAGGAGCCTGGTGGGCTACAGCCCATGGGGTCACAAAGAGTCGGACACGACTGACCACCTTCACTTTCATTTTCAAGGTTCATCCAGTGGCTTGTGTAAGCTTCGCATAGAGTGAGATTTGTGCTGAGTTTTTTTTTGTTTTTGTTTTTGCTTTTTTCTCCTCTGCTGGGCAAGGCTGAGTGAGGTGGTAATCCTGTCTGCTGAGGACTGAGTTTGTATTTTTGTTTTGTTTGTTGTTTAGATGAGGCGTCCTGCACAGGGTGCAACTGGTGGTTGGGTGATGTATTCGACCGGTTTCCTTTGTGTGAGTTCTCAGTGTTTGATACTCCCTCGGGTTAGCTCTCTAGCAGTCTAGGGTCTTGGAGGCAGTACACCCACTCCAAAGGCTCAGGGCTTGATCTCTTCATCTAGGACTGATGAGATGAAAATGACCTCTTTTGTTTTTCAGACCTCCTGTTACAGTTATTTCCAAAATCTTGTCGACTACACCTTCAGTTCCTCTGCATCCAGGGTGCCTCAGGAGCCACAGGTCTGTTCCCAACTCCATTCTCCCTCTATAACAGGATAACATATCCATGACGATTGTGGTATCAATTGCCAAGCCTTTCCGTGACAACATTAATTCTTTCCACCATCTTAAACCATGGGCTTTGTCAGTGTAATATGTTTTGGCTAACGGTGTGTAAGTAAATACAGTTTGCTTCATCTCAGTAGAAGCATTAAATAGAACTGTATAGTTAGGCTCCAGTTTTCTGTTCCTATCTTTCATATGAAACATTTCCTAAAAACTGGTTATTACTTCCATCAATCTTGAAAAAAAAGGATTATGGCAGTGAGTCCAGTTCACCAGAGCCCAGTGAAGCATAGAGAAACTGCTGGCCTGCCCCGCGGGCGGCCCACAGCGCCTCACACAGTGTGAGCGAGTGAGCAGCGAGTGATCTTCTTGCGTGCCAAGTAGATTACACAGTCATTTAGTTGTATAAACAGCGGACTATTCCACATGACCTAAATAACAACCGAAAACTAGTTTGGAGACATAACTACTGAAGTACCTGCCCTAGCCTCTCCTTCAGTTCAAAAATTTTAATAGCTTTTTTTCTTTCTTTCTTTCTTTTTTAAAGACTTTTTATTGGAGAGTAGCTGATTTACAACAGTTTGTTTGCTGTGTTGGTTTCAGCTGTACAGCAAAGTGAATTAGTTACGTGTGTGTGTGTGTGTGTGTGTGTGCTCACTCCATCAGTTGTGTCTGACTTTATGTGACCCCATGGACTGTAGTCCACCAGGCTCCTCTGTCCATGGAATTTTTCCAGGCAAGAATACTGGAGTGGACTGTCATTTCCAACTTCAGGGGATCTTTTCAACTCAAGGATTAAAGCTATGTTCCTTGGGTCTCTGCACTGGCAGGCAGATTCTTTCCACTGTGACACTTGGAAAGCCTGTTATACATATACATATATCCATTATTTTTTAGATTCTTTTTCCTAGATAAGCCTTTACAGACTAATGAGTTGAGTTCCCTGGCTATACAGTAAGTCTTTTTCAATTATTAAAAATATTTCTTATATATTATAAATGCCCTTTTATATTTCACTTGAGCTACCCTAAAAGAAACATTTTGACTATGTAATTTTCTGATTGCTTTATATTTCTGAAGTTCTTTTGTATTTTATGTTGAATATTTGTGTCTGGCTAAGACTTAATACAAAGTTTTCACACTTATTGGAGAAAAAAATTTTCCATAGATATAATTAGCTCTGTGAATGCATTCATTTTATAGGATATTGTTGAAAAGTCATTTCTGGATTAGCTGTCATTCACTACTGTAAATCTATATGTATTTATATATAATTTGCATGGTATAGAAAATCAGAAGCTTTCATTCCTGGCTAGTGGAAATACAAAGAACATATTTACACAGTTGTCAGTAATACAGTGCTTTAAAAAAAAGCCAGTAGGCTAGAAAATTAGAAATCAGAAATTTTCTGTTTGCTTTTGAGGAATCATGTTGTCAATCACTGTATTAGTGAACTAATGATAATTCCTTTTTCTATAACTCACTATTTATAATCATTCAACCAACATATTTTCCTAGATAGAACACAGAACCTTCTAATTTTCTTTTATTGCAACTCATTTTCTTTGAATCTTCTGTCCTTAAATACAGCCTGTTTCAAAACTGTTCTTTCAACTTTTAAAAACAGTCAACCAAGCTTCACTATGAGTCTGATTGCTTGTATTAAGTTTTTCATGTGATCGTGTATCCTGTATAGAGCATAATTCTCTTCAACAGGCACAGCTAATTAAGTTCCATAATCAAGGACACTGCAAGCCAAGAGCTAATTTAAAAATTAAATGCTGAAAACAGAACAACATAATTTACTCTACAATTAAACGATTTGAGATAAAGGAACTGCGGCATATTTTGTCTGTTTTTATGACATTAGAGAATCTCCACGATGAATTTTAACATTTTTCTTTATAACATTGGACTTTTTAGTTTAACTCCATAAACTCTTTTGTCTAATCTGACTAGTTTTAGGTATTTTACATCAACTAGATTTAAGTGCTCTCTATATGTAAGTTGAAACTTAAGGAACCCCCTGACAATAGTGTTTTGCAGACATTGTTTATCATTTACAAATAACATGTTTCCAAGCTGGAGAGAATTTGGTGGTCCTAGAATAGCGATGCCAAAACATGGTACTTGGTTGTGTGTTTCCACTGCAAATTCACTTTTTTTCCTTCTGTCACATTACATTTCATTTTTTCTTCCTTCAGGCATCAAAGGATGCCTAAACACGTCTCTTCAATATATTCTGCTGCTTGTCAAAATTCAAACTTGGAGACAGGTAAGGACTCTCTGGATCAATATGTTTGGTACCAAAAAGAAAAAAAATATGGTTCTGAATTCTGGTCTTATTTATTTGAGAGAGCTGTCAGTGATGCAGTGATAGCCAGAGTTTTAATGTTGGGTTACTATTTTTCTGTAGCAAAGGGTAAGTTAAAGTCTTTACATTGAATGGTCATATGTTGACTGAAACAATCCTATCTTTGTGAAAATAAGAGCACAGTAGAAAATGTGAACATTTATTTCATATACCAGTCAACAACAAAGAATGAGTATGAAATATTCATACTTACATTATGATAATATAAGTCAACAACAAAGAATGAGCATGAAATATACATACTTACATTATGATAATACTAAAATTATCACACACACACACAAAACTCTGTCCCCAGCCACAACTGATAGTACCTGTTAAGCTTAAAGTTATTTTGAATATAAGATAGGGTTCTATATTTTTTGTAACAACACAGTTAAGGTACTGATTTAATTTAATATTGCCTGAGGACCAGTTTGGCCTTTACAACACCAATATATAGTACTAATGAAGTTTAATTCTAGAAAATGTAAGTATCATTAAAATAGCCTTATTATCAAGCTTTAGTAATTCAGGTAAAGTTGACCTTTAGAAAATAAATAAATAAATAAGCAAAACAATTGTTATAAAATCCCGAACCTTAACATGTGTTAACTATTAGTACTTCAGGAGTACACATCATCAATTGCATTATGTATAACCAATTGCTTTATACAACCAGTTGCTTTTCTCTCTTATTAGATATAACTTAACTGAGATCTTTATTCCTTCCTCATGTGACTGCTACTGAAAAGACTTTATGTTTACATAAGCTTGTGAGCCTCCAAAGGTTTAACCTGAAATTATTTCATATCCCAATGTTATTATTTTACTCATTAAAAACATTTTCACTGTTCAATTCAGTCAATCAGTCGTGTCCAATTCTTGCGACCCCACTGACCGCAGCACGCCAGGCCTCCCTGTCCATCACCAACTCCTGGAGTACACCCAAACCCATGTCCATTGTGTCAGTGATGCCATCCAACCATCCCATCCTCCATTGTCCCCTTCTCCCCCTGTCCTCAATCTTTCCCAGCATTAGGGTCATTTCAAATGAGACAGCTCTCCGTATCAGGTGGCCAAAGTATTGGAGTTTCAACTTCAACATCAGTCCTTCCAATGAACACCCAGGACTGACTTCCTTTAGGATGGACTGGTTGGATCTCCTTGCGCTCCAAGGGACTCTCAAGAGTCTTCTCCAACACCATACTTCAAAAGCATCATTTGGGTCCTCAGCTTTCTTTATAGTCCAACTCTCACATCCATATTGACTACTGGAAAAACTATAGCTTTGACCAGACGGACCTTTGTTGGCAAAGTAATGTCTCTGCTTTCCAATATGGTGTCTAGAGTGGTCATAACCATCCTTCTAAGGAGCAAGCATCTTTTAATTTCATGGCTGCAATCACCATCTGCAGTGATTTGGGACCCTAAAAATATAAAGTCAGCCACAGTTTCCCCCCCATCTATTTGCAATGAAGCGATGGGACTGAATGACAGAATCATAGTTTTCTGAATGTTGAACTTTAAGCTAAAGTTTTCACTCTCCTCTTTCACTTTCATCAAGAGGCTCTTTAGTTCTTCTTCACTTTCTGCCATAAGGGTTGTGCCATCTGCATATCTGAGGTTATTGATATTTCTCCCAGCAATCTTGATTCCAGCTTGTGCTCCCTCCAGCCCAGCATTTCTCATGATGTGCTCTGCATATAAGTTAAATAAGCAAGGTAACAATGCACAGCCTTGACGTACTCCTTTTCCTGTTTGGAACCAGTCTGTTGTTCCATGTCCAGTTCTAACTGTTGCTTCCTGACCTGCATACAGGTTTCTCAAGAGGCAGGTCAGGTGGTCTGGTATTCCCATCTCTTTCAGAATTTTCAACAGTTTATTGTGATCCAGACAGTCAAAGGCTTTGGCATAGTCAATAAATCAGAAATAGATATTTTTCTGGAACTCTCTTGCTTTCTCAATGATCCAGCAAATGTTGGCAATTTGATCTCTGGCTCCTCTGCCTTTTCTAAAACCAGCTTGAGTATCTGGAAGTTCATGGTTCACATATTGCTGAAGCCTGCCTTGGAGAATTTTGAGCATTACTTTACTAGTGTGTGAGATGAGTGCAATTGTGTTGTAGTTTGAGCATTCTTTGGCATTGCCTTTCTTAGGGATTGGAGTGAAAACTGACCTTTTCCAGTCTTGTGACCACTGCTGAGTTTTCCAAATTTGCTGACATATTGAGTGCAGCACTTTCACAGCATCATCATTCAGGACTTGAAATACCTCTACTGGAATTCCATAATCTCCACTAGCTTTGTTCATAGTGATGCTTCCAAAGGACCACCTGACTTCACACTCCAAGATTTCCGGCTCTAGGTGAGTGTGAGTGATCACACTTTCATGATTATCTGGGTCGTGAAGATCTTTTTTGTATGGTTCTTCTTTGTATTCTTGCCACCTCTTCTTAATATCTTCTGCTTCTCTTAGGTCCATACCATTTCTGTCCTTTATTGAGACCATCTTTGCATGAAATGTTCCCTTGGTATCTCAAATTTTCTTGAAGAGATCTCTAGACTTTCCCATTCTGTTGTTCTCCTCTATTTCTTTGCACTTATCACTGAGCAAAGCATTTTTATATCTCCTTGCTGTTCTTTGGAACTCTGTATTCAGCTGGGTATATCTTTTTTTTTCTCCCTTGTTTTTTATTTTTTATTTTTATTAGTTGGAGGCTAATTACTTCACAACATTGCAGTGGGTTTTGTCATACATTGACATGAATCAGCCATGGAATTACATGTATTCCCCATCCTGATCCCCCCTCCCACCTCCCTCTCCACTCGATTCCTCTGGGTCTTCCCAGTGCACCAGGCCCGAGCACTTGTCTCATGCATCCCACTGAGCTGGTGATCTGTTTCACTATAGATAATATACATGCTGTTCTCTCGAAACATCCCACCCTCGCCTTCTCCCACAGAGTCCAAAAGTCTGTTCTGTACATCTGTGTCTCTTTTTCTGTTTTGCATATTGGGTTATCATTACCATCTTTCTAAATTCCATATATATGTGTTAGTATGCTGTAATGGTCTTTATCTTTCTGGCTTACTTCACTCTGTATAATGGGCTCCAGTTTCATCCATCTCATTAGAGCTGATTCAAATGAATTCTTTTTAATGGCTGAGTAATGTTCCATGGTGTATATGTACCACAGCTTCCTCATCCATTTGTCTGCTGATGGCATCTAGGTTGCATCCATGTCCTAGCTATTATAAACAGTGCTGCGATGAATATTGGGGTGCATGTGTCTCTTTCAGATCTGGTTTCCTTGGTGTGTATGCCCAGAAGTGATATTGCTGGGTCATGTGGCAATTCTATTTCCAGTTCTTTAAGAAATCTCCACACTGTTTTCCATAGCGGCTGTACTAGTTTGCATTCCCACCAACAGTGTAAGAGGGTTCCCTTTTCTCCACACCCTCTCCAGCATTTATTGCTTGTAGACTTTTGGATAGCAGCCATCCTGACTGGCGTGTAATGGTACCTCATTGTGGTTTTGATTTACATTTCTCTGATAATGAGTGACGTTGAGCATCTTTTCATGTATTTGTTAGCCATCTGTATGTCTTCTTTGGAGAAATGTCTGTTTAGTTCTTTAGCCCATTTTTTGACTGGGTCATTTATTTTTCTGGAATTGAGCTTCAGGAGTTGCTTGTATTTTTTTGAGATTAATCTTTGTCTGTTGCTTCATTTGCTATTATTTTCTCCCAATCTGAGGGCTGTCTTTTCACCTTACTTACAGTTTCCTTTGTTGTGCAAAAGCTTTTAAGTTTCATTAGGTCCCATTTGTTTATTTTTGCTTTTATTTCCAATATTCTGGGAGGTGGGTCATAGAGGATCCTGCTGTTATTTATATCAGAGAGTGTTTTGTCTATGTTCTCCTTTAGGAGTTTTATAGTTTCTGATCTTAAATTTAAATCTTTAATCCATTTTGAGTTTATTTTTGTGTATGGTGTTAGAAAGTGTTCTAGTTTCATTCTTTTACAAGTGGTTGACCAGTTTTTCCAGCACCACTTGTTAAAGAGGTTGTCTTTTTTCCATTGTATATCCTTGCCTCCTTTGTCGAAAATAAGTTGTCCATAGGTTCATGGATTTATCTCTGGGCTTTCTATTTCTATTCTGTTCCATTGATCTACGTTTCTGTCTTTGTGCCAGTACCACACTGTCCTGATGACTGTGGCTTTGTAGTAGAGTCTGAAGTCAGGCAGGTTGATTCATCCAGTTCCCTTCTTCTTTCTCAAGATTACTTTGGCTATTTGAAGCTTTTTGTATTTCCATACAAATTGTGAAATTATTTGCTCTAGTTCTGTGAACAATACCATTGGTAGCTTGATAGGGATTGCATTGAATCTATAGATTGCTTTGCCATTTTGACAATATTGATTCTTCCAATCCATGAACACGGTATGTTTCTCCATCTGTTTGTGTCCTCTTTGATTTCTTTCATCAGTGTGTTATAGTTTTCTATATATAGGTCTTTTGTTTCTTTAGGTAGATATACTCCTAAGTAATTTATTCTTTTGTTGCAATGGTGAATGGTATTGTTTCCTTAATTTCTCTTTCTGTTTTCTCATTGTTAGTGTTTAGGAATGCAAGGCATTTCTGTGTGTTAATTTTATATCCTTCAACATTGCTGTATTCATTGATTAGCTCTAGTAATTTTCTGGTAGAGTCTTTAGGGTTTTCTATGTAGAGGATCATGTCATCTGCAAATAGCGAGTGTTTCACTTCTTCTTTTCCTATCTGGATTCCTTTTACTTCTTTTTCTGCTCTGATTGCTGTGGCCAAAACTTCCAACACTATGTTGAATAGTAGTGGTGAGAGTGGGCACCCTTGTCCTGTTCCTGATTTCAGGGAATATGCTTTCAATTTTTCACCATTGAGGGTGATGTTTGCTGTGGGTTTGTCATATATAGCTTTTATTATGTTGAGGTGTGTTCCTTCTATTCCTGCTTTCTGGAGAGTTTTAATTATAAATGAGTGTTGAATTTTGTCAAGGGCTTTCTCTGCATCTATTGAGATAATCATATGGTTTTTATCTTTCAATTTGTTAATGTGTATTACATTGATTTATTTGAGGATATTAAAGAATCCTTGCATTCCTGAGATAAAGCCCACTTGGTCATGGTGTATTTTTTTAATATGTTGTTGGATTCTGTTTGCTAGAATTTTGTTAAGGATTTTTGCATCTATGTTCATCAGTGATATTGGCCTTTCTCCTTTGTTTTGCTTCTCTTCCTTTCATAGCTATTTGTGAGGCCTCCTCAGACAGCCATTTTGCTTATATACATTTCTTTTTCTTGGGGATGGTCTTGCTCCCTGTCTCCTGTACAGTGTCACAAACCTCCGTCCATATTTTGTCAGGCACTCTATCAGATTTAGTCCCTTAAATCTATATCTCACTTCCACTGCATAGTCATAAGTGATTTGTTAGGTCATACCTGAATTCTATAGTGATTTTCTCCACTTTCTTCAATTTAAGTCTGAATTTGGCAATAAGGTGTTCATGATCTGAGCCACAGTCTGCTCCCAGTCTTGTTTTTGCTCACTGTATAGAGATTCTCCATCTTTGGCTGTGAACGATATAATCAATCTGATTTCGGTGTTCACACCATCTGGTGATATCCATGTATAGAGCCTTCTCTTGTGTGTTGGAAGAGGGTGTTTGTTATGACCAGTGCGTTCTCTTGGCAGAACTCTGTTATCCTTTGCCGAGCTTCATCCTGTACTCCAAGGCCAAATTTGCCTGTTACTCCAGGTGTTTCTTGACTTCCTACTTTGGCATTCCAGTCCCCTATAATGAAAAGGACATCTTTTGGGGGTGTTAGTTCTAGGATGTCTTCACTGAGATGCTTATATTTAAATTTATTTATTTCCAATACTATTTTCCTAACTGAAATTCCTGAGCCATCATAGTACTTGCTTCCCAGGTGATTGAGTTCTAAAAAAATCTACCTGCTAAGCAGGGGATGTGGGTTCAATCTCTGACGTTGGTCAGGAAGATCCTTTAGAGAAGGAAATTGCAACCCACTCCAGTATTATTGACTGTGAAATCCCATGGACAGAGGAGCCTGGCAGGCTGCAGTCCATGGAGTGCCAAAAGAGTCAGACACAAATTAGTGACTTAAAAACAAATAAGAAATCTTAGTGATTTAAAATTGACTTGTGTTTCCCACTCATAACTAAGTGTTCAGGCACCAGCCCATTCATACATTTTCAATACCTGACTTCTAAGGTCATCAAAGAAGAGGAGACAATGGAGGAAGCACTCCCACTTTTTAAATTATTTTGATTTTAATGTGGCATGTCAGCATATTTGTTTCTTATTGCTACTATATCAAATTACTATAAACCTTTGCTTTAAAACAACACAAACTTATTATCTTAACACTGTAAGTCAGAAGTCCCCACAACTCAGGTGGGACTGCAGCCATTTTTGGAGACTATAGAAAAAAAAACCAGTTTTCAAAAACCCTTTCCTTCTTCTAGAGTGTGTCTATATGCCTTGTCTCATGCTACAATTGCTCTGTATCCTGTGGGGAAGCCATTACACTGAAACTCTAGCAGGAAATACCTGTGGATATTTCTGACAGTATGGTGGCTTAGATTACAAAGAATCAGCATGCAATGCAGGAGACCCAGGTTTGATCCCTTGAGAGAAGGAAGAGCAACCTACTCCAGTCTTCTTGCCTGGAGAATTCCATGGACAGAGGAGCCTGGTGGACTACAGCCTATGGAGTCGCAAAGAGTTGGGCACAACTAAGTGACTAACACTCTCACTCTCTTTCACAAACTTCAAACTTTTAATTTTCTATATTATTTTACTCAGGCTACATATATTCTTTCCCTATCTCCTTATCATTCCAGAGGAACTCCACTTCTTATGCTTGTTTTTGACATATGCACATTGTTATCTGGAACAACTTCAACATTTTAAAAATGTAACCGTAGAGTTCTTTGCTTTATCTCCTTTTTATTCTTTCTTTCATAAGATATTCTTAATGCCCATTCTGTTCAAAAGACTGTGCTGAGGTCAGTGCATTATTATTAATGGAGGCTTGTTAGCCTGGGGATAGAGTGTTGGGAGGGTAATCTCTAAACTGATTAAGCTCTGGTCTTTTTAGTGCACCCTGGACCTGTGTCTTGGGACAGATGGCCTTCATAAGTGTTTCTGTCCCTCACCCAAAGATAGACTTTTTCCCTTTTCACTATTACTTCCCCCAGCTACAGCAGATATCCTCCAATTTTCCTGCTCTATTTCCAGGAAAAAAGTTGACTAAGTCACTCTTCTCTTCCTTAGTAAGACACGAGGCTGCGGCTGAGTGGAGTTCCTTTCCCCTAACTGCAGTATTTCATCATAGTCTTTTGATGATGTCCTACCCCCCTTTTTTTAATAAGAGGAGGTGTCTGAGTGGAGTTCATGGTGGCTGTTCTTCCACTCCCAGTCAGTACCATAGGAGAACTTTCTCTGCATTCTTTCCATTCTCCTTGTGAGAACCAGCAGGACTCCTGAAGGAAAAGATTGCAAAGTATGAGGGCCCCATATGATTGTTATTGCTGTTCAGTTTCTCAGTTATGTCCAATTCTTTGCAACCCCATGGGCTGCAGCACGCCAGTGTTCCCTGTCCTTCACCATCTTGCAACATTTGCTCAAACTCATGTCCAGTGAGTCGGTGATACTAGCCACCCATCTCATCCTCTGTTATCCCCTTCTCTTCCTGCCTTCAATCTTTCCCAACATCAGGGTCTTTTCCAATGAGTCAACCCTTCGCATCAGGTGGCCAACATATTGGAGCTTCGGCTTCAGCATCAGTACTCCCAATGAATATTCAGGGTCAATTTCCTTTAGAATTAACTGGTTTGATCTCCTTGCAGTTCAAGGGACTCTCACGAGTCCTCTCTAACACCATAGTTCAAAGGCATCCGTTCTTCGGTGCTCAGCCTTTTCTATTGTCCAGCTCTCACATCCATACATACTACTGGGAAAACCACAGCTTTGACTATACACACCTTTGCAGACAAAGTAATATCTCTGCTTTTTAATATGCTTTCTAGGTTTGTCATTACTTCTCTTCCAAGGAGCAAGAGTCTTTTAATTTCATGGCTGCAGTCACCATCTGCAGCGGGTCAACAGTGACCTGCCGTGGGGTCAGGGGCACTGAATACAACAGTCCTGAGAGCCATGGTCTGCTTGCATAAGTCCTTTTGAAATGGACACTAGCCCATATTATTCAAGTTACTCTGAATTGAAAACAGAATAATTGCAGCCCAACTAATAAGTCCAGAGTATCTTTGATCTTATTCTCTATTGCTAAGTGTCACTATTAAAGTGATAGGAGGTTTCCAGGGTAGAAAAATACTAGGTTTATTGCTTTTCCTTACTGTGTAACTTATTCTGTGGTGCCATTTCCCTCTTTTCCATTACCATATAGCACATACTGTTAGCATCTGACTAAATTTAACTAGAGGATAAGTTACTTTGGAAGCTATTAAAGTAACTATTGCACATGGTTTCATACTTTGGGACCATTTAGCTGTAATAAAATGTAATGACATGATATTAGCTATTGAGTTCTAGATGCAATTTTTCTATTTTAATCTCAGTTTGGATGATTACATAATATATTTCCCAAAGACCTGTCAGGAATTGAAAGAGTCTGTTACTTATTTGTTTTGGATGTTGTGACAATGGGGTATAAACCAGGACTCTCCTTGGAAAACTAGTGAAAAGTGATACAACTTTTAGTCACTACTAACTACTTTCCTGTATACCAGGGGTAAGTTAACTTCTTCTGTAAAGGGCCAGGTAGTAAATGGCTTATGTGTGACAGGTAATGTTTGTTGCAACTATTCCACTCAGGAATTGTAGTGCAAAATCATTTATCAGCAATATGGAAACAAATTGGCATGTATGTATTCCAATAAAACTATCTATAAAAATAAATAGTGGATGTTGCCAATGGCCTGTTGCTTGCCAGTTCCTCTCCTCAACCCCCTACATTTCTGTCTACTATATTTATAAACTATTTTTTTTACCTTCTCATGGCTTTTTAAATTCAACTATATATTTAAATCTTTCAAAATCATCCCTTTCAACCAGGTGAATCCCCTGTATTTTTAACTGTATTCTCAGTATCCTTACCTTGGTCTCTTATAGACATTCTCAAACTAAATATGTCCAAAATTAAAATCTTAATACCTTTTCATTGAAAGCTACTCCTTCCAAAGTGGAAATAAATAAAAACAATACTCTCAGTTGCTGAGACTGAAAATACTAGAGTTATCCTCTTGCCTTCCTTTTTCTCCCATTTCACTTTCAACTGACCATCAATATCTACAGGTTCTACCTTTAGAGTACATCCAGAATCTCATCTTTCCTCTTCACCTACTTTATACCTCTCTGGTTTGAATCACTATCTACTCACCAATATAATATAATACTTTCCTAATTTTGGCAGATCGAATAATAAATTTAGAGTTGAATATTATAATTTAGAGAATTTGTCAAATGTTAAATGGAATATATCCAGAAGTCAATTAGATTTCTGTTGTGATAAAATATCTTACATTTTCTAGAATAAATGTTCTAGACAGTAGAATAAATGTTCATTAGATTGATAATCTTTCTCATACGCTGTTATGAAATTTTCAAAATTGTCCATATAGGGCAATTCTTATTATTTTTAAAGATTAAAAACATACTGTATTTTTTATACAGAAGGGAAAACAATAAAAATGAGGACAATAAATAAGAGCTAATCTGTGAGAAAGTGTAGTTATCAAAAGAAGAAGACATAAAGCTGCAGATGAAGTTTGAGATAGAGTTATTTTCTAGTATGCTCTCATTTGTTTAAATACAGCAATGTCTTTTCTAAAATCCTAGTTAGTATATTCATAATACATGGAATTTCAAAATATTTTATTTAAATTATGTTATTTATAAAGTCACAATCTTGACCATTTATCAATTTGAGGTTAGCATGCATATTAAATACATCTACTAAAATAAAAAGTCAGTCAACTTATAAATCTGGCATTTATAATTTTCAAATTTCACAATACCTTTCCCTTATTAATATATCCTTGCTTTTGTGCTGATTTACAGTAGCTTCTTTTTCTAAGATGCAATTTCTATATTCCTAGATCACATCATTAATTTCATCACCTACCCTAATCCTCTTGATTAGTTTCCTATGGAATGTTTCAATATATGACACTTTACTTATCTGATAAGTTCTGAGATTCATTATAGATTATATGCAAGAGTAGTATAATAAGATAAATATGGGGATTCCCTTGTGGCTCAGCTGGTAAAGAATCTACCTGTAATCAGGGAGACCTGGGTTCGATCCCTGGGTTGGGAAGCTCCCCTGGAGAAGGGAAAGGCTACCCACTCCAGTATTCTGGCCTAGAGAACTCCATGGACTGTATAGTCCATGGGCTTGCAAAGAGTTGGACACGACTAAGCAACTTTCACACAGGATTTTAGTTAATATAATAATTTTAAGATACAACCATATTATTGAGTATATTGTTTTTTATGATTTCTTGCTGAGCAACATTTCATTGTGTATGTTTATCACAATTTGATAAATGTCATTTGGACTTTTCCCAGATTGCGGACCATGTAAATAAAGCTGCTACAGACATTTATATACAGATTCTTTATGGACACATGGTTTCATATTTAATTTAGATAAATACCTAGGAATGGAATTTCTGGGCTGCATTTAGCTGAATTTTTAATGTTTTAAATGACTGATGAACTGATGATTTCCAAAGTAATTGTTAGACTGTATATTTCTACTAACAGTGTAGAACCTACTTTCGTGAATTTCATGCTGACCGCAGTTATTTATATCTTATTTTTCATACCCCATTATTGCTTCATTTTCTTCTATGTTATAAGCTCTACAATACTTCTTTTATTTATTTTCTCTTTAGACAGTCACTTCTCTTATCAGTTCAGTTCAGTCACTCAGTCATGGCCAACTCTTTGGACACAACTGAGTTGGACACAACTAAGCAACTTTCACTTCACTTCCCTTCAAGGTAAAGATGAATCAGGTTTAGATGTGGATACCGAAAACAAGACCTAACTAGAAGAAGGGTGGGGATGACCATTAAATTTTTTTTTCACAGAATAGCTATAGTTATTAACAGAAAGAATTTTGCTAAGAAGAAAAATCAGTCATTTTATGTTTCACGTTTATCATTTCTACAAACCAATAAAAAAGTATCTTGTCAAAATGAACAAGGTACAGCAATATTGCTTGGTAGTGAAATCTAAAAATGCTACCTCTTTTAGGGGAAAAAAAGGAAATGGTATTTCTTTTAAAAAGAACCATTTAGTGAGACATTAGAATGGTATTTATTAATTAGACATAAGAAATGGTATTTCTTTAAAGAAATAGTGTTTCTTTAAAAAAATAAGAGAGAAAGAGAACGAATCTTATAAGAATCATTACATTATGGTAGAGATGAATGAAAAAATTTTAATACATTTTTATTAAAAGATGAAGGTTAAGAAGACTGAATGAAAGAATAAAAAAACTACATAAGGTAATAAGCAGTATATTGCTTATATCAATACCCAAATCTAATCTGCAGTATTATTTTAAAAAATAAATATTCAATTCAGAAATTAGGATGGTTGAGGATGACATAAAATAAGAAAATTTCCATAAAAATGAATCAGTTAGCTGTCTAGACACTTACTCAAGCTTTCTGCTTAAAGTCCACCTTTAGTGATTATGCATGTGACAGATAAGTCACCCAGTGATATTTTTGATTGAATGTCTTTCTATTATTATTCTCTTGTACCCATATTCATCAAATAAAGTGAATTCTCAGAATTTCCATGACAATTCTACTCTGTTTCATTCTTTGATTGATTATTTATTGCCACCATCATACCTCAGGTTACTATTAAATAATATATTATCAAAGATAGCCTTTTAAAGTTTTATTTGACAGCTTATGGTGTTTCTTTTGATTATAAGTGAAGCTGAAAGACAGAATGTTTACCAAAAAAGACGTCTTTATATTGATAAGCTCTTTGGCAGGACATTTCTAGTTACCATAACATACGACTTTCACAGTAGACAAGCAGGGAAGGGACACAAATAAGAGGGAGGTCTGGGAGACTCCCCAATCATTCTACATTTTAGTTGATATAATATGTTTTTAGTTGAAGCTTTTATCTCTATGACAATTTACTTTAAATTCTAAACCACATGTATTTTGATCCAGCCTTGCAAGCTATGGAAGAGATGTGCTTGTGACATAAAAGGCATGGTGCAGTTTTAGAAATGCATTACTTCCTCTTGTATCTACTCAGGTTTCTGGGGAAACCTCTCTACTAAACAGTGTAATAATCTGATATCAAAAGCCCAAAGAAAGCAGATGGTCATTGTGATTCTAAAAGAAATTTAGTATGAAATTAAAATGCATTATACACATGGACCATAATATTTTGCATAAAACATGGGATCACGAGGTCAGAGTGGTGTCAACAGCAGTCACAAGGTCTTGAAGTCAGTACAGGACTATGAGGCCCTCTGTTGTCAATGGGCAAGATGTGAGTTTAACACTTTAAAACTTGTTTGAAACTCAAATTTCTTCATGTGGCAGGTATAAGTAACAGTAATTACTTCATAGTTTAAGATCAGTAGCTATAAAATGTGGGGCTCATTGTAGGAGTAAATAAATATTCATTCCCCTCACTCTCTGCCACATAATTCTAATGTCTCACAATTTTCCTTCCAATGTCATAGACCTTAGTATTTAGTGTTTGATAGCAGAGATCTCTGTGGGAATTAAGCAATACATTATGCAGACCAGCTTTTGGTTCTGCTATTTATTATCTGCATTATGTTAATATATGAGGGAAGGAACTGCCTCTGTTCCCTCATATATACAGTAAAGATAATAGCACCAGATTACTAAAAAATGCAACATGATTTACAGTCCCTAGCTTGTTATTAAGTGCCAATGCATATCTATTTTTATTGCTCATTCTCAGAAATAATGTTTTACTTTTTATTCTCTTTACAATCATACATTGCTTTAATGAAGTGAGTCATTTCCAGTCTCAGAAAAATTTCTGGAATCTATATTTCCACAGGACTAATCTGCTAATTTTGAAAAAAAAAAAAAAAGAAAGAAAAAATATATCTAAGGCATAGGACCTATTTCAAATTAGTGAAGTTTATGTGTTTAGTGTCTCTTGGCCATTCCAGGAATGGAGTTTCAGAAAGAATTCAGCTCACTTTCTCTGAAATGAGTTCCATTTTTAAAACCAACCAGTACAGAGAAGAAAACATGATAAATAGCCAGTCCTTTTTCACTATATGGATCACATGAAATCGATCTGAAGCAAAGTGAAACAGGGTTAAAATGTCTTGTTTCACCAGAAAATCCCACTGAATAGACTTGAAGAGCCTGGTTTTTAGTAGTGCTTAATCTGACATTCCAAGAAGGGTACATAGAGAAAGAACCCTAGGAGGATGGGCTGCCCTAAAGCTGTGGCCATTTAAATTAAAATCCATAGTACAATTACTATAGTTGTACCCTAACTGTACCCTATGTTGAATGGTCCAGAGGCATCACTATTAACGAGATTCCTAAGTAGGGCCCTGATCATGTCTGTCCAATCACACATAACCTCTCTGAAGAGGAGGACTAAGTTGCCTTTCCTAATAGGATGACTCTTTGAATGCGGAGGTGGCTGGATACTCCTGTCATTTTCCAGGTTATTCTCACTAGGCTTTATTTAAGTTTAAAGCAAGTTTTAAGGCTGTGTCATAGATCACAGTGAAATTGTGAGACATTAGAATTATGTGGCAGAGAGTGAGAGGAACGAATATTTAATTACTCCTACAATGAGCCCCATGTTTTATAAGGCAGCTGAATTCTTTCTGAAACTCCAATCTTGGAATGGTCAAGAGACACTAAACACATAAACTTCACTAATTTGAAATAGGTCCTGTGCCTTAGCTTCCTTTTTTTTTTTCAAAATTAGAGATTAATCCTATGGAAATATAGATTCCAGCAAGTTTAAGCAAGTTTAATGCACATATGTGCTTCATATGTGTTCATTGTACACATATGTATATTTCATATACACATTTTTTTTTCTTTCAGGTGATATAAATTTTGAAGACTGTCTTATTATCTCTACTATAAGTCCTGGCCACTCACTCATCCTAAGTGACATACTGCACTTTATCATAGTCTAGAGGCCCTCCTCGGGAAAGGCAATGGTGCCCCACTCCAGTACTCTTGCCTGGAAAATCCCATGGGCGGAGGAGCCGGGTGGGCTACAGTCTACGCGGTCGTTAAGAGTCGGACAGGACTTCACTTTCACTTTTCACTTTCATGCATTGGAGAAGAAAATGGCAACCCACTTCAGTATTCTTGCCTGGAGAATCCCATGGACCTAGAAGCCTGGTGAGCTACAGTCTGTGGTATCACAAAGAGTTGGACATGACTGAAGTGACTTAGCACAACTGTAGAATAACAGGTCAAATCACTACAAAAAGTTAAAAAAAAAAATCCCTTTTGTTCTATGGTGTTTTTCATAAGTCTACTAACAGGTAGATGGATCAGTGACCAGTTTACAAATGAATCCATCAGTTTCCTGGCAGAGAAAGGAGACACCTATATTCTGCTAACATTATAGGGTTTGGAGAACATTAGTGATAGCATTTAAGGAGCTGTGGGGGGAAAAAAAATTAATGACAGAAATAAAAGTGAAGTTGCTGAAGACTGCATGTATTTCTCATTATTGCATACTTATATCCCAACAATGTTCATGTAATTTAACAAAGTTATGAAGGGCAATGGTCTTAAATTCATAAATCATTGCATTACTACTTGAAACACTCCATACAAGAGGACAGCAAGGTTTACATGGGTTTTTTAATCTTAATGAATCTGCCATGATTTAATATAAATCAAGCTCTTTCATCTTACTATACAATGAAGGCCATGCTCCAGGCTTACTTACTCTTCTGATTCAAACTATGATATTCTTTGGAATATTCTTCCCTAACTATGATGTTTATGAAGGGAAGCAGTGTATCCAGTAAGTCTATATGAGCACATGTATTGAAAAAGTTTAATTTTACTCCCTTTCCCTCATTCTCTGTTGATATAAGCCTTCCTTTTGATTTATAGATACCAAATAAAGCATGTAGTATATAAAGCAAAAATTAAGATACAATTTATCAACTTGTTCAAATCATTTCAAATACATTATTTTGTGAACTACAGAGTCAGCAAATGTATCTGTCATTCAATTCTCCTAACACCATAAAAAAAGAAGAAAGTTATTCTTGTGGAACTTTCAGTTCAGTTCAGTTCAGTTCAGTTCATTTGCTCAGTCGTGTCTGACTTTTTGCAACCCCATGAATCACAGCCCACCAGGCCTCCCTGTCCATCACCAACTCCCAGAGTTTACTCAAACTCATGTCCATTGAGTTGGTGATGCCATCCAGCCATCTCATCCTCTGTCATCCCCTTCTCCTCCTGCCCTCAATCTTTCCCAGAATCAGGGTCTTTTCCAATGAGTCAACTCTTCGCATGAGGTGGCCAAAGTATTGGAGTTTCAGCTTCAGCATCAGTCCTATCCAATGAACACCCAGGACTGATTTCCCTTAGGATGGACTGGTTGGATCTCCTTGCAGTCCAAGGGACTCTCAAGAGTCTTCTCCAATACTACAGTTCAAAATCATCAATTCATCGGTGCTCAGCTTTCTTCACAGTCCAAGTCTCACATCCATACATGACCACTGGAAAAACCATAGCTTTGACTAGATGGAACTTTGTTGGCAAAGTAATGTCTCTGCTTTTTAATATGCTGTCTAGGTTGGTCATAGCTTTCCTTCCAAGGAGTAAGCATCTTTTAATTTCACGGCTGCAGTCACCATCTGCAGTGATTTTGGAGCCCCCCAAAATTAAGTCAGCCACTGTTTCCACTGTTTCCCCATCTATTTCCCATGAAATGATGGGACCAAATGCCATGATCTTAATTTTCTGAATGTTGAGCTGTAAGCCAACTTTTTAGGCAGCTTTAAAAAAGGTGATGAAGAATTGTTCGTGATGAAGAGCATATTTTTTTTGTTTCTATTCTACTCAGTGAAAAAAGCAATAACCTGTTAAATATCAACAGTATTGTATAATTTTTAAAAAATTTTCCATACATATTCTTTTGATTCCATTAGCCTTTTTAAAAAAGAAAAAGCTAAAATTACAGTCACATTTTAAAGATGACAAAGCACAGGAAAATGGAATAAGGTATATGACTTATACAGAGCTACATGGTTTTTAAGAGTAGACTAGGGATTAGAAGCCTTATCCTGTACTAACACAATATTCATTCAATGAAAAACACTATCTTACTCAGTATCCTGTCAAATGAAACAGACATTTTATTTCTATATAAGTGAGCCAAATTTTATATCTTCTGCTTGTAGTTGTTGCTCAGTTCTCTAAGTTATGTCTGACTTTTTCAACCCCATGGACTGCAGTACCCTGTCCTTCATTATCTCTCACAGTTTGCTCAAACTCATGTCTATTGAGTCAATGATGCCATTTAACAGTCTCATCCTCTGTTACCCCCTTCTTCTCTTGCCCTCAATCTTTCCCAGAATCAGAGTCTTTTCCAAAGAGTTGGCTCTTCACACTAGGTGGCCAAAGTACTGGAGCTTCAGCTTCAGCATCAGTCCCTTCCAGTGAATATTCAGGACTCATTTCCATTAGGATTTACTGATTTGATCTCCTTACTGCCCAAGGGACTCTCAAGAGTCTTCTCCAGTACCATAATTGGAAAACATCAATTCTTTGGTGCTCAGCCTTCTTTATGGTTCAGCTCTCACATCTGCACACAACTTCTGGAAAAACCATACCTTTGACTATATGGACCTTTGTCAGCAAAAGGGTGCTTCTGCTTTTTAATATACTGTCAAGATTTGCCACAGCTTTGATTCCATGGAGCAAATGTCTTGTAATTGTGGTTGTAGTCACTGTCCACAGTGATTTTGGACCCCATGAAAACAAAATCTGTCACTGTTTCCACTTTTTCCCCATCTATTTGCCATGAAATGATGGGGACAGATGCTATGACCTTAGGTTTTTGAATGTTGAATTTTAAACCTGCTTTTCATTCTTATCTTTCACCTCATTAAAAAGCTCATTAGCTGCTCTTTGCTTTCTGCCATTAGAGTGGCAACATCTGAGTATCTCAGGTTGTTGATATTTCTCCTGGTAATCTTGGTTCCAGCTTGTGAGTCATCCAGCCTGATATGTTGCATGATGTACTCTGCATGGAAGTTAAATAAGCAGGGTGACGATATACAGCCTAGACATACTCCTTTCCCTGCTGCTTAAAATTCTTCATTCTTTGCTATAGTTACCATAATTAATATACATAATATACATCATATAAATTAAACTGAAAATATACACATATTTTAAATATAAAATAGTAACTATAATCATGGATGAAGTACAGAACATATGCAAGGAGCCAACATTAATTCTTCAAGTTAACTTTCCTTAGATGAAAAAAAAAAAAAAAATGACCACATTTCAAAAGTAATTCTGGGTTGTTAACTATATTTTGTTATGGAATAACTAAATTATACAGCTCAGCCTATTGAAAAACTTCACAAAATGATTCTGTTAAGATGAGTTATTGTAATTAGAAATAATACAAAATTATATATGTGGATAAATTTGGTGAATATATGACCTTCACCATCTAAAATTGAGGAAACTACTATTCTTAAGGGATTAGCACATACTAATTATTTAAATTTTCATTTTTTAAGTTTGTAATGCTTAGATAACACAGTCAGTAGAGCATCAGACTTTTAATCTGAGGGTCCAGGGTTCATGTCCCTGTTTGGGTGTTCTTGTTGGGAACCCGAAAAGAGACACAGTGCAGGAGACACAGGCTTGATCCCCAGGTCAGGATGATCCCCTGGAGAAGGGAATGACTACCCACTCCAGTATTATTGAAGGGATTTCCCTGGTATCTGATACAGTAAAGTATCTTCCTGAATGCAGGAGACCGGGGTTCTGACCCTGGGTCAGGAAATTCACCTGGACAAGGGAATGGCAATCCACTCCAGTATTCTTGCCTGGAGATTCCATGGTCAGAGGATCCTGGTGGGCTGCAAAGAGCTGGACACGACTGAGCAACTGATACTTTCATTTTTACTCTCAAGTTTGATATAAGTTTGAATATACATATACAAAGCATATGTATGTATATATATATATATATATATATATATATGAATTAAACAACATCCACCTGAATTTGTGAGTTATCCAAAGTACAGCTAAGAATTTGTAACTTGGCTCATTTTAAAAACAAGACCTGGAAATATTCTAAACTTGTTTATGCCAAAAAGCAAGCAGGACTCCTTTAGTGCAATCACACATAAAATATAAAAACTTAGCCAAAGTTTTGGATTTTGTTCTGTTGAGTTGGTCCATCCATAAATTAAATGTTGCACTGTCTAGTGTGAATACATAAAGTATAAATGTAATCAATATAACCAATATTTTCAACAAGGACATTTTAAAATGCTAAGAATACCTTATTTGAATACTTAATATTAAAAAATGCTTCATTCTTAGCCTTCCAAATGCCTACCCCTAAGAAAAATTATTTGCTGTGAAGGTTGTATCCTTATATTATATTTGTATACAACATAAATGACTGACCTGATCTCAATTATAATGAATTACCCTCAGAAATCTCAGAGCTTGTCAAAGTAAAACATAATATTGGCAAAGGCACCTTTGTTTTTTCCAGATTTTTTTTTTTTTTCCAAACAGATTGTTGTGCTTAACCAAAGTAAAAGCAAACATACGGCATTGAGAGATATATGAGAAGACTATATTCTGGAATGTCTGATGATCCTTTTTTTCCCTCTGCCTGCCTGCTGCCACTTTTACCCTGCTGTTGGGCTAAGACTGTGCCACATGAACATGAAATATATTTATGGAGAATAAGAAGTTCATCACAGAGACTGATCACAAGACTGCTTTCCTAATTCACAGTTTCAGGCCTTTTCAGTAGTGTCAGCTGTCTTTGGAGACTCCCAGCAGTCTGATGTCATAGTCTC
The DNA here is from genome assembly GCF_023699985.2 of Odocoileus virginianus. NCBI lineage: Eukaryota > Metazoa > Chordata > Mammalia > Artiodactyla > Cervidae > Odocoileus > Odocoileus virginianus. The sequence continues at coordinate 2,228,264 of NC_069703.1, read as the reverse complement.
CTCCAGAAGCTGTTTTTAGTTCCACTTTGGCTGATTTCATAAAATGTCAAATGCAACAAGCCTGCTGCGGTGAGAAATAATTTAGTCTCAACAAATTTGTGCTTCATTGGCATTTTCTCCTTGTTATTGTTTTACCATTAGGCTTTTATTAATGATGCTTGGAGTGTCTCCAGGCTTATTATGCAGCATTGGAAATGTAAAATTTGTTTTCTGGGGGTGTTTGGTGTTCTGACATTCAGACATTAGCCCTCAAGAGAGCAGCAGTAGAATGACTTAAGTGCTATAAAAATGAGTCCACATAACTATGTTTACTCTTATTAAAAAGTATTCCAAAGAATATTTTCCTGACAGGCCTGTCTTGGCTTGATCCAAAACACTGGAACCCATTGTGAAGATCAGCAAGTCATGGAAGGCAAGAAGTCTGTTCCGAACTCTGGCATCCAGTAGCCTCAGCCACTGCTTGCTATGAAATAAAGAAGGAAGCAAATGGTCACTGGGTTTTCTTCCAGGGTCCACTCTGCAAACACTGAATTCTCTTCCCTGAGAATTTTAACAGAAATAGCTCCAGGTTTATTACAAAAAACGTGGTGGGAAAACAGCCTCCCCAGGACAAATACTTTGCTCATGATATACAGAAATGGTTGATAAGAGTCACTAATCATATTTAGGAGCATTTATTTCATGTATGAATCATCAATGAAAATCTATGAACAGTTGTCTCTACTTTGCTCCTTTCTCAAAATACATAGGAAAACCTCTCAATTTTATTTTAATTCTTTGGTTTAATATTTCATTCTAAGATGAGAAATATCTGTAGGCAATAACTGAGTTAATAGTAATCAGTCACATTTCAAGAGATAATACGATGCTGAAATTGGAAGGGGCTGTTACTATGATTTTTTTGTCTTTTCTTAAAGACTTAGATAACTCAGAGTCAATGAATTCCTTCAGTGCTTCAGTGTTCTTTATCTGTAAAGACAAATCCTTAGGATACAGTATTTTAAGACAGGCACAACACACACAGAGAAATGAATCACAGGTGTGATATAGCTTGCCTCTCACCCCTGCTGGGCACTGAGACAGGCAACATGGTGTATTAAGGAGTTACTCTGAGCCAAGAGACTTGGCTTGGCTTTCTTCTTCGCTGTAGGTCTTGAACAACTCAGCTAAGGCATTTAACTTCTCTCCTCAGTTTCCTTAACTGTAGCATGTTTAAAAGGCCCTAAATGAACATGGGACTCCTCCTGTAATCAATACTAATGTCATTAGAATTTGTTTTTAATAAAGGAGGTGTTTAGAGACTTGTAGGAGGAGATCTTGAGTGTCTATTGCTTGCCTAACCTAGATGGATGTTGTCACCCTGTTTTTTCAACTTATATGCAAAGTGCATCATGCAAAATGCCAGGCCAGATGAAGCACAAGCTGGAATCAAGATTGTTGAAGAAATATCAATAACCTCGGATATGAAGATGACACCACCCTTATGGCAGAAAGCAAAGTGAAATTAAAGAGCCGCTTGATGAAGGTGTAAGAGGAGAGTGAAAAAGCTGGTTTAAAATTCAACATTCAAAAAACTAAGATCATGGGGAAAGAATCAATTCCTAGGTAGGTTGATAAGAAATTGGGCATCTCTGAAGAGGAGCGTGGGAACTGGGTCTCTCAAGGAGGAGAGAGGGTCTGAAGTTCTCAAGGAGGAGAAAAGGACAAACTTTTTTTTTCTACAGTCTTTAGTCTTATTCACATAAAACATTTTTCTTTAAGCCCAGAGATGATGATTACACAACAAAACAACACAGCTTAAACTCTGTACCAATGATTATATAACAACAATGTATCCTGTATGAGGACATGTTTCTCCTTTTGAAGAAACATGGATTCTGACTAGTCCTCTTATCTTAAAATGTATATTGTGGGCACAGTTTTCATAAGGCATTTATAACCTTGAGACAGTCTTTTGATTTACTGTAATAATCAATTGAAAAACAGTATATAGCTCCATTGCTAAGACTAGCAAGGGGGGCACTTTACATCCTCCTTCTGATGCTATGTCAGAAGCTTTCTCTGCACATTTTTGTACTTTTTGTACTTTAATAAAACTCTACTGCACAAAGGCTCTTGAGTGATCAAGCCTGGTCCCTGGTCCTGAGGCTAAATCTTCTCCTTCAGAGATCACAAAACTGATATCCTTCACTATAAGCTACAAATGTCATCCAGTCCCATCCCTTCATGAAAATAAATGTGGGGAAAATGGAAACAGTGACAGACTTTATTTTCTTGGGCTCCAAAATCACTGTGGACAGTGACTACAGCCATGAAATTAAAAGATGCTTGTTCTTTGGAAGAAAAGCTATGACAAAGTTAGACAGTGTATTAAACAGCAGAGATAACACTTTGCTTACAAGGGTCCACATAGTCAAAGCTATGGTTTTTACAGTAGTTGTGTATAGATGTGTGAGATGGACCATAAAGAAGGCTGAGCACTGAAGAATTGATGCTTTTGAACTGTGATGTTGGAGAAGACTCTTGAGAGTCCCTTGGACAGAAATGATATCAAACCAGTCCATCCTAAAGGAAATCAGTCCTGTATATTCATTGGAAGGACTGATGGAAGAGCTGATATTAGAAAAGACCCTTATGCTGGGAAAGACTGAGGGCAGGAGAAGAAGGGGGCAACAGAGGATGAGATGGTTGGATGGCATCACCAATGCAAAGGATATGAGTTTGAGCAAACTACGGGAGATAGTGAAGGAGAGAGAAGCTTTGTGTGCTGCAGCCATGCAGTCACAATGAACCAGACATGACTGAGCCACTGAGCAACAACAGCAAACCAAGGCTAGGACCTAAAAACATTCACACACTAAAAGCAACTTCTTTTAAAAAAATACATTTATCTTTAGGACTAACTACCCTACTCTGAAGAAAGCCTACCTCCAGTGACTACCTATAGGAATTTCCATTTATCAAATAGCTATGAATAATATGAAACATATTGAAAATGGAGAAAGGAAAATATATGTGCTCTGCCTCTTCTCCACCATAAGGACCTACTTTATCACCATGCTGAAAATTAAATTTTTGATCCAGGTCAAATCATGATTTGGAATTGCCTAAATATAACAATAAAATAAGAAAGAATCAAATTATCTTGATTTTCTTATTAATCTTTATTTTTTTTCCATTTATTTTTATTAGTTGGAGGCTAATTACTTTACAATATTGCAGTGGTTTTTGTCATACATTGAAATGAATTAGCGATGGATTTACATGTATTCCCCATCCCGGTCCCCCCTCCCACCTCCCTCTCCACCCCATCCCTCTGGGTCTTCCCAGTGCACCAGGCCCGAGCACTTGTCTCATGCATCCAACCTGGGCTGGTGATCTGTTTCAACCTAGATATACATGTTTCGATGCTGTTATCTTGAAACATCCCATCCTCACCTTCTCCCACAGAGTCCACAAGTCTGTTCTATACATCTGAGTCTCTTTTTCTTTTTTTGCATATAGGGTTATTGTTACCATCTTTCTAAATTCCATATATATGTGTTAGCATACTGTAATGGTCTTTATCTTTCTGGCTTACTTCGCTCTGTATAATGGGCTCCAGTTTCACCCATCTCATTAGAACTGATTCAAATGAATTCTTTTTAATGGCTGAGTAATATTCCATGGTGTATATGTACCACAGCTTCCTCATCCATTCGTCTGCTGATGGGCATCTAGGTTGCTTCCATGTCCTGACAATTATAAACAGTGCTGTGATGAACATTGGGGTGCACATGTCTCTTTCGGATCTGGTTTCCTCAGTGTGTATGCCTAGAAGTGGGATTGCTGGGTCATATGGCAGATCTATTTCCAGATTTTTAAGGAATCTCCACACTGTTTTCCATAGTGGCTATACTAATTTGCATTCCCACCAACAGTGTAAGAGGGTTCCCTTTTCTCCACATCCTCTCCAGCATTTATTGCTTGTAGACTTTTGGATAGCAGCCATCCTGACTGGCATGTAATGGTACCTCATTGTGGTTTTGATTTGCATTTCTCTGATAATGAGTGATGTTGAGCATCTTTTCATGTGTTTTTTTGCCATCCGTATGTCTTCCTTGGAGAAATGTCTGTTTAGTTCTTTGGCCCATTTTTTGATTGGGTCATTTATTTTTCTGGAATTGAGCTATAGGAGTTGCTTGTATATTTTTTGAGATTAATCCTTTGTCTGTTACTTCATTTGCTATTATTTTCTCCCAATCTGAGGGCTGTCTTTTCACCTTGCTTATAGTTTCCTTTGTTGTGCAAAAGCTTTTAAGTTTCATTAGGTCCCATTTGTTTATTTTTGCTTTTGTTTCTAAAATTCTGAGAGGTGGGTTATAGAGAATCCTGCTGTGATTTATGTCAGAGAGTGTTTTGCCTATGTTCTCCTCTAGGAGTTTGATAGTTTCTGGTCTTACATTTAGATCTTTAATCCATTTTGAGTTTATTTTTGTGTATGGTGTTAGAAAGTGTTCTAGTTTCATTCTTTTACAGGTGGTTGACCAGTTTTCCCAGCACCACTTGTTAAAGAGGTTGTCTTTTTTCCATTGTATATCCTTGCCTCCTTTGTCGAAGATAAGGTGACCATAGGTTCGTGGATTTATCTCTGGGCTTTCTATTCTGTTCCACTGATCTATATTTCTGTCTTTGTGCCAGTACCATACTGTCTTGATGACTGTGGCTTTGTAGTATAGTCTGAAGTCAGGCAGGTTGATTCCTCCAGTTCCTTTCTTCTTTCTCAAGGTTACTTTGGCTATTTGAGGTTTTTTGTATTTCCATACAAATTGTGAAATTATTTGCTCTAGTTCTGTGAAAAATACCGTTGGTAGTTTGATAGGGATTGCATTGAATCTATAGATTGCTTTAGGTAGTATAGCCATTTTGACAATATTGATTCTTCCAATCCATGAACACGGTATATTTCTCCATCTGTTTGTGTCCTCTTTGATTTCTTTCATCAGTGTTTTATAGTTTTCTATGTATAGGTCTTTTGTTTTTTTAGGTAGATATACTCCTAAGTATTTTATTCTTTTTGTTGCAATGGTGAATGGTATCATTTCCTTCATTTCTCTCTCTGTTTTCTCATTGTTAGTGTATAGGAATGCAAGAGATTTCTGTGTGTTAATTTTATATCCTGCAACATTACTGTATTCATTGATTAGCTCTAGTAAGTTTCTGGTAGAGTCTTTAGGGTTTTCTATGTAGAGCATCATGTCATCTGCATCTTATTAATCTTTAAAATAAATGGATCTATTTCTGGATGTACTTCTGGCAAACAACATGACATGATATATATAGAATTTTATGAAAAATAGTCTTTTTTAGTCTCTTTTCCATGGTTGTTTGGATGCCCTCAAATAATGCCACAATTTACTGTTTCTAACTACTTGTTTTGCAATCATCTAGTCCCTAGATACCAATGTGGTCTATAACACCATCCAATTCATAATCATGAGTTTTGAGATTCTATAACACAAGCTTTCATTTTATTATCTACTAAGTAAAGCACTAAGATTGTGAATGAAGCTATTAAATTGAAAGACCCTTGCTGGGAGGTTCCAAGATGGTGGAGGAATAGGACGGGGAGACCACTTTCTCCCCCACAAATTCATCAAAAGATAATTTGAATGCTGAGCAACTTCCAAAAAACAACTTCAGAACACTGGTGGAGGACACCTGGAACCCAGAAAGGTAGCCCATTCTCTTTGAAAGGAGGTAGGACAAAATACAAAAGATGAAAAGAGAGACAAAATAGTTAGGGACAGAGACCCGTCATGGGGAGGGAGTTGTGAAGGAGGAAAAGTTTCCAAACAGTACGAACCCTCTCACGGGCAGGTTTGTGAGGACTTTTGCATCTCAGAGGGCAACATAACCAGGAGAAAAAAACAAACAAGCAAATGGAAAATACATGCCTATGTGGAGAAGTAGCCCAGATGCTTGCATCCACCACCAGGGAGCAGGGGCTGGACAGGGAGGTGAAAGCTGCATAATCAGTGCTTAGGGTAAGGACAGGGCCTCAATGCCCTGAGGAAAATCTGAGGCAGCTAATAATGAGATAGCAATCCAAACTGTGGGATCTCCAGAGAGGAAAATAAAAAGAGAACTTTCCCATGAAAGGCTCTAACTCGCAGCCTGGCCCTCATAGAACGAAGCAAATACCAAAGGAGAGTTAGTGGGCTGCACCCCGCTGGAAGCAGAGAGGCAGGCCGACAGCCAGAGCCAGGAGGCAAGGGCTTACTCCAGTCTCGGCCCCCACAAACGGGCATCCTCCACCGAACTGGGAGCCGGCTCTCAGTTGCTAAACACGTCTTTCTGGGATCCTGGATGGTTGACTTCTTCCAGGGGGGTAACACCCTGATATCGGCTCCCCAGAGGAGACACTTGAGACCATGCTATTGCAGTGTACCTGGGACACGGAGCAGATGGCACTGGGGAGGTGATTAGGATGCATGGCCTACCTGAGACAGTGCACTCTCCAAACAACTACTCACCTGAGATGCTTGGACCTGGGAAGGGCACAAAACGCACGCCCAGGCAAGTCTGTACCTTTGCAAAGTACCGAAGAACCTGAGTTGCTAAAATCTGGGAAGTGCACAAAACACAGGGCCCACTTCGGACAGTGCCCTTGCAGAACACCCTGGAGCCAGAGAAGTGGGACCCAAGAGGCACATGCCACTTTGACCTGGGGCAAACCCGGTGTGGTCCGTACACTGTGAGCACTCCCCACACATGCCATTTGTTCACGGAGTCCCTCCCTTCCCACAACACAACTGAACAAGTAAGCCCAAATAAATGACCACCTTTGCCCCCTTGTGTCAGGGCAGAAATTAGACACTGAAGAGATGTGCAAACAGAGGAAGCCAAAATAAGCAAAGAAGAGGGAACCACTCTGGAAGTGACAGGTGCATCAGATTAAAACCTGTAGTTAACATTGACTAAGCATTGAAGTGTGTCTACAATCCTTGAGAACAAGTACAAGCTTGAACAAGGAACTATCTGAAAATGAACTGAGTCCACACTACCCATAAAAGCTCCAGAGAAATTCCTCGATATATTTTTACTATTATCACTTTTAATTTCTTTTTAAATTTAAATTTTTTATTACTCCTTTAATTTTCATTTTTAAAACCTACTATTACCTTGCAAAAACACCCAATTTTTAAAGGAAATTTCATACATTTTTTTTATAATTTTTGTTTTGATTTTGTTTTGTATATTTATATGTTTCTTTCTTTCTTTTCTTTTTTTTTTTTTTTTTTTTTTTTTTAGATCTAAACTCTACTCTGGATGTTCAATCCTTGCTTTTGGTATTTGTTATCAATTTTGTTCCTTTAAGAAATCTAATCTTCAGTATCCAATTTCAATTAGGGGTGAGATTACTGGCTGGATTGCTCTCTCCTCTTTTGATTCTCCTTTTTCTACCCCAGGACACCTCTATCTCGTCCCTCCCCCTGCTCTTCTCTACTTAACTCTGTGATTTCTCTCGGTGTTCCAGGCTGTGGAGAACACTTGGGGAACTGATTACTGGATAGAATGGTCTCCTTCACTTTGACTACCCCTCTTCTCCTCATGGTCAAGTCTATCTCCTTCATCCCTCTTTTCTTCTCTATGTAACTGTGAATCTCTCCGGGTGTTCCAGACTGTGGAGAGCACTTAGGGAACTGATGACTGGCTACATTGATCTCTCCTCTTTTGACACCCCCTCTTCTCCTGGTCACCTCTATCCCCCTCATCCCTCTTCTCTTCTCCATGTAACTCTCTGAACTTCTCCAGGTGTCCTTCACTGTGGACAATTTCTTCACCATTAACCTAGATGTTTTATCATCTGTGCTATAGGCTTAGAGAGGTCTTGAGACTACTGTAAGAATAAGACTGAAAGCCAGAGGCAGGAGGCTTAACTCCAAAACTTGAGAACATCAGAAAACTCCTGATTCCAGGAAACATTAATAGACAAGAGCTCACCCCAAAGCCTCCATACCTACACTGAAACCAAACTCCACCCAAGAGCCAACAAGTTCCAGAGCAAGACATACCATGCTAATTCTCCAGCAAAGCAAGAACTCAGCCCTGAGCATTAAAAAAACAAGCTGCCCAAAGCCATGTCAAACCCATAGACACCCCAAAAGTCACTATTGGACACTTCATCAACTCCAGAGAGAAGACATCCAGCTCCACCAACCAGAAAACAGAGTCAAGCTCCCCTAAGCAGGAAACTTTGACAAGCTACTAGTCCAACCCCACCCAAAGGGAGCAGGCTCCACAATAAAGAGGAACCAGGAACTTTCAAAGTGTAGAAAGATCACCCCAATCACAGCAATTTAAACAAAAGGAAAAGGCAGAGAAATATTCAGCAGATAAAGACACATGATAAATGCCCATAAAATTAAACAGAAGAGGAGGAGCTAGGGAGTCTCCTGAATTATTATTCTGAAGTTCTCCACAATAATACTACTACAGATGATACAATTTCTTGAAAACAAAATGGAGCTACAGATAAATAAACTAGAGACAAGGAATGAGAAGATGCAAGAAATGTTTAACAAGACCTAGAAGACACAAAGAAAAGTCAGTCAATAAAGAACAATGCAATAACTAAGATCAAAAACACTCTGGAGGGAAACAACAGTAGAATAACTGATGCAGAAGATAGGATGAGTGAGGTGGAAGATAGAATGGTGGAAAGAAATGAAGCAGAGAGTAAAAAAGAAAAAAATTAAAAGAAATAAGGACAATCTTAGAGACCTCTGTGATAATGTTAAATGCCCCAACATTTGAATCATAGGAGTCCCAGAAGAAGAAGACAAAAACAAAGGGAATGAGACAATACTTGAGCAAACAATAGCTGAAAAGTTTTCTAAAATGGGGAAGGAAATAGCCACCCAAGTCCAAGAAACCCAAAGAGTCCCAAACAAGATAAACCCAAGGCAAAACACCCCAAGACACATATTAATCAAACTAATGAAGATCAAACACAAAGAACAAATGTTAAACACTGCAAGGGAAAGGCAACAAACAACACACAAAGGGATCCCCAGAAAGATAACAGCTGATCTTTCAAGAGAAACACTTCAGGCCAAAAGGGAATGGCAGGACATTCTTAAAGTGATGAAAGAATACATATCAATCCATGGCTGATTCATGTCAATGTATGACAAAAACCACTACAATATTGTAAGGTAATTAGCCTCCAACTAATAAAAATAAATGGGAGAAAAAAAGTGATGAAAGAGAAAAACACAATGCAGATTACTATACCCAGCAAGGATCTCATTCAAATATGAAGGTGAAATCAAAAGCTTTACAGACAAGCAGAAGCTCAGAGAACTCAGCACCACCAAACTAGCTCTTAAACAAATGCTAAAGGATCTTCTCTAGATGGGAAACACAGAAAAGGATTATAAAATTGAACCCAAAATAATGAAGTAAATGGCAACGGGATCATACTTATCAATACTTACCTTAAATGTAAATGGTTTGAATGCCCCAACCAAAAGACAAAGACTTGCTGAATGGATACAAAAACAAGACCCCTATATATGCTGTCTACAAGAGACCCACCTCAAAACAAGGGACACATACGGACTGAAAAATGAAGGGATAGGAAAAAAATGTCTCATGCAAATGGAGACCAAAAAAGCAGGAGGAGCAATACTCACATCAGATAAAATGGACTTTGAAATAAAGACCATGAAAAGAGACAAAGAAGGACACTACATAATGATCAAAGGATCAACCTAAGAAGAAAATATAACAATTATAAATATAGATGCACCCAACATGGGAGCACCTCAATATATAAGGCAAATGCTAACAGGTATAAAAGAGGAAATCAATAGCAACAAAATAATAGTGGAAGTCTTTAATTCCCCACTCACACCTATGAATAGATAAACCAAACAAAAAATTAGCAAGGAAAGACAAACTTTAAATGATACAATAAACCAGGTAGATCTATCTGATATCTATAGGACATTTCACCCCAAAACAATGAATTTCACCTTTTTCTCAAGTGCACACAGAACATTCTCCAGGATAAATGACATCCTAGCCCATAAATCTAGCCTTGGTAAATTTTAAAAAGTTGAAAACATTTCAAGCATCTTTTCTGATTACAATGTGGTAAGATTAGATGTCAACTACAGGAAAACAAAAAAAAAACTAATAAAAATACAAACATATGGAGGCTAAACAACACACTTTGGAATAACCAAAAAGTCATGGAAGAAATAAAAAAGGAAATCAAAATATGCATAAAAACAAATGATAATGAAAACATGATCCCCAAAACCTATGGTATACAGTAAAAGCAGGGCCAATGGGAAGATTCATAACAATACAAGTTTACCTCAAGAAACAAGTAAAAAAATCAAATAAATAACCTAACTTTACACCTAAAGAAACTAGGAAAAGAAGAAATGAATAACCCCAAAGTTAGTAGAAGGAGGGAAATCATAAAAATTAGGGCAGAAATAATTGAAAAAAAAAAAACAAAGGAGACTATAGCAAAAATCAACAAAACTAAAAGCTTGTTCCTTGAGAAGATAAATAAAATAGAAAAACCATTAGCCGGAGTCATCAAGAAAGAAGAGAGAAGGATAAAATTAAGAAAATTAGAAATGAAAATGGAGAAATTGTAACAGACAACACAGAAATACAAAGACTCACAGGAGACTACTATCAGCAACTATATACCAAATAAATAACAACTTGGAAAAAAATAGACAAATTTTTATATAAGTATAACCTTCCAAGACTGAACCAGGAAGAAATAGAAAGTATAACCACCCATCACAAGCATGAAAATCAAAACTGTGATCAAAAATCTTCCAAAAACAGAAGCCCAGGACCAGATGGCTTCACAGGTGAATTCTACCAAAAATTTATAGAAGAGTTAACACTTATCCTACTCAAACTCTTCCAGAAAATTGCAGAGGAAGGTAAACTCCCAAACTCAATCTATGAGGCCACCATCGCCCTAATACCAACACCAGACAAAGATGCCACAAAAGAAGAAAACTACAGGCCAATATCACTGATGAACATAGATGCAAAAATCCTCAACAAAATTCTAGCAAACAAAATCCAACAACATATTGAAAAGATCATACATCAAGACATAAAACCCATCAAGTGGGCTTCATCTCAGGGATGCAAGGATTCTTCAGTGTTCACAAATCAATCAATGTGATACACCACATTAACAAATTAAAAGAAAAAAAAACATATGATTCTCTCAATAGATGCAGAGAAAGCCTTTGCTAAAATTCGACATCCATTTATGATAAAACCTTTCCACAAAGCAGGCATGAAAGGAACATACCTCAACATAATGAAAGCCATATATGATAAACACAAAGCAAATATTATCCTCAATGGTGAATAAAATGAAAGGATTTCCCCTAAAGTCAGGAGCAAGACAAAGGTGCCCACCCTCACCATTGCTATTCAACATAATTTTGGAAGTTTTATCCAAAGCAAACAGAGAAGAAAAATAAATAAAAGGAATCCAGACTGGAAAAGAAGAAATAACCCTCTAGCCCCCCCCCCCCCCATTTGCAGATGACATGATCTTCATAGAAAACCCTAAAGACACTACCAGAAAATTACTAGAACTGATCAATGAATATAGTAAAGTTGTAGGATACAAAATTAATACACAGAAATCCCTTGCATTCCTACACACTAACAATGAGAAAACAGAGAAATTAAGGAAACAATCCCATCCACCATTGTGATGAAAAGAATAAAATAATTAGGAATAAATTAACCTAAAGAAAAAAATATCTATATATAGAAAACTATCAGAAACTGATGAAAGAAATCAAAAATGACACAAATAGATGGGGAAATACACCACGTTCATGGATTGGAAGAAACAATATAGTGAAAATGAGTATACTACCGGAAGTGATCTATAGGTTCAATGCAATCCTTATTAAGCTACCAAAGCTATTTTTCACAGAACTAGAACAAATAATTTCACAATTTGTATGGAAATACAAAAAACCTCAAATAGCCAAGCCAATGTTGAGAAAGAAGAATGGAACTGAAGGAATCAACCTGCCTGACTTCAGACTACACTACAAATCTACAGCATCAAGACAGCATGATACTGGCACAAAGACAGAAATATAGATCAATGGAACAAAATAGAAAGTCCAAAAATAAGTCCACGTACCTATGGGCATCTTATCTTTGACAAAGGAGGCAAGACTATACAATGGAGAAAAGATAATCGCTTTAACAAGCCATGCTGGGAAAACTGATCAACCACCTATAAAAGAATGAAACTAAAACACACTCTAACACCATACACAAAAATAAACTCAAAATGGATTAAAGGTCTAAATGTAAGATATAGAACTCTTGGAGGAAAACATAGGCAAAACACTCTCCGACATAAATCACAGCAAGATCCTCTATGACCCACCTCCCAGAGTAATGGAAATAAAAGCAAAAATAAACAAATGGGACCTAATTAAGCTTAAAAGCTTTTGCACAACGAAGGAAAGTATAAGCAAGGTGAAAAGACAGCCCTCAGAATGGGAGAAAATAATAGCAATTGAAGAAACTTACAAAGAATTAATCTCAAAAATATACAAGATCATTCAACTCAATACCAGAAAAATAAACGACTTAATAAAAAACTGGGCCAAAGAACTAAACAAACATTTTTCCAAAGAGATACAGATGGCTAACAAACACATGAAAAGATGCTCAACATCACTCATTATCAGAGAAATGCAAATCAAAACCACAGTGAGGTACCATCTCATGCCAGTAAGAATGGCTGCTATCAAAAAGTCTACAAACAATAAATGCTGGAGAGCATGTGGAGAAAAGGGAATTCTCTTACACTGTTGGTTGGAATGCAAACTAGTACAGCCATTATGGAGAACAGCATGGAGATACCTTAAAAAACTGGAAGTAGAACTGCCATATGACCCAGCAATCCCACTGCTGGGCACACACACCAAGGAAACCAGAACTGAAAGAGACACATGTTCCCCAATATTCATCGCAACACTGTTTACAATAGCTAGGACATGGAAGCAACCTAGATTCCCATTGGCAGATGAATAGATAAGAAAGCTGTGGTACATATACACAATGGAATATTACTCAGCTATTAAAAAGAATACATTTGAATCAGTTCTATTGAGGTGGATGAAACTCTAGCCTATTATACAGAGTGAAGTAAGTCACAATGAAAAACACCAATACAGTATATTAATGCATATGTATGGAATTTAGAAAGATAATAATGATGACCCTACACATGAGACAGCAAGAGACACAGATATAAAGAACATACTTTTGGACTCTGTAGGAAAAGGCGAGGGTTGGGATGATTTGAGAGAATAGCACTGAAACATGTTTATTACCATATGTGAAATAGATGACCAGTCCAAGTTCAATGCATGCAACAGAGCATTCAAAGTCAGTGCACTGGGACAACCCAGAGGGATGTGATAGGGAGGGAGGAGGAAGGGGGTTTCAGGATGGGGGACACATGGCTGATTCATGTGTCCTGATTCATGTGGCTGATTCATGTCAATGTATGGTAAAAACCACCACAATATTGTAAGTAATTACCTCCAAATAAAATAAACAAGTTAATTACAAAGAAAAAAAAAAATAAGACACTTGCCCTTTGGGAAAAAAGCTATGACAAACTTAGCACATTAAAAAGCAGAGGTATCACTTTGCCAACAAAGGTCCATCTAATCAAAGCTATGGTTTTTCCAGTAGTCATGTAAGGATCTAAGAGTTGGACCATAAAGAAAGCTGAGTGCCTAAGAACTGATGCTTTTGAACTGTAGTGTTGGAGAAGATACTTGTGATTCCCTTGGACTGCAAGGAGATCAAACCAGTCAACCCTATGGAAGTCAGTCCTGAATGTTCACTGGAAGGACTGATGCTGAAGCTGAAGCTCCAATACTTTGGCCACCTGATGTGAAGAGCTGACTCATTGGAAAAGACCCTGATGTGGGAAAGACTTAAGGCAGGGCAAGTAGGGGACGGCAGAGGATAAGATGGTTTGATGGCATCACTGGCTTGATGGACATGAGTCTGAGCAAGCTCTGGGCCTTGGTAATGGACAGGGAAGACTGGTGTGCTGCAGCCCATGGCACTGCATACTCCGATACTACTGAGCACATGAACTGAACTGAAAGTACTAAATATGACTATACATGATAAATTAAAGCAGTAAGTGGAGAATCTGCAGTAATTGTAGACATTCAAAAGTAAAAATAGGATTTAAACAGGTGTAGAGTTATCCCAAAGCCAGAAAAAAACAATACTGAGTTCTTGAATATGAATACTGAATTGTTCAACTTTATGACTTGCCTAATATCTTGTTAGAATATTCTAATATTTGGGAAAATAGTAATATTAATAAATTCTGCCTCCATAAAGGAGAAGAAGAAAAATCCAGTCATCTCTCAGCTAATATAAATCACGATCTGAAAGACAATGAATGAAGAAACTCGTTCTGTGTTAAGTATTCATTTGGTGGCAAGAAGAGTAGCAGAAACATTTGGCTTTTGATTTCATCAGTGGTAACAAGCTCCACTCCCTTATGCACAGGGGCATTGTTGCTGGACTTCATGGCAGTATGACTAAGACAAGCTCTGAGGTCTAAACATGAGCAATTAGTCACCAGTGGCAGCAAACATATTTGTGTTGCTGTTCTCACTGTCACTTCTGCAGTAGTTTTTAATGTCTGTCAGCACTTACACTGCAGCACTTTCCTGAATGTTCCCAACTATTGTTATGTCCTACAATATACTTTCAATAAACTTTTATGTTTAATCAGCTAGCATCATCAACTAATATGCTTTATTGATACAAATGAGTAGAAGAACTATAATTATTTTCCCCCAAATAGTAAACTTCATAGAAACAGAAGTTCTCATGGTTCTTAAGTTCAAATCCTGCTGCTGATAATCAATAGATAAGTAATTTAAGATAATGTCTTTCTCTCTCGATGCTTTAATTTCTTCATGAAAAGTGAGATAATAAATATCTCATGGGTTTATTATGATTTATTATGAAGTAATACTGATTACTCTTGAGAAGACTCTTGAGAGTCCCTTGGACTGCAAGGAGATCCAACCAGTCCATCTTAAAGGAAATTAGCCCTGTGTGTTCATTGGAAGGATTGGTGTTGAAGCCTAAACTCCAATACTTTGGCCACCTGATGCGAAGAGCTGACTCATTTGAAAAGACCCTGATGTTTGGAAAGATTGAAGGCAGGAGGAGAAGGGGATAACAGAAGTTGAGATGGTTAGATGGCATCACCGACTCAATGGACATGAGTTTGGGTAAATTCCGGGAGTTGGTGATGGACAGGGAAGCCTGGCATGGGGTCGCAAAGAGTTGGACATGACTGAGCAACTGAACTGAACTGAATACTAATTAATTGTTTAGCATGGTGACTGGGATATACAAAATAATCAAGATTAGTTAGCTGATAAGATAAAAATATAACTACAATAATAAATTATGCCAGTCAATATTGGATATCCATATGTACATATTTCCATATTCTGATTTTCACAAAAGCCATTATTATAAGATTATGGATTTAAATCAAACTTCTAAGAATTAGATTGTTTTATGCCTTTTTTCCTTGCAGTTATTTTAAAGTTTTTTATAAAATTCCCTTTTCTTCCAATTACCCTATCAAATATGAATCTCTTCTCTTTAGGACTTTCATAGTTTCTGTATTAAAATGGAAAAATTAAAGTCTCATAACAAAGCTTGGTAATATTTTAGGTCCAGCGAGAAAAAAAAATTTAAAAACTCAACTAAAACTCATTTCTAGATTTTCAGCTAAACTATTTATACATAAAAGTAAAATGGAGACTTGAGCATTTGATAACACACATGAATCTGAAACCTTAGAGACTTATCCATTGATTTTACAGCACTTAATTTCATATTTGTTTCATTATTTAAATAAAAGCTATTTTTAAATTTCTTATTTACATTTAGATTTTACTGGACAGAATCAAGAATCGAGTATAAAGTGTAATCTAATAGAAGGAGAAATATTGTGAAATCTGATTAGTTAGTTCTCTGTTCATATACACTATAAGCAGACATTTTAAGTAGATTCTGAAAATACATGGTTTTATTTATAAAATAGTTTTTTCTCCTTAAAATCTACTAAAATTTCTAAGATAATAACATCAGTTAACATTAGTCATAGATATATTTGTATTACTTGTTGATATCTCTATGTTTTGATGCTTGACCTAGGCAACTACTGCTAGTAAAACTCCCTTATTTAAGATAACTCAGTTAACAAATGTCAAAAACAGGCTTTCTCTTTCAAGGAAAATGTGCAAGCATAGCTTGCTCCATTTAAATAAGTATATGTAAGTGAGTGATGAATGTATTCCCTAAAGTATCATAACTAGAACATTTTATACTATAATTAAAAAAAACTTATCTACTATAGATTAATGAAACTGTAAGGTAAAGGAAATCAGTCTAGTTTTATAGAAAAAAATTAAAAATAGAGCTTTTAGATTATTGCTCATGGCAATAGCATAAGAATGATTATTCAAGGGCACCTACATATTGATGAAATATTTCCCCTAAGTATTATTACCTTCCAGGTCACCTGTCTTTTATGTTCTCTGTACTTCATTTCTTAGGTCATTTAATATTGACCTAATATTAGGTTGAATAATATTTATAATTCTTAAGAGTTGTTCCTCATATTAAGCTTCCTTTGTGCTAATATATTTTAATTCAAATAAAAGTGAATTATTTTAAACTTAAAAGTAGGAAACTATTGAGAAATTTCATAGCCTGTTCCTTTCTTCAACAGACAAAGTCCTTAACTTCATAGAACTCTATTACCTAATAAAATTCATTTTACCATTTAAACTCAAAAGTTCCTGCTCAGAATTTCTTAATTTTCTGACTGTACATTATTTTTCTTACTTTTATATTTAAAATTAAGCTTATTTCTATCATCTTCCCAAACTGTGAGCTATTAATAGGGAAAATCTGTATACTACTCATCCTTCTATACTTGACACAGTGGCAAGGGACATGCAAGGGACAATGTAAAACTTTAGAATAATAGGTGGAAAAATGAATAACTGGATAATAATATACTTGTAGGAAATAACCTGAAAGGTCATTTATGGGCAAAATATCAACAAAATCCACTACACTTAAAATCCAAACTATAATTTCACCCTTACATATAAATGAAACAAAGTGTATTTCAATTTCAGATTCTTCACATTTACTCAAGAGCTTTTTCTCTCCATTTTTTAATGTGAAAATTATGGTTTGGCTTTTGTAATATTGAAATGTGACCTCTGTACTATTGCAAGAAAAGATTTATGATATATGAGCTAGATTATTTTCTATTTTAAGTGTATTCTAGATAGCAACAGATGTATAAGCTCCTTTTATTCCATCAGGACACCATTTTATGACACTATTAATTCTTTTCTGAGTGAAAACAAAAATCAAAATCATTTTAATCCATATGTATAGACTGGAAAGATCTTTCAGAATTGGAAAAAGTATTAATATGTTTAGCATTTGTATATACACACACACAAAGCATATAGACTTTTATTTTTGTTAAATAAAGTGAGTCAAACACACACTTCTGTCAGTGAATGCATGGGTAATAAAAGCAAATTTATAAAGTGATTAATTTATTCCTAAACAACAGAATCAGTATTGTGAGTCACATTTTTTCATAAAATCAGCTTGAAAATTTTCAAAACTATCAGTGTATTTTTCCTTGAATTCTGGGGCTGTATTGTTTAAAGGGAGTATGGCAATCAAAACTTTTAGATTAAAAATGAAGAATTCTTACCAAGAACTATAAAAATCTCAGATTGATAGTAACCATCAAATGTTCCTATTTCTCCTCCCATTTTTTTTCTCAATGTACATATCTTCTGTATCAACCATAATGATAAGGACAGTCAACTCTAGCAAAGCAAAGGTTTTTATGGAATAATGCTAGGAACTCAAGAACTGATAGCAAACTAAAAGACCGGGCTTTGAAAACAGGTAAAAAAGCATAAATTAGTCAGGAAACATTACTATGTTTAATAGACACAGTAGGTTAAGACTTTGCCCTTAAAACTGTGGAAGTCTTGTACTGGGCCTTGGTGCCACATTTAGGAAAACCCCTTCACTTGCCATAAACAAACCCTAACCATTCATGCCTCCAATTCCATATTCAAAGTTTTTTGTGAGAGCCACTATCTGTCTCAACCTATGTCCCATGCCCAAAACTTTGGTCATCAGGGGTAGAAAAATCAAAGTTAGTCTTACTTTCACTATCATGATGAAAAGCAGTGTATCTCATAATAACACACAAATTGAAGAGCATTCCAAAACAATAAAGAAAGCCAAACTAGAAGCAATCAAAATAAACAAACTGAAAGTCTCATGGCCTTCTTCCATACTGTCTCATCTTTGCTTAAGATTTCGATTATTACTGAATAAATACTGAATTAGTGTCTCCACCTAAAACCTCATTCCTAAAAACCATCACAATACTGTAAATAATTATCTCCAATTAAAGTGTTAATTCATTTTTTAAAAAGAAAGAAAATAAATAAATAAAAACATATTTCTGGGCTTCAGATTCTTATATCCAAATGCTGATGGATATTTGTACTTATATATTTCACATACAACTGAAAAACTAAATATGATGAATACAATCAATCCTCATTGATCCCACGTCTCATTCCTCTCCTATAAAAAGGCTGCTCATTTCTTCACTCAAGAAAAAAATTCATTCTTCTAAATGCCAAAAACAGGGAGTTATCCTAAAAACTGTTCCCTCTCTTATCTTTCCACTATATGAAATCAACCATTTACCAAAATTGGCAATTTCTACATCATATTAGCAATCAGTTGCCACCACTTCATTCCAATTCAATTATGGAAAACTCCTGTTTCCTTTGCCTATAGTATCACTCCTCTCCCACACAATCAATGTGATTTTTCTAAAACTAAAATCAGACTTGTGAAATATCTTCTTATATGGTTTCAAAATTTTCCTGTGACTTTCATTATGGCTTACAAACTCATTTTCATAGTTGTTAACAGCCTGCAGTGAATTTGTCACATGCTTTGTTCTTCAAGTTCACCTCTCACTAATTTTTTAGCATCCTATAAACCAAATTTATAAAATCACACTGCATCTGTATTTTTAAAAGTCTGTTATAATATCTTAATAATAGGATATTAAGAAAAATAAATGAACAACTACATTTAATATGTTCATTAATTTTAAGAAAGATGTCATTTTTCAGAAATATTAAAATGTAAGAAAAATGTGTGCCTTGTATCCAAAAATTTTCAATATCTGGAACTCCATAAAACCTATATTTCCTGTAGCTTCCATGCCTTGGCATGAGGTACTCTGTCATCTAAAGTGTCAAATCACCATTGCTTCACCCTTTACCAGCCAACTTATAGTCATCTTTCAAAACTCTACTTAAAGTTATGTTTTCCTGAAGCCTTTTATTGACCTGCAATCTAGCAGCCTCCTCAATACCTTGGGATACTCTCTATAACAATATAATATCTTAATTTAGTACCTACTGATGCCTCTACCTACATAGTTATATGCTATGTTAGACCAACCAATGACCCCCGACCAATGACCCCAAAGATGTCAGTGCCCTAATACCCAAAGCCTACAATTTTACCTTATCTGGAAAAAGGACATTGTCAATATAATTAAATTAAGAAATTTGAAATGAGGAGATTATCCTGAATTACCAAGATAGGGCCAAAATAACCACAAGAGATCTGCTGGGGGGAAAAAAACAAAACAAAACAAAACTAAGAGCATCAAAGTAGTAGGAGATATGATAAGGGAAAAAAGGACATTAGAGGAAAGTGAGGAAGGGGATATAAACCAAAGATAAAGGAAAAGACAAGGAGATAGATCTTCCCTTGGAGATTTCATGGGAAAAAAAAATACCTCTTGCAAAATCCTTAATTTTAGACCATTGTCACTGATTTTTGAGTTTTGACCTCCAGAACTGAAACACAATAATTTTTTTTGTTATTATAAGCCACTAAGTTTGTGATAATTTGTTACATTACCATAAAAAAACTAATTTACATTGGTAATTTAGTTTGAAAATCTCTCTGACCATTAAATGCCTTGTTTAGTTGTTTAGTCATGTTTGACTCTTCATGACCCCATGGGCAACAGCATGCCTGTCATTCTTGTCCTTCATCTCCTGAAGCTTGCTCAAACTCATGTCTATTGAATCGGTGATGCCATCCAACCAACTTATTCTCTATAGTCCCCTTCTTCTGCCTTCAGTCTTTCCCACGCTGAGGGTCTTTTCTAAAGAGTCAGCTCTTCTCATCAGGTGTCCAAAGTATTGGAGCTTCAGCATCAGTCTTTCCAATGAATATTCAGGATTGATTTCCTTTAGGGTTGACTGGTTTGATTTCTTTGAGTTCCAAGGGACTCTCAAGAGTCTTCTCCAACACCACAGTTCCAAAAACATCAATTCTTTGGTGTTCAGCCTTGTTTATGGTCCACCTCTCACATCCATACATGACTACTAGAAAAGCCATAGTTTTGACTGTATGGACCTTTTTGGCAAAGTATTGTCTCTGCTTTCTAATGTGCTGTCTAGGTTTGCCATAGCTTTTCTTCCAAGGAGAAAATGACTAATTTCATGACTGCAGGCACCATCTGCAGTGATTTTGGAGCCCAAGAAAATAAAGCCTCTCACTGTTTCCATTGATTCACAGTCTATTTGCCATGAAGTGATGGGCCCAGATGCCACGATCTTAGTTTTTGGAATACTGAGCTTTAAGCCAGATTTTTCACTCTCATCTTTCACTTTCACCAAGAGGTTCTTTAGTACTTCTTTGCTTTTTGCCATAAGGGTGGTGTCACCTGCCTATCTGAGGTTATTGATATTTCTAACTAGCCATCTTGATTCCAGTTTGTGATTCATCCAACCCAGCATTTCACATGATGTACTCTGTATATAAGTTAAATAAGCAGTGACAATATACTTTCTTGAAGTACTCCTTTCCCAATTTGGAAATAGTGTGTTGTTCAATGTCTGGTTCTGTTTCTTCTTGGCCTGAATACAGATTTCTTAGGAGACAGGTAAGGTTACTTGGCAATCCCATCTCTTGAAGAATTTTTCACAGTTTGTTGTGATCCACAGAGTCAAAGGCTTTGGAGTAGTCAATGAAGCAGAAGTAGATTTTTTCTGGAACTCTCTTGCCTTTTTGCTGATCTAACAGATATTGGCAATTTGATTTCTGATTCCTCTACCTTTTCTAAATACAGCATGAACAACTGGAAGTTCTCAGTTCACATACTGTTGAAGCCTAGCTTGGAGAATTTTGAGCATCACTTTGCTAGCATGTGAAATGAGGGTAATTGTGGCATTATTAGCAACCTCCCCTCCCCCTCCCACTGAACAAATGACCCACAAACTGGAGAACAATTATAGCAAAGAAGTTCTCACACTGTTGCAAAAGTTCTAGAACCCACAACAAATTTCTCAATCAGGAGATTTGGCAAAGGGACTGAGAACCACAGGGAATTTGATTTGTAGGCCAGTGGGATTTGATTACAGAACTTCCATGGGACTGGAGAAACAAACTCTTGGAGGGCACAAACCAAACCTTGTGTACACAAAGACCCAGGAGAAAGGAGCAGTGACCCCACAAAAGACTGAGACAGACTTTCCTGTGAGTGTCCAGGAGTCTCCAGTTGAGGCATGGGTCCATAGTCAGGGGCATTGCATATAACAATGCTGACATATGACATAACAATGCCCATTTGAAGGAGGTTGCCATTACTGCCATTACCCCTACCACAGTTTGACTTTAGGCACACTACAAGGAAGGAACACAACCCCAACCATCAGCAGAAAATTAAATGCCTTCATGAAAACATTCATGTATATATCCCTGTATCCCTACATTTAATAGGACAGCTAGCATATTATAGTAAATGATGTGTTTTTAAATGAATGAATGATTTAATATTGTGAATAAAGAGCCACAGATAAATTCTCTGGTTTAAGGAAACTTTGGACTTCCAAATTATTTCAACAAAGTCAGTGGTTCTACATGGTCTCTACATATTTAATTTGCAGTGAAAATTTTATGACTAACGACTTTCCTAAGATTGTTAATATTTGATGTAAAATATGAATTAGGACTATAATCATTGTCTCTGGAATTTTCCTACTTGATATTTGTCATAGACTGTGCTCTCCAGAAGCAGAAACTGAGTTTGTGATACATGAGGCATATTAGGGATCCCTACATCTGAAGAGGGATGTCAGAAAGAGGTATCAGTCTAAGAAAGAAGTCACATTGAGATACAGGCCTAAAAAAACCTCAGGAAAATTAAAGAGTGCATTGTCTATGGGAGTGTCATATATAAGATCAAAATGGTAAAATCTGTATCCTCTCTCATTTGTTTACAAAATGGAGCTGCTCAGGGAAGTGCATGACCTGGAGCAACTTGATATTCTGTGATTGAGGAAGACACAGAAGAAGGTTCAAGGGCATTAGCTTGCAGCAAAGTGAAAAAGTTAAAATGTTCAGTCATGTTTGATTCCTTGCAATGCCATCGACCCACCACGCCCCTCTGTTCATGGAATTCCTGCCTTTAATTGGAATGTTAACATAAAATCCTAATTTCTACTACTGTATGCATATATTGCAAGTTTCCATAGTCCCAAATAGTGAAGAGTAACTAAGACTCCCCAGTATGCTGCTATTTTCTTTCTTCACAGTGTATGCATAAGTGCTTCATTTGGGTTGAAATATAGTTAATATTTCATTTAAAAAATGGAAAGATAGGTAAGATATTGAACATTGGTGGATGTATTGGGAAACTCACTAGAATTATGAGCAATTTTGATATATGAATAGACTTATGGTACTTTGTCTTTGGTAGAACTGGAGGGATACAAGGCTCCTGGCACGTGGTAAAATAGACTATGATAAAGAAAGTACAACTTTCATGTGATGTTTAATAAGAAACAAATAAACATAGATACATGTAATAAAATAGTTTTTAAATTGTTTCCAGTAAATGCCTAGAATCTTAATGTAGCCTAAATAAAGAAAAAGTAATCAAGTAATGCGAGTAATGCTTTTGAGCTGTAGTGTTCGAGACTCCTGAGAGTCCCTTGGACAGGAAGGAGATCAAACCGATCAATTCCAAAGGAAATCAGTCCTGAATATTCATTAGAAGCACCTATGCTGAAACTGAAGCTCCAATACTTTGACCACCTGATGCAAAGAGTTGACACATTAGAAAAGATGTGGATGGCTAGAAAAAGATATTTCATGCAAATGGAGACCAAAAGAAAGCAGGAGCAACAGTACTCATATCAGATAAAACAGACTTTGAAATAAAGGCTGTGAAAAGAGCCCAAGAAGGATATTACATAATGATCAAAGGATCAATCCAAGAAGAAGATATGACAATTATAAATATAGATGTACTCAATATAGGAGCACCTCAATACCTAAGGCAAATGCTAACAAGTAAGAAAGAGGAAATTAAGAGTAGCACAATAATAGTGGGAGACTTTAATACCCCATTCACACCTATGGATAGATCAACTAAACAGATTATTAGCAAGGAAACACAAACTTTAAATGATACAATGGACCAGCTAGACCTAGTTGATATCTATAGGACATTTAACCCCAAAACAATGAATTTCACCTTTTTATCAAGGGCACACAAAACATTCTCCAGGATAGATCACATCCTGGGACATAAATCTAGCCTTGGTAAATGGGAAAAAAAATGAATTGATCTTTTCTGATCACAGTGTGGTAAGATTAGATGTCAACTACAGGGAAAAAAGCTATTAAAAATGCAAACATATAGAGGCTAAATAACACACTTTGGAATAACCCACAACTCACAGAAGAAACCAAATTTAAATGAAAAATGCATAGAAACAAGTAATAATGAAAACATGACCCCCAAAACCTATGGGATTCAGTAAAAGCAGGGCTAAGGGGAAGGTTCATAGCAATACAAGCTTATCTCAAGAAACAAGAGAAAAATTCAAATAAATAATGTAACTTTGTATCTAAATAAACTAGAAAAAGAAGAAATGAAGAACCCCAAAGTTAGTAGAATGAAAGAAATCATAAAAATTAGGGCAGAAATAAATGCTGCTGCTCCTGTTAATAAGTCACTTCAGTCGTGTCTGACTCTGTGTGACCCCATAGATGGCAGCCCACCAGGCTCCTCTGTCCCTGGGATTCTTCAGGCAAGAATACTGGAGTGGGTTTCCATTTCCTTCTCCAAGAAATAAATGAAAAAGAAACAAAGGAGACTATAGCAAAAATCAACGAAACTAAAAGCTGGCTCTTTGAGAAGATAAATAAACAAACCGTTAGCCAGAGTCATCAAGAAAAATGGAGAAAAATCAAATCAACAAAATTAGAAATTAAAACGGAGAAATCATAACAGACAACATAGAAATACAAAGTATAATAAGAGACTATGATCAGCAACTATCAGGGGATTCCAACTAGTCCATCCTAAAGGAGATCAGTCCAGGGTGTTCATTGGAAGGACTGATGTTGAAGTTGAAATTCCAATATTGTGGCCACCTGATGCAAAGAGCTGACCCATTGGAAAAGACCCTGATATTGGGAAAGATTGAGGGCAGGAGGAGAAGGGGATGACAGAGGATAAGATGGTTGGATGGCATCACCAACTCGACGGACATGGGCTTGGGTGGACTCTGGGACTTGGTGATGGACCAGAGGGCCGGCGTGCTGCAATTCATGGAGTCACAAAGAGTTGGACACGACTGAGTGACTGAATTGAACTGATATGACAATAAAATGGACAACTTGGAAGAAATGGACAAATACTTAGAAAAGTATAACCCTCCAAAACTGAACCAGAAAGAAATAGAAAATCTTAGCAGACCCATCACAAGCATGGAAATCGAAATTATAATAAAAAATCTTCCAACAAATATAAGCCCAGGACCAGATGGCTTCACAGGTGAATCCTACCAAAAATTTTGAGAAGAGCTAACACCTATCTTACTCAAATTATTCCAGAAAATTGTAGAGGAAGGTAAATTTCCAAACTCATTCTATGCAACCACCATCAACCTATTACCAAAACCAGACAAAGATACCATAAAAGAAGAATACTACAGGCCAATATCACTGATGAACATAAATGCAAAAATCCTCAACAAAATTCTAGCAAACAAAATCCAACAACGTATTAAAAAGATCATGACCAAGTGGGCTTTATCTCAGGGATGCAAGGATTCTTCAGTGTTCACAAATCAATCAATGTGATACACCACATTAACAAATTGAAAGAAAAAAAGCCATATGATTCTCTTGATACATGCAGAGAAAGCCTTTGACAAAATTCAATATCCATTTATGACAAAAAACCCTCCAGAAAGCAGCAGAGGAAGAACATACCTCGACATAATAAAAGCCATATATGATAAACCCAAAGCAAACATTATCCTCAATGGTGAAAAATTGAAAGCATTTCCCCTAAAGTCAGGAGCAAGTCAAAGATGCTCACTCTCATCACTGCTATTCAACATAGTTTTGGAAGTTTTAGCCACAGCAATCAGAGAAGAATAAAAAATAAAAGGAATCCAGAATGGAAAAGAAGATGTAAAACTCTTACAGTTTGCAGATGACATGATCCTCTACATAGAAAACCTTACAGACACTACCAGAAAATTACTAGAACTAATCAATGAATATAGTAAAGTTTCAGGATATAAAATTAATACACAGAAATCCCTTGCATTCCTATACACTAACAATGAGAAAACAGAAAGAGAAATTAAGGAAATATTTCCATTCACCATTGCAATGAAAATAATAAAATACTTAGGAATAAATCTACCTAAAGAAACAAAAGAGCTATATACAGAAAACTATAAAACACTAATGAAATAAATCAGAGATGACAGAAATATGTGGAGAAATATACCATGTTAATGGATTGGAAGAATCAATATAGTAAAAATAAGTATACTATCCAAAGCAATCTAAAGAGTCAATGCAATCCCTATCAAGCTACCAATGCTATTTTGCACAGAACTAGGACAAATAATTTCACAATTTGTATGTAAATACAAAAAGAAACCTCAAATAGCCAAAGCAATCTTAAGAAAGAAAAATGGAATTGGAAGAATCAACCTGCCTGACTTCAGACAGACAGACAAAGCTACATTCATCAAGACAGCACGATACTGGCACAAAGACAGAAATATAGATCAATGAAACAAAATAGAAAGCCCACAGATAAATCCATGCACCTATGGACACCTCATCTTTGACAAGGGAGGCAAGAGTATATAATGGAGAAAAGACAATCTCTTTAACAAGTCGTGCTGGGGAAACTGGTGAGCCGCTTGTAAAAGAATGAAACTAGAACACTTTCTAACACCATACACAAAAATAAATACAAAATGAATTAAAGGTCTAAATGTAATGCCATAAACTGTAGAACTCCTAGAGGAAAACATAGGCAAAACACTCTGACATAAATCACAGCAGGATCCTCTATGACCCACCTCCCAGAGTAATGGAACTAAAAGCAAAAATAAACAAATGGGACCTAATTAAACTTAAAAGCTCTTGCACAATGAAGGAAACTATAAGCAAGGTGAAAAGACAGCCTGCAGAATGGGACAAAATAATAGCAAATGAAGCAACTGACAAAGAATCAATCTCAAAAATGTACAAGCAGCACATGCAACTCAATTCCAGAAAAATAAATGACCCAATCAAAAAATGGGACAAAGCACTAAACAGACATCTCTCCAAAGAAGATATACAGATGGCTAACAAACACATGAAAAAATTCTCAATATCTCTCATTATCAGAGAAATGAAAATCAAAACCACAATGAGGTACAATCTCAAGTTGGTAAGAATGGCTGCTATCAAAAAGTCTACAAACAATAAATGCTGGAGAGGATGTGGAGAAAAGGGAGCCCTCTTACAATGTTGGTGGGAATACAAACTAGTACAGCCACTATGGAGAACAGTGTGGAGATACCTTAAAAACTGGAAATAGAATTCCCATACAACCCAGCAATCCCTATGCTGGGCATACACACTGAGGAAATCAGAATTGAAAGAGACACGTGTACTCCAATGTTCATCGCAGCATTGTTTACAATAACTAGGACATGGAAGCAACCTAGATGTCCATCGGCAGATGAATGGATATGAAAACTCTGGTACATATACACAATGAAATATTTTAAGCCATTAAAAATAATGCATTTTAATCAGTTCTAATGAGGTGGATGAAACTGGATCCTATCATACAGAGTGAAGTAAGTCAGAAAGAAAAGCACCAATACAGTATATTAACACATTTATTTGGAATTTAGAAAGATGGTAACGATGATCCTATATGTGAGACAGTGAAAGAGACACAGATGTAAAGAACAGACTTTTGGACTCTGTGGGGAAAGGCAAGCATGCTATGATTTGAGAGAATAACATTGAAACATGTATATTACCATATGTGAAATAGATTGCCAGTCCAGGTTCAATACATGAGACATGGTGCTTAGGGCCAATACCCTGGGATGACTCTGAGGGATGGGATGGGGAGTGCGGTGGGAGGGTGTTCCAGATGGTGGACACATGTATACCCATGACTGATTCATGTCAATGTACGGCAAAAGTGACTACAATATTGTAAAGTAATTAGCCTTCAATTAAAATAAATAAATTATTTTTTTTTTTAAAAGAAAAGGCCCTGATGTAGGGAAAAACTAAAGGCAGGAGGAAAAGGGGATAACAGAGGAAAAGACGGTTGGATGGTATCACTGATTCGATGGAAACAAGTTTGAGCAAGCTCCAGGGATGGTGAAGGACAGGAAAGCCTGACGTACTGTAGTCCATGGGTTCACACAGTTGGACATAAATGAGTGACTGAACACCAACAAAAATAAAGTAAAGATTATTAATGGTAAAGGGTAACAAAGTCATTTTGATACTGCAAAAAATAAATTTATGTTCAGTTCAGTTCAGATCAGATCAGTTACTCAGTCGTGTCTGACTCTTTGCGACCCCATGAATCGCAGCACGCCAGACCTCCCTGTCCATCACAAACTCCCAGAGTTTACTCAGACTCATGTCCATCGAGTCGGTGATGCCATCCATCCATCTCATCCTCTGTCGTCCCCTTCTCCTCCTGCCCCCAATCCCTCCCAGCATCAGGGTCTTCTACAATGAATCAGCTCTTCCACATGAGGTGGCCAAAGTATTTTCAGCTTCAGCGTCAGTCCTTCCAGTGAACACCCAGGAGTACCTCAATGTAAATTAATAAAACAGATGATGTTTGTTCAAATAATTGCCAAAATTTAGAACTTTATTAAATTATAATATCAAAAATATCTGATTGCAAGGATGATAGTACCTGGTGTAGAAAACTGAATAGATCAGTTGAAAACCAGCAAAAAAATTAAAAATGGCCAAAATATGTAGTCTTGAAAGCATACTATTGTTGTCAATTAAAATTTTCAACATGTCTATAATTATGCATATTTAAAGTATGTTCTCCATTTGATGGAATATACAAAAAGTAATCATAAAATATTTTCAAAATAAAATCTATTCAAAACAAGAGAGAGATCTCAATGTACATCTCAATGTGATACAATCATCATTTTTAGCTCAAAAGTGTTCGTTACGTAGTTAGTAACATTAACTTCACTCACACACACACACACACACACACTTCAGCCTAGATCATAATTAGATATAAATAACTTTAGATGTAATGTCACCTGTTTTTAACACTCCTACTCCTGTATAATATAGTACTTTTTTATGTTGTCTTGACCTAGTTTTGTGGTTTTTTACTAGGTACCAATCAGTTCCCCTTCTTGAACAGATAATTAACTACTTTGCTTTTATGCTCTGACACTGGGGGCAACTATATGTCTGCCCTTATCACCCTTGGCCCAGTTATCACAAAATTAAGGACAGCCTTTATACCCCAGAGCCCAGAAAATTATTCAAACTAGCCAACCCACAAGGAGTCCTCAACACTTAGCTAAACTTACTTACCAAGCTGCCTCTTACAGCTCCACCTACTTGTTACTGATAACACAAAGTACTCGGGAAAATCTGGGCATATAGCCTCTGCAAAAAATCACATGCTGATAGATTTAACACAATATCTCATTAACTTTATAATTAAAATTATACTAATGTCAATCAATAGTTAAAGCCTTTTAAAATTTTGGCAATGTGTTTCTGCATTCATTTTTAGAAAGAGAAAGGATAAAGTACATAATAGTTTATTATATTCAAAATACTAAGCTAGTTTCAAGCATAAAATCCCATATAGAACATCAAAGACAACAAATCTATTAAATAAGTCAGAATATAAAGTCACAGCTTCCTAAGCCTTTAGAAACTGTGTGGATCCCCTCTCAACTGGAAGTGACTAACTCTAGGTCATAGCATTCTGCTGACAGTTTAGTTCTTACATGACACTAGTGATTAAACATTATCCATAATTTTTTTTCATTTCGTTAAACTGAGTCAAAATTTTCAAGGCAAATAAAAGATTCATTTGTCACAAATATTCATAGAGCTGTCCTCAAATGATATCATGAGATTAGATTCCTTCAAACTGAAATCGCAAAGAATGTATTCAAAATCTCAATACAATTTGTCAAAAATTAAAATTAGCATCTTATTCATCTTTCAAATAATGATAGAAAAAACTGTCTATGGCCATACTCTTGCCAAATTTTCTCTTCCAAACATGCACATAATAATAATAATCACAAAATAACTTTCCTGTTTTAGAACTTAATTCTTTCCTACTGTGAGGTAAAGTAAAGCAAAGAAAGGAGCCTCCTACCCTTTATATGATTTCATAAGATTCTATTTTCTTCAAAGAAATAAGGTAATAAGAATCATGAAAAACCCAAAGCATAAGTTGATAAGATTAGAAATAAAAGCTGTGTATAAATAAATGACCCTTTCAAGTCTTTCAGGCTGATAAATGATTGAAATTTTCCTTTGCAACTTCATGAGAAAAATTTAAGGAGCCAACATCATCATTCTAGGTTCAATACAATTCTACATCCTGGAAAACCAAAATAGAGCTGAGAAAAGCCATCTTCAGTCCAAATGCTACTTAGAATTGATGCATTCATTCTGTATTACAGTTCTTTCATTGAATGCCTATTACATATTCCATGTGCTGCGCTAAGCATTGCTCGATGATACAGTCAAGGAATAAAACATGCATGGTCTAACTACTGATTGGACTTCCCTGGTGGCTCAGGCAGTAAGAAATCTGCCTGCCATGTGGGAGACCTGGGTTCGATCCCTGGGTTGGGAAGATCCCCTGGAGGAGGGCATGGCAACCCACTCCAGTATTCTTGCCTGCAGAATCCCCGCAGACAGGAGCCTGGAGGACTATAGTCCATGGGGTCACAAAGAGTCAGACACTCTAAGTGACTGGGCCCAGCACAAATGCTAATTAATTCAACAAGAATTTATTTAACAAGGCACTTTTTGGTTGAACAAAGTAAACAATCTTTGTGTATTTTATATTTCAGTGGAGGAGGGGAAGATAGAGAAAAATTATGTTATGGAATGATAAACACTATGAAGAATATTGAAGCAAAGTGATGAATCAGAGTTCCTTTATGCCTTCACTATTTTAACAGTTATTAAACATGTACTATAAAAAAGGTTACTTTTCAGGCAAGTGACACCCATCAATTAAAAATAACAAAAGCCAAATGCGAAAGCCCTCGCTAAATTATGTTGTAAGGACAAAAATCAATAATGATAAGTAAGCAAATAATACATGACATTAAAAGGTAAAGTGTTTTACAGTAAGTTCCTTAGATGCAACACAAGAGGAAAGATGTTGACCTGGTTAACAAATGGTGGTTGTTCAGTCTCTAAGTTGTGTCTGACTCTTTTGACCCCAAAGGCTGTAGGCTGCCAGGCTCCTCTAAGAATCCTCAAGAATCCTTGGGATTCTTCCAAGGCAAGAATACTGGAGTGGGTTGCCATTTCCTTCTCCAGAAGATTAAAAATTAGAAAGTCCAAAAACATCCTGGTGCAAGCTTAAAATAGACCTGAAAATGCCACATTTCAGCTCCACTCAATTTTGGCCCTAGAGTCAGTAGCAATTCCTCTCAATGGGCCGAGCTATGAGAAGTGAACCAAATCATTCACTTCTCATGGAAGGAAAGGTAGCAAGAGGTAAAGATATATAATGAGTCCCCAATTGTGCTAGTGATCTAGCCCATTGGTCATGGATCTTATATAAAAAAAAGGCTATTAAATCAGGGCTAAGAAGTTCTGGGAAGAAGTATGTGGATGATCACATGGGAATGGGCACAAAGAAAGTAAATACATATAATTAATGGTAATTTCCATCAAAGATAATTCATGAATGATCTCTTGAACAAGACAGACAGGATTATTCAAGTGCTTACATAATGGGCCCAAGACCAGAGTGGTCATAGTGGAAGTGAATAAGGCTATGTATGGCTCTAAAAAGATGGATTTGTCCTCACTGAGACTGATCTACTACTGCTGTATGTCAAGACTGTTGCAGACTCTTCCACCTAGCACCATTTCTTGGGAAGTTTAACAAGTCACTTGGTAACAGGTCAGTTAAATATGAGCCCTTCTGCCATGGAGAAAACAGTGATTATCCCTTTCCAGGTGCATAAAAAAGAAACATGGCACACTGGACACCCACAGTGCACTGATCAACACAACCATCTAAGGACTTAGAAAATATCATTGCCTCAGATCACAAAAGAGGCATGATGATGAATTAATGATCATAAGATGAACAGGCCTTACTAAGTACTTTCTATTAAATGATGGGATGAAGGCTTCATTTAGGAGCCAGCTCAGATACGAAATATAAAGTTAATTCCTCCAGTATACAGTATGTGTACTGAATCAACAACTGATTATTGAGTCCAGGAAGCAAGAAGGAAAAGTAGGATTGCCTTTTCACTATTATTCTCACTTTAAAAGTTACTCACTTTTAAATTTTGTGCTTCCCATCCCATCTTAGACTTTGTCAACTTAGAAATTTTACTTTCCAAGTGAAGAAAGTGAGGTAAGACTATGTTGAGCTTCTAATTCTGATGAAACTGGAATATAATGGTGGGCACAGTGACAGTCATTAGTAGATATAGCTGATATTATACAATAAGATCAAGATGACTCTTACACTACCTCCCTTGTTATGTCTGTAGCTCAGTGATTTATTGGAATATCTCTTGGAATTTTTGTAACCAATAATAATGATAACTGAAAATGTCAATTGTATAAAACACAATCCCATAAGACCAAAGTAATTTAGAAAGTACAACCTTTAAAGATCAAGGTCTGGGTCACCTTATTCAGAAAGAACCCACAATATAGCTGAAGGTGAACAGGTGGAGTTTCTTATGATAACACCTTTTAAAGTTTGTGTATTGGTTGGTTGGTTTGTTTAAGGCTATAGCAACTAGCAATAAAATTTTGAGATTAGGCTTTCATCATTATTCTCAGGGAAGAATTAAAATGAGCATTGAATATCTTAGCAGATTATAAGCAGACCTGAATTTCACAAGGGATAAACTGTACTAAGTTCAGACAATGCATTAGGCTCTCTCTTCTCTCTAGCCTTGCTTTCTTAGTGGAGTGACAGCTCATGCCTGGTAATGTTACCATTCTGTGTTCCCCTCCAAAAGACTGAGGGGCTTGTTGGATATGCACTATCAGTGCCTTACTTCTAACCTACACTGAGACCTAGATTAACCTAACCTAACCTTGTTTTTCTCCCACTGGGTTTCTTGTTGTTGTTGAAGTGTTGCTCAGGTTCCTCAGCAACCACTATACATTCAAGTAGGTTAACACTCACTGGGATTAAGGTGGGAAACATGTTATACAGATAATAAAATTTTTCTCCAGCATTACCCAAGACAAACAGGCTGAAGAATGAACCTCTCTGAAGACATCTGACAAAACAGAGAAATTGCTTGCCCTGGAATTATAACCTGCTCAAAAATGCAATTCATTATATTTGATTTGCCTACTTCACTGACTCACTGTCATACCACCTCCCTTATGCATCTACCAAATTTGCATTAACCAATAAAGTCTTTACTTCATGAATTATGTGTCAGGTCAGCTTTTTAGGGAACACTGATCAAGATAACATATAACAATATATTTGTCCATATTTACCACCACCTGTTAGTTTCTCAGTCATATCCAACTCTTTACAATCTCATAGGCTACAGCCCACCAAGCTCCTCTATCCATGGAATGTTCTAGGCATGCATACCAAGTGAGTAGAAGACATTCCCTTCTCCAGGCTATCTTCCCAACCCGGGGATTGAACCTTAGTCTCCTGCATTGAGGTCAGGTTACCATCAGTTATGGAAGCCAAAATTATGTTACTAACTACAAGAAGATTAGAATTCACAAGCCTAAAGAAAGCATAATGTCCATTTATGTATTACTCTGTGCAGCATGAATTATAATATAAAAAGCTGATTGCTCTTCAAACTTAAATTTACTAATTTTTGCTTCCAAGTTTTCTTGTTTATTTATAAAATTGAATACCATGTTGTTAATGTTGACTCTCTTAGCAAAAAAAAAAAAAAATTCTCAACTAGTTAAATGGTTCTACTTCATGTTTTACATGCACCATTATTTATGTGTATCACAAGTTAATTTAAGGAGCTCTTAGAAGTTTACTTCATAAAAAGTAAAATATTTGTCATCACTGTGAATGTTATTTCAAATACAGGTAAAAACCTAAGCATAACATTATTTCTTTCTGTGTTAATAATACAAAAGCACATTTTGATAGAGCACTCATGGTAACAGAACTGTTTTTACTAAGTTCCTAAATTAAGACACCATAATTGGTTGTGATATACACATAATTCAAAATTGCATCCTCAAACAGTTGTAGTTGTGAAAATACACAAATATTTTATTCTATATATTATTCTGTATATTTTACTCACAGTAAACACAATAAAACAAAATAATTTTTATGACAAGCCTGATGCTTCTTTCTCTTCTCAGAAAGAAAAAAAAATGTTTGAAATGACAGTATATGCCTTTTCTTGCTGTACATTAACAGCTGGATTTTTTAACATATGAAATTTTGAAGAACCAACTTTAAATATACTTAACTGTAGTTTACTGATACTGAATTTATAATAAAGGCTTCTGATTTTTATTCACTTCTCAAAATTAATTGAATGTCTTCAATCAAAACATACAAGTGAAGTTTCAGAAAATTTATCTTTGGAAGTTTATAAACTTATCAAATGGAAAATATTGAAAACATAGTTTACAGATAGGAAAACATTAAAATCCCTACAAATGTAAATGAAAAATCAAACAAAAGAAATGAGTATAAATGGAGAACAAAATTTAGGCCTGAAATTTTGTAAAGTTTGCTTTGGACTATCTCCATCTATGAGAAAAATCATTGACATTATATCAGAGTCAGATATCACTACTAGAATTGATTTAAAGTATTAAAATATGTACTAAATTAACTTTCTCCTCATGCTTCTATTAATCTCTGAATAACAAACATAAATAAGTTTTTGTTGTTAATATTCATATATATATATGTGATACTTTTATTTTTAGAAAGAATTATAGCTTAGAAAATAATTTCTGAATAGGATTAGTTTTAGATTCAACAATAAGGCAAAATTGATTTTTGTCAATTAACAAATATTTCAAAAACTATAAACTTCTAGTTGTTTTAATACCTCTTATCATTCTTAAGGTATATATTTTCGAACCTTGAATTGTATGGTCACCAGAATTCTAAAGCAGAAAAAATAATCATATAAGAATATACAAATAAATATAAGAAAAACTATCAAGTGATCATAAGCCCTTTCAAGGGAAAGGAGAGAAAATTGACAAGAGACTTGTCAGCTCTTGAATAATTTTTCATTTGTTTGTTTAATTTTAACTGTGGCAGAAAGTATGGAAAGATTTTGAGGGGCAGAATAACACAATCAAATTTATGTTGAGAAATTTTCTTCTAGTTGCTATATGGAAAAGAAAGTGCAGAGATTAAAGAAGTGGGGAGAACAATTACACAAAAAGTGGTGAACATAAAACTATTAAAAATCAAGACAGGAAAAGAACTTAGCATGTTAGAATGTTCTCTACATACTAAACACCGTGCTGGATATTTAAATAAACTAAATACATTTAAAGTTTCAAATGCATATAAATTAGTCAAGCATACATGAAGTTAGCCCACAAATACACAGTTGAAAATAAGGGCTATCTAAAATTTTCAAAAATACTCTTACAATGATGAAGGTTCAGTTCAAAAATTAATGAAATGATATTATCTCAATATGCATATGCAGATATGAATAAAAGTGGTTATATTCAACAACAGCATAAGCAAAAGACTATTATGATAAGTTCTATTATCTGAATTAATGAGTGACTCACCTCACATTGAGTCCCAATGTATCTCAGTCCAACTATATCATAGAGCTCTTTGAATTAATTCATTATAACTAATTCTGTATATTTTATGATAACTAATTCTGTATATTTTAACAAGACATGAAAATTGCAAATAAATCAACGTATGTTTTCTGTGGAGTCAGAAATCAAGAAGAAAAACACTTGCATATTTAGTATATTCCCAAATTTCATTTTTTAAAAATATTTTCCAGTGATTCATCATATATGTATTTAACAGTGGATAAGATATTTAAATGTTTCAGTGATATAAATCCACAAATTTTTTTCTCCAGTTAAGGTTCCTCAAATTTCTTGTTTCATAGAGATAGTGTTTAATAAAATTACATATGAAATGACCACATGGATAAGATCTATGAGGTCCTAACTTGCTGAGTATCTACATTTGCTTAATGTATTACTCTCTACCTATGTGAGATGAATACAGATAGTCCCTTAAAAGGAAACTAGCTTGCCTTGAAAATAAATTTATGTGAAATTTCTTCAAATCATTCTTGGAGATAGAACCTGGAAGCAAAACATATTACAATGCCAAATGTGTTTCTCAAGAGCCCAAATAAATTAAACCTTCAGCAGGGAAGCTACATAAAGGCTAGGCTGCAAAAGTCATGTTCTGCCGCTAGATTTGAAGCACTGCTTATAGTTACACAAAATTGTGTTGACCTATCATTTTATTTTATTATTCTCTGCTAATTACTCTAAAACTACTAAACTTTTTGAAGTGTTTTTATTTTTCTACTAAACATAAGTAATTAAAAGTAACCATCATTGAAATCATCATTACCACATTCTTAGCTATTACTGTACATAAACAAATCTTTTATTCACCCCAACTAGAGGAAATTGCAGACACAAGTTATGGCATAGGGCAAAGAAGGAGCTGCCTAATTGGGGGAAAAAAAAAAAAAGTGTTTTCGAGGGTCCAAATAAATAGTTCTAAAAGAATTCTCATACAGTATATGGCTTTTAAAACTCCAAACTGAATGCCAAAGTATACCGGGGCATCACAATGAACTAACAACGAGGGCACTGTGGAATACTTTAAAATTTTGGAGAAAACAGAGTGACACCTATTGGACATCATGCAAATTACAACCATTAACTTCTTTGAATCCAGGTAGCTCAGATGGTAAAGAATCTGCCTTCAGTGCAGGAAACCAGGGTTCAATTCCTTGGTCAGGAAGATCCCCTGGAGAAGGGAATGGCCACCCACTCCAGCATTTTAGCCTGGAGAATTCCTTGGACAGAGGAGTCTGGAAGGCTATAGTCTATGGGGTGACAAAGAGTCAGACACAACTTAGCAGCTAACATACATACTTAATAAATAGAATTACTGGCTTTTGGTTTTGTTTGTATTTTATTTTCATCAAAGGAAAAGAAATACTAAGACACTAAAGGTGTCAAGACATGAGAGATTTTGGGAACCACAGTTTTATACTGATTTCAGGAAAGTGTGCAATGGAAACTTCAAAAAGGCCAGTAGCATGCCAGGATCAATTACAAAAAAGAGCTACAGTTACATTTTAAAACACAGGTCCCTTCTACTAGATGTACCAATGTCTCTTACTGAACTCTTAATATGGGCAATACCAAAATAAAATAACAGACAAGGATTACTAGCAAGTATTAAGAAAGGAAAAAGCAGTCTCAATCTAGGTAGCCAAATATGCATAATTAAGTTCTTTCTGTTTCTTGGAATCTTAAATTTATTGGGTAGTAGCTGGTATTGTCTAAATTATCCATTCAGATATTTAAACATGCAGGTCTCACAAATAAGGAAAAGACCACAGAAGAAGATGGAGATTAATAAATGTTCATTTGACTATGCATATATCTTTTAAAGGAGGATTAGGACAGCCTCTGCATCACCAAATTTTAAGGCAGGATCTTTCTTAATATGAGATAATTTAAACTGTATTTATTTCAAACATCAGAGTATATACACACAAAATGTCTAATAGAATTTAAAGTAGAAAAGTAGATTCTTACTTCCAAAAGTGATGTAGCATAAAGTTTACTGTCAATCAAACATTATTTCAGAACCAAATGAACATTTCATTACTACTAAGAAATAATAATTACACAATGACCCAATACACATTTTTCAAGTGCCTATGGGACAATCTCCAGGATAAGCCACATGCTAGGCCACAAAACAAGTCTAAATAAATTTAATAAACCTGAAATAATATGAAGAATCTCTTCTGACCACATGTTACAAGACTAGAAATCAACTGAAAAGGAAAAAAATGCCCAAAACACAGACAGATGGAGGCTAAACTATATGCAACTAAGCAACCATGAGATCACTGAAGAAATTTAAAAGTAAATTTAAAAATCTCTTCGGGCTAATAAATATGAAAACAGAATTATCTAAAATCCATGGGACACAATAAAAGCAGTTGTAAGAGGGAAGTTTATAGCCTGCCTCAGGAAATAAGAAAAATCTCAAATTAACAACCTTATCTTACACCTAAAGGAACAGAAATAATAATAAACAAAACCCAAAGTAAGCAGAAGGAAAGAAATCATAAAGATCAATGCAGAAATAAAGGAAATAAAGGCTAAATAAAATGACAGAAATCAACTTCTGATTCTTTGAAAGGATTTTTTAAAAGATTGGTTGCTCTTTACACATACTCATGAATAAAAAAGAGAGAAGGTCCATGTTAATATAATCAGAAAGAGAAAGTTACAACCGCCACTGCAGAAATATGAAAAATCATAAAGGATTACTATTAATAAAAAAATTATATACAAAAAAATGGACATG
The DNA here is from genome assembly GCF_023699985.2 of Odocoileus virginianus. Taxonomy (NCBI): domain Eukaryota; kingdom Metazoa; phylum Chordata; class Mammalia; order Artiodactyla; family Cervidae; genus Odocoileus; species Odocoileus virginianus. Next base: position 2,189,878 of record NC_069703.1, on the reverse strand, counting down.
CTAAAGAAAAGGGTAAATTCCTAGAAATATGCAATGTCTCAAGAGTGAAACAGAAGGAAATAGAAAATATTAATAGATCTATTACCAGTAATAGAATTGAATCAGTTAAAAAACAAACTCCTAAGGCTATACTTTCAGGGATCATTTCTATATTTCCTTACTAGAGAAGTTTATCTGAATAACATATAGATGTGTAGGGAACCAGAAACCACAAGGAGGAAGTGCAGCATAAAACAAAAACAAAAACCAAAAAAAATAAACTGCAAAAACAAACAAAAATGACTCCTGACAAACGAAAGTCTAGGACCACATGGCTTCATGAGTGAATTTTAGCAAACATTTAAAGAAAAGTTAACATCTATTCAACTAAAAATATTCTAAAATTTGCTAAAGAGGGACCTCCTTCAAACTCATTCTATGAGGCCAGCATCACCCAGATGAAAAAATCAGACAAACACATCATACAAAAAAAGAAAATGAGAGGCCAAAATGACTGGTCAACAGAGATGCAAAACCTCTCAATGCAGTATTGGCAAAGCGAATTTGACAGGATACTAAAAGGATCATACCCTATAATAAATTTGGATTTATCCAGGATACAAGGATAGTTAAATAACCAAAAATCAACTGATAAACTACATTAACAAACTGAAGATTGAAAATCATATGATCATCTCAATAGATGCACAAAAAAATCCTTTGACAAAATTCAACAATAATTTAAAATAAAAACTCAACAAAATGGGTATAGAGGAAATATAACATAGTAAAGGCTATATATGACATGCACATAGCTAACATCAGACACACTAGCAAAAATATGAAAGTACTTCCTCTATAATCAGTAACAAGAAAAGTATGCCCACACTTGTTCCTTTTATTCAACACAATATTGGAAGTCCTAGCTCTAGCAATCATACAAGAAAAAGATATTTTAAAAAATACAAATTTGAAAGGAAAATTTAAAACTACCACTGTATGCAGCTGACATAATAGTATACTTAGAAAATCCCAAAAACATCACCAAAAAAATACTATCTCATCAATGAATATGTTAAAGTTGCAGGATGAAAAATTAATATAGAGAAATCGGTTGCATGTCTATACATTAACAACAGAAAAAGAAAGAAAGAACACAACTAACACTAACTTTCAGAAAATTTTAAAAAATTACATTTACTATCACATAAAAAAGAATGAAATAACTAGGAATAAATGTAACTAAGGAAGTAAGATACTTATATTCAGCAAACAATAAGACACTGATGAAAGAAACTGAATACCATACAAATAGATATAAATATATGCTGCATTTATGGATAGGAAGAATTACTACTGTTAAAATGACCATATTCCCTAAAGTAACTACAGATTTAGTTCAATCCCTATGAAAATACCAATGGCATTCTTTACAGGACTGGAACAAGTAATTCTAAAATTAAATGGAAACACAAAGACCATGAACAGCCAAAATAATCTTGAGAAAAAACAAATCTAGAAGTGATATGCTGCCTGAGCTCAAAGTATACTACAAAGCTCTAGGCATCAAAACAGTATGGTACTGGCACAAAAGTAGACACAGTGATCAATGCAGCAGAATAGAGAGCCCAGAAGTGAACTTACACTTAGATGGGCAATTAGTCAATTATAAAGAAGGCAACATTATACAATGGGGAAAAGGTAGTCTTTTCAATAAATGATGTTGGAAAACCTGGACAGCTCCTGTAAAATAATCAAACTGGACAATTTTCTCACAACATGCACAAAAGTAAAGTCAAAATTGATTAAAGACTTAAATGTTAGATCTAAAACCACAAAACTTCTTGAAGAAAATACAGACAATAAGTTCTTTGACATCAGTATTATATTTTTGGATATGCCTTTTTGTAGAAAATTCCACTTCTGCATATAAAATCAAAATAATTGAAAACAAGGACTCAAAGAGATATTTGTGTTTATGCCCAAGATGTTTATGCCCAAGTTCACAGCAGCACTATTTATAATAGTCAATAGCTTGAAGCAAGCCTAATGTCCATTGATGGATGAATGGGTTTAAAAAATGTAACATACACATATAATACAATATTATTTACCCTTAATTAGAAGGAAATTTTAACACACACTACACATTGATAAATCCTTGAAGACAGTATACAAAGTAAAGTGAGAAAATCACAAAAGTACAAATACAACATAATTTCACTTATATGAGGTACCTACAGTAGACAAATGCTCAAAGGCAAAAAAAAAAGAATGATTGGATTTCCCTAACGTTACAATGGATGAGAACCTGCCTGCCAATGCAGGGGACAGTGATTCGATCCCTGATCCAGGAAAATTCCACATGTTGTAGAAGTACTAAGCCTGTGAACCACAACTTCTGAGCCTGCGAGCTGCAACTACTTAGCCATGAGCCTAGAGCCTGTGCTCAGCAATATGAGAAGCCACAATGAGAAGTCCATGCACCTCAATGAAGAGGAGCCCCCAATCGCCACAACCTGAGAAAGCCCATGCACAGTACTGAAGACTCAGTATAACCAAAAATAAACAAATGAATTAAAAAAAATTAAAAAGAAAACAGAATGGTGATTTTCAGAGCTGAGAAAGAGTGAGAATGTTGAACAAATGTTTATTGGGTCCAGCAGTCAATTTGGAATCATAGGATAAATCTTCAAGATGGATGGTGGTGATGGTAGCATAACAATCTGAATGTTAATGCCATAAAATTATATACTTATAATTATAAAATAGAAAGTTTTATGTTATGTGTGATGTATTACAAGAAAAAAAGAGTATTTAGGTAGAAAAAGGAGGATATCAGATGGATATCTGTTATCTAAGAAAAGAAAAAAAACCTGAGAAAAATAGAAAAACGTGAAATTAGAGACTCTTATCTTATTATAGGAGCTCTATAATCTGTTCATTTCCAAGGCAAACTGTTCAGTATCACAGTAATCCAAGTCTATGCCCTGATGAGTAATGCTGAAAAGGCTGAAGTTGACATTTCCATGGAGACCTACAAGATTTTCTAGAACTAACACTTAAAAAGATGTCCTTTTCATCATAGGAGACTGGAACTCAAAAGTGGGAAGTCAAGATATACCTGGAGTGAGAGGAAAACTTGGCCTTGGAGTACAGAATGAAGCAGAGCAAAGGTAAAGAGAGTTTTGTCAAGTGAATGCACTGGTCATAGTAAACACCCTCTTCCAACAACTCAAGAGAAGACTCTACATATGGACAATAACAGATGGTCAATACCAAAATCAGATTGATTATATTTGTAGCCAAAGATGGAGAAGTTCTATACAATCAGCAAAAACAAGATGAGGAGCTGCCTGTGGATCAGATCATGAACTCCTTATTGCCAAATTCACACTTAAGTTGAAGAAAGTAGGGAAAGCCACTAGACCATTCAGGTATGACCTAAATCAAATCCCTTATGATTATACAGGAGAAGTGAACAATAGATTCAAGGAATTATATCTGATAGACAGAGTCCCTGAAGAAATACGGACAGAGCTTTGTGACATTGTATAGGAGGCAGGGATCAAGACCATCCCCAAGAAAAAGAAATGCAAAAAGGCAAAATGGCAGTCTGAAGAGGCCTTACAAATAGCTGTGAATAGAAGAGAAGTGAGAGGCAAAGGAGAAAATGAAAGATATACCCATTTGAATGCAGAGTTCCAAAGAATAGCAAGGAGAGATAAGAACATCTTCCTCAGTGATCAATGCAAAGAAATAGAGGAAAGCAATAGAATGGGAAAGATTAGAGATCTCTTTAAGAAAATCAGAGATACCAAGAGAACATTTCATGCAAAGATGGGCTCAATAAAGGATAGAAATGGTATGGACCTAAGAGAAGCAGAAGATATTAAGAAGAAGTGGCAAGAATACACAGAAGAACTGTACAAAAAAGATCTTCATGACCCAGATAATCACGATGGTGTGATCACTCACTTAGAACCTGACATGCTGAAATGTGAAGTCAAGTGGGCCTTAGAAATTATCACTATGAACAAAGCTAGTGGAAGCGATGGAATTCCAGTTGAGCTATTTCAAATCCTAAAAGATGATTCTGTGAAAGTGTTGCACTCAATATGCCAGCAAATTTGGAAGATTCAGCAGTGGCCACAGGACTGGAAAATGCCAGTTTTCATTCCAACCCCAAAGAAAGGCAATGCCAAAGATTGATCAAACTACTGCACAACTGCACTCATCTCACACACTAGTAAAATAATACTCAAAATTCTTGAAGCCAGACTTCAACATATATGAACCGTGAACTTTCAGATGTTCAAGCTGGATTTAGAAATGGCAGAGGAACCAGAGAGCAAATTGCCAACATCCATTGGATCATCGAGACAGTAAGAGAGTTCCAGAAAATCATCTACTTCAGCTTTACTGACTATGCCAAAGCCTTTGACTGTGTAGACCACAACAAACTCTGGAAAATTCTTCAAGAGATGGAAATACCAGACCACCTGACCTGACTGTTGAGAAATCTGTATACAGAGGTCTAACTGAATCAAAAGTTAGAACTGGACATGGAACAACAGATTGGTTCCAAATTGGGAAAGGAGTACCTCAAGGCTGTATATTGTTACCCTACTTATTTAACTTATATGCAGAGTACATCATGAGAAATGCTGGGCTAGATGAAGCACAAGCTGGAGTCAAGTTTGCCGGGAGAAATATCCATAACCTCAGATATGCAGATGACACCACCCTTATGGCAGAAAATGAAGAAGATGTAAAAAGCCTCTTGATGAAAGTGAAAGAGGAGAGTGGAAAAAGTTGGCTTAAAACTCAACATCAGAAAACTAAGATCATGGCATCTGGTCCCATCACTTCATGGCAGATAGATGGGAAAACAGTGGAAACAGTGACAGACTAATTTTTTGGCCTCCAAAATCACTGCAGATGGTGACTGAAGCCATGAAATTAAAAGATGCTTGCTCCTTGGAAGAAAAGTTATGACCAACCTAGACAGCATATTAAAAAGCAGAGATACTACTTGGCCAGCAAAGGTCCCTCTAGTCAAAGCTACGGTTTTCCAGTAGTCATGTATAGATGTGAGAGTTGGACTATATAGAAAGCTGAGCACTGAAGAATTGGTGCTTTTGAACTGTGGTGTTGGTGAAGACTCTTGAGAGTCCCTTGTACTGCAAGGACAACCAACCAGTCCATCCTAAAGGAAGTCAGTGTTTAGTATTCTTTTGAAGGACTGATGCTGAAGCTGAAACTCCAAAACTTTGGCCTCCTGATGCAAAGAACTGGCTCATTGGAAAAGACCTTGATGCTGGGAAAGGTTGAAGGCGGGAGGAGAGGGGACAACAAAGGATGAGATGGTTGGATGGCATCACCAACTCAATGGACATGAGTCTGAGTAACTCTTGGAGTTGGTGATGGACAGGGAAGCCTGGCGTGCTTCAGTCCATGTTGTGGAATCAGCCATGACTGAGTGACTAAACTGAACTGATAAGAGAAGTGACTGTCTAAAGAGAAAATAAAGAAAACTATTATAGAGTTTATAATATAGAAGTAAAATGAAGCAATAAAGGTATATGAAAAATAAGATATAAATAACTGTGGTCAGCATGAAATCCATGAACGTAGGTTCTACACTGTTAGTAGAAATATACAATCTTACAGTTACTTTGGAAATCAGTTCATCACTCACTTAAACCATTAAAAATTCACCTGACTATATCCCAGAAATTCCATTCCTAGGTATTTATCTAAATTAAGTATGAAACCATATGTCCATAAAGGATTTGTATATAAATGTCTGTAGCAGCTTTATTTACATTGTCCACAATCTGGGAAAAGTCCAAATGACACTTATCAAATTGTGATAAACATACACAATGAAATGTTGCTCAGCAAGAAAACATAACAAACAATATACTTAATAATATGGTTGTATCTAAAAATAATTATATTAACTAAAATCCTGTGTGAAAGTTGCTCAGTCATATCCAACTCTTTGCAATCCCATGGACTATACAGCCCATGCAGTTCTTTAGGCCAGAATACTGGAGTGGGTAACCTTTCTCTTCTCTAGGGAATCTTCCCAACCCAGGGATCAAACTCACGTCTCCCACATTGCAAGAGGATTCTTTACCAACTGAGCCACAGGGAAGCCCAAGAATACTGAAGTGGCTTAGCCTATCCCTTCTTCAGCAAATTGTCCTTACCCAGGAATCAAACTGAGGTCTCCTGCATTGCAGGCAGATTCTTTAACAACCAAGCTATAAGGGAAGCCCATTAGCTAAAATAAGTCAGAGCAAAAAAGTACTTATGGTTGGTTATACTGTATTATTCCATTGTTGTAAAATTCTAAAAAACACTAACTTTTCTACTTTAACAGAAAACAGATCAGTGATTGTCTAGAGGCAGGGGTGGGGTATGAATATCAAGGGGGCTTTAAGGGTGATTTTAAAAAAATTTCTTCACCATGATGGTGATTTCATGGTTGTATATGTATGTTAAAACATCAAATTGTACTCTATCAAAATTTGCAGTGAGTATCAGTTATACATTAATAAAGTTAAAACTTTTGTTTGCACAAAGAACACACCAAAGTTTAGCTCAGACATCAAGTTTAAATATTTAACAATTCAGCGTTATTCAATTTTTACTAGAAAAATAGAAAAGAACATTTCCAAGTAATTCAATAAGTCTGGATTAACAAGGGCACTTAAGCCCAAGAAGAACTGTGCAAGAAATAAGACTAACTGGGCAATATAATCCATGAGCATAGAGGAAATATTATGTAACAATATATTGATCAAATGAATTAAGATGAATATTCAAACAATTAGAAGAAAATTAGGGAAATGCCATTACTATATCTATGTAAAGAAGAATTTCATTAAAAGATCACAAAAGATGCAAACTAAAATATAATGATAAGTTCACATAGTAAAATTATAAAATTCTATTTAACCTAAGACATAAAGCATGAAGATAAAGCATAGAAATATAAAGGTAAAGACATAAAATTAAAAGCCATAAATTGCAGAAGACCTTTGCAATAATATGAAAATTAATAACCAAAACATAAAAATTTCTTACTAATTAGAAGAAAAAGAAAAAACAACCCAACAGACCGAACTGGGGAAAATAATAAGCATTTCAACAAAAGCAGAGATATGAAAGGCTAAATGTAAGAAATAATTCTCAAACACAATAAATGCAAATTAAAAACAGCGAGATAACACTTTATACCCATTATCTTGGCAAAAATTATTGTCTGATTATACCAAATGTAGATAGGATGAGGCTATACAGGCTACAATATACTGATTGTGATGAGGAAAACGTGTCAGGCTTTATTTTGGGGGGGCTCCAAAATCACTGCCGATGGTGACTGAAGCCATGAATATAAAAGATGCTTACTCCTTGGAAGGAAAATTATGACCAACCTAGATAGCATATTAAAAAGCAGAGAAATTACTTTGTCAACAAACATGTTTAGTCAAGGCTATGTTTTTTCCAGTGGTCTTGTATGGATGTGAGAATTGAACTATAAAGAAAGCTGAGCTCTGAAGAATTGATGTCTTTGAACTGTGGTGTTGGAGAAGACTCTTGAGAGTCTCTTGGACTGTAAGGAGATCCAACCAGTCCATCCTAAAGGAGATCAGTCCTGGGTGTTCATTGGAAGGACTGATGTTTAAGCTGAAATTCCAACACTTTGTCCACCTGATGCAAAGAGCTGATTCATCGGAAAAGACCCTGCTGCTGGGAAAGATTGAGGGCAGGAGGAAAAGGGGACGACAGGATAATATGATTGGATGGCATCACCGACCCAATGACATGGGTTTGGGTGAACTCTGGAGGTGGTGATGGACAGGAAGGCCTGGCGTGCTGCAGTTAATGGGGTCACAAAGGGTCGGAGACAACTGAGCGACTAAACTGAACTGAAATAAAGACAGTCACTTTGGAAAATGCATTATTTTGTAAATTTGGTGATGACCCTATGATGTAAAAATTTGCCTTAGTTTATTCCTTAGAAAAATTATTTTACATGTGTTTCAAATGACATATAAAATAAAATTTATAGAAACTTTATTCTATATTAGCACAATCTAGAAATATTAAAATATCTATAGACAAGAGAATCAATGAATAATTTAAAAAGTATAAAATGGAATGCCATACAGAAGGAAAATAAGTAAATTACAGATACTTAAATATTAGAAATATAACGTTAAGTGAGAAAAACAGAGCACAGAATAGTAAAACTAAACTCTATTTTATTTTCAAAGCTTAAAAAAATAAATTTCTTTCAAACTACAAACTTTGCTACAAAATTTGGCATCTATCTCTACAAGGAATAAATAATGAGCCACTGCAAAGCTGAAAGGAGATCACGGTGGAGATTAGGAATGAAGCACTCCATCCTCTGGGAGAAACTAGTCTTTATATAGTTAGATTCAAGGGATTACATATGCTAGACAGAGTGTCTGAAGAATTATGGACAGAGGTTCATGACATTGTACAGGAAGCAGTGATCAAGAGCATCCCCAAGAAAGAAATGCAAAAATGCAAAACGGTTGTCTAGGGAGGCCATAGAAATAGGTGAGAAAAGAAGAGAAGTCCAAGGCAAAGGAGAAAAGGAAAGATATACTCATCTGAATACAGAGTTGCAAAGAATAGCAAGAAGACATAAGAACAGCTTCCTCAGTGAACAGTGCAAAGAAATAGAGGAAAACAATAGAATGGGAAAGACTAGAGATCTTTTCAAGAAAATTAGAGGTACCAAGGGAATATTTCATGCAACGATGAGCTCAATAAAGGACAGAAATGATGTGGACCTAACAGAAGCAGAAGATGTTAAGAATAGGTGGCAAGAATACACAGAAGAATTGTACAAAAAAGATCTTCACGACCAAGATAACCAAGATGGTGTGAATGGTCACCTAGAGCCAGATATCTTGGAATGTGAAGGCAAGTGGGCTTTAGGAAGAATCAGTATGAACAAAGCTAGTGGAGGTGATGGAATTCCAGTTTAGCTATTTCAAATCCTGAAAGATGATGCTGTGAAAGTGCTGAACTCAACATGTCAGCAAATTTGGAAAACTCAGCAGTGGCCACAGGACTGGAAAAAGTCAGTTTTCATTCCAATCCCAAAGAAAGGCAATCCCAAAGAATGCTCAAACTACAGGACAACTGCACTCGTCTCACACACTAATAAAGCAATGCTCAAAATTCTCCAAGCCAGGCTTCAACAATACCTGAATCTTGAACTTCCAGATGCTCAAGCTGGTTTGAGAAAAGGCAGAGGAACCACAGATCAAATTGTCAACATCTGTTGGATCATAGAAAAAAACAAGAGAGTTCCAGATAAAAATATATTTCTGCTTTATTGACTATGCCAAAGCCTTTGATTCTGTGGATCACAATAAACTGGAAATTTCTGAAAGAGATGGGAATATCAGACCACCTGACCTGCCTCTTCAGAAACCTGTATGCAGGTCAGGAAGCAACAGTTAGAACTGGACATGGAACAACAGACTGTTTCCAAATAGGAAAAGGAGTACGTTAAGGCTGTATATTGTCACCCTGCTTATTTAACTTATATGCAGAGTACAACATGAGAAAGGCCGGGCCAGGGGAAGCACAAGCTGGAATCAAGATTGGTGGGAGAAATATCAGTAACCTCAGATATGCAGATGACACCATCCTTATGGCAGAAAGTGAAGAACTAAAGAGCCTCTTGATGAAAGTGAAAGAGGAGAGTGAAAAAGTTGTCTTAAAGTTCAACATTCAGAAAACTAAGATTATAGTATCTAGTCCCATCACTTCATGGCAAATAGATGGGGAAACAGTGGCTGACTTTATTTCTTTGGGCTCCAAAATCACTGCAGATGGTGACTGTCAGCCATGAAATTAAAAGACACTTGCTCCTTAGAAGAAAAGTTATGACCAACCTAGACAGTATATTAAGAAGCAGAGACATCACTTTGCCAACAAAGGCCCGTATAGTCAAACTATGGTTTTCCAGTACTCATGTATGGATGTGAGAGTGTGACTAAAGAAAGCTGAGTGCTGAAAAATTGTTGTTTTTGAAATGTGGTGTTGGTGAAGACTTGAGAGTCCCTTGGACTGCAAGGAGATCCAACCATTCCATCCTAAAGGAAATCAGTCCTGAATATTCATTGGAAGGACTGATGCTGAAGCTGAAACTCCAATACTTTGGCCACATGATGTGAACTGACTCATTTGAAAAGACCCTGATGCTGGGAAAGACTGAAGGAGCGAGGAGAAGGGGACGACAGAGGATGAAATGGTTGGATGGCATCACTGACTCAATGGACATGAATCTGAGTAAACTCCAGGAGTTGCTAATGGACAGGGAGGCCTGGTATGCTGCAGTCCATGGGGTCTCAAGAGTCACACACCACTGACCAACTGAACTGAACTTACAACTTATTTTGAAATGCAAATTAATGCTTTATAGCCACAGATTTACACTCAGTATCAATGTTTAAACATATATTTTAAGTGGCACTATCTATTCATGAAATATAGCCTAATTTTTGACATTTCCCCACTATCTGAAAGAAAATTCTTCAAACATCAATTCAAATGGTCTTGTATATCATTACAGAATGTGTGATTAATATTAACTCTGAGTTTTTAAATGACTCCAGAGGAAGTGCATATTGATACAGCAAAACAGCTCCAACTGCTATTAAAATTTTACCTGGTAAAATGTCCACTCCAATTCACTTCTTCAAAGATTATTTTACTAGTGTTGAACTATATACATCTAACAGGTGACTGTTAAAGAACTGAGGTTGTATCATAGCTTTAAGAAAACTTTATTTGAATTAGGAGTTAAATCCAAATTACTGAAGTGTCTCCTGCAACTAATCAGAAGATTTGGAAGTGCTAATTGTGCCACTAAGGAATCTTTAAAGATGTCTCTGTACTTGTTCTGACGTTTTGTCAAACGAATGGACATGGAAAATATAAGTATGTGTGGTGCTTATCTGGAGAAGGAAATGGCAACCCACTCCAGCGTTCTTGCCTGGAGAATCCCAGGGACGGGGGAGCCTGGTGGGCTGCCGTCTATGGGGTTGCACAGAGTCGGACACGACTGAAGCGACTCAGCAGCAGCAGCAGCAGCAATTGTGCTTATCAGTTCAGTTCAGTCGCTCAGTAGTGGCTGACTCTCTGCGACCCCATGGACAGCAGCATGCCATCACCAACTCCAAGAGCTTACTCAAACTCATGTCTGTTGCTTTGGTGATGCCATCCAACCATCTCATCCTCTGTCCGTCCCCTTCTCTTCAATTTTCGGGAAGAGTTTGAGTAGGATAGGCATTGCTGCTGCTGCTGCGAAGTCCTTCAGTCGTGTCTGACTCTATGTGACCCCATAGATGGCAGCCCACCAGGCTCCGCCGTCCCTGGGATTCTCCAGGCAAGAACACTGGAGTGGGTTGCCATTAGCTCTTCTCTAAATTTTTGGTAGAATTCACCTGTGAAGCCATCTGGTCCTGGGTTTTTGTTGTTGGAAGATGTTTGATTACAGTTTCAATTTCTGTGCTTGTGATGGATCTGTTAAGATTTTCTATTTCTTCCTGGTTCAGTTTTGGAAGGTTATATTTTTCTAAGAATTCCTCTATTTCTTCCAAGTTGTCCATTTTTTTGGCATATAGTTGCTGATAGTAGTCTCTTACGAGCCTTTGTGTTTGTGTTGTCTGTTGTGATTTCTCCATTTTAATTTCTCATTTTATTGATTTGTTTCTTCTCCCTTTTTTTCTTGATGATGTTGGCCAATGGTTTGTCTATTTTATTTATTATCTCAAAGAACAAGCTTTTGGTTTTTTGATTGTTGCTATAGTCTCCTTTGTTTCTTTTTTATTTATATCTGCACTAACTTTTTGTGATTTCTTTCCTTCTACTAACCCTGGGGATCTTCATTTCTTTTTTTCTAGTTGTTTTGGGTGTAAATATATTATATTTATTTGATTTTTGTCTTGTTTCTTGAGGTAAGCTTGTATTGCTATGAACCTTTCTCTTAGCACTGCTTTTAAATGAATCCCACAGGTTTTGGATTGTGGTGTTTTCATTATCATTTGTTTCTATCAATATTTTATTTCCTTTTTGATTTCTTCTGTGATTTGTTGGTTATTCTGAAGTGCTTTATTTAGCCTCCATATGTTTTTATTTTTAATAGATTTCTCCCAGTAGTTGACAACTAATCCTGCCACATTGTGATCAGAAAAGATGGCTTGAAATGATTTCAATTTTTTTTTTTTTTTTAATTTACCAAGGTTAGAGTTATGGCCCAGGATGTGGTCTATCCTGGAGAATGTTCAGTGTGCACTTGAGAAAAGGGTGAAATTCATTGTTTTAGGTGAAATGCCTCATAGATATCAATTAGGTCTAGCTGTCCATTGTATCATTTAAAGTTTGTGTTTTCTTGCTAATTTTTTTGTTTGATTGGTCTATATATAGGTGTGAGTAGGATATTAAAGACTCCAACTATTATTGTGTTACTATTAATTTCCCCTTTCACAGTTGTTAGCATTTGCCTTACATATTGAGGTGCTCCTATGTTGGGTGCATATATATTTATAATTGTTATATTTTCTTCTTTGATTGATCCTTTGATCATTATGTAGTGTCCTTCTTTGTCTCTTTTCACAGCCTTTATTTCAAAGTCTATTTTATCTGATGTGAGTATTGCTACTCCTGCTTTATTTTGGTCTCCATTTGCATGAAATATCTTTTTCCAGTGCTTAACTTTCAGTCGGTGTGTGTCCCTTGGTTTGAGGTGGGTCTCTTGTAGACGGCATATATAGGGGTCTTGTTTTTGTATCTATTCAGCAAGCCTTTGTCTTTTGGTTGGGGTATTCAAACCGTTTACATTTAAGGTAATTATTGACAAGTATGATCCTATTTCCATTTACTTTGTTGTTTTGGGTTCGAGTTTATAAACCTTTTCTGTGTTTCCTGTCTAGAGAAGATCGTTTAGCATTTGTTGAAGAGCTTGTTTGGTGGTGCTGAGTTTTCTGAGCTTCTGCTTGTCTGTAAAGCTTTTGATTTTTCCTTCATAGTTGAATGAGATTCTTGCTTGGTACAGTAATCTGGGTTGTCGGGTTTTCTCTTTCATCACTTTAAGTATGTCCCGCCATTCCCTTCTGGCCTGAAGAGTTTCTCTTGAAAGATCAGCCGTTATCTTTCTGGGGATCCCTTTATGTGTTATTTGTTGCCTTTCCTTTGCTGCATTTAATATTTGTTCTTTGTGTTTGAGCTGCATTAGTTTGATTAATATGTGTCTTGGGGTGTTTTGCCTTGGGTTTATCCTGTTTGGGACTCTCTGGAGTTGTTATGGGCAGTGTGGGGTCAGTTCAGTTTCAGATAATTCCTTGTTCCAGATTGTACTTGTTTTCAAGGGCTAAAGGCCCACTCCAATGCTTAATGTTAAGTACAGGGTTTTAATCTTTTGCACCTGTCACTTTCAGACTGGTTCTCTCTTCTTTGTTTATTTTGGCTTCCTTGTTTGCAAGTCTCTTTAGTGTTTAATCTGCCCTGACACAAGGGGGCAAATGTGGTCACTTATTTAGGTTCAACTGTTCAGTTGTGGGGGAAGAGGGACAATGCAAAAAAATATCACTGGCTGTGTGGGGAGTGCTCGCAGCGTATAGACCACACTGGCTTTGCCACAGCTCAAGGCAGTATGTGCTTCCCGGCCACACTGCTCCGGCTCCAGGGTGCTCCGCGAGGGCGCTGTCCGAAGCGGGCCCTGCGTTTCGTGCACTTCCCAGGTCTAAGCCGCTCAGGTGCTCAGGTACTCCGCAAGGGCGCAGACTCGGTTGGGCATGAGTTTTGTGCCCTTCCCAGGTCTGAGCAGCTCGGGGACCATGTGCTTGGTGAGCACACGGTCCCAGGTGGGCCGCGTGTCTTAATCACCTCCCTGGTCCCAGCTGCTCGCTTTCCCGGGTGCGCTGCGAAAGCACCATCTCGGGTGTGCTGTATGTCTACTCTGGGGGGTCATCTCAGGCTCCAGCCCTACTGGCAGATGTCAACCGCCCAGGATCCCAGGAAGACGTGGTTAGCAACCGGGAGCCTGCTCCCACTTGGCGGAGGATGCAGGTTTCTGGGGCTGAGATTGGAGCAGGCCCTTGCCTTCTGGCTCTGGCTGTCAGGCTGCCTCTCTGATTCTGGGCGAGAGGGGCCTGTTTGTAGCCGGCTAACTTTCCTTTGGCATTCACTCAATTCCTTGTCCTGTGAGTTAGAGCCTTTTGCGGGAAAGTTCTCTCTTTTTTTTCCTCTTTCTCTCTGGAGACCCCACAGTTTGGGTTGCTAGTTGCCTCAGAGTATCCTCAGGGCATTCGGGCCAGGTCCTTACCCTAAGCACTGATTAAGCAGCCCACGCCTGCCTGTCCAGCCCCCCACTCGTGGTGGCGGACATGCCTGGGCGACTTCTGCACTTTCAGTTACACTTAGGGGCATATTCTCTGTGTGTGTCTGTGTGTGTGTGTTCTTCTCCCACCTATGTTGCCCTCTGAGCTTCCAACCTTCCACACAGTCCCACCTGTGAGAGGCTTTCCTATTGTGTGGATATTTCTCCTTCACGGCTTCCTCCCCAGGATGGATCTCCATCCAAAACTATTTTACCTCTCATTTTGTCTTTTATATTGTGTCCGATCTTCTTTCAGAGAAAATGAGCTGCCTTTCCGGGTGCCTGCTGTCCTGCCCCGGGGTTCAGAAGCTGTTTTGTGGAAGTTGCTCAAATGATCTTTTGATGAATTTGTGGGGAAGGAAGTGGTCTCCCCGCCCTATTCCTCCTCCATCTTGGGACCACGCCCAGTTTTACTCTTAAATTTGGGTGTATACTCCATTTTGAAAGAAAGTTTATGGATGGCATAAAGAAGAGTTGCAGTTTCACTATTTTTCACATGGATATTTGGATGTCCTAACACCATTTGTTGAAAAATTTGCTTCATCAAATTGTCTCAGCAATCTTATAAAATCTTATAAAACTACATTTCACATAAATGTGAGTGTATTTTTTGAATGTAAACTCTACGCCATTGATCGATATGTCTATTCTTGTGCCATACCACACTATCTTTATCAGTGTAGCTGTGTAATAAATTTTGAAATTGGAGATAGCCAGTGCTCCAAACTTGTCTTTTTAAGCCTACTTTAAATATTCTGGTCCTTTTCATTTCTACATAAATTTTAGGATATGCTTGTCAATTTCTGCAAAAAAAAAAGTTGGAATTTTGATAGAAATTAAGTTGAATCTATAGATCAATGAATACACAAATTCTTTCTTTTAATAATCTCTTAATAATCCCAGAATTTTGAACAAAACAATCCTATCCTTTTTAATATAGCAGTAATGGAAATACTGATTTTTATTGTTTTGTTCTATTTTATTTATGTCTCAAATATAGCAATTGTATGAGTGTTCTACCAAAGGAATATATTTTAGTTTATACATATTGAATATATCTTAAATGAGAACAAAATAATTTATAAAGGTCAAAAACTGAAAATCATTGATTTATTTGTCTTTAAAAATACATCATTCAAGCTTGAAAAATATTTTGGGAGGTACAAGATCACTTCTAACTGAAGGAATTTGGGGGGGGGGATCAATGAAAAAGAGAATATGTTATGTTTGAAAAGAAGTGGCCTAATTTTTATGTGAAGCTTTGGAGTTTATAGAATGGAGAACTTGAGGTAAATTACAGTGATGAAAAAAATATGAATCCTAAAGTAAGATGGCAGTCTAGGAAGCACCAAGCTCTTGTTTGCTCAGAGGAAGAAACATTAAACAAAATAGAGCCTATTTGAATCAACTTTGTTGGAGTTCTAACAAACAATCAAAAGTTTATAGAAAGTAACAGAATATCCAATTAAGAAAAGCCATCCCGTCTCCAAAGAGGACATATAGATGGCCAATAGGAGCATGAAAAGATATTCAACATCACTAATTATTAGAGAAATGCAAATCAAAACTACAATAAATCACCTCACACCAGCCAGAATGGCTATTATATAAAAAAAAAAAATCACAAACAAAAAATGCTGTAGAAGGCGTGGGGAGGAGCAGACCCTCCTGCACTGCTGGTGGGAATGTCAGTCAGTACAGTACTGTGGAGACGCTATGGAGGGTCCTCAGCTAGAGAAAGAGATGCCATATGATGCTGCAGTCCCACTCCTGGGCATATAGCCAGAGAAAAATTTACAACAACCAAAACATGGAAGCGGCCTAAATGTCCATCAACAAAATAAAGAAGATATGCTGTATATATACTCAGTGGAGTATCATTAAAAATAACAAACTAATGCCATTTTCAGAGACATGGATGGACCTAGAGAGTGTTATACTGAGTGAAGTATG
This sequence comes from Odocoileus virginianus, assembly GCF_023699985.2. Classification (NCBI taxonomy): domain Eukaryota; kingdom Metazoa; phylum Chordata; class Mammalia; order Artiodactyla; family Cervidae; genus Odocoileus; species Odocoileus virginianus. Next base: position 2,173,503 of record NC_069703.1, on the reverse strand, counting down.
TCAGACAGAGAAGAAGAACTATCTAATGGCACCTGTTATATGTGGAATCTAAAAAGAAATGATACAAATGAACTTAGCTACAAAAGAGACTCACAGAGAAGCAGCTTATGATTGCTGGGGTAGAGAGAGGGGTAAAGACATAGTTACGGAGTTTGGGATGGACATGTCCACACTGCTATGTTTAAAATCAATAACAAAGGTCCTACTGTATAGCACATGGAACTCTGTTCATTGTTATGAGGTTTCTGGGATGGGAGGGGAGCTTGGGGGAGGATGGATATATGGATATGTATGACTGAGTCCGTGCCTGTTCACCTGAAATTGTCACAGCATTGTTTGTTAATTGGCTATACCCCAATACAAAATAAAAAGCTTTAAAAAGAAGAAAAAATGCCATCTTCAGAATGGTAGAAAATGTTCAGTTTTAAGAAATTTTATTCATCTGCCCACAACCCCTGACCAACCTCAGTGGCAGTCTTGGTCTTGATCCCAAATGGTGGCAGCTCAAAGTCCCATCTTCTCTCTCCAAAAGGAGGGAACCAAGCAGACTTTATCTGTTAATTATTGTGTACATCTGTTCTAACTTGTCTGGAAGATACCTGGAGGATGGTCTTACTCGTCTCTAACTCACAAAACTTAAATGCAGGTAGGAAAATTGATGGGAATGCTTGTAAATGATATAAGGAGGGCTATAAACATTTCTGGACGAGAGATTCCAAGTAGAGACATACAATAGACGATATGAAGCCTGGAAAAGGAAGTTTTGCTGAAATTCTGGGAAAGGTGGAAACAACTCAAATGTTTGCCAACAGAGACAGAGGGAGGGAGGGAAGGAAGGAGGGAGGGAGGAGAGAGAAGGAAGGAACGACAACCAATGATACAAAATTGCCACCAGAAAAACAGCTGAATCTATTTTGACTCTGCAGTCTCAAATATATAAAAGTGCTATAAAGAAACCATTTTATTTTTTTAAGTGAAAGGAAAGTTTCCATCTTCTCCCACAACATCAGTGCCTGTAGCCTTCATGATTGGTTTCAACCCTAGCAAAAGTACTGCTGTTTCTTTCACATTTGCCTAAAGTGTCCCCTTAAGTGACCATGAATTCACTGAATTCACAAAATGTGGTAAAAACTCTATTGCTCTCTATATTTTCCCTTTACAACACAAAGTATCATTAAATGTAAACCATTACAAATTGCAATCTTTTAACACTATTGAAGATATTTCTCAGGTAATTACCGGTTCTGCGGCAGTAAGTCAAGACCAGAATATCACAATTACTTGCATAAAATATTATTATTGCATCTTATAGGAAGTAAAAGATGCTAAGGGATGATTTTGAAAGGCTATTTTAGTTTCTAAGAGTTTTACTATTTTCATAATTACACCAAATTAGTAAAAGCAATTTATAAATTAGCAAGGGTTGATCATAATTTTCACAATAAAGTAGCAGTCTTATACAATCAAATTTAATGAAGGGGCTTAAGGAGACAGCAATAGCATGCATAATAGTTCCTAAATTAGAAAAATATTCATCTAGGAAAAAGAATATCTACATGTTAGAACAATTTGATGCCAAAACACAAATATATATCATTTCCTTTTCCTTCAGTATATAGAAAAATGAGGGGGTTTACTCTCTTTTGCCATTAGAAAAGAAAAAGGGTAGAGGTAAACTTATAAAACTAAGATAGTGATTACTTCTAGGATAAAGGGAAGGGTGCAATAACAGGAAAGGACACCAATGTGTGCTTCTGAGTCTCTGACATTGCTCTATTTCTTGGCTCACATTATAGACTACACAAGTGTTTTCTTTATATATGTTTGTGGTACTGTATAATTATGCTTATGCATTTTTCAGTTTGTATATTATTATGAAGAAAAGTTTTAAAGATAAAGTTAAAATTATACTATTTTCTGGTGACTCATAGGTTGGTGGTCTTTATATTTCAGAAGTTTAATAAACTAATTTCATCCTGAGACATGTAAGTTTATATATTGATGTTAATTTGCAGATGTAAGCTTTTATATATAATTTCTAATGGTGTAAATAAGATTTTGGTTATTTGTTCAGTATAAACACTTGAAGTCTAGAAAATACTATGATGGATATAAAAGAAAAATCTCAAGATATTATTTAATTGTATTGACTAATAGGCTTAGTGAAAAAGCAATCCAATAAAATATTATCCAATGCCCAGATATGTAAAATGATGACAGGTAGGTAGGTAGGTTGATATATATACAGATGATAGATAAAAAATGAGCTTTTCCGGTGATTCTTCTCAAATGTAGTTGAATTCAACAGGGTTTCAAAAGATTAAGTCCTAGTAAGGATCTCTAAAGAGTGAGCCCCAAAGTCAGTGATCTTAAAAGCAAATAATTGAGGACAGGCAAATTGCTAACAGACTGTTCTTACTAATATGAAGGAAATCTCTGACAGAGTCTCTGAGTTTACAGTAAAGAATAGAAGTGCGTGATTTAAGTCATGGCAGAAAGAAACGGTGGAATATGCAAGAACAGAGAGCATGTTATTCTGTCATGCATTTCTCCATGAAAAACAGCCTTGTGACAGTCACTGAAGGGGCTGCTCTTGAGAAGTTGCTTTGACATTAAGATGGTTCTCTCAGTCTGAGGGATTTAGCGTTAAGCCATCTACAGCCAAACTTCCCAGCAACTGAGGGAATATGCCTTTGATCTGAGAGGAGCCTGTCAGCACCCACTATGATCAATGAAATCCGATTTCAGATTCAAAAATTAGCACTTAAATAAACAAAGCAAGCCAATGCATGTCATTTAAAATATATTTTTAAGGTCAACATGGTGATACTCATTTTCTGCATCTCAGGGGTTGCTCTGCTAGTGTCCTGAATTCTACAGATATTTTTAGAGTACTACATTTTCTGTGGTTTCAGGTATTATCAGTTTGTTACTATTTTCCAATTATATTTGTAAGGCCCAAGCTCTTTTTTTTTTCTTATATAAGTGGCATAAATATCATTGAATTGATGAACCAGATAAGTGAAAAAATGAGGGTGAGTCTTTTGTCCTCTGTAATAACCTCCCTTATGCTAGATTTCTGATTTGTTAGGCTTTTATTGACAGAAGAAAACACATTTTGTGAGCATGTCAGCCAAAGATAGCATTTATAGCTTCCAAATAATTAGGTATTGATTAATTTCACCAGGAATATATGGGCCACTTTTTTCAAGCTTGCCCATTGTTAAAGATCATATAATTTCAACTCAAGAAATCACAAAACAGAGCCTCAATTCTTAATAACTAGCTCCTATTGCCTACCTTCCATAATTATATGTGTGAACTGCAATTACCCCAAGGAGAACATGGGTGATAGTTTCAATTCTGTTAAACTTCTTAGATCTTCATTCTTATATAGGCAAAATTAGAAGAAAGGGGTTGCCAGCTTCCTCCTTCAAACTTTAAGTTTATATAGTTAGAAATGAATATATGCATTGAAAAACATCTAACATACAAGTAAGATATAATAGGCTACATACCACTAGGAAAAAATAGCAGCAGACCTCAAATACTGTTAGACTCAAATGAGAGACATAAATACTTTTTAGCAGACATTTATAAGGTCAGTGCCATAGTGGGAGTTGATGGTCATACCCCTACTTGAATAATACCCTTTTCATCATTATAGTGAGTATTAGAAAATTACACTTCATCTTCTGGCTATTTTCTATCTTTAGACATAAAGAATCATCAACAGTAATATTTTGGTGATATATAGACATAAATATATACAGAGTAATAGATGTATGTCTATGAAAGTGTTAGTCGCTCAGTCGTGTCTGACTTTGTGACCTCATGGACAGTAGCCTGCCAGGCTTCTCTGTCCATGGAATTCTCCAAACAAGAATACTGGAGTGGGTTGCCTTTCCATTCCCTGGAGGATCTTGCTAACCTAGTGATCTCCTGCATTGCAGGCAGACTCTACTCTCTGAGCCATCATCAGTAATATTTTGGTGATATATAGAAACAAACATATACAGAGTAATAGATGTAAATCTATAGATATACAATTATTGACCAGTACAAGATATAGATCTAATGGCCTCCAGCTAAAAAACAACACCAAGTTTCTATGCATCAGTTAAGTTTTGGCATGTTAGTGATCAAAATGTTGGCTAAATCTTCAAAGGTTTCTGTACTATGAAAAGATTAATATAGAGCTGCTTTCTCTCCACTGCAAAACAAAGCAAAACAAACAAACAAAAAATACTCCTTTAAATTTATCTAAGTAGCACTCAGTTAAAAAGATTCTAGTCTCCCAACTCAAGATATTGCTTTTTTTGTTTTTTAACACAGATAATCCTGTTAGTAATAAGTCAAGCAATTTTGAGTTCTATAAAATTATTCATCATGCTTTCTCCTCTTCTAATAATTAAAGCAGCCAATGGGATGTATATTTCCATCTATTTCTCTATGTCAATATAAAAAATTACAGATATCTATAGATATAGGTATAATATAAAGTTTACATAGAGATGGTTATACTAACATATGCACACATTGCTCTTTCTTAAAAAAGGTATAATCATATTATATATGTATGTATACACACACAACTGGAGTAAGGGGGCTTGGAAGTTATTGCCTCAATATGCCTGAGTCAGGTTTCATTCCCATGGCACATAATTGTGCCAGCAAGTGTACTGTCTTATTTTATATTACCCCAGGTGATATACCTTATGGTGCATGGCTCTGGAGATGTAAGGATGATGTAAAAGAGTCCTGATAAAACTTAACTCCATTCTATCAATACATCACAAGAGTAATTTCTAACATAGAGATAGATATTTGGTGTACTTGAACCTATCAGTGTACCAACGTTTTCTCCTTGTTTATGTACAGTAGAATGTCCACATATATGTTACTCATTTGTATTCATGTGCACCCTTGACTGATGAATTAACCTAAAAGAAATTACTGCACTGGACAGACATCCATTCTTTCCTTTATAATGAGCCAATGGCCAGTATCAAAGCTGCTGGTCAAATAGACTGTGATAATGTGCATCAGCATGGCCCCAGTGGTGAGAGTGATTCTAGAAAGGCAATCCTCCAGACTGACACAGCCCTGTGCCAAGGTCTAGGACTTGGTGATTGAAACACGGGCTCAATTTCAATCCCTTGGCTAGGTGCCTTTGTGTACAGCATAGCCTGCTCCATCAACACTGATCAGATTGATTCCCTAGGAAGGATAATCAGGAGGACAGCATATCTAGAGTGTTATTTGCCTTTCACATCTCCAAAAGGGTAAATTACTAAGAGGAGCTTATTTGTTCTCCTAAACTGAAGTTAATATAGTCATAAACTGCCTAAAGTTGCTCGCTTCCATCCTCAGTTTTCCTTTCTGGAAAGGGGGTTCTGCTTCTTCCATTTGCTTTTATCTCTGATTAAATGTTTGACATTTTTCATGTATGAATGTTTCATATATAGAAAAATGATTTGCTTTATCTGTATTATCAAATTAATTTATTACTTAATGTTTTAAAAAGTCTATGTACAGGTGTGAATGTTTGAACTCAGTATTATTTGCTTTGTAGAAAAATAATGAAATAAATGCTAAGCTTCAGTTTAGAATTAAATATGCATTGATAAATATAGCATATACTACATGATGTGTGGTACGATAAAGTTCAGGTATTGTTTGTGAATTATTTTAGATTTTAACTTACCTAAACATTTTCAAAGTCAAACTTGGAGTATTCTTTATATGTTCCCTGCATTAAGTTTACTGCTGCCTTTGAGAATTCACCTTATATTTCATAGTTATGAATTAAACAAGAATTTCTTTTGAAAAACTTATTATGAGTTTGGAAATGTCTCTAATATTTTGTTATATTATTTGAGGGTGATAGAAACATAATAAGGTATAAATGTGAAACATAAGTGAAAAAAATAAGCTGCAGATATACTATAAGGTATTTATTCCTACATATTGAAGGTGACATTGAACAAAGTCATACAATCCCAACACTAGATCATACTCTTCAATTTTCAAAGTGCCATGTATTCCGTCAAACAATGTGAAATGATACTTTCCTGATGTATTTCTATGTATGTTTTATCCTAGTTAAATTGCTATAAATAAAGTCTCTAGGTGCAAATGTGAATGATATTTATGACTAAATTCATTAAAACATATACAATAAATTCCATTTAAAAGTTAATTCATTACATTTACTTATTTCATTTTATTGCTTTTATGAGATTACTTTCAGTACAGAGATAATTAGGTCAAAATTTCCACTAATTGTTAAATTTCTTTATGATTAACTGCTTTAATTGAAATTTCACAAATAATTACCAACATGTGAATATTCTCTATTGTACTAATATACACTATATTTGTATGTTTAAAGATTATATTTTCTTCATGAATCACTTGTCTTTTCACCGTATTGTGTTAACATGGAATCATTTAAAGCTCAACAAGAAGGGACTGTAAACAAAGAATCAGAATATGACAAAGCTCAAGAGATAAACCCAGAAAAAAGGCAGAAACATAGATGGGCCAGGTAGCAAACCATCTCAAAATTGTACATCACTGCAACCACTGGACACCTTCAGCCATCAGACAGACCAACACACTACAAAGGTCACCACCGCTTCCATGCCATTACCCTCTACTGTCTCTATTTTTGTATCACATGATCAAGAGCAAAATTCTCAGGTGTGAACATGTGAATGCCTGAATATAGGCACAGTGATTTTGCTTTAACATCTCAACTCAGTTCAGTTCAGTTCAGTCGCTCAGTTATGTCTGATGCTTTGCAACCCCATGGACTGTAGCACAAGAGGCCTCCTTGTACATCACCAACTCCTGGAGTTTACTCAAACTCATGTCTATTGAATCAGTGGTGCCATCCAACCATCTCATCCTCTGCCGTCCCCTTCTCCTTCTGCCTTCAATTTTTCCCACCATCAGGGTCTTTTTTCAAATAAGTCAGCCAAAGTATTGGAGTTTCAGCTTCAACATCAGTCTTTCCAATGAAAATTCAGGATTGATTTCCTTTAGGGTGGACTAATTGGATCTCCTTGCAGTCCAAGGGACTCTCAAGAGACTTCTCCAACACCACATTTCAAAAGCTTCAATTCTTCAGCACTCAACTTTCTTTATAGTCCAAATCTCACACCCAAACATGACTATTGGAAAAACTATAGCCATGACTAGACAGACATTTGCTGGCAAAGTAATATCTCTGCTTCTTAATAAGCAGTCTAATTTGGTCATAACATTCCTTCCAAGGAGTAAGCATCTTTTAATTTCAGGGCTGCAATCACCATCTGCAGTGATTTTGGAGCCCCCCAAAATAAACTCTGCTGTTTCCACTGTTTCCCCATCTATTTGCCATGAAGTGATGGGACCGGATGCCATGATCTTAGTTTTCTGAATGTTGAGTTTAAGCCAATTATTTCACTCTCCTCTTTCACTTTTATCAAGAGGTCCTTTAGTTCCTTTTCACTTTCTGCCATAATGGTGGTGTCATCTGCATATCTGAGCTTATTGATATTTCTCCCACCAATCTTATTCTAGCTTGTGTTTCATCCAACCCAGCATTTCTCATGAAGTACTCTGCATAAAAGTTAAATAAGCAGGGTGACAATATACAGCCTTGACATAAGCCTTTTCTTTTTGGGAAACAGTCTACTGCTCTGTGTCCTGTTCTAACTGTTGCTTCCTGACCTGCATACAGGTTTCTCAAGAGGCAGGTCAGGTGGTCTGGGATTCCTATCTCTTTCAGAATTTTCCAGTTTATTGTGATCCACACAGTCAAAGGCTTTGGCATAGTTAATAAATCAGAAATAGATGTTTTTCTGGAATTCTCTTGCTTTTTTGATGATCCAGCCGATGTTGGCAATTTGATCTCTGGCTCCTCTGCCTTTTCTAAAACCATCTTAGACATCTGGAAGTTCATCGTTCATGCAGTGCTGAAGCCTGGCTTGGAGAATTTTGAGCATTACTTTAGTAGCGTGTGACATGAGTTCAATTGTGCAGCAGTTTCAGCATTCTTTGTCATTGCCTTTCTTTGGGACTGGTATGAAAACTGATGTTTTCCAGTCCTGTGGCCACTGCTGAGTTTTCCAAACTTGCTGGCATATTGACTATAGCACTTTCACAGCATCATTAGGATTTGAAATAGCCAAACTGGAATTCCATCACCTCCACTAGCTTTGTTCATAGTGATGCATCCTAAGGCCCACTTGCCCACATTCCAGCATGGCTGGCTCCAGGTGAGTGATTATATCATTGTGATTATCTGGGCCATGGCGATGTTTTTTGTACAGTTTTTCTGTGTATTCTTGCCACCTCTCCTTAATATCTTCTGCTTCTGTTAGGTCCATACCATTTCTGTTCTTTATTGAGCCCATATTTGCATGAAATGTTCCCTTGGTGTCTCTAATTTTCTTGAAGAGATTTCTAGCCTTTCCCATTCTATGCTTGTCCTCTATTTTTTGCACTGATCACTGAGGAAGGCATTCTTATCTCTCCTTGCTGTTCTCTGGAACTCTGCATTCAAATGGGTATATCTTTCCTTTTCTCCTTTGCTTTTTGTTTCTCTTCTTTTCACGGCTATTTTTAAGGCCTCTTCAGACAGCCATTTTGTGGGGGTTTTGAATTTTTTTTTCCCTTGGAGATAGTCTTGATCCCTGTCTCCTGTACAATGGAACAAATCTCCATCCATAGTTCATTAGGTACTCTGTCTATAAGATCTAACCCCCACCCTCACCCCTTAAATTTATTTCTCACTTCCCCTGTTTAATCTTAAGGGATTTGATTTAGGTAATACCTAAATGGTCTAATAGAAAGAATGGGCTTTCCCTACTTTCTTCAGTTTAAGTCTGAATTTGGCAATAAGGAGTTCATGATCTGAGCCACAGTCAGCTTCCAATCTCGTTTTTGCTGACTGTATAGATCTTCTCCATTATTAGCTGCAAAGAATATAATGAATCTGATTTCGTTGTTGACCATCTGGTGATATCCATGTGTAAAGTCTTCTCTTGTGTTGCAGGAAGAGGGTGCTTGCTATGACCAGTGCGTTCTCTTAGCCTTTGCCCTGCTTCATTCTTTTCTCAAAGGCCAAATTTGCCTGTTATTCCAGCTATTCTTGACTTGCCACTTTTGCATTCCAGTCCCCTATAATGAAAAGGACACCTTTTTGGGTGTTAGTTCTAGAAGGTCTTTTAGATCTTCATAGAACCGTTCAACTTCAGCTTCTTCAGCATTACCGGTCAGGCCATAGACTTGGATTACTGTTATACTGAATGGTTTGCCTTGGAAATGAACAGAGATCATTCTGTTGTTTTTGAGATTGCATCCAAGTACTGCATTTTGGAATTTTTTGTTGACTACTATGGCTACTCCATTTCTTCTAAGGGATTCTTGCCCCCAGTAGTAGGTATAAAGTTCATCTGAGTTAAAATCACCCAGGCCAGTCCTTTTTAGTTCACTGATTCCTAGAATGTCAACATTCACTCTTGCCATCTCCTGTTTGACCACTTCCAATTTGCCTTGATTCATGGACCTAACATTCCAGGTTCCTATGCAATATTGCTCTTTACAGCATTGGATCTTTCTTTCATCACCAGTCTCACCCACAATTAGGTGTTGTTTTTGCTTTGGCTCCACCTCTTCATTCTTTCTGAAGTTATTTCTCCACTGATCTCCAGTAGTATATTGGGCAACTACTGATCTGGAAAGTTCATCTTTCAGTGTCTTATCTTTTTGCCTTTTCATACTGCTCCTGGGATTCTCAAGGCAAGAATACTGAAATGGTTTGCCATTCCCTTCTCCAGTGGACCACATTTTGTCAGAACTCTCCACCCTGACACGTCCTTCTTGGATGGCCATACATGGCATGGCTCATAGTTTCATTGAGTCAGACAAGGCTGTGGTCCATGTGATTAGATTGGTGAGTTTTCTGTGATTGTGGTTTTCATTCTGCCTGCCCTCTGGTGGAGAAGGATAAAAGGCTTATGCCAGATGCCCATCAGCAGATGAATGGATGAGGAAGCTGTGGTACATATACACCATGGAATATTACTCAGCCATTAAAAAGAATTCATTTGAATCAGTTCTAATGAGATGGATGAAACTGGAGCCCATTATACAGAGCGAAGTAAGCCAGAAAGATAAAGACCATTACAGTATACTAACACATATATATGGAATATAGAAAGATGGTAACGATAACCCTATATGCAAAACAGAAAAAGAGACTCAGATGTATAGAACAGACTTGTGGACTCTGGGAGAAGGCGAGGGTGGGATGTTTCAAGAGAACAGCATTGAAACATGTATATTATCTAGGGTGAAACAGATCACCAGCCCAGGTTGGGTGCATGAGACAAGTGCTCGGGCCTGGTGCACTGGGAAGACCCAGAGGGATGGGGTGGAGAGGGAGGTGGGAGGGGGAACCGGGATGGGGAATACATGTAAATCCATGGCTAATTCATTTCAATGTATGACAAAAACTATTGTAATGACGTAAAGCAATTAGCCTCCAACTAATAAAAATAAATGGAAAAAAAATTAAAAAAAATTTTTAAAAAAGAGGCTTATGGAAGTTTTCTGATGGGAGAGACTGACTGAGGGGAAAACTAGGTCTTGTTCTGATGGGCGGGGCCATGCTCAGTAAATCTTTAATCCAATTTTCTGTTGATGGGTGGAGCTGTGTTCCCTCCCTGCTATTTACCTGGGGGCAAACGATGGTGGAGGTAATGAAGATAAGAGTGACATCCTTCAAAAGGTCCCATGCATGTACTGCTACACTTAGTGCCCCCAACCCTGCAGCTGGCCACCACCCACCCACACCTTTGCTGGAGACTCCTGGACACTCACAGGCAAGTCTGGGTCAGTCTCTTGTGGGGTCACTGTTCCTTTCTCCTGGGTCCTGGTGCACAAGGTTCTGTTTGTGCCCTCCAAGAGTCTGTTTTCCAGTCCTGTGTAAGTTCTGGCAGCTCTATGGTGGGATTAATGGCAACCTCCTCCAAGAGGGCTTATGCCATACCCAAGTCTGCTGCACCCAGAGCCGCTGCCCCTGTGGCAGGCCACTGCTGACCCTTACCTCCGCAGGAGTCACTCAAACACAGTTCTGTCTCAGTCTCTGTGGTGTCTCTGGGTCCTGGTGCACACAAGGTTTGTTTGAGCCCTCTGAGTGTCTCTGGCGGAAATGGGGTTTGATTCTATAAGAGAATTCGTCCCTCCTACCTCTTGCTTGGAGAAGGAAATGGCAACCCACTCCAGTATTCTTGCCTGGAGAATCCCATGGACGGAGAAGCCTGGTGGGCTACAGTCCACGGGGTCGCAAAGAGTCGGACACGACTTAGCGACTTCACTTACTTATCTTGTCGGGGCTTCTCCTTTGCCCTTGGACATGGGGTATCTCCTCACAGCTCCCCAAATCTTAATGGGGTTTCTCTGACCTTGGACGTTGGTTATCTCCTCATGGCCAGCCCAGCAAAGTGCAGCCGCTGCTCCTGACCTTGAATGTGTGGGATCTCCTCAGGGCTGCTCACCAGCCACTCCAGCGCCATGCAGCTGCCACTTGCTGCTCCCTTTTAATATCTAGCTTTGTAGTAAAAGGGGAGACATTTTCTCTTTTTGTTTTCATATTGAAGGAGGAAGCAGACAGAGCCTGACTCCGTCTTAGGCCTGGCTGTGAACATTAGGCTACAAGCATGGTCAACTTCCCAATGGACTCTGAACTTTGTGCCTGGTGTCTATAGAAGTGGCACACCAATGGGAAACCAGACACCCGGATAAAATAGCCTCAGGACTTGTACTTGGATTCTCCATCGCCTGAAAGAATGTGCTAATTATCTTTGTAACAGAACAAAGTCGTAAATTCCATTATGTTTACTGGGATATGGCCAGAATCCTATTGATAAATGTCCACTGTTTATCTAGTCTTGTAACACATGAATCATGGGTTAACTTTGATCGTATCTCTCTTTTACCTTGTCCAGACTAGTTTCAAGGAATTTGGGGAGGTGGATTTGAGCAAGTACACTTAGGTTATACAAGGTTTTCACAAAAACTGGTCGGGGTCCTTGGCTAAGAGGAGACTCTGCCCTGGGCCCGCTGGTGTAATAAACTGCACTCGACTATCTGCGTTGTCCTTCTGAGTGAGTTTGTTTCCCAGAACACGTGGCTACAACAATATGTTGGGACTAAAGAACACCTTCTTCCTCAGCTTTATTTCAGAACCAATAAGAATATAGACAAAGTTTTCAAACTTTGTCTGGAGATTAAATGTTCATAATCATGATTTCATTGTGTGGCACCAAAGGCTTTTAAATGCTTCACTCTACAAATAGACATATTTGCTCACCTATGAAAGATCAGAGCGAGCTATTACCACATGTGAGAGAGTGGGGAAAAGTGTGCTCTTTGCAAGTAAAAAATCCTTGAAGGGAACTAGAGGAAAGGGCTAAATTATGTATTATGCTTAGTAAAACACTAATCACTTATTTCAGACCTCCTATATCTTTTCTCAGTTAAAGTTTTTGCATGTCATTAAACATCTAATATTCCTTTCTTAGTAGAATCTACCTAGTGATTTACCCATTTTGCATAACTTCTTTTGAACTTTCCACTTGTATTTGGCATTATATTACTATGAAAGACTGTCTCCACTTAACACACATGGTCCTGCTGATTTCAGGACTAAACATAGTTTCTTCAAATTGTTCAGCTGAATTTTTCAATTTTCTTATAAGTATTTTTCATGTATTTATTTAACAAAGCTTATAGAGTGCATTACCATATGTCAGATATAATATGTAAATACACTCCAACGTTAACTCATTTCTCCCTCAGAACAACCCTACTAAGTAGAACTATTATTATTTTCATTTTTAGGTGAGAAATTTGAGGCACTAAAGGTTATTGATATGGAACGAGGGCAGAATTCAAAAGGGTTATCTAGGCCTGGAGTTCAAATTCCTAAAGACTCTGCTTGCTATGTAAAATTTTATGAATTTTAATAAAGAAGATAAATGTATTATTTGCATTTACCACTTTCCTCTTCATATACAAAGTGATGCTCTGTTTCAGAAAGAAATTTAACTTGCTTAGTTAAATGCACCTAGAGCCTCAAACCATTTTTTTTTTCCTTTTCTTTAGTGTAGTGAGTAAGCTATGAATTGAATTTAAATTCATTTGGCCACCAGACTAACAACGACTCTTATCTGAGCATTTCTCACTCATATTCTTCTTACCTCTTAGCTATGACTAATTGATTTATGTAGCGAGGACTGACCAAACCTGGATCAATGGGGTTATATTTTGGAATTTGAAAAGTGAATAGGAGATGCACAGAGAGAGAAGCATTTGTTGGAGGTGAATTATTTCACAAGAGAAACCTAGAATGTTCATTAGCTCCCTTGAGTTTGCCTGAGTACTCTTTCCTTAATCCTATTTCATTCCACATTTAAGGAATTAGGGCTATTGCAATAAGTAAACAAAACAAAACAAAAACCCCTCTAAATCTCAATTACTATCAAAGTAGAAAATAAAAATGCATTACTCTCTTAGAGAAACTACAGAGATTAAGACTAGCATCAAACACTTAACACATGCAAGTTTGATATCTTTCATTATGCTCAGTTTTCCTACTTAACAAATGAAAAAGACCTTTAGCTATGAGACATGCTTACTTTAATTTAATCAAGTGAAGAATCTGATAGTGATTCTCTGTTCCAGTTGTAGTCTTCTTGCTGGAGTCTTAATATCTGTAATGTACTTTACCTTCCAAAGGCATTCTTCTCCTATCTGATACATACCAAAAACAGTTTCTTTTGCCTGGTGAAAACACCAGTACCCTTGCCATTCTAATTTAGGGATATCTCACTCTCTGTCTCCAGGCCACATGGGCCTTGTTGTCTCACTGTTAACAAAAGACATCATAGTAGTCTACCAAATTCATCTCTTTTATTTAGCTCAGAACACCTAAAAGGAAGACAGTAGTAATTACTTCTATATGTTTTAATAAGAAATGTGTGACAAAGAATGAAACAAAATAAAACTCACTGAGGTATGTAGGAAATGGAACCCACTCCAGTATTCTTGCCTGGAAAATTCCATGGACAGAGGAGCCTGGTGGGCTATAGTTATGGGTCACAAAGAGTGGGACACGACTGGGGATTGCACATAGCAAGTGAACATGTAATATTCTAGGATCCCAAATATGACCTAAAAATAATAGACTTTTTGCTGCACACTGTATATACTGCTATTAAGAAGGAAAACTATCAGATGAGTCACTTTGAACTAGGAAAGCACACTTTCTACTTGTGAATTTTTCTTCTACTTACCAGGTAAATGCAAAGCTGCAATACTTTAGTGAGGCATGAAATAATAGATGAGCCCCCAGCCAGTTTACAGCACAAATCCCTCTGACAGGGACCATCGTGAGCTGAAGAAGCCAGTGAAATTTGACATTTTTGCAGATTATATGAGTACTCTATGGAAGCAAATTTCAGTAGGATAAGAGCTCTCTGAGTTTTTGGCAAAGAGTTTTGACATCTCAACCCAGCAAGCAACTATTCTCCCAGTGGGTTACCAGGCTCTAGTGAGGATAAAATGACAAAGAGTGAGCTACTAAGTACCCCTGCACCCTGTTTCAGCTTCATAATCAGTCTATCTCATCCATTTAAATCATAGCAATATATTTTCTCAATGGCTTAACCTCTGGTGTTATCACTGAATTTTGTTCTCAGCCTAAGTCCTAAAGGCACAGATGTGTTGTATGAACAATTTGATCCAATGTCCCTGCCCTTGCCAAATCGCTGATCTTACTTAAACACATATCTATGGGCTCAAAAAGAATTCCCGATGATCACTTGGCAGGAGATGATCTGTTTAATAAGTGCTGTGTCTTTACCATCTAAACAGTATCTGACACAGAGTGGGCTCTCAATATATATTTGTTTAATGAATCAACATTCTAGCAAATTTCAGGCATCCCTGTGGCTCAGTGGTAAAGAATCCACCTGCCAATGCAGGAGATACAGGTTCGAGCCTTGATCTGGAAAGATCCCACAAGCCGTGGAACAACTAAGCCTGGGAACCACAACTACTGAAGCCCCTGCATCCTAGAGTCTGTGATCCACAAGAAAAGCTACCACAATGGGAAGGCCACCCACTGCAACCAGAGAGTAGTCCCCGCTCACCACAAAGAGAGAAAAGTCCATGCAGTAATGAAGACCCAGCAGAGCCAAATATAAACAAGTAATTTTTAAAATATGCTAACAAATTTCAATTTCATAACTTAAATAGTCCCTTAAAGTAACACTGTATCCTATGGTAAATTCTTCAGAGTTTTTGTTCCCTCTCCTCCATACTCTTTATTAAGAATCCTAGCACTCTCTCTTCTATCCCTGCCTTCCTCTCCATGCCATAATCCCCAAGCTCAGAAAAGTAGGTTTGGGCTTTTTACTTTTTCTGTATGTATTTTATTTCTTTCAGACTAAATCATGCTGATGTACAGGGGGTCTAAGAAGAAGAAAAAGAAAAACACTTATGGGTAGGGAATTATCCATAATATCTTTTTAATCTCTGAATATTAGAAACTACATATAGTGGTTGAATCTGCTTTCATTCGTAGGAAATTATGAGATGGTACGAACAAATAAAAAAGTTCTGTAGGCTACAGGCATGTAGTGTATTACTGAGTCATTTACAGTATGAGATGAACTTCACTGGCCTTTTTCAATCAGAATTAAGAGTGATGCCACAGTGGATAATGTTGAGGGCATAAGGTATCATTAGGGAAAATTTTACTGCTATTTTATCAGTCATCCAATCATGAAATCTCTACTCACTATCTTTAAACTATTTACAAGTGTCAATCTCACTGTCTAGGGAATGGCTTGTTATGAAGTATTCACTGTAATTGTCACATTTAACTGCCAATGACAGTAAAATGAAAGCCTGCCTTAATTACTGTCTTGTCTCATTTCTCATTTGCCATGCCTCTTTCTAGGAAAGTAAATTATACAGAGCCTCCAACCTCAATAGAGTATATTAAATGTAAAGTGATTATCAAGAATTCAGAGAAATACCCGAATATTTTGATGTCAGTAATGTGAATTAGAGTTAGAAAACTGGGGAGTATGGATTTAGTGAGGTTCCACTGGTAAGTACCAATTCTTAATTTGATACAAATAACATTGCATAATGTCTATTAATGTTCAAAGTAAAACAATTTAAAGAAAAATTAAAGCATAAAAGAAATTCAAACTCCCGAGGAAAAAAACATTTATCAAATAATTAACTTAAATAGAAGGGATCTAAAATAGCTCAACTTTTATTTCTGGTTGCCTACAAATAATAAACCTTCATGAAAACAGTATGAAAAACAGCAACAGCAATATTACTAAATCATGTAAAATGGTTTCCATATAATCACAAGAATAGACATATGAGAGAGACGTAAATAACATTTAGTCATCCAGAAGTATTTCTTCAACAATTATGACATCACTGATATATTAGTTACTTGGTCTAACCTCTGTGAGGAGCTCAAGATTAATTTCTTTCATTCAAATTCATATTGTTATAGGACTCACAAGCTTCAGGAATGCTGATAAATGTCCATGTTAAGTACATAAGTGGGTTTCCATGCTAGAAGAGGTTGTAAGTTTAAGGGGATTTGAAATAGAACAGCTCAATTATCTTGGCTCACTTTGAACTTTCTTCCTCGTGGTACACACTGATCTTTTTGTTATTTCATGCAAATTTATCTATAAGATGGGCCTGGAGGCTCTCCTTTAGGCCCAGCTCACCCCTTACAGACTTGCATAATTTAATAGGATTAGAAAGTGATCTAAATAAAAAATAGTGCTCACTCTTCCTTACTGAAACGTTGCCCCATGCCTTTGTCTGGTAGGAATATATTTTGATCTTTGGGTTTCCCTCGTGGCTCAGACACTAAAGAAACCACTGTAATGCCAGAGACCTGGGTTCAATCACTAGGATGGGAAGACATCCTGGAGAAGGGACAGGCTACCCACTCCAGTATTCTGGCATGGAGAATTCCATGGACAGAGAAGTCTAGCAGGCTACAGTCCATGGAGTCGCAAAGAGTCAGACACGACTGAGCGACATTCACACTTCACATCCTTTAGACAAGTAGAGTAGCAATATTTTAATAACTAAAATAAACATATAAACCTATAAAAATGATTCCAAAATCGTAACTTGACATTGATGTATTCATTTATATAGAAAGGGTCATGAAATTTATCTTGAGATGGAAAGATGAATTGGTCCAACCCTCTTTCAGTTCAGTTCAGTCGCTCAGTCCTGTCCGACTCTTTGCGACCCCATGAATCTCAGTACATCAGGCCTCCGTGTCCATCACCAACTCTTGGAGTTTACTCAAACTCATGCCCATCGAGTCGGTGATGCCACCCAGCCATCTCATCCTCTGTTATCCCCTTCTCCTCCTGCCCCCAATCCCTCCAAGCATCAGGGTCTTTTCCAATGAGTCAACTCTTCATATGAGATGGCCAAAGTATTGGAGTTTCAGCTTCAGCATCAGCCCTTCCAATGAACACCCAGGACTGATCTCCTTTAGGATGGGCTGGTTGGATCTCCTTGCAGTCCAAGGGACTCTCTAGACTCTTCTCCAACACCACAGTTCAAAAGCATCAATTTTTCGGCGCTCAGCTTTCTTCACATTCCAACTCTCACATTCATACATGACCACTGGAAAACCCATAGCCTTGACTAGATGGACCTTTGATGGCAAAGTAATGTCTCTGCTTTTTAATATGCTATCTAGGTTGGTCATAACTTTCCTTCCAAGTAGTAAGCATTTTTTTAATTTCATGGCTGAAGTCACCATCTGCAGTGATTTTGGAGCCAAAAAAAATAAAGTCTGACACTTTGCACTGTTTCCCCATCTATCTCCCATGAAGTGATGGGACCAGTCCTCTTTACAGGGAGAAAATAACAGATCATTTTAGAGCTAGAGATTACCTAGTACTGAAGAATCTATCCCCTGTGATCCTCATGTGAATCTGTCAGCACAACAAAACTTGATGATTCAGAATCTTTACCATAAGAACTAACTTACCATCTTTAGTTTGTAAAAATCAGCTTTCAACAAATAATAAATGAGTTACAACAATGTAAATAAAATTGGTAAATAGAACTTGTGAGAAGTTCAAGTGATTTACCTAAAAAAAAAAAAAATATGGTAACATTTAACACATTGTTGCTTGCTTGGAATTTTATACTTCAGAATATCTAATTTTAGTTATAATGTGAATAGGGGATGGACAGGCATGTTCTTTTAAGTAATACATCATCAAGGTGCTATATTAAACAAGCTTGAGCTATATGTAACAACTATCAGAATTATAATTTTAAATTTGAATTTGTGGAAACATGGTACTGGATTTGTTGGGCACACTCCTGTACTCAACTGCTTGATGACATGTAATATTTAAAAATAAAAATGGTGAGGATTTAGAACTTAAGAAAGCTTAGGTTTGAATTTCAGGCCCAGTGCTTATATTACAAGTAATTTTTGGTTTTTATTTTGCCTCAGCAAAACAGGATCAATAATATCTATTTTTAGACATGGGGCTTCCCTGGTGGATAATTTGGTAAAGAATCTGCCTGCAGTGCAGGAGACCTGAGTTGGGAAGATCCCCTGGCAAACAATGGCTACCCACTCCAGTAGACTTCCCATCAACAGAAGAGCCTGATGAGCTACGGTCCACGGGGTCACAGAGTAGGACATGACTAAGCAACTAACACAGATCAGAAATATTGTATGTACAGTTCCTGACTCAAAAGTTACTCAATAAATAAGAACTATAATAATTATTATTATGCTTGCTTTAAATTTGTTTAGCTCTTTTTTAATAACTTCTTTTAGCCCTGATTTATAACATTCAACTTCAGCCTTGTGCTAAAATTCCCCAAAAATTAGGTCTTAGTCTTAATTTATTAGTAGGGTTTATGTCATATATCCTTCCACTTACTTCTCCCAGGGCTTTCAACAATGACCAGATAAGATTCCTTTCATAAGAGAGACCAGGTTTTTGTTCATGCATTTTAATCTCCAAATGGTTTTGCCCCCTGCACCTGATGAAAGCATTTCAATTCCATTTTTAGTCTTTTTAGATCTTTGGCAATTGTCTAATAAATGAACATCAATCCTGACAATACTATCTCTTGAACCTATAGCTTAGGTTCAAGAACCTATATATTAGGTTCAGATAGCTTAGGTTCGATTTGGAAATTTCCATGATGGTTCTTATTCTCTTCCATGTTCTTTCTCCCAGGAATTTGTATGTATATTATGAATCTCTATTTCCACTCTCAGAATAACCATGGCTTATTCCTACTCCTGTAGTTAAAAATTTCAGTCTATGCATTAACTTCTTGGACTACAGTATTTAGTCCTTCTTATTCTATTTTTCCCATCTACTAACTGGAAGTTTTGATTAAAATGAAGGCCAATGAAAGGGAATCAGCAAATGACTACAAGTAAGAAATAACACTCTGGTAAAGAAAAAAGAAAAAAAAAGGAAAAAAGATAAATCCTGAAGTTAAAAAAAGAAACTTCTATTTTTAAAAAGCAAATTTCTCAAATATTTCTACAGAAATTGGAAATTACTGTAAAATGTAATGTATAGATGGGTAAGGAGTTTGACTTGCATGTTATCTCAGTAATGGTCAATGTTACACAAAAAGAACATTAGATTCATTTTGAACATATGCAGTAAGACCTTCTAACGAGATGTAGCTCTCTCACTAGACTGAAGATAAAGACTTAGAGCTTGCTGTTGAGATCTAGCAGCAGAAAACTATAGGTGAAATAAGTTAATACAAAGTCACAAAAAGAAATGAGTTTAGAGAGTCTGGGACCTAGTGTATTTTTAAGGGCTGACAGAAGGATGAATATCATGCAGTAGCAAAGTCTTAGGAAAATGTATGTATTGACCAGAAGCCAATGTGGAATGATAGTTCCCTTGCATTGAGACTCCATAGTAGTCATACATAGTTTTTACAGATGAAAGCTAATGATTAAATATATTAAAAAAAGAGTCATAGGTGAAAGAATGCAAAGAAGCAAAAGTTACTATTTTTGTGTTACTCTGTATAGAAGATTTGTTTGTACTTTAAGAAGAAATAGTCAATCTTGTTATCTGGTTGTATAAATGAAATATAGCTTTAATCTGTTTCCTTAATATTGATTTGTAGACAATATATTTTCCCTGCTAATAATATATTTTTTTAAAAAATGTGATTTGGGGTATCAAAACCAATAATGTTGCTACTTGTTATAACAATTGTATGAGAAAATTAATTCAAGATTAATAGTGGTATTCAAAGGAGGATGAGGTTGTATAAAAATAATTGTTTATTGATTTATTTTGATTTAACTACATAAAATAACCACCTTAAATCTTTAGTTCAAATGAATATTTTTTTTTCTGGAGTATGTGGAATTTGTAATATAATTGAGATTAAAAAGAAAGAAACTAAAAGAGACATAAAGAACAACATTTTCTTCTTTTTAAATATATCACATTTTGATTGATCTTCAAAGACATTGTTACTTTATTTTCTGATATAAAGAGACAACTTTTGGTTAATTCCCAAATTCTTGCTATATTTAAAGTGCTACATATGTAAAGTAGTCTTAATCTCTAGTTTGAGAGTTGACATTCATATATCTTTACTTTAATTGTCTTATGTTTGTTTGCCATAGACAAAAACAAATCGTCTTCCAATTTCAATTCTTCTTTAATGTGTGTGATGGTCTTTCAGTTGTGTCTGGCTCTTTGAGACTTTATGAACTGTAGCCCTTGAGGCTCCTCTGTCCATGGAATTCTCCAGGCAAGAATACTGCAGGGATCAAATCCCCTGCATTGAAGAAAAATTCTTTACCATCTTAGCCGCCAGTGAAGCCCAAGTGAAATATCACAAATATCACATTTTCTACCTTTCCATTTAAGACCCAATCTCAAAATTGAGACATAATAACTTATTTAATGTTTCTTGCAAAAGTTGCACAAATAGTATCAAAACCTTGAGAATTCATCAATACGAGCATTATTACTTAGAAAGTCTTACCCTAAAAAGCTGTGTTTCCTAGCTATGAAATGAGGATACGAATAGCACCGGCTTCATAGGAGGTCTGTGAGGATGATGCTGCAATTCGAAATCTCTGAATAAATCGCGGGCGTTATCGTGATTTTGTTGTTGTTCAGTCGCCAAGTCGTGTCTGACTCTTTGCGACCCCATGGACTGCAGATTTACTCCTTTAAGAACAGTTCTTGAGAATCCGTTCTGTACCAGCAGTGAAGAAAACAGACAAAATTTCCTTACCTCAAAGAACTCGTGATCTTTTTGATTGGAGGAGAGAGCCAGAAAATATAAAATCTATGGTGGAGTGGATGGTGTTAGTGGTGTGGAAAAAAATTAAGCGGGAAACAGGATTGAGGGGATGGAGGGTGGACGCAGTTTGTAACATCAAATAAGAATCCGAAAACAGGAAAAGGGCTTGCTTGAGACCACCAGAGAAATTTGATTGGATCCAAAGCTGTGTTTCATGTACATGGCAGAATTCTCAGTTTTAAAAGGCTCTAATTGATTCAATATATTTTTTCTCACCAGGCTTGCCTCTTGTTAAGAAAATCATCAGTTTAACTAATAATGTTAGTGACAAGACAACTAACTTTAAACAATACCCAAAAAAGATGTCCTTTTCATTATAGGGGACTGGAATGAAAAAGTAGGAAGTCAAGAAACACCTGGAGTAACAGGCAAATTTGGCCTTGGAGTACAGAATGAAGCAAGGCAAAGGCTAACAGAGTTTGGTCAAGAGAATGCACTAGTCATAGCAAACATCCTCTTCCAAAAACACAAGAGAAGACTCTAAATGTAGACATCACCAGATGGTCAACATGGAAATCAGATTTATTATATTCTTTGAAGCCAAAGATGAAGAAGCTCTATAGAGTCAGCAAAAACAAGACCGGAGGCTGATTGTGGCTCGGATCATGAACTCCTTATTGCCAAATTCAGGTTGAAATTGAAGAAAGTGGAGAAAACCACTAGACCATTCAGGTATGACCTAAATTAAATCCCTTATTACTATACAGTGGAAGTGATAAATAGATTTAAGGGATTAGATCTGATAGACAGAGAACCTACTGAACTATGGATGGAGGTTTGTGACATTGTACAGGAGACAGAAATCAAGACCATCCCCAAGAAAAAGAAATGCAAAAAAGCAAAATCACTGTCTGAAGAGGCCTTACAAATAGCTTGAAAAGAGAATCAAAAAGCAAAGGAGAAAACGAAAGATATTCCCAATAGAATGCAGAGTTCCAAAGAATAACAAGGAGAGATAAGAAAACTTTCCTCAGCAATCAATTCAAAGAAATAGAGGAAAGCAATAGAATGGGAAAGACTAGAGATCTCTTCAAGAAAATTAGAGATACCAAGGGAACATTTCATGCAAAGATGGGCTCAATAAAGGACAGAAATGGTATGGCCTTAGCAGAAGCAGAAGAGGTGGCAAGAACTGCACAAAAAAGATCTTCACAACCCAGATAATCACAATGGTGTGATCACTCACCTAGAGCCAGACATCCTGGAATGTGAAGTCAAGTGGGCCTTAGAAAGCATCACTATGAACAAACTTAGTGAAGGTGATGGAATTCCAGTTGAATTATTTCAAATCCTGAAAGATGATGCAGTTAAAGTGCTGCACTTATTATGTCAACAAATTTGGAAAACTTAGTTCAGTTTAGTTCAGTTCAGTTGCTCATTCGTGGCCAACTCTTTGCGACCCCATGAATCACAGCACGCCAGGCCCCCCTGTCCATCACAAACTCCTGGAGTTTGCTCAAACTCATGTCCATTGAGTTGGTGATGCCATCCAGCGATCTCATCCTCTGTCGTCCCCTTCTCCTCCTGCCCCCAATCCCTCCAAGCATCAGGGTCTTTTCCAATGAGTCAACTCTTCACATGAGGTGGCCAAAGTATTGGAGTTTCAGCTTCAGCATCAGTCCTTCCAATGAACACCCAGGACTTATCTCCTTCAGGATAGACTGCTTGGATATCCTTGCAGTCTAAGGGACTCTCAAGAGTCTTCTCCAACACCACAGTTCAAAGCATCAATTTTTCGGTGCTCAGCTTTCTTCACAATCCAACTCTCACATCCACACATGACCACTGGATAAACCATAACCTTGACTAGATGGACATTTGCTGGCAAAGTAATGTCTCTACTTTTTAATATGCTATCTAGTTTGGTCATAACTTTCCTTCCAAGGAGTAAGTGTCTTTTAATTTCATGGCTGCAGTCACCATCTGCAGTGATTGTGGAGCCCAAAAAAATAAAGTCTGACACTGTTTCCACTGTCTCCCCATCTATTTCCTATGAGGTGATGGGACCAACTGCCATGATCTTAGTTTTCTGAATATTGAGCTTTAAGCCAACTTTTTCACTCTCCTCTTTCACTTTCATCAAGAGGCTCTTTAGTTCCTCTTCACTTTCTGCCATAAGGGTGATGTCATCTGCATATCTGAAGTTATTGATATTTCTCCGGGCAATCTTAATTCCAGCCTATGCTTCATCCAGCCCAGCGTTTCTCATGATGTACTCTGCACATAAGTTAAATAAGCAGGGTGACATTATACAGCCTTGACATATTCCTTTTCCTATTTGGAACCAGTCTGTTGTTCCATGTCCAGTTCTAACTGTTGCTTCCTGACCTGCATACAGGTTTCTCAAGAGGCAGATCAGGTGGTCTGGTATTCCCATCTCCTTCAGAATTTTCCACAGTTTATTGTGATCCACACAGTCAAAGGCTTTGGCATAGTCAATAAAGCAGAAATATATGTTTTTCTGGAACTCTCTTGCTTTTTCAATGATCCAGTGAATGTTGGCTATTT
Source organism: Odocoileus virginianus (assembly GCF_023699985.2). NCBI lineage: Eukaryota > Metazoa > Chordata > Mammalia > Artiodactyla > Cervidae > Odocoileus > Odocoileus virginianus. Next base: position 2,149,536 of record NC_069703.1, on the reverse strand, counting down.
GATCTCTGGTTCCTCTGCCTTTTCTAAAACCAGCTTGAACATCTGGAATTTCTCGGTTCACGTATAGCTGAAGCCTGTGTTGGAGAATTTTGAGCATTACTTTACTAGCGTGTGAGATGAGTGCAATTGTGTGGTAGTTTGAGCAGTCTTTGGGATTGCCTTTCTTAGGGATTGGAATGAAAACTGACCTTTTCCAGTCCTGTAGCCACTGCTGAGTTTTCTAGATTTGCTGGCATATTGAGTGCAGCACTTCCACAGCATCATCTTTCAGGATTTGACATAGCCAAACTGGAATTCCATAACCTCCTTTAGCTTTGTTCATAGTGATGCTTTCTAAGGCCCACTTGACTTCACATTCCAGGATGTCTGGCTCTAGGTGAGTGGTCACACCATTGTAATTATCTGGGTCATAAAGATGTTTTTTGTACAGTTCTTCTGTGTATTCTTGCCACCTCTTCTTAATATCTTCTGCTTCTCCTAGGTCCATACCATTTCTGTCTTTTATTGAGCCCATCTTTGCATGAAATGTTCCCTTGGTATCTCTAATTTTCTTGAAGAAATCTCTAGTCTTTCCCATTCTATTGCTTTCCTCTATTTCTTTGAATTGATTGCTGAGGAAGGTTTTCTTATCTCTCCTTGCTATTCTTTGGAACTCTGCATTCTAATGGGAATATCTTTCGTTTTCTCCTTTGCTTTTTGTTTCTCTTCTTTTCACAGCTATTTGTAAGGCCTCCTCAGACAACCATTTTGCCTTTTTGCATTTCTTTTCCACAGGGATGGTCTTGATCCCTGTCTCCTGTACAATGTCACGAACCTCTGTCCATAGTTTATCAGGCTCTATGTCAATCAGATCTAGTCCCTTAAATCTATTTATCACTTCTGCTGTATATTCATAAGGGATTTGATTTAGGTCGTACCTGAATGGTCTAGTGGTTATAACTAGTACTTCAGTTTAAATCTGAATTTGGCAATAAGGAGTTCATGATCTGAGCCACAGTCAGCTCCAGGCCTTGTTTTTGCTGACTGTATAGAGATTCTCCATCTTTGGCTGCAAAGAATATAATAAATCTGATTTTGGTGTTGGCCATCTGATGATGTCCATGTGTAAAGTCTTCTCTTGTGTTGTTGGAAGAGTGTGTTTGCTATGACCAGTGCGTTCTCTTGGCAAAACTCTGTTAGCCTTTGCCCTGCTTCATTCCATACTCCAAGGCCAAGTTTGCCTGTTACTCCAGGTGTTTCTTGACTTCCTACTTTTGCATTCCAGTCCCCTATAATGAAAAGGACATATTTTTTGGGTGTTAGTTCTAAAAGGTCTTGTAGGTCTTCATAGAACCATTCAACTTCAGCTTCTTCAGCATTATTGGTTGGGACATAGGCTTGGATTACCATGATATTGAATGGTTTGCTTTGTATACGAACAGAGATCATACTGTCTTTGAGATTGCATCCAAGTACTGCATTTCGGACTCTTTTGTTGACCATGATGGCTACTCCATTTCTTCTAAGGGATTCCTGCTCACAGTAGTAGATATAATGGTCATCTGAATTAAATTCACCCATTCCAGTCCATTTTAGTTTGCTGATTCCTAGAATGTCAACATTCACACTTGCCATCTCCTGCTTGACCACTTCCAATTTGCCTTGATTCATGGACCTAACATTTCAGGTTCCTATTCAACATTGCTCTTTACAGCATTGGACCTTGCTTCTATCACCAGTCCCATCCACAACTAGGTATTGTTTTTGCTTTGGCTCCATCCCTTCATTCTTTCTAGAGTTATATCTCCTCTGATCTCCAGTAGCATATTGGGCACCTATCTACCTGGTGAATTTCTCTTCCAGTATACTATCATTTTGCTTTCTCATACTGTTCATGGGACACTCAGCAGTGACCAAAGGTCAGTTTTCATTCCAATCCCAAAGAAAGGCAATGCCAAAGAGTGCTCAGACTAGTGCACAATTGCACTCATCTCACACACTAGTAAAGTGATGCTTAAATTCCACCATCTCCTGGAGTTTGTGAAACTCACATCCATTGAGTCAGTGATGCATTCCAGCCATCTCATCCTCTGTTGCCACCTTCTCTTCCTTCCCTCAGTCTTTCCCAGCATCAGATTCTTTTCCAATGAGTTGGCTATTCGCATCAGATCGCCTAAGTATTGGACCTTCAGCTTCAGCATCAGTCCTTCAAATGAATATTCAGGATTGATTTCCTTTAGAATTGACTGGTTTGATCTCCCTGCAGTCCAAGGGACTCTAGAGAGTTTTCTCCAGCACCACAGTTCAAAAGCATGAATTCTTAGGTGCATACAGTCCATGGGGTCACTAAGAGTTGGACACAGCTGAGCGATTTTCACTTTCACTCTCACAGCCTTCTTCGCGTTCTAACTCTCACATCTGTACATGACTACTGGAAAAACCATAGCTTTGACTAAAGTAAGAATTCAAATTAGGAAATATGACTTCCAAACCACTGCGCCTTACCCACTCTTAACCCCTGATCTTAACTACTATTCTGCCAGAGTATGGGAAGAGTATGTAGAAAAAGAGCTATAATCTGGTTAATCTGTCACACTGTTGCTTTATATGGCTTTAAAGAGACAGTGGAGGTCAGAGTCTCTATACTATTGTGTCCAAATGGTGGTCACACTGCATTCTCTCTTTTATCTTAAGCCTACTTTTCCCATCCACAATGCATTGACTAAGTAGTTCCCCTATTTGTTAACTAAGAGTTGGGAAATGATCCAATTGATTATTGATGTATTACTACATGAAATTAACCTACATCAATAGGAGAGAATTTTAATGCTTCAATCTAAGTATCCTGATATATAGCTTTCTTTTATCTTCATTCTGTTCATTTGAAAAAAAAACACAATTGCTTTAGCCCAGACATGTGGCTGATAGTTATGCACATGGCTTCTTCATTTGTTTCTGACATTTAAAAGAAGGGTTTATCATCCTTATCACCACCTTTTATCACGAGTATGAATTAAAAGAATCAACAATGCAAAATTTACCATGATTTCTACCTTTATTAGACATTAAATAAAGTGTAACACACTAGTCATATAATAAAGTGTAGCATTTAGTGTAATAAACTAAAATATAATAAATATAATGTAAAATCTTATGGTAACTTCAGAATCTGGAGACACAATTTTAAACCTTTATGTTTTTGTTGACAGTGAGGAAGTGGATAAATTACAGAAAATGACAGAGAAACATATTTCACAGGAATAAAGATAACTGTGCATTGGATATGTAAAATTATTATCTAAGGACTTTCTTAATATATCTATTACATAATACAGCATTTGCAAGTTCATGTGATAGCATATGCTTCTATATTTCAACATGGTTTGTTTTCACATTTTAAACATTCACATTAATGCTATTTGAATCATAGAAAATGTTCTATTATTTTTAAAAGCATAACATATTGCTTTTCCAAAACAAGATAACAGAACAAATGACAGTTATTATGAAATATGGTAGTTTCAATTTGATAGCAAAAATCTATAGTGTAAAGTATCAACATATTTTCTATTCTAATATTCTACTCAATAAAACATATCTATAAGTCCAAAATAACTGTATTTTTTTTTTTTAGGTTCTTTTTATCACGTGGATTTTTTTTTCATTATTTTTTATTTTTTTATTTATTTTATTTTTTTATTAGTTGGAGGCTAATTACTTTACAATATTGTAGTGGGTTTTGTCATACATTGACATGAATCAGCCATGGATTTACATGTGATCCCCATCCCGATCTGCTCTCCCACCTCCCTCTCCGCCCGATCCCTCTGGGTCTTCCCAGTGTACCAGGTCCGAGCACTTGTCTCATGCATCCAACCTGAGCTGGTGATCTGTTTCACCCTAGATAATATACATGTTTCAATGCTGTTCTCTTGAAACATCCCACCCTCGCCTTCTCCCACAGAGTCCAAAAGTCTGTTCTGTACATCTGTGTCTCTTTTTCTGTTTTGCATATAGGGTTATCATTACCATCTTTCTAAATTCCATATATATGTGCTGGTATACTGTAATGGTCTTTATCTTTCTGGCTTACTTCACTCTGTATAATGGGCTCCAGTTTCATCCATCTCATTAGAACTGATTCAAATGAATTCTTTTTAATGGTTGAGTAATATTCCATTGTGTATATGTACCACAGCTTCCTTATCCATTCGTCTGCTGATGGGCATCTAGGTTGCTTCCATGTCTTGGCTATGATAAACAGTGCTGCGATGAACATTGGGGTGCACATGTCTCTTTCCGATCTGGTTTCCTCAGTGTGTATGCCCAGAAGTGGGATTGCTGGGTCATATGGCAGTTCTATTTCCAGATTTTAAAGAAATCTCCACACTGTTCTCCATAGAAGCTGTACTAGTTTGCATTCCCACCAACAGTGTAAGAGGGTTCCCTTTTCTCCACACCCTCTCCAGCATTTATTGCTTGTAGACTTTTGGATAGCAGCCATCCTGACTGGCATGTAATGGTACCTAATTGTGGTTTTGATTTGCATTTCTCTGATAATGAGTGATGTTGAGCATCTTTTCATGTGTTTTTTAGCCATCTGTATGTCTCCCTTGGAGAAATGTCTGTTTACTTCCTTGGCCCATTTTTTGATTGGGTTATTTATTTTTCCAGAGTTGAGCTGGAGGAGTTGCTTCTATATTTTTGAGATTAATCCTTTGTCTGTTGCTTCATTTGCTATTATTTTCTCCCAATCTGAGGGCTGTCTTTTCACCTTGCTTATAGTTTTCTTTGTTGTGCAAAAGCTTTTAAGTTTCATTAGGTCCCATTTGTTTATTTTTGCTTTTGTTTCTAATATTCTGGGATGTGGGTCATAGAGGATCCTGCTGTGATTTATGTTGGAGACTGTTTTGCCTATGTTCTCCTCTAGGAGTTTGATAGTTTCTGGTCTTACATTTAGATCTTTAATCCATTTTGAGTTTATTTTTGTGTATGGTGTTAGAAAGTATTCTAGTTTCATTCTTTTACAGGTGGTTGACCAGTTTTCCCAGCACCACTTGTTAAAGAGGTTGTCTTTTTTCCATTGTATATCCTTGCCTCCTTTGTTGAAGATAAGGTGACCATAGGTTCGTGGATTTATCTCTGGGCTTTCTATTCTGTTCCATTGATCTATATTTCTGTCTTTGTGCCAGTAGCATACTGTCTTGATGACTGTGGCTTTGTAGTAGAGTCTGAAGTCAGGCAGGTTGATTCCTCCAGTTCCATTCTTCTTTCTCAAGGTTACTTTGGCTATTCAAGGTTTTTTGTATTTCCATACAAATTGTGAAATTATTTGTTCTAGTTCTGTGAAAAATACCGTTGGTAGTTTGATAGGGATTGCATTGAATCTATAGATTGCTTTGGGTAGTATAGCCATTTTGACAATATTGATTCTTCCAATCCATGAACATGGTATATTTCTCCATCTGTTTGTGTCCTCTTTGATTTCTTTCATCAGTGATTTATAGTTTTCTATGTATAAGTCTTGTTTCTTTAGGTAGATATACTCCTAAGTATTTTATTCTTTTTGCTGCAATGGTGAATGGTATTATTTCCTTAATTTCTCTTTCTGTTTTCTCATTGTTAATGTACCTGAATGCAAGAGATTTCTGTGTGTTAATTTTATATCCTGCAACTTTACTATATTCGTTGATTAGCTCTAGTAATTTTCTGGTAGAGTCTTTAGGGTTTTCTATGTAGAGGATCATGTCATCTCCAAACAGCGAGAGAGAGTTTCACTTCTTCTTTTCCTATCTGGATTCCTTTTACTTCTTTTTCTGCCCTGATTGCTGTGGCCAACACTTCCAAAACTATGTTGAATAGGAGTGGTGAGAGTGGGCTACCTTGTCTTGTTCCTGATTTTAGGGGAAATGCTTTCAATTTTTCACCATTGAGGGTAATGCTTGCTGTGGGTCTGTCACATATAGCTTTTATTATGTTGAAGTATGTTCCTTCTATTCCTGCTTTCTGGAGAGTTTTAATCATAAATGGATATTGAATTTTGTCAAAGGCTTTCTCTGCATCTATTGAGATAATCATATGGTTTTTATCTTTCAATTTGTTAATGTGGTGTATCACATTGATTGATTTGCAGATATTAAAGAATCCTTGCATTCCTGGGATAAAGCTCACTTGGTCATGGTGTATGATTTTTATAATATGTTGTTGGATTCTGTTTGCTAGAATTTTGTTAAGGATTTTTGCATCTATGTTCATCAGTGATATTGGCCTGTAGTTTTCTTTTTTTGTGGCATCTTTGTCTGGTTTTGGTGTTAGGGTGATGGTGGCCTTATAGAATGAGTTTGGAAGTTTACCTTCTTCTGCAAGTTTCTGGAAGAGTTTGAGTAAGATAGGTGTTAGCTCTTCTCTAAATTTTTGGTAGAATTCAGCTGTGAAGCCATCTGGTCCTGGGCTTTTGTTTGCTGGAAGATTTCTGATTACAGTTTCGATTTCCTTGCTTGTGATGGGTTTGTTGAGATCTTCTATTTCTTCCTGGTTCAGTTTTGGAAAGTTATACTTCTCTAAGAACTTGACCATTTCTTCCAAGTTGTCCATTTCTTCCAAGTTGTCCATTTTATTGGCATAGAGCTGCTGGTAGTAGTCTCTTATGATCCTTTGTATTTCAGTGTTGTCTGTTGTGATCTCTCCATTTTCGTTTCTAATTTTGTTAATTTGGTTCTTCTCCCTTTGTTTCTTAATGAGTCTTGCTAATGGTTTGTCAATTTTGTTTATTTTTTCAAAAAAACAGCTTTTAGCTTTGTTGATTTTTACTATGGTCTCTTTAGTTTCTTTTGCATTTACTTCTGCCCTAATTTTTAAGATTTCTTTCCTTCTACTAACCCTGGGGTTCTTCATTTCTTCCTTCTCTAGTTGCTTTAGGTGTAGAGTTAGGTTATATATTTGACTTTTTTCTTGTTTCTTGAGGTAGGCCTGTAATGCTATGAATCTTCCCCTTAGCACTGCTTTTAAAGTGTCCCATAGGTTTTGGGTTGTTGTGTTTTCATTTTCATTCATTTCTATGCATATTTTGATTTCTTTTTTGATTTCTTCTATGATTTGTTGGTTATTCAGAAGCGTGTTGTTTAGCCTCCATATGTTTGAATTTTTAATAATTTTTTTCCTGTAATTGAGATCTAATCTTACTGCACTGTGGTCAGAAAAGATGACTGGAATGATTTTAATTTTTTTGAATTTACCAAGACTAGATTTATGGTCCAGGATGTGATCTATTCTGGAGAAGGTTCCGTGTGCAACTGAGAAAAAGGTAAGTTGATTGTTTTGTGGTGAAACGTCCTATAGATGTCAATAAGATCTAGCTGGCCCATTGTGTCCTTTAAAGTTTGTGTTTCCTTGTTCATTTTCTGTTTAGTTGATCTATCCATAGTTGTGAGTGGGCTGTTAAAGTCTCCCACTATTATTGTGTTACTATTAATTTCCTCTTTCATACTCGTTAGTATTTGCCTTACATATTGTGGTGCTCCTATGTTGGGTGCATATATATTTATAATTGTTATATCTTTTTCTTGGATTGATCCTTAGATCATTATGTAGTGTCCTTCTTTGTCTCTTTTCACAGCCTTTATTTCAAAGTCTATTTTATCTGATATGAATATTGCGACTTCTGCTTTCTTTTGGTCTCCGTTTGTGTGAAATATTTTTTTCCAGCCCTTCACTTTTAGTCCCTTGTTTTGAGGTGGGTCTCTTGTAGACAGCATATATAAGGGTCTTGTTTTTTTATCCATTCAGCCAGTCTTTGTCTTTTGGTTGGGGCATTCAACCCATTTACATTTAAGGTAATTATTGATAGGTATGGTCCCGTTGCCATTTACTTTGTTGTTTGGGGTTCGCGTTTATACAACCTTTCTGTGTTTCCTATCTAGAGAAGATCCTTTAGCATTTGTTGAAGAGCTAGTTTGGTGGTGCTGAATTCTCTCAGCTTTTGCTTGTCTGTAAAGCTTTTGAGTTCTCCTTCATATCTGAATGAGATCCTTGCTGGGTAGAGTAATCTAGGTTGTAGGTTATTCTCTTTCATTACTCTAAGTATGTCCTGCCATTCCCTTCTGGCCTGAAGGGTTTCTATTGATGGATCAGCTGTTATCCTTATGGGAATCCCTTTGTGTGTTATTTGTTGTTTCTCCCTTGCTGCTTTTAATATTTGTTCTTTGTGTTTGATCTTTGTTAATTTGATTAATATGTGTCTTGGGGTATTTCGCCTTGGGTTTATCCTGTTTGGAACTCTCTGGGTTTCTTGGACTTGGGTGGCTATTTCCTTCCCATTTTAGGGAAGTTTTCAGCTATTATCTTCTTGAGTATTTTCTCACGGCCTTTCTTTTTGTCTTCTTCTTCTGGGACTCCTATGATTCGAATGTTGGGGCGTTTCACATAGTCCCAGAGGTCCCTGAGGTTGTCCTCATTTCTTTTGATTCTTTTTTCTTTTTTCCTCTCTGCTTCATTTATTTCCACCATTTTATCTTCTACTTCACTTATCCTATCTTCTGCCTCTGTTATTCTACTGTTGGTTCCCTCCAGAGTGTTTTTGATCTCATTTATTGCATTATTCATTTTTAATTGACTCTTTTTTATTTCTTCTAGGTCCTTGTTAAGCATTTCTTGCATCTTCTCAATCTTTGTCTCCAGGCAATGTATTTGTAACTCCATTTTGTTTTCAAGATTTTGGATCATTTTTATTATCATTATTCTAAATTCTTTTTCAGGTAGATTCCCTATCTCCTCCTGTTTTGTTTGATTTGGTGGGCATTTTTCATGTTCCTTTACTTGTTGGGCATTTCTCTGCCTTTTCATCTTGTTTAGATTGCTGTGTCTGGAGTGGGCTTTCTGTATTCTGGTGATCTGTGGTTCCTTTTTATTGTGGATATTTTACCCAGTGGGTGGGGTTGGACGATTGGCTCGTCAAGGTTTCCTGGTTAGGGAAGCTTGTGTCAGTGTTCTGGTGCGTGCAAATGGATTTCTTCTCTCTGGAGTGCAGTGGAGTGCTCAGTAATGAGTTTTGCGATGGGTCTATGCGTTAGGTGTGACTTTAGGCAGCCTGTATGTTGACACTTAGGCCTATGTTCCTGCGTTGCTATAGAATTTGCATGGTATGTCTTGTTCTGGAGCTTCTCGGCTCTTGAGTGGTGGTTGGTTTTGGTGTAGGTATGGAGGCTTTTGGATGGTCTCTTATTCCTTAATGTTCTGTGTAGTCAGGAGTTTTCTGGTTTTCTCAGGTTTGGGGCTTAAGTCTCCTGCCTCTGGATTTCAGTTTTTATTCTTCCAATAGCCTCAAGTCTTCTCCAACTATACAGCACTGATAATAAAACTTCTAGGTTAATGGTGAAAAGATTCTCCATCGTGAGGGACAACCAGAGAGGTTCACAGAGTTACATGAAGAATAGGAGAGGGAGGAAGGAGATAGAGGTGAGCAGGAGGAGAGAAAGGGAGACTCAAGAGGAGAGAGACAGATCTACGCAGTTATCTGTTCCCAAAGTGTTCTCCGTAGCCCAGACACCCACAGAGGTTCACAGAATTGGATTGGGAAGAGAAGGGGAAAGGAGGAAATAGAGGTGTTCTGAGGTAGAAAACAGAGAGTTGAAAGTGGGAAAGAGTAATCAACACACTCCTGACTAGAAATGGGAACTGAATATTGGATTCTTAAATGTCCAAAATTTATATCACATACTGAAAAACAAAGATTAAAAATCTAGCATAGAGGTTAGACTCTTTGAAATACAATATTTAAAAAACAAAAACACAAAATCTAGAAATATATATGAAGTTCAGTTTAAAAATGGTTCTTCTCTTTTTTTTTTTTGCAAGGTTATAGTGAAATGAAAATGAAAATTAAGGAATAATAGAGGAGTATTAGAGGACTTTAAAAGGAAATGGGAGAGAAAAACAAGAAAAAGGAAAAAAAAGAAAGAAAGAAAAATTTTTTTCCCTAATTAAAAAAAATCATAAAATATATGAAAATGAAAGTTGAGGAGTAATGGGGGAGTAGTAGGGAATTTTAAAAGGAAATAAAAGAGAAAACATTTTTTTAAAAAAAGGAAAGAAAAAAATTTTTTTTTCTTTAAATTTAACAAAAATATACATATATATCTAGGAATTTCTCTGGAGTTGTTGCGGTCAGTGTAGGTTCAGTTCAATTTCAGATAGCTCCTCTTTCCAGCTGACACTTCTCGATATCTGTAGGCCCCTTCCAGTGTAGTCAGTGTTACCTTCAGGGATTTTAATCTGTTGCACTGGTCCTTTCTGAAGCAGTTCCCTTTGTTTATTTGGCTTCTGTTTGCCGTCTCTTCGGTGTCTAATTTCCGCCCTGACACAGGTGGGTGGAGGTGATCTCTTATTTAGGTTCTCTAGTTCAGTTCAGTTCTGCTACGGGGAGGGCGGGGTGCTGCAGACAGATACCGCTCTGTGTGGATAGCGCTCACCGTGTTCCGGCCACACTGGGTTTGCCCCGCTCACGGGTGTCAGTGCTTTCGCCGTCTACACTGCTCAGGCTCCCAGCTGCTCTATATAGAGCCGGCCCTGCGTTGAGTGCGGTTCCAGTTTTCGGTTACTCCACAAAAGTGCGGATTCAGTTGCGCCTGCATTTTGTGCCTTCCCCAGCCTGAGCGATTCAGGCAGCCAGGGGCTTGGGCGTACTCTCCCGGGTGCAGCACGCCTTTCCCCTCTGCGTCGAGCAGCCCAGGCAGCCAGAGGCTTGGGCGCACTCTCCCCGGATGCTGCTTGCCTTTTCCCTCCGCGGCCCCAGCGTGCGCCGTGATTGGGTCTCAGGAAGTCTTTAGATAGGAACCGGGGCCTGTTTGCAGTGTGGGAGGGGGTGGCTTCTCTGGGGCTGAGTTTGCCCCTTTCCCCTCCCCCCTGCCTCCTACCTCCAGCGGGGATGGGCCAGCTCTTCTCTGGAGTTTCTCAGTCCCTTTGTTTTGCGAACCGCCGGCAGTGTGTTGGGGCCGGTTAATTTTCTCTCTTGCTATCCCACAGTTTAAAAAAAAGCTCCCTCCGATTGCTCTCAGGGCCTTCGGGCCCAGTCCTTACCCTAAGCAATGCCGCCCGCTCCTCTCCGTTTCGCCCCCACTTGCTGGTGGCGGGTGCAGGCGTCTGGAGTACTTTTCTGCTGGGAGTTGCTTTTAGGCACGTAATCTGTGGGCCTTATTTAATTTTTCCTCCCAGTTAGGTTGCCCTCCGAGATTTGAAAACTTCCCTCAGACCCGCCAGCGTGAGGGTTTCCTGGTGGTTGGAAACTTCCTCTATTAAGACTCCCTTCCCAGGACGGGTCTCCGTCCCTAGCTCTTTTGTCTCCCTTTTTATCTTTTATATTTTGTCCTACCTCCCTTCGAAGACAATGGGTTTCTTTTCTGGGCGCCTGATGTCCGCTGCTAGAGATCAGAAGTTGTTTTGTGAACTTTGTTCAGCGTTCAATTGTTCTTTTGATGAATTTGTAGGAGAGAAAGTGGTCTACCCTTCCTATTCCTCCACCATCTTGGCTCCTCCCAACTGTATTCTTTCAAGCTTTATCAGTGGCAGATAAAATCAATGTTTTCATCTTTCAAGAATGAATACTTCAGGTGGGTATAAGACAGGTGGATAAGAGCAGCATGCACACTTGACTATTTACATAAGACTAAGTCCATTTAAAGCAATTTAATGTTGAGTGACCTTCACTGACTTGTACGCATAGATTATCAAATATCATCGTAGAAGTAACCGACCATGAACAATGTCTGATTCTTTTCAAGCTACATATTGCATATTGCCATAATTATTTCTGAATCCAGGGTCAAAAGAGCTGTTCATCATTTTCTAGGTTAATTAAGGAATCTTTTAAAATAATAAGTAATACATCATTCTTGACAGTAGATTATAAAGAAATGAAGCAAATTCTGAGAGCAATTTTTGATAGTATATTATCTAAAGCATTTTGCCTTTCACTCTTGTCATTTAATCTTTTAATGTAGATCTCACATTTCAGGATTTAAGGTCACTCACTCAACATCTTTTAGAAGGTACTATAATAATATATATTACTGATAATGGCTGCACAGCTGAGTGAGTAACATAACCACTGAATTGTAAATTTTTATAAAACAAACTAAAACCAATAAAAAATAATATATCCCACTGAACTTTTCTCCATTTAATTTACTAAGTCATTACTGTTTTGTACAAAGTGTTAATGAGGGAATTAAAACTACGATAGAAGATAAAATACAGTTTTTCCTTTCTGCCAAAGAAATAAATTCCTTTTAACATGATATACAGGCATGAATAGCAAAAATTAGCAGATGAATGAGAAAACTTCCTTCAAGAAGTTAAAAATTAAAATCTAATATTAAAAATACAGAGGAAAGGCATACAAATTTTCAAATGGCCCAAGCTCAACTTTTGAAAGTATAATTAGTTACATTTATAAAAAAAACATATTTGTTTTTATAAAACAGAAATAGGGAATAAAAGTTGAAAAGTTTAAATATACATGTTAAATATGAAACACTTTCATCTACTAACTTAAAACAAGTACATATACTTGTAAAGAGAAAATGCTGACAGAGGACAATTGCTATTCATACTAGTATAAACTGGTATACTTCCACTGAAAAGTGATTTGGCAATTTATATCAAGAGGGTTATACATGTTTACAATTCTATTATATATAATACCACTTTGAAAATTTTGATTGATGAAAAAATTAAGGTATGATAATAATAAAAGCAAAGGAAAAAAGGAAAGATATATCCATTTGAATGCAGAGTTCCAAAGAATAGCAAGGAGAGATAAGAAAGCCTTCTTCAGCAATCAATGGAAATAAATAGAGGAAAGCAATAGAATGGGAAATACTAGAGATCTCTTCAAGAAATATAGAGATACCAAGGGAACATTTCATGCAAACATGGGCTCAATAAAGGACAGAAATGGTATGGCCCTAACAGAAGCAGAAGATATTAAGAAGAGGAGGCAAGAATATACAGGAGAACTATACAGAAAGATCCTCAGGACCCAAATAATCACAATGGTGTGATTACTCACCTAGAGCCAGATATCCTGAAAGGTGAAGTCAAGTGGTCCTTAGGAAGCATCACTACAAACAAAGCTAGTAGATATGATGGAATGCCAGTTGAGCTATTTCAAACCCTAAAAGATGATGCTGTGAAAGTGCTACACTCAATGTGTCAGCAAACTTGGAAAACTCAGCAGTGGCCACAGGACTGGAAAAGGTCAGTTTTCATTGCAACCCCAAAGAAAGCCAATCCCAAAGAATCCTCAAACTACTGCACAATTGCACTCATCTCACATGCTAGTAAAGTAATGCTCAAAATTCTCCAACCCAGGCTTCCTCAATACAGAACCGTGAGCTTCCAGATATTCAAGTTGGTTCTAGGAAAGGCAGAGGAACCAGAGATCAAATTGCCAACATTCACTGGATCATCAAAAAAGCAAGAAAGTTCCAGAAAAACATCTATTTCTGCTTTATTGACTATGCCAAAGCCTTTGACTGTATGGATCACAATAAACTGTGGAAAATTCTGAAAGAGATGGGAATACCAGACCACCTGACCTGCCTCTTGAGAAATCTGTATGAAGGTCAAGCAACAGTTAGAACTGGACATAGAAAAACAGACTGGTTCCAAATAGGAAAAGGAGTAAGTCAAGGCTGTATATTGTCACCCTGTTTATTTAACTTCCATGCAGAGTACATCACGAGAAATGCTGGGCTGGATGAAGCACAATCTGGAATCAAGGTTGCTTGGAGAAATAGCAATAACCTCAGATATGCAGATGACACCCCCTTATGGCAGAAAGTGAAGAGGAACTAAAGAGCATCTTGATGAAAGTGAAAGAGGAAAAAAAAAAAAAGAAAGTGAAAGAGGAGAGTGAAAAAGTTGGCTTGAAGCTCAACATTCAAAAAACAAAGATCACTTCATGACATCCAGTCCTATCACTTCATGACAAATAGATGGGGAAACAGTGGAAACAGCGAGAGACTTTATTTCGGTGGGGAGGGGGGTGCTCCAAAATCTCTGCAGATGGTGATTGCAGCCAAGAAATTAAAAGATGCTTTCTCTTTGGAAGGAAAATTATGACCAAACTAGACAGCATATTCAAAAGCAAAGACATTACTTTGTCAACAAAGGTTCATCTACTCAAGGCTATCGTATTTCCAGTGGTCATGTATGGATGTGAGAGTTGAATTATACAGAAAGCTGAGCACCAAAGAATTGATGCTTTTGAACTGTGGTGTTGGAGAAGACTCTTGAGGATCCCTTGGACTGCAAAGAGATCCAACTAGTCCATCCTGAAGGAGATAAGTCCTGGATATTAATTGGAAGGACTGATGTTGAAGCTGAAACCGCAATATTTTGGCCACCTGATATGAAGAACTAACTCATTTGAAAAGACCCTGATGTTGGGAAAGATTGAGAGCAGAAGGAGAATGGGACGACAGAGGATGAATTGGTTAGATGGCATCACTGACTCAATGGACATGAGTTTGGGTAAGCTCCAGGAGTTGGTGATAGACAGGGAGGCCTGGCGTGCTGCGGTTCATGGGGTCACGAAGAGTTGGACATGACTGAGCGATTGAACTGAACTGAACTGTGTAATAAATGAAAAATTTCTAAATCTCCAATATCACTAAGGGGAATGCTTAAGTTAAACTATGGCCAATGAATGCAATTGAATATTGTAAAAGGTATGAATTAAAAGAAAATTAAAGGGTCGAAAATACCTTGAATATGTCATTAATTGGAAACATGGATATAATAAAAGGTTTATATAAAACAATATCAACTGAAAAAACTGAAGAAAGCATTAATAGTGTTTTCCATTCAATTGGTGAAGTTAAGAATAGAGCATATATTTTTTTTAATTTTACATTTTCTAAGAATTCCAAAAATTTCACACTGATTACAGATTATTGTTGTTCAGTCACTAAGTCATCTCCAAAACCTGTAGTCCCACAGAATGCAGCATGCCAGCTCTGTCCTTCATTATCACTCAGAGTTTGCTCAAACTCATGTCTTTTGAGTCAGTGATGCTATCCAACCAACATATGCCCTGTCACCCCCTTCTCCTCCTGCCTTCAGTCTTTCCCAGCATCAGGGCCTTTTCCACTGAGTCAGCTACTCAGCTGATTTGCATTAGGTGGCCAAAGTACTAGAGCTTTGGCTTCAGCATCAGTCCTTCCAATGAATACTCAGGGCTGATTTCCTTTAGGATTGACTGGTTTGATCTCCTTGCAGTCCAAGGGACTCTCAAGAGTCTTCTCCAGCACCACAGTTTGAAAGCATCATTTCTTCATAAAGAAGGTTCTCAGCCTTCCTTATGTTTTAATTCTCACATCCTATGACTACTGGAAAAATTATAGCTTTGACTATAGGGACCTTTGTCAGCAAAGTGATGTCTGTTTTTTAATATACTGTCTAGGTTTGTCATAGCTTTCTTTCCAAGGAGGAAGAGTCTTTTAATTCCATGGTTGTAGTCACAATCTTCAGGGATTTTGGAGCCCAAGAAAATAAAATTTGTCACTGTTTCCACATTTTCCCCTTCTATTTACCATGGAGAAATAGGACTGGATGGGTTTCCCTGGTGGCTTAGACAGTAAAGAATCTGCCTACAATGCAGGAGACCCAGGTTCCACCCCTGGGTCAGGAAGATCCCCTGAAGAAGGAAATGGCTACCCACTCCAGTATACTAGCCTGGAGAATTCTATGGAGAGAGGAGCCTGACTGGCTATAGTTCATTATGTTGCAAAGAGTCAGACACAACTGAGTGACTAACACTTTCATCTTAATGCGACTAGATGCTATGATCTTAGTTTTTTGAAGGTTGAGGTATAACCCAGCTTTTTCACTCCTTCCTCCTCATCAATAGGCTTTTTAGTTCCTCTTCACTTTCTGCCATTAGGGTGGTATCATCTGCATACCTGAGGTTGTTGGTATTTCTCCCAGCAGTCTCGATTCCAGCTTGTGATTCATCCATGCAGGCATTTCACGTGGTGTACTGTGCGTAGACGTTCAATAGGCAGGGTGACAGTATACAGCCTTGACGTGCTCCTTTCCCAGTTTCCCAGGCTGCCATGCTGTGTCCAGTTCTAACTGTTTTTCTTGTCTGCATACAGGTTTCCCAGGAGACAGGTAAGGTGGTCTGGTACTTCCATCTCTTTAAGAATTTTCCAGTTTGTTGTGATCCACAAAGTCAAAAGCTTTAGCGTAGTTAATGAAGCAGATGGAATTTCCTGGAATTTCATTTATTTTTCTATGAGCCAATGGATGTTGGCAATGTGGCATCTAGTTCCTCTGCCTTTTCTCAACCCAGCTTGTGCATCTGGAAGTTCTCAGTTCATGTACTGTTGAAGCTTAGCTTGAAGGGTTTTGAGCATCACCTTGCTGAAGGTGAAATGAGCACAAATATATGGTACTTTGAACACATCTTTGGCCTTTTCTGGGATTGTAATGAAAACGGATTCATGTTATTGCAAGAAATTGTTTGCAATGACAAGTGTGTTCTCTTGATAAACTCTGTTAACCATTTCCCTGCTTCATTTTGTACTCCAAAGCTAAACTTGCCTGTTATTCCAAGTATCTCTTGACTTCCCAGTTTTGCATTCCAATTCCCTATGAAGAAAAGAACATCTTTTTGGTG
Source organism: Odocoileus virginianus (assembly GCF_023699985.2). Lineage (NCBI taxonomy): Eukaryota > Metazoa > Chordata > Mammalia > Artiodactyla > Cervidae > Odocoileus > Odocoileus virginianus. The sequence continues at coordinate 2,132,879 of NC_069703.1, read as the reverse complement.
TTAGTTCTAGGATATTTTATAGGTCTTCATAGGACCATTCAACTTTAGCTTCTTTAGCATTAATGGTTGGGGCATAGACTTGGATTACTGTGATTCTGAATGGTTTGCCTTGGAAACAAACAGATTATTCTGTCATTTTTGAGATTGCACCCAAGTACCACATTTTGGACTCTCATTGAGTAAGAGGGCTGCTCCATTTCCTCTAAGGGATTCTTGCCCATAATAGTTGATATGATGGACATTGGAATTAAATTCACCCAAACCTGTACATTTTAGTTCACCAATTCCTAAGCTGTTGATATTCACTCTTGCCATCTCCTGCTTGACCATGTCCAATTTACCTTGATTCACGGACCAGACATTCCAAGTTCTTATGCAATATTGCTATTTACAGCATTGGACTTTACTTTCACCACCAGATACATCCACAACTGAGCATCATTTCTGCTTTGGCTCAGCCGCTTCATTCTTTCTGGAGCTATTTCTCCCCTCTTCCCCAGTAGCATAATGGACACCTACCAACCTAGTCATCTTTCGGTGTCATATCTTTGGGCCTTTTCATACTGTTCATGGGATTCTCAAAGCAAGAATACTGGAGTGGTTTGCCATTCCCTTCTCCAGTGGACCATGTTTGGTCAGAACTCTCCTCTATGATCTGTATGCCTTGGTGCTCCTGCAAGGCATGAGTCATAGCTTCCTTCAGTTACAGAAGCTTCTTCTCCATGACAGGGCTGTGATCTATGAAGGGGGAACTTAGGAGATGAGGAAAGAACATCTTTATAACATCATAACCTGACTACTATAAACTAGAATTATAAACTTTTTTTCAGTCATATTTTAGAGAGGTAAATCCCAAAGAAAGGCAATGCCAAAAATGTTCAAACTACTGCATAATTGCACTATGACCAATCTAGACAGCATATCCAAAAGCAGAGACATTACTTTACCAACAAATGTCCATCTAGTCAAAGCTATGACTTTTCCAGCAGCTATGTATCGATGTGAGAGTTGAACTATATAGAAAGCTGAGTGCTGAAGAACTGATGCTTTTGAACTGTGGTGTTGGAGAAGACTCTTGAGAGTCCCTTGGACTGCAAGGAAATCCAACCAGTGAATCCTAAAGGAAATTAGTCCTGGGTGTTCATTGGAAGGACTGATGCTGAAGCTGAACCTCCAATACTTTGGCCACCTCATGCAAAGAGTTGATTCATTGGAAAAGACCCTGATTCCAGGAAAGTTGGAAGGCATCACCGAAGTGATAGACATGAGTTTGAGTAAGCTCTGAGAGTTGGTGATGGACAGGGAGGCCTGGTGTGCTGCTGTCCATGGGGTCAAAAGAGTCGGACATGAATGAGCCACTGAACTGAACTGAAATCTTTTAAACAGGTGTGTGTATGTGCTCAATCATGTACAACTCATGGACTGTAGTCCACTAGGCTCCTCTGCCCATTGAATTTTTCAGGTAAGAATACTGGTGGGGGGGGTGCCATTTCCTCCTCCAGGGGATCTTCCTGACCAGGATCAAATCCGAGTCTGTTGTGTCTCCTGCATTGGCAGAAAGATTCTCTACCATGAGCACCACCATTATTTTTACATCAAATAATAAATAATTACACTGAAACACAAGCGAGTGATAAGAGAAAAAATAATTACGCTGAACATCATCAAAAATGACAACTGCTGACAACCCACAGAATTGGAGAACAGTTTTGAAAATCATATATCTGATAAGGGACTTGTATCTATAGTATATGAAGAACCATTACAACTACAAATAGTTATAAATCCAATAATATGGATAGACATTTATCCGAAGAATATATATGACTAAGCATCAGAAAAAACAATACTCAGAATCATTAGACATCAGGGATATGTGATAACTAACTAAATGAAATATCAGTTCACACTCTAGGACAACAATTGAAAAAGAGAGTTATTAAGTGTTGGTAAAGATGTAGCAAAATTGGAACCCTCATACAACCTGGGTAAAGGAAAATTGTATTACTGCTTTGGAAAGCCATCTGGCAGTTCCTTAAATAGTTACCTATAGTTATCGTTGATAACACATAGTTATTATACAAAAGACTGAAAATGTACATTCACACACACACAAAATGTAAACACATGTTTATAGAAGCATTATTCTTAATATCATTCTTAAAAAGTAGAAACAAGCTTCAACCTAGCAACTGATAAATGGATAAATAAAATGTGGTATAGCCATATGCATGTGTGCTAAGTCACTTCAGTTATGTTTGACTTTTTGTGACCCTATGGACTATAGCCCACCAGGCTCCTCTGTCCATGGGGTTCTCCAGGCAAGAATACTGGAGTGGTTCCCATGTCTTCCTCAGTATAGCCATATACTGCAATGTTATTCAGCAATAAAATGAAGAAATGATGTATACTATAAGATGGTAAACCATGAAATCACACTGCCAAGTGAAAAAATCTACTCACAGAGGAACATATATTCAATGGTTTTAACTATATATAAAATGTGGACAAAACTGAAAGGGTGCTCATAGTTTTCCCTGTGCCATTTAAAAATGTAATTTGAATTTAAAACTCTTCACTGTATTTAATGTATTAAGTCTTCATGGTCACAGTTTGGAATAAAATGTGACTAATTCTCCATTGCATTCTCTTCTTAGGTCTGAATGTCTTGTTTAATTTTTAAGAAAAGTCACACAAGTTTCTTGATTGACCTTGAAGAACCTTAGAGTATACAGACTTGCCTTATAAATCAAAGAACACCTCAAATTTTTGTCTTTTTTTTTAATAGGGGAAACTTTTTGTCAGATTTTTTTTTTTCTGAACATCCAAATAAGTTAAAGGCCTCTGCCACTTAAATATTATTTTTAGCAAACCCTCATATAGTTGCTAATTGCTAATACTAGGCTATAGTAGGCTAATCTATAAAGTTGGAAAGTATATGAGTGGTTTCCTAGAGCTAGGGGGAATGGGAGAATTGGGGGATAATGGCTAAGTAGTAAATGATTTCTTTGGGAGATAATGAAAATATTATAAAACTGATTCTGATGATGGAAGCACATTTCTCTGAATATTTTAAAACCCATCTGATTGACCACTTGAAATAAGTTCATTTACATATATCTCAATAAAGTTTTTAACAACAATGAAAAGTATAAGGAAGAAATTTCCTTGGACTTAATAGGATAAACTGAAATGTACTATCATATGAGAAGTTTTAAAAACTACTGTCAACTAGGAATTAGCTGACAGTAGGGCTTCCCTGGTCGTTCAGATGATAAAGAGCCTGCCTGCACTACAGGAGATCTGGGTTTGATTCCTGGGTCAGAAGATCCCCTGGAGTAGGAAATGGAGACCCATCCCAGCATTTTTGCCTGGAGAATCCCATGGACAGTGGAGCCTCACAGGCTACAGAATTGAACATAACTGAGTGACTATTATTTTCACTTTTTTTCTCCTTTTATTCAGATACTGATAGCTTTTTTACATTTGTCCCAGGAAGTAAGGAGCCACGGGGATAAGTCAGTCAGAAGTTTGTAGGCACCAGACAGACAATAAAGGAAGTTACAGGAAAAAGGGAAGATGGTATCATGGAGGCTGTCACTAGTTACTGATTGCAAAGCTTTAAGTTTACATCTTTATCTTATAATATTGATTACTTAACGAAGTATATTGCCAAATTCACCTATCGTTTCCACTTTTACATAGAAAAGGATTTTATTTATTCTCCTATATAAACTGGCATATATCAGACATCCAATAAACTGTCAAAGAATGGCAGGCATGAACACAAATAAATTCTCAGAGAACTAATCAAGTGCTGAAATTCAGGATAATGTCACCACAGAAGGACTGATGTGATAATTCCAAACCATCTTTGATTAGGATGATTTTAGGAATTAGGAATCAATCTGGGAAAGTTGTAATAACCATGGACCCATTCATCTATTAAATGCTTATGAAAGAACACATTTTGTTAAGCATTAGCATATTTTTTCTCATTTTATGTTTAATAGTCAATGACTTAGAGATTCTCTCCAGTTTATTAACTAGCACCCATGACACTCAGCAAGTTTTCTTAGTTAATAAAGACAGAGCTATTTTTCAAGCCCAAATCTGTCCCATGGAAAAATTCCTGTGTTCCATGTATTAAACTTTCATGAGAGGGAGAAAAAATAGGTTCAACAGAGGATAGAAAAGTAAATAACTATTTATATTAAATATTGTGAAATCTATATAAAAACTGAGTCAGAAAGTGCCAAGAGATAACTCTCCCTCAATCAGTTTCATTAGGAATCCAGTAGTATCTTTTACAGCCTATCGAAATTAAGTTTAAGCCCCTGGTCTAGAGTAGTATCATGTAAAGTCACTTTCATGGAATATTTGTATTTTCCATATAATCTATAGAAAACAATTTATTTACAATTCATTTTTGCTGGTGTCTTTTAAGATGAGAACTGAAATAATGACATGTTTTTTATTTGTAAGAAAAAAATCATTTAGCTAAAATTCAATTAATTTTAATTCTTTCATAATCACTATTCCAGCTTTTATTTGATCATTATAGAAAAAGATAAAATTACACAAGAATTTTTGCCCAGTAATTGATATTACTTCAAACACCAACATTTTTGAGCTCTTCCCTTTGAGAAGTGGGCAAAGAACGTTATTCAACTTGTACATTTCTGTATGCTAGAGGAAGTGTTACTGAGAAAAAGTATTGAGGCAACACTTACATTCCAGATCTTCATGACCTTTTGAGAAGTCAGCTTTGCCCTTAGACAAATTTGAAGAATGAGATAATTACACCAGCTTGAAGGCTCACAATGTAAATTAATCCACAGAGTGATTAGTCAGGTTCCTTCAGTTAGAATGAACAGTGAAATGAACATTTATTTTATGCACTAATGTTTTAAACCTGATTTTGTAGTGCTAACAAAAGGCAAAGACAGAATTTCAAAATTTAACTCTTTAAATTGAGTGTGTGTTTTATTAGTCAACTAAGTATTGTTAAAATAAAATAATAGGTGCTACCTTGGGCAAAAAGTAGCCCTCTCCACATTCAGATGAATGCAAAGGAAGGACACAGGGATCTTGAAATTTTAAAAATTGTCTGACAATCTGGATTTTTGCAACAATGAATCTTGTTTTTCATTCTCTTGTGTTTGGTCCAATTTTCTTTAAAATGCAAATCAAAGAGCATTAACCACACCGTCACTTTTTATCTTCAATACACTTGAATTTTCTTCCCATCTTAAAGATTTTCCATCAATAAAACTGGATACTTCTTAAACATTAAAAAACTTGTTCACTATGAATCAGAAATATTGTTCAACTTCTTTCACTACACATATATAAATATACAAGCTTATTCAATATTTGTACTTTGAGTGAAATAGTTACACTGAAAGTAACAGAGAAACATCTTTTCAACAACATATTCTAACAATTCATAGTTGTTAAGTATCACCAACATTATGACATGAACTTTGGTTTGCCTCACTGATCAAGTCAGGAGATCAGATATGTTTAAACAGATTTTACTCTTTCCTAAATAAGCTTTAAAAACTTTTCACTTCATGTTATCTTAAAAATAATAGACATACACCATAAAAATAATCATGCTTCTGTTTTCATTTACACAATTAACATAAATTGAGATTCTTACAAGTTGAATATATTGTATTAGGTTTTATGAAGTATATGGTTTTATCCTCAAAAAATGCATAAACTACTTTAAAGAGATAACCATTAAAATTTGCAGAGTAATAATCCTCCTTAATGGAAAATAAATAGCCCTTCATATCACATGAAAGCGTTAATCAGTTTCATATGACTGGACAAAGCCCATTGTATTAGCTATCTACTGCTGTCATAACAACTTTCCACAAACTTAGTGGTTTAGAAATAAGATAGTTTTATCATTGTACTTTAATCTTATTTTACTTTTGTAATGTTGAATTGTTACATTCTTCCCAGAACAGTACTATTTCTGAGAGATATTAGAAAGCCATAGGTATATACATTTTATACCAGTGATTTGAGCCATTCATTGTGTGAAATGTTTAACAGGACCACGAAGGAGTGATACAAGAGATCTAAATAAAGTTTGAGAAAATCCATGAGAAAAGAAGAGCAGTCTCTGACAGTCAGCAGCCGACAAACAGCTACAACTCCATTTCTGCTGTGAGTGGCCTGGCACTCTCAACTAAATCAAGATGTTCAGCTGTTAGGTAGAAACAATTTCACAAAACACCATCTGACAATGTTATTCTTTGACCACTATGAGGCAAAACAAAAATAAGACCATTCTGTAACCTAGTCTGAACAAAGAGACAAACAACATTATATGAATCACGGGAATATCCAAACAACTGCTTATCTTGGCTAAAATGAGTAACTGTTGCTTCTTTACAAATTTCCACTTCAGTCATGCTCAGTTTCCACCACTTCTAGACAATTAAGATTCCAAATGATAGAAGTATCCTTGCTTCTTAACGCTACCTAAAGCAAAGCCAAAACTGCTTCCTCGAGTCTTGCTCAAAATCAGATATCACAATTACAAACCCTATAATATTCTCCTACTGAAACACATCATGTTGGGCATCTTTCTTTTTTGGAAGGTGTCAAGACCCCAATACTATTCTACTACAGGTGTTTGCCTGGTGATTGCAGCTGCTAGATATCAAATTCTATCTATGCACAATTTAATGCTTAAAGAATTGTAAGATAATGTATAAAAAATTTATGATATGGAGTTTTCCTTTTGATAAAACTTACAGTTACACTTCCTCTATCATTTTCAGTTTATTTGGAGTTCAACATATAGATTATGGGGCTTCCTTGGTGGTTCAGACAGTAAATACTCTGTCTGCAATGCAGGAGACCAGTGTTTAATCCTTGGGTTGGGAAGATCCCCTGGACAAGAGCATGGCTACCCACTTCAGTATTCTGGCCTGGAGAATTCCATGGACAGAGGAGCCTGGTGGGCTTCAGTACATGGGGTCACAAAGAGTTGGACACGACTGAGCAATTAACACTTTCACTTCCATATAATTATAGGCAGATAGATAGATACATAGATGGTAGATAATAGAGAGATGGATATATAGACAGATGGATATAAAGATGGATAGATAGTCTGTGTTAGAGAATACATTACCACAAAAATTATCTTGTTGGCAATTTTTATTATTTCAATGAACAATATTCAGCATTAGGCCTTGAACATCCCTATAGCCAGCTTTATAATATTCACCACAATTTTTCATCAACATTTTTCTATGTATCTTGTGTTTTTATTTTATGTGTTGATTGACTTCAATTAAGCTTACTTAGGCATACGTATTTGCTAGTCTTTGATAATGTAATGAATTTACTTGCCTAGAAAGTAACTTTATTCTAACTTCACATTGTGCTAATAAAAATGACATTGATTTTGTTATATTAATGACTGACATTCAAAATGCTCGTACACATCAGTGAAAGATGTTGAATTTTATGAAGGTGTTTTGATAGGACCCAACTTTGTTTTACCTGTGAATTTTTAAGGACTAAGCCTCTTGCACCACTCATGTGTTTATCTTTTACCACTAAGTTTTAAAAGTCAAGGACCAGTGATGTTTGATTTTTTTAAGGGATTTCATTTTCTTATAATCCAGGATAATAAATGTAATAAGTCTCCTGTGTCTATGTGTTTGTGTGCTCAGTCATGTCAGATTCCTGTGACTCCATGGACTGTTGTCCACCAGGCTCCTCTGTTCATGGGCAAGGATACTGGAGTGGGTTGCATTTGCAGATGGATTCTTTACCATTGCACCACCTAGAAGCCATCCTATTAACATTCTATTAATATAGTTCTCCTATATTAACAAATAATAAAAAAGACTGAACAATTTAGTTTCCTTGTTTATTTTAAAGGAAAACAAAAATATGAAAAATGGGAAAAATGCATGAGTGTTCAAGGCAGTTAGATAGTAGAAAGGATATGCCGCTGATCCTTGAATTACAAGGTAGCTAACTTTAGTATAATTTATATAATACTTTGTCCTCTATATGCATGGTTCCCCTGCATTTGATGATTCAACCAACCACAAACCGTGCGGTACTGTAGTATTTACTATTGAAAAGTATCCCCATATAAGTAGGTTGTTAAACTATATTTGAGGAAGTATTTGGGCTATTTCTCTTTCCTTCTATCAAGAACTATGAGCTTTCAGATGTCAAGAACAAGTTTCTCTAAACTTCAAATTGCATGATGAATTTATTTCAGATTGGGAATGCAGGAAACAGACTGAACTGCAAAAAATGATGAAAAGTGAAATGCATTTTCTATTCATGTTAAAAGTTGCTGTCATTAAATAACTATTCTCTTTGTAGGCTTTTCTCTAAAATTAAAGCTTTCATTGAGTTCATATTAATTCTTAGTTATAATATTGGCATATTTATGTCTACTTTTCCATTTTCCTCCATCTACCTATAGATACAGGTTCTATCATTGACAAGTTAATGATTCATACAATGGAAAGAAGAGGATATACTTTTTTAACAAGGGATTGAATTTTAGAATGGCAAATTGATCTTTTTGGTACTATACTGGATCTGTTACTAATTGTGTGACTTTTTACAATTCACTGAGGATCAATGGGCTTTAGAATCCTTCCTTACAAAATGAAAATATTTTCAGTGTTCATTGTTGAAGGCAATGGGGAAATAAACTAATATATTACATGATATATTATATGATACAGAAACACCAGCAGCATTTTTAACAACAATTTTTCTCCATCTTGTACTTTTTCTAATAAAATTATACACATTTCAAATATTTCCTCATAATCTGTAACAACCAATTTGTCTCATTATTTTTCAGTGAATACATGAGTGGATCCTTTAGAATGAAAGATAAATCCATACACAAGAAGTTTTCAAGAAATTGCATAATCTATTTTCTTTTATTAACACATATATATTACTCCAGGATGATATGTGAATTGTTATTGCATAGCAGAAAATTAAAGATATTTATATACTTATCATTATTTAATTATTCAAATTTGCCATTCTTTTCACTTGGGGAAACAAGAAGGAGTCAAGTAGAGTGGAATTTATACAAGACATAAGAATAGTTACATGCATGTGAAATGCAAGATTAAACACTCTCAGAACTTCAGAATTGAAGAAAGATAAAATGTGAATGAGAACATGCATCATTTTCTAGTGCTCTTTGGAAAGAGAATAATCTAGTCAACTTTCCTTTGATCAGGCATTTTAAGAAGGATATATGAAACACTTAGTTGAAAAATAATCATACTTTGGACTTGGCCTTTGCATAACAGCTTAAGAAAAGAATAAATCCTTTATTCTTCAGGAGTGGACATGTGGGGAAACTGAATTTATAAGGAACAGATAGAAGTTGTCTAGAACTAAATCCTTGGGAAGAAATGTTCTCACATTAACTAGAACTCTGAAAAATTAACAAAAAGTAAATAAATAATATTTAATCTAATTCTCCAAATATCCAAAAGTAAAACAAAAATAAGTTTTGTTTAATGAAACAAATACTATTCAAAGAATTTCAGGATTCTGGGTGGATATACAAATATTTACTGAGAAAGAGAGAAAATAGATATACAACTATGGGAGACAATTTTTTATAAGCCCAACTGCATGAATACTAACTATGCATATATTCAGAAATACAAATTGGACTTTTAGTGGTTATTCATTTTGAATAAAATCCTTATTCAACCTAATAAGCATAAGTCAAAATTCCATAAATGAAAAATAAGATTATGGACATTAAATCCCACTAATTTGGGGAGGGAGCTAAGATGGCAGAGGAATAGGATGGGGAGACCACTTTCTCCCACACAAATTCATCAAAAGATCATTTGAACGCTGAGTAAACTCCACAAAACAACTTCTGATCTCTAGCAGAAGACATCAGGAGCCCAGAAAAGCAGCCCATTGTCTTCAAAAAGAGGTAGGACAAAATATAAAAGATAAAAAGAGAGACAATAGAGTTAGGGAAGGAGACCCGTCCCGGGAATGGAGTCTTAATAGAGGAATTTTCCAAACACCAGGAAACCCTCTCACCAGCGGGTCTGGGGGAAGTTTTCGAATCTCGGAGGGCAACCTAACTGGGAGGAAAAATAAATAAAACCCACAGATAACATGCCTAAAACAACTCCCAGCAGAAAAGTACCCCAGACACTGTCATCCACCACCAGCAAGTGGGGGCTGAATGGAGAGGAGCAAGCAGCATTGCTTAAGGTAAGGACCGGGCCTGAATGTCCTGAGGGCAATCAGAGGGAGCTAACGTGAGACAGCAACTTAAACTGTGGGATAGCAAGAGAGAGAGAATTAACTTGGGAAAAGCCCTAAACTTAGGCACTACCTGCCCATTCCCAGAGCGAAGGACTGATGGAATACCAAAGAGCTAGCTGGCGGCAGACTGGTCCATCCCCCGCCGGAGGGAGGAGGCTGGGGTGGGGGGGTGCAGACTTGGCCCTAGAGACGGCACCCCCTACCAAACTGCAAACAGGCTCCCAGCTTCTAACTAAAGACTTCCTAAGATTCTGGATGGTCGACATCTGCCCTGCTGGGGGGGTGGGGAGGGGCAGTAGGGGCGGGGGTGGGGCGGCGGTCGTAGCTAGAGTCCAGTTCCCCAGAACCTACATAAGGTGCACCTAACCGGTGTGCCCGGAAACTGAGACTGGGACTGCAGAGGGGATAAGGCGTGCTGCACCCGGGGAGAGTGCGCTCCTCAAGCTCCTGGCTGCCTGAGCTGCTCCGACCGGGAAGGCACAAAACGCAGGCCCAACCGAGTCTGGGTCTTTGTGGAGTACCCGAAAACCTGAATCTGAGCGGCTTAGGCCTGGGAAGTGCACGCAACTCAGGGCCCGCTCCCTGGAGAGCAGCCTGGAGCCTGAGCAGTGTAGACGGGGAAGCACACACTCCGTGAGCGGGGGCAAACCCAGTGTGGCCGGAACACTGCGAGTGCTCCCCACACACGCCAGTGACATTTGTCTGCAGCGTCCCTCCCTCCCCACAGCGCGACTGAGCAAGTGAACCTAAACAAGAGACCACCTCTGCCCACTTGTGTCAGGGTGGAAATTAGACACTGAAGAGAAGTGCAAACAGAAGCCAATAAACAAAGGGAACCGCCTTAGAAGTGACAGGTGCAACAGATTAAAATCCCTGTAGGTAACACCAACTACACCGGAAGGGGCCTATAGATATTGAGAACTGTAAGCTGCAACAAGGAGCTATCTGAAACTGAACTGAACCCACACTGCCTGCAACAGTTCCAGAGAAATTCTTAGATGTATTTTTACTATTATTATTATTCTTAATAAAAAAAAAAGTTTTCTTCTTTTTCTTTTCTTTTTTTTTTTTTTTAAGTCTTCTATTACTCCTTAATTTTCATTTTTATAACCCCCTAACCTGGGGGGAAAAAAAAAGGACAAAGGACCCTATTTTTAAAAGTGAACTTCATATATATTTCTTAATTTTTTGTGTGTTTTTGTTGTTTTTTAATATTGTAATTTTAAGAGTCTAACCTCTACTCTAGATTTTTAATCTTTGTTTTCAATATTTGATATCAATTTTGGACATTTAAGAATCCAACCTTCAGTACCCATTTTTACTCAGGAGTGTGATTACTGGTTTGATCCCTCTTTTCCCCTTTTGACTCTCCTTTTTTCTCCCCCAGATCACTTCTACTTCCTACCTCCCCCTTCTCTTCTCAATCCAGTTTTGTGAATCTCTGTGGGTGTTCTGGACTGCAGAAAACACTTAGGGAACAGATTATTGCCTAGATCTGTCTCTCCTCTCTTTAATCACCCTTTTTTTTGTCCTACTCATCTCTATCTCCTTCCTCCCTCTCCTCTTCTTCATGTAACTTTGTGAACGTCTCTGGGTGTCCCTCACTGTGGAGAATCCTCTCACCATTAACCTAGAAGATTTATTATCAGTGTTGTATAGATGGAGAAGTCTTGAGGCTACTGGAAGGAGAAGTCTTGAGGCTACTGGAAGGATAAGACTGAAATCCAGAGGCAGGAGACTTAAGCCCAAAACCTGAGAACACCAGAGAACTCCTGACTACATGGAACATTAAGTAAAAAGAGACCATCCAAAAGCCTCCATACCTACACTGAAGCCAACCACCACCCAAGAGCCAATAAGTTCCAGAGCAAGACATACCACACAAATTCTCCAGCAACGCAGGAACATAGCCCTGAGCGTCAATATACAGGCTGCCCAAAGTCACACCAAACCCATAGATCCATCTCAAAACTCACTACTGGACACTCCATTGCACTCCAGGGAGAAGAAATCCAGCTCCACCCACCAGAACACCAGTGCAAGCTTCCCTAACCAGCAAACCTCGACAATCCAAACATCCAGCCCCACCCATTGGGAGAAATCTCCACAATAAAAAGGAACCACAGACTACAAGAATACAGAAAGGCCACCCCAAACTCAGCAATCTAAATAAGATGAAAAGGCAAATAAATACCCAGCAGGTAAAGGAACATGAAAAATGCCAACCAAGCCAAACAAAAGAGATGATAGGGAATCTAGCTGAAAAAGAATTTAGAATAATGATAATAAAAATGATCCAAAGTCTTGAAAACAAAATAGAGTTACAGATAAATAGCCTAGAGACAAGGATTGAGAAGATACAATAAATGTTTAACAAGGACCTAGAAGAAATAAAAAAGACTCAATTAAAAATGAATAATGCAATGAATGAGATCAAAAACACTCTGGAGGGAACCAACAGTAGTATAACAGAGGCAGAAGATAGGATAAGTGAGGTAGAAGATAAAATGGTGGAAATAAATGAAGCAGAGAAGAAAAAAGAAGAAAGAATCAAAAGAAATGAGGAAAACCTCAAGGACCTCTGGGACAATGTGAAATGCCCCACCATTCAAACCATAGGAGTCCCAGAAGAAGAAGACAAAAAGAAAGGCCATGAGAAAATACTCGAGGAGATAACAGCTGAAAATTTCCCCAAAATGGGGAAGGAAATAGTCACCCAAGTCCAAGAAACCCAGAGAGTCCCAAACAGATAAACCCAAGGAGAAACACCCCCAAGACACATATTAGTCTAATTAACAAAGATCAAACACAAAGAACAAACATTAAAAGCAGGGAGAAACAACAAATAACACACAAGGGGATCCCCATAAGGATAACAGCTGATCTTTCAATAGAAACGCTTCAGGACAGAAGGGAATACTTGAAGGGACATACTTAAAGTAATGAAAGAGAATAACCTACAACCTAGATTACTGTACCCAGCAAGGATCTCATTCAGATATGAAGGAGAATTCAAAAGCTTTACAGACAAGCAAAAGTTGAGAGAATTCAGCACCACCAAACCAACTCTTCAACAAATGCTAAAGGATCTTCTCTAGACAGGAAACACAGAAAGGTTGTATAAACGCGAACCCACAACAACAAAGCAAATGGCAATGGGACCATTCTTATCAATAATTACCTTAAATGTAAATGGGTTGAATGCCCCAACCAAAATCAAAGACTGGCTGAATGGATAAAAAGGCAAGACTGCTATATATGCTGTCTACAAGAGACCCACCTCAAAGCAAGGGACACATACAAAATGAAAGTGAAGGGCTGGAAAAAAAATATTTCACGCAAACAGAGAACAAAAGAAAGCAGGAGTCGCAATACTCATATCAGATAAAATAGACTTTAAAATAAAGGCTGTGAAAAGAGACAAAGAAGAATACTACATAATGATCAAAGGATTAATCCAAGAAGAAGATATAAAAATTATAAATTTATATGCACCCAACATAGGAGCACTGCAATATGTAAGGCAAATGCTAACAAGAAAGAAAGGGGAGATTAACAATAACACAATACCAGTGTGAGACTTTAATACCGCACTCACAACTATGGATAGATCAACTAAACAGAAAATTAACAAGGAAACACAAACACTAAATGGACCAGCTAGACCTAATTGATATCTATAGGACATTTCACCCCAAAACAATCAATTTCACCTTTTTCTCAAGTCACACGGAACCTTCTCCAGAATAGATCACATCCTGGGCCATAAATCTAGCCTTGGTAAATTCAAAAAACTTGAAATCATTCCAGTCATCTTTTCTGACCACAGTGCAATAAGATTAGATCTCAATTACAGGAAAAAAAAAAAAAAACTATTAAACATTCAAATATACGGAGGCTAAATAACACACTCCTGAATAATGAACAAATCATAGAAGAAATAAAAAAAGAAATCAAAATATGCATTGAAAAGAATGAAAATGAAAACACAACAACCCAAAATCTATGGGACACTGTAAAAGCAGTGCTAAGGAGAAGATTCATAGCATTACAGGCCTACCTCAAGAAACAAGAAAAAAGTCAAATAAACAACCTAACTCTACCCCTAAAGCAACTAGAGAAGGAAGAAATGAAGAACCCCAGGGTTAGTAGAAGGAAAGAAATCTTAAAAATTAGGGCAGAAATAAATGCAAAAGAAACTAAAGAGACCATAGCAAAAATCAACAAAGCTAAAAGCTGGTTTTTTGAAAAAATAAACAAATTGACAAACCATTAGCCAGACTCATCAAGAAACCAAGGGAGAAGAACAAAATCAACAAAATTAGAAATGAAAATGGAGAGATAACAACAGACAACACTGAAATACAAAGGATCATAAGAGACTACTACCAGCAGCTCTATGCCAATAAAATGGACAACTTGTTAGAAGTGGACAAATTGTTAGAAAAGTATAACTTTCCAAAACTGAACCAGGGAGAAATAGAAGATCTTAACAGACCCATTACAAGTACGGAAATCGAAATCGTAATCACAAATCTTCCAGCAAACAAAAGCCCAGGACCAGATGGCTTCACAGCTGAATTCTACCAAAAATTTAGAGAAGAGCTAACACCTATCTTACTCAAACTCTTCCAGAAACTTGCAGAAGAAGGTAAACTTCCAAACTCATTCTATAAGGCCACCATCACCCTAATACCAAAACCAGACAAAGATGCCACAAAAAAGAAAACTGCAGGCCAATATCACTGATGAACATAGATGTAAAAACCTTTGACAAAATTCTAGCAAACAGAATTCAACAACATATTAAAAAGATCATACATCATGACCAAGTGGGCTTTATCCCAGGAATGCAAGGATTCTTTAATATCTGCAAATCAATTAATGTAATGTATGACATTAACAAATTGAAAGATAAAAACCATATGATTATCTCAATAGATGCAGGAAAAGCCTTTGACAAAATTCAACATCCATTTATGATAAAAACTCTCCAGAAAGCAGGAATAGAATGAACATACTTCAACATAATAAAAGCTATATATGACAAACCCACAGCAAGCATCACCCTCAATGGTGAAAAATTGAAAGCATTTCCCCTGAAATCAGGAACATGACAAGGGTGCCCACTCTCACCACTACTATTCAACATAGGTTTGGAAGTGTTGGCAACAGCAATCAGAGCAGAAAAAGAAATAAAAGGAATCCAGATAGGAAAAGAAGTAAAACTCTCATTGTGTGCAGACGACATGATACTCTACATAGAAAACCCTAAAGACTCTACCAGAAAATTACTAGAGCTAATCAATGAATACAGTAATGTTGCAGGATATAAAATTAACACACAGAAATCCCTTGCATTCCTATACACTAACAATGAGAAAACAGAAAGAGAAATTAAGGAAGCAATACCATTCACCACTGCAACAAAAAGAATAAAATACTCAAGAGTATATCTACCTAAAGAAACAAAAGACCTATACATAGAAAACTATAAAACACTGATGAAAGAAATCAAAGAGGACACAAACAGATGGAGAAATATACCGTGTTATTGATTGGAAGAATCAATATTGTGAAAATGATTATACTACCCAAAGCAATCTATAGATTCAATGCAATCCCTATCAAGCTACCAATGGTATTTTTCATAGAAATAGAACAAACAATTTCACAATTTGTATGGAGATACAAAAAACCTTGAATAGGCAAAGCAATTTTGAGAATGAAATGAAATTTTGACAATGAAACTGGAGGAATCAACCTGCCTGACTTCAGACTATATTACAAAGCCACAGTCATCAAGAAAGTAAGTTACTGGCACAAAGACAGAGATATAGATCAATGGAACATAATAGAAAGCCCAGAGATAAATCCACGTACCCATGGACACCTTATCTTCGTCAAAGGAGGCAAGTATATACAATGGAAAAAGACAACCTCTTTAACAAGTGGTGCTGGGAAAACTGGTCAAACACTTGTAAAAGAATGAAACTAGAACACTTTCTAACACCAGACACAAAAATAAACTCAAAATGGATTAAAGATCTAAATGTAAGACCAGAAACTATAAAACTCCTAGAGGACAACATAGGCAAAACACTCTCTGACATTAATCACAGCAGGATCCTCTATGACCCACCTCCCAGAAAATTGGAAATAAAAGCAAAAATAAACAAATGGGACCTAATGAAACTTAAAATCTTCTGCACAACAAAGGAAACTATAAACAAGGTGAAAAGACAGCCCTCAGAATGGGAGAAAGTAATAGCAAACAAAGCAACAGACAAAGGATTAATCTCAAAAATATACAAGCAACTCCTTCAGCTCAACTGCAGAAAAATAAATGACTCAATCTTAAAATGGGCCATAGAACTAAACAGACATTTCTCCAAAGAAGACATACAGATGGCTAACAAACACATGAAAAGATGCTCAACATCACTCATCATCAGAGAAATGCAAATCAAAACCACAATGAGGTACCATTACATGCCAGTCAGGATGGTTGCTATCCAAAAGTCTACAAGCAATAAATTCTGGAGAAGGTGTGGAGAAAAGGGTACCCTCTGACACTGTTGATGGGAATGCAAACTAGTACAGCCACTATGGAGAACAGTGTGGTGATCCCTTAAAAATCTGGAAATAGAACTGTCATATGACCCAGCAATACCACTTCTGGGCATATACACTGAGGAAACCAGATCTGAAAGAGACACGTGCAGCCCAATGTTCATCACAGCACTGTTTATAATAGCCAGGACATGGAAGCAACCTAGCTGCCCATCAGCAGATGAATGGATAAGGAAGCTATGGTACATGTACACAATAGAATATTACTCAGCCATTAAAAAGTATTCATTTGAATAGGCAGGACATGGAAGCAACCTAGATGTCCATCAGCAGATGAATGGATAAGGAAGCTATGGTACATGTACACAGTGGAATATTACTCAGCCATTAAAAAGTATTCATTTGAATCAGTTCTAATGAGATGGATGAAACTGGAACCCATTATACAGAGTGAAGTAAACCAGAAAGATAAAGACCAATACAGCATTCTAACACATATATATGGAGTTTAAAATATGGTAACGATAACCCTATATGCAAAACAGAAAAAGAGACACACATGTACAAAACAGATTTTTGACTCTGTGGGAGAAGGCGAGGATGGGATGTTCTGAAAGAATAGCATTGAAACAAGTATACTATCAAGGGTGAAACAGATCACCAGCTCAGGTTGGATGCATGAGACAAGTGCTCAGGGCTGGTGCACTGGGAAGACTGGGAGGGATATGATGGGGAGGGAGTGGGAGGGGGGATCAGGATGGGGAACACGTGTGGATCCATGGCTGATTCATGTCAATGTATGGCAAAAACCATTACAATATTGTAAAGTGATTAGCCTCCAACTAATAAAAAGAAATGAAAAAAATTTAAAAATAAAATAAACCCCACTAATTTGGAGTGGTCAGTAAAAATTAAAGTTATATGTATATTTTATCTCTCTAAAGAATTACATTTACTTCACCAAAAATTATAATTTCAGGGAAGGAGAACAGGAGGTATAGTCTTAGATATTATAAAACTCAGTAAGTCATTGACTGTTTAAAAGCATTTCATTTCTTTGCTTTCTGGGAAAAAAAAAAATTGTCGTAATTTTTCCCCTTTGGAAAACTTTTTCTCTTGATTAACATGTAACTTTTCTATTTGAGACAGAAATTGTACTTGTGATATTTGTCACAGTCAGCAGACATTTGGTCCTGCCCAAGAGGTCTGTAAGACATTTGCTCCATACCTAAAAGCTCTTGAAATCTGATTCCATCCAGAACATCCACGAGCATATGTGATCCATGCCACATGGTTTTAGACAGAACCAAATATCAATAAAGGACTTTTTGTTGTGAACTCAATGTCTTGTGGACGTATTCAGTTCAGTTCAGTCGCTCAGTCGA
The DNA here is from genome assembly GCF_023699985.2 of Odocoileus virginianus. Taxonomy (NCBI): domain Eukaryota; kingdom Metazoa; phylum Chordata; class Mammalia; order Artiodactyla; family Cervidae; genus Odocoileus; species Odocoileus virginianus. Next base: position 2,114,595 of record NC_069703.1, on the reverse strand, counting down.
GTCCGACTCTTTGCGACCCCATGAATCGCAGCACACCAGGCCTCCCTGTCCATCACCAACTCCCAGAGTTTACTCAAACTCATGTCCATCGAGTCGGTGATGCCATCTAGCCAGCTCATCCTCTGTCGTCCCCTTCTCCTCCTTCCCCCAATCCCTCCAAGCATCAGGGTCTTTTCCAACGAGTCTACTCTTCGTATGAGGTGACCAAAGTATTGGAGTTTCAGCTTCAGCCTCAGTCCTGTCAATGAACACCCAGGACTTATCTCCTTTAGGATGGACTGGTTGGATATCCTTGCAGTCCAAGGGACTCTCAAGAGTCTTCTCCAACACTAGAGTTCAAAAGCATCAATTCTTGGGCACTCAGCTTTCTTCACCATCCAACTCTCACATCCATACATGACCACTGGAAAAACCATAGCCTTGACTAGATGGACCTTTGTTGGCAAAGTAATGTTTCTGCTTCTTAATATGCTATCTAAGTTGGTCATAATGTTCCTTCCAAGGAGTAAGCGTCTTAATTTCATGGCTGCAATCACCATCTGCAGTGATTTTGGAGCCCCAAAAAATAAAGTATGACACTGTTTCCACTGTTTCCCCATCTACTTGCCATGAAGTGATGGGACTGGATGCCATGATCTTAATTTTCTGAATGTTGAGCTTTAAGCCAACTTTTTCACTCTCCTCTTTCACTTTCATCAAGAGGCTTTTTAGTTCCTCTTCACTTTCTGCCGTAAGGGTGGTATCATCTGCATATCTGAGGTTATTGATATTTCTCCCAGTAATCTTGATTCCAGCTTGTGCTTCCTCCAGCCCAGCATTTCCCATCATGTTCAGTTCAGTTCACTTCCTCAGTCGCGTCCAACTCTTTGCGATCCCATGAATCGCAGCACACCAGGCCTTAGGCAGAACCAAATAACCTACAAATGTGTTTTACAATAATGAAATTTTCTTTGCAGAAATGGAAGAATAAAGAAGAATGCTACATCTTCACATGTTTAAAAACATAGTAATTTTAATTTAATTTTCCCTCAAAGGGCCTCTCTACTCAATGGGCTCTTTAAATCTGGAGACATATTCTTCAAGTTTAGGAAATTATCTTGATTGTCATTAATTATTTCTTCCTTTCCATTTTCTTTGTTCCTTCTACATCTGATATTACTTTGAAACTAACATAGAGCTAAGTATTCTATCTTTTACTTCCTTCTTCCATATTCTTCTTCTTGGAAGATTTCCTCATTTTATTCTCTAAACATTTTTGTTTTTAATTCATACACTTTAATTCTAACTTTGAAGAGCACATTTGCATGTTTCAGATATTCTTTTTCAATTGAAACTTATTCAGGAATCCAGTAAATTCTCTTATCTCTCAAAGATTGTTAGCAAAGATTTCATTTATCTATATAAATGATCTGGCTGAGGTTTGTCACTGGAGACACACCATTTTATGTATTTTGAGGTATTTCTTCTTGGACTTCTCAGATTTCTCAGAGAAATCTCTTCTGTTCTCCTGCTGAAGGGTATAAGTTAGGCTGCAAATATTCTGTAAGCCCAAAGGACAGTAACATCAACACTTGGAAAGAAAACTCTCATTTAATTCTTCTGATTTTAGTATAGTATCCTTGTATTCAATGGTACTTGGCTTGTCCTCGGTTACAGATACTGTCTTTTATCTCTTTACTAAAGTAGTTCTCCACCTTCCACAAATTCAAATAAGAGGAAAGCCACCCGTGGTAAGCCATTATGTCTACACTTAATAGGTTAATAAGCAAAGTCACCTACAAGACTGCTACACATTCAGTCCTCTGAAAGTTTGAAACATAAACACAACAGACATGCTTTTTTTTTTTTTTTCAGTGGCACTTAGATTTTATTGGTGGTACTGGGGTGCACTGGGGATTCTCCCCTGGGGCAGGGGCCGGGCTGAGCCTGAAGATAAAATTTATTGATCATTTGTGGTAGAATCAAGGATTCTGGTTATCCTGGATGAAGGAGAGTGAAGACCAGGCTGGAGATTGCCAAGCCCAACTTTCCTGGTTGCATCTGCACTGGGAGCTGGGCTGAAGCCAGGAGTCCAGGGTTGGAAGGCAGAGCATGGGGATACATAGGACAAAGGCAAGTTGAGTCAGAAAAGCCAGTCTGCTGGTTACTGTGCTCCTGTGGACAGTGACTGCAGCTGTGAAAATCACTATGGGCAGTGACTGCAGCCGTGACATTAAAAGATGCCTGCTCCTTGGAAGGAAAGCTATGACAAACCTAGACAATGTATGAAAATGCTGAAACATCTCTTTGCTGAGAAAGGTCAATAGAGTCAGAGCTCAGTCGTGTCCAAATCTTTGTAACCCATGGACTGCAGAACGGCAGGCTTCCCTGTCCATCACAAACTATCAGAGCATGCTCAAACTCATGTACATCGAGTTAGTGATGCCATTCAACCAACTTATCTTCTGTCATCCATTTCTCCTCCTGCCTTCAATCTTTTCCAGCATCAGGGTCTTTTCCAGTGAGTTGGCTCTTGGCATCAGGTGGCCAAAGTACTGGAGCTTCAGCTTCAGCATCAGTCCTTCCAATGAATATTCAGGACTGATTTCCTTTAGGATTGACTGGTTTGATCTCCTTGTAGTCCAAGGGACTCTCAAGAGTCTTCTCCAACACTACAGTTCAAAAGCATCAATTCTTTGGCGCTCAGCCTTCTTTATGGTCCAACTCTCACATCCATACATGACTACTGGAAAAACCATAGTTTTGACTAGACAGGCCTTTGTTGGCAAAATAATGTCTCTTCTTTTTATTATGCTGTCTAGGTTAGTCACAGCTTTTCTTCCAAGGAGCAAGCATATTTTAAGTTGATGGCTGCAGTCACCATCTGCATTGATTTTGGAGCCCCCCAAAATAAAGTCTGTCACTGTTTCCATTGTTTTCCCATCTATTTTCCATAAAGTGATGGGACCAGATGCCATGATCTTAATTTTCTAAGTGTTGAGTTTTAAGACAACTTTTTCACTCTCCTCTTTCTCTTTCATCAGGAGGGTCTTTAGTTCCTCTTCCCTTTCTGCCATAAGGGTGGTGTCATCTGCATATCTGAGGTTATTGATATTTCTCCCGGCAATCTTGCTTCTAGCTTCTGCTTCATCCAGCCTGGCATTTCACATGATGTACTCTACATGTAAGTTAAAAAGCAGGGTGACAATACACAGCCTTGACATACCCCTTTCCCAATTTTGAACCAATCCATTGTTCCATGTCCAGTTCTATCCCGCTTCTTAACCTGCATACAAATAGCTGTATAGTCAAAGCTATGGTTCTTCCAGTTTTCTTGTATGGATGTGAGATTTGGACCATAAAGGGTGAGTACTGAAGAATTGATGGTTTTGAACAACTCTCATGATATGCAAGAGGAAAGTAAGAATGTTGGATTAAAAAAAAAATTCTAATTCTTCATGGTATCTCAGAGTCCATCATTTCAATACTCATTTTGCTATGTATTTGAAATTCAGTTTTAAAACCAAACTATTTCTTTGGAACCTTTCTTTTATCTATTTTTATCTACCTTCTTATTCTTATTAACTGCTCTTATTGTTCATTATCTCAGTTTTATCTTCATCTCATAATGGAGACTTGATGCCCTACTTAAAACTATGAACTTGGCTCTTCTTGATATTTTTGGTTTCTTTCCTTAATAATGCTTTTCTTCTACTCACTTTGACTATAATAGGAATCCCAATGTCCTACTGCCACCATTTCAAGAAAAACTCATGTTTCAAGCCTACCCTGAGCATATGGAAATGTTCAAATTGAGGGATTTGAAAAAAAAAAAAAAAAAGACATCAATTTCCAGGAGCCAAGTTAGTACAGAGATCACTTTAAAAAGTGCCCTATCTATTGAGTATTCAAATATGAATTATGAAATATTCACTATAATTCTTAACATTTCTGAGGAGGTATAGAACAAAAGTCAATCATAAAAAATAATTATGTCATAAGAAAGAAAGCATTTATTCACTCAGGGAAAAATATCTGAAAATGAGGATATATAATTATATTGCAGAACATAACACCCTAAAATAAATTGACTTTAGTGAAAAAAATGAAGGTTTAGAGCTTTGTAAAAATGATTCTAAGGCAGTAAATCACAAATCTGGAATACAGATGCCAGATTCCAGATGGCTCATGCAAATGATTGCATAGAATGTATATGGTACCTGGAATCTAGGTTTCTGAGCTTTCCAAATAAGTTTAGTTGTAAGCCACTCTTTATCACCTAAGAGTTTAGCTTTTTAAAAAGCAGCTATTACTTCTTCCTTAGAAACAATATGTTAAAAATAAAAGCACATGTTTTCAATAGATGCATATACATTCCTATTATAAACACAATTGTTCAGTCACTAATGCATGTCTGACTCATGCAACTCCATGGACTTCAGCACATCAGGTTTCCCTGTCTTTTGCTATCTCCCTAAGTTTGTTCAAACTCATGTCCATTGAGTCGTGCCTTCCAACCATCTTATCCTTTGTTGTCTCCTTCTCCTCTTGCTCTCAATCTTTCCCAGCATCAGGGTCTTTTCCAGTGAGTCAGATCTTCACATCAGATGACCAAAATATTGGAGATTCAGCATCAATCCTTTCAATGCATATTCAGGGTTGATTTCCTTTAGGATTGACTAGCTTGACCCCCTTGCTGTCCAGGGGACTCTCAAGAGTCTCCAGAAATCTTCATTCTTTCTGGAGCTATGTCTTTGCCCTTCCAAAGCAACATATCGGACACCTACCAACCTGGGGGCTCATCTCTCAGCGTCATATCTTTTTGCCTTTTCACACTGTTCATGGGGTTCTTGAGGCAAGAATACTGAAGTAGTTTGCCATTTCCTTCTCCAATTATACACAATATGTCAAACTAATAAGTTCATCTCACTTTATTCTATAGATTTGTATAATTATATGTTCTTTCCACTAGAATCTCATGATAATAATAGTTTGCACTTTTATAGCCCCTGCTATGTGACAAAAGCCCTTCTAAATGCCTCATATGCATTGACTAATTCAATCCTCATAACATATTTAAGAAAGTGCCACTGTTACTCTTTTCCAAAGGAAGAAACTGAGAAACAGATTAATCAACTCTAAAATCAAAATGGAAATAAAATCTCCCCAACATTTGGCATTCTTTGTTGCTTTCCAGAAATCTTAGATCTAATTTAAATATAATTTAAATTATTTCAACAGGAAATTAGAGGCAGGGTGGGATGGGGTTACTAACAAAAAGTATTCTCAAACTCTCATCTTAAATCAGAATTCAATAGCATATCTCACTTATATCAAGGTAACAGTATGTGCACAGTTCTCTATCTAAGTAAACAGAACTGGCCCCCTTTTCAACACATTCATAGACTGTCTGGAAGACAATTAGATTTTAGGATGCTGACTTGAAACCTGAGTTATCATACCTAGAAGTTGTGCAATAACTTTAATAACCTGGATAAAAGGCCAGTCACATGTTTCTAATCCATTATATGAAATAAAGGATGAATGACGTCTTTATTATGTATATACTATAACAATTACTTTCAAACATTAAAGAGGCAAAGGAATATAAAGATGTAATAGTGGTTTGAAGCCATGTAATTCACTTTTAAACTTAGAGGTCATTTGCACTATCTGAGTCTATGATCTATGCATTCAATAAAGAAGAACATTTAATTTAGTTTCACAAATTAAAGGAAATAAAATAATGGATGTTAATGGCAAGTAATTTGCATACATATAACAATTATAAACCAAATACATAGAGAAGAATTAATTCCAAGACAGATTTTCATACCTGAAGTCTCAAGTGAAAAGAAAAATAAATACTAGTAATTAAGATTCTAGAAATATCATTTTTTGTCTGAAGATTAATTCTCACCCTACTCACAGAACAAATCTTATCAATCTTACTGGTAGTTTAAAATATCAGTGTTGGGGGTGGGAGAAAAAAGATTGTCTAATATTACCAAAAATTCAGTTCAGTTCAGTTCAGTCACTCAGTCGTGTCTGACTTTGGACCCATGGACTGCAGCATGCCAGACCTCCCTATCACCAGTTCCCAGAGTTTACTCAAACACATTTCCATTGAATCGGGGATGCCATCCAACTATCTCACCCTCTGTCATCCCCTTATCCTCCCACCATCAATGTTTCTCAGCATCAGGGTCTTTTCCGATGAGCCAGTTCTTCCCATCAGATGGCCAAAGTTTTGGAGTTTCAGCTTCAGCATCAGTCCTTCCAATGAATATTCAAGGCTGATTTACTTTAGGATGGACTGGTTGGATCTCCTTGCAGTCCAAGGGACTCTCAAGAGTCTTCTCCAACACCACAGCTCAAAAGCATCAATTCTTCAGTGCTCAGCAGATGGTGATTTTAGTCATTAAACTAAAATACATATATATATATATACCCATTTGAATGCAGAGTTCCAAAGAATTGCAAGGAGAGATAATAAGGCCTTCCTCAGTGATCAGTGCAAAGAAATAGAAGAAAACAATAGAACGGGAAAGATTAGAGATCTCTTCAAGAAAATTAGAGGTAACTATTGCATGAATAGTTCATGCAAAGATGGGATCAATAAAGAACAGAAATTGTATGGACCTAACAGAAGCAGAAAATATTAAGAAGAGGTGGCAAGAATACACAGAAGAACTATACAAAAAAGAACTTCACGACCCAGATAACCACTATGGTGTGATCACTCACCTAGAGCCAGACATCCTGGAATGTGAAGTCAAGTGGGCCTTAGGAAGCATCACTACAAATAAAACTAGTGGAGGTGATGGAATTCCAGTTGAGTTATTTCAAATCCTAAAAGATGACGCTGTGAAAGTGCTACACTCAATATGCCAGCAAATTTAGAAAGCTCAGCAATGGACACAGGAGAAGGTCAGTTTTCATTCCAATCCCAAAGAAGAATGCCAAAGAGCTCTGAACACCCTCTGTCCATCAGATCTAATCCTTTGAATCTGTTTGTCACTTCCACTGTATAATCGTAAGGGATTTGATTTAGGACATACCTGAATGGTCTAGTGGTTTTCCCTACTTTCTTCAATTTAAGTCTGAATTTGTCAATCAGGAGTTCATGATCTGAGCCACACTTAGCTTCCAGTCTTTTTTGGCTGACTGTGTAGAGCTTCTTCATCTTTGGCTGCAAAGAATATAATCAATCTGATTTCAATATTGAGCATTTGGTGATGTCCATGTTTACAGTCTTCTCTTCTGTTGTTGGAAGAGGGTGTTTGCTATGACCAGAGCATTCTCTTGACAAAACTCTATTAGCCTTTGCCCTGCTTCATTCTGTACTCCAAGGCCAATTTCCCTGTTATTCCAGGTACTTTTTGACTTCTTCCTTTTGCATTCCAGTCTGCTATAATGAAAAGGACATCTTCTTTGGGTGTTAATTCTAGAAGGTTTTGTAAGTATTCAAAGAACTGTTCAGCTTGTTCAGCATTACTGGTCGGGGCATAGACTTGGATTGCTGTGACATTGAATGGTTTGCTTGAAAACGAACAGAGGTCATCCTGCCATTTTTGAGATTGCAACCAAGTACTGCAGTTTGGACTCCTTTGTTGACTATGATGGCTACTCTATTTCTTCTAAGGGATTCTTGTGCACAATAGTAGATATAATGGTCATCTGAGTTAAATTCACCCATTCCAGTCCATTTTAGTTTGCTGATTCCTAGAATGTCAACATTCACTCTTGCCATCTCCTGTTTGACTGCTTCTAATTTGCCCTGATTCATGAACCTAACATTCCAGATTCCTATGCAATATTGCTCTTTACAGCATTGGACCTTGCTTCCATCACCAGTGACATCCACAACTGGGTTTTGGTTTTGCTTTGGCTCCATCTCTTCATTCTTTCTGGAATTATTTCTCCACTCATCTCCAGTAGCATATTGGGCACCTACCAATCTGGGGAGCACATCTTTCAGTGTCCTATCTTTTTGCCTGTTCATACTGTCATCGGAGTTCCCAAGGCAAAAATACTGAAGTGGTTTGCCATTCCCTTCTCCCATGGACCATGTTTTGCCAGAACTCTCCACCATGACCCATCCTTCTTGGGTGGCCCTACACAGCATGGATCATAGTTTCACTGAGTTAGATAAGGCTGTGGTCCATGTGATCAGATTGGTTAGTTTTCTGTGATTGTGGTTTTGTCTGTCTGTGCTCTGATGGAGAAGGGTAAGAAGCTTCCTGATAGGAGAGACTGAGGGGGAAACGGTCTTGTTCTGATGGGCAAGGCCATGCTCAGTAAAGCTTTAAATCGATTATATTTTACCAAAAATACTCATGAAAAATAAATAGCTTTCAAAGTGCAGTGCATATCCAGACTTGATAGCAAGAAACAGATTTTTGGATTAAAATAATACTCAGAATTCAAGAATAAATATTTTCTTTACATATGTGACATATTAAGAGTATCTGAAAGAATGTTGATCCCTTTAACTTAAAACAAAAGTAAGTTTTTTCCCCCAAACTTTCTGAACAGTCCCCATATTTAATAATTTCAAAAGTCAAAGATAGCATAACATTGTATTTGTTAAAATAAGTTACACCCATGAATTGAATGAAGTACTCACAAGCACCATAACAGGCTCTTTAAATATATCTTTTATTATTCACTCATGGATACCAATAAAGCAACTGAAGAGAAAACACATCTATGGAAGGAGAGGAAAAATACGAACTTTGCCATCTATTTCGTTAATTCTAGGACCCTTAATGTGCAATTCTTAAGGTTTTCATTTAAACTGGAATCTTCTTTTATTATTTTATGCAACCACAGATCTACAAACACTTGTTAAATCCTCAATATCAGTTTGTTATCCAAACTTGACCTGACATTTTATTGCATTTAATACTGTGAATACAAAAATTTTATGACTTTGTCCTCCTCATTTTTTTTCTATTTATTTTGTTCAATTTCATATTCTGCACTTAACTGCTTCCTACATTAAGTTAAGAAACATGTGTGGAGCACTATATGCCAAGTTCTGAACCTGAATAAAGTGAAGTGCCTTAAGTAAAGAGCTACACCATTGTTTCATTCCTCCAATACAAAAGGTGGTAGATTGTCCCCATGAATGTTCAGTTCAGTTCACTTCAGCCACTCAGTCGTGTCTAACTCTGCGACCCCATGAATCGCAGCATGCCAGGCCTCCCTGTCCATCACAAACTCCCGGAGTTTACTCAAACTCATGCCCATCGAGTCAGTGATGCCATCTAGCCATCTCATTCTCTGTTGTCCCCTTCTCCTCCTGCCTTCAATCCCTTCAGCATCAGGGTCTTTTCCAATGAGTCAACTCTTTGCATGAGGTGGCCAAAGTATTGAAGTTTCAGCCTCAGCATCAGTCCTTCCAATGAACACCCAGGACTCATCTCCTTTAGGATGGACTGATTGGATCTCCCTGCAGTCCAAGAACACCACAGTTCAAAATGTTACTTGTGTTCAATTAACTTCAAGTGATGAGGACAATCAGAATACCTACTAAATCAGTGGTACATTGCCTATTCCTTAAATAGAAGGGTAAATCTCATGAAAACCCGGGACAAATAGTTTCTGAGGAAGCTGGAATGTAATTGGGAAAGTGGAATCTCAGCTCTAACACCTGAGCTATTTCACTGACCCTGGTAGCAATCTAAATTTGGATCCCTATTCTAGTAATCTTACTTTTAGCAAAACACAGATGTCCACAACATTTCCCTCTTTCTCTGCCTCATATTCCATTTCTAACCAGCTAACCAGTTCTATGTTAATCTAGTCCAAACTCCTGAGAGGAAAAATCCAGTAAATGAATAATATTCTTATTATGCATACACTTGTGATTTAAGGATTTATTTTCAGGAAGTTCCTTTGAATCATATTAACTTGTGAAGAATTCATTGCCTCAGCTTACCCAAGGCACTGTCATGCTTACACAATCACAGCCAATCCTAAATTTTCCAAGAGCCATATATACCTATGACATATATACTCTTTAACTATTGAGATTTTCTCCATTCTCCTCCAATATAAGCATAAATTTCTTTACTTGGTTTGCATGACCCCCTAAAATCTATCACCATGCTGTTGGAAAGTGTCTATTGCAATAGCCAAGTTTTAATCAATAAATTATAAAGGTTTCCTGGTCATTTTCATTTATTAGCTCCAGCCAGCATTAAGTAATTTGTGGACTATTATACATGGGGAAAACAGGAAAATGCACCTATATTATACATGACTCACACTATATAATCAGCCTTGGATAGCTGCCTCTTATTGCCTCTTTGATTGCATTAAAAATACCAGGGAACAGGTACAGCTATATACTCTAAAAAAAAAAAAGTTTACTTTGAAAAACCATATTTTAACAAAAAGCAATTGCTTAATGATTTGTTATTTGGGTTTCAGCAGAATTTGTGAGACAAATTGTTCAGAACTGAATGACAAACTGGTTAATAGAGTTATTTCCATTTTCTCTCTTCAATTGCATTTCTCCAACATTATGTACAAGACCAAATTATTTGGTCAAAAATCCTTTGTACTGTGGTGAAAATAGATACTGTGAAGAAAAGTGAAGAAAAAAATCCTAATGTGAGCATCCCAACAGCTGTCTCCAATATACAAAATCATAAAGTTAATCACTTAAGCAAGAATAAAACTCTATCCAAATAAGTCCCATGAAAATACAATTTTAAGATGAATAACTGGCATAACTGCCAGTTATGTAATATATGCTATGTAATAACTGTAATATGGAAACTGTTAAAACACAAATTATTTAGGTAGAAAATAAGAGTAACAACAAATATAAAAACTATATTTTATACCTTTACAAAATAATTTTAAAGCAAGCTTCAATTTTTCCTCAAAAATTACCATATATCAAACTTCTGCATTTGATATCAAATTTGCTGCTATTTCCTCCAATTTTCTAAATGCAGCTTAAACATCTGAAAGTTCTAGGCTCAGGAACTATTGAAGCCTCACTTGGAGAATTTTGAGCATTACTTTGCTAGCGTGTAAGATGAGTGCAATTGTGTGGTAGTTGGCACATTCTTTGTCATTGCCTTTCTTCGGGATTGGAATGAAAACTAACCTTTTCTGTTCTGTGGCCACTGCTGAGTTTTCCAAATTTGCTGGAATATTGAGTACAGCACTTTCACAGCACTATGTTTTAGGATTTAAAATAGCTCAGCAGAAATTCCATCACCTCCACTAACTTTGCTTGTAGTGATGCTTCCTAAGACCCACTTGCCTTTGCATTCCAGGATGTCTGGCTCTAGGGAAGTGATCACACCATTGTGGTGTGATGAGATCACAGATGAGATGAGAGAAACCAGAGATCAAATTGCCACTATCTGTTGGATCACAGAAATAGCAAGAGAATTCCAGTAAAACATCTGCTTTATTGACTACGCAAAGCCTTTGACTGTGTGGATCACAATAAACTGTGGAAAATTCAAGAGATGGGAATTTCAGACTATCTTACCTGCCTCCTGAGAAATCTGTATGCAAGTCAAGAAACAACAGTTAGAACTGAACATGGAACAATAGACTGGCTCCAAATCAGGAAAGGAGTACATCAAGGTTGTGTATTGTCACCCTGCTATTTAACATATGCACAGTACATCATGCAAAATGCCAGTCTGGATGAAGCACAAGCTGGAATCAAGATTGGCAGAAGAAATATCAATAACCTCAGATACGCAGATGACATCACCCTTACGGAAGAAAGTGAAGAGGAACTAAAGAACCTCTTGATGAAAGTGAAAGAGGAGTGTGAAAAGGTTGGCTTAAAACTCAACATTCAAAAAACTAAGACCACAGCATTCAATGCCATCACTTCATGATGCAAATAGATGAGGAAATAATGGAAACAGTGATGGACTTTATTTTCTTGGGCTCCAAAATCACTGCAGATGGTGACTTCAGCCATGAAATTAAAAGACGCTTTCTCCTTGGAAGAAAAGCTATGACCAACCTAAACATCATATTAAAAAGAAGAGACATTACTTTGCTGACCAATGTCCATCTAGTCAAAGCTATATTTTTTCCAGTAGTCAAATATGGATGTGAAAGTTGGACCATAAAGAAAAGTTGAGCATGGAAGAATTTAAGCTTTTGAACTGTGGTGTTGGAGGAGACTCTTGAGAGTCCTTTGGACTGCAAGGAGATTCAACCAGTCATTTCTAAAGGAGACCAGTCCTGAAGACTGATGCTGAAGCTGAAGCTCCAAAACTGTGCCTACCTGATGTGAAGAGCTGACTCATTGGAGAAGACCCTGGGGGTGGGAAAGATTGAAGGCAGAAAGAGAAAGGGACAACAGAGGATGAGATGGTTGGATGGCATCACCAACTTGATGGACATAAGTTTGAGCAAGCTCCAGGAGTTTGTATTGAACAGGGAAGCCTGCTGTGCTGCAGTCCATTGGGTCACAAAGAGTTCAACACTTCTGAGCTACTGAACTGAACTGAACTTGTTGCTATTTCAAAAAGTTTGTATGTCTCTGTCAAAAGCTGGTTGTAAATATGTCACTACAAGTGGCAGTGATATCTTAAATTAAGGGGATAATTGATTTAGTAATGATCTGAAATGAATTAAGTCTAAATATCTTATATCATAAAACAAAGATAACTTATTTTGAATTCAGGTTAAAATGGGGGGAAAGTGAAAGCTGCTCAGTCGTGTCTGACTCTTTGCGATCCCATGGTCTATAAAGTCCATGGAATTCTCCAGGCCAGAATACTGGAGTGGGTAGCCTTTTCCTTCACCCAGAGGATCTTCCCAACCCAGGAATTGAACCCAGGTCTCTCACATTGCAGGGGGATTCTTCACCAGCTGAGTCACAAGGGAAGCCCATGAATACTGGAGTGGGTAGCCTATCCCTTTTCCGGTGGATCTTCCTGCCCCAGAAATCGAACTGGGGTCTCCTGCATTGCAGTATGATTCTTTACCAACTGAACTATCAAGAAAGTCCTAAAATGGGAGAAGAGGGGTCGGGGGGTATTTAATATGCCTTCTACCATTCAAATTTATAATTTTTGAAAATTTCTCTGAAACAACCCTGTAGCTATAGATAAGATGCAAACACTGATCTATTCTAAATTTATGTTTTCCCACTTAGTTTTCTTTTCAAAGTTACAGGTCATAGATTTGTTTGAGACTGGGATAGAAACATTTTTCCCTCACCACAGAAAAAATGCAATAAGTATGCCTTCTCAAAATTTTACCTGTAACTGATTAAGGTTCTGTTGTAGACCATTATTCAGATCAATGTACACTAGATTAAATATTCCTGCCCTAGAACTTTGTATTTAAGGATATAGCTATCCAGTTCCCATTGTAAATTTTTCTTTCATTGATTCAACATGCACTCCGTAAAAACAAACTGCCTGTCTTCATAGGACTCTCATGGCAGATAATCCAACTCTGTCTCTGAAAATTTCAAGGGCAGACTTTAGCCATAATCAGATGTAAGACCTCTAATGTCACAGGAGTTTTTCTCTCTATATGCTAACTCCTTTTTTCTCTGTAGAACTCTACTTTTACACAACTCTCTTCAAGGTAAAAGGTAGCATCAACATTTTAATGCTTTCTACTCTCATTCTATTTTAATTATAGAGAGAAAAAAGTGAAATGATTTTCCTCAGAAGTCACAGCAACATTCTAATGCATCCTATTGGCTCTGATTATAAACCATTTATTGTAGTTATATCCTGATTTTCCAGGCCTGTGTACCCATCCTTGCTCCTATATATCCTCAAGATTAGGGAAAGAGCCAAATCCATCAGAAACACTTGAGAAAAATACATTAACACCTGCAGGTAATCTGGAGTATGATTTCCAGAAGAGTAAATGGCTATGTAAAGTTAAAAATAAATAAATATACTGATATTTACTCTCTGGCACATATACCCTTAGTGATAAAAATAAATAAAATCCTAGGTCTCAAAAAGATCTCTGGTATATAGACTGAACATCCCATACACCATAAATAGTACAAAAACAAACAAACACCTAGATAACAGGCCAGTGAGTTCTCTTATCACTGCATAATTTCTGATACTTCCTAACTGGTGACCCTGTTCGCCAGTTAAAACTTTCTCCAAATGTAATTTCTAGTGAAAAGTCTTCTTTATAAAGCTAATCCAAATGATGTTAAAACATAAAATGCTTCCAATAGATATTAACTGTTTGAGTAAGCCTTACCTTTTATGAGCTTCCCTGGTTGCTCAGACGGTAAAGCATCTGCCTACAATGCGGGAGACCTGGTTTCAATCACTGGATTGGGAAGATCTCCTGGAGAAGGAAATGGCAGCCCACTCCAGTATTCTTGCCTGGAGAATCCCATGGACAGAGGAACCTGGTGGACCTATAGTCCATGGGGTCACAAAGAGTCAGACACGACTGAGCGACTTCATTTTCTTTTCTTTACATTTTAACGTAAAAATAATCCTCCCAATAAATGCCACTTTTAAATGTCTTTTTACCTTTTTTCTGACAGATTCCTCAAAGTTATTAATGAGAATCCTAAATAATTATGATGCAAGGCCCTTTATGTTCTGAAACCTCCAATTCCACCTATTCTGAAAAAAACTTTTGATTTTCTGGACACCTTAGCCACTGAGTCACTTTATTTGCTCATTTACACCTTTTTTCCCACTTTAATTTCCAGTACATGTTTATTGTTACTGAGACCTGTGCTTAAATCACAATTTCTTTTTCAGTAGCTATGTGATATGCATAACTTTTCTATTTCTTTATTTCTATAGTAAAAAATTACATTTGTTAATCTATGGAATCATTGCAATATTTACAAAAATGCTGTATATGAAAGCAACATGTAAGTAATACTGCTTAATCAATATTAGGGCTTTTTGGTGCCTCAATGATAAAGAATCTACCTGTCAGTGCAAAAGACTCAGGTTCAACCCCTGGGTCAGGAAGATACCCAGAGAAGGAAATGGTAACCTACTCCAGTATTCTTGCCTGGAAAATGCATGGACAGAGGAGCCTGGCAGGCTACAGTCCATGGGGTCACTAAAGAGTCAGACACAACTTAGCGACTAAACAACAACAGTCAGCACTAATTTTCATTTTCTCCTCACTCCTATTTGCATCAATGTCACATTCTATTTTCATCAATTTATTGCCAACCACCTTATAAGCTTTGCTCAAGCAATCTCTTTAATGTATTCATGGTCATTCAGTCACCTTCTACTAATAATGTAAATCTTGAATTGTAGTTTTTTTGTAGAACTCAAGTTTTATTTTATTTATTTATATATTTTTTGAAACAATTGTAATTCACTTTTCCAGACAGACCCTGCACTCCATAATTTTTAAAATGTTGATGAGAAAAGTTTAAAAAAAATAGGACTAATCCTGGTGCAGAATCAATAGTCAACCTATTAGTGACGCTACATATATATATATATATATATATATATTTTTTAATTATACAGCCCAAGCTTTGAGCAATGTGTTGCCAATCTACTGCATGTTTTTTTTAATTGCATGTGTAGCACTCAGTATAAAAATAATCCACCAAATCTGAGTCCATGGGTCAGCTGTCTTGGAATATAAGACTTGTATATACTCAGGAAAACTGGTCCACTTAGAGGTCATAAATCCAAGATGGCTGGCGCCATTATAGGAAGAAGGAAATCTGAATACAGAAATACAAGCACACAGAAGAATGCCACGTGAACACAGAGGCATAAACTGGCATTGTGTGTGCTCAGTCATGTGCGACTCTTCGCAACCTCATGGACTGTAGCTCACCAGGCTCCTCTGTCCGTGGGGATTCTCCGGACAAGCATACTGGAGTGGGTCGCCATGCCCTCTCCAGGGGATCTTCCCAAACCAGGGGTGAACCTAGGTCTCCCGCATTGCCGGCAGCTTCTTTACTGTTTGTGCTACCAGGGAAGCCCTACCACATATCAAGAAATAGCAAAATTGGCAGCAATTACCACAAGCTAGAAGAAAGGTTTTTAACAGGAAATTAATATAGTGACTATCAGAATCTTAACCAAAGAAGTTGAGGTGGGAAATTAAGTTTTGAGTATTAAATGATTGTTCTGTTGTATAGGTTTGTATGGAGTGAGGCTGTAACTTTAACTGAAGCATTGTTTTTTTGAAGAGAATTCATGTTATTACCATTACCCTAACTGGCTGAAATTTTTTTAATATCTAAGTTTAAGATGTAGAGGGAGGTAAATTAATTCCAAAATTTCCCTGAATATGCTGAATTTCCCTGAATTCACTCATAGGTGTGCTGAGTGCATGCACACATACACATGAACACACTTTCAAACATGTCACTTTACACCTAATAACATGAGTAGTTTAATTAGCCTTGTGAAAGGACCAGGCTTTATAAACACAAGACAAATCATTAGGATAAAGAACATAGCATCAGACTGTAAGAGTAAAATAGTTGAATAACTGATATACATGACAGATTGTGGGATAAAGTGGTTAAATATAATTTATATTATATAAATTATAATAATATTATAAAACTATAATTTATGTAATACTTATATAAATTATATATAATATATTAAATACATATTATTTACATATTATATTATAACTTATTATAAATTAAATATAATTTATCTAAATATAATAAACTATATAATAAATGGTTAGATATAATTATAGATATGGTTAGATATAAAATAAGATCACTACCAAAACTAAGTCATAAAACATGGGAGCAAAGTTGGTGTATCTGATGTGTAAAAAATGGTGTATCTGATTCATGTACATTACAGTTAATCTCAAATTATGGTGGATCAGATGACACTCCTGCCCTAGAAAGAAAGGAAAAAAAAATCCTACCTCTATCCAATATTCTTTTGGCTTAAACCACAATCTCCTCTAAAATGAGATTATTAACGTATTGCAGCTAGCACCTCTCAGCCTTATGCATGAAAGTTTTTATCAAGATTTTCTTTAAGAGTTTCTGTAAAGCTAGGGGAAAAGGGAAGCAGGTGAGGAAATGGAATGGAGACACCAAATCCTAACTTGCTTCCTGATTTTATACACAGCTGCTATTAGGGAGAGCATTTAAAGTACTGGTTCCCAGTTCTTTTAAGTTTTCTTATAGCTGCCATCAGAAGGTTTACAGAAATGCTCTAATATTTGTGTATATCTCTTCAGACTCTAATTTATTCCAAATCTGCAGTACTTGTAATATGTACATTAAATAATACAAAATTTTAAAAATTTTCTCTTGCCAAAGGATAAAATGACAACCTACACACTGGAAAAGAATATTGGAAAGTACTAATGGAAAAAGACTCATATTAAGAATACATGAACTCTGAAATCTCAACCATAAAAAGAAAAAAATTCAATGGACAAAAGACATGAATAAATATTTCACAAAAGAAGACATACAGATAGCAAATAAGGTCATGAAAAGATGGTCCACATCATTAGCTATTAGGGAAATGCAGATTAAAATCATGGTATCATTTCATTCCTTTCAAACTGGGTAATATAAAAAAAAATAGTAACAGCTCCAAATGTTGCAAGGATATAGAAACATTAAATCACTCACATACTGCTGATAGAAATATAAAATGGTAAGGCCACTCTGGAAACAGTTTAGTTTATAAACTGCTTTAAATATAAACAGTTTACATTTAGTTCTTGTAAAACTAAATATACTACTACCGAACAATCCAGCAAAACACAATCTCACACATTATCCAGAGACATAAAAATATGTTTTCATGCAAAAATCTGCACATGAATGCAGGTAGGAATGATTAGGGAACTTTATTCATAATGACCCCAAACCAGAAACAACACATTCACCCTTCAAAAGGTGAGTGATTAAACAAACTGGTAAGATACAGTACACACCCATATCATGGAACGCTCAGTGCTCAGTCGCTCGGTCATGTCTGACTCTTTGCAACCCCATGGACTGTGGCTCACCAGGCTTCTCTGTCCATGGATTTTCGAGGCAAGAATACTGGAGTAGGTTGCCGTTTCCTACTCCAAGGGATTTTCCCAACCCAGGAGTTGAACCCATGTCTCTTGAGCCTCCCACATTGGTAGGTGCATTCTTTACCATGGAATACTTCTCTGCAATAAAACTGTGTTACTGAAAAACACGATAAACTGCATAAATTTTCAGGGAATAATGTAGAGTGAAAAAAGCTAATCCTCAGTGTTCACATACTATATGATTCAATTTTCTTAACGTCCTAAAATTATACATTTATAGAAATAGAGAACAGATTAATGGTTGCCAGAGGTCAGAGTCAGAGAAACTGAGGAGTAATGGGTATGGCTTTAAAAGGGCAACAGGAAGTATCCTTATGAAGATAGATTATCCAGGAAGTGGGAAAAATCAATGCCAACATCTTGGTTGTAACATTATGATAATATAGTTTCATAAGATGTTACCACTGAGAGAAACTGGGTAAGAAATACAAGGGATCCCTCTGTATAATTTCTTAAAACTGAATCTGTATCCATATTTATGACAAAATAGCTTAATTAGAATTTTGATTTTTAAAAAATCTTGAATAAGAAATCAGCCTATTTTAGTATATCAAAATAAGGCATTTAACTAGATTAATTTACTTAAATTAGTGTTTCCTTCCAAAGTTAAACCACCTGCTTTTCAAAGAGAAATTAGCACATCTTTTGTAATTCATTTAAAATCAATGTTATCTGAAAAAAATAATTTCTATCTTAATGCACAGCATTTTATCAAAAAAAAAATTTAACTTGCCTATCTCCTCTGACAGGCTGCTTTCAGAACACTATTTTCTTTATCTTAAATACCTAGAACAAGGGCTAGCTTTTAATAAAATCAAAATGAAATTAAATCAAATGACTGAATAAATTAGAGGTTGTCAACTCAATATTGCAACCAGAAGTAAATTATTAAATTGACTTTGTTAGCAGTACAACGAAAGACAATCATTTAACTGAACAGTAGGTCCTCTTTCCCCCCATTATGGCCCTTGATAGTTTCATATTGGGTTTGGCCAAAAAGTTTGTTTGGGTTTTTCTGTTAACATTATATAGAAAAATCTGAACGAACATTTTGGCCAGCCCAATATATTCTTTAGTTGATTAATTCCTCCTCTTCTCTAAATGGTGCACATTTAGAAGATGCTCCTCACCTCAGGTTAATTTAGAAAGCAAATCCATACGGACAATTCAAGATGCAATAGGACTGTAGACACTACAGTGGCCACGTTATTTGTATTTAAATATGTAAAGGACGTGTGTATATATATATGATGTATATATATATAAAGCTTCCAACTTAAAGCTGATCCAGTCAGTGTATAACAGTTGAGCGACTTGCAGTCAGTGGCATACTGCATAACTTCCCATGGGTAAGGATAAAGGATGACATCCCAGGAATTTACTTTTACTTTTTAAATATGTAAGACTGTAATCAACACATATTACTAAATGTCAAAACAGTAGTCCTAACTCTGTTAAGGGAATATGTGTGTCTCTGAGGGTAGAATATATAATTTTCTTTGTAAGCATCTTTCTTAATTCCAGGAAAATGTCAGAAAAAAATAAGGTCTATGTACTATCTGATTTGGTGCCTAACTTAAAGAATCAGTATGACCTCATGAGAAAGGACAGACTTTATTATACTATTCTTTTAATTTCTTGAAATGTCTATTGATTAACTTAAAGGGAAGAGAATGAAGAAGTCACAGTATAAAAGGAATGGCCTCAAACACTGAGTATAATTAAAATTAGAATAAGGATGAATAACTGACTGATATTAAATTGTTAAAATTCTTAAAAGGAAACATTATCATGCGAGAAATTATTTGATACAAATACACTAGAACACAAACACCAGAACACTTTTTAAAACATAAGACAGAAATATTTTGAACATTTTAGATGTGAATCAGTAATACAACTGATGACTCTTTCCAGTTTAAGGAAGAATGCATTGGTAGAAGTGAGAAGACACCCTCAAAACCAAAAACCACACTTCTACTTCCGCAAGTCAGAGAATTGGTTTCTTACACCTGCTCCCCAGATACAGTGACACAGTCATTGTAACAGGGTAGGGTATGATGTATGAGTGTACTGTGGAGAAAAAAGATTGAGAACACTAAAATAGAGTACAGAGCTCTATATGGTGATTAAGAAATGGAATGTGATTCATTTTTCTGACAAAAGAAAAAAGATGTTGAATAGGATTATCTTGTATTTAATATTTTATATAAATTCCTAAAATATGAAGAAAATTATTTTAAAGCCCTTCATTACAACTAATCCTCAAAATGAAAATATTTTAAAAAATTAGATTTAAACATAATGTAATTAGTATATACTTGCTTCAGAAATTTATTTTATTACTGTCTATTACTAATTTAAAAAATAATAATGCAAATACAAATTAAGGTTGTTTTATGGTTGTGTACTAAAAATAATGTCTAAATAATACCACTAGGAAGTGTTAAAACAATAGTATAGTACCATAACTCTATTAATGCCATTTACTAATGAATGAAAATACATTGTTTTTCTTTATCATAGCCTGAAGAGCTGTGATGTTTTTCAGTTAAGTTCAGTAGGGCACAGGATGCTTTCCACTTTTACTGACCTAAACACAACAGGAACCATATGCTCAAACTGTGACGCACTGACTGTTAGAGTGGCTTTCTTCACATCAATATGTTGAAGCCCTGCCTGTTAGTCTCTCCATTATGAATTATACATTTAGAGATCTATACATCAATGAAATTATTGTTACTTACTTTGATATTATCTCATAAATTGTAAACCCACAAATATAGAATCATGATTTCTATGTCTAATTGTACAAAAATATAAATATATACATATACATGCATGTTAAAATACAGATTGCAATTATATTTAAAAAGACTGAAGGATAACATAAAATTCAGTAAATAGATCCATAGATCTTATTTTTTTTCACTGATGTCAAGGTCCAACATTACTAAATTATAAAAGGATACAAAGTTATAAATTTCATCCCAAAATACAGATAGCTATCACTGAAGTCATTTAGCTATTTGATATCAGTTATAATCAGGTTGATTCCTCTTCTCTATTTCTATGGGAAAGCAAATCTTTCTTCAACATACATAAAGAAAAACAGTGACAGTGAGATAGAGAGGGAAGGAGGGAGGGAAGGAAGAAGGAATAAAAAAAAAAAGGAAGGAAGGAAGGAAGGCTGATAGAAGATATATAACAAGTATCTGTTTCCTGTTTCCAGGGTTGCCAGTTTCTGTCACATTTTAAACTTTCTGTCTTGTTTCTAACTTAACTGTTTTTCTTGTTTTCCATTCTACTCAGTGAAGCTCTGTTCTGTTCTGGTTTTTTAGTTTCCCTCTACATCTCCTTATACATTTAACTATACACGGTTCTTGTTTGTGCACTAAAATAACCTGGTCAAGTGTGGGATTTTACAGTTCAGCTTCTACCTTGACTTCAACCTTCTTTCAGATCCCTGGTCTTTAGAAACTGCTCACTGAACCACTTGCTCTCAGCTCCAGCACATTCCTACTGCTTCCTCATCATTCCTGTCCACAATAATCCATTGAAATCCTAGAAAATTATTGTGTACAACACTTTCATATCACTGTCTTTTGATTTCATATCACTGTCTTTTGATGAATCCTTCTCTTCTTTCAGAAAATGGCACAAAAAAGTTATTTTCCAAACAAAGGAAATGTTGGTCCCACAAGAGGAATTCTAGTGCTAGCTGTTAATTACTTTGTTGTTTGGGACTTCCCAGGTGGCAGCTGTCGATGCAAGAGGCATAAGAGACACTGGTTTGATCTCTAGATGTGGGTCGGGAAGATTCCCCTGGAGGAGGGCATGGAAAACCACTTCAGTATTCTTGCCTGGAGAATCCCATGGACAGAAGAGCCTGGCTAACATCCATAGGGTCACAAAGAGTGCATGCTAAGTCACTTCAGTTGTGTCTGACTCTTTGCAACCCCATGGACTGCAGTCCACCAGGCTCCTCTGTCCATGAGATTCTCTAGGCAAGAATACTGGAGAGGGTTGTCATTTCCTTCTCCAGGGATCTTGCCAACTCAGAGATCCAACTCCTGTCTCTTACTTCTCCTGCATCAGCAGGTGGGCTCTTTACCACTAGCACCACCTGGGCATACTATACACTATTACCTTACTGCTTCCAAACTCAGAGAGAAACTAGTTACATTTCTTCTCTCTTATCTTTTAGTTTATAGGTAAAGATGAAGACAGGGAGTAAAATGATCAAAGGCCATTTCAAATCAACAGGGCTCAACTTCAACGTTTGAAAGCCTGGCTTCAAATAAATGCACAATAAATTCTTGACCACTCCTTTAGTGAATAGTTAGTGAATAGTTAGTGAAGACTAACTATTAGCTTTTAAAGATACAAAAAGTAATTCATATTCTAATAAGTCACATTTATATAAAAGGGATGTACTTTTGTCCTGAGTTTGTGTGCTTAGTATTTTTTTTTTATTAGTTCAGAAAGAAAAGGAAAACACAAAATTCTTCTGCATCAAATTGCTGAATTTTCAGAAATTACCTAATTCATATGTTCTCATCAGATGTGATATCATGCTCTAGACCTGGTGCACTGGAAATTTCTGGAAGTAATTGGGAGGATTGAAGTTGACATTTTATGAATGGAGTCAAAGATGCTAGATTACCTAAAATCTATAGGCCTCTACCACCCAAGAAAGATTTATACTATATTCCTCCTTAATCTTTGAATATTCAACTGTGGTACTCATGAAATAAAAAACATGTATATAAATATCCAAGCATAGAACCTAACTCAACCATTTACTGTAAACACAAAGGCTTTTTTTTTTTTCCCACAGTATGCATAGTAAATTTGAGAAGCACTGTTCTAGAGTACATACTGAAGTGGGTAGCCATTCCCTTATCCAGGGGATCTTCCCCACCCAGGGACTGAACCAGGTCTCCTGCATTGCAGGAGGATTCTTTACTGTCTGAGCCACCAGGGAAACCCCAAAGGTGAAAGAGAAGAGTGAAAGAGCTGGTTTAAAACTAACTCAACCTTAAAAGAAATGAAGACTGTGACATCTGATCCCATCACTTCATGGCAAACAGATGGGAAAAAAGTGGAAACAGTGACAGATTTTATTTTGTTGGGCTCCAAAACAAAGATGGTGACTGCAGCCATGAAATTAAAAAACACCTGCTCCTTTGAAGAAAAGCTATGACAATCAAGCCACTGTATCAAAAAGCAGAGACATCACTGCTGACAAAAGTCCATACAGTCAAAGCTATGGTTTTTCCAGCAGTCATGTATGGATGTGAGAGTTGGACCATAAAGAAGGTCGAGCACCAAAGAATTGATGCTTTTGCACTATGGTGCTGGAAAAAACTCTTGAGAGTCCCTTGGACTGCAAGGAGATCAAACCAGTCAATCCTAATGGAAATCAACCCTGAATATTCATTTAAGGACTGATGCTGAAGCTGAAACTCCAAAACTTTGGCCACCTGATGTGAAGAGCCAACTCACTGGAAAAGACCCTGAAGCTGGGAAAGATTGAGGGCAAAAGAAGGAGGCAATAGAAGATGAGATGGTTGGAGAGCATTGCTGACATGAGTTTGAGCAAACTCAGGGAGATAGTGAAGGACATAATATTTCAAGATAGTGAAAGTAGTATGACAAAATCTATGCTACACAGAGTGGCAATGATAAGTTCATGACATGAAAAGACTAATCCAGACACTTGTCAATCTTTCAGAAGGTATATACTTATAGACTTTTACTGAATTAATTCAGGTTTTTTTCCCCCAATTTTGCTTCTTCTTCACCATGGGCAAGTTTCTTAGACACTTTATGACTCAGTTTCCCTATCTATAAAATAACACCCATTTCATAGACTTATTGTAAATATATATGTGCTAATATACATAAAGCACTTAGAACTGATAAGCACCAAATAAATATTCTAATCATCATTACTATTAAAACTGATAAAGCAGGAATAAAAAGTTTAAATTGCAAAGACAGCTTTTTTCAGGGAGGACTGAAGAGGATTTACCTAGGCAAGCATTATAGTTAACTCATGAGGAAATGATGGGGATATTAAGTTGCTGACAATGATGTTAGAAATATATCAAGCAGAAGCAAGCTTCAATTTACAAAGTATCAGGATAGACAAGGAATATATAAGGTGGTCATATAATTGAATAGAAACTTGAGCTGACAAGAATAGTTCCACATGTGGTATGGGGAATCTATGGTCTTATCTAGAGAAATGAACAAAGGAAAGGTAGACAGTATTTATTTCCACATAATTTTAATATAAATGAAAAAAAGAATAAAAAGGATACCAAGAATAATCTTCAGTGGGAAATTATTACAGAAAACACAAAAAGCTAAAGGGAATATGTTAAAATGGGAGGGGGAAGCCCCACCTCATACAAGTATATGTATGTTATTAACCATAGAAAATCGCACCACTTTATGGTCAGCCATCTTTTTCCAACCAGAAAATTGCCTAAATCATTATTCCAAAACCCTTGAAGTTATTAGTCTCATGTAATAACATTCATCATTCAGTAATAGCCACAGTAATAATATTAATGACAATGATAATACTATTAATAATAATATAGCCAATGTCTAACAGTATTTATTTTTGATACCAAAGAAAAATTAAAGTGTCAATTGTATATGAGAAGACAAATGTGCAAAGCTATTAACAAACAGCTGTATTCTAAACTCAGTGCTTTTGACATACAAAACAATGACTCCAAAAGTTAGTTTACTGAAACAAACTTACTTTTAAGTTCTCTTATAACTCTTTTCACTCAGCTTTGTTCATAAATGTTACTGGATTTTTCAGTTTCTTCCCATCCATATCAGAACTGTGTCTTTTTGACAAGTTTTCTTCTTAAAAAATTAGTACATAGATATTTCTTGCAATTAATGTCAGCAAATACAGTAAGATTCTCTAAGTCACAAGAATTCAGTATGTTGGTTAATTGGAAATACTTGTCATTGGGGTTATCTACACTGAGACTTATGTATCAGAAGGCAAAATATTAATGTCCAAAATTTTATATTTGAGAACAGAGTGACAAAAAGACTTAATAAGAAGGATTAATATAGTATTAATTAATAAATAAGTATTTTTGAACTTCTCATGAATTATCTAATCTTTACAATTACCCAGTGAGAAAATATTCATATCACCATTTTGATGAAGAATATAAGACACAGAGAATCAATATTCTGAGGATGACTCTGAGAATAAAATCTTAATGAAATGAGTTAATGTACCCCTAAAGGAAGCATCACTATGAACAAAGCTAGTGGAGGTGATGGAATTCCAGCTGAGTTATTTCAAATCCTAAAAGATGATGCTATGAAAGTGCTGCACTCAATATGCCAGCAAATCTGGAAAACTCAGGAGTGACCACAGGACTGGAAAAAGTCAGTTTTCATACCAGGCCCAAAGAAAGGCAATGCCAAAGAATGCTCAAACTACCAAACAATTGCACTCATCTCACACCCTAGTAAAGAAATGCTCAAAATTTTCCAAGCCAGACTTCAACAACATGTAAACTGTGAACTTCCAGATGTTCAAGTTGGTTTTAGAAAAGGCAGAGAAACCAGATATCAAATTGCCAACATCTGCTGGGTCATCAAAAAAGCAAGAGAGTTCCAGAAAAACATCTATTTATGCTTTATTGACTATCCCAAAGCCTTTGACTATGTGGATCACAATAAATTGTGGAAAATTCTGAAAGAGATGGGCATACCAGACCACCTGACCTGCCTCTTGAGAAATCTGTATGCAGGTCAGGAAGCAACAGAACTGGACATGGACTGGTTTCAAATTGGGAAAGGAGTATGTCAAGGCTGCATATTGCCACTCTGCATATTTAAATTCTATGCAGAGTATACATCATAAGAAACGCTGGGCTGGAGGAAGCACAAGCTGGAATCAAGATTGCCGGGAGAAATATCAATAACCTCAGATGTGCAGATGACACCACCCTTATGGCAGAAAGCAAAGAACTAAAGAGCCTCTTGATGGAAGTAAAAGAGGAGAGTGAAAAAGTTGGCTTAAAGCTCAACATTCAGAAAACTAAGATCATGGCATCCAGTCCCATCACTTCATGGGAAATAGATGGGGAAACAGTGGAAACAGTTGCTGACTTTATTTTGGGAGGCTCCAAAATCACTGCAGATGGTGACTGCAGCCATGAAATTAAAAGACACTTACTCCTTGGAAATAAAGTTATGACCAACCTAGACAGCATGTTAAAAGCAGAGATATTACTTTGCCAACAAAGGTCTGTCTAGTCAAGGCTATGGTTTTTCCAGTGGTCATGTATGGATGTGAGAGTTGGACTGTGAAGAAAGCTGAGCACTGAAGAATTGATGCTTTTGAACTGTGGTGTTGGAGAAGACTCTTGAAAGTCTCCTGGACTGCAAGGAGATCCAACCAGTCCATCCTAAAGGAGATCGGTCCAGGGTGTTCATTGGAAGGGCTGATGTTGAAGCTAAAACTCCAACCTTGGCCACCTGATGCGAAGAACTGACTCATTTGAAAAGACATTGATGTTGGGAAAGATTGAGGGTGGGAGGAGAAGGGGACAACAGAGGATGTTTGTTGGATGGCATAACTGGCTCAATGGACATGAGTTTGAGTAAACCCTTGGAGTTGGTGATGGACAGGGAGGCCTGTTATGCTGCAGTCCATGGGGTCACAAAGAATCGGACATGGCTGAGTGAATGAACTGAACTGAAACATTTAGCCACAATGGCAATTCAGAACACAATTATATTTATAATTGGTTTCAACTGCCAAATTATTATTAACATGTCTGTCTACCTTTTTATCTATCTATTAAACAGAATTATTTCTTTTTTAGTTTTAATGACTCTTGCAAATTTGTTCATGAAGGATTTTAACATATAAATATGTCAAGATTAATATGAATTCAGCTTCTCTTTCTAGTACAGAATTTCTAAAGCAAAAATATATATTAAAGTGCTTATTAGAAAACAAAGAACTTACTTTTACCCTTACCCTAGAGTCTAAATGAAATGTGGCAATAAAACAATTGTCAATTGTTTTATTAAACACTTAAATGAATAAGCTCAACCTTACTCTTAACAAAGAGCAAGTATTCTTATGCCATATATCCTTTGAGATGGTATTTTTACTTTGGAGAAAACATGAAAGACGAGATTGACAGAATAGCAGTAAGTACTTTTTTCTCTCCAATCATATTTTTATTTGATTTAATCTAGTTTTATTGCACGATGATATTTATATTAAATCAGGTTGCTATGGAAATAAGAGTGAGATCAGGCATCTACATGACATGACATTACCTAACTTATTCCCCCTTAATTTAATAGGACATAAATTGAATTCACATGCAAGATGCTAAAGGAAATCTATCACTGGTTTTGTGGTTTGATTTCTGTATATGGCCCTTTTACTTGACAACAATAATAAATTATTGTCATAGTAAGACTAGTCTAAGAATCATTCCTACTATCCATTATCCTTGATTAAGAAGAAGTGAAGTGAAGTGAAGTTGTTCAGTCATGTTCAAATATTTGCAACCCCATGGACTGTAGCTTACAAGGCTCCTCTGTCCATGGAATTTTCCAGGCAAGAGTACTGGAGTGGGTTGCCATTTCCTTCTCCAGGGGATCTTCCCAACCCAGGGATCGAACCCAGGTCTCCTGCACTGCAGGCAGACACTTTACCATCTGAGCCACCAGGGAAGCCTTTGATTAAGAAAGCATCTGTCACTGTATTTATTTATACATGACTGCTTTGCACATTGTGCAAAATACTAAAATTTGTAACCAATAGGTATATATTTTATCTTCATAGAGTTTACAATCTAGTAAAGAAGACAAAATAGCTGTATAGAAAAAAGCACAACAACTATAGATTTTAAAATGCTCAAACTAATAAAATAGATCATAAAATATGGAGGCAGGAAGTCTATCCACTTGTGAGTAGGTAGTTTTAGAGAATTTTAAAATAGTTACACTTTTAATAGTTCACTCTGAATATACAGCTTAAAATGTCAAAGTATAAATGATGTTTAACACTATGTTTGGGTTTTTGAAAGTATTTGAAACAAGTAATGTTCACAACAATGGAATTTTACATATCATTTAATAATAATAAATATTTTAAAATATTGTACAAATGAGATGATTAGGCTATAGAACACTTTATAAATTAATGCCATCACTTCATACTCCACAAAAAGTGAAGCTCAAAAAGCTTTCACTTGCCCAAGGTGATCAAGTTAGTTAGCAACAAATATAAGAATACAAGTTCAGTTCCTGATTTTAAGGCCAGGAACTTACTATATCTCTCTAGAATAGATTATGATGTCTACCATAAAACCTCAAATACAGAAGGTACTCAGGATACTATAGGGCTTTGGGAAACAAGAATGTAAGCACTATTTCTATCAGCCCACTTCCTACAGAGTAAAAAGAGGAAAAAAAAGTGATTTATCTGTTTTCAAAACCAGATGGAGATCTTATATTTGAAAGAAGAAAAGATGAAAAGATGTCAGGCAATAAATGTGTATTATCTGTGCAAACGTACTCAGTTGCTAAGTCATATCCAACTCTGTGACCCAATGAACTGTAGCCTGCCAGGCTCCTCTGTCCATGGAATTTCCCAAGAATACTGGAGTGGGTTGCCATTTCCTTCCCAGCCCAGAGACTGAACTCACACCTCCTGTGTCTTCTGCATTGGCAGGTGGATTTTTTACCCAGTAGCTACCTGTTTATTATCTGAATGGGCCTAATTCTAGTGGTTTACATACATCACATAAAAATTCACAAATTAAGAACAAAATGTGATTTGATGTAATATCTTCTATAAATGAGGTTTTCAAACACACACAAAGACTAGAACAAAAGCTTTTTAAAAATTTGGGAGTCAAGGAAGCTGTTGTTTAGCTCTAATAAATATGTACACGTATATGTTTTGTTTTGTTTTTTTCAGATTTCATCTTATCAGTTCAGTCAGTTCAGTCGCTCAGTCGTGTCCGATTCTTTGCAACCCCATGAACTGCAGCACGCCAGGCCTCCCTGTCCATCACCAACTCCTGGAGTTTAGACACACTCATGTCCATTGAGTTGGTGATGCCATCCAGCCATCTCATCCTCTGTTGTCCCCTTCTCCATTTTTTAAATGCTTTTCCTTTGTTTGGGAATGATCTCCAATAATCCTATTGCTTGCTTCATTCAGGTCTCTGCTTGAATTTTCACTAATCTGTTTCATTCCTTAACATTCTATTGAAACTAATACCTGCCTCCCAATTTGCATCTTCCTCTCTCTTCTTATACTACATAATCCTTCTTCATCAAATGTCTTACCACCTGAAATATTAATATATTTGTTACTTTGTCACCTGACTGTTGGCTTATATTTACTGGAACAGAAATTCTACAAGAAATGGGAACTTATTTTATTCACTCTTTTATCCACCATGCCTAGAAAAGAACATGACATAGAGTAGAAACTGTACAGATATTTGATAAATCAAAAAAAAATTACATAGTTTTTACTAAGTTTCTCAAAATTATTAATGACTTAAAAAACACTAAGTGAATGTGATCATTTATTATTAAACACTAATCTCTTGAACGACATGCTTAGATATAGGCCAGTCTATGTGCTATGCACTAATTATTTAATTCCCACAGCATTATGTGAACTTTTCACAAATGAAAAAAATAAGGTTCAGAGATATTAGGCCACAGCTGAGTTAACATAACCAGTAAACGGCAGAACCTAGATTGAATTTGGCTTATCTAATTTGGAATTCCAGGTTCTTTTGGTAGATATCTCATGTAATAATTAAGAGCATCAGGTGGATTTTATTTTTCCATTTCTGGATATAAGTGAAATGACTAATTCTGCATATGCATAGTGGTCATATAGTAATGATTAAAGATATAATAGGAAACTATCACACTTTAAAGACTTTTTTTCTGTCTCAGAGAAACAAAAAATTCTAGGCTTTTCCCTCTAAGGAATGATGAAAGGATCTAAAAACAGCCACAGAAACATAAGATGCCAAGGTTAATTATTGCTCTGGACACTCCAAAATCTAATGTGGAGACACTTTTATGAGGATAATCTGCTTCAAAATATATCAGCCCCCAAATTCTAACTCTTTCCTGAGGCTTCCTGAATTACAAATTTTCTGAAGCTGAAATACAAGAAAAGGTGATTGTGAATCAGACACTCTACAAAATGCCCTTTTCCACATGCCATATTTTAGAAGCCTCTCCATATTCAAACCATTGCACTCTGGCCCTTTAATTACAAGACAGATCAGGAAGAAAAAATTAAATGAGCAAAATGACAAACTGATGTTAAAATCCATTCCTGAATTCATCCATAATGAGGTTTGTGTCCATGCCCTAAAACACTTGGCCAAGCCTTACAATGTCACTCATTTTACTAAGTAGATACAATGCTTTTACTGTCAGAACATAGCAGGTGTGGCAAAAGAAGTAACAATCTTATTATATAGGGCTTACAGCAATGAATGTCTTCCTTGATAGCTCAGTTGGTAAAGAATCTGCCTGCAATGCAGGAGACCCCAGTTCAATTTCTGGGTCAGGAAGATCCCCTGGAGAAGGGATAGGCTATCCACTCCAGTGTTCTTGGGCTTCCCTTGTGACTCAGCTGGTAAAGAATCCGCCTGCAATGTGGGAGACCTGGGTTCGATCCCTGGGTTGGGAAGATCCCCTGGAGAAGGGAAAGGCTACCCACTCCAGTATTCTGGCCTGGAGAATTCCACGGACAGTCCATGGAGTCACAAAGAGTTGGACACAACTGAGCGACTTTCATTTTCACTTTACAGCAGTGAAACCAATGTGTTTGGACACTTTGAGTATATCTTACAATGCAAACAAAGGTGACTGACATGAATTTGTTCAGTGTCCACTCTAGAGCATGTAATGAGACATGCAGAGTACAAATACTTCCATTTGTTTTCCTAAGTCATCTGAAACTTCGATGTTTTCTTTCACATACTTTTGTCAAATAACTAAAGGACTAGGCAGAATTACTGAATCAATTTTAGATTATGTAAACTTTATTGTTTAATTAATTTCTCATTTTAAAACAATTCTATATAATGAGAAAAATACATATCTAACCAAAGGAATTTGCACTTTATTCGTGATAGTCTCCTTCAGCTTAAATTAAAAGTATAACACAGTTCTTCAATATTTTACCTTTCTTTTGATTCCATTTAGAATCAAATTCACAATTTTTTTTTACTTACATTTTTATTCAAAAGTCTCAGACCTGGTTTCCCCACCTCCAGATTTTTTTGGCCTTTCAACTCATAACAGTTCATGTAGTCAGATTAAAAACCATATCACATTGCTTTAATTGTCATTCTTCTATTAATAATTCTTCAGTGATAGGTATACCTTAAAATAAAATTCAAGTTCCACAGCTTGGCAGTCATAAGCCTCTGTTTGGCCTCAAACTGCTCTGTCAGTAATAACTTCTACTTCCTCCCATCTCTGTGCCTATCCCCCTGTCTGAGTGGACCTCTCAACCTTTCAAGACTATTTTAATGTTTATTTCTCCCACAATGCCTTAATTTACAATTAGATTAAAATATTAAAGACACCTTGTATATAGTTAGAACTGACCCCTTATTTCTTTCTTCAAAACTCAAAGTTGGTCTGATGATAATAAAAAAGTGAAATATTTGAAACAAATAATTAGGAAGTAAAATTGTCAGGAACTATCAACTGATTAGAACAGGTAAGAATTTGAGATAATGTTTAAGTTTCTAACTAATTTAGTTTAGTAATACTAGTAACTGGTAACACATAGAATACAAAGAAAACCACAAGACAGAAGAGGGTAGAGTTGGGAAACAGAGGTGCTGAGCTCAGTATGAGGGAAAATAGATTTGAAGAATCCACAGGACACAGGAGGAATGAACATTTGGATGCATCATTTTTAGCTCCAGAATAAGCCAGACTTAGACATTACAGTTGGATCATTTAGCATAAATGTAGGGTTAACACTAGCAGGGAATGAGATCAATCAAAGGAAGTATATATAGAGAGGAAAGATTATGGAAGGCCATAAAGGTTATAAAAGCAAAATGAGAAACTCAAGAGTCTAAGAATAAATAGTAAGAAAAGAATTCCAAGGAAGATAAAGAAGTGAAACACCGAAAAGCCAAAGAATAATAAGTCATTCATTAGGCAATATAGCTTATATTTATACCAAGATATATAACCAAAAAGTGTTTATTACATTTGTCCATAAACAGACTACAGTGTCTTTTTCAAGAAAAGCTTCTGTGGAGTGATATTATCAAGGTACGTGGCCACTAGAAGAGGAGTGATTGGTACCCAGGAAGTAAAGAACAGGGATTTGCACTATTCTTTCAAGGAGTTCAGTTAAGAAGGAAAGAATATAGAATGTAAAAAAAAAAAAAAAAAGGGGGGGGAAGGGAGATTGTTATATATTTGTATATATTGTGTTACAGTAGACTTAGATGTATTTATGCTCTTTGTGAAAGAAAAGAGGAAGAGATAAAGATGAAGATACTAGAGAGAAAGAGAAACAGCATATATATCTAATATAAACCTGTATTTGTTTCTAAAAGTGTATGTATGCATGTGTACATGTATACATACATATATATATACAGATATGTGCATATTTTGTTGTTGTTCAGTTGCTGAGTCATGTCCAACTCTTTGTGTTCCCATGGAATGCATCATGCCAGGCTCCCCTGTCCTTCAGTATAATGCAGTTTTCTCAAATTCATGTCTACTGAGTCAGTGATGCTATCTAACCATCTCATCTTCTGCCATCCCCTTCTCCTTTTGCCTTCAACCTTTTTCAGCATCAGGGCCTATGAGGAGGCTCAGCATTGTGTGGCCAAAGTATTGTAGCTTCAGTATCAGCAAGATCCTTCCAACAAATATTCAGGATTGTCCTACTTTAGGACTCACTGGTTTGATCTCCTTGCTGTCCAAGGGACTCTCAAGAGTCTTTTGTTGTTGTTCAGCCACTCAGCCATGTCCAGCTCTTTGCAACCCCAGGGACTGTGGCATGCCAGTCTTCTCTGTCCTTCACCATCTCCTAGAGCTTGCTAAAACTCATGTCTGTTGAGTCAGTGATGCCACCCGACCATTTTGCCCTCTGTTGTCCCCTTCTCTCACCTTCAGTTTTTTCCCGGCATCAGGGTCTTTTCTAATGAGTCAGCTCTTTGCATCAGGTGGCCAAAATATTGGAGTTTCTGCTTCAGCATCAGTCCTTCCAATGAATATTCAGCAGTGATTTCCTTTAGGGTTGACTAGTTTGATCTCCTTGTAGTCCAACAGACTCTCAAGGGTCTTCTCCAACACCAGAGTTCAAAAGTGTCGAATCTTCAGCACTCAGTCTTCTTTATGGTTCAACTCTCATGAAAAGAAACATGACTTTGACTATATGGACCCTTGTCAGCAGAGTAATGTGTCTGCTTTTTAATATTCTGTCTAGGTTTGTCATAGTTTTTCTTCCAAGGAGCAAGTTTCTTTTAATTTCAAGGCTGCAGTCACCATCTGCAGTGATTTTAGAGCCCAAGAAAATAAAGTATCTCACTGTTTCCATTGTTTCCCCATCTATTTGCCATGAAGTGATGAGACCAGATGCCATGAACTTAGTTTTTTAAATGTTGAGTTTTAACTACCTTATTCGTTCTCATCTTTCACCCTCATCAAGAGGCTCTTTAGTTCCTTTTCACTTTCTGCCATTAGAATATTATCATCTGCATATCTGAGATTGTTGATATTTCTCCCAGTAATCTTGTTTCCAACTTGTGATTCATCCAGCCCAGCACTGTGCATGATGTACTCTGCATATAAGTTAAATAAGCAGGGTGACAATATACAGCCTTGTCATGCTTCTTTCCCAATTTTGAACCAGCCAGCTCTTCCATGTACATTTCTAACTATTGATTATTGACAAACATACAAGTTTTTCAGGAGACAGATAAAGTGATCTGATACTTCCATCCTTATAAGAATTTTCCATAGTTGGTTGTGACCCACATAGTCAAAGGCTTTAGCATAGACAATGAAGCAGAACTAGATGTTTTTCTGAAACTCTCTTGCTTTCTCCATGATCCAATGAATGTCGGCAATTTGATCTCTGGTTCCTCGGCCTTTTCTATACCCAGCTTGTACATCTGAATGTTCTCAGTTCATGTACTACTGAAGCCTAGTTTGAAGGATTTTGAGCATAATCATGCTAGCACGTGAACTGAGCACAACTGTATGGTAGTTTGAACATTCTTTGGCATTGCCCTTCTTTGGGATTAAAATGAAAATTGACTCAAGTCCTTTGGCCACTGCTGTGTTTTCCAAATTTGCTGACATATTGAGTGTGGCACTCTAACAGCATCATCTTTTTTAGGATTTGAAGTAGCTCAGCCAGAATTCCATCACCTCAACCAGCTTTGTTTTTAGTAATGCTTCCTAAGGCCCACTTGACATCTACTCCAGGATGTCTAGCTCTAGACGAGTGACCACACCATCATAGTTATCCAGGTCATGAAAACTTTTTATTATTATTTCTGTGTATTTTGCCACCTCTTCTTAATCTCTTCTGCTTCTATTAGACTCTTATCATTTCTTTCCTTTACCCTGCCCATCCTTGAATGAAATGTACCCTTGGTACTGCCAGTTTTCTTGAAGAAATCTCTAGTCTTTCCCATTCTATTGTTTTCCTCTATTTCTTTGCACTGTTCATTTAAGAAGGCTTTCTTTTTTTTTTTTTTTTTTTTGAGTGTTTGTTTATTTTTTTATTTTATTTTATTTTTTTTCCATTTATTTTTATTAGTTGGAGGCTAACTACTTTACAATATTGCAGTGGTTTTTGTCATACATTGAAATGAGTTAGCCATGGATTTACATGTATTCCCCATCCCGGTCCCCCCTCCCACCTCCCTCTCCACCCCATCCCTCTGGGTCTTCC
Source organism: Odocoileus virginianus (assembly GCF_023699985.2). Taxonomy (NCBI): domain Eukaryota; kingdom Metazoa; phylum Chordata; class Mammalia; order Artiodactyla; family Cervidae; genus Odocoileus; species Odocoileus virginianus. Next base: position 2,079,545 of record NC_069703.1, on the reverse strand, counting down.
CAGTGCACCAGCCCCGAGCACTTGTCTCATGCATCCAACCTGGGCTGGTGATCTGTTTCACCCTAGATAATGTACATGTTTCGATGCTGTTCTCTTGAAACATCCCACCCTTGCCTTCTTCCACAGAGTCCACAAGTCTGTTCTATACATCTGAGTCTCTTTTTCTGTTTTGCATATAGGGTTATCGTTACCATCTTTCTAAATTCCATATATATGTGTTAGTATACTGTAATGGTCTTTATCTTTCTGGCTTACTTCACTCTGTATAATGGGCTCCAGTTTCATCCATCTCATTAGAACTGATTCAAATAAATCCTTTTTAATGGCTGAGTAATATTCCATGGTGTATATGTACCACAGCTTCCTCATCCATTCGTCTGCTGATGGGCATCTAGGTTGCTTCCATGTCCTGGCTATTATAAACAGTGCTGCGATGAACATTGAGGTGCAATCTCTTTCAGATCTGGTTTCCTCGGTGTGTATGCCCAGAAGTGGGATTGCTGGGTCATATGGCAGTTCTATTTCCAGCTTTTTAAGGAATCTCCACACTGCTTCTCCATAGTGGCTGTACTAATTTGCATTCCCACCAACAGTGTAAGAGGGTTCCCTTTTCTCCACACCCTCTCCAGCATTTATTGCTTGTAGACTTTTGGATAGCAGCCATCCTGACTGGCATGTAATGGTACCTCATTGTGGTTTTGATTTGCATTTCTCTGATAATGAGTGATGTTGAGCATCTTTTCATGTGTTTATTTGCCATCTGTATGTCTTCCTTGGAGAAATGTCTGTTTAGTTCTTTGGCCCATTTTTTGATTGGGTCATTTATTTTTCTGGAGTTGAGCTGGAGGAGTTGCTTGTATATTTTTGAGATTAATCCTTTGTCTGTTGCTTCATTTGCTATTATATTCTCCCAATCTGAGGGCTGTCTTTTCACCTTGCTTATAGTTTCCTTTGTTGTGCAAAAGCTTTTAAGTTTCATTAGGTCCCATTTGTTTATTTTTGCTTTTGTTTCTAATAAGAAGGGTTTCTTATCTCTTCTTGCTCTTCTCTGGAACTCTACATTCAGTTGGGTATATCTTTCTCTTTCTCCCTTGCCTTTCACTTCTCTTCTTTCCTCATCTATTTGTAAAGCCTCTTCTGACAACCGCTTTGCCTTCTTTCATTTCTCTTTCTTTTTGATGGTTTTGGTCACTGCCTTCTGTACAGTGTTATGAACCTCCATCCAGGTATTCTGTCTACTAGATCTAATCCTTTGAATCTATTTGTCAATGCCACTGTTCAATCATGCTGGATTTGGTTTAGGTAATATCTGAATTGCCTAGTGATTTTCTCTACTTTCTTCAATTTAAGCCTGAATTTTGCAATAAGGAGCTCATGAGCTGAGCCACAGTCATCTCTAAGTCTTGTTTTTGCTGACTGGATAGAGCTTCTCCATTTTCAGCTGCAAAGAACATAATCAATCCAGTTTCAGGATTGACCATCTAGTGATTTCCCTGTGTAGAATCATCTCTTAGGCTGTTGGAAAAGGTATTTGCTATGTCCAGTGTGTTCTCTTGACAAAACTGTTAGCTTTTGTCCTGGTTCATTTTGTATTCCAAGGCTAAACTTGCCTGTTTTTCCGGGTATCTACTGACTTCCTAGTTTTGCATTCCAGTCCCCTATGATGAAAAGGACATATTTTTTGGCGTTAGTTCTACAGGTCTTATAGGTCTTCATAGAACCAGTCAACTTCAGGTTCTTCAGCATCAGTGGTTGGGGCATAGACTTGGATTACTGTGTTGCCGATTGGTTTTCCTTGGAAATAAACTGAATTTGAGGCTGCAACCAAGTACTGCATTTCAAACTCTTTTACTGACTATGAGGGCTACTTCTCAGGGAGTCCTGCCCACAGTAGTAGATTCAATGGTCATCTGAATTAGATTTGCCCATTCCTGTCCATTTTAGTTCTCTGATTCCTAAGATATTGATGTTGAATCTTGCCATTTCCTGCATGACCATGTCAAATTTACCTTGATTCATGGACCTAACATTCCAGATTCCCTATGCAATATTGTTCTTTAGGGCATAGGACTTCACTTTCCCTACCAGACACATACACAACTAAGCATCATTTCCACTTTGGCCCGGCCATATCATTCTTTCTGAAGCTATCAGTAATTGCCCTCCACTCTTCCCCAGGAGCATACTAGACACCTTCCAACCTGAGGGCCTCATCTTCTAGTGCTGTATCTTTTTGCTTTTCCATACTGTTCAGATTTTATGGGTGTACATTTATACAGCTGTATGTTCTGATAGACTGTTTCTCAGTTGCCCAGTCATGTTTGACTCTTTGCAACCCCACTGACTGCAGCACCCCAGGCCTCTCTGTCCTTCACCATCTCCCAAACTATGCTCAAGTTCATGTCCATTGCATTGGTGATGCCATCCAACCATATCATCCTCAGATGACCTCTTCTCCTTCTGCCCTCAATCCTTCCAAGCATTAAGGACTTTTCCAATGAGTCGGTGGTTTGCATCAGGTGACCAAAATACTGGAGCTTCAGCTTCAGCATCAGTCAGTCCTTCCAATGAGTATTCAGGGTTTATTTCCCCTAAGATTGACTGCTTTGATCTCATATATAGTTCCATGTTTTACTTTGTTATTGCAAAAGAAATAGTCCAGAAGGATGCATAACAAACTGAAGATTTGTAATCTATGAAGCTAGAGGAAATTCTGGTGGGATGTTTATAAATTCTTCCTTTTTTCCTTATTTCCTCTCATTGTCATAAAAACAAACTAAAATCTTAGCAAGAATAAGATAAATGTTTTAGGATTAATTATTTCAATGTATGACAAAAACCACTGCAATGTTGTAAAGTAATTAGCCTCCAACTAATAAAAATAAATGGGAAAAAAAATAAAGCATTTGTTAATGATTTTCAACATAAAAAAAAAAGAGGACAAACACCTTTGGAATTTTGAAAACATAAAGAAATCTAGACCTTAGTCCAGGAAGCCCCTCATTTGGTGAAGTGAGTTCCTAACACCTCATGGGGACGTATGACCAGGGAAAGACAAAGAACTCCTGCACATCTAGACAACTGGACATTAATCCAGAAAGAAGGAATCATGTCAATGCAATAACTATGTGGCACCTTTGAATTTATGGAGTTAAATCAGTTTTTTTTATGATTATAATTTTCTTAATGACATATGGTGAAATGAATCATGAAGCTGTTCATCACTCATTGAATGAATGAATGAATACATAAATGAAATGAAGATGATACAAGTACTAATTTCTTAATATTTATTATCATCATGCTTTTAGGCATCACATTTCATTTGGTATTTGTTACTGTTGTTCAGTCACTAAGTCATGTCCAGCTATTTGCAACCTCGTGGATTGCAGCACATAAGGCTTCCTTATCCTCCACTATCTCCCAAGATTTGCTCAGGTTCACATTGACTGGGTGATGCCATCTAACAACCTCATCCTCTGCTGACCTCTTCCCTTTTGCCTTCAATTTTTCCCAGTATCAGGGTCTTTTCCAATGAGTTGGCTCTCCACATCAGGTAGCCAAAGTATTAGAGCTTCAGCTTTAGCATCAGCCCTTCATTGAATATTCAGGGTTGATTTCTTGTAGGACTGACTGGCTTTATCTCCTTGTATTCCAAGGGAGTCTCAAGAGTCTTCTCCAGCACCATAGTTCAAAAGCACGGTGTTGGTAGCAAGGAAGTAGCATGGACAAATAGCAAGGAAGAAGGATCTATTAGGGTAACTCTAAAGCAGAACATGTCTGACATTTTAGAGCACAAAGTAGCAATGTTAATGTTATAATTCAGGACCCATGAGAATCTATTCATTTGATCATTTAGGTCCTTTAAAAAAAAGATTTAATTAGCCTTATATTTTTAAAAGGATATGTAACAGTCAGACTACTTGAGATTTTAATTTCCTTTTTAAGAGTCTAATGTTACTAGCACAGATCTTTCTTCATCTTTTTTCCTACTGTTATATCTAGACAGATCTAATTTTGATCTTCACTCTACTTTTTACACATAAACTAGCCTCCCTTTAAACATGACTAGACTTGCTTTTTCTGTTTTTTCCAGTAATCATATGTGGATGTGAGAGTTGGATTATAAAGAAAGTTGAGCACCGAAGAATTGATGCTTTTGAACTGTGGTGTTGGTGAAGATTCTTGAGTCCCTGGTACTGCAAGGAGATCAAATCAGTCAATCCTAAAGGAAATCAGTCCTGAATATTCATTGGAAGGGCTGATGCTGAAACTGAAACTCCAATACTTTGGCTACCTGATGCAAAGAACTGATACTCATTGGAAAAAACCCTGATGCTAGAAGGCGGGAGGAGAAGGGCACTACAGAAGATGAGATGGTTGGATGGCATCACTGACTCGATGGACGTGGGTTTGTGGAAGCTCCGGGAGTTGATGTGGACAGAGAAACCCGGCATGCTGCAGTCCATGGGGTCGCAAAGAGTTGGACACAACTGAGCGACTGAACTGAACGGAGGCTACCTTTACATTTGAGATAATGACAATCTATATAATGGTCATATTCCTAGAAAGGATTTGTTATTTTAAGCATTATTCTCTTATAAGAAGTTATTCAGAAATAGATTTAATATTTAAGAGTAAAAAAGAACTTTCAAAATGTAAAAATTCCTGACAGTTCAGTTTGCAGTTTTGTTTTTAGATTTCAGTTCTCAACAAATAATATCTTATAGCCCTATGAGCTATAAGAAAAAACAATATATCAAAGACACAAATATGAATAGTATAAAATATAAACTAGTGAAAATTGTAAGGAAAATCACATTTGGAGTTAATAAAGACCAAAACCAGTTCTTATTCAATGTTAACAAAAAAAGCAAAGAAAATGTCAGCCCCACTGATTCCTGGATAAATGCCATACATTCAACATATTGCTGACTCTCTTACACATTCTAATAATTCTGCTATCCTAACTTACTAATTTGCAGTAATTATCTAATTGTAGTTCATAAAAGTCTTAAAAGTGATAATGTTAATTGCTGGGATGTCATTAGTCCCTGAGAAGAGTAAGGAACTGTTTTTTAGCTTTTAAATTTTCAAAGATCTTAATATACTAATATTATCTTTAACCAAAATTCTTCCTATTACATTCTGTCAAAATATTGGATTTTTCCCAAGCCTCATTAAAATGGTAGATGATTTTCAATGGGTATATATTGCATTATCAATTCATATCTATATTTATTATAAACAATATACATAAATAACTGTTTTACTTTTCACTAATTCAAATTACTAGTAGTTTTTATTAAAAAGAATGCAGAAATTATATCTCCACACTGACTTAACATGCACATAATTTACTTAGTTTTTACACATCAAAATTACTAGCTGGAATTATTATTCTTCCTTGGATCTGTCTTCCTTGAATCTATCTTTCTAAGAGACACCTAACCTTATCTCTGAATTTAAAATCTTGGCTGAAGAAAGAAAAGATCCTTTGAAATATAAAAGTCATTTTAGAAGCAGCAGGATATTGGACATTATTGAAGGTCATCCTGTCACTGAAATGAGCTTGCGTGTGTGTGTGTGTGTGTGTGTGTGTGTGTCTATGCTAGCTAATTTCTTCAGTCGTGTTCAACTCTTTGTGATCCTACGGATTGCAGCCCATCAGGCTCCTCTGTTCATGGGATTTTCCAGGCAAGAATATTGGAGTGGGTTGCCATGCTCTCCTCTGGGGGATCTACTGACCCAGGGATGGAAATGTCATCTTCTGCAACCCCTGAATTGCAGGCAGATTCTTTACTGCTGAGCCACCAGGGAAATCTGAAATGAGGTTATACTTCCTATACTTCCTTTTAGAATGACAGTGTCTTGCATATAGCTATTTTTTTATTTTACTAGAAAATAAGAAAGTGTTGGTCCTTTAATGGACCGGAACCTGGTGGTCCGGAGTCCACGATGAGAAAGTGAAAGAAGGAAAAGGCTAATATTCCCTGGGTTACGCAGCCGGCTTTCGCACTCCAGGGAATCAGCCAGAAATACAGAGATAAAGAGGGGAAGAAAGAAAGACACTGGGACCAAAGCTCTGATGGAGTAAGGTGTTTTAATCAACACGGCACGGGCATATATACTGTCTTACAAGATAGTTATTCTCAGCAAAGATAAAAATTAAAATTCCAGACTTACAAAGCACAAGGTGATCCCTACTAAAGAGAGAAGAGGGTACTTGTCACCATAAGGAGAAACAAACAGAGGAAATGCCTGGATTCCTCAGCCCAGGAAAGGCGTGCCTCTCCTCTTAATTCCTGAATACTCAGGAATTAATAAGGGCCAAAGGTTTCCTGACAGATCCAAAACAGCACACGGGAAGCCTCCTGTTAAAAGCATCCTGACAGAAAGCACCTACATTTCCAAGTTCTGACTCCTGTTCTAATTTAACTGATAGAGGGGAAATTAAGGTTTCTTTTGTTTTTTTTTCATATCCGATTTAGCCCCAGTCACTTTCCATATTAGTAAGTCTAGACTAGGAAATATATGTGTGTTTGTATGTGTGTGCATATGTGTGTGTATTCATTTATTTTATTCTCATAGAATGGTCAAACTCACAGAAGCACTTGCTGTCATGATTTTGATGACTATATTCAAATAATGGATGACAGGACTTAATGAAAACATTCTCCATAACAGCAACCCCAGCTGTCACTGCTTTAGGGCAAGAGTCCTGTTGGGGTAGAAACCCAGTGATTGGTTAATACAAGTGAGATTAGATTTAGAAGAGATCAATAGAACAATCCTGTCCCACAAATTTTATTATTATTTTTTCCACCCTCTGAGCTGAAATGTAGGATCTGATTGATTCATTATATTACTGTGTCCTCAAACATAGGTCACTAGACAGAGTGTGTAATGCATACAAGAGAGCCTTAACTTTTAGTCACTGTAACCACCCAAGTAAATTCCATATACCATACTGTTTTCTTTAGCTTCGTTTATTCTATGTGAAACTGTCATTTGTCTTACGATTCCTTCATGGTTTAACTGATATCAGATGGAGATAGTAAATAGTAGCCTTTCCAGCATTTTACCAGTGAAGTTGTACTTCTGAAAAAGAATAGTGTTGAATATTGTGAAAGCTAGAATGTCTATGAGTCTTTTTCATGTTGAAAGATTTTCCTCTATTCCTACTTTACTGAACTTTAAAATTCTTTCTGTGATTTAGAATACAGTCCTTTATCAGATGTGTCTTTTGCAATCTGTGCTTTTCCAATCTGTGCCTGTCTCCTCATTTTCTTTACATTGTCCTTTGTGGAGAAATGTTTAAGAAAATCCATCTCATCAATTATTTTTTCAAGGACAATGTGTTTAGTATTGTATTTAAAAACTCATTGACACACACAATGCCATCTAGCTTCTTTGTCATTATTTTCTAGGAATGTTACAGTTTTGTCTGTGATCCATTTTAGTTGTTAAAAGAGCTTAGTTACTGATTCATTGTTACTAACTGAATGCTACACCTATTATCATTTTAGTCTTTTCCATATACTTATAAATGGCACTAACATAAAAATGATACAACATAATTGTTCCTCTCTTGCAATGATTTTATCTTCAAACATATCTTGCATGTCCATTCTCTATTGTTATACAAGGTATTTTGTTATTGCTAATAACTGTGACACCACTAAAATCTCAGTTTCAAGCATCTCAAATCACCACTTATTTTCTTTTCAGCTGATCATCATCCAATACCTCCATATTAGGAATATTTCAACCCTACTGGGACCCATAATCTATTGACCACTTTTTCAATGTCTCTTAAAGACTTTAGTTTACTTCTTTTCCATATATCCTAAAATATCTTTCATCTTCCTTACTTCATGTTAAGTACTTGACTAAAAATCATTATTAATTCTAAGTTTATTTTCCCAGTTTATTTACCTTTGCAGCTAAATATGGACAACCAAAACCATGCTGACTGGCCCATTACTTCCCCACTAAAAAAACTATATATATATATGTATATATATATATATATCACCTCTTAAGCTAGGATCCTATCTATCTATTTCTCATTATATAACAAATTCTTAGAAGAGTCATTAATAATCATCTTAATTTTTTCACATTCTTTCTTGAATCTCCAATCAGGTTTTTGCAATCCCCTCTCTTCTCCCACACAACACCACCCCTACCACCACCACTATAAATATCTCTAATGTGTCAGTGACCTCAGTCTTAGTCTAAGGTGCTTCAGTCATATCTGATTTTTTGTCATCCCATGGACTGTAGCCCACCAGGCTCTGTCCATGGAATTTTCCAGGCAACAATGTTGGAGTGGGTTGCCATTTCCTTCTCCAGGGGATCTTCCCAACTCAAGGATCAAACCAATATCTCTTATGTTTCCTGCTTACCACTATTGCCACCTGGGTGCTAAATCCAACAGTCAAGTCTCAGTTCTCCTTTTTTCAAATAAAATTTTCACAAAATAGCCTAAAATTTGGCTACCATGATCTGGTTCATTATAAATTTTCTAATCTCATTTTCTACTACACTTCTAACCCTGCTTCAGCCATCCTTTTTATTCTTCAAATTATGAAGCATGTTCCTATACTAGAATATTAGACTTGATGTCCTTCTGCCCTCAGAATTGTCCTCTTATCCTCTTCCCCTGAGAAGTTGTGCCAATTTACTTTTCAATAAGCCATGTCATTTGATGATCAGAATTACTTACTTTTCATGTAGGCATATTTGCAGTCCTTTCACCTACAATTAGGATTTTTGTTTCCTGCATATAAAGTCTTTCTCCACCCCAACTTTATAAAGATTCCTTCATACTTTATCTTCTAAAATCTTTATTATTTCATATTTAGTTTTACAAGCCACCTTGATTTAACTGTGGCATAAGGTATGAGTCAGGGTCAAGTTTTCATTGATTTGGATTTCTAACTGTCCCAGTATCATTTACTAGAAATAACAATTTTCTAGTATTCTTCATTTCCACCTTTGATATTAATTAATAATCCTAATATGCATGGTTCTCTTTCTGAATACTACACAATTCTCCAAAGCTGCACTATTGCCATTTTAGACTGGTTTATTTATATCCATAAGGAATTGTGTGTGAATTTTAGGATGTTTAGTAGTATCTCTGGCCTTTACCCACTAGATCCCAGCCAATCTACCCACTCTTCATTCTCCCCACCTCCAATCAAAACATTCAAAATGTCCTCACACATTGCAAAGTTTCTCCTAGAGGATCAAAATTGCACCTAGTTGAGAACTACCGCTTCCTAATGTTTATGGTTTTACCTTATTTGAGTCATTCTGCCATAATAACTGTCAGTTTATAATAAACTTTACTATATTGTAGGCCCATGGTTCTCATCCTGTTCTTCAATAGCATCTTGACAATTTTTGCCATGTTGAGTCTCTATACTTTTCAGAATCAAATATCATACATCACAAATGTATTTTGAATTGAACTAAATAATTTTGGATAAAGGAATCTGTAAACAATATCAAGTCTGTCAAATCATGATAATTGTATACTCTTTTATTTATCTAAATCTTATACAGTTTGCTTTAGTACTCATCCATAATTTTTTACGAGCTTCCCAGGTAGCACAGTGAATGCAGGAGATACAGGGGACATGGGTTTGCTCCCGGGGGACACTGACTTACAACAAAATAAAACAAAAAAGACTTGGTTCTTTCACTGACAGTCCAACATGTAATATCTGTAGGGTTATTAGGTTTGGCAATGGAAGTTAGTTAACCATGAGAGATCAGAGGATGGATAAGAAATGTGTGGAGTTTCCAAGAGACACAGGATATGTGGGTTTGATATCCAGGTCAGGAAGAGCCCCTAGAGAAAGGAAATGGAAACACACTCCAGTATTCTTGCTTGAAAAATCCCACTGAAAGAGGAGCCTGGTAGGCTACAGTCCAAAGAGTCAAAAGAATTGGACACGACTGGGTGATTAAACATGCATGCATGCAAGGATTGGGATCCTGAAATTAGCTCTTGAAAATATCCAACTATCTAAAGACCTGTTGCACCAATTTCCCTGCAGCACAAAGTACTTCATTCTCCACCCTGAACTCCCTTCAGGGCATGTCCAAAGATAATAGCTACTGCAGCACAAGCTTCAGTCTCCTAAGAGGCAGATGGAAGTGCCCTTGTTGTTCAGTCACTGGCAAAAATGCCATCGGCAAGTGCCAAAGTGTAGGTGACAAACCCATGCGTATATAGTCAACTAACTTTTGGACATGGAACAACTGACTGGTTCAAAACTGGGAAAGAAGTATGACAATGCTGTATATTGTCATCCTGCTTATTTAACTTATATGCAAAGTACATCATGGGAAATGCTTAGCTGGATGAAACACAATCTGGAATCAAGATCTGCAGGAGAAATATCAATAATCTCAGATATGCAGATGACATCACTCTTATGGTGGAAATCGAAGAGGAACTAAAGAGCCTCTTGGTGAAAGTGAAAGAGGAGAGTGAAAAAGCTGGCTTGAAACTCAACATTCAAAAAACTGACATCATGGCAACCAGTCCCATCACTTCATGTCAAACAGAAGGGGAAACAATGGGAATAGTGATAGACTTTATTTTCTTGTCTACAAAATCACTGCAGATGGTGACTGCAGCCATGAAATTAAAAGATGTTTGCTCCTTGGAAGGAAAGCTATAAAAACCTGGACACCATATTAAAAAGCAGAGACATTACTTTGCCGACAAAAGTCCATATAGTCAAAGCTATGGTTTTTCCAATAGTCATGTATGGATGTGAGCTGGACCATAAAGAGGGCTGAGTGGCAAAGAACTGATACTTTTGAACTGTGGTGTTGATGAAGACTCTTGAGAGTCTCTTGGACTGGAAGAGGATCAAATCAATCAATCCTAAAGGAAGTCAACCCTGAATATTCATTGGAAGGAAGGATGCTAAAGCTGAAGCTCCAATACATTGGTCACCTGATGTGAACAGCTGACTCATTAGAAAAGACCTGATACTGGAGAGATTGAAGGCAGGAGGAGAAGGGGATGATAGAGGATGAGATGGTTGGATGGCATCACTGACTCAATGGACATATGCTTGAACAAACCCCAGGAGATGGTGAAGGACAGGGAAGCCTGGTGTGCTGCAGTCACAAAGAATTGGACATGACTGAACAACTGAACAGCAAGCAACACGCTTTTGACAGTGGCACTAAATGTACAATGGGAAAAGGACAGATTTTTCAGTAATTGGAGCTGGGAAACAGCATGTCCACAGGCAAAGTGAAAGAAAGTGAAGTCGCTCAGTCGTGTCCAATTCTGTGATCCCATGGACTGCGGCCTACCAGGCTCCTCAGACCATGGAATTTTCCAGGTGGAGTACTGGAGTGGGTTGCCATTTCCTTCTCCAGGGGATCTTCCCAACCCAGGGATTGAACCCAGGTCTCCCACATTGCAGGCAGACACTTTACTGTCTGAGCCACCAGGGAAACCCAATGTAAAAGCCCACATGTAAAAGATGAAGGCATCTCCTTATATCTATAAAAGCACTAAATCCCTTCAGGATGACATCAGCTCTTCATGACTAATAGAATTTTTGTAATTTTTGTAATTTTACTTTTGTAAAATAAGTGCTTGATTGCACTGAATTCTGCCTTCACCAAAATCATATAGCGATCTCTCATAGCTGAAGTGCTGTCTCTCAGGCTGCAGTCCTCATTTTGCCCCAAACAAAGCTTAACCAGCAACTCTCAAGTTGTTTCTTTTTCAGTCGAACGGTTTATATCTGGGCTCTCTATTCTGACTCACTGATCTATGTGACTGTTTTTAGGCTAGAACTATACTGCTTTGTGCTCAGTCAGTAAAGAAATCTGCCTGCAATGCAGGAGACCTGGGTTCGACTCTTGGGTTGGGAAGGTCCCCTGGAGGAAGCAACGGCAACTCACTCCAGCATTCTTGCCTGGAGAATCCCCTGGGCAGAGGAGCCTGGCAAGGTACAGTCCCTGGGGTCTTAAGAGTCAGACATGACTTAGTGACTAAACTACCACCACCATACTGATTTGATGACTATAGCCATATCTTTGTACTGTAGCTTAAAAATCAGGCAGTGTGATGCTTCTAGCGCTGTTCTTTCCCAAGACTTCTTTGGCTACTGTGGTCTTTGTGGTTCCATACAAATTTTAAGATTTTTTTTTTCTATTTCTATCAAAAAATGCCATAGGGATTACACTGAATCTGTAGATCACTTTGTGAAGCATGACATTTTCACAATATTATCTCAATCCAAGAACACAAAAGATATTTCCATTTATTTGTGTCAGTTCCATCAATTTGTTTCATCAGTGTCTTACAGTGTTCAGTATACAAGGATTTACCTACTCAAATTTATTTGCAAGCACTTTATTGTTTTGGATATTATTTCCTTGTTAATTTCCCTTTCAGATTGTTGGTCTTTGACACATAGACTATTTAGGAAGATTTCTTAATTTAAAATCATATACATTTTTACTTTTTTTTTAAATTTGTAGGCAATATACATTTCCAATGGTGAAAAACCTATATGATATTGATTCACTGAATTCTGTTGAGACTTCTTTCATGTCTTGCACATGGTCAATCTTTGTAAATATTTTATGTAAACTTGGAAAATTTATGTTCTTTTCTTAATCTATTTTTATTGAAGCAACACTGGTTTATAACTTTATACACATTTCCCATGTACAACATTCTATTTCTACTTCTGCATCTAGAGCATGCTCACCTGCCCATTATGCCCTCCTCCTGCCCCTTGGCTTCAAGTGAAAGTGAAAGTGAAAGTGAAGTCGCTCAGTCATGTCCGACTCTTAATGACCCCATGGACTGTAGCCTACCACGCTCCTCCATCCATGGGATTTCCCAGGCAAGAGTACTGGAGTGGGGTGCCATTGCCTTCGGTGGCTTCAAGTAACCACTACTTAATTCTCTGCATCTACCCATGTGTTTGATTTGGTTTGTTTTTAGTTTTCTGTGTTTTTTTTTTTTTTGCTTTTTATATTCCACACCTGAATAAAATTGTACTCTATTTGCTTTTGCCTTTCTTCATCTGATTTATTTCACTTAGCATAATACCTGCAAGGTCCATCCATGCTGTAGCAAATTGCAAGATATCAACTTCTCTTTTTCATGGCTGAGCAGTTATCCATTGCATATATATATATATATATATATATATATGCATATATATATATGACATCTTCTTTATCCATTCACCTGTTGATTTGTACTTAGGGTGTCTCCACATCTTAACTATTGTAAATAATGCTGTGATGAACATAGTGGATGCATATATCTTTTTAGTGTTTTCATATTCTTTGCATAAGTACTCAGACATGACATATTGCATCTTATGGTAGTTCTATTCTTAATCTTTAAAGAAATCTCCATACTGTTTTCCATAGTGACTGCACCAATATAAATTCCCACCAACAATGTATATACATTCCTTTCTTTTCACATCCTCACCAACACTGCTCTCTCTCGCATTGAAATTAATTATATTCCTTTTATTTGAATACTCTGTGTATATCCATTATAGTTAGCTTTGTAAGAAGATTATTTACATTTTTACTTTCTTATTTATTTAAAATATTATTTTAAATGTTCTGAAATCATTGCGGATTTATGTGGTTTTTTTTCAATCTTTGCTTTATGCATTTGAGTCTAAGTTATTCATTGCATAAAAATGCACACTTACTTTACCTTTCTGATTAATCAAACTTTCAATTATTTAGAATATACTACCTTATTTCTTGAGCTTTCTTGGTGGCTCAGATGGTAAGGCTTCTGCCTACAATGCGGAAGACTCGGGTTGAATCCCTGGGTCAGGAAGATCCCCTGGAGAAGGAAATGGCAACTCACTCCAGTACTCTTGCCTGGAAAATCCCATGGACAGAGGAACCTGGTAGGCTACAGTCCATGGGGTTGCAGAGTCTGACACAGCTGAGCGACTTCACTTTCACTTTCACCTTATTTCTATTAGAAATATTTGTTTTTACAAATATATGTGTTTTTACACTTGCTTTGTCAAATATTAATGCATTACTCCATATTTCTTTTAGTTATATTTAAATGTTACATAATTTACTTCTGTTACTTTGAACTTGTATTAATATATGTATGTTCATACACATATATATAGCTTTCCTCTCAATGTGTCCCTTTGTACAGCTTACAGTATTGGCAGTTATTATTTTTTCCCTTACATTTTAATTTCAATATTCAGTTCACTTCTTTTATGAATTTCTGAAATACTTGTTTCTAAATGTACATTTTATAATGATTCTATATTTGTCCTTCTTGTTCAATGTTATTTTAAAATTCTCTTCATTTTTCTTGCTTTATTTGGACTATGAATTGGATCTTTTCAATTACATTCCTTACTTGCTTGTCACCTGGTTTGATATTCTTTTAGTGATTATCCTTCAGATTATAACATGAATCCTTGATTTAACAAATTTGATTATTAGCAGGTACCTTTCACCTTTCCTTGTATTCCTGGAAGATACAAGGACTTTAATTTCTTTAATTTTCTTTAGTACCCTATCATATATCACCCTATCATATACTATATTTATCATATAATACATATATCTCACTCAAATGATATATATGTATATAATATATATATATTTATCATTTTCAAAACTCATTAGTGCTTCCTGCATTTCTGACCTTCCATTGGGGTCCATTTTCCCATGTAATGAGACTCTTAAATGTTTTTAATATGAGTTTTGTTAAGAAATTCTCTAAGAATTTTTTTTTTACTTTTGTCTGAACATTTCTTTATTTCAATTTTGTAAGTGCAAAAGTACAATAGAGTGTGAGTGGGGTCTCATCTTACTGTTTCTATACAATCTCAGGTACAGAACCAGCAGATATGAATGTATATTAATTCATGGAGACAATGGCTTCTATAATCCAAAAATCCATCATCTATAATCCAGTGTGAAACAAATTTGCCAACTAGAGTTAAATGTATGTGGACAGTTATTTGTGCCCCTTACCCTTACCATATCAACTCGAAGTTTTGTTTTCCAAACATCTTCACTCAACTTCTGTCATTTCCTTTCCCTTAAATCAAGTAATATATTTCATTTGCAGTACAATTGATTCTTTTTCTCACATGCACGTTTGAGTTTCTGACCTTCCTCATATTGTCTTTTATTTATATACATACAGGGAATATTTACATACAGGAAAACATTCCTAGCAGTTTGTAGTTGTATGGATTTTAACAAATGCACTAAGTAATGTATTCACAGTCACATTTCCATGCAGAATAATCCAATTACTGGTAATTTTTACCTTTACTTTTTTTTTTTCTGAGTCAGGCTTATTAGAAGTTTGTCATTTTTACTGATATTTCCTAAGAATTACTGTTTTTAATTATTTTCTTTGTTTATGTTTTATCAGATTATGCTCTTATCCTTAATATTTTCTTTCTTCTGTTTGCTCTAGATATTTTTTTAATGTCCTAAAGTGGAAGTTAGATTACTAAGTAAATTCTTCTATTTTAAAGTAAGCCCTTAATGCTATAAAGTTCCCTCCACTTGACAGGACTCTATTAGTAATTGATAGTGTCTTGCTTTCTAGTGTAACACTCACCTTTTACATTTCCTGACCCAGCCCTGGAATCAACCATTTCTCCAACACACACTGCATTCATTTAGGAGGAAATGATATGATATTAGAGACTACATTGGATTATTAATGTTTGCTGCTATTGTGTTTGCTCTTTGCTTCTAACCATTTCAACTGGGAAAAACAAAATATTTTATGTAACCACAGGGCTGTTAATTCAACTCTGATTAGCTAGCTGGATAGATAAGATAAGACAAGCAGGCAGACATATATAACTGTTTTATCCTGGTATAATTTTCATTTCTTTCAATGACCAGTATGTTTATTTATTGATTTGTTCCAAATTACCACCACAGTGGTCTCAATATCCTAAATTATCACTTATCACTACTGAAAAGGGGTTTTTAAGTTTTTTTTTTAATAATTCTTTATGTTCTTAATGTTCCTACCAGGTATTTGAAGTCCAATTATTGTTTTAAAGCTATATTGAATAGTTCCTTACAAAGTGTGAACGCCACTAACTAAGCACAGAGGCTCATTTGACTTACTTCACTTGTGAGTTTTGGATATTTTATTAGATCTTACTATATAATTATAAAAACTACTTTCCAGTTTGAAAGTTAAATCCAGCAGGATCAATTGATAGAAATCTTGCCTCCATTTCTGAGTCCTTTATTTTCTCTTCTCCAAAAGGTACCAATTTATTTTAATAACCTTAATTTTTTTGGTCCATATTTGTCCACAGTTAGTTAGCTGTACAGATATTTTACTACATAATAATACATATTCATTTTCTCTCTTTGTCTTATACTTTCTACTATTTAGAAGGGCTAATATTTTGCTCTGATGTTGATATTTATGTTATTATTATAAATCTCATTTCCTCTTTACTTGAACTCATGTTTGGATTTTCTTCTACAAACAGTATCAGATTTGCTAGTGACCACTTTTTTGAAATAATACTTGTGTTATTAATACACATAAGGTTAAGAGCAAGATGACTATATATTCTTCAATTCTTTTCTCACTTTTTAATTTATTTTAAACTTATAGATACTTTCACAGTTTTGGCAGTTGAAATGCATCTAATTGGGGCATACAGCCGTTATACACTGTATTTCTTACTCATAACTGTTCTAGCCTTAGTTATCTATATAAATCTATATTCAATGCTCACCATTAGTCCTTATGTTGTTGTCATTCTAGCCATTTTGATCATAATGAGTGTATTCTTGTGAAGGGCAATGAATCAATATTTTAAAGACCTTGCATGTTCCTAAGAGTCTGATTTAAACATTTACACTTGAAGGTCATCTTAATGGATAAAATTCTTGGCTCACATTTTCTCTCTTTGTATATCTTAATTATGTTACTCCCTTGACTTTTTGTATAAAGAACTGCTGTCACAAGTTCTGCTAATGATCTAATTTTGTTTTCTATTGCAAGAAAATAAAAATTCATAACTTGATCTCCTCCTCCCTTTCATGATACTAAAAGGATCTTAACTTTTTTTTAAAGTACAAAATATTAGCCATTTTAAATTAATGTTCTAGGATTTGGGAATTACCTTTTAGTTTGTGGTTAAAGTTTCTATCTCTATTTTTCTTTTTATAATTATTTTAAAAATTTAATGGCAGAAGACTTTTCTTGAATGATAGTGTTTAGCAGTTATTTTGTTCTATTGTTGTAATTTTATTATCCATGGTCTACTATTCCATGTATGCATATATATATATATACCAGAAGAATCCTCTTAAAAAGTTAAATTTGTTAATTAATTTTTGATTTTAAAATTCTTCCTTTTAAATCTTTCAATAATTTTTTTATGTGAACATTGTAAGCATTTGTTTACTTCTAGTTTATTTCTTGTTACTGAATATGTATGTGTGTTTGTGTGTGTGTGTGTACATATGTTTTCAAAAAGACAGATACAGAGGATTATTCTGAATATACTGGATATATAATATACCATATTCAGGATTCTGAATGTATGGCATATATTTTCAGAAACCAAACAGATACACATATCAATATAAAAAGAGAGTGTGTTCATGGGCTTCCCTGGTAGCTCAGATGGTAAAGAATCTGCCTGCAAAGCAGGAGACCCGAGGTCAATCCCTGAGTTGGAAAGATTTCCTAGAGAAGGAAATGGCAACTTCAATATTCTTGCCTGGAAAATTTCAGTGGACAGAGGAGCCTGGTGGGCTATAATCCATGAGATGGCAAACAGCTGGACACCAGTGAGTGACTAACACTTTCACATTTTTATATAAATAAAAAGTAAACTCTTCCTTTCTCTCTCTCTTTCTTCTGTGTTCTTTTCTCTCTTTTTTAAAAACTATCCAGTTCTGCCATTCACCACATCATCCTAATTGATATCCTCTCTGGCTTTCCTGCCCTCATGACTTCATCACGTCTCCTCTTTTGATCTAAATCCCCTTTTCTTTATCTAACTTTCTTCTTTATGCTCCATTTGGAAGGGATTTTTTTTCTGTTTTCTTTTATATATATTTGAGTGTGTGTATATATATCTATGTATGTATACATATATATATAATTCATATAAATATATATTTTATATATATATGGTTTATATGTATACAGGTATAGTTTATATATGTGTGTGTGTATGTGTGTATACACATCTCTGTGTGTGTGAGTACTGTTGTTCAGTCGCTAAGTTGTGTCTGACTCTTTGCAACCCCATAAAGTGCAGCATGCCAGGCTTTCCTGTCCTTCATTATCTACTAGAGTTTTCTCAAACTCATGTCCACTGAGTTGGTGATGCCATCCAACCATTTTGGCCTCTGTCATCCCTTTCTTCTCCTGCCTTCAATCTTTTCCAGCATCACAGTCTTTTCCAATGAGAAGGCTCTTTGCATCAGGTGGCTAAAGTACTGGAGCTTCAGCTTCAGCTTCAGCATCAGTTCTCCCACTGAATATTCGCAGTTGATTTCCTTTAGGAATAACTGGTCTGATCTCCTTGCAGTCCAAGGGACTCTCAAGATACTTCTCCAACACCACAATTCAAAAGCATCAACTCTTTGGCTATCAGCCTTCTGTATGGTCCAACTCTCGCATCCATACATGACTACTGGAAAAAGCAGCTATAGCTATAGCTATAGCTTTGACTATAAAGACCTTTGTCAGCAAAGTGATGTCTCTGCATTTTAACATGCAGTCTAGGTTTGTCATAGCTTTTCTTCCAAGGAGCAGGTCTTAATTTTGTGGCTGCAGTCATCGTCTGCAGTGATTTTGAAGCCAAAGAAAAGAAAATCTGTCTCTATCCACTTTTTCCCCATCTATTTGACATGAAGAGATGAGACCAGGTGCCAGGCTCTTAGTATTTTGAACGTTGATGTTAAAGCCAGCTTTCTCTCTCTCCTCTTTCACCTTCATCAAGAGGCTCTGTATTCCTTTTTGCTTTCTGCAATTAGAATTGTATCATCTTCACATATGAGGTTGTTGATATTTCCCCCAGCAATCTTGATTCCAGCTTGTAGGTCATCCAACCCAGCATTTCCTATGATGTGCTAAGACACTACAGTCATGTCCAAATCTGCAATCCCATGGACTGTAGCCCACCAGGTTCCTCTGCCCATGGGCTTTTCCAGGCAAGAATACTGGAGTGAGATGCCATGCCCTCCTCCAAGGGATCTTCTTGACCCAGGGATCAAATTCATGTCTTTTATGTCTCCTGCAATGACAATCTTCAACACTAATGCCACCTGGGAAGCCCCAGGATGTACTCCGCACAGAAGTTCAATATGCAGGGTGACAATATACAGCCTTGACATACTCCCTTCCCAATTTTGCACCATTCCATTGTTCCATGCCCAGTTCTAACTGTTGCTTCTTATCCTGCATACAGGTTTTTCAAGGAGAGAGGTAAGGTGGTCTGGTATTCCCATCTCTATGAATTTTCCACAGTTTTTAAGTGAACCATGCAGTCAAATGAAGCTGAAGTAGAATTTTCTTTTTAAATTCCCTTCCTTTTTCTATGATCCACAGTTGTTGGCAATTTGTTCTCTGATCCCTCTGCCTTTTCTAAATCCAGGTTGTACAGCTGGAAGTTCTTGGTTCACATACTGTTGAAGCCTAGCTTGAAGATTTTGAGCATTGCCCTTACTAGCATGTGAAATGAGTGCAATTGTACGGTAGTTTGAACATTCTTTGTCATTGCCTTTCTTTGAGATTTGAATGAAAACTGACCTTTTCCAGTCCTTTGGCCGCTTCTGAGTTTTTCAAATTTGCTGGCATATTGAGTGCAGCACTTTAACAGCATGATCATTTAGGATCTAAAATAGCTCAACTGGAATTCATCACCTCCACTAGTTTTGCTCATAGTAATGCTTCCTAAGACCCACTTGACTTCACACTCCAGGATGTCTGGCTCAAGGCAATAACCATCATGGTTATCCAGGTCATTAAGACCTTTTCTGTATACTTCTCTGTATTCTGGCCACCTCTTATTCTCTTCTGTTTGGTCTTTGCTGTTTTTGTCTTTTATTGTGCCCATCTTTGCATGAAATGTTTCCTTCATATCTCCAATTTCTTTGAAGAAATGTTTAGTCTTTCCCATTCTGTTGTTTTCTTCTATTTCTCTGCAGTGTTCACTTAGGTAGGCTTTCTTATCTCTCCCTTCTATTCTCTGGAACTCTGCATTCACTCGGCTGTGTCTTTCCCTTTTCTCCTTTGCATTTTGCTTCTCTTTTCTCAGCTATTTGTATGGCCTCCTCGGACAACCACTCTGCCTTCTTGTATTTCTTTTTCTTGGAGATGATTTTGGTCACTACCTCTGTACAATGTGATGAATATCCATCCATCCATAGTTCTTCAGGAACTCTGTCTACCTGATCAAATCCCTTGAATCTGTTAATGATCTCCACTGTATAATCATAAGTGATATAATTTAGGTTATACCTGAATGGCCTAGTGGTTTTCCCTACTTCCTTCAATTTAAGACTGAATTTTGCAATAAGGAGCTCATGATCTGAGCCACATGAGTATGTGTGTATATAGAATTTAAAATATCAGGTCCAAGACAATCTGGTCACTCTAGCTCATTCAGAATTTCCCAGTTATCCCCATACTCACCCTCAAATTCAAGAAAACAAATACTCTCCCAGTTTTTGCTGATAGCGTCAATAGCTCATCAGAAATTTCAAAACATATTTATTCAGAAATTGATGAATTATAATGCTTTTCAATACAGACATATGCAAAACATAGCTGTTGGTGTTTTATCTCCATAAGTTCATATATTTGGATTCACAGAAAGATCTTGTCAATTTTGATTTTTTTAACATGGTTTATTTTGTTTTACAGAAAATTCAGGTAACCTATGACACCACTACCACCATCTCATCAGAATTCTCACTGTCATTCTTGAATTTTTTTTTCAAATATTAAAATTCTAGCTTAACCAATTTGTAGTGTATATGAGGTCTCTAATAATATATTCTTTATTTAATATAATCTGTCTTTTTCATCTGACTACTTTTAAAAATATCTACTTGTCTTCAATTTTAGCAAATTTACTAAAATGTTTCTAGTTCTGGATATTCTTTTATTTATCATGTGATATATATACATTCTGTATATAGCATATATAAGAATATATACTACATTATAAATTACTTTGTACAGCTGCATTAATTTCAAAATGAAAGATATAAGCTAATATCAATGAAATGAGAATAATGAGTAAAATATTTGCAATGTAATAACAGTATTATTTTTATTTATATTTAATAACTTCACAAGCATTTTCAAAAACAGGCAACATTATATATTTATTTGGTGGTAATTAGTGGCAAATTTTATTCAGGAAAGTACATTGCTTGGCACATGATAGAGCTTCAATAAACTGTGTTGAATACTTTAAAGGAACAGACTATGTGAGATATAAATCTAAGAAAGGAGCAAAAGTATTTGAAAATCTGTGACTACTTTTTCTACTGTAGTTTTATACAGTGGTGGATTGTTTCTACTCCTCTATTTCATTCAATGAATGTATATGTAATGTAAACAGACCCAGGCAACTTAGCTTCATGAAAACTTTTTACTTTATTTGTTTGCTTACAAAAGTTGAAAAAAATTCATTTATATACAATTTTATCTCAGATTGTAACATATAGGATTCTCACTCTTCTCTGTTTCCTATTTTCTCTCCAAATTTTCTTTATATTTTTAATCAGAGAGATACATTATTAACAAAATAAAATAACTGATTAAGGTGTGAACATCTGCTTTTTATGTTTTTCAACTATTAAGGAAGAGTCAGGAATTATATAAACAGTCTTCTACAAGAAAGCCAAACATATCTTACAATAAAAACATTGGTTTAAATATTTTTAAGTTATAAAAATACTACCTATAGTGAGGTCATAATATTTTAGAGCTATCAAACTTCACACATTTACATTAGGGACTCAGAAATTTTTGAAGGAAAGGTAACTTTAAAGATCATCTAATTTAGTCCTTATTTCACATAAGATGTACTAGAAGCCCAGAAACAATAAATGATTTATTAATTTCTAACAGCTACTTAACATTTAGAAAGAGATTATCGCACTTCAATATAGAATTACATCCTCCTAAAAAGGCAGCCCTTCTATATATTATGTGGAATTACTTTTAAACATATTTTTACATTGAAATATTTGCTATGCCTTTATCATATCTAAATTTCAAATTTTTTAAATAAATTAAAATATGAATCTGGGTTATTATATATTCTGAGAAGAATTAATAAACTCAAATGTGGATGATATATTTTGAGCACAATTCTCCTATGTGAGATAATCACCCTACACCAGTTGATTTAGAATAATAAAAGATTTGTATAATAAAAGATTTATTTAACAAGCACATATAGAAAACCTTTAAAGATGCTTTTCTAAGCATCTTATAAATAATAATTTATGTAATTTTATAATATCCTCTGAGCATTTATAGAGTTAGCACTTTATAGATAATGGATATAAAGACAGAGAAAAGATAAATAACTTGCCCAAATTACTAAAGCTAGTAATTAGAGAAATCAAACTTCTCTGTCTAAACCACAACTTTAAGCAGCACTTCTAAGTATTTAATTTAACTTTTAAACTTCTCTAATCCTTAATCTGCCCCACTCCTTGTTGCCAGGATTTTATAAAAAGCCAAAAGGTGAGAAGATTCTTCAGAAAAACACTATTTTCTAAAACAAAAGCAGCTCTGTGGCCAATGGTCATTGAAAATGTTGGCTGATGCCCAGAAAATGTGAACTTAACATGCAAATATTAACACACTACAAAGCTTCTTTAGGGGAGAAATGATAGCAAATAAGATGTGTATTTTATAACATTATGTGGGAATTCTACCTCTCTAGGATATGGTGCTCATTTTGGACTTCCTCAGAATTCTCTCTTATTTCATGCCCCCCATAAGTGAACGTTCTGATGGCCATGTAGGAAGTTTAAGAGACAAATATAAGTACATAGAAATTTATGCTTTAGAGACTTCAATTATAATTCCAAAACAAAATGACTGCCACTTAAAGCTGTCAAAGTAATTTTGTTTTTTTTTTGCTTCCTCTGCTTATAATAGTATAAAGACAAATGATTAAACCTAAAATGTTGGCTTTTAGTGTGTTGAACTAATGTTAATAATTCAGGGAAAGTGGCTGATGCATACCTAATAAATAGAGGAGACAAGTGTTGGCTGATGAGCGGCTCTCCCATTATATCCTATTCAGACTTAGAGGTTACCAGGTTGTTGTTCAGTCAATAAGTCCTGTCTGACTCTTTGCAACCCCATTGACTACAGGACACCAGGCTTCCCAGAGTTTGCTCAGATTTATGAGGAACCCTAAATAAACTGGACAGCTGAGTAGCATGTTCTGAACACCTTCTCCTTCACCCCTTCTTTGTTACTTTTTTCCTGGTATAGGTGGAGAAAGATCTCTTGGTTTAGTTAACACGTAGATTTTACTCTGATGAGCTACTCAGCATAAGTAGAAGCAAGGTTTTGTTTTTCTTGTAGATGTCCCATTCTGAAGAATTTGAGTGTTGAACCTACTTTTTTTTTAAAAAGTGCAGAGTCACCAACCTACTTTATAGAGAACCATGTAAGATCGTCTCTGAGGGCTTGGCCTCCATCAAATGAGGACTCTGAGAATGGAAAGGAGTGAAGCAATGTGGGAGATAAAAAACAGGAAAGTCAAATATCTACCTGAGCCTGCAGATGCTAAAAGGTACTCATAGGAAGAGTACAGAAATATTTGGTAACTATATCTGAAAGGTTTCTGAAAAGATGCTTTTCCTTTTCAAGTACAGTATTGTCAACCCTATAGATATGCTGTTCAAGACAGGAAACTTACACCTAACAATATTCTTGTCCCACTTTCACAAACGAGATAACTTAATCATATAAAGAGTATTTGAAGATGATTTGATTATTTGATACTCTGGAATGTTAGTTAATTAACATTTATCTATGTATTACTCATAACATTTATATACTTTCATATTAATTACCTTCCTTTAATGTAAGAGAAATAAGCAGTAAAACACAATTTACAAAACCAGGAGTGAAAACACAGTCCTCATTTTATAGATAAATTCTGAAGATGAGGTGTTCAGGGATGTTAGCTTAACTATCCACAACATTTAATGAAAAGAAAGCAAGGACAGGCCAGAAAACAGTATGGGTCTCACACTTTTCAGGTCAAGTAGATGTTTAGCCTGTCACTGAAAAATATATTCCTAGGGAATGTCATTTTTTTTTTAAAGAAGAGAGATGTCAATAGTAAAAAAATACAGCCTTGATGGTAATACCAATTCAGATAATTTCACAGTGCATACTATTACTTCAGCAACAACTTGATTATCTTTGAGCCTGTTCTTGGTATCAAAATTCCTGGAAGGACTTCTTTAAAAAAAGAATGTATAAAAAGGATGTTCAGTAAATGCTGATCATGACCAATACATTAAAATTCAATTTGTTTTCTTTCATGTTTTAATAATTTATTATATACAAAAATGTTAATATATTACTTTGGCATTCAGAATTTTATACAAACAGAATCAGAAGATGCAAATTACACTCTCTAAAAATATCCAATGAAACAAAATATAACTGTATGTTATGCTGATGGAAAAATCTGGAGTATTTTCATACAGATTGAAGCTGGTACTATCATAAAGTGTGTGTATGTGTGTACATGTATGTTTATGTGTATGACTGTGTATGTGAGTGTGGTGGTTAGGATAAGAATATAATTATATGTTGTATATAAATTCATTAGTAATTTATGGTCAGAATTTCTCAATAACAGTGTATTGAAAAATAACAAAAACCAACATTTTGCAGAAATTAACTAGATTAATTGAATGTCATGGATACGGTTAATATTTATTCCATTTGGGGGAAAATAACAGTGTACTTCTTATGCTTGTACAAGGGAAATAATAAAATGTCCTTTTTCAGAGAGAAAAACTTAGTAAAAGAAGATTATGTGCATATAGAAAAAAAGTGTTGAGAATTTATGGTCAGGTATTGTGAGCATTTTTCACAAGAGACTTAGAATTGTCAATCACAAAGCTGAAATTCACATTACACTGGAAAATGTAATAAAGTGGCCTAATGCAATGCAAATAGAACTGCTAATAAACACCTAAAATATATGCAGAATGATCAGATGCTAACTGATTAGTTGCCTAAAGTCTATTTCTCCCCACCAAATTCCGAGCCTGTTAAAAGTTAACAGCCATCTTTTTTAATCTAACAAACTTAATATGACACTGAGCAATTTTTAATGATACTGACTCTTCCACAGAAATGATATGAAGCATGAAATTTTATTTTTTATGTAAAATATTAAGGTACCCAAAGACATGAATGAACCCAAAGACATAATATGGAAAGATGACAAAAAATAAAAATATTGTTGGGGAAATAAAATGTTAGAGAAATGTCACTAGCTTTATTTTAATAGAGTTTCTCAGCACACTTAGGACAGGAGTAAATTTTAGATTTCTGCAGGATGACAAAATCTTTAAGACCAATAAAAAAGTCAAGAAGTACATATTGGGTGTCTTCTACATTACAAAGATCTATGAGAAATCAACTAGTTACTTTACAATATTGTATGGCAAAAACCACTACAATATTGTAAAGTAATTAACCTCCAATTAAGATAAATAAATTAACTTTTAAAAGGCCTTTTAATTCCTGTGCCAGCATATTCTTTCACCTCACTTTTTCATCCAATACTTTCCTACCATTCTCATCTACAGATATACCCAAGATCCAGCTTCATTACAGCAATCACACTCATGCAACCAACAATTATATGAAAAAACAATTTTTTCAGCCCACCAAATTCCTATTTATGCCCTCTCAAAGCAACTACCCTAGAAAATGTGCCTGCTACTCTCATTTCTAGTACTATTGGCAATTTGTCTATTTCAAACCTCATATAAATAGTACCATACTGAATGCATTATTTTGTATCTGGATATTTTGGAGACACTATGAGATTAATTCTTGTTCTTAGAGATAAATACTTCTGTTCACTTTTGTTACTCTATGTTATTCCATTTTATAAATGTACCATAATTTATTGATGTACTTTTATGAATATGGATCCTCAGGTTTTGTCCATTTGGGGGGTATTAAGGATATTGCTGCTCTGAGCATGTTTATACATATCTTGTGAACATATGTACATTTAGAGGGATTTAAATCTAAGAGTGAGACTGTTGGTTCAAGTTCACTAATCTTTTTGTCTGCTGTGTCTAATCTGCTATTATCACATTCAGTGTATTTTCATTTCAGTCATTGTAATCTAGTAGTTTTATTTTGCTCTCTCTCTCTCTCTCCCCCTATACACATGTATATCCTTCCCATGTCTCTACTTATCTTTTTGAAGAGAAAGCACACTATAATGCATTTAAAATCCTTGTTTACCAACTTTAACATCCATATCAACTCTAGGCTGTTTTTTAAATACCTTTAGGTTATTTTGGAATTACTTCTTTTTCTTTTGCTTAAGAGTCATATTTCCTCCTTCTCTACATTCTTAGTAATTTTGACTCAATGCCAGACATTGTTTCTTATATCTTTTTGGTGGATTTTTTAAAAAATCCTTGACTTTTATCCTAAAAATAGTTACTTGGAAAATTTTATAACTTTGAATCTTGATTTTAAAATCTGTTAGGTAGGACCAGAGCAGTTCCCAGTCTAGCATTTCTTATTCTACACAGTTATCTCCAAGTGAAGCAACCAAGAAGGGATTGATCTCAAAAATATAAAAACAGCTCATGCAATTCAATTATCAAAAAACAAGCAACCCAATCAAAAAAATGGACAGAAGACTTAAATAGACAGTTCTTGAAAAAGACTTACAGATGGCTAAAAAGCACATAAAATCATGCAAGATCATCAATTACTAGACAAATGGAAATCAAAACTACAATGAGGTATCACCTCATACTGGTCAGAAAGGCCATCAACAAAAAAATC
Source organism: Odocoileus virginianus (assembly GCF_023699985.2). Classification (NCBI taxonomy): domain Eukaryota; kingdom Metazoa; phylum Chordata; class Mammalia; order Artiodactyla; family Cervidae; genus Odocoileus; species Odocoileus virginianus. Next base: position 2,052,412 of record NC_069703.1, on the reverse strand, counting down.
TTCAATCAATCAATGCTGGTGAGAGTGTGGAGCAAAAGGGAAACTTCCTAAACAGATGGTGGGAATGTAAACAGGTACAGCCACTATGGAGAACATTACGGAGGTTTCTTACAAAACTAAAAAATAGAGCAACCATATGATCCATCAATCTCACTCCTAGGTATATATCTGAAGAAAACCATAACTTGAAAAGACACATGCAGTCCCAATGTTCACTGAAGCACTATTTACAATAGCCAGGACATGGGAGCAATTTGATGTCCAACAACAGAGGAATAAACAAAGAACACATGATAACATATAAACAATGGCATACTACTCAGCTATAAAAATAACAAAATAATACCACTTGCAGCAACATGAATGGACCTAGAGATGGTCACATTGAGTGAAGTAAGCCAGACAGAGAAAGACAAATATCATATGATGTTGCTTATATGTGGAATCTAAAAAAGAAAAAAAAGTTATAAATGATCTTACAAAACAGAAATAGAGTTACAGATGTAGGAAACAAACTTGTACAGGAGGTAAAGTGGGAGGGATAAACTGGAAGACTGGACTGATACACACAGACATAAATGTATATAGGTATAGATATAGATGCATACATATAAAATAACTAATAAGAACCTATTAACAGGGAACTTGTTAGTTCCAAAGTTCCAAAACGCTTTGGTTCATGGAGGAAATCATCAACAACAAAAACAAAAAAGGCACTCCACTGAATGGGAGAAGATATTTGCAAACAATATATTAGATAAAGGGCTAATATCCAAGATATATAAACAATCCATACAATTCAATATTAAAACAATGAATCCAATTAAAAAATAAGCAGAGAATATGAATAGACATGTTTTCAAAGAAGACATACAGAGGGCCAAAAGACACATGAAAAAGAAAAAAGTTTAATATCACTAATCATCAGGAAAATGTAAATTAAAGCCACAAAAGCAGCTTAAATATGTCAGAATGTCTACTGTCAAAAAGACAACAAACAAATATGTCAGGGAAGATATGGAGAAAAAGGAACCCTTGTATGTTGTTGGTGGGATTGTAAATTGGTTCATCCACTATGGAAAACAATATAGTGGTTTCACAATAAAATAGACTCACCATATAATCCAGCAATTTCATTTAAGAGTATTTACATGAAGGAAACAAAAATACTAATTAGAAAAACTATATGCACCCCTGTGTTCACTGCAGTATTAACATCTAAGAAGGTCAATGAGATCTCTACCAAGACACTTCATGATCAAACCACCGAAAGACAATGACAAGAAAATTTCAAAGACAGCAAAAGAGAAACTATTATCATAGTATAAAAGATCCTCAATAAGATTAATAGCTTACTTCTCATCAGAAATAATGAAGGCCAGAAACCAGCATGATGATATACTACTAGAAAGAAAAATACTGTTAACTATGAATTCTATTAGAAAAAACATCCTTCAAACATGGAGAATTTAAAATAGTCCCAAATAAACAAAAATGGAGATGATTTGTCACTAGCAGATCAACCACACAAAGAAATTAAAAAGAAGTTCTTTGAGATAAAATGGAAGGACACTAGAGAGTACCTCGTTTTCTGAGGAAATAAAAACACTAGTAAAGGTAACTACATAGGTAGATATAAAAACACACATGTATTTTTTCATTTGTTCTTCTATTTGATTTAAGTGACAACTAAAAAAATTATAAACTATGTTGATGAACTTTTGTAGAAAGATATAACGTATTAAAATAATAGCAAAAAAAATAGCCCAAAGTAGAGGATAGGGAATGGCTATAGGAGAAAAGTTTTAATAAGCAATTTAAATTAAATTAGCATTAGATGTTGTTTTAATTAGCACTAGGTTGCTTTAAGAAACACAAGGGAAACCATTAAGAAAATAAATTTAAAATGTATAATAAAAGAAACAATCAGGGAATTAAAATGAAAAGACAGACAATAACTGTCAAACCCAACATTACTCACCACGTTAGCCCCTTTTCACAGCACCAATAATCATCTAGCAGGATAGCATGAGTCATATTTCCCCTCTTGAAGACAAACTCAATGTATAAATGTGATTCTCCTATGCACACTGTTTCCCTCTGCTTGTAATGGGTACAAGTCAATTCCTTCCTGCCATCCTTCGACTTTGACCAGGAAGACTGGGGAAGCATCGAATAAGATACATTATTCCTATAAAACCAAGAAATTTTAAAGAAGTCTTGTTTTAAATTAATAAACTTTATTTTTAGAGCAGTTTTAGGTTCAAGCAAAACTGTGTGGGAAGTATAGAGTTTGCATATCCCCTCTGTCCCCATACATGTACAATCACCCCCACTGTGGACATTCTACACCAGAGCAGTACATTTGTTACAACTGGCAAACACATATTGATAACTCTATAATCATTCAAAGTCCATTGGTTACATTAGAGATCACTTTTGGTACTGTTCATTCTATGAGTTTTGACAAATGTATAATGGCATGTATCTACCACTGTATACAGAATAGCTTCAAGGCAGCAAAAATTATCTATGCTCCACTGTCATCCCTACTCATCATTTCATCTCTATTCATCCCTGCCTCCTCCTTAACCCCAGGAAACCTCTGATATTTTTACTGTCTTCATAGGTTTGCCTCTTTTCCTACTTATTTATCAACACTCTCACATTTATAATATGGTAAAAAGTTTGGTTGATTGCACTTTGTGAGTTCTTAACTGGCAATCGAGAGAAAACTCCTAGTTGTTAAATGATTCACCTTAGAAAATAAGGCACTCAATATCTTATGTTTTCAGTTTCAGGATCTACTCAAAACTTTGACAACAGAGAGACAACTTATAGTCCACTACCTGTTTTGAAAATATATTATTTTTTTTTTAATTTTTATTAGTTGGAGGCTAATTACTTTACATCATTACAGTAGTTTTTGTTATACATTGATATGAATTAGCCATGGATTTACATGTACTCCCCATCCCAGTCCCCCCTCCCACCTCCCTCTCCATCCTATCCCTCTGGGTCTTCCCAATGCACCAGGTCCGAGCACTTGTCTCATGTACCCAACCTGAGCTGGTTATCCGTTTCACCCTAGATAATATACATGTTTCAATGCTGTTCTCCTGAAACATCCCACCCTCGCCTTCTCCCAGAGTCCACAAGTCTGTTCCATACATCTGAGTCTCTTTTTCTGTTTTGCATATAGGGTTATCATTACCATCTTTCTAAAGTCCATATATATGTGTTAGTATACTGTAATGGTCTTTATCTTTCTGGCTTACTTCGCTCTGTATAATGGGCTCCAGTTTCATCCATCTCATTAGAGCTGATTCAAATGAATTCTTTTTAATGGCTGAGTAATATTCCATGGTGTATATGTACCACAGCTTCCTCATCCATTCGTCTGCTGATGGGCATCTGGGTTGCTTCCATGTCCTGGCTATTATAAACAGTGCTGCGATGAACATTGGGGTGCATGTGTCTCTTTCAGATCTGGTTTCCTTGGCGTGTATGCCCAGAAGTGGGATTGCTGGGTCATATGGCAGTTCTATTTCCAGCTTTTTAAGAAATCTCCACACTGTTTTCCATAGTGGCTGTACTAATTTGCATTCCCACCAACAGTGTAAGAGGGTTCCCTTTTCTCCACACCCTCTCCAGCATTTATTGCTTGTAGACTTTTGGATAGCAGCCATCCTGACTGGTGTATAATGGTACCTCATTGTGGTTTTGATTTGCATTTCTCTGATAATGAGTGATGTAAGATACTATATGCTTTGAGTAACATTTACAAAAGTCAGGTAATTAAAGAAAACAAAATTAATCAAGGATTTGCTACTAACAGATAACTATTCATACATATTTGAATCTTAGTGGCCAGCCACCGTACTGAACATTATTTATAAAAAACATCCATAAGATTTCTCTAATTTGGGGGCCCATTCTTAGATTATATTCATTTCATTCCATTGACCTCATTGCTTTGTTTTGCTTTTCTCTTGGAGGGGGGAAAAATTTCACACTATTAATGTGGCCTAAAATGTTGCTTAATATTTACTACAGAAAACATCTTTAAATATGACCAGAAATTGATAATAGTTTTTTCTTCTATTTGGGTCAATATTTATACCCGTCCCTCCCTGGTCTAACAAGTGAGGTCTGTGACTTGCTCAGAAGGGCTTCTCTGGTGGCTCAAATGGTAAAGAATCTGCCTGTGATACAGGAGACCCTGGTTCGACCCCTGGTCAGGAAGATGCCCTGGAGAAGGAAAAAGTAACCCACTCCAGTATTTCTGCCTAGAAAATTCCATGGACAGAGAAGCCTGGTGAACCACAGTCCATGGGGTTGCAAAGAGTCGAACACAATTGAGCAACTAACCTTTACTTATCTCCATTTACTCATTTGGTTTTTTATATTTTTAGAATATAAAAGAATGCTATCTATACAATAGTTAAAAATTATAAAACTGATGAATGCTTCATTTTGTACAAATAGATGCTAACCACTTTATAAAACATATCATTTCACAAAAAAAAATATGAAGTCTGGGTTAGGTATTAATATTATAATATTGTTGTTATAATTATTGAAAACAAATTTAACTAACACTGGGAAAAGAATTAGTGAGATTAGTTTGTTGAAGGACACACAGTACTAAGGGAAAGGAAGAGTACTCAGGTCTACAAGAACTCATCTGTAGGATTTTCAAATTTTGTGTTAAGAAACTACCATTCTAGTATTTCTTGAATACTTTTCAGTTCAGCTCAGTTCAGTCGCTCAGTCATGTCCAACTCTTTGCAACCCCATGGACTGCAGCATGCCAGACCTCCCTGTCCAACACCAACTCCCCAATAATTTTGGGGAAACACACTTCAATTAATACATTGCTAGACTGTGCTGACTGTTGAATATTTATATGTGAGCTACCTATATTTAATGATTTGCTTCACCTTGATTTTATCTTGTGTTTGAATTCTTAAAGGTTATATTCTTCACAAGTGAGATTTAAATTATACTTAAATTTCACGGAACTTCTTCATCAACCTAACAATAGGCTTGAAAAACCTCTTTGGGGAAGCGGTGGGTATAAGGTTTCCTCTTTTTTATCTGTTCCCTTTGCCCGTCAAACTGCAGATTTTCTTATTAAGTGGGGAATTGTCCCTACATGCTTAAAGATTGAGTGGAATTTAAAAAAAAAAAGAGAGAGAGAGAGAAGAAATGATAAATCTGAAGGGATATACTCAAACAACAGAAACTATGCAAAAATAAAGACAATATATTTGCAGATAAATGAGTGAAAATGTAAAGAATTAGGGAATCTGAAAAAGATACATGTACCCCAATGTTCATCACAGCACTGTTTATCATAGCCGGGACATGGAAGCAACCTAGATGCCCATCAGCAGACGAATGGATAAGGAAGTTGTGCTATATATACACTATGGAACATTACTCAGCCATTAAAAAGAATTCATTTGAATCAGTTCTAATGAGATGGATGAAACTGGAGCCAATTATACAGAGTGAAGTAAGCCAGAAAGATAAAGACCAATACAGTATATTAATGCATATACATGGAATTTAGAAAGATGGTAATGATGAACCTATATGCGAGACAGCAAAAGAGACACAGATGTAAAGAACAGACTTTTGGACTCTGTGGTAGAAGGCGAGGGTGGGATGATTTGAAAGAATAGCATTGAAACATATATATTAATGTATGTGAAATAGATTGCCAGTCCAGGTTTGATGCATGAGACAGGGCACTCAGGGCCGGTGCACTGGGATGACCCGAGGTGAGAGGGGGGTTCAGGATGGGAGACACATATACATCTGTGGCTGATTCATGTCAATATATCGCAAAAACTACTACAATATTCTAAAGCAATAGCCTCCAATGAAAATTAATTACTTAAAATATAAAAAGAAAAAAAGACACATCTGATAGAAGACCATTATCCAAAATACAAAAGAACTCTTAAAATTCAACAAAAAAGCAACCCAATTAAAAATGGACCAAAGTCCTTAACAGAAGTCTCAACAAAGAAGATACATAAGTGGCAAATAAACATATGAAAAGATGCTGCATATCATTGGTCACTAGGAACAGGAAAATTAAAATAATGAATTATACTACACATCTATTCAGTTCAGTTCAGTCCCTCAGTCACGTCTTACTCTTTAGAACTTCATGGACTGCAGCACACCAGGCTTCCTGACATCACCAACTCCCAGATCTTGCTCAAATTCATGTCCATTGAGTCAAGGATACTATCCAACAATCTCATGCTCTGTTGTCCCTTTCTCCTCTTGTCTTCAATCTTACCCAGCATCAAGGCCTTCTCTAATGAGTCAGCTCTTCGCATCAGGTGGCCAAAATATTGGAGCTTCAACTTCAGCATCAGTCCTTCCAATGAATATTCAGGACTGATTTCCTTTAGAATGGACTAGTTGGATCTTCAGTCCAAGGGACTCTCGTGAATCCTCCAACACCACAGTTCAAAAGCACCAATTCTTGGTGCTCAACTTTCTTTATAGTCCAACTCTCACGTTCATACATGACTACTGGTAAAACCATAACTTTGACTAGGCAGACCTTTGTTGGCAAAGTAATGTCTCTATGTTTTAATGTGGTGTCTAGGTTGGTCATAACTTTTCTTCTAAGGAGCAAGCAAGCGTCTTTTAATTTCCTGGCTGCAGTCACCATCGGCAGTGATTTTGGAGCTGAAGAAAGTAAAGTCTGTCACTGTTTCCATTGTTACCCTATCTATTTGCTATGAAGTGGTGGGACTAGATGCCATGATGTCAGTTTTTTGAATGTTGAGCTTTAAGACATTTTTTCACTTTCTTCTTTCACTTTCATCAAGAGGCTCTTTAGTTCCTCTTTGTTTTCTGCCATAAGGGTGGTGTAGTTTGCATATCTAAAGTTACTGATATTTCTCCTACAAATCTTGATTCCAGCTTGTGCTTCATCCAGCCTGACATTTTGCGTGATGTACTCTGCAAAGAAGTTAAATAAGCAGTGTGACAATATACAGCCTTGATGTACTCGATTCCCGATTTGGAACCAGTCCATTGTTCCATGTCCTGTTCTAACTGTTACTTCTTGACCTGCATACAGAGTTCTCAGGAGGCAGGTAAGGTAAGCTGGTGTTCTCAACTCTTGAAGAATTTTCCACAGTTTGTTGTGATCCACACAGTCAAAGGCTTTGGCATAGTCAATAAAGCAGAAGTAGATGTTTTTCTGGAACTCTTTTGCTCTTTCAGTGAGCCAACGAATGCTGGCAATTTGATCTCTAGTTCCTCTGCCTTTTTTCAATCAATCTTGAACATCTGGGATTTCCCAGTTCATGTACTATTGAAGCCTTGCTCAGAGAATTTTGAGCATTACTTTGCTAGCATGTGAGATGAGTGCAGTTGTGCGGTAGTTTGAACATTATTTGGCATTGCCTTTCTTTGGACCCACAAAAGATTTCCCAACCTGGGTATCTGGCAAAGGGACTGAGAACCCCCAGGCAATTTGACTTTGGAGGCCAGCAGATTTTGATTACAGAATTTCCATAGGATTGAGGAAACAGACTCTTGGAGGGCAAAAACAAAACTTTGTGTGCACCCAGACCCAGGAGAAAAGAGCAGTGTCCCCACAAGAGACTGAGCCAGACTTGCCTGTGAGAGTCCAGGAGTCTCCAAAGGAGATGTTGGCGGACAGTGGACTGCTGCTGGGCCAGGGGCACTCAATACAACAGAGTGGGCGTAAGTCCTTTTGAAGGAGGTTGCCATTACTGCCATTACCCCTACCATAGTTTGGACTCAGGCCAAACAACAAGGAAGGAACACACCCCTGCCCATCCATAGAAAATCAGATTAAAGATTTTCTGAGCATGGCCCGCCCATCAGAACAAGGCCCAGATTCCTCCATAGTCAGTCTCCCCCATCAGGAAGCCTCTCTCAAACCTTTTATCCTTATCCATCAGAGGGCAGCCAGAATGAAAACCACTATCACAGAAAACTAAACAAAATGATCCCATGGACCACAGCCTTGTCTAACTCGATGAAACACATCTATTAGAATGGCCTAAATTCAGAACTTTGACAGTAAGAAATGCAACAAGGAGGCGAAGCAAGAGAAACTCTCATTCATTGCTAGTAGGAATGTAACAAGAGACAACCACTTAGAGAAACAGTTTGGTGGTTTCTTACAAAAATAAAGATACTACCATATGATCCAGTAATTGTGCTTCTTGGTATTTCCCCCAAGTTGTTAAAAATTTATGTCCACACAAGAATCTGCATTGCAAATTTCTATGCAATTTGATTTAAATTTGCTAAAACTTGGAAGCAATGAACATGCCCTTCAACAGGTAGATGGATAAATAAACTGTAATACATCCAGACAATGTAATGTTATTTGGCCCTAAAAAGAAATGAACAAGAAAAACAAAAACAAACAAAACAGAAATAAGCCATGATAAGACACAGAGAAATCTTAACTTCATATCACCAAGTGAAAGAAGCAATGTGAAAAGACAACATACAGTATGATTCCAAGTATATGATATCTGGAAAAAGGTAAAGAACTTAATGGTTGCCAAAGGTTAGGCATGAGAGGAACAAAGAAGGTGGAACACACAGAGTTTTTAGGAGAGCAAAAATATTCTATATGATACTATAATGTGCATATATCACTATACATTTGTCCAAACCCATGAAATATATACCACCACCAGTGCATCATAATATATACTATGGCATTCGGTGGGCATGATGTGTAAAGGCAGGTTCACCACTGATAACAAATGTACCACCCTACTGAAGGATGCTAATAATGAAGATGGCTACACATATGTGGAGGCAAGGGATGTTAAATCTCTATATGTTCCTCTCAATTTTTCTAAAACTATTTTAAAATATAAAATCATTTTTTGAAAATTTCAACAATAAAAGCAAAACCTAAATAAAGGTAATTGCTGAATTGAGTGGTTCAAACTTGATCTAGCAAACCGCAGATTTATCTGTTTTGAAATTAAAGTATACCTTAGATTTTAGATCAAATTAAAATTATATATGGAATAAATTTAAATTGTAATAAGCTCTTAAAATATCTTAAACTATTTTCTTTACTTTTAATAGTGTTATGAGTATAGGTTAGCCATTATTTACAATATATATCTAGATCCTTGCCATTATCAGTCTTTTAAAACATGGTCTCATAGTCTGTAATCAAATCTAAAGACTGTTTTCATGATTCATAGTTACAAGATTTCTACTTTTTCCTTGTCACTCCAGAAGAGTTAGTGTTCATATATTCTTAAGATCTTATCTTTCTCTATAAACTTTCTTTTCTAATTATTTTATGAAGCAAATTATCTGAATTTTACACATTCCTCTATACAGTTATATCTAAATTAGAAGTTTAAAAAGACTGAATGATTTTTGAGAAAGTACAAATCCCTCCTGATTAAAAATTTTAAACCTCAAACATACACATTTCTCTGTATTTTTAATCTACTTTCTTTTATATTACTCCTTTGTTCTTTGAAAGAATCATTTTTCCCTCTCTGGGAAAGTAATGTTGGTGGTAGCCATTTTGGAAAGAGTGCTATGAATATCTAGGTTTATGATGACCAGAGAATAAATGGAACATTTCATCTGTTCTTTCAATTATAGCATAGAAGCTTACAGTGAATCCAATTCATCTTCCAAGAATCTTAAGCAAAGGTTAATTTTAATGGGAATCTAAATTTTGCCCAATTTTCAAATTTCCTTGTTCAACTTGTGTCTCTGTTTAAATCTGCTAAGGAAATATTGCATTTTAAGTATTTTAGAATACCTTTAAGACTTTTTCTTCAGAAAGCTGCCTGCACTCTAATTTTATGGTTATTTCTTATATAAACGTCACAGTTTAGAATATAAGGACCCATTTTCTCCTGATTTGTGAGTGTTTACTTCTATCAATGATAATAGAAATCTTAATTTGCACAGTGTGATTATAGGCATTTAGATCCAGGTTAATTAACAAGTATTTTTAACATGAATTACATAGAAAAGATACAACAGTCACAGGGCTTTTCAAATATGTTTGCAGCACAGTTTTGAAGCTGAAAAAAAAAAACAAAACTGTAATTCTGCACTGCAATAATGCTCAATGTTATGCTGTTCAATTTATCTTGTATTTTTTGTTCTGTAAAACCAGACATGAAATGCCATTGTATAAAGAAGAATGTGCATAAAATTATATTCTGTCAAATGTAGGATGTGACAATTGAAGGAGTAAATTTACTTTTGAAGTTTTGTATACATATTTTTTAAAATGTTTACAAGCATCCATCATATAGTCCATGGTATAAGAATCTGTCTGCAATGCAGGAGACCCTGGTTCAATCCCTGGGTAAGGAAGCTTTCCTGGAGAAGGAAATAGCAACTCACTCCAATACTCTTGCCTGGAGAATTCTAAGGACAGAGGAGCCTGGCGGGCTACAGTCTATGGGTTCCAAAGTGAGACATCACTGAGTAACTAACACTACCACCATAATTAAAATCATTAAAAAAAAAGAAATATATTTAAATCACACATTTCTCAACAAGTAGATTTCTAAGCAAATACATTTCTGTTCATTTCACTTAGATGCACCATTGACTGAGGAAATTTTCAATATTTTCTTGGTAATACTATTCAAAATCACATCCATTTCCAAACCCTCACTATATTTCACTATCTAAAATTTGAGGAAAAAGTACATCAGCTTTTTATTTCTGAATCATCACATTTATCTCCCTACTACTGTTTATCTGTCAAAGAAGGAATAAATAATATTACTGTTCAGGATTCTTATGAGATTAGAAATATGTTCAATTATTTTATATAATTATCTTTTAAAATCACATTTTATTTAGTCATTATTTGCTTTCCTACCGATTCTTTAATTTGTTAATAAATATATAATTTTATGCTCTTCCTTTCATAAACTCTATCTTTCAAAATAACAGATTTGGAGCTGTACAATAACCACATATCTAACATCATGACCAAAAAGCTAATTTAAAAAAAAAAAAACTGAAGGTTTATCTTGACATGTTTAGTGAAATTTATGGAGGCATGAAATACTGTGGAGGAGTCAAAAGGATAATATTGTTATATTCAATTTGCTTTTTTTCCAGCTTCATGAGTTGAAAGGTTAAACAGTTAAGTTGTGGCCCTTTTTTTTATTTTTTTGATGCAGTTATTAGAGCTCCAAATTTTTCTTTAAACGTTGCTGTTGTTTTACTCACTAAGACGTGTCTAACTGTTTTGCGATCCTGTTGACTGCAACCCACCAGGCTCCTCTGTTTATGGGATGTCCTAGGCAAGAATACTGGAGTAGGTTGCCATTTCCTTATCCAGGGGATCTTCCAGATCCAGGGATTAAACCATACTGCAGGCAGATTCTTTACTACTGAGCCACCAGGAAAGCCTTTCCCTTTAAGTACTGTTACCTATATACTACAAGTTATATTATTGCTTTGATATGAATGTTTGTGTCTTCCTAAAATTTGTATATTGAAATCCTAATCCCCATGGTGATGGTATTAGGAGGAGGGGCATTCAGGAGATGATTAGACCATGAGAGTGGAACCCTCGTGAATGAGACTTTACTATTATAAAAGAATCTTCAGAAAGATCCTTTGTCCTTTCAACCATATGAGTTAACAGTGAGATGACCATCTATGAACCAAGAAGAGTGTCCTAACCACAAACCAAATCTTCCGGTTCCATAATCCAGGACTTCCAGTCTCCAGATGTATGACAAATACTTTATGTCACTCAATTTATGGTATTTTTGTTATAGCAGACTGAACACACTGACAGGCAGATTTAGTATTTAGTTATTTTTATTAGGCTCTATATATTTTCTAAGTGCCACTGTGATTCAACATTAACTTCCAGGTTATTTAGAAGTATATCTTTTCAATATTCAAATTTTCAGAGGCTAGAGAATAGTTGGAGTTTTTAAAATTCAGTTTTATGCTCTATTAATGAAGTGTTTATGCCATTTAAGTTTTGTATGATCACAAACATAATTGCTTTTATAATTTCTACACTGTATCTTTTTTATTTTTAATTTCATTTTTTCTGGTTAAAAAATTGTTATTATTTATAATTTATTTTTGTCTTTACAATATCAACTGCTTAACTCTATCTTCTGTTAGAATCATTTTAGCAGTTAGCTTATGTATTACAACATGCTCCCTTGATTTATTTATAGGTGTATAAACACATAAGCATGTAACCTTACACAGAAACTATCACATCTAAAAATGTGTGGCCAAACATAGACTAACAACACACTGAATTATTTTCAGCCTTAATAGCATTAATTTACTGAAGATATGGTGCAGTTCTGTGCTGATTTCTGTCAACCAGTTGTCTTTAATGATGATTGTCAAGTAAATTCATTTATGTGGTTAAAAAGCTAATACTTCAGAGACTTTAGTCAAAGATGTCATCACAATGCTACATGACAATGCAGTTAATTTTTCTCTCTTAGTTCATTTCTTCTCCTCTCTGCCTTTGACCAATCTGGGTAAAGCACACTGCATAGGGATTGGTGCTTTCATTATGTTACCGTATTTCAAGGAGGTACATGGTACTGTCTGAATGTTTGTGTCCCTACAAAACTCTTATGTTGAAAATCAAATGCCCAAGGTGATCATATTGGTGGGTGGGGCCACTGGAACATGCTTACATCATAAAGATGGAGCCCTCATGAATGGCATCAGTGTCTTATAAAAGAGGTTCCTGAGACTCTGGCTTCAACAAAAGAGCATAGCAAGAAGTCTGCTATAAATCAAGAGGCACCTCACCCAAACGCAACCACGGTGGTGCCTTTTCCCAGCCTCCAGAGCTGTGAGAAATAAATTTTTATTGTTCCTGAGCTAACCAGTCTGTGGTATTTTGTGGCAGCAACCCAAATAGACTAAGATAGTATATAATGTAAGGCAAATAAGTAAATTGGCTTTTATATGAATAAACTTATTCATATAAAATGAAATGAAGTTAATAGTTAATGAAAGTTAATAGTTCTATGAAATCAAATGTGGATCCCAACAAAATGACTAATAAACATTTCAAGTCTTTGCTATCTTAAAAATTTATAAATCCTGAAATTAAATATAAACATGATGTAAGGGACCAAAACAATAGTATAAATAGTTCAATGTATTATGTATGAATAGAGCAGAAACTGATGACTATGTTTAATGTAAATGTAAGTGAAGGTATATATTTGTATCTTCTTTACTAAACATTAAAATAAATATTTTAAATTTCTGAGATGTGATTTCTGAACACTACATGAATATATCTGTTGTCAAAAGTTAGAAACCATGAAAAATCAAGAAAAAATAGAAAATACTAATTTTCCCATTAATCTAGAACATAGATGGGCAAACTACAATCCACAGGCTGACAGCAGTCTTACTGGAATACAGCCACGTCCATTTGTTTATGCCTTCGTTGTGGCTTTTGTCAAACTAGAAGGACAGAACTGAATAGTTGCAAGAGAGATGTTATGTCCCACAAGAATGAAATATTTACCCATTAAGAAAAAGTTTTCAGGTTCCTGATTTAGAAGTCATATGTCATTTCAGAGGTTGTATATATGCATAAACACAACACATTCAACCAGTCAGAACATTTCAAATACAATATAAAAATATTTCTTTAAAATAAAATACGTTTTCCTCCTTCTGGCCAAGCTTAAACAGAAAAAATATAAGGGACTAGATGAATAGACACACCTAAGGCAGGGGGATGGGGGGGCAGGCTGGTGGGGGGCGGGCGGGGGGGATGGGGGCAGCGGGGAAGCTATATTTACTTGGCTTGCTGAACCAGGAGAATATTACAAGGGTAATTTATGTCAGAGAAGAATGAGGTTCTCAGTAAAACACAGAATTTTATTTGTGAAAATGAACTTAGTGACTTTCATGGTATTTATGAATGTCCCCTGCTTCTATTTTCATGGACTAAATCCAAAGAGAAATTCACCAGAGAAACAATACAGCCGTAAACAGTAATTCAAAAATTCACAAACATAAACTCTCAGAAGAAAAAATGTTTCATATACATAGATTCTTTCATTAAAGTAAAAAACAACCAACAGAAAATCTGACAAAGGCACAAGAAGTCTTTGGATTCCTTCCACCTGACATTGCACCTAATATCAAGGAAAGTTAGGGAAGGCTATCGCAGGCCTATTTCAGTTTCAATGCAATCCTGTTGCAGTGAGGAAGGAAGGTCTTGTCATTTGTTCCCAGTGACTAATCTTGATATTATTTCCTCCAGGGAATCTGCTGGTCTATTAGAAGTACTTAGGATCAACCCTGGAAAGCATGTTTTCACATACTGAATTACTGAGGCAAGGTTGGATTCTTTAGAAATGACACTTTCCTGTCCCATGTCTATAAAACTAAATGTGTAAATGTATAAATGTTATTTTTTTTAACTGAACAACTACTATTATTGTTGTTGTTTAGTCATTAAATCATATCTGATTCTTTGTGACCCCATGGACTATAGCCTGTCAGGCTCCTCTGTCCATGGGATTTCACAAGAAAGAATATTGGAGTGGGTTGCCATTTCCTTTTCCAAGAATCTTACCATTTATGAATTCATGGAAAAGAAATATATATATATATATATGAAGATATATACATATATATGTATGTGTACACTTAACATACTATTATAGCTACTTCTCTCATATCATTTTTAATATTCCAGATTACTCAATCATCTAGTACATTTTAATCTACTTCATTTCCCTTCATCGAATAAACTAAGAATTTGCTTTTCTTTCATTCCGTTGTTTTTTTTCCACTTCATTTTTTAATTGAAGGATATTTGCTTTACAAAATTTTGTGGTTTTCTGTCACACATCATCAATAATCGGCCATAGGTATACACATGTTCCCTCCCTCTGGAACCTCCCTCCCATCTCCCTCCCCATCCCACCTTTGTAGATTGTCACAGAAATCCTGTTTGAGTTCCCTGAGGCATACAGCAAATTCCCAAAAATTTATAGTACCATATGCAAAATAGAACTTTTTTTTTCCTTTTAACCAGCATAAACCAACACACCACTGAATAATCTTATGGTTACTGTAAGTAGACCTATAGCTAAAGGGTAAATGAACTAAAAAGGCTTTTGGTAGGTGTTTTCAAGTTATTCTTCAGAAATATTACACTATTACACCATTCTATGTCCTCATAAACAGTGAGCAAGGATACCTATTTCCTTACACCCATGGAATGATGTAGTCAGAAAGAAAAGCTATTGGGTCACTAGGTACAATATAAAAATTAATGACGCAAGTTACATATAACAACAATGAGTCAAGTACATAACACTAACATCATGCTAGAATTTTATGAAATGGAAAACCAACATTAAACATGAAATACAATAAAAGTTAAAAGAAATTTTGGAAACAAATGAGAATTGGACCTCATATTATAATTATAGAGCAATGTTGTTAGAATTTAGCTTTAGTTAAAGGTATTTTCATACCAACATCACATATTGATAATAATGGTATCTTATTACTAAATATAAAATTTATTTGTGATCAACAAGCATAAGGACATCAAGAATCTAGAATCAATGCTGAACTATTTAGGGAGCTTCAGGGCAATTTTGTTTAAATCTTATTTCATAAAGATTTGAACATAATGGATAATAAAAAATAATACATCCATGAACTAGTTAAACTAACTTCACTAGACCTTGGTTCCCTCACAACATGCAATGAGAATAATAGTATATTTCATATAATTAGTACATTAAGTGAGTGAAATAATGTATACATACCTTTAGCAATTGTCTGGCACATGAAATTAGCTAATATTTATTAAATTATATTTCATGCATTTTTACAACCCTCTACATGATCTAGCTCATTGATTCTCACACGTACACACACAAACACAAATGTTTTGAAATGGGTGCTATGATCATCCACATTTTATAGATAAGAAAGTCAAAGAAAGGAGATTAATTTGTGAGATCACACAACAAGGAAATAGTATTGCCTAAGGGGACTAGCAGGTCTAATTTTAGAGTTTTGATTGAAAATCTCTATTCTTTACTGCATCTTGCAGTGATCAACTAACATATACCCTCTGTAACAAATATGAATTTTGGAAACTGCAATTTTATGATGCTTGTTACATAAATTTAATCATATAAGTATTAATTTGATTAATTCATATTTCATATTTTAGCAATCTACAAACATAATTTGAAATAACTTTCTGTTGAAGGTACTTGAAACAGAATTTTTAAGACACAGTAGTTTTGGAAGAAAAAGCCTCCTTGTGAGTTTTGCAAAGTAAAGAATTAATTCTAATTGTTTAGTTACAATATTCTTAGCAGCAAGATAGTATCTTTATCTTCCAGCGTTTCAGTAACATCACAAAGCTTGATTCTTTAAATAATCTGAATGGGACCAAGTATTTTGTTTCATAATTTGGCATTGGTTCCAAAGTGAACGTAAGTTTTAAGAAAGGTGTTATCAGCTAAAATTTTAGTCTTAAAGAGTCTTCAGTATAGTCTGGGCAGGACTCACCATAGGGCAATATGCATTGTGGTGATGAAAAAGCCCCACACTATGAGTAACCCAGGATTTTGAACTGAGGAAAGTTAGATAAAACACCATGTGAAATCCATATCCTACTTCAGTTTTCCTGCAGTAATAATGGTAAAATAGTTTATCATAGTAGAATTTTTATTTTCATCAAATTTCCAAATTTGTTAGCAAATAATTTTACTTGTGTGAAAGACAGGTATTGAAGAAAGTAGTGGTATTATAATTCCTGAGGAACAGGCAGCCCATTTTCATTCACACATTTACCACTGCTTCAGAGAGGGCACTGTAACTTCCATTTACACTCTGCTTGGGGGCAGGAGGAGAAGGGGACGACAGAGGATGAAATGGCTGGATGGCATCACCGACTCGATGGACATGAGTTTGAGTAAACTCCGGGAGTTGGTGATGGACAGGGAGGTCTGGCGTGCTGCTATTCATGGGGTCACAAAGAGTCAGACACGACTAAGAGACTGGACTGAATTGAATAGCATGAACTGAGCCTGTCAAGTAAAGAAGTTTACTATGGAATTTGAGGACCAGAGCTTATATTCTATGTTCATCTGACTCAAAGACACAGTCAAGTTAACCTCTCTAAACTTGAGTTACATCATCTGTAAAATGAGTAAATAGGAGTACCCATCCATGTGAATACTATCAGGATTAAATAACATATGTAAATAACTTTGTCTAGCACATGATTTAAAATGTGTCAAAGTGTAGTGGTCATTAATTTTAGTAAGAATACCTTATGTTTAATATATGTTTAATATAGCCAATTAGAATTAGTTAATTTTTTTCAGTTAATTATACTTTAATTTAGCATTGACTATTATTGAAGACATATTTTTAAAATCATAATTTTATTTACCCTTTAAAATTAATTGTACCCTCACTGCTAAGAATTCATAAAATACACACTCATCCATGCCCATGAATGCTTACTTCATCAGTTTAGTAAAGTGTGGTTTATTTTTTTACAGTTTCTGTGTAAGTTGATACTTCTTTTGAGGAAATTAATTCTACAAATTTGTGAAGCAAATTTCTGAATGTTTTAATTCTAGGATTACCACTGTTAATTAGGTCATATTTGCAATCTCTATTTGTATTCCTTGGACAGGAGGGAGGTTTCTTCAATGTTTTATGTTGTCTGCACCCATTTCAGGGAGATGAAAAATAGAAAAGAAAATGTCCTAGGCCAAAGGAACAGTATGGCAAGGTGATATGGGATAAAATAAAACACATAGGAGTCATTTGAAGAAATTTCTTACAACTAGAGCTTAGAGTTCAGGACAGAGAAGAATGAGCAGTGAGGCTGGACATAAAGGCCAGGGGTAGAAACAGCAACATTAGAAGCCAAGTTGAGCTATTTTGATTTTACAGAAGTCACTGAAGGGTTTTAAATTAGGAATTAAAATAATTAGATCTCCCTTCTGAGATTTTTCTCTGGTTCAAGAATAGAAGCAAAGAATGAAAATGGTCTGGTTTGGGTGTACAAGATCAGGAATAAGACAGTAAATGACTGGAAGAGGAGGCTGCTTATTTTCAAGTTTCTGCTTTTGGTAATTCCTAGTAAAATATACCATAACAGAGATCACTTAGAGAGAGGATGGTTTAGGGACACAAAAGTGAGTTCAATTTCAGACACATTGAACTTAAGATCCCTGTGAGTGTTTCTTAAGACAGGCTAATATATGTTGAAGAAATAAGCAAAATCTGAAATATCAGTAGCTTAACCCATACACAAAGTCAACAACAGTAAATGGTCTGAGATTTTACCCTATTTTCAAACTAACCAGTTAGGATACTATAGCAACATAGATGGACAAGGATTTCTGTGCTAGACACAAGGGAAATTAGTACTCATGAAACAGCAGGCCTCAGGAGCTTCAGATTGACATGGGTTCTCTTCACTCCATGGGGGCATGGATGGATGCAGTCCACACACTGGATTCACATCAAAGCTGAGGAACCCCAAGTTTAGGAAAGCCCTCATCTTTTTTGATGAAAGTGAAAGAGGAGAGCAAAAAATTTGGCTTAAAGCTCAACATTCAGAAAACTAAGATCATGGAATCTGGTCCTATCACTTCATGGCAAATAGATGGGGAAACAGTGGAAACAGTGGCTGACTTTATTTTTGGCGGTCTCCAAAATCACTGCAGATGGTGGTTACAGCCAGCCATGAAGTTAAAAAGATGCTTACTCCTGGGAAGGAAAGTTATGACCAACCTAGACAGTATATTAAAAAGCAGACACATTACTTTCCCAACAAAGGTCCATCTAGTCAAGGCTATGGTTTTTCCAGTAGTCAGGTATGGATGTGAGAGTTGGACTATAAAGAAAGCTGAGTGCTGAAGAATCAATGCGTTTGAACTGTGGTGTTAGAGAAGACTCTTGAGAGTCCGTTGGACTGCAAGGAGACCCAACCAGTCCATCCTAAAGGAGATCACTCCTGGGTGTTCATTGGAAGGACTGATGTTGAAGCTGAAACTCCAATACTTTGGCCACCTGATGTGAAGAGCTGACTCATTTGAAAAGACCCTGATGCTGGGAAATATTGAGGGCGAGAGGAGAAGGAGATGACAGAGGATGAGATGGTTGGATGGCATCACTGACTCAATGGACATGGGTTTGGGTGGACTCTGGGAGTTGGTGATGGACAGGGAGGTCTGGTGTGCAGTAGTTCATGGGGTCACAAAGAGTCGGACATGACTGAGCAACTGAACTGAACTGAACATCTTTTAAACAAGACTACTGACCATAGCTGACTCTCCCCTCAAGGGCTGATATTATCTTTACCTTTCTTATCAGTAAACTCACCTGCCCTTTGCTCAGGGGGACTTCCAGTTTCCAAGGCTGTTTGCTAAAAAAAAAACTTCCTTGACAAGATAGAACAGAGCAAAAACTTGTCACAAGACATGTTGAGTTATCATAGAGAAGTTTTCCCCCATAAAAATATATTCTTCCTCCATGCAAAGTCCAGTATATGAACATCATCTCTTTTGAATGGTGATGTAGGCTACTTCCTCCTTGATGCTATGACACCTTCAAATAAAAGAAACTAAAAGCTTTTTGACACCCACATCAAAGAATATTGGAACGTTTGGATAATTTGGTTGTTTTACTAATATTATTTGTTGGTTCATGATAGAAAGTTTTAAGTGGGAGGAAGAAATCATATTTGCTGCTCATCTCAGAATCAGAGATGTCAAGAAAAAAAAAAAGCACAAGGTAAAAGTTTAAATTGCAACAATATTCTAAACATAGACATCTGGGGAAAAGTTCAGGAGTTCCCCTAGGCAATGCCAAAATTCTCCCAAAACAAAAGGAAATTTACCAAGAGGTGAGAGACTATGCAGTTTCTAGAACAATGATATCTAGTGAGGCAAAGTGAGGCTGTGTCAATTTAATGTTTTTAGACCTAGTGCCTCAGCAACTTACCCTAATTGGTTGTATGGCAACTGCTTAAAGGGAGACTATTTCTCTTTTATCTTGGTCTGCAGTGGTAGAGTAGCAACAACTCATTGGCTCTTGGAGATGAATGAAAGCAGTCTGACCAGGAATACTGAAGGCCCTACTAAGTGACAGCAGACAGACAGGTGTTTCAGATCCAGGTGACTGACTGATGCTGCCAAGACAGCCTCAGGCAACTGGGACCCACACAGCTAATTGTGTGTAACATGAATTTTCATAACCTTGGATATGCAGATGACACCACCCTTATGGCAGAAAGTGAAGAAGAACTAAAGAGCCTCTTGATAAAATTGAAAGAGGAGAGTGAAAAAGTTGGCTTAAAACTACAACATTCAGAAAATTAAGATCATGGCATCTGGTCCCATCACTTCATTGGAAATAGATGGGGAAACAGTGACAGACTTTATTTTTTGGGGCTCCAGAATCACTGCAGATGGTGACTGCAGCCATGAAATTAAAAGATGTTTGCTCCTTGGAAGAAAAGTTATGACCAACCTAGACAGCCTATTAAAAAGCAGAGACATTACTTTGCCAACAAAGGTCCGTGTACTCAAAGCTATGGTTTTTCCAGTAGTTATGTATGAATGTGAGAGTTGGACTATAAAGAAAACTGAGTGCTGGAAAATTTATGCTTTTAAACTGTGGTGTTGGTGAAGACTCTTGAGAGTCCCTTGGTCTGCAAGGAAATCCAACCAGTCAATCCTAAAGGAAACCAGTCCTGAATATTTATTGGAAGGACTGATCCTGAAGCTGAAACTCCAATACTTTGGCCACCTGATGTGAAGAGCTGACTCATTGGAAAAGACCCTGATGGCTGGGGAAAATTGCAGGCAGGAGGAGAAGGGGACGACAGAGGATGAGATGATTGGATGGTATCACCGACTCAATGGACATGAGTTTGAGTAAACTCCGGGAGCTGGTAATGGACCAAGAGGCCTGGTGTGCTGCAGTCCACGGGGTCATAAAGAGTCAGACAGGACTGAGTGACTGAACTGACTGGCTGACTGGATTTTCAGTGCCATCATGAGTCTGGGATCTGAAGTCAAAGTACTTCAAATTGTTTCTCAGACTTAATTACCTCACAGATCTATCTCACAAGGATATAATCATATCCACTTAATTAAGCAAGATGAGTAGGGTTGGTCTTCTTTTAAATCTACTTTACTTGTAAGTGCTTAAATTGCTGATATATGCCAGCCTTTACAAACAGTTGTAAATGAGTTTTCAAGTAGTTTTGTTTGTAAGAAGTTGTCCAAAAACCACAAAAACAACAAGACAAAAAGAATATCCTTAATCCTACCAGCCTCAGTCCATAATTAACACACTGTAACTATTTTCTCACCTCTTCTTATACAAAAATGTCACAGCAGTAAAACAGATGTCAGTAGGATTAATGCTATATATTAAGCATATATATTCAGATATATAAAAATAGATCATTGAAACCAATTTTCTTTCCTTTATCTTTACTATTTACTTGTTTGGCATTCTAACCACTTCAAAATAATTTGAGGAAGATTTTTAAACTTCCCATTAGATAAAACTGAATATCAAAAATAAATTAGGAATAGCGATATGAAGGCAAAGGAGAGTATTTATGTGGTATGTTACTTGAGATGAGTTAACAACCTTAATAAAGCACCAATTTTATTTTAAGATTTCTCAAAACTGAAGTACATATAAAATAAGGAGAATATTCAATACACATTAAAAATACATAGAATATAGAGAAATATATATTCTATATATACCCTAATTTTTTAAAATGCCAACTCCTCAAATTTTAGGAATGTTACAACCATTCAGTTATACAGGTTCAAAATCTGACATCAACTCTTTTATAAAAAACATTTTTATTTTAGAACAGCTTTAGATTTTCAGAAAATATTGCAAAGACAGTATGGAGATTATCTCCTCACATACCTGGCACCTAGAATCCCAAGTACTATATCTTATGTTTATTACCACTAATGAACCAACATTGATGTACACTTACTATATTAGGGTTCTCTAGAAAAAATATAAAGAGATTTATTATAAGAAATCAACTTACACAATTATGGGCCTTGAGAAGTCCCAAGATCTATAGTAGGAAAGCTGAAGACTCAGGAAAGCAAATGTGTACTTCTGGTCCAAGTCTGAAGACCTAAAGACACGAAGAGGCAATGGTATAATTTCAAGTCTCAAAGCCAGTAGTCCCTAGAACGAAGACAAAGTTTAAGTCTGAGTCTAAAGGCTGGAAAAAGACCAAGATATCAGATCAATCAGTCAGGAGAAGTTCCCTCTTAATCACTCAGTCTCTCTGTTCTATTGAGGCTTCAACTGGATGAGGCCCATCCACTTGAGGGAGGACAATCTGTTTTTCTCAGTCTACAGATGCAAAAGTTAACTTCATTCAGAAACAACTTCATAGACACAATCAGAATAATGTTTGACCAAATGGGCATCCTGTGGCCTAGTCAAATAAACATACAAAATCAACCATTATATTTATTAAACAAAGTATATAGGTTATTCAGATTTCCTTAGTTTTCACCTAATGTTCTATGATCCAGGATTCCACTTAGGATACCACACTTAGTTTTCATATCTCCTCTTGGCTTTTAGAGTTTCATAGACTTTCTATATTCAGATGACAATTTTGAGGAATTCTGATCAGGTATTTTGCTGTCTATCCCTTAATTGGAATTTGATGTTTTTCATATGATTTTATACTACAGTTACAGATTTGGAAAGAAAAAACACAGAGCCTTATTATATCATACCAAGTGCATATTTTCAACATGACTTATAAAGGTTGATGACCTTAATCACCTGGCTAAGGTAGCCTTTGTCAAATTTCTTCACTGTGATGTTACAACTCCCTTCTTTTTAAAGATACTATTTGGAAAGAAGTCTAGGAACTGCCTACATCTACACAAATTATTTGGAACTCTTGCACAAGGAAGATTTTTCTATCCTTCCTTACTTCTTATTTGTTTATTTATTTAATCATTTATTTGAATATGGGCCTATATATATTTTTAGTTCAGTTCAGCCGCTCAGTCCTGTCTGACTCTTTGCAACCCCATGGACTACAGCATAACAGGCTTCCCTGTCCACCACCAACGCCCGGGGCTTACTCAAACTCATGTCTATCGAGGTAGTGATGCCATCCAACCATCTCATCCTGTCATCCCCTTCTCCTCTCGCCTTCAATCTTTCCAAGAATCATGGTCTTTTCTAAGGAGTCAGCTCGTCACATCAGGTGGCCAAAATACTGGAGTTTTAGCTTCAGCATCAGTCCTTCCAATCAATATTCAGGACTGATTTCCTTTAGGATGGACTTGTTGGATCTCCTTGCAGTCCACAGGACTCTCAAGAGACTTCTCCAATACCACAGTTCAAAAGCATTGATTCTTCAGCACTCAGTTTTCTTTACAGTCCAGTTCTCAAATCCATACATGACTACTGGAAAAACCATGGTTTTGACTAGACGGACTTTTGTTGGCAAAGTAATGTCTCTGCTTTTTAATAGGCTGTCTAGGTTGGTCAAAACTTTTCTTCCAGGGACCAAACATCTTTTAAGTTCATGGCCACAGTCACAATCTGCAGTGATTTTGGAGCCCCCCTAAATAAAATCTGTCACTCTTTCCATTATTTCCCCATCTATTTGCCATGAAGTGATGGCAGCAGATGTCATGACCTTAGTTTTCTGAACATTGAGTTTTAAGCCAACTATTTCACTCTCCTCTTTCACTTTCATCAAGAGGCTCTTTAGTTCTTCTTCACTTTCTGCCGTAAGGGTGGGGTCATCTGTATATCTGAGGTTATTGATATTTCTCCTGGCAATCTTGACTCCAGTTTGTGCTTCATCCAACCTGGCATTTTGCATGATGTATTCTGCATATAAGTGAAATAAGCAGGGTGACAGTATACAGCCTTGATGTACTCCATTTCCAATTTGGAACCAATATGTAGTTTCATGTCCAGTTCTAACTATTGCTTCTTGACCTGCATACAGGTTTCTCAGGCGGAAGGTCAGGTGGTCTGGTATTCCCATCTCTTGAGGAATTTTCCATAGTTTGTTGTGATCCACACAGTCAAAGGCTTTGGCATAGTCTATAAAGTAGATGTAGATGTTTTTCTGGAACTCTCTTGCTTTTTTTGATGATCCAGTGGATGTTGGCAATTTGATCTTTCATTCCTCTGCCTTTTCTAAATCTTATGAACATCTGGAAGTTCACAGTTCACATACTGTTGAAGCCTGGCTTGGAGAATTTTGAGCATTACTTTGCTAGTGTGTGAGGTAAGTGCAATTGTATGGTAGTTTGAGCATCCTTTGGCATTGCCTTTCTTTGGGATTGGAATGAAAGCTGACTTTTTTCAGTCCTGTGGCCACTGCTGAGTTTTCTAGATTTGTTGGCATATTGAGGGCAGCACTTTCCCAGCATCATCTTTTAGGATTTGAAATAGCTCAACTGGAATTCCATCACCTCCACTCGCTTTGTTCGTAGTGATGCTTCCTAAAGCCCACTTGCCTTCGCATTCCAGAATGTCTGGATGTCTGGATATATATTTTAAACTAAAATATATATATATATATATATATATATATATATATATATATATATATAGACTCCAGTTTATAATCAAATACTATTTTATCTATTTTGTTGTTCAAATGTGTCCATTTTTGGCCATTTCAGTCAGCTTCAGTGTCCCACTTACATACTTCAATCACTGTATTATTGTTTTCTGAGCACTTCCTCATGTTTTTCACTAAGGTGCTCTGGCCTCTTTGTATAGATTTCCTATCCCTTTCCTAGAATCTGTCATTTCTCTAAAAGACTGGTTTCTTTTACTGGAGAATAGCATAAGAAACCAATATCTGAGAGTTGGTGTACTTCCCACTAAAGTTTTATTGCTTCTGGACCCTCTTTATGAAAAGAACAAGTAAATATATGTGCAAATACTAACCCATGCATCTAAGATCATTTCTTTATGGTATTATCTGTATCCATCTTACTTTAAACATGTGTTCATAATATCTCCAATTCAAATCCATTACCACATAGATAATTCTAACTTCCCTCTCATTCTTCTCTGTAAATCCCCACTTCAACAATGAGAAACATGGCTCCCAGCACCTGTCATCTATGCAGCTAATTGTTCAACTCCAGTATTTATAGATAGCACTATCAGAAATAACCAGTACCCCATGGAAAACAACTTTGTCAATTTAAGTACACAGGTTATGTACAGGTGTTGTTATGCTTTTAGTTTTATAGAGTCCACTCAGCATCTTTTTATCTTTGGTTTTGCAGTTTGAATATGATGTGCCTATGCCTTTGGACTTCTTTTGGTTTGTTGGGGGTTTACTTTCCCACTACTGGTCCAGCTGTGTTATTGCTCTAAGACTCATCGTGTTTCTTTTCCAGTGTTGAACACCATGAGGATAACCCATGGGCTCGGCTTTGGTCTGGATGAGTTGATAGTAGGCCTACTGAGGAAAGCCGACAGGGCTCAGCTAGAGCCCTCCTAGTTACTTTTATGTGAAAAATAAACATATTTCCATTTTATTTCAGAAAGTATTTTGCAAACTATGAAGATTGTTGTTGTTCAGTCACTAAGTCCTGTCCAACTCTTTGAGACTCCATGAACTGAAGTACGCCAGGCTTCCCTGTTCTTCACTATTTCCCAGAGTTTGCTCAACCTCATGTCCACTGAATTGGTGATGCCATCCAACCATCTTATCCTCTATGAAGACCCCGAGCTCCATTATCCAGAGTCAAGGACAAGTTAGTTAACTTTCTGCTGCCTTTTTCACTTTTAAAATGCGTCCAGCTTTTATTATTTTGATGATCTGCCTTCGTTTTGCTCTTAACCTACAGTCATTCTTTTAAGTTCACTGTCATCATTCAATACTCGGTGTCCACCCTCCCCACCCCAACCTTGCCCTGTGCCCTCTTCACCTAGGCTGATGGTCTTCTGTGTGCAGAATGGGCCGCTTATAGAACTCTGGGGCTCAGGGGACCTTAGACTGTTCCGCTGCCAGGGCAGCAAGGGGACGGGTCTCTATGAGCTACGTAGGGACCACAGAGAAAGGAAGACGCAGGCCCCGGTCTCAGCGGACCCTGCTTACCAGACAAAACCCCGCCTTGTGGGATCCCGAAAGCCGGGCCTCCTCCTCAGACGGCAGCCCACGAGTCCGCGGCACCAGGGCCACGTGGATATATGGCTCTTCGGGGTTCCTCGTGTCCTCAGGGGAGCAGTGCTAGGTCCCACTAGCCCCCCGCAGAAGGCCAGGCCTGAAGGCCACGTGCTGGTAGGGGACCAGTTTGGCGCGGGCATGTCTTCCAGGCTGCTTTAGCTGGTCCCGGCTTCTGGGCTATGTAGATACCGACCAGTTCAGTAGCTGGAGTCGTGGGAATTTCAGCGCCTCCGCCAAATTCCCACACAAAGGCACAGCATCTACTGAAGCTAGATCTCAAGAGATCTCCTAACTCTTACCAGCCCTGGCACACGGCCCAGTCAGAAGAGAATCCTGAGAACCTTGATTGTCGAAGAGGCTCCCCAAGTTCCTGACAACAGGAAGGCCGTATGGGATCTGACTCACAATCTTTATACGTCCCGGGAAAAGTATTTTGTCCTGGGCTAATAAAGCTCTGTGTTGAAAGCGATATGTTTTCTATATGTTGAAAAATATTTTAAATGCCATTCTAACATATCCATGGGTTATTTTCTTCAACAGAAAGAAAACCAAACTATGATTTAGTGCTAAATTTATTTTTGATGCTATTCCTAAGGATATCTTTCTTGCTGGAGCATGCAACTGTTCTTGCTTTTGTCAATGCAGCACAAATGCAGGGAAACTTTATGTAAAGTGTGAAACAGGCGCTAATGCCTGGAGAATCCCAGGGACAGCGGAGCCTGGTGGGCTGCCATCTATGGGGTTGCACAGAGTCGGACATGACTGACGCAACTTAGCATCAGTAGCAGCAGCCTTCACAATGGTTCATAAACCGTCTGGAACCCCCAAAGAATTATTGCTCTAGATACTTCATTGAATAAAGTTTATGAAACCTGGTAAACTTGCCTGACTCTAGAGCACTTTTATAAGATGCTTGAAAAATTATTTGATTGCATTTAAAGCTGTATTTGAAGAATATAAAAAAACAAGCTAGGAGGAAAAGAAAATGAATCAAACTGCTTTGAAAGCAAGTTGAAAATAGGAGCAGCATAATAGGAACAAAACTTGAGCTGCTTGCTATTGACCGAAAGTATTAAAAGAACACTTGCAGTTCAGGAAATAAATTATTTTTTCATTGTGATGGTTTGAGAGCTTTTTAATGATTACTAACTGAATCAAAGACATAGCAATCAGCAAATTAAGCCACCTGCAATATACGAAGTTCCCATAACACATTAGTGAAATATTTTTGTACACATGCTCATACAGGCACATACATACCCCAAATAGTTTAGAGATATAAAGAGAAAAATATCGGATTAGATCACTCTTCAGGGTTCATTAAGAAATACTATCAAATGTGTAAAAAGAAAAACTAGCAAAACTTATTTGATTGAATTTTATCTTCAGCATAAAGCAGAGGTTTAAGTTGAATATTTTCTGCCTTTTTTTTTTTTTTTTCTGTGACAAATGAGTGAGCTAGCTCTTGAGGGAAATGCATTTCCAAAATGCATTTATTAGGGCTTTACTCAAGTGTAAGGAAAGAAGATAAAGTGACAAGTCAAATTTAGTATAATATGGGTTTGAAAGGTTTTTTTTCCACCTTGAGTAAGTATGAGACTAATTGACCAATGCTCAATCTATTACAAGGCCTAGAAAACTTCTGATTACGTATTAAAACAAAAGAACACTATTTTTAGGAGCACAACACTTGAAGGCCTAATTTTGAATTGAGGAACTTGATATTCATGTTCAAATTCAAAATCTGGTTATATTGAGAGAGAAACAGAGAAAAAACATGTTCACCATAACTGTGGTTCCACAAAACAAGCATTTCAAATTTTTGATCTTCAACAAAAACTAGCTAAATTGTATTTAGAATCTTGTTCAATCCTGTCAGCCTATTCTCACATATGTAAAATGGGATTATTATTGTTTAGCTGGTCCAATTGATTTGATGTGTAAATAAAGTAAGTGCAGAGACCTGGCACCTATCAAAAAATAGATACTTATTAAATACCATTCCTTCCCCTACTCCTTTTAGGATTTAAAGAGTTAATGACAAGATTTGTTGTTGTTGTTTGATTCAACTACTCAAAAATAGGGCCATTAACCCATTATCAACAAAATATCTCTACTATAATTCCCAAAGGCTGTAATATCCCTCTGTGAATACAAAATTCTGTCCTTTCTGTATCTTTTGTTACCACTGATTGTGTTTTTTAATCATACTTTGCATAACAATATTAAACATCAATTAGTGTCATGTACTGGGCAGGTGTTGGCAGAAATATAAGAAAATTAAAAGAAATCAGTGCCTTAATTAGTTGAGATCACAGTTCATTTAAACATAAGCAAATTAAATACCTTATAAAGAGAATATAATACAAAAATATTGGTAATTTTAATTTCCCCACTTTTATACCCACAGATACAACTGGTAATACACACATCAATTTTCTAGAACCTCAAATCTTTCATGTCCTGCCTTCCAAAACATCCATTCTTTAGTCTCATTGAACCATATTGTATCCTCACCTCTCTTCATTTTTCTAGCCATGAAATTTATCCCATATTTGGGTATTCCTTACAGGCTTTCATTGTAGTGATACTCTGATTAGAACATTCAATCCCTTCATCCTTCTGGATAAGACTTGAAGTTCAAAAAGGTAATATCTATGCAACACTGTGGATAGATTTAATTTACTTCACAGGCATCATATGGCTACTCAAAAATAAATATTTACTTGATATTTACTATATGTAGAACTTACTACATACATTGGGAATGTGAAGTAAACAATGCAGATTTTTGTATTGGCTACTTTGTACTTATCATTTAAGCTGTCGACAGTTAAGTTTGTCAATCTTAAAATGGAACTATTAATACTTACATTGCTTGGCTTCCATGCAGATTAAAGCAGGGAATAGATGTAAAACACCTACATATAACCAGATGTGATATTTTTATTATTCGTGTCTTTATTAATGCTAATCTAAGTATTTCAGTCATAGTGGCAGCACAACCATCTTGAAATACATGTACTCAGGAGAAAGCAAAGTGAGGCCAAGTTCACCCCTTACTTTAAATGTTTCCTGTATACCTGTTCATCCTCTTCTCTTATCTATCAGTAAATCACTACATATATGACCACATATGGCATAATCACCTAACGTTTTAACATTATTGCACATTTTCCAGAAGAACAATTTCTAGGAAAAGAATGTAAAGTTGCAGGAATATTAATGCTCTAGGGTTTTGGCAGTTCTCCCAGAAGTGCTACAGATAAATACCTGAACACTTTCTCCTTCAGAATCAGCACATTTAAGTAGAATTCTGTTTAGACTTTTGAACTGTGACATATGTTAATCCCACTGTGAGTTTCTGCATGAAAATAATGTTTGCAAAATTTTAACATAGTATTATCAGGATAACTTGCCACTTTATAGTAAATATGCTATAAATATACTGACTTTTGGGAACTTTTAAAAAAGAATTCAATAAACCATAGTTTGATGACCTGAGAGTCTGTGTGTGTGTGTGTGTACACACTCAGTCATGTCCAGCTCTTTGGGACCCCATGGACTGTAGCCCAACCAGGTTCCTCTGTCCAGGGAATTTTCCAACCAAGAATACTGGAGTGGGTTGCCATTTCCTTCTCTGGGGTACCTTCCCAACCCAGGGATCTTTTGTGTCTCCTGCATTGGCAGGCAGATTCTTTATCAGTTGTGCCATCTGGGAAGACCTTGATGACCTGAGACCAGCAATTATTCATTGAAGGGTCAATAATACCCTTAATATATGTTTAAATAATACTCTTAATATTTTCATAATTCATCTTCAAAATATAACATTATATATCATTATACAATAAAATTTTATATTAAAATATTTTAATTTACTGTAAGTTTTACTTGAAAGTGGTTTCAAATAGAAAAATTGATTCACAAGTTAATGTGGTTTAAGATGTATTTGAAATTAAAATTTCCACTAATGACCAGTAAGTAGATTAAAGTTTTATATATCCCTATCAAGTTTTTGCAATTAATTTTGGTATTTGTTAAATACATTTCAAATATAGAGAATGATATCAAGAATTTTTTTCCAACAAAAGTTTATCTATTAGGATTTCACTATTTAATAGGCATACTGATACTTTAAAATGTACAGAACCAGAATCAAGAGAGTCTAAAAACTGTCCCTGTATCGATGTGTAGCAGAGAGATGGCTTAGGCTCAGTGCTGCAGTCTTCAAATTATGGTTCCTGTTTCATTAAAAATGGAGAGAAAAAGAAGTAGGTAGAGAAAAGCAAGAACAAGGGATGGGAGTGAGAAATTGGAAGAAAGAGAGAAGGAATACAAGAGTTGAGAAAAAACCTGGTCAGCTACTTGGAAAGCATTCCCTTTGCCTAGCCACAGTTTTAAACAAGGGAAGAGACATAATTTCAAACATTGGTCTACTGAAAATTAAAGATGACTAGTCATATTCAAGATGCTGTGTTTGATATTACTGATATTTTTCCTTACTTAATAGGAAAGCCCCTGAGTTGTCATCGTGAAGAATTGGCTACTGAGTGTGTGTAGGTACCTGATCCCTCTCTCACAGGCATCACAGAGTCATGCCACTGCTTTACAGGAATAGTCCCAGTCAGACCAATGGTATTAGTTAAATGATATCTTGAGATCCTTTTAATATCACTACTATAACTTCTCGAAAAATATAAAATAGCAAAAATAAGTTTTATAACTTGTATGGTTTTCATGTTATCAAAGGTGTGAGATATTAACACACACAGGAGAGAAATAAGGATGTATGTGTTCATTCAAATATCTGTAAGTATAAGTTTTAACCAGTTCCTCTTTCTAAAGTGGAGTACCCTTCACAGGATATGGAGACAGGCATCACTAGTGTTACCTATATGGAGTAGATAACCCATTCTTGAACTTTTGATTCTGCTCAATTCGAATATGTTTTGAATTACAATTTTGAGGAAGGAAGAAGACTTATTATGAGTTGGAAAGAGAACAAGACACTCTTCCAAAATGTACTGTTTAGCCTTATAACAGCCCTGGGAATTAACCATATATATATATATAACCATATATATACCATTATATATATATAATTAACCATATTTTATATATATATATATATATATATATATAAAATTTCACTTAAAAATAAGGAAACTGAAGCATAAAACTTTTAGAGAGCAAATTTACTCTAATGATTGTGGGAACACCATGCATAAAAAGGGCTTCCCAGATGGTTCAGTGGTAAAGAATCTGCCTGCCAATGCAGGAGACGTGGGTTTGATGCCTTTTTTGGGAAGATCCCCTGGAGAAGGAAATGGCAACCCACTCCAGTATTCTTGCCTGGAAAATCCCATGGAAAGAGGAGCCTGGTGGGCTACAGTTCATGAGGTTGCAAGGAGTCAGCCCTGACTGAACACACATGTGGGCATGCAGGCACTCAGGGATAAAGAATTCTTTTGAAACACATGACCAGATGAAGAAAAACATCTGAAGTTTGATTGTATATTATGATGATGGTGATGACTTACAGATTCTTGCTCTGATATTTTTATGAGTAGGAGAAATAGACCCTCCAGATTATTTCTTTTATCTACAAAAAAAAATAGTCCTTGTGATAAATACAGTGCAGATAAAATGTATCTATAAGAGCAACTGAACTTGTTTACTGAAAATATCTTTTGACAAAATTGAATTTATTCACCTAAGCCATAAAGTGAATTCACTGACAAGTTGTAAAGAATAGAAGTTTTCTCTAAACCAGAGCCACAATACAAGGTAAAATATGTGTATCAACCAATGTTTACATGGATATATTCATAGAATATATCCATATATTTGTTTACATATATGTTCCAAATACCCCCACTCTACCCTAAATACCTCATTCCAAGGACCTCTCTTTATTTCAGTTTCTAAGTAGTAAATTAACTTGAGCCAAATCCTATCCTGCTCATTTAGGCAAGGATAAATACACTCCTGATAAAGTTTGCCCAACTTTTAACCTGGCAACCCACTCCAGTAGTCTTGCCCCGGAAACTCCATGGACAGAGGAGGCTGCCAGGCTACAATCCACGGGGTCACAGAAGAGCGGACACAACTCAATGACTAGACAACGACAACCTGTGCAGAGAAGTCACTGGGACATCCAGAGATTGGTGTGTGTTCCCAGAAACGTGAATCCCCGCTTTGCTTCAAGACGAACTCTTGCAGACTGAAAGAATGAACACAGGGAAGGTTACCACTGTGAACTGTGCAACCCCGAGCTCCCCATCCAACCACTCTAAAGTATTTACTAGTTTTGATGTAGAAATTCTGATGCAAAACTAAATTAATAAAAAAAAAAGAATATGAGTAGCAAAATAACAGAAAGAAAAATAAATGACTTTAATTGTTCACACATGAGGAACATTTTTCTTACATTCAATTTTCTACACTGATTATTCTCCTTAGTCTTCGTAATTTAGTTTCCTTTATCAGTATGCTACCCAAAATGTTGTACCAAAGGTCAATGAAGACCTTCTGAATACTAACCTTTCCCTAGATCTCTTGATCTTTCTGAGGTTTTTAACTTTACAACTATACCTCTGTAATTTTTCCTCTCTGGACATTTGTTGCATAGGATTATACTGCTCCTAATGAATTGTCCTTTTCTTTCTCTATTCTTTCACTCAGGAACCTGACTTATTTTTATGAATTTTACCAATCTCTGTCTATACTAATTTATTCCATACCATTATCTCCAGACCTAAATTCTCTCCAAAAGGTCAGTCACAAATTGGAAATTACAACTGGCTTCTGGTATCAATATGTAAATGTGCTAGCATCATTTCACCCTTAATAAATGAAAAAAAAAAAGCAAAGTAATTCTGTGCACAATGTATGAGTGTATGCGTGTGTCATATAAATAGCTGCTGAATTTAGGTAAAGGGTATATTGAAGTTCTTTGTAATGTTCTCGCAATTTGTGAGTTTGAAATTATATAAATTTTAAATTTTACCAAAACAAACAAACAAAAAAATCAGTTGAATTTGTACTTCTTTCTCTCACACAACTTGTACTCATTGTAAGCCAGGTGTCTAACATTAGATTGCCTGCTTCAAATCCTGGTTGTTGCATTTTCAACTAATATGACCTTTGCCTATGTACTAAACCTCCATAAACTGTATCCTTTCTATAAAATAGAGGCAATACTGGTACTTATTCTATTGGATTATTGTGAAGATTAAGGGTGATAACCCATATAAAATGGTTAGTTTATAATAAGAACATAAGCATCAGTTTATACAGTTATTAAGACTATTATTTCCCCTGTATCTTCTAATCAGTTCATACATTTGTGAATCCTATATCTGCAACACCATTATTCCTTTCTTCAATCTATCCACATTGTATGGTTTTGCTCTGTACTATTGCAAAGACTTTTATTACTCCCTGCCTCCAAACCATATTTATAACTACTAGATTAATGGACCTATAGTACAATTCAAACTGTGTATTTTCTTTTGCTGATGAGCTCCTATTATTTCCCCATTGCCTCCCAAATTGTTCAAGGGCCTCAGCTTGACATTTGAAGTCTTCTAAAAAACAGCCCCAATCTACTTTATACTATCATTATCTCCCCTTATTTTCTACAGCTAGCTAATAATACAGTCAGAACACCTGATACTCTACACGTATGTCTCACACTTATGCCCTGTTCTCATGATGTGTTAAGCTACTCTTTCATCTTGATTCCTCTTTCTATTTAGAGGTTTCTTCTGTCCAAATCTTTCCCACAGGTATTAAATAAGGTGACATTAAGGCAACTGTTGTACAGGATAAACCCCCAAATGTGAGTAGTTTAACAGACAATAGCTCCCAGTAGATACCACTGCTTGGAAGGCCACTTTCTTATACAAGGTAATTCAGAAATCTAGTCTCCTTCAATCACATGCTTCTGCCATTTTTAATTCATTACTTCCAAGGTTACTGTGCTTATCTGTATCAGACCAGTGGAGAGAAAAGGAATGTGAATGGTTTTAAGGGCCACACCTGGCCCATATCATTTTTAAACTCATTCCATTGTCAACAACTGAGTCATGTGGTTACACTTCAAGCTGGTTTTGTGCCCAGAAAGAAGAAACAGATCTTACATTCTGGGTACATTTCAAATATTCTCTTTCCTGTGAACTTCTTATACCATCCAGGAAGATGTCATGTACAATTCATAACACATACATAGGAGCACAGCAATGCATTTACAGTTCTAAATTTAAATTTAGTTATTACAAGGTGTTAGTAGTAAAAATTTTGTTAAAATTGTTATTAAAGTAGATTGTGAAACAAGTTAATGCAGCCTCTTTACAGAATCCATATGGAATAAAACATATTCACCTGTATAGAATAATATTCATATTGAATGGCAAAAAGATCAGTTACTCAATCTTTAAGGTCCCTTTTGGCCCTCTGCTTCTGATGATTAGAAGATTCCTTGGCTGTTCGGTGGTTATGACTCTGTACTCCCAGTGTAGGGAGTGCAGGTTCCATCCCTGGTGGGGGAACCAGGAACTGAGGTCCCACCTCTAACACGGCACAGCCAAAACTAAATAAACATAAATAAATGCTTTTAAAGAGGTATTAACAGGTGTCATTCTATTGTCTATTGTGACAGTGTACACAACTTGTATTAGGTTTTTAAGCTTTCCAAATGACAATGCAAATGGTATTTCCATAGAGTAGATGTTTTTGACCAATGTCTACATTATTTAACTGAATCAAAGGGAACTAAAGAAAACTGAAGAGCATAGTTTCCCTATCTTATTATGGAGAAGTAAACCTTATTGCAATTTAATAATCCAAATTGCATTGCCCAAATTTTGAAAGTATGCTATGAAAGCCAACTGTACTGCAAACTGAATCAGACAATGTAGAATGCAGTGGCCCTAACCAGATAAAACTGTACTTGGTGTTTTCACTAGCTGCACAGATAGCTTTTTCCAGATGTTTCCAGGAAACATCAGCTCATATAGAGAGATTTATTTGTTCATAAAATAAACTTCAGTGCTAATACAATGAAACTCAAGATTTTTACCATATTACAGGTGGAATTATAAGTAAAATGACTTTAGTTATAATCCCAAAGAATGCATAATTTTTTTTAAATCACCATTTTTAAATTAATGCTTAATTTTTCTTAAATTTATGATGGTGACTTTAGTAGAGAAATATATAATCAAAATGATAATCCTCACATTAGTCATATGCATGTTGTCTATATCAAGGAACAAAATGGGAAACTTCAGGAAGAGATTTTCAAATTAAGTAAATAATATGTTGCATGAGTAGAAAATTGCAAACATGCTAAGTCACTTTAGTCATGTCTGACTCTTTGCAATCCTGACCCTAGGAACTGTGGCCTGCCAGGCTCCTCTATGGGATTTTCCAGGCAAAAATCCTGGAATGGGTTGCCATTCCATCCTCCAGGAGATCTTCCCAACCTGGGGATAGAACCCTCATCTCTTATATCTATTGTATTAGTCAGCGGTTTCTTTACTGATGCCACCTAGGAAGCTTAAGTAGGAAATTAATCAGACACAAATTGATGTAGTGGTTTTTGTGAAGATTTATCAGACCTACAGTTAAAATTGGAGTCACTGATACTAAAGAACAGATGACACACAGAATTTTGCATTTGGAAAGACGCAGTCACCTGAACACTGTAATACTGTACAGATAAATGAAATACAACTTGAAATATATAAGGAGTTTATGGCTTCTCTATATTTTGGATGATGGTAGCCATGAATACTTAACCAATATATTTGGGAAATATTCTTCAAAATATTATTAATGGAATAAGTGTTTTAAAAAGTGATCTCTTGCAACACTAAAATATAAACATTTCTTATTCTCCCTTTTTTCTATTTGTGTATGTATATATGTGTTCTTTTTGCATTAAATTTGTTCATAAGAAAATTTGAGTAGTTCATTTCTGTTATAGGAAAATGTCAGCCTGTGAATCATTTGCATTTGGAAATGTGTTGAATAAGATTGTAGATACAATGGCTACAATAAGATTGTAGATACATGGCTAATGGTTACTATGTATTTAACTTTTAAAATTCCTGATATTTTTATGCACTTTACACACAATATAATTTAGATACTGATTTATTCATATCCTGCTTCCCATCTTTTCATACACACATAATTTCAAATGCTGCTATTTTTGCCCCATGCCCACCCGTAAACTTATACCTCTAAATTATAATCAGTTCCTATTATCTAGCTATTCAGGGAAATGTTATGTTCTCATTTTTTCAATTTTTTCTGGCTCTAATCTAAAACACATATGGATTACTAATTTTCAAAGTATAGTACTATAAAAATTATGTTAACCTAAAAAGGATACTAAGAAAACTTACTACTTTCATATGTATAGAGTTTTACAGTCTTATTAATTTGATCATTTATTAAAAGTTTGGAATGGGCAAGACAATAATTTAGTGTGCTTAAAGTTATAGTCTTATGAATTTTAGTTTTATGTTGTATAATTCAAAAGAGCAAAATTTTCGAAGATAAAAACTATACATGTCCATTGTAGTAAAAGATCTATTCTCCAAACAGATTTATCACAACAACATTCCTTACATTATTGCAAAATAAAATCATATATTGGTCCTTGATGTCCTGAAAGTTTCATAAGATTGTATACTACTGTGTTCTAAAGTTTCTGTTTTTTTCCCCATCTATTCACACATGTCTGAAAACAATGAGAAGTTTCATTTTATTGAGGTATGTGTTTTAATTTAACAAATTTTGAAATGTCAGTATAACTTCAGTGAAGAGCCTAACTGTAAAACTAACCACCTAGCATTTATATCTCTATGCTGCATGGCTGTTTTAGTTCAACACTGTAATCCATGAAATCCACAGTGTCACCTAGTGAAGTGTCTATTATCATCTCCATTTGATAGCTGAATAAAGTGGGGAAACATATTGTGAAAATTATGAATATTTTGTGAATATTGAGTATATTTGAGACGTCCACTTCCAGAATGAAGGGGTAAATGGTATTTGACTCACTCTCTGCTGAGAACAGCTGAAAAGCTGGACAAAATACAGAAGGAGAGAGAGATGGATAAACAGAAAGAGAGAGAGACAGGAAAATCTTGAGGAGTCAAGACCCTGAATAGACTATGTGTGCATCTTCTATTGTTGCTCTAACAAATCGCTACCAGTAGAGTGGCTTAAAACAACACAGATACAGTGTTACAATTCTGGTAAAGAATCCTCTGCAATGCAGGAGACCTGGCTTTGGTTCCTGGGTTGGGAAGATTCCCTGGAGAAGAGAAAGGCTACCATTCCAGTATTCTGGCGTGGAGAATTCCATGGACTGTAGAGTCCATGGGGTCACAAAGAGTCAGACATGACTGAAAGACATTCACTTCACAGTTGTGGAGGTAAGAAGACTAGAATGAATGAGACTAGAATGAGTCTTAGGAAGTTCAAATCGAGGTGCTAGCAGAGCTGGAAGGTTTTTACATAATGTGCACATGTAAGGAAAATTGAATTCACATTTAATTTGCCTAAATGCCAAGTACTCTAATAGTGAAACAATTTGAAGGAAGAAAAATAAGAAAATAATATTTGTCTCTAGCTCCATCCTTCAGGAAGAGACTCATTTTATGGAGAAAATGTACATTCTGTGTATTTCTGGTTTGTTTGGTTTTCTCCCCCTTAACAAAACAACAATAAAATAAAAAAGAGATTATTTGGCTAGTTGACAAAAAGAATCCCAGATACAAGGTAGGAAATTTGATTTCTAAATATTGGTCAAAGGTACTAGTATTTAGTTATTGGTAATAATGATTAATTTGATTGACAATACTGTTTGTAAGTTAATATTACTACATTGATTATCAGCTGTTAGTATTTAAAGTCTTAATGTACATTAAAAATACAAAAAGAGTTAAGAAATAGGAAGGGTAAAGTGAGAAAATATAACATATTTAATTAGAAAAAGAGGGTAGGCCAAAGGCAATATTTGAAGAGATAATGGCAGAAGAATTTCCAGAATTAATGGAAAGAGAATAAGCTAGAGATTCATCAAGACAAAAAAATTTCCATGCAGGATATGTGAGACAAAATCCATAATAGATGTTTCCCATTCAAATTGAAACCTCGAAAACAAATAAAAGATTTTAAAATCACCCAGGGCAGTCAGATTTTCTTTAAATAAGTGGCAATTAGACTGATAGTTGATTTTACAAGAGCAACAGTAGAACATAGAAAGCAGTAGAATGCACTAACAGAAAGACATAGCAGTATAAAACGCCATGTGCAACAAAGACACATTCATGACATGAAATTAAAACATTTCACAGTAGGATAACATGAGAAACTCTGAAGTAGGCTGACTATCCCTAAAGGTAATTCTAATATAAATAATATATAGCAACAGAAGAAAGGTGATTTCAGGTCAAAAGTCTGAAACATATGCAGAAACAAAAATAAAAGTAATGTGTGGTAATAACTCAATAAGAATAAAGCCAATAATAATTTTTTTATGAAATAAAGAAATATAATGCAACTACAATTCAAGTGTTCTAAAGAATTTATGTTTTTAAATACACTTTGTTTTTAGATCAGTTTTAGGTTTACAGAAAAATTGCAAAGATAGTACTGAGAGTTAACACACAAGGCACTTCATTTTCCCAGTAACTAAAATCTTACACTACACTAATGAGGCCCACTTGTTATATTTTCAATGTCCTTTTTGTCATGGAAGGTAACATGTAGGTAACAATCAGGTTCCAAGGAATAAGACATAGACATCATTGGGCAACCACTATTCTGGATCCAATGTTGTTTCTTGTGACATTGCTATAATTACTTTATTAGTTATAGGAGAGTTGTGTTTTGTCAGTCCTATGGAATTTTGTACATAGACATCATGTCATCTATGAAAAAAGACAACCTTATTTTTTCCTTCCCAATTTGTATACCTTTTATTTTCTTTGCCTGTCTTACTGTACTAGCTGGTAAATACAGTACAATATTGAATAACAGTAATGAGAGAAAACATCCGTGATATGTGATATTAGTGGTAGGTTTCTTATAAACATTCATTGTCAGGTTAAAGGAGTTCCCCGTTATTACAAATTTACTGAGGAGAGAAAACTATGTTACCATGCTGGCTTTGAAGATGAAGAAAGTGGCTCTGAACCAAGAAATACAGGCTACTTCTGGAAGCTGGAAAAGGCAGAAACAGACTCTATCAGAGGGCTTTTCCATTATGCTGATGTCAGGTAGGGTATGCTGTGATCTGCTTAGTTGCTCAGTTGTGCCCAACTTCTTGCGACCCCATGGACTATAGCCCTGCCAGGCACCTCTGGAACCCACCTCTGTCCTTGGGGATTCTCCAGGGAAGAATACTAGGGTGGGTTGCCATGCCCTCCTCCAGGGGATCTCCCCAACCCAGGAATCAAACCTAGGTCTCCTACCTTGCGGGTGGATTCTTTACCTTCTAAGCTGCCAGGGAAGCCCAAGAACACTGGAGAGGGTAGCCTATCCCTTTTCCAGGGGATCTTCCTGACCCGGGTATCAAACCAAGGTCTCCTGCATTGCAGGCAGATTCTTTACCAGCTGAGCCACTAGGGAACCCTGGTAAGATATGGTAGAGCAGAAAATTCTATAGTCTTATAAGATTATGATTAAATTTCAGTCTTAAGGTGGGCCTGTATTCCTGGGATTTAACTTTTTCAAGTGCTTCTTACCCTTCACCACCCTTAAATAAGACGGGAAGGCTAGAGGGTATTGGATAAAAAAGGAAGAGATTCAAGTATATAAAGAATCTGATGTTTGATAGCTGTCAATAAATATAAGAAAAGGTGAATTTTTCAATAATAATGTTGGTGTATTTGGTGTCCACGAGTTTCCTATGGCTGTCGTAACCAATTACCACAAACTTGTTGGCTTACAATAAGTGTGTTCTCTCACAGAAGTTCTGGCAGAGCCATGCTCATCCGCCGGCTCTAGGGAACAATCTTTCCTTTCCTCTGCCATCTCCTGTTGGTTCCAGCTGTTCTTTGGCCATGACAGCGTAACTCCAACCTCTGTCTCTATTTCCCTTGGCATTCCCCTATGTGTGTCCACTCCCTTTTTTTTCTTTTGTAAAGACACATAACCGAATTTAGGGACCAAAGAAATCCAGAATGATCTCAAGATCCTTAACTATATGTGCAAAGAACCTTTCTCAAAAAAAAGGTAAGATCCATAGGTTTCAGGGATTAGAATTTTCACATATACTTTTAAGAGGCCCTAATTCAACTTACTACACTACCTATATAGAAAAGAAGGTTCCAGGCAAATTAATAGCTTAAAGGCAAAAAAAAGTATAAATTTAAAAAGTGATATCACAAAAGATTGTATTTAAAACTTCAGGATAGGATTTCCTAAACAATGTACAAAAAGTATAAATTGTAAAATAAAATATTGATAAATATGAGATTAGTAGGTTTAAATTAATAGTCATATTCATTAAAGAACAGTATAAAATAGTGAAAAAGTTGATCTCTGTATCCATAATATATTGAGAAATACAGCATATCCACTAGAAAAAGTTAAGCTACTAAAACACTTGATACATACAATTTGTGAAAGGATTTCTGACAGAGGAGGATATTCAAATAAACCATAAAAATATTAGATGTATTCAAATTTATTAGTTTGCAGCAAGTGAAGTAAAAGTACTAGTGGCTCAGTCATGTCCAACTATTTATGACTTCATGGACTGTAGCCTGCCAGGCTTCCCTATCCATGGAATTCTCCAGGGAAGAATAATGGAGTGGGTAGCCATTCCCTTCTCCAGGCGATCTTCCCAACTCAGGGATCGAACCTGCATCTCCCATGTTGTAGACAGACTGTTTATTGCCTGAGCCACCAGGAAAGCCCCAGAATACCAGAGTGGGTAGCCTATCCCTTCTCCAGTGGACTTTCACAACCCAGGAATCAA
Source organism: Odocoileus virginianus (assembly GCF_023699985.2). NCBI lineage: Eukaryota > Metazoa > Chordata > Mammalia > Artiodactyla > Cervidae > Odocoileus > Odocoileus virginianus. Next base: position 2,011,121 of record NC_069703.1, on the reverse strand, counting down.
ACCGGGGTCTCCTACACTGCCAGTGGATTCTTTACTAGTTGAGCTACCAGGGAAACCCCAGTAACCAGCAAAGTACACATTAATTCCACAATATGGTATCACTGAACACACCCAGATTTGCAAAACAAAAATTCTGAAAATGCTGAGTGTTGTTAGAATAAGGAAAAGGTAAGTTCTCATATATTTTTAGTGCAAGTAGAAATTACACAATCTCTTTGGAGAACAGTTTGTCATCACTTAAAAATGTAATAGGGTATCTTTATGTCTATTTACTTTTTCCTTTCCGATCTAGGAGTAATAAAAAATGACATGTGGAAGAAGATGTAGTTTTAAAAAAATTACCAAATTGACAACCTGGTAGAAAAAATAATCTAAAGACCCTCTTTCTGCACACTGAACCGAAGAAGTAATTAAAAATTCAGAGACATCTCATTGTGGGAAGAGTATTCATACACTAGTTGAACAAAACCTAAGTATGATATATGTAACATTTCAGATGCATTTATTACTAAATTTTGGTCCTTCCCCTCCTCTTGTCCTTCCTCTATTTCCATATCCACCATTAGCTCAGATTAGAAACAAAGTGAATAAAATGACTGTTCATAGCCCTTAAGGCTAGGTTGAAGGAAAGAGAAAAAACTGAAATCCTATTCAGTGAAAATAAAATCAAATCCTACACATATTAGAATAGATGTAATGTCAAGATGAAGCCATTGAGAATTTAAAAAATTCAAAGACCTGTTTATACAATTCTGAACACATACTAGATTAAATGTATATTCAATTAGTATGCAAAAGACAGAGTTCAAAATCTGTAAAACTGTGTCTCTTGGAATAATAGAAAATTTGTCATAATTTGTTCATGTTGCAGAATAAATTAATGAATATTAAATTCAATATATCAAGAAGCGTAAAAACTGAAAGGAGAAATTAAAGGCCAAATGATATAAATTGAAAAAGTCATTTGCGTGCATGCTAAGTCACTTCAGTCATGTCTGACTCAGATACCATAGCCTGCCAGGACTGTAGCCTGTCCTCTGTCCATGGCATTCTCCAGGCAAGCGTATTGGAGTGGGTTGCCATGCCTTTCTCCATCTTCCTGACCCAGGGGTTGAACCTGTGTCTGTTGTCTCCTACATTGGCAGGCAGGTGTGGGTAGCTGTTCCGTTCTCCAGAGAATCTTCCCAACCAAGGGATCAAACCCAGTATTCTTTGACTATCACAGCATAACTCCAACATCTGTCTCTATTTCCCATGGCATTCCCCTCTGTGTGTCTCCCACATTGCAGGCAGATTCATTACCAGCTGAATCACCAGGGAAGTCCCTTTTATCATTAGCACCACCATTAATGAAAAAATCAGGAACAAACCAGAACAGGCACCACTAAAAATCAATTTCCAAAAAAAATAAATAAATAACTTAGGTATTCCTAATCAAAATGCTAGAAAAAGATGGAAAGTTTAGAGCAATGAGAAAGGGACAAAAGATGTGAAATTAAAAGTCATGTAACATGAATATTTGATATCTCTACATTTTAAAATAAAGAGAAGTACTAGAATCCAGAAGATTAGAAATATACAAATTCATTGTTGCAATTCTAGAAGTTTACCCTTGCTGAAAAAAATAAATACTTCAGGGAATTTTTATTTAGAAAATTCTGGAAGAGTATATTATTTCATTAATCTACTCAACTTTAAATAAATAATTCTTCAGTCATAGTTGGAGTGAAAATCACTGTCTTGATCGGGAAAAGGTTGGGACAATAGGGAAAAGGTTAATTTCAAAATTAGCTAAATCATCATTACTTCCAGGTGACAGTGGCGCAGCCTACAACATTCAGAGGGAAGTCATGATTCAAGTGCATCACGACAAACCATGGTTTCGGCAAATACTAAGGCAAACATGCAGACACTCTAACTTGAGAAAGCTGGTATAACAAAAACCTTTTGACATAATGGAATATTTTCAAGTATACATTTCAAAATCTATGTATTATCTGATTACTTAAAATTAAAAAATGAGGAATGGAAGTTATGATAACAAGGCCAATAGTGACTATTAATTCATTTAAAATATGGTATAAATATTAAACATATAAAAGGATTATAGAGGACAGAATGCGAATGTCAAAAAAGCCTGGATAATATATATAAATAATAACCTAACTAGCAAGAAAATAATTGAGAATAAGGTCATAGGAGAAAAAGAACTGACTTTAAAGCACTCAGATTTCATAGCAGAGAGTGTTTTGATTCTCCCTCAAAATATTTACTCTATTGTAATATTCTCTATATGTTTTTTATTCATATTTTCATCTTTTCTCTCTATCCATGCATTCTGTAATAGATGCATCTTATATGAGCAAATAAAGATTTCTGCTCACATGCTTAACCAATATTGATGATGCTCAAGTGTAAATGGCAGGATTTGTATTGTTTCTTTATATGCTTTTGGGCCTTGTTTGAGAATTTCATTACTTGTATGAATTTTTAAAAACAAACAGAGTGTTATAAAAAATAAAGACTGAAGGCAAAGATATTAAAAAAAAATTGGTAATGACTAAGTCTGTCTGGAGGAGATGGATCATTATTTCCTTCTCTCCTTTTCCTGAATTTGCTTCTCTATGAATAAAAATAATGAAATATTATAAGAGGAAAGCTGAACAATGTCACTGAACTGAGTAGTATGTTCTACCTTTTTTAAAACTCTGCTTTTTGCAAGTCTCAGGTAGGAACATTAAAATCATTTGTCAGTGTCCCGTGTGTGACCTATACATTTTAACGGGAGATAGAAAATGATTTTTTTCAGTAGCAATGAGGTGGTCTAGGGAAGCAGTCATTTGGGAGCAAGCATATCTTTTTAGAGCAGCCTTCATGGCTCAGAAGTTTAAGAATCTGCCTGCAATGCAGGAGACCCAGGATCAGTCCCTGGGTTGAGAAGATAGCCTGAAAAAGGGAATTGCAACCTGCTCCAGTATTCTTGCCTGGAAAATCCCATGGACAGAGGAGCCTGGCAGGCTAGAGTCCAGGGGTCAAAAAGAGTCAGATGTGATTGAGTGACTAATACACACATACCTTTTTGTAATCCTTAAACTGGGCTTCCCTGATAGCACAGTTGGAAAGATCTGCCTGCAATGCAGGAGACCAGGGTTCAGTTCTTGGGTCAGGAAAATCCCCTGCAGAAGGGATAGGCTACCCACTTCAGTATTCTTGGGCTTCCCTTGTGGCTAAGCTGGTAAAGAATTCACCTGCAATGAGGGAGACCTGGGTTCCATCTCTGGGTTGGGAAGATCCCCTAGAGAAAGGGACTCCAGTATTTTGGCCTGGAGAATTCCATGGATTCTATAGTCCATGGGGTCAAAGAGTAGCCTAACCTCATTGGCGACTATTTAAACATAAATATTAGTTTTATCTCTCAAGTCCTGTATACAGCACCATTTTTTTTAATATGAAGGAAACAATCTCCTCTTATGCAAATATACATATCTGATCCCTTTATAAATTTCCCAGGAATCAAATTTGTTTTCACTTTATATCTTAAAATGTTTAAATATTTGACTACATTATTTTCAATTATTAAGATTACATCAATTTAAACAATTGAATTCATAGTGAAGAGAAGAATTCTCATTAATATCCTTTAATTAATTGTTGACTTTCTTTTTTTTTTTTTGCAAATAAAGGCACTATGCAGGGATAAAAACACAGGAATGGGATATTTCCATGCCAGACATGAAACACTGTGAATTAGAAATTTAGAAAGATTTAAAATGTATCTTTAAACAGTGAACACTGATATTCTGAACTATTTCCACTCTTTTAAAATCCAAATTCTTAACAGCCTGTAGCAGGATTTCAGAAGCACTACAATTTCTGCCAATAACATTTCACCAAAAAATAATTTCAGTCAGCATTATCAGACAATGGAACCAACAAAAACCAGAAATCCACTTGAAATGTCCTTCAAATAGCCAAAGATGAATTCAAGTGGATACAACATGTAAAACCAGAAGACGAGGGTGACTTTGATATTTACTTGTTCTGACAGAGTAGTTTTGTCTCTATATAGATCTCACTATATAAGAAAAAGGAGGGGGAAAGGAAGCTGTAATGTGTCACCTTATCTAAATAAGGTACCTGTCATTTCTGGGATTTTGTTTAAACTATGATAGATGTTCTTATTCAACAAAAGAATCTCTTTTCTTCCTAGAAAACTGGTCTTTTAAAGAGAAAATAGTAGAACTAAACCACATTTCCATACCAGAAATGCCATGAAAAATGGGAAACCTACACCTTGATAAAAGATAACCCTAAATTTATAGGAACAAAGTACAAACCATCTGCAAGTGACCAAGGAGGGTGTTTCCTTTAATGAGAGTATCGTATTAACTTATCACTGCTTTTTTTCTTACATATTTGATTAGCTTTAATGTTTTTTATTACATTTTTATACATTTTATCTATATGCTATTGTAACTTAAAATAAATATATTGATATATTTCATCTTTGTCCACCTTTGTGACACTGAGCTTCTAAAACCCTTGGAATTTCCTAAGTGATAAGAGCAATGGAGAAGGAAATGGCAACCCACTCCAATGTTCTTGCTTGGAGAATCCCAGGGACAGGGGAGCCTGGTGGGCTGCCATCTATGGGGTCGCACAGAGTCAGACATGACTGAAGTGACTTAGCAGCAGCAGCAAGAGCAGTGAAGATATCTTTTGTTATGTTGAATGAGATGACTTTTGGGAAGCACTTAAGGACTGAGATCCAGTTGACAGGATAACCAACTGTGTGATCAGAGGATTAGAACCTCCATTACCATTGCCCTGAGCTCAAGGGAGGGAAGAGACGCCTGAGACTGAGTTCAATCACTAATGACCAGTGATTTAATCAATTGCATCTGTGTAATGAAGCCTCAATAAAAACTCAAAAGTGTAGGGTTTGGGGAGCTCCCAAGTGGGTAAACATGTGGAGGTACTGCAAAAGTGGCAGGCTCGGAGAGGGCGTGGAAGCTCCTTGCCCTTTCCACATATCTTGTCCTATGCATCTCTTCCATCCTGATTTTTATCCTTTTATAATAAACCAGTGATCCAGTAAGTAAAATGTTTCCTGAATTCTGTGAGCTGCTCTAGCAAATTAATCAAATGTCAAGGAAGGCGGTGTGGTGGGGGAGGTGGTTGTGGGAACTTCTGATTTAGAGCCAGTTGATTAGAAGTACAGGTAACAACCTGGACTTATGACTGGTGTCTAAAGTGGAGCATGGGTGGCCAGGTGGCAGTCTTTGTAGGACTGAACTATTAACCTATGAAATTTGATGCTAATTTCAACAGATTAGATTGATTGTTAGATTGAGTGGAATTCTGAGATAACCCGCTGATGTCTTATGGCAAGATCTACACATACACATTGAGTTGGAATTGGGTCCAGGAACCCCCAAAAAATATGCTTCTTTTGTCTTTATGGAATTTGGAGAATTTTTTTTTTACAGAAAAATATGCCAAGCAAGTTATACAGTATAATAGTTCACCTGGCTGGAACTGGAAAGAAATGCAGGAATTTTTGTTAAACAGCAGGTGAATAAAATGGGGAGATCTGTTTTATTTATTTTATTTCTTCCCCATCTACTATTCTTATTTCTGGAAACAGCATCCTATTCAAAGAGTGAGTTAATTAGGGATTCATTTCCTCAACCACATTCGTTTGTAGTGAAAATCAATGTATAGACCAATGATCAACAATTTTCAATCTTAATTCACCTTCCTTCTTCTGTCATGGTTGAAGGTTTATGTACAAGCTACTGTGCACAGTCATTTGGTCATGTCTGACTCTTTGTGAATCCATGGACTGTAGCCCTCCAGGCTCCTCTGTCTGTGGGATATTCCAGGCAAGAATACTAAAGTGGGTTGCCGTTTCCTTCTTCAGGGGATTTTCCCAACCCAGCAATCCAGCCTGTGGCTCCTGCCCCATTTCCTGCATTGCAGGTGAGTTTTTTACTGTTGAGCCACTGAGAAAGCAACATGAAAGTGTTAGTCACTTGGTTATGTTCAACTCTTTGGCTTCCCCAGGCTTCTCTGTCCATGGAATTCTCCAGGCAAGAACACTGGAGTGGGTATCCATTCCCTTCTCCAGATCTTGCCCAACCAGGGATTGAACCCAGGTCTCCTACCTTGCAGGCAGATTCTTCACTTTCTGAGCCACCAGAGAAGCACTGGGCTTTCCTGCAATGAAAGAGACCCAGGTTCGATCCTGGCTTGGGAAGATCCCCTGGAGAAGGGAACTGCAGCCCATTCCAGTATTCTTGCCTGAAGAATTCCATGGACCGAGGAGCCTACGGGGCTACAGTCTGTGGGGTCGCAAAGAGTCGGACCCAACTGAGCGACTAACACACACATATATCAAAAGTAAATAATTAATCTAAAATCTAGCCAGACTAATCACTTAAAAAGAAAGTAGACACAAACTATCAGTATCAAGAACGAGGAAGGAGGAATTTAATACCACCGCAGATTCTAAGCTAAAGAGGCTGAAAGTGGAATATAATGAAAACTTTTGTCAATTGATTCTTCAATTTAAATGGAAAGCACAAACTACCAAAACTCACTCAGGAAATAGATTACCTAAATAGCTCAAATTGAATGCATAATTATTTAAATTCCAAAGTTCTTTCCACAAAGAAAACTCGGTGGTGAATTTTACAAAATATATAAAGGTGAAATGACACCAGCACTACACAAATTATTTCAGGAAATTGAAGGCTATTGACTACTTCCAAATTCATTCTATGAGGCCAGCATTAACATGATAGTAAAAGCAGACAAAGATACTATAAAAAAAGAAACTACACTCCAATTTTATTCATGAACAAAACCCCAAGGCTATATGTTTAGCTCTGCTACAAATATTTCAGAAAATGTAACTTTTTCATAGTGTTTGAATTTGCCAAATAAATAGAATTCAACAATCTAGATTCTGTTCATAAGCACACTTACAATTCAATAGGAGTTTCAGCACAATTTAAAGTTTGGTCATTGGAAAAACTTAGTATCTTCTAATTTTGAGACACATATAATTTTTTATTCAGAGTGGATTTTACTTCAAGGGCTGCTCCATTAGTTTTCTTAGAATTTTAATTAAATAATTACCTTTAGAAAAATCTTTCTAAAATGTTTATGACTTTTTGTTAGTTTTTATAATTGTCCCTTGGATTGCAAGGAGATCCAACCAGTCTATCCTAAAGGAGATCAGTCCTGAGTGTTCATTGGAAGAACTGATGTTGAAGCTGAAACTCCAATATTTTGGCCTTCTGATGCAAAGAGCTGACTTGTTTGAAAAGACCCTGATGCTGGGAAAGATTGAAAGCAGGATTAGAAGGGGACAACAGAGGATGACATGGTTGGATGGCATCACTGACTCAATGGACATGAATTTGAGTAAACTCTGAGAGTTGGTGATGCACAGGGAGGCCTGTTATGCTGCAGTCCATGGGGTCGCAAAGAGTCACACACGACTGTGTAACTGAACCAACTGATAATTGAACAAACGGTCCCTTTTGTTCAACACATTAAATTCTAATATTTTACAGTCTAACTTATTGAGAATGAAACACATTGAAAATGAATAGCTATAGCATATGCTTACATCACCAAGTTGAGATGTTGTGAAGTGAAATCATGTGTTTAAAAGAGTTGAAGAAATGATGTGTTGTTGTAAAATTGTCTATAATGATATTTTTCAGTAGAAATTTAATGCAAGTAATATAATTTTTAAAAGTCAATTAAAATTAAAAGAAGTGTGAAATTTAGTTTAATAATGTATTTTATTACCCTAATATTTCTAAAATAGTTTCATTTCAACTTGTCATCAGTGAAAAAATAGACATTGCTTTTGTGCATGGGGCTATGATATTAAACAGGATAAAGATTAATTTGTAAATATGAGTTCATAAATATGCTTCTAGTAAAAATAATTGTAGATAAAAAACTTATACTTATTTGTAATTTTGACTAATTACATATTGAGAAGCAGTACAGCCTATTGGTTCTAATGGTTAAGGGCCTGATATCTAAAACTAAATTACCTGAATTCAAATCTCACCTTCCAAGTTTACTAGCTGATGCCCATAGGCTTCAGTTTTCTTTCTTTAAAATCGAGATTAATAATAGTATGTAACTCTTAGGTCATTGTATGATATATGGATTAAACAAGTCAAGTTAATAGGTACATATATATATATATGCCATAGACTAATTCTTAACTCATAGTTTATGCCAGTATTAGTTATTATATTTATTATAAATGCAAAACACTTTTCCACTGAGGACTCATAATGCAAACAACATTAATAACCAAAAACCCCTCAAAAACTAATTAAAAAGCAACAAACTATCACTGCTTAAAATGTGACATATGAAGAAAATAAAATTGAAATACCTAGTACATTATGAAAGTGTTAGTCGCTCAGTCATGTCTGACTCCTGGAACCCCATGCTCACCAAGCCCACCATAGCCCACCAAGCTCCTCTGTCCACGGAATTTTCCAGGCAAGAATACTGGAGTGGGTCGCTATTCCCTTGTCTAGGGGATTATCTCTAACTTGGGATGGAACCCGAGTCTTCTGCATTGTGGGTAGATTCTTTACCAGCTGAGCCACCAAGGAAGCCCCAAGTGTGTTATACATTTCTCTTACACATTTTTAGATTTTTCTAACCTTTCAAACAATTCCAAAGCATAATTTACCTATATGTTTTTAATATTTCTCTTTCTCCTCTTGTTTCTTCTTTCCTAAGACTACTAAAAATGCTACTTAAACAGTTTGCTTTCTCTGCCTTACTAAGTACTGAAAATTCTAACAAAACAGATCCTAGAAAATGCAAAGAATAATTAGTCATATCTTGCTTGGTCACTTTTGTTCTGAGAAAGAATGACATTATCAGTCCTATGGATGATTTGTTCAGCCATTTTCTGTGCTATACAAAAACATAACTAGTATTTGTATTGTATGAGATGGTTCGCTTTATTTCAAAGCCCAGGTGTCTTACCTTTTAAAATATATTCAACGTCTTCTTATACTAACAAATAGAAGAGATGGATAAAAGTGAGGAAAATTTTCCTTGCTTCTTTTCTTGACATTTCAAGTATTCTGAGTTAGTGGCTTTTAGAATATGATGTTTTGATGTTCACTTAGCTATTTGAGGAGGCTTTGTTAGTGCCTCAGATGGTAAAGAATCTGCCCACAGTGCAGAAGACTGGGTTTGATCCCCGGCTTGAGAGGATCCCCTAGAGAAGGGAATGGCTACCCATTCCAGTTGGATGTGAGTTTGGGTAAACTCTGGGAGCTAGTGATTGACAGGGGGGCCCGGTATGCAGCAGTTGATGGGGTCGCAAAAGAGTCGGACACGACTGAGCAAGTGAACTGACTGACTGACCCACTCCAGTATTCTTGCCTGGAGAATACCATGGACCAGAGGAGCCTGGTGGGCTACAGTTCATAGCGTTGCAAAGAGTAAGACACAACTAAACGAGTAACACTTTCACTTTAGCTATTTAATATGGCAATTAGGACATTGAAAGTTGTAGTCGATTATGTTATTTAAATTTACTAATAATACTCAGGCTCAACTGTTAGCTTATTGGACTGAAATATACCTTAAAATATAAAGAGAGAAATACATATTCTTCTGCTCTTCATATTCCCAACTTAGTCTTTGGGAGGTGGAATTATTTGTAAAAGTGTCAACTGAGTTAGGGACAGAAAAAAGCACTAAAAAAATTAAACTTTGCAAATATGATGATAACTAAGATGAGCAGAGCTAGAAAAATCATTTCATTTGTTATTTCTTGCAGGGTAATTGTGTGAGTAAATCATTGCCTGTCAACAGGAAGATTAATTTTGTACTTAGTTATAATTCAGATTTATTCTCAAATATAAGGGTAATTGCTACCAATCAGGACTAAAATTAGAGATAAAAATGCTCAGAGTGGTGTTACTAGTTACTCCAAAAATACTTTTTAACAGTAATGGGTTCTGCAAAAAATGAAAAGAAGAGCAAAGTTTACTCTGCTAAAATTTCGCTGGCCTCTCTTCAACTTCCTTTCCTCTGGTACTAAGGTCTAATCTAATCCATAGAATTTCAGGACATATTTAAGAAACATAACCAACTTCTTAAGCAACAATGAATCTTGGATTAATAAGGCATTTCATCACTGGAAAATAGATCCACTTCATAATGAATAAAATCTTTATATTCATTTAGTTATTCTCTAGAGAAAAGAAGATATAACAAATGCAGATTATTTTTAATCATATTTTTTAAAATAGTTTGTTAATAACTCTTAGTATATGGGATACTATTTACTCTTTGTTATAAAAGTGTTAGTATTTATCAATAGAAAAGTCAATGGAAAGAAAATCTACCAATTAAATAAATGAGAAACCAAATAAATTGGAACTATTCCCATGCAATTTTTATATACAGAGTCATTCTAATTCCTTTAAAAATTATGTCCCACTTTTGATTCTCTCCCCAGAAAAACTCACTTGGGCTTATGAATTAAAATTTTTGCATAAAATTTCAAGGGACTAACAATCCATCCATGAACTCTAGGGTGAAAATACTTGTTCTATTAAAATGAGGTGAAGGTGTGTTTGTAAATTTGAAGGGGAAGGTGAATGAGCCCCAATCTCTTCAGAGAGAGAATGTCGTGACTGCATAAAGTTAAATTCACAAAAATCTGCAGTTTGCTATTTTCAGTTAAAATATAATAGAGCAGTTAATATGTCAAACTTCTAAGACCTTTTGTGAGGGAGAAAATATTTAGACTCATCATAGAACTGCACTGGCTGACAGTTGCTATAATTTGCCACAGTTTAGTGGGTGTCTAGAAAAAACAGCTGTATGATGGATTTTTAGGAGACCGATTCCTTTCAGACTGATATATACCGTTTTTTACTTTAATTCATGAATATAATGCTATCTAGCATATCATTCGAAGGCAATGCTATTGCTACTATAAGGTCAGCTGCCTAGAAATTATATAAATAGAAATAAATGTGTGCTAATAGTAATACATTTACTAGGTCTGCAGTCCATGGGGTTGCAAAGAGTCGGACATGAATGGGCAAGAAGTTCTTCTTTAGTCATCAGAAATTTTATTGTGCCATAATAAAAAAAACAACTGAAGATTAAAATCAATTATGATAATTTTGCATGCAGGCTAGTCAGATAGTTTAATGTCTGATATAGACTTTCTCCTCCAGACTCAGGGTTCCAGCCATATAATACTCTTTATTATGTGTCCTGACAAGTTAATAGAGATTACACCTGTGACACAAAGTTGGGCCAGAGTTAAATAGTATAATTTTTTATGTTTGTCTTCAAAATCCTCATAATCTTTCACATCTTTTGTAACACCTTATTCTCTGTTTCTCAATTCCATGGCTTCCTCATCCCTCTTGCTATTTCCTTTCTATGCAGTAGACAAAGACCCCACTGACCAAAAACTGTCAGTTTCTACCTGGATGAATGTGGATATATTACTTCAACTCTGAGACTCATCCTGTCCTGTTGCAAAAAGGGTAAAGTAATGCCAAGTTGTTATTAGGATAGAATGAGACATTTGGAAGAGTGCCTTGTTCATGTTGAGTTAGGACTATGTTTCTGTTGGAAGAAATTATCAGTTAATAAAATATGTGAGTTAGACCTCATATTGGGTAATTAACTTCTGTGGGTTTTTCTTGTTTTTCTTAAAAAAAAAATTGTAATAGTCAATATTTATTAAGTACTTTTTTATTTTAAGATTTTTTTTTTTTTTTTTGGCCACACTGGGCAGGCATGCAGTATCTTGTTTCTGAACCAGTGGGCCACCAGGGAAGTCCCTGGGTAATTAACTTTTGAACAGAAGGCTTTTAAGGCCAAAAGGATGAGGTTTCAGGAAGAAATAACTAAACTGCAGTCTACAAAGTTTGCTGAAAGGGACCTTTTCAGTGTACCTCAGGCTATATCTGTGTGATTCACTTTTCTAAAGGCCTTTTCCAGAGATGAGTCTGACTAAATAATATTTATTTAATATTTAATAATATACATGAAATATTCATTAAAAATAGCTTAATAAGATATATTAAATTCTGAAACTTTTTCTCAGGTTCAAATTATTTTTTTGGCCTATTTGTTGACAACATTCAAATTTTCTTCCTTTGAGAAACAGGGAAATCATATTTTGTCAGAAACTCAGCTTATAATAAGCACAAGAGTGAAATTCCCTGGTGGCCCAATGGTTAGGATTCTGCACTTTCTCTGAGAAAATGGCAGAGAACGTGCATCCAGGTTCCATCCCGGTCAGTGAGCTAAAATCCCGCAAGCCACATGGCACAGCCAAAAATAAGAAACAAAAACCAAACAAACATCAGAAAATGGAACATACATAACATACTGCATTAGGCTTGCAAAACAAAGTTTCCAAAGAAGAAAGAGAGAGGTAACTTAATAGAAAGTAGTAAAAGTACTTTATCATTGACAAAGTTCAACTACTATAACAATGGTCAACAACTATGTTCACTGGCCATAACTGGATAAACTTTGCTTTTCAAAATGTAAGCTCTTACTTATTTTATCTTAACAAAAATACTGATTGTTCTAAGTAGTTCTAAGAGATATATATGTGCATGTAGTATATGGGAAAATGCAAGTGAAGTTAGCTACCATCATAAATAAGCAATTAAAGAATCTCAGCAAACCATGAAATTGTCCATGAATTTTTGGTGAAATATTAAATATAAAGCTTCAACTAAGTGTCTGAGTATTTTAAATCTGTCATGGTATCAAAATCTGCAATACTATGTCATAGATGGTATTATTGATTTCAGGGTTTACTACAATGGAGATGATGTAAATACATTAAAGAATGGCACATTGAAACAGAAAAATTATATAATACATACATATTTACTTGTGAAATCTCATTTCTAACACCTTTTTCAGTAGCTCTGACTGTGAAATAGAAAAGGCAACAGCTCATGAGGCATATTTTCAATCATCTTGAAATGCCCTTTACCCTAGTAATTTACTTTCTAGCTCTGCATGCATTTTAAATGACTACTTTGCTAAAATGTGAATGATGTTAAAAAGTAAAATGAACATATCATGCACTGAAGAAGAATGTGGAGAGAAATTGAGGTCATTCAAATTATTGGTAAGAGGCTTGTAACTCATAATGATGATCATGAAGATGAAAAGATGGCAGGGAAACTGGCAAGCGACTATGAGTAAGTTGATTGTATAAGAATGATGTCATTTCCTTCATTGGGCAGCACAGACCCTGTGGAAGCACTTGTCACTACCCTAAGTGACATTTCCCAATGTCAAGTCAGAACATAAACCAATCATAAATCCTCATAACAACAAGTGGTCAATAATGGCAAATTGAGTAATATTAATAAGGTTTTTATTGTTCCAAGATTTTGATCTTTTTTGGCTTCATTTTTACTCTCAAGTCACATTTGCAGTGTATTCTAATTGCTTAAGTATGTTTTCTTGTACCTATTCAGATAAATTTATTATCTCTATTCTAAATTATACTAGAATGACTACTTTCTCCCTCCTAAGTTCTGCTAATTCTACCCTTTCCCCAGTAGACTTACATGGTTTAATATTTATCACAGTGGTATTTGAGCTTAAAAGTTCCCTCTGCTGTTATTGTGGAAAATAAATAATAAAAAGTATTGCATGGCACATTGCAAATAAGGATATTTTATTAACCTGGATTAGAACAATTCTCACTGGAGTTCAAGTTACAGCATCAAAGAACTACACAAAAACGTCTGTCTGAGATAAAATAACTCTGATAACTGTCATTGTATAGGCCAGTAAAATGAGGCTGAGAATGTTAAGTAGTTTTCCTAAGGTGTTAGAATAAAACACCAATATAAAATCAGAAACAGAAATGTAGGAAAGGCACAAGGAACTTTCTGGATTTTATGACTTCATCATTATTTTATTTATCTCTTCCGATGAATAGATTTGCTTCATCTAAGTACAAAATTTATAACCTGGCATTTCTGAAATATTGTTTTAGATAACAAATCTCAGAGGTAAATTTAATGCTTAATCACAACAATTATATTAAATAAGATCATGCTTTGATATTGTATTTGTAATTTATCTGGTTTTAATTTATATGAGTGCTATAACATTTAATTATAAATCTTTTAGGAAGCAAACTGTGAAAATAAATACAGACAACAAAAGCATCTACATAACTTATTTTGTGCTTTAATCAAAAATAATAAGCAATTGTTATTACCATCACTAGCCACTCCAAGTTATAATTTTAAATATATGATCTTTCTGTTCCAGTTTTTGGAACATGTATAGTGTGACAAATTTTCTTTTCTTGTCATATATTATTTGGAATATGGAGAAAAATTGCTTAATTTTTTATACAATATAATCTGGATTGAAGTTTTCAAAGACTTCTCATTACTGAAATAAATAAGAAAATCCTTAAAAAACTATTCCTATGCCTAACATGGGTTTGAAGACTGCTGTCCTATTTTCATCCACTTACCTTTAGCCAAGATTTCTACACTTGTATCCTTTAATCCTACTTCATAACTGAGTATCTCACTTTTTTAATCGTATAATATTTAAGAAACTTTTCTAACTCCCTCCAAATTTGCCTGTTCCTGAATATGTTTGAAATCAACATTAAAATCAAGCAGAAAAATTTCTCATACCAAAAATCCAGGACACCTTTTCCATTTGTTGGACTGGTTTTCCATTGCTTATGAAGACTCTAATACACTGTCCACTGTGATTTCCTAGATCTCTTTTGGTATTTTTACTTATCAGTTGTTTCCATTTATTACCTATCTGCATTTCTAAAAATGTGGTTTTATTTCTGCGCTAAGTCTAATCATTTTAACTTTACTTTATCATACTATCTGCCTATTTCTTAGTTCAGCAGTGTTGCAGATTTTTTACCCTGATTATTCTTTCTCATCTCTCTGCTCTTACAGTGGAAAGCAATTTTGAAAATCCTATACATGCTACATTTTTAGTCAATTGGAAAATATTTTTCAAAGCATATTGCCATTTTTCCCTAGGATTTTTTAAGTAATATTGCTGAGAAATATGATTCAAATTTGTCCAGGCATGGTTATGAGCAAAGGGATTCCTGAAGGCAAGTCAAAATACTGAACAACTTTCAGTGAACTACAATAGTCCTCTGATTGTTACTGAATTCAATTCAATACCAAGGAAGTAAAGAAAAAGAAAAGACTCCATCTGTATCATTTAGCTTTTGCTGCATAGAAAGCAATCCCAAAGCTAGTGGCTGAAAACAATAAACAGTTATTAGGTCATCATTCAGTGGGCAGGAAATCTGATCTGGGCTCAACTGGGCATTCTTCAGAACAGGATTTGCTACATAATATACAAATGGTATAAAATATAGATAAAATATTGATAAATATGAGATATAAGCATATTTAAATTAATAATCATATTTATTAAATAACAGTATAAAAAAGTGAAAAAGGTGATCTCTATATCCATAATATTACAGTACTATATGATCAGTGGTTGGTAGAATCTACAGATGGGGAGGAAAATTGCAGAGAAGTTACAGGAAGTTACAGAGAGCCAACTATAAATTTTAAGAAATTTGTTTAGCAAATTAACACCCCCCCTGTTCAATGGTCAACTGTGAACCATAGTCTATTAAACTTTCTTTGCTCCTAGCTTTCTCTTTTTTTCACCTCTTATTTGTCCCCATCCATTTAGGGGAGGTCTTTCATTAGTGATTTAATGGAATTCTTTCTGAGATTTCTCCCTGAACATATAATATTTTCTAAATTTACAAGAAGTTAAGAGCATTCCTTAATCGAGGGTATATAAATTAAGAAATTCTTTGCATACACCAAAATCGCTCTACATGCAAAGATCATTTGTAACTGTGGCCCTGAAAATGTTTTAAATATTTAATTTCTAGTATCCCAATAAGAACACCAAGTTAGGACACTGCTTTCTATTTTATTCACGAAAAGACTAAAATTAAGTAATGCTTTTTATCACTTAAATGTAATATTGACTCACAATTATGGTATTATTCATATATGTCTGAATAACTAGAGCTGACCTGAATTGTGAGATTAAAATCCAAACAGAAGAAAAAGGAATAGTTTTCCTTTTCCTCTTTCTTTCCTAGATCTTGGAATTTCTATCAAATGTTTAAATTATATACTGGCACACTATCTGAGGGTGTGGGGGTAAGGTGTGTGGCACAGAAGCAGAAAGTCTGGAGAAAACCAGGCATCCAGTTTAGTGAAGCTCAAACAAATAATGTGGTTTTCAAGCTAAACTGAAATGTAATTTCCTCTTAAAGAAGTAACATGTAGGATACTTTTACCATGTTTTTAAAAACTTGTGTAGGAAATCCCCTGGCATTCCAAAGGTTGTGCCTCTGAGCTTTCACTGCTGGGACCTGGGGTCAATCCCTAGTTGGGGAACTAAGATCCTGCAAACTGAGTGGCACGGCCACAAAAAAAAAAAAGAAAAAGAAAAAGTAATAAACTTATTTAAACAAACATATAAAGGAAAGAATCTAAAGTTAAATAAATATTGTTAATGAGAAATGACTATAGCATAGGGACTCTACTCAATGCTTTGTGGTGACCTAAATGGGAAAGAATTCCCAAAAAAGAGGGGATATATGTATACTGTAAACTCTTCCCTGGTAGCTCAGATGGTAAAGTGTCTATCAATGCAGGAGACCTAGGTTCGATCCCTGGGTCAGGAAGATCCCCTGGAGAAGGAAATGGCAACCCACTCCAGTACTCTTGCCTAGAAAATCCCATGGGCGGAGGAGGCTGGGGCAGGCTACAGTCCATGGTGTCACAAAGAGTCAGACATGACTGAGAGATTTCACTTCACTATGTATACTATAGCTGATCCACTTTGCTGTATAGCAGAAAGTAAAACAGTGTTATAAAGCAACTATATTCCAATAAAAAATAACAAACAAATAAATATTGAAAGCATTTTTATTAGTCTGTAAGACTTTTATTTTCTAATGAAAATCATGTCATTGGCTTGTAGTAAATATGCAACAGGTATTTCTAAAGGTATGTAAATATGTACATACAAAACAGGCTCTATGCAATAAATAATAATGACAGCTATTGAGATAATCATTTGAATGATTTTTCACATGCTTTTATTATCCCCAGTTAAACTACCTGTCATTTACTATTACCTCAGGATGCAGAGAAAGAACACATTTACATCTTGGCATTATTTACCTCATGTGTTAGTCAGGGTACTGTGGAGAAACAGAACCAATATGATATACATATAAGAATAAATTTATTGTAAGAAAAAGACTTATACAATTATGGAAACTGAGAAGCCCCATAATCTCCAGTCTGCAAACTGGAGCCCCAGGAAAGCAGATTGGTGTACACAGAGTCTGAAGGCCTGAGAACCATAGGAGGTGATGTTGTAGATTACAGTCTGAATCAGAAGTCCTGAGAACCACAAACGTGGAGAACAGGCAAAGATTCAAGTCCCTACTCAGGCAATCAGACCGGAGGAGCCAAATTCTTCCTTCGTCTCTTTGTTCCTTTCCAGTCCCTGTGTGAATTGGACTCTGTCCATTCACATTGGGGAGGGTAAACTGCTCTACTGAGTCTGTGGATTCAAATGTGAATTTCTTCTGAAAATATCTTCACAGACACTCTTAGAAATAATATTTGTCAAATATCTGGACACCCTGAGATCCAATCAAATTGACACCTAAAATTAACCATTCCGCCTCACTTTCCCAAAGTTCTCTTGGCAAGAATTCAAAGAGTGAGGGCAGATGTGTTGTACAATTATTCATGCTTTTCAGTTCTATGCCTGTCTGACTTCCAGAAGATTGTTTCTCAGATTACATAATACTTTTTTCAAAATAACATCATGACAACACAAAAATAGGGTACAGGTAGCATTGTATTTCCTTATTCCCCCTGTGATATAAAATTGTTTACATTAGGATAGATGAGAATTTATGTAAAAATTTTGTAAAGTAAATTTAAAGTCATGTTTATCTCCATAATTCAGTGAATGTATGATTCTATTACTTAATGAAAAATACAATCAAATATACCCATTTTCAGCATGTTTAAATGACTTATATTTCCTGATTTAAATATTTTTACCATCCAGAGTGGTGACATTATTGAAATAATCACTAATATACTTAGTTTCTGGACAAAGTACAAAATATTTTTTTTCTTAATATTTATCAGTGATACACTCTTATTCAATAAAATTGTATAAAGACACATTCTTAAATATAGAAAAAAACTCTCATATATAACTCATAAATTAAAATGTGTGGGTACATAGTTTTAAAGGATGAAAATGCATATCAATGGTAAACCATGAAACATAATGAGTTTCACACATTATTCTTGGAATACCACAAGCTCCTACTTTAGAAAGCCCTAGACAATAGTGGAAGTATGACTTTCCCATCAGAAATGAATAATACAGTTACATTTGATGTGATGTATACTTTAACAGGGATTCAAAATGATGTTTACCAAGATGTCTTTATATCCTTAAGTACTTTCATCCTTCTATGCTGTTCATTAAAAATGTATTTTGTGTGACCAGAAGCAATATTAAATAACCTCATAAGACTAAGGTTGTGTGATTCAGTGGCATGATTTTAATTGCCTTACTTCAGAGATAAGTCCTATTTTCCAGGAGAATACTTGTTTCTGTTACTTGATAAAAATGATAAATCTATTAATTTGCATCATTGCAAACAGCAGTTTTATCAGATAGTGTATCAACATATTACATGCTATGCAACAAAATCCTGGAGGCAAAACAAAGTAAAAACCTTTATTTAGTAGATTTTGTTCTTGCCTTGACTTTTACATTAACATGCAACCTAAATAATCTTTTTCATCATCAAAACCCTTTGGCAAAACAGTAACTAATACTTGATACCTTCAAAAAGATGGTTTTATCCATCATTTTAAAGAAAACAAGAATGAGGTCAGAGTAATATATTTGAAATATGGAACACTTGGCAATGAAAGGAGATGCTTAGGAATGTAAGGTTCTGGTATTGTTGAAAGCTATACTTGAAATCAGAGAGTGTTGGGAAGATTCTTCTAAATATTCTGCTTGAATCTTGTCTTTATAATTAAAATGTAAGTTCAAGTAAAGGGAAAGAATGTAAATAAACCTAGAAAAAAATTAAACTTGGTCTAAGAAGAAAAAAAAACTGGAATATGGAAAAATTCAAATGTAAAGACATTCTATTATCTTTTTAAATCCTTGGTGACATCTTATGACTTTCTGAGGTGATAGCCACAACTTGAATACCTAGAAACCAGAGAAAGAGTTGAATGAACGAATCCCATCAGGCATAAGATGGGACATGGCAGCTGACTCAGAATCAGCACAACAGGGATTCGTAGAGAAAATAAAACCTGGAAAAATATCCCCCTCCCTTACTAAATGATAGGCATTCTTACATTTCAAAAACCTGTGCCTGAGTTTTTTCCTACAAGGCAGTCAACAGGTAAAAAGTTACAAGTCTTTGGAAACATCAGTAATCAATACAGTATTACTTGTGGTCATGGTAAGGCATAATTGTGCTTAAAACAAGAAACTAGGGACAAGCTGATTATGCTTTTAGTTTCTTGGAAATAATACTCTAGAAAAGCTTGTCTGTGAACAACAATATACAACTCCCTAAAAAGGAGGGCATGGTGTTCTTTTTGTCTATGAAACTCAAATATAGTTGCATTCTCACTGTGTTATTATTCAGGGGTTTGCTCTATGCAAAGCCCATATTCAACTGAAGATATTCGCACAAAGGGTAGGGGTGTGTTGTAGATGATATTCACTGAAATTGAAACTCCATCTCAGAAGAGATCTTTTTTGTAGAGCCATAGTTCTTGTGTCCTGACAGAGTTACAAAGTCTTCTTACAGACACATTGTAATGACACCTCAATGATGCTTCTTAATGAAAATAAAATTGACACTTATAGTGGATGCTTAATAACACTGACTAATGAGATTACACTACTGTATTTAACAGGAATTGAAGAAACACTTTTTAACATGTGTGTTACCCTTACCAGGGGATTGAAAGCTCCTACCAACACGGTATGTTTTGTTCATGCTTTATTCTAGCAGTGACTACCCAGGACAGTGGCTGCAAGGTTGTGGGTGTTCAGATGCATGCAGACGGGACAGAAGAATGAACCCAAGGGAAGGAATAAGTCAGCAGAGTACAGGATGTACCAATGCTCAATGATTTTAATTCATTTTAGACACCCCTGTCCTTTCTCAGACTACCAGGTGTTATAGCCTGATGCTGTTAGAGATTCTGCAGGAAGAGATCATGATACAGCACAAAACACTGAATGTAGCTCAGGTTTTGTCTGTCATAGCAGGTCACATTTCCCTTGAGGAGACGTTTTGGTTTGTTGGTTTTCATTGGTTTTTTGTTTGTTTGTTTTGTTTTGTTTTGTCATCAGCAAGGGAAACTCCGAAATTGAGTTATAGTTGGAAGGCCCATAATAGGAAGATAACTACATGAGGAAGGAAATATATGCACACAGGTGAGAGAGACTGAAACTCCCACATTCTCCTCTAGGTTCTAGATCAGGGGCCACCTGAGTATTTGGGGAAAACAAAAGGAAAAAAAAATTAAACAGGAGTGACAACAATAAAAATAAGACAAAAAATATAAGAGGCTAACAATATATTGTAAAGGTGAATAGTATATGTCAACTAAGAGCTCCATACCATTTTCAAGCATATCTTAGTGGGAAAAATTATGTTTGTCATTAGTTACAAAAATGACATTTGGAGATAAACCTATCTTTGACATAAATTAAGAAAGAAGAGTTACAGAGGTACAATTTTCTACCAAAGACTAGTTAAACAATTTCAGCCAAATCTTTGCTCCTGTGATTTATTACCAACAGATCTGTCCTTGGAAAGACCCGAGTGTGCATGCATGCTCACTAACTTCAGTCGTGTTTGACTCGTTGCACCCCTGTGAACTAGAGCCCTCTAGGCTCCTCTGGTCCATGGGATTCTCCAGGCAAGAATACCAGAGAGGGTTGCCATGCCCTCCTCCAGGGGATTTTCCCTAACCATGAATCGAACCCACCTCTCCTGCATTGCAGGTGGATTCTTTACTGCTGAGCCCCTGGGGAAGTTCCTGGAAGGCCCCAGTCCCACTAATTT
The DNA here is from genome assembly GCF_023699985.2 of Odocoileus virginianus. Taxonomy (NCBI): domain Eukaryota; kingdom Metazoa; phylum Chordata; class Mammalia; order Artiodactyla; family Cervidae; genus Odocoileus; species Odocoileus virginianus. Next base: position 1,989,859 of record NC_069703.1, on the reverse strand, counting down.
CACTCATTTAACTAGTAACTCTAAGTGTTAGAAGGGTAGTTTAAAGAACTTTGTTTACCCAATTATCAAAATCCTTTCCTTTAAATTGGGGCCTTATTCTCACGAAAGTCCCCATAAATTGGGATGATTGTTTTATTATTTTTATATTGTTCTCTTTTCAGTAACTGCCATTCTAGACCTCCTTTCCTAAAGCCTTACAAGGCTATAGACTCATTATGTTAGTTCCTAATTATAACTGCTACATTTTATTCTCATGTATTAAGAAACCTGGACCAAGATGACATTTTGCCATATTTATGGACCTGTCATCAGAATGTGGGTCAATTGGAAAGAACTGCATATAGAAAAGTGCTTCTGATGATACCTCCATATCCTTGTCACAATATCATGTAATAGCTGCATGGTTTGAATGGAATCACAACCAGGAAAACTGTATCTTTATATGTCCTAAAGTAGGATAAAAGCTTTTTTTTAACTTAAAAATCAATAACTCTACAGAGATTTATGATGAATATGACAGAGGCAAGTCCTACATTCTTTCTGGCACCCTGTATGAACAGTAACAAAGCCAGTTATCAAGTGAATTGTAGGTATCTGGAGAACATTGACTCTCTCTCTCAGGACCTAGAATAACATAGTTATTCTAATTTTTAAAATCACCAAAACTCCAGCTTATTCCTTTCCAGCATTATCCTGAAGAGTCTGGGCATCTCAGTAAAGCACGTGTTTAAGCATTTGAGCTTAAATGGTGTCACTTGAAAAAGACTTTATCCTGCCTCTAGAATATCCTTTAGCCAGCCTCAGTGGACATGTACATGGGTCACATTTATGTCACATTTATGTCACATCCTTTGAATTCTTAAAAGAAGTGTCAAGTTTGTCATGTACATGCTTAACATCTAGATATTTCCATAAATAATACAGAATTGTACTTGTGTTTCAAGACCAAACCATAATGGCTTCATTTTGAGTTATTTGCCTTCTAGTTTCTTTCCAAAAAAATAATGACAAATTAACTGTTAGAGAAAAATTTGCTGACTAGCCACTCAATAGGTTTTCCAACACCCACCCTTAACCTGTTAACCTTTAATTGAAAAGAAATCATCTGAAAGCTATGTAGATTATATACCAGTCCATTACACTTAGAACTGTCTTCATGAAATAAAATGTGTATTTTGTCTTTGTCTTTTATTAAGGGGTTACATTAAAAATAGGCATGTAAATTTTATTCCTGATCTTTTCTAAATGAACTGTTGAAGTTATCTTCTGATAAATTGTTTAATAGCACATATATAAAGATTCATCAAAGAAATGTCTTATAACTTGTATTAGAAAACATTGCATTGTATTTCCCTGATCTACTTTCACAAATTAATAATGAGGTGACACAGCCTATCACAGTCCCCCATGTGCTTTAGGTTTAATTTATATTCAGACCAGTAGCTAGTCCTGTTCTATTTTCTGATTCATTACCTGGCTCTTGCTCTTTTTCCTTGTTTCAATGATATGTAATGCATTTGTGACTCTTGGCATAACCTACTTTCAATTGTTAGGGGAGTGAAAAAAAAAATACCAGGAAGAAAGAACTGATAAATCTAATGTGCCCTAAAATGCACATGATTTCAAGATAAATATGAACACTGTACATGTGTGTGCCAATAGAAGGTAAAACTGCATTCCAAAATATTTTAAGACTGTGAGTTTTCTTGAGTTATTCAGAATTTAAATGTAGTTAAATTCATCAATCATTTACTGAATATTTATTTTGTGGAAATTACCATGTAAGACAGCTTCATGGGAGTCCAGAAATAGAAGTCAGGAAAAGTATCTTCTGTTCTGGACAGATCAGATTTTTTGGCTTTGGAGAAACAAATTCTCTGAGCTTTGGGTTAACTGGCTATAGAAGGCAGAGCCCTTAGCTCCCTGTCAGTTCAAAAAGTTTACTGTTAACTTGGAGACATATCATACTTTTTATTTCTATAAGCTTATGATGGTGCTTGAGACACATGTGCTAATCACTTTTACATGAAGCAAAACTTAAGTTTTAATTCTGACAACAAAAATTTCAAGTAAAAGTGATTTTAGCAGACAAAACCCCATACCTATTAATTTTGACTCGGGAGTACGTGGAGTAAGGGATTTATCTACATTTTCAAAGATGTCCATGGGGTCACAAAGAGTCAGACACCACTGAGCTACGGAACTGAACTGAACTCAAAGACGTCTAGAATCTCAATGAAAGTATATTCAGTGGAGGGCCTTAAACAAAGAATAAAAATATGAAAATTACAAAGGAGCAAAAGTTACTCGACAGACTTGCAGGACTCTAAAAGGAAATTCACATTTTTTAGCACTGAACACATTAAATTTCATCCCACTCCTATTGAAAATAAAATATTAATATTAAAATAAACCTAAATATATCTGGAAAATTTTGATATTAAACCTGATATTTCTTTTCAAATATATAATTATAATCTTCTTATAATAGCATCTAAATAAATTCTTAGTTAGAATATTTGATCATTCAGAACTGCATATTTGTGATATAATAATCATATAGGTGAAGATTCTGGATAAGTATTATAAATATATATATTATGGATTTTCTGTGGATAAGACTGTGTTTATTATTTCATGAATATGGAGTAAAAGCTTCAAGGAAAGAAATAGATAAACAGAGTTAAGAAATGATGCTCAAAGCATCTATTACATCAGACGCATTCAACTAGCAGAAGCTATTGATTTATTTTTCAAAGTTCTGGTGGTTTAAAAATGTCACTGTCTCTGAATTCACCCATTAAACCATTTCACATCTGAGTGTGTAAATGTACAATCTGAATGAAAGGGAAAACTGGAAGAAATGTGTACATTTAATTCAATAACTCATCCTTAATTTAATTTTAAACCAATCATTCTCATATTAAAATGATACTAATGTAAGACCCTAATGATGGCAAATGCATTATGTCATTAAAACAGAAGTCCTGACTAAAAAGCTTCTGTCCAACAAAAAAACAACTAACAAAATGAATAGGTAACCTGCATAATGGGAGAAAATATTTGTAAATCATATATCTGATAAGGGGTTGATATCCAAAATACATAAAGAACTCATACAATTCAAAAGCAAAAAAAACAAAAAACAAAAAATCCAATTTAAGAAATGAGCAGAGTATTTGAATATACTTTTTTCCACAGGAGGCATACAGATGGCCACAGGTACACGAAAGCATGCTCAACATCACTTATCATCAGGGACATGCAAATCAAAACTGCTATGAAATATTACCTCACACTGTTAGAATGGTTGTTATTGAAAAAACTGAAGTAGAAAATGTTGGCAAGAAAAGGGAGAAAAGGGAACCCTTGTGCACTGTTGGTGGGACAGAATGGAAGTTCCTCAAAAAGTTAAAACTACCATGAGATCCAGCAATTCTACTTCTGGGTATTTATCTGAAGAAAATGAAAAAAAACTTACTCAAAAAGATATATGCATCCATTGCATCATTATTTACAATAGGCATGATATGGAAACAATGTAAGTATACATGGATGAAGCAAATATGGCATATATATATGAAATATTGTATATTCAGTTGTAAAAAATGAAATCTTGTCATTTGCAACTACATAGACAGACCTTAAGGGCATTATGCCAAGTGAAATGAGACAGAGAAAGATGAATAATATATGATCTCACTTATGTGTGAAATATCAAAAACAAGTAAAATCAAGCTGAAGATATAGAGAATACATAGTTGCAGAGACAGTGGCTGGGAGTGAGGAAAATGGGTGAAGAGTGTAAAAAGGTACAATTTTCCAGTTATAAAATAAATAAATCATGGAGATTTATTTATCTATAGCATGGCAACTGTAGTTATTAATACTGCATTGCATATTTCAAAGTTGCTAACAAAGAAGGCCTAAAAAGTTCTCATTAAAAAAAAAAATTCTGTAACCACAAATGATGACAGATATTAACAAGACTTATTCTGGTGATCATTTCATACTATCAAATCATTATGCTGCACACCAGAAATTAATATAATGTTGTATGTCAATGTAATTCATGTAATTCATGTAAAACATGTAATTCATGTTTAGCTGATTATTAATGCTACTGTAGCTGGCTTACACACTTAAGGGTTACCACCCCTCAGTTCATTAAGAATTTCCTTGCTCCCTTTGAAAACAATAATGGCTCAAGAATTTCCTATTTTCCAGAAGTCCTCATGTGGTACCTTATTTCAAAGATAGCTTCATGATGGGAATTAAAACATAGGATGACTCCCAAAAATCCCCACTATGCTTTATTATATTGAAAGCTGCATTTATTTATTGAGAGTATTGAGGAAGACTTCTTCAATGTTAATAACATTTACTTGAGCTACAAGATGAAAAAGGCAGAAACAGTGTCCACAAAAAGTTGATGATCAGTTGGGACAAAAGTGACATTTTCATCGGCTTTCATTCAGTATTTATTTGACACATGTCTCTGTTATTAGTACATAGTACTATGAGATTCAGTTGAAATTTGTTGAGTGAATACATAAATGAGTGAATAATAATTTTTTGAGTAGATATTATGACCATGACATTGAGCTAAGCTTTGATGATATAAATGTGATTCAGCTGAGCCCTTCCTTTGAGATGTCTGCAGTCTATTGAAGGAGGCAAAATCATAAGCAACAATTTGATTAATATTATAAATAAGCTAATATAGAGGCCCTGGGCCCTATTAGCTCAGCTAAGAAGATTGAACAGGGAGGACATATTGGGAAAAAAAGAAGAATACCATCAAGTTGAATCTTGAAAAGTAGCTGGAAGAATAGAGTAGTAAAGGAAACGTGATCCTAATAGAGGGAAAGGCAGGAAGAAAGGCAGGTAAGTAATTCACATAATTGGAAAGCACCAAACAGCTTGGAAATGTGGGAGCTTAAGGATGTTGGCTCTCATCTCACTCACTAGTAAAGTGATGTTTAAGATTCTCCAAGCCAGGCTTCAGCAATACAGAACCGTGAACTTCCAGATGTTCAAGCTGGTTTTAGAAAAGGCAGAGGAACCAGAGATCAAATTGCCAACATCCGCTGAATCGTCGAAAAAGCAAGAGAATTCCAGAAAAACATCTCTTTCTGCTTTATTGACTATGCCAAAGCCTCTGACTGTGTGGATCACAATAAATTGTGGAAAATTCTGAAAGTGATGAGAATACCAGACCACCTGACCTGCCTCCTGAAAAACTTGTATGCAGGTCAGGAAGCAAGAGTCAGAGTTGGACATGGAACAACAAACTGGTTCCAAATAGGAAAAGGACTACATCAAGGCTGTATATTGTCACCCTGATTATTTAACTTATATGCAGAGTACATCATGAGAAACACTGGGCTGGATGAAGCACAAGCTGGAGTCAAAACTGCTGGGAGAAATATCAATAACCTCAGATATGCAGATGACACCACCCTTATGGCAGAAAGTGAAAAAGAACTAAATAGCCTCTTGATGAAAGTGAAAGAAGAGAGTGAGCTTTAAGTTGGCTTAAAGCTCAACATTCAGAAAACTACGATCATGGCATCTGGTCCCATCAATTCATGGCAAATAGATGGGGGAACACTGGAAACAGTGGCTGACTTTATTGTACTGAGCTCCAAAATCACTGCAGATGGTGATTGCAGCCATGAAATTAAAAGACGCTTACTCCTTGGAAGGAGAGTTATGACCAACCTAGACAGCATATTAAAAAGCAGACATTACTTTCCCAACAAAGGTCCGTCTAGTCAAGGCTATGGTTTTTCCGGTGGTCATGTATGGATGTGAGAGTTGGACTGTGAAGAAAGCTGAGCACTGAAGAATTGATGCTTTTGAACTGTGGTGTTGGAGGAGACTCTTGAGAGTCCCTTGGACACAAGGAGATCCAACTAGTCCATCCTGAAGGAGATCAGTCCTGGGTCTTCATTGGAAGGACCGATGTTGAAGCTGAAACTCCAGTACTTTGGCCACCTGATGAGAAGAGCTGACTCATTTGAAAAGACCCTGATGCTGGAAAATATTGAGGGCAGGAGGAGAAGGGGACGAGAGAGGATGAGATGGTTGGATGGCATCACTGACTCGATGGACATGGGTTTGGGTAAATTCTGGGAGTTGATGAGGGACAGGGAGGCCTGGCATGCTGCGGTTCATGGGGTCGCAAAGAGTCGGCCATGACTGAGTGACTGAACTGAACTGAACTGAAGGAAGGTGAATAAACTTTGGGGAGAATATAATGAATCATGTTTTACCCAACTCTCCTGACTACAATAAGGGACAGTTTCTATTTTAGCTGATCTTAAGGAATTTATAAAATATTAGGAATAGAGATAAAGGTGTTTTTAATTCCATAATCATAACATGGAAAAATAATATCTATTAAAATTTAGCATACTTTCAGAGTCTTATAATGTACATGTCCATATTACATGAATGTATGTGTAAAAGTACAGATGCCCATTTGTAACCTATTTTGAAACATATTATACATAATTTGGGCATCTCTGATAGCTCAGACGGTAAAGAATCTGCCTGCAATGCAGGAGACCTGGGCTTGATCCCTGGGTAAGGAAGATCCCCTGGAGGAGGAAATGGCAGCCCATTTCAGTATACTTGCCTGGAGAATCTCATGGACAAAAGAGCCTGGCAGGCTATAGTCCATAGGGTCGCAAAGAGTCAGACACTACTGATCAACTAAGCACAGCACAGCATACATTATTTAATAGCTTTTTTAGCTTACAACATTAAACCTCATTTTATTTTATTAAATATCATTAAAATAAAGTTTTAATGGCTTTCTATTAAATGTGAATATTACAGATTTTAATAAATTTATTTTTAAACAATAAAATTGTTTTAAAGTTTAAAAATATTGAAATAATAATTTCTTATAGCAGTGTGTGAACAGTCAACATTAAAACTTTCTGACTTTTTACCTAGAGGCTTCTTTAAGGTCTTCAGTATGAACCATCAAGCATAAAGTTAAGGTCACAGGGCTGTTATCATAATGATCCAGTGTGAGGTAAGGGAAGGCTGTGCTCCCACCTTTATCGTAATTGGCACCATTTATTTCAGAGAATATTGAGCATTCTCCAGAGCCAGAAAATTGATTTTAAAAATTATACTTTGTTTCTGGATCTGCTGAAATGATCTCACCTGTTATTTCTAAGCTTTTGATATGATCTGGAGATTTAATTTTTAAAATGTGTATCCTTGTCCATGAAAGATTATGCTAAGGAATCCGGGAAGAATGCTGTGTGTATCAAAAAGCAGAATTTAATAGTAGTTTTGTTTTGTATAAGTTGGTTCTCCCAGCTATTGGTTTTCATAACTATTGGCTGAAATATTTCAAAGTTGTATGGTAAGAAGAAATGTTTTATAAAACCCAGTTTATTTGTTGACTAATTTCTTACTGCTATTCTCCAGTGTAATATATAAATAAGGAGATATCCCATTCTATTTAATTTTGCTGAAGGCTGAAGTAAGTATAAGATATGTGAAATATTTGTTTCTGCTAGGCTTTTGAGAATGGAAGAATCAGATTCATACTGTTAATATAATTTCTAACTGTGAAAACCTTACTTTAATATTGTGACCAGTTAGACAAAACCACTTCAGAGAAAAAGAAGATGGTAGATCCACTCTCTCTAAACTTTTGTCTGTTAACATTTGTTGTATTAAAAATTACTCCAAAAACATAATGACTTAAATGACCAACTGTATCACTAGCTCCTGATGCTATGGGTCAACTGTGCAGTTCTTTTCTGGTCCAATTTTACTTACTCTTGAATATGCTGTCACTGTGAAAGAGGGAAAAGATGTGCTGATCTTGGCTGAGCTCTATCTCATCTCTGGGGCCTCCACCAGGCAAATGTGAGGCCTCTACTTTCAACTTAGTTTCTCAACCTACAACAATCTAACATGGGCTGAGTAGGAACCCCAGAGGATAGACAATTCACAAGCCCAGACAAACTTCTAGGGATAGGAAATAGACTCTGCCTCTTCATGGGAGGAACTGCAAAGTAACATTGGAGTAAGTATTGATAACTGGGTAGCATTTTTGCTTTCTGCCAGTAGCAATGAATCATATTTATATTTTATCTTAGTATCCTAATTAATTCTTCTGCCTTGCCTATGTGCTTAGTGGTGTCCGACTCTTTACTACCCCTTGGACTGTAGCCCCCCAGGCTCCTCAGTCCATGGAGTTTTCCAGGCAAGAATCATAGGGCAGGTTCCCATTTCCTTCTCCAGGGGATCTTCCCAACCCAGGATTTGAACCCACATCTCCTGTGTCTCTTGTGCTGTAGCTGGATTCTTTACCCCCTGAGCCACAGGGGAAGGACAATAAATTTTTTTTAATATTTCTCTTTTTTCCAATTACCATGATCAATGCTATGCATACATTGGGCATTCTTCTTAACGAAAACAATTTGATAAATTTTTACAGTTAATACATTGCCCTTTTTTAAAGATAATTTTGTAAACAATTTTTAGAGTCTTTATTGAATTTGTTACAACATTGTTTCTGTTTTATGCTTTGGGTTTTTGGACACAAGGCAAGTGTAATCTTAGCCCCCTGAATAGGAAATGTACCTTCACCTCCTGTACTGCAAGGCAAAGTCTTAATCACTGGACTGCCAGCAAGTAACCTCCCCCCCTCCCTTTTTTTGGACCATTATTGCCTAACCAGCAGAGTATATTGTATATCATCTTCTCTATACAATGTGCTAGGGATGATCACACATGTAACTGACCCATTGTTTCTACCTCTCAGGGTAGAGACAAAGACAGAGACATTACCCATGAGGAAGATAGGCAAGTTCCATACTAGAGGCCAGACTTGCACTCATTAAGCTTCGACCAATGGTAATACTTTTACAAATGCATCTGAAGATACTTTATTAATAGCTTTCCCCATTTCCTCTATTTCTTGCTGTAGGTAAATCTATTTTTTTCTCTGTAATATCATTTTGTATCTTTTTTTTTTTTTTTTAATGCTCTCTTTCCTATAGGGTTTCCCTGGTGGTTCAGATGGTAAAGAATCTGTCTGCAATACAGGAGACTCGTATTCAATCCCTGGGTCAGGAAGATCCCTTGGAGAAGGGAATGACAACCCACTCCAGTATTCTTTCCTGGAGAATTCCGTGGACAGAGGAGCCTGGTGAGCTTCAGTCCGTGGGGTCACAAAAAGTCAGACACAACTGGGCAACTAACTCTTCCCATATTCTCTTAATTTATTTCCTTTATTTTTACTTATTTTTTGTATCAAGTCATGGCTAATTATTTTTCAAATAAAATAATTATTTTTCAAATAAAAAATGAAGCATGTTTAAGAGGTAAAACAAAGAGTTATGTCTGGAAATTAAACCATGCACACTGAAAATAAGTGACATAAACTCTAAAGCTTTTGAAATATCCATATTCAGAAGCTCCAGAAAGAATCTAGTTAACTCTCCATTCTCATGGATGAAGCCTGCTTTCTTCTCAAAGAGAATCATTTGAATTGAATTAACACTTACTCTTCAATTTCTCTTAAATACCTACAAGTGTTGTAGCATACTTTCCCATTTTTCATAAGAAATAAATATAAACTTTTGGAAAGATTGGTAATATTCATGATATTGTTTCTAAAAGAGTGTGTTCACATTTCCAATCATGGTATCTACAGCTGAACATTTAATCAACAATTGGGTTTTTCTGATAGCAAATATATCTATCATTCTAAGTATTATTAAGTTTTCCTTGGTATCACAGTCTATTTCACTCAATTTAAATAATCACTGGCAAAAGGACATTGGAAAAATGAGATGGTGAAAATCATTTTCCTTGACATTTAAATATTACAAGCAAAATTCAGTTTCAGTAATCATGATCCATTTAATACCATATTTAAAAGACTGATACTTAATGATTTGTCAACTGGCATTTACAAGCAGAATAAAAGTTTTATTTCCCTTTTTTAAAGTTCAGGTTGAAGGAATAAAATTTAATTGAGACTAAAAAATAGTGCAAAACAGAAAACTAATTTACTCATAATTGAGAAAAATATGTTTCCAAAGGATAATTTGGATTTTTCTCCCTAGGCAGCTAAATTTTATAATAAATAAATCAACTGAATTTATTGCCGTTCTCAGATACAACATATATGTTGTTACTATTATACAGAAATTCTTGAAATTTTTACAAACAAATATTATGGTAGTTTGCTTGGAACAGAATTTATTGTTGCTTTTGTTGTGATTCAATTCTACTGACTAGAACAAGATAATAGAATAGTGAAAATTAAGTACAACTTCTAACAGTGACATTAAATAGCCATGATTTTAGAGAAATTCTTATCACATAAAAATGTACCAAGTTATGTGTGAAATATCTATTATATATGATGAATTGTCAAAGTATGTTAGAAATGGTTTTAGGTTAGGGTCACAGTGTTCATCATCAATTAGTTTTTCCCTTTCCATGAGTTTAGAGCACCTTTTGTAAGTCTGGTCAATTGTCTCATATGTGTCATTGGAGATTATAGGGAAAAAAAACAAGAAATAATAGATTTATAGAAGACTGTCAATACCACAGGAGAAATAGAAAGGGAGAAATATGAAAAGATTCGTTGTTGACAAACTGATACTATAGTCACTACATTTAAAAAAATTTTCCCATATAATGCTTATACTTACAAATTCCAGCAGTATATCACTCCTAAATTTATATAATTAAATCCCTCTGCTCACATATGCATTTTTAGACAACTTCCACATTTTAAGGCAATATTATCATGGACATTATTATCTCTTAGTCATAAAATTTTTCTGTAAAATTTCTACAAAGTGACCAGAACACCACATCTGTTTTCTGCTATTATTTCCCAGTATTTCACAGTTGTCTCCTATTTCTTTACTTGTGTAATTCTCACTCTGAAAAAGATTTAAGGGGTCATCAACTAATACAAAGAAATTAAAATTCTCAGAAGGAAAATTTTGATTTTTGGTGGAATTTAACTGGAGATGTAGATTTGAAAAGATAAATGTATTATTAATTTTTAGGCATCGATTTGGAAACTTGAAGGTACAAAATAACTTTGCTGCTACTCTTAAAACCTCCCATCACTTTAAGGAAGCCTGATTCAAGATCAGTGACAACAAAGTAAGAAAAAGAATGAAAGTCACATTTGAATTATATAGATGGATAAGGTTATTTCAGACAGAAAGAGTAGTGTAAACAAAGGCACAGAGGTGTGAGCTTCTATGACATATCCAGAGAACAGGAATCATTAGGATGACTATAGTGCTGCAGATAATTGACAGAAGAAAAACTACTCTAAATAGCTGTTTACAATATAGGGTGGTATGTTGAAACTGTACTTAAGCATCAAAGTTTGGAGTTTTAGCTCATTTTATATTTAATGGAAAGCACAAAGATCTTGTAAACATGGGGTTCAGTTCAGTTCAGTCACTCAGTCGTGTCCAACTCTTTGCAACCCCATGGACTACAGCATGCCAGGCTTCCCTGTCCATCACCAACTTCCAGAGCTTACTCAAACTCATGTCCATCCAGTCAGTGATGACATCCAACCATCTCATCTTCTGTGGGGTTAGACAAACATAATTCAGTTTAGGAAAAAAAAAAAAAAAAATTAAGGGTCACCCTCATACAATACAGAAAAAATAAATTTTAAAAAAATTTAAGAGGTAAGAATTCCATTCAGGCATTTGAAATAGTCAAAATGGAATATTACTAGAACAGAGTCATCAATAGGTCTCATCCGTAACAATGGTACTGAAGTCAGTGTGTTCATCAAATATCCTAAAAAGCTTTTTAAAATATTTCTAATTCCTACTACAAAGAGACAAAGTCAATGATAAGGCTCTACAGTCTGCCATGGTAAAAGTTTCCCTTATGCTTCTAATGCAACCAGCCAGACACCAATCTTTATCCCAGCAACTGAGAACCAATCAACTAGTAACTAATCAAATAGCAATGCTGGTCTAGGCCGATAAATTGAGAAAGATTGTGAGGCTAAATCTGAGCTTTGTTGGATAAAGAGAGTCAATCAGTGTCACCAGCTGTAAACTCAGAACCATGCACTCTCCTTCTTCTGGCTTAGATTAGGACAGCAACTGTGGGAATGGAGAGAGGTTGAATCTGAGAACTGGCTTAGAGATAAAATCAGTCCATCTTAATCAGTAATCAGAAATGGAACCTATGAAAAAGAGCAGTCAAGGGTGAATGACTAGTTGTTTCTTATTTACTGGCTTAGACAGTTAGATGATGATAACTAAAAGACAGAAGGCATGGGGCATGCCTTGAGAATATCTGCAAGCAAAAGCAGAGAGTGGTATATAAATTAAGTTTGTAGATAGAAGAAGGTGGAGGTAGGCTGGTGTGAGAAGGGATTAATGGAGGAAAGTATTGGAGTAGCTGGAAAGAAATGGAATTAAGAGACCAGTGGAAGGGTTAGTCTTACAAAGCACAAAAATATGTCATCTGAAACCAAAAGGGGAAAGATACAAAACAATATTATGTATATACATTCAGAGATAAACAGAAAGGAAACTGGGAGATTTCTTGAGAGATTTTGGTAGTGATGTAAACAATTGCTTTACTTAGGGAGATGGTTCTCAAACTTGAGCGTGCCCCAGAATCTCTAGGAGGACTTCTTAAAACACATATACCACCAGATTCCACTCACAGAAATTTTGTTTCAGTATGTCTGGAGCACAGTGGGGGAATTTTCATTTCTAAAATGTTCCTAGGTGGGCCTATTCTTTACCATACTTGGAACCACCGGGTTAGACTATGGGGCAATAAAAGCTTATGCTACTTCCCTCATATCTTTAGGTCTTTCAGGTAGAAGAAACATTTCAAAATTCACCCAAAAGATATTCACAGACCTCCACTCTGAAGATACTGATTGCTAAAAATAATTGTTATGATAGTGATTTTGAGGAACACTAAACAAAGGAGGATCTGAAATTTTTTCTCTCTAAAGGGCAAATAGCAAATATATTTGACTTTATGGTCTCTGTTGCAAGAACTCACTTTGCCCTCAGGGAAAGTCCTAGAACAAAAGGCGACCAAGTAGGCATGGTTAGATTCCATTAAATCTTTATTTACAAAAACAAGAAAGAAGCTAGTTTGACTTGTGGGATGTTGTTTTATATCCTTATTCTAGGGAAGAAAAGGTTAAAAGATCTTTTAGATTCAGTTCAGTTCAGTCACTCAGTCCTGTTGGACTCTTTGTGACCCCATGGACCGCAGCACACCAGGCTTCCCTGTCCATCACCAACTCCCGGAGTTTACTCAAACTTATCTTCATTGAGTTTGTGATGCCATCCGACCATATCATCCTCTGTTGTCCCCTTCTCCTCCTGCCCTCAATCTTTCCCAGCACCAGGGTCTTTTCAAATGAGTCAGTTCTTCGCATCAGGTTGCCAAAATATTGGAGTTTCAGCTTCAGCATCAATCAGTCCTTCCAACGAAGACCCAGGACTGATCTCCTTTAGGATGGACTGGTTGGATCTCCTTGCAGTCCAAGGGACTCTCAAGAGTCTTCTCCAACACCACAGTTGAAAATCATCAATTCTTCAGTGCTCAGCTTTCTTAATAGTCCAACTCTCACATCCATATATGACTACTGGAAAAACCATAGCCTTGACTAAATGGACATTTGTTGACAAGATAATTTCTCTGCTTTTTAATATGCTGTCTAGGTTGGTCATAACTTTTCTTCCAAGGAGAAAGTCTCTTTTAATTTCATGTATGCAGTCACCATCTGCAGTGATATTGGAGACCCAAAAAATAAAGTATCTCACTGTTTCCAGTGTTTCCCCATCTATTTGCCATGAAGTGATGGGACCAGATGCCATGATCGTAGTTTTCTGAATGGTGAGTTTTAAGCCAACTTTTTCACTCTCCTCTTTCACTTTCATCAAGAGGCTCTTTAGTTCTTCTTCACTTTCTGCAATAAAGGTGGTGTCATCTGCATATCTGAGGTTATTGATATTTCTCCCAGCAATCTTGATTCCAGCTTGTGCTTCATCCAGCCCAGGGTTTCTCATAATGTACTCTGCATATAAGTTAAATAAGCAGGGTGACAATATACAGCCTTGACCTATTCCTTTTCCTATTTGGAACCAATCTCTTGTTCCATGGCCAGTTCTAACTGTTGCTTCCTGACCTGCATACAGGTTCCTCAAGAGGCAGGTCAGGTGGTCTTGTGTTCCCATCTCTTTCAGAATTTTCCACAGTTTATTGCAATCCACACAGTCAAAGACTGGCATAATCAATTAAGCAGAAGTAGATGCTTTTCTTGAACCCTGTTGCTTTTTCAATGATACAGCAGATGTTGGCAATTTGATTTCTGGTTCCTCTATCTTTTCTAAATCCAGCTTGAACATCTGGAAGTTCATAGTTCATGTACTGTTGAAGCCTGGCTATTCTCCAGGGCAGAATACTGGAGTGGGTATCCTTTCCCTTCTCCAGGGTATCTTCCCAACTCAGGGATCAAACCCAGGTCCCCCACATTACAGGCAGATTCTTTACCAGATGAGACACAGGGAAGCTCTTTTAGGTTAGTGTGTTAGGTAAATTCTCAGTATGACATTCAAGTGGACATACTACTCAAAGTAACTTATGGAAGGTGGAGATCAGATGCTAAAGTAAGCCATGAGTACAGATTAATAGAAAATGAGAATGGAAATATAATCACAATTATATTTAACATTTTCAACAGAGAAGAAACTTAAAAGTAACAAAGTAGAACCAAGAGAATGCCAGTTATGGCAAAACATTACCCAGGGATAGATGAGGTTTATGAGAAAATATGCTGTTTTAGGCAAATTTTTGAGAACCAAAGTAAGAATATTTAGGAATCATTCTCATTATGTAATTCATTGTGAGTTCTCATAACATAAGGAATGAGTTTAGAATGGAGATTAGCAAAATTGGAAAAAGGACCAGTGAGAAACAAATGTGCCTTGGATTGAAATGAGAAAGATGAGAGAGTGAAAAGCACAGCTGAAAGCAAGGCTGCTTCTTTGATGGGAGATTAATAATTCTGGAGTTTGTGGAATACAGATTGAGAAACAGGCAGGATAGAGGATATTGAGAAATAACTTGAGTAGAACTCTATGAATAGGATTTGAGACACAAGTCTCAAATAATATGTTCATTGTTGGCTCTCTTTAAGGAATTTATTAACATTAGACATACTTAATATTGTGAGCATTGGGTGACTAATCTGAGCAAGATTATGGAAAGTGTATTCTACTACATTTTGGTAGAGAAAGTATAGCATCTCTAAATGAGAGAATCATCCAGGCAGAGAAAATCCCAAGTTAATTTAGAAATTGAATATATCTAAATTAGTTCAATTAAAGGGTCATTAATATTTTTGAGGAGCTGACACTGAGCATCTTTAATTTACTAACAAGATGTGACTATAGGAAACCAACTAATAAGCATCTAGATATATTAAGGGAGTATGTCTAAAATAAAATGGTTTATTATCCATTTTAAAATTTTATTTTGAATATAATAGCATTTACTTTGCATTGTATAGTTTTGTAATTATGAACATGCCAGTTTTATTGTATAAGCATAACCTCAGTAATTATTATTTTAGAGCTTTTGCTTCCCAGACTAGACAATTCATTGTCTGCTAATTGACTACAATGTCAGGAAGATCCCTTGGAGAAGGAAATGGCTACCCTCTCCAATATTTTTGCCTGGAGAATTCCATGGACAGAGAAGCCTGGTGGGCTAGAGTCCATTGGGTCACAAAGAGCAGGATACCACTGATTGACCTAACACTTTAACTTCTCCTTTCCTTTCTTTCTTCCAGTCACCTGAAAAATAGCAAAACTAAATAATAAAGTTATTAGTCTTTTCTGAGAGAATTTAAATATAAAGTTAAGAACTACCTTAAACCTTCAAGTTGTGATAGATAACAAAACTCTATCACCCCAGCTAACTTTTCTGCATACTTTACTGTCAGAATAATCTCTTGCCATGGAACAAATGTTATACCTAAAAGACTTTTTATCCATGTATTGTTATTTTGTTTGAATAATAAAGTACACTTGAGTTGGCTGGTTAGTTATGACAATTGAGATGTATCTAAGGATGATAAATATAATAATATCAAATAAATTACATTCAGGGTTATATGTGAGATTATGTTTATGCATACTCATGATTTGTTAGTTTGATTTTATTCATTTTAACCAAAAAGAAATCAATAGGGCTGACGTTTTATTTTTGCCTTAGCTTTATGGACAGTAATGATCGATTACATTTGATACACTCTTTGTAATACAGATTACATTGTTTGAAATGAACAAAGATCACTCTATTCCATGATATCCCATTGGCAATCTATTACAGATAAGTTTAGGAATGAAAATAATACTATGAAAGACATATTTTTGCTTACATATCATGCCATCTGGTTTCCTTCATTTTGTCTGTTTTTATTCCTTTCTCCTTTCATTGTGCCTTTCTTCCTTGATTTTCCCCCCTTATTTTTGGTATAATAATCAGTAATAAAACCCTGAAGTGGTGTGGCATTGTTATAATATTTTTATGGAAATGAATTATGAACTCAGACACACAGAAGTAACAGAGAAAGTGAGTTTGACTGCTCTTTTGTTTGTCAGGGTAACTGAGTTGAGTTCAAGCAACCTTAGCTTGTTTGCTAAAAATTATCAGTGCTCTCAGTGGAGCTAGAAATACAATTAATTTAAGATATGGAAATCTGTGTTTCCAGAGACTATATAAGCTCTCCTAATACCCTGAATATTGAAAACATACACATTCATCCATATCAGAAGATTTTTACCTCTCTATTTATTAGTGTACTAATAAGATACTATGATATTGAGAATTTTACAGTAGCATTGCAAAGGTCATGTATATACAATGAGTATACCTCAAATTGTTATCATATCCTTAGTCATTAAGCAGACAGATACAACTTCTGTTCATTTTTCTAATCTTTCTTTTAGCCATTCAAAATTTACTTTTGCATTAGCATTCTGGGACTTGAGGGAAAGAGAAGAGAATACAAATAATGGTTCACGAGCATTTCACAGAGAAGCTTAAATATTTAGAGACAGAAAAACATTTCTTGGAGAGTAATTCATGATTTTATAAGAAAAAGGTGCAGCTCCAATGTCAGCATTTTATCTTCTTTTCAGAACAGTAATAAATATTTAAGCAACATATTTAAATATTTTATGTTGTGTTATTGGTAGATTGTGTCAAGTATTATATAACGAACAACATATACATCCAGGATGCCTGAATGGCATAAGAAAGGAACCTACCAATTGTTTCACTGCCTGGTTGAAATAACATAGAACAAGAGGCATGCACAAAAGGCAGGGCAGGGAAATGTTGACAATCTAAAATGAGGAACAATATATTTGCTCCATGCTTCCCTCACTGCTTCTCTCCTCCTTCCTTGTGGTCCTTCTTCTTCCCCTAAATGATTAAGTCCATGTCTTTGGTGATGGAAATAGAGGGCCCAATTAAGTATATCAGGTTAAGCCCAGTTGGAAAACATCCAAGACAACCAGTTACAACAGATCAGGAGCATAAATTCTAGACAATCAGAACACAGCATGGTGAGGTGTGACAGAACCGGCACCAATACTCATGCCCTATGCCAGTTGAAGCTTAAGGAAGTCTTCTAGCTTGTTCCAATAACTCCCTTTCACCCTCAGTCTTCCCAGACCAGAGATTATCGATTCAGGTGAAATTTGACCAGCCCCTGAGGACACTTTTTCCTGAGGTTCCCTGTGGCTCAGGTGGTAGAGTCTGCCCACAATGCGGGAAATCCGGATTCCATCCCTGTGTTGGGAAGATCCCCTGGAGGAGGAAATGGCAACCCACTCCAATACACTTGCCTGGAAAAATCCCATGGATAGAGGAGCCTGGCTGGCTACAATCGACGGGGTTGCAAAGAGTCAGACATGACTGAGCGATTTCACTTTCACTCTGAGGACACTAGGTTTCTGGTTCAGTCTTCTCCAAGAGAAAGATTCTCAAATACTCATGATATATCAAGATTGGGAAGCAAGTTGATAAAATCCCTGCACACTAATCAATGTAACTTACATTCCAAAGTTACACCTCTCTCATTTTTAAACATAAAGTGAAAAAGTAATTTTATTTTGAGGCTTATGGAATCTGACTCCATCACCCTCTCCCATTCCATCTCCATAAGGAATCTGTTCCTGATCATTACCAACATTTTAGATGGATCCTCTTGTATATTAATAACTTTAGGAAATGGATTTTGTTTTCCAGCCCTCTGCATCTATTGTGGCATTCACACTATGCCTACCATCCCCACACATGAGCCACCTCTCTCCACGAGTGAGCAGTTGCTTCAGCTTATTTTCAGCTACTTTTCTTAAATGGACTACTCTACAGCCAAACCTAGAATTTGTCACCAAACTATACCACCTATGAAATTATAGTTTTAAAACTCACCTGACTATGACTAACTTTTCTAGTTCATTGATTCAATTAGTTCCACTGATGAATTTCTTCTCCCATTCATATCCCTGACCTTACCACTTTTATATACCACCCATCAGTCTCTCCTTGGATTTACTTTCCTCTTAAAATAGCCTTGATTTTTTGTTATATCATACTCACTTTTGCAAATTCTTTTAATTCCTTGACTTTCTCCTTCCATTTTAGCTGCACTAAATATATATCATTGTGTACTCTATACTCACATAAACATAATTGAACTTCCCTGCAGAAAATTATATAATAGTTATGTCTAATTTTATTTTTCTAAGTCACATTTGTTGAGCTGACTTATATTTATATAAAATATATAATTATATAAAGCAAAATTTAGGAGTATTATTCTATGATTTTAACAAGTGCATATGTGTGTGGGCAACTACCCCACAATCGAGAATCAAGATATGGAAAATTCCCTTTTGTTCCTTTGTTGTCAATCATCTTCTCTCATCACCATCTCTTGGCAAGCAACTGAGAGACACAGTATACCAATAATCAGTCTAATATATATAACTCTGATCCACGAACTGCAGAAAACAGCCCAGGAAGTCAAACCCTTGTGGCTGCAAGTCCAGAACAGCCACAACTTTTCAATAATTACTAGCCTCCCAATTTTTGCCCTTTTTTTCATCTTAGGGCTAAGCAGAGAAAGTCAAACTTGTTCCTGTAATGAATCACGTAGGATTTCAACTAGTAGTGAGCCCTCCCCCGGCTCCTGAATGCCAAAACCTCCAATCAGGGCATACCTGAATCTACCTCTTCCCACTACACATATGTCCAACTTCTCCTCTTGCAATGCAGGAGACTGGAGTCCCATCCCTGGATCGGGAAGATCCCCTGGAGGAGGAAATGGCAACCCACTCCAGCATTCTTCCCTAAAGAATTCCATCGACAGAGGAGCCTGGTGGGCTATGGTCCATGGGATCACAGAGTTGGACACGACTGAGTGGCTAATACACACACATGCATATGTCCTCAGTTGGCCCAACTTTGTGTGACCCCATGAGTAGCCCAGCAGGGTACTTATCCTAGAGAAATAGAAACTTTTGTTCCCATAAAATTCTGAACACATATGTTCATATCGGTTTAATTCACAGTGGCTGAAAACGGAAAACAACCTAAATGCCCTTTATCTGTGATAACTCTATATGATGTATTACTACTCAGCAATAAAAGAAACAACTATTAGTACAGCTATTGGTGTGATATCTTGAATAAATCTCAAAGACATAATATTGGACTAAGGGGAATGAGAGGAGAATCCAGTCTTGATGAGTTACATGCAACATGGTTTCACTTTGTAATAATTCAAAGGTATCTGCTGTCAAAGGTTAGCAGTAAACTGGTGATATCTGAATAAGTCAGTATATCATAGTATTGTACTACTGTCAATCTCTTGGTTTTGATTATGAGTGATGATTTTGTATATTATCATTAATGGAAGCTGGGTGGTTAGAATTTTCCATACTGTTTTATAAGTACTTATGTCTCCAACTATTTAAAAATCAAAAGTTTTAAAAAATTATGATTCTATTGTTTAGATTTTTATCATTCTCAATTTGTCCTGTTTTATAGGGTCAGTGTCTTTTCCAGCATCAGGGTTTTTCAAATGAGTTAATTCTTTACATCAGGTGGCCAGAGTACTGGAATTTCAGCTTCAACATAAAACCTTCCAATGAATATTCAAAGCTGATTTCCTTTAGGATGGACTGGATGGATCTCCTTGCAGTCCAAGGAACTCTCAAGAGTCTCCTCCAATACCACAGTTCAGAGCATCAGTTCTTCAGCGCTCAGCTTTCTTTATAGTCCAACTCTCACATCCATACATGACTACTGGAAAAGCCATAGCCTTGATGACATGGACCTTTGTTGGGAAAGTAATGTCTCTGCTTTTTAATATGCTGTCTAGGTTGGTCATAACTTTTTTCCAAGGAGAAAGTGTCTTTTAATGTCATGGATAAAGTCACCATCTGCAGTGATTTTGGAGACCCAAAAAATAAAGTCTCTCACTGTTTCCACTGTTTCCCTGTCTATTTGCCATGAAGTGATGGGATGGGATGCCACAATTTTAGTTTTCTGAATATTGAGCTTTAAGACAACTTTTTCACTCTCCTCTTTCACTTTCATCTTTCTTCACTTTCTGCCATAAGGGTGGTGTCATCTGCATGTCTGAGGTTATTGATATTTCTCCCACCAATCTTGATTCCACCTTGTGATTCATCCAACCCAGCATTTCTCCTAATGTACTCTGCATATAAGCAGGGTGACAATATACAGCCTTGATGTACTCCTTTCCTTTCCCTATTTGGAACCAGTCCGTTGGTCCATGTCCAGTTCTAATGATTGCTTCCTGACCTGCATACAGATTCTCAAGAGGCAGGTCAGGTGGTCTGGTATTCTCATCTCTTTAAAAATTATACACAGTTTGTATGATCCACACAGTCAAAGGATTTGGCATAGTTAATAAAGCAGAAATAGATTTTTTTTTCTGGAACTCTCTTGCTTTTTCAATAATCCAGTGGATGTTGACAATTTTATCTCTGGTTCCTCTGCCTTTTCTAAATCTAGTTTAAACATCTGGAAGTTCATGTTTCATGTATTGCTGAACCCTGGCTTGGAGAATTTTGAGCATTACTTTACTAGTGTGTGAGATAAATGCAATTGTGCAGTAGTATGAGCATTCTTTGGCATTACCTTTCTTTGGGATTGGAATGCAAATTGACTTTTTCCAGTCCTGTGGACACAGCTGAGTTTTCCAAATATGCTGGCATATTCTGTGCAGCACTTTCATAACATCATCTTCAAGGATTTGAAATAGCTCAACTGGAATTCCATTACCTCAACTAGCTTTGTTTGTGGTGATGCTTCCTAAGACCCACTTGACTTTGCATTCAGGATGTCTGGCTCTAAGTGAGTGATCACAACATTGTGATTATCTGGGTAATGAAGAACTTTTTTGTACAGTTGTTCTGTGCATTCTCACCCTCCTTCTTAATATCTTCTGCTTCTGTTAGGTCCATACCATTTCTGTTCTTTGTTGAGCCCATCTTTGCATGAAATGTTCCCTTGGTATCTCTAATTTTCTTGAAGAGATCTCTAGTCTTTCCCATTCTGTTGTCTTCCTCTATTTTTTGCACTAATCACCGAGGAAGTCTTTCTTATCTCTCCTTGCTATTCTTTGGAACTCTGCATTCAAATGAGTATATCTTTTCTTTTCTCCTTTGCTTTTTGCTTTTCTTCTTTTCACAGCTATTTGTAAGGCCTACTCAGACAGCCATTTTGCTTTTTTGCATTTCTTTTTCTTGGGGATGGTCTTGATCTCTGTCTCTTGTACAATGTCATGAATCTCCATCCATAGTTCATCAGGCACTCAGATCTAGTCCCTTAAATCTATTTCTCACTTCCACTGTATAGTCATAAGGGATTTTATTTAGGTCATACCTTAGTGGTCTAGTGGTTTTCTCTACTTTCTTCAATTTAAGTCTGAATCTGGCAATAAGGAGTTCATGATCTGAGCCACAGTCAGCTCCCAGTCGTGTTTTTGCTGACTGTATAGAGCTTCTCCATCTTTGGCCACAAAGAGTATAATCAATTTGATTTTGTTATTGAGATGTCCATGTGTAGAGTCTTCTCTTGTGTTGTTGGAATGTGTTGCTATGACTAGTGCGTTCTCCAGGCAAAACTCTATTAGCCTTTGCCCTGCTTCATTCTGTACTGCAAGGCCAAATTTGCCTGTTAGTCCAGGTGTTTCCTGACTTCCTACTTTTGCATTCCAGTCCCCTATAATGAAAAAGACATTTTTTGGGTGTTCATTCTAGAAGGTCTTGTAGGTCCTCATAGAACCAT
Organism: Odocoileus virginianus; assembly: GCF_023699985.2. Classification (NCBI taxonomy): domain Eukaryota; kingdom Metazoa; phylum Chordata; class Mammalia; order Artiodactyla; family Cervidae; genus Odocoileus; species Odocoileus virginianus. The sequence goes on along the minus strand of NC_069703.1, from coordinate 1,967,446 downwards.
TCAAGTCCAGCTCTTCAGCATTACTGGTTGGGGTATACACTTAGATTACCATGATATTGAACAGTTTGCCTTGAAAACAAACAGAGATCATTCTGTTGTTTTTGAGATTGTATCCAAGTACTGCATTCCTGAGTCTTTTACTGACTATGATGGCCACTCCATTTCTTCTAGGGAATTCTTGCCCACAGTAGTGGATATAATGGTCATTTGATTTAAATTCACTGATTCCAGTCCATTTTAGTTCAATGATTCTTAAAATGTCAATGCTCACTCTTGCCATCTCCTGTTTGACCACTTCCAATTTGCCTTGATTTGTGGACCTAACATTCCAGGTTCCTATGCAATACTGTTGTTTACAGCATCAGACCTTGCTTCCATCACCAGTCACATCACCAACTGGGTGTTGTTTTTGCTTTGGCTTCATCTCTTCATTCTTTCTAGAGTTATTTCTCTACTGACCTCCAATAGCATGTTAGGCACCTACCGACCTGGGGAGTTCCTCTTTCAGTGTCCTATCTTTTTGCCTTTTCATACTGTGCATGGGGTTCTCAAGTCAATAATACTGAAGTGGTTTGCCAATCCCTTTTACAGTGGTGAGCGGCGGCTCTGCAGCTCTGGAGCTACCAAGAGGAGGTACCCCATGTCCAAGGTCAGGAGCAGCAGCTGTGCTTTGCTGGAGCAGCTGTGAAAAGATACCCTACGTCCAAAGTCAGAGAAACCCCAATAAGACCCCATCCCCACCAGAGATGCTCAGAGGGTTCAAACAAAGCTTTTGCACACCAGGGCCCAGGGAACCCACAGATAGTGAGACAGAGCTGTGTTTGAGCATCTCCTGTGGAGGTACAGGTCAGCAGTGGGTTGCCACAGGGATGGGGCTCTGGGTGCAGCAGACTTGGGTATGGCATAAGCCCTCTTGGAGGGTGTCTCCATTAACCCCACCAAGCTGCTGCTGCTGCTGCTGCTAAGTCGTTTCAGTCGTGTCCAACTCTTTGCAACCCCATGGATGGCAGCTTACCAGGCTCCGCCGTCCCTGGGATTCTCTAGGCAAGAACACTGGAGTGGGGTGAACCCCATCATAGAGCTGCCAGAATTTACACAGGACTGGGAAATAGACTGTTGGAGGGCACACACAGAACCTTGTGTACCAGGACCCAGGAGAAAGGAACAATGACCCCACAAGAGACTGACCCAGACTTGCCCATTAAGTGTCCAGGAGTCTCCCGTGGAGTCATGGGTTGGTGGTGGCCTCCTGTAGGGTTGGGGTCACTGAATGTAGCAGTACGTGCATGGGATCTTTTGAGGGAGGTCACCATTGTCTTCATTACCTCCACCATAGTTTGGCCTCAGGTTAATAGCAGGGAGGGAACACAGCTCCACCCATCAAAAGAAAATTGGATTAAAGATTTACTGAGCATGGCCCCGCCCATCAGAACTAGACCCATTTTCCCCCTCAGTCAGTCTCTCCCATCAGGAAGCTTCCATAAGGCTCTTACCCTTCTCCATTAGAGGGCAGACAGAATGAAAACCATAACCACAGAAAACTAACCAATCTAATCACATGGACCACAGACTTGTCTTACTCAATGAAGCTATGAGCAATGCCATGTAGGGCCACCCAAGACGGGTCGTGGTAGAGAGTTCTGACCCGTCCGTCTTGAGTGGCCCCACATGGCATGGCTTAGTTTCATTGAGTTAGACGGGTTATCTAAGTAAGGTCTCATAAATGTTTGCTTTCTCAACTTTCTCCATGTTTGAAAAGGTCTGTCACCTTACTTTATATCAGATAGTAAATTTGGCTAAGCATAATATTTTGTTTTTGTTTAGTCACTAAGTCATGTGTTACTATTTTGTAGTCCACCAGGCTCCTCTGTCCATAGGATTTCTCAGGCAAGAATACTGGAGGGGATTGTCATTTCCTTCTCCAGGGCCTCTTCCTGACCCAGGGATTGAACCCCTGTCTCCTGCATTGGCAGGCAGATTCTTTACCACTAAGCCACCAGGGAAGCCCCAGGTCATAGTATATTTGCCATAGAGAACAATTAATATTTAGTTCCAATAGGAAAAGGAGTACATTAAGGCTGTATATTGTCACCCTGCTTATTTAACTTATATGCAGAGTACATCATGAGAAACACTGGGCTGGAAGAAGCACAAGCTGGAATCAAGATTGCCGGGAGAAATATCACTAACCTCAAATATGCAGATGACACCACCCTTATGGCAGAAAGTGAAGAGGAACTAAAAAGCCTCTTGATGAAAGTGAAAGAGGAGAGTGAAAAAGTTGGCTTAAAGCTCAACATTCAGAAAACTACCTTCCTGGCATCCAGTCCCACCACTTCATAGGAAATAGATAGGGAAACAGTGGAAATGGTGTCCGACTTTATTTTTGGGGCTCCAAAATCACTGCAGATGGTGATTGCAGCCATGAAATTAAAAGATGCTTACTCCTTAGAAGGAAAGTTCTGACCAGCCTAGATAGCATATTAAAAAGCAGACATTACTTTCCCAACAAAGGTCTGTCTAGTCAAGGCTATGGTTTTTCCAGTGGTCATGTATGGATGTGAGAGTTGGACTGTGAAGAAAGCTGAGCACCGAAGAATTGATGCTTTTGAACTGTGGTGTTGGAGAATACTCTTGAGAGTCCCCTGTACTGCAAGGACATCCAACCAGTCCATCCTAAAGGAGATCAGTCCTGGGTGTTCATTGGAAGAACTGATGTTGAAGCTGAAACTCCAGTACTTTGGCCACCTGATGCAAAGAGTTGACTCATTGGTAAAGACCCTGATGCTGGGAGGGATTGGGGGCAGGAGGAGAAGGGGACAACAGAGGATGAGATGGCTGGATGGCATCACCGACTCAATGGACATGAGTTTGAGTAAACTCCGGGAGTTGGTGATGGACAGGGAGGCCTGGCGTGCTGTGATTCATGGGGTTGCAAAGAGTGGAACACGACTGAGTGACTTAACTGAACTGAACTGAACTGAACTGTCTTCTACTATTGAGCATGACCTTGGAAAGATCTGAGAATGTGATGGGATGGATTTTCTCCCTTAGAACCATTTATTTTTCTTCACCAAGATTTTAAAAATTAATAAGTTATTATATGTAGTACTGCTTCTTTTATTTTGTATGCTAACCATCAGAACACCAAATTTACTTTATTGCCTGTATCTTTAAGGTTTTTCCAATTATTTTAGTTTCTCTTGTATCTTTGTTTATCAAAAATCCTCTTTCTGTAATAATTGCTTCTATTCTGTAACTCGTTTTTAATTTATTTATTAATTCAAAAATGGTATGATTTGGGTCCTTCATATATTTCAATAGGTTTGAAAGCACTCATGGAGTCTCATTTTGAGTGCCTCCTTAACTGGATTCTTGTTCTTTTAATTTAATATGAAGGAACTTAGAGAAATGTGTTTTGTGTGTTTAGTTATATTTCTAACTTGTGTGGAATCACTCCTGGTTTCATTTTAGCCAGTGATCTTTTCATAGAACTAAGACATCTATTGCTGTCTTTGGTATACAAGGTCCACGCCTTTCTCTAGGCTGCTGCTCAGCTGTGGGAACACTGCTACCAGAGAGTTTTTGTTTGTCAGTGGCTTCAGGATATGAATCAGCTACAGAGAGCTGTCTCATTAGAGAACACACTCTCCCCATGGAGGCCACCATCAGTAGCTGAGAGGAGCAGGAGAGTATATGGATGACTATTTATGTACCATATGGGGAACAGGTCTAATGGACAAAATGTACTTCAGATATCCACACTGAAGGGGTTATATGTGAGATGCATCATGGTTCAATTTCTCCCTTTTCCCAGTTCTAATTCCTCTTCCTTCCTTTCATATCTCACACCTCAAACACCATCTTGGCATCTGCTTTCATGTACTCAACTTGTGACAGTAATTTTGGTTCATTTTTTAAATTTATCTCCACTAGTTTACCAACATAATTATATACTTTTATTAGTTCAATATTTATTGCTTACATAATATCAGTCATGAAAATAAACACCAAGCTATATAAGATGGTAAAGTCATCTTTTTTAGCTGCATCAGGTGTGTTACCTTCATTTTACCTGCTTAGTTTCCTATGTGCTAACCATTAATTCAGCCCAGACACTAATGTATAATTATCCATCTCCATTTAAAATATGTTCAAATAAAGGTAGTAATTATGATTTTTCAAAAATATGATCTACCCTTATGTCTGAATAATAATTTGAGTATAAAATGTTAGGTTGGAAACTGTGTATTTCAGAACTTAGAAGGAATTTCTTCTTTTCTTCTAACCCCTGGAGGGACAGATGAGAAATGAATTCCATCCAGATCTATAATCCTGTACATATTCCAATTTGTTTTTCCTTTCAGGAAGATTTTAGCATCTTTCTCTCTATTTTTTGAAGAAATTTCACAATAATGTACTTTTGCATGAATGGGCCTTTTTAACTTATTATGTAGGGCATGCAGGAGATGCTTTCACTTTTTAAACAATTAGCTCATTAATGCTTTCCTTCTTCTAGTATTCCTTTTGTAAACTCCTTTTATTCATCTCTATAACCCATCCTTTGATTCCTTTGTTTCTTCTACTTTTAGACAGTTTATAACCTTGTGTTTTCTGAGAATTTTTCTCAAATTTACTGTTTGATCTGCTAAAGTACTTTTTATTTCTACTGTCATGTTTTAGATTTCCAAGAGGATTTTTATATCTGAGTGTTATTTTTATAGTACTACAAATCTATGAAACATTGCCTTCTGTCTCCTAAGAGATATTGATTATAGTTGTTTTGAGGTTTTTCTCCTGATCTCAGCCTTAGTTTTATTGTCTCTGAAATAATTTTTATTTCATTGTTGTAATTTTTATATTTCATAAACACTTTCCTTAATTGTGTTTTGATCCTATTTTTTTCAATTGAAATACAGTGAACATACAATATTACATAAGTTTCAGTGCACAACATAGTGGTTTAATATTTAAATACATTACAAAATCATCACCCCAATAGGTCTAGTAACCACCTGTACTAATACAGAGTCATTACCATATTACAGGCATATTTCTTACACTACATATTATATCTCTGTGATTTATTTTTTTATAGCTGGAAGTTTTAACCTCTCAATACCCTTCATTCCAATGAAGGATCCCCAGGCTGGGGAGCCCAATGTGAGGCTTGGACTTCTAGCTCCTTGGGGGAGGACCTCTGCAATTGCGGTCCTTTCCAGGTGGTGCTAGTGGTAAAGAACCTGACTGCCAATGCAAAAGGTATAAGCGATGTGGGTTTGACCTTGAGGTCAGGAAGGTCCCCTGGAGGAGAGGATGACAACCCACTGCAGTATTCTTGCCTGGTGAATCCCATGGACAGAGGAGCCTGGTAGATTACAGTCCATAGCGTCACAAAGGGTCAGACACAACTAAGACAGCCTAGCAGGCACACAGCATGTCTGCAATCGTGGTATCCCTTCAGTTTGTAGGGTGTCACCCTGGGGGTGTGGGTCCTCACCAGACTGCCTCTCTGCTTTTCCACCTATCTTGTGTGGCTCCTTCTTTATATATTTAGTTATGGAAAATCTTTGCTAGTCTTCAGGTTGCTCTCATGGACAGTTCGTCTGTAAGTACTTGTAATTTTGGTGTGCTTTTGGAAGGAGGAGTGTTCATGGCCTTCCAACCCTGCCGTCTTGACCCTGCTCCTTGATCACTATATTTTTCTCTCAATCTCATTTTTGCATTTGTAATTAGGAAGAAGGAACTAAGACGCTAATTAAAGTTTTCAGTTCTTGGATGGAGTTTACTGAGGGTTAGGCTTCAAAGCAAATTGATAAGATGGTGGAAATATTCCTATTTTTCACTTAGTAATGACTGATTTCCCACACAGAGAAACTATAAACACTTTCATAGTGAGAAGGATGAGGACTTAGCTCCATGCCGGGCTTATGGGATCTATCAAGACACAGGGTAGTCTTACTGGTGAATATGTTAACTTTAGTATCCTGAACCTGTGCTTACAATGGCATCTCAAGAATTCTCAGGAATGTAAACCTCTTTTAGTTTCTATTAGGGTGTCAGTAGTCTCCAACTGTGAGGTTTTGGAGGAGATTTATTCACTTAATACTTTAAAAAAAAATTTTGATTATATGTCAAGCATTTTTATAGGGAATTGGTTATAATAATAGAAATAATAATGAGAATAACAGACAAGATGCCCACCCTAAAGGTGCTTATATTCTAGAGATTAAGAGTTCCAAAATTCTTCAATCAATTTTGAGCTATTCTTCATATTTTGGCCCCTGCCCTAAATCCCCACATCTGGATATTTCTTTCCAAGTCATGAGTCTTTTTGGAGATTCCACATTGTAAATCCATTGCTTTTCATCAGCTTCTCTTCCTGCAGGCTTAAATATCAGCATTCTCTTATCAGCTAAGACAGGCATCATTCTTCATTTAATGTCATCTTCATGATTCTGCTGAAAATCTTGTTGTTATAGTCTATACATGCTTCTGTTGTTTGATTTAAATTAAAATGTCTTAAAATATTATTTGAACTAGCAATGTATATACAGTCATGATTTTGAAATATATATTGGGTTGTTCAAAATGTTCATTCAGATTTTTCTATAATATCTTACCGAAAAACTAAAATGAAACTTTTGGCCAACCCAACAACTAGTGTTATGACCAAACCTAGAAAGCATATTATAAAGCAGAGACATTACCTTTCAACAAAGGTCCGTCTAGTCAAGGCTATGGTTTTTCCAAGGGTCATGTATGGATGTGAGACTTGGACTATAAAGAAAGTTAAGCACAGAAGAATTGATGCGTTTGAACTGTGATGTTGGAGAAGACTCTTGAGAGTCCCTTGGACTGCAAGGAGATCCAACCAGTCCATCCTAAAGGAGATCAGTCCTGGGTGTTCATTGGAAGAACTGATGTTGAAGCTGAAACTCCAATACTTTGGCCACGTGATGCAAAGAACTGACTCATTTGAAAAGACCTTGACGCTGGGAAAAATTGAGGGCAGGAGGAGAAGGGGACAACAGAGGATAAGATGGCTGGATGGCATCGCCGACTCAATGGACACAAGTTTGGGTAAACTCTGGGAGTTGGTGATGCATAGGGAGGCCTGGTGTGCTGCAGTTCATGGGGTCACAAAGAGTTGGACACAACTGAGCAACTAAACTGAATTAAACTGAATATCTAGTGAATGCTTGTTTTAGTATAATTTAAACAACATATGTAGTTTCAGTGTTTACGGGGATGACATAATTTTTCTGTAATTGATGACTTTTTCAAAAGGCTGATTATAAGTTTTCTAGGTCTTCAACGTTGATAATTTTAAGAAGCAAGTTTTAATTTCAGTATATATATATATATGATTGCATTAGAATTTCTCAGTAGAGAGAGAAATACTAAGCTAGAAAAATTAGAATTAGTTTTCAAAAGAAAAGGGTGGAGGCAATCTTACACTGTGATCTCATTTAGAATACAATTACAGAATTCATTCTTAGATTGATGATACAGTTGCAACATTAATAACTTCACGATCAGCTAACATAGATTTTTCTGTCCATGATTTTTTTTCTAAAATGTATTTTCACTGTATAGTATTATTCAGAATGGACAATTTTAACTTAATGAAAAAAACAGTGACATCTGCCCTCTCAGAGCTAGAGTAAACCATCTTAGCTAAAGGAAAATGTTTTTTACTACTATCACCAGATGCTTGAATCACTAACATAGTAAATGGATAGTTATTATCATAATGGATTCTTTACTTTGGGCATTAATTTATAAACAATAATTTTTAAATATGACTATATTATAATAAATTTCTAAAATTAAGTAAATTATAAAGAAAAATTTTCTACTATAAGTATTATATTAGGCAATTGTTCAAACATTTCTTCCCTCCCCCCTCATTTCTAGAGAATGTAACAGTATGCCACACTTCAATATTAATATTTCCCCCTTTAATATTTACTAGACAGGAAGAACAAGTAACAATAGCCCTATGAAAGGACAAGGTAGAAGTAGACATGTATCAACATGTAGAAATGAGAGGACAGATTTATAACTCATCAAGATGTATTTATTATCTCCTCTTATACAAAACAGACTTTCCTGGTGGTTCAGATGGTAAAGAATCCACCTCCAATGTGGGAGATCTGGGTTCGATCCCTGGATTGGGGGTCCCCTGGAGGAGGACATGGCAACACACTCTAGTATCCCTGCCTGGAAATTCCCCCTGGACAGAGGTGTCTGGCAGGCTACAGTCCACAGGGTTGCAAAGAGTTGGACATGACTGAGCGACTGACTAAGCACTTGTCCAAGATATTCCCAGACCATCTATATAAACTTCCAAGTTAACAACTTTCCATGAGTAGAGTTGTTGTTGTTGTTGTTGTTTTTCCCCATTTATTTTTATTAGCTGGAGGCTAATTACTTTACAATATTGGAGTGGTTTTTGCCATACATTGACATGAATCAGCCATGGATTTACATGTGTTCCCCATCCCGATCCCCCTCCCACCTCCCTCTCCACCCGATCCCTCTGGGTCTTCTCCAGTGCACCAGGCCCGAGCACTTGTCTCATGCATCCAACCTGGGCTGGTGATCTGTTTCACCCTAGATAATATACATGTTTCAATGCTGTTCTCTCAAAACACCCCACCCTTCCCTTCTCCCACAGAGTCCAAAAGTCTGTTCTGTACATCTGTCTCCTTTTTCTTTTTTGCAGATAGGGTTATTGTTACCATCTTTCTAAATTCCATACATGTGCGTTAGTATACTGTATTGGTCTCTATCTTTCTGGCTTACTTCACTCTGTATAATGGGGCTCCAGTTTCGTCCATCTCATTAGAACTGATTCAAATGAATTCTTTTTAATGGCTGAGTAATATTCCATGGTGTATATGTACCACAGCTTCCTTATCCATTCATCTGCTGATGGGAATCTAGGTTGCTTCCATATCCTAGCTATTATAAACAGTGCTGCAATGAACATTGGGGTGCACATGAGTTTTATAGCACTCTTATAATACTTACATAATACTTTTATAATATGCATTTATAGTATATAATATATACTTTTATAATATATAATACTTATATAATGCTTTTATAATACTTATAAACCTTTCCATGAGTTTTATAAATGCTATATAACATTCTCCTAGCTCTTTCATAAAAATGAATTGGAAATCTAAGAGCTATTTCCTATGTTAAGTGGCAGACTTTTTGGTATATTTGTTAATTGGAAGGATTTTGCTAAATTCCAACATACTAAGAAAGAAGATCCATTACAGATGTCAAGGAATTCACAGCTGATATTAGAAACAGACATGAAAATAAATACAAGCAATATATTTAGGTGCTAGTATGGAAATAAGACACAAGGAAGAAATGCATTCTAACAGAACTAGAAATTTTTTACATAATAAGGTGTTGAAGGTTAGGTCAAGTTTCTTAAAAGAAGTACAAATCCAACTTCCAGGACTAATCATCATGTTCAAAATCTGAATTTCTCTGAGTGCTTAGGGTTGATTCCTAAACTATTTCTTTTCACATATGTACTATGTATCTCCACTTCAAGTTAAGTACAAAAGAACCTAATGAACCCAACATACTTGAAGATTTTGAGTTTATATTCAGTTTCTGAAACTCAAGGGACAGAGAAATGTCTCTATTCAGTTAGGATCCAAATCATCATTCCCTAAGTTCAATTACTCTTTGCTACATCTCCCAAAGACAAAGTTTAATGATGTAATAATATGAGATGTATATAGCATTAAAATGATCACTATCAAATTGTTTTACATATCTATTTTGAAATCTCAAGCAGAATGTTCAGAAGGAGACTATAATTTATTTTATAAAAATTAAGCAGATTTGGTTTTTAATTATTCTAAACTGTTTTTCAGTTTATTAGGAATGCTTCAATAGATGATAAAATTGAAAGAAAAATTCTTAGGGGATATAGCTAAACTTTAATGTTAAATCTTATTTTCTCACCTTAGAGACAGACAAAAATGCTTTAATCAATATGCAACTTCAAGCAATATGAACTTACTTCAAATCCATTGAATCACCTCAAATCAAATAGTTTGGAAGACATTCAGAAACTCTGGAGACCTTGTCTATCAATTTTATTGGAAAACATAAGCTAGTTTAATTTCTGTTTTAAATTAAATTAAATAAATTAAATTTTCCTACCTCCAAAGGAAAATTTTCATTCAAAAGACAATACAACTTGGAAATATTGTTTGTACTATTTCTTTATGCAAAATTTATGAAATTATTGGGTTCAGATAAGTGACAGAAATATATTTTTAAATATACATAATTTTAAGTATGCTTAATAACATGACAGAATTATCAAGCATAATGTTTTAAAGTAGAAAACTTATTCTCCTTTACTTTAAGTGAAGTTACAGAAAATATGAAGTGCAGATAGAACCAAACTGTATTTCATATTGAAATAACTAATGAGCCAAAAATAATTTGAAATATTTGTGCTATCTTATTGTGAAGGGGGGGGTGGGAATGAAAGCACATTTAAGAGAAGTGAGAGCTGAAGATGAGGATGGCAAAACTAAGGTGATGTCTTCTATTAAATTGAGTAAAACCAAAAAATATGCATATTTTTGCAAGTGTATCTATAGTTTATATACACCGTTTACACTAGGAGTTAGCTCTCTGGCTTATTCATGCATAAAATAGAACCTAAGTGATTAAATCAACTGGGCACATGGACAAATGAATTAGGAAAATGCAGGCAATATTTTATAGCTTCAGTTGGAAATCTCAAGAAGCAATTATTTTTTTTTCCCAGTAAGTAAATTTAAATATATAGGAAGAAGCCCAGAGCTAGAGACATGTGCTATGTTGTTTAAATGACATCTTTAAGATAATAAATTCTTTGCCCCTCAGTGTTTCTCCAAAAATATACATGAAATTTTCTAGGAATAGTTCAGAGGCTAAGATGAAGCTATGTAGTTGAAAGTTAAAATATAGCTTGTTTCAATTTTTCACCTCTAACCTAAAAATATAAGTTTTACATGACAATTAGTGTTTCCCACAAGTATATTAGAAAGGTAAACCACTTATATTTTTCCAAAGTGACAAAAAGATGCAAATCCTCAGATTCATAAAACTCAAAAAAAACCATTCATAACTAGATATATTACAGCTGTCCCCCCTTATCATCTGGGGATATGTCCTCAAACTCTGATTGGATGCCTAAGACAGTGGATGGTACTAAACTCTATATATACTATGTTTTTCCTATACATATATATCTGTGATAAATTTTAATTTAAAAATTAGGCATAGTACTATAAGGAAAGCTGAGCACTGAATAAATGATGCTTTTGAACTGTGGTGTTGGAGAAGACTCTTGAGAGTCCCTTGGACTGCAAGGAGATCCAACCAGTCATCTTAAAGGAAATCAGTCCTGAATATTCATTGGAAGGACTGATACTGAAGCTGAAAGTCCAATACTTTGGCCACCTGATGAGAAGAACTGACTTATTTGAAAAGACCCTGATACTGGCAGAGATTGAAGGCAGGAGGAGAAGGGGATGGCAGAGGATGAGATGGTTGGATGGCATCACCAACTCAATGGACATGGGTTTGGATGAAGCTCCAGGAGCTGGTGATGGATAGGGAAGTCTGGGGTGAAGCAGTCCATGGGGTTGCAAAGAGTCAGACACGACTGAACTGAACTGAACTGAAGAGATTAATAGCAGCAATAATAAAATATAACAACTATAACAATATATTTTGATAAAAGTTATGTAAATGTTGTTTCTCTCAAAATACCTTGCACAAATTTAATGACTTTTCCATCTTGACTAAGAACTTACCATGCATAGTGGCCATAACTTTAGAGTATTAGGTTTGGTAGCAAAATTAGATTAATTTTTTTATCTTTTTCATAGTTTCATGGATAGAAGATCTGTTTTTTACTGTAGACCTTAGCAACCTCAGCCTACAATTTTGTTCTTTCCTTATTAAGTTGAGAAATTTCACATTTTCACTTAAAGGAAGCACTTTACAGCTTGTCTTTGGCATATCCAAATTGCCGGAATTACTACTTTTGTGCTTTGGGGCAAGATTATTAAGCAAATTAAGTCTAACCTGAGCACAAGCTCTGTAATGAGACAGTCCACCTGATAATCTCCCTGGCTACTTTGTGACTAATGGGTGGGGTAGGTAACAGATGATTTGCATCCTACTTGAAATGGAGCAGAACAGTGGCAAAATTGTATCATGCTATTCAGAACACCATACAATGTAAAATTATGAATTGTTTATTTCTAGAATATCTTACTTAATATTTTCAGGTGGAGGCTGGCCACAGATAACTGAAAATTCAGATAAAGGAGGACTGTGTGGTTCATACGTATGTACCAAGTCACTTCAGTTGTGTCTGACTCTGCAAACTTACGGGCTATTGCCTGCCAAGTGCCTCTGTCCATGGAATTCTCCAGGCAAGAATACTGGAGTAGGTTGCCAGGCCCTCCTCCAGGGCATCTTCCTGACCCCAAAGATCAAACCAGCACCTCTTGTGTCTCCTGCATTGGCAGGCAAGCTCTTTACCACTAGCACCACCAACTAGAAAAATTAAAAAAGAGTGTGTTTTTAACTAGAGCCAAAGAGGGCTACCCTATGAGCTCAGGGGGTAAAGAATCTGGCTGCAGTACAGAGGGTACAACAGATCTGGGTTCAATTCCTGGGTTGGGAAGATCTCCTGGAGAGGTGAATGGCTGGCTACCCACTCTAGTATTCTTGCCTAGAGAATTCCACGGGCAGAGGAGCCTGGTTCATGAGGTTGCAAAGAGTCGAACACGAATGAGCAACTGAGCATACATTCATGATGTCTACAGCTTATTTTGAAATGGCCACATCAAAATAGGAGTATGTATATGCATAGATGATATACACACAGATACACATATAGCAAATTTGGCAAATGTTAAAAATAGCTGAATCTAGGTGGTGGATAGATAGTGCTTATTTTCTTATTTTTCAACTTTTTTGAATTCTAGAAATTTTCAATAACAAAAAATTTTGGGAACACCCTGCATGAAATTGAACTCACCTTTTGAATCCTTTTGTGGAGCAGCTGAGGATGCATTACTTTTTTCCCCTCTTCTTTTCATCTTTCACAAAAAAGATTTTACTACATATTGGGTATATCTTATTACATAAAAATTTGCTAGATAATTATTTTCTGTAACATCAAAGTGTCATGATTAGTAATGACTACCAAGTAATTTTCAATCTCCAGATAAGTTTTGTAGAATTAATTCTTCAAAGTCAAACTGCTTTACTAAGTTTAGAGTTTTTTTAGTATTTTAAATTTCAGTTCTAAGAAGTTTCAGGCATCTTTTCCCATCTTCTTCCTTTACAGTACACTTGAAAGACTTATCAACTATTGATTTTCATTCTCTTTCAAATATAGCCATCAGGCTTCTGAAGTTGAATATATACATATTTTACCCAACTTCAGGATTTAGATGCAAAAATAGTGCCTTTGCTCAATTATATATTATAAGATTTATTCATACACAGTTTAACTTTATAAATGATACAATGCAAAAAAAGACTTCTAGCACTGATGATTTGTGATAATGGATTATCATTTTCATTTCTCTTTCTCATAAATTTTATATTGAAAATACTTATTTGCAGATTACATTTATCCATTTCAATTACTTCTAATAAAAATGTTCTTATAAAACTCTTTTTATGGAATTCTTCATCCTTTTAGATGAGAGATAGACAGAAATTTATTCAAACATAAATTTCCATCTGATTAGATCTATCATGCATCAATTCATCAAACTCAAAATTATGTTTTCAATATGAAATGAGTGCATTTTACTGAATATGGCCCATGTTATCAAGATTCCTTTTGTTTTATACACTTTACAGATGACATAATTAGGTTCAAATAAAGTTATTTGGATTTTAGCTCACAATTTAAAAAAGTAAAGCTCTGTAAATTAAAACTCTCCAGCAAAGGGGTGAGTTGCTTCATGAAATAAGTGAAAGTTCCTAGACCAGAAATATTCAGAGGCCAAATAAGCTTGTGCAATAGGTTTTGTTAAAAAAAAAAAAAAAACCTTCATTGAATATGTGGCACCTTTCAGAATGAGCATCATGACATATATACTCTTCCCTACCTCTATCTGTCTCCCCTACTCACCTTCACTGCCACCACCTTGGCAAAAACCCACAAGAACTTTCTATTACATAATACAACAAATTAGTTCAGTAAGTGAAAAAAACTCATACTTGGTTGGAAGCCAGGAGTTCTGTTTCTAGTACTGATTCACTGTATGCTTTTTATAAGGTTAATCACTATTATTTGAGAAATGAAAGGATCCCAAAGGTCACTCATATCTTATTGTCTAACAATGTCTTGAAAGCCTGATCTCTTCCAATACTTGGCTCAACCCAATGTAAAAACCATTGAACAAAACAAATAAGCCCTTTACCCTCACTAGGATTAAAATACACTGGGGAAAAGGAAATTAATCAGATGAAGCATGCAAAAATGAACGTGCTTTAAACTTCAAACTGAAATAAAGCATATGCAGTAGAATAAAAAGACGCATGGAAATAATTTTCATCATGTGTACAGCGACAGTTTTTCTGAAGAAGTGAACTTTGAGATACACGAATGAGAATAAATCAATCAAGCTTAGATGAGATGGATGATGCCAAGCAGAGAAGACTGTATGTTTTAAGGAGCTGAGATAAAAGTCAACCTGATTTTTCCAAATAACAGAAAGAAGTGTGAGAAGAGTAACATTGGTAATATCAGAGACTATGGTAGGACAAAGTAACTCAGGCCTCAGTAAGGATTTAGGATTTTATTCTAAGAGGATGAGAGCCCATTGAAGCCCTTACATTAATAATGTAAGGATTGATATGTTTATACATGTATACATATACATATATGTATACATATATATTTTATTTCTCTTGCTCTGCATAGAGAATGGACAGGAGAATTGGCAAGATACGAAATGGGGAGGTTAACTGGGAGGCTAAGGTAGTGACCACAGAAGAAATTATTCTGCCTTGGACTGAAGTCTTAGCAGTAGCAAAGGAGAAAAATAGAAAGATATAGTCAAGAAGTTTCATTAAAAGGATTATTAGAATAAGTATTTTGTGGGTGTGAGGGCAAGGTATGTAAGAATGACTTCCAAGCCTCTGAGCCAGGATTTTTACTACTAAATGGGGAAAAGATTGAAAAGTTCAGTTTTAGGCAAGTTAAATTTGAAATATCTCCATATATCATCAAGATCTGTAATTAAAGTTTAACACCTCAGCTTAAATTAAAAGATGCTTGCTCCTTTGAAGAAAAGTAGTGACAAACCTAGACAGCATATTAAAAAGCAGAGACATTACTTTGCCTACAAAGGTCTGCCTAGTCAAAGCTATGGTTTTTCCGGTAGTCATGTATGGATATAAGAGTTGGACATTAAAAGAGGCTAAGTGCTGAAGAATTGATGCTTTTGAACTGTGGTGTTGGAGAAGACTCTTGAGAATCCCTTGGACTGCAAAGAGATCAAATCAGTCAATCCTAAAAGAAATCACTCCTGAATATTCATTGGAAGGACCAATGCTGAAGCTGAAGGTCCAGTACTTTGGTCACCTGATGCAAAGAGCTGACGCATTTGAAAAGACCCTGATGCTGGGAAAGATTGACGGCAGGAGGAAAAGGAGGCAACAGAGGATGAGATGGTTGGATGGCCTCACCAACTCAGTGGACGTGAGTTTGAGGCAACTCTGAGAGATGGTGAAGGACAGGGAAGCTTGGCTTGCTGCAGTCCATGGGATTGCAAAGAGTTAGACATGAGAGAGCGACTGAACAACAACTTCTTAGCTTTTGATAATCATATCTTACTTCACATTTATAAGCTTACTTCCTTTTAGTCTTCAGACATACTCTCAGATCATTCTTTTAACTGTTCCTTGTAAATGTCAAGCATATATATTCCTCTTAGCGTTTTTACTTCTCTGTCATATTGATTTGGAATACTCCATACACTCCTCTTCCTCATCCAGTTCCTCACATGAATATTTGATAAGGTGTTAAACATTGTGAGCTGTGTGCCGAGTTTTGTCCGACACTTTAGCAACTCCATGGACCATAGCCTGCCAGGCTCCACTGTCCTTGAATTTCTTCAGGCAAGAATACTGGAGTGAATCTCCATTTCCTCCTCCAGGGGATCTTCCTGACCCAGGGGTCAAACCCACATCTCCTGCATCTTCTACATTGCAGGCAGATTCTTTACCACTGGGCCACCGGGGAAGCTCATGTTAAACATTCCTTGACTTAAAAAGATGTATGTTTTCAGACTGCTCCACATTGAGGGTTCAACTCTACTAATGCTTTCCAGCAATCAAACACTGCATTGTATATTTTGAGATAGGTACCTCTTACGCTAATAGGGTAATCTTTGCGCACTTCAGGTTGGCACTTCACTAGAGAGCAGATGACTTGTGGTGAGCATTGTTTTAATGGCCACTCTCCAGACCTTCATAATCGGTTTCTATCTGATCAGCAGCACAGCTCAGAGGTGACACTAATTCACATATAGCCCTCTTCTAGCCAGGAGCAGCTTTCCTGTGGGATCGTTTTGCGCAATAACTTTCCAAGGATTAGACACCCGAAGACTCTTCACAAATGCTTTTGATGATAAAAGGATCTAAATTTTGTTTCAGGCAATGCCAAATGTGTGGCCATTTTCACAGTAAGCTTTGCATTCAGCATTGGAAATAATGTTCAAATGGGAATTTTATCATTTTACAGTAGTTTTCAAATGGCCATGTTTAAGCTCCTGGGAATAAACTTCTGTTGATAAGATTGTATATATTTATCATATTTTTCAAGCAATGCAATGAATTAAAGACTGGACAAACTTGACAATTACAGGCCTATAATGAAGTTGGTTTGAGTTATTCTACACATATATTAAAGGGAAGGAGAAATTTTTCTAATGAATCACTATGAATCACATCATTTGTTTAGCATCTGATAGTCATTAGAAGAAATCACTTGCAATTTTATTTTCAGATACCTTCCACATTGACCTCTATAGAAGTCAGCATCTGTTTATTGAGAAATGAATATCAGTAAATCTTTCTGTTATTATGGTAATGTCAACTCAAGTTAATTCCCTGCTGAGATGGAAAAATATGATTCAGACAATGAAAAACATATGTTTTGGAGAGACAATTTGCCATCAAGATACATCAACAATTTAAACGATTAAAATGTTTCTATAAACATCCTTTTCCTTGTCAGTAATGGATGAAACATGCTTGCTCCCCATTGCTTTATTTATTTTTTTATGAACAGCTGTTAATGGCATGAAGAAAACTTATTTTTACAGTGTTATAATTAAAACCATATATTGTTACCTGTTGTCATATATATTGAAGGAAACTCAAAATTATTTTCATAGCTAAGCTTGTGAATGAAATTCTCTCTTAGTAGATCAGATGATAGGCCACTGTTTAGATATTTGTATACTTATTATTTTGACTAAATAGTCTAAGAAAACCTTAATTTTAATCCTGATGGAATTTTAAAAAAATTCAGAATCCTTTCCTTCTGGCAAGTGCATTATAAAAATTAAAGTGTAAGTAGCCAATCAGATCCTTTCTGGTTACCCTGATCAATGATTTTGCTTGTATAAATTCCTCTGAAAGCAGAACAAAAGTTAGTTGTGTGTAATGCCTCTCTGATTTCACATCTCCATCAATAGATTTATTGTGGTATTCCCTTTGAATTGTTCTTACAGAATGAATTATTGATATTTTAAATGTTACATTTACATTTATTGTTCTCTGATATAACATGGAAAACCACTGAAGTTTAAAGTGTACTGTTTGAAATTAGGTCTTTGGAAAGGAAGTTTGGGCTATGAAAGGAGTTTCTTGAAATCTAGAAAAGAGGTAAAAAATATAAGATTCATCTGTTGCAGGTTATATATTCTGTGATTAAGAAGATACCATAAAGTTCTTTTAAATTATATTTTCCCATGTTGAGCATAGTCCATTTCTTGGTTAAAAGGAATAAAAGAATATGCTTATACTTCAGTCCAATGAGAAAATACCATGCATCAAGAACAAAATGTCTTTGGTAGTCATTTTTTCTGGTTCTCCAGCCTTCTCTTTCCTCTATTTCTCAATCTCTGGCAAAACCAAAGATATCCTAACAATCTTTTTTTTTTTTTTACTTGAACGAGAACAGAATTTTCCTATTTAAATTGTCTAAATTTTTGTGGCACTTCCATGTCCCAAGATTTTGGTGCATTATCATGCATTAATCCAGGGAAACTCAGATTCAGTTTCAGCAATCTTATTATGAGGACTTATTCACAAGGACTAAATTAAAATCAATGAAAAAAATCATAAGTTAGAGCAAGGTCAACCCTGATGTATGACATTTGCATTGCAAGAAAATGGATTTAATCAAAGAAATAAGCACAATAAACTCAAAATAAAATACCTTCAAAGATTAATATTGAACTTATAGTCATGAAAAATGCAGTAGTTTCTGATGTTGGATAATCAAAAAAATGTCCCATTTGTTCTGCTTCTTTATTGTTTCATTTATAATGAAATAGATTTGATCTTTATTATGATCCGTCAATGATAGAGAAAGCTGAGTGTTGATTAGTAGATTAATATTTCCCATCATATCAAGAATACTCTGAATTGCATAGTTTCCAAAATTATATTATGAAGTCAAATATTGTTGCTTGAAAATCATGTACTTTGTGTCTTGCTGCTACTAAAACTTTTGTAAAATTTGATTCCTAAAAATCCAGAAATCAATATTTCTCTAAAGAAACAATGGTACCTAGCAGAGAAATACAGATATGCCCCATATGCTATGTGCATGACATTGACTAAAGATTTTACTTTGTTCAATTTTGTTTTCTCATTCACAAAATGAGAATAACAGGACAGATAAATCAGGTTTGTTTGGGGGCTAGGTGTTTTAGTGAATGTAAATTCCCTAAAATACTTTATGTCAAAATCAACATTTATAAATGATAGATATTTTTGTATCAGGCTAAATGGACTACAAGAAGATCCAACCAGTCCATCCTAAAGGAGATCAGTCCTGAGTGTTCATTGTAAGGACTGATGTTGAAGTTGAAACTCCAGTACTTTGGCCACCTCATGCAAAGAGCTGACTCATTTGAAAAGACTCTAATGCTGGGAGAGATTGAAGGCAGGAGAAGGGGACAACAGAGGATGAGATGGTTGGATGGCATTACCAACTCAATGGACATGAATGTGAGTAAACTCTGAGAGTTGGTGATGGACAGGGAGGCCTGGCATGCTGCAGCCCATGGGGTCACAAGGAATCGGACATGAATGAGCGACTGAACTGAACTGAACTGAAATCTTGAATAAACCACATAAAATTCAATGGAGTCACTTGCTTCATCTGAAGAATAATTTTCAGTGTGAGTCAATAAATAAGAATTTAACACATACTATGAATGCAGCTTCCCAGGTGGTGCCAGTGCTTAAGAATCTGCCTGCCAATGCAGAAACATAAGAGATGCAGTTTCAATATATGGGATGGGAAGATCCCCTGAAGGAGGAAATAGCAACCCACTCCAGTATTCTTGCCTGGGAAATCCCATGGACAGAGGAGCCTGGTAGGCTGCCGTCCATGGAGTAGCAAAGAGTCAGACATAACTGAGGGCACATGCACACACACAGAAATGAATGCAACAATTTTCATGTACTGTTTGTGATTTAGAGAATTAGTCAAATGTGATTCATATCCTTATAAAATTTATAGAGTATGGTAAATTTTGTGACTGCCTGCTTAGAATCCCTTCCACTTGAGAAAGATAAAGGTAGCTGCATGCACTACCATGAAAGTGAAAAAAGTGAAAGTTAGTCACTCAGTCGAGTCTGACTCTTGTGACCCCACGGACTGTAGCCTACCAGGCTCCTCTGTCTATGGAATTCTCCAGCCAAGAATTCTGGAGTGGATTGCCATTTTCTTCTCCAGGGGATCTTCCCAGCCCAGAGATCAAACCCAGGTCACCCACATTGCAGGCGGACTCTTTACCGACTGAGCCACCAGGGGAGCACTAGCTTGACTAGATATCAAATTTGAAGATGCCGGTCACTGAAATGTCCCAGTTTTATGACAATTCTCAATCCAGAATTGTCTAACTTCCTTGAATCTTCATCAGATTCACTAAACACAATCCCATCTCCTATAACCTTACCCTCCCAATCCTCAGTTATCGCAAAGTCTTCATGGTAAGCAATTTCTGTTGTTGCAGCAAAAAAATGCAGATTAACTTTGACTACTATCCCCCATGGTTAAGTCTGGTGGGCATCAATACACCTCTAGTTATTTATATGGCATCTGTAGAGATGGAACTTTACCATATTCAGATGAAGAAGATTCTAAGACAGGTCAAGCACTGATAGATTAAAAGTTGAGCAAGAAGTACACAAAACCCAATTTTTAGTCACTCAGTGCATCACATTTACCTAGTCACAGAGACTTGTTACAAGATGAGTGCATAACTAGACTAATCAGACTGCAGGACAATACACTGATATGATCTTTGTGAAAACTTGAATCCTCTCAACTGGGTATTGTGGTTTGTGTCCAGTTGACATTGGAATTGCTATAGCCATTTTCCTGCTATGGGAGTAGCCACCTGAAATAAAAATAAAGAACAAAATCAAAAACAAGCAAAAACAATATAGAACCTACAATATAAAGAAAGAGTAACCAAGAGAATCATAGAGATGGGAGCAGAAACCTAGATCAAACTACCTTGATATTTTCTCTACCTTTGGAAGCTGGAAATACATATGTCAATAAATCATCTTTATTAAATTTTAAGCCAGATTGGGCAGCTTTTCTATTATTTGAAATTGACTATTCTGACTGAAACACAGACTGTCCACAGGCACTATTGGGATAGGATCTATTGGGCTTAGCCACTACTTTGGAGTGACAGGAATGAGTCAGCAGTAAATGATGATTGTGACCCCAAGATGTTATGCCTGAACAATTAAGAGGTTCACGATTCCTTTACTTAAAATAGAAGGCAAACTTTCTATACTAGTATAGAAATAAAGAGAAGAAAACATGGATGATTAAGAGATGCCCAATTTTAATGCTGCATTTTTAACTCAGAAGTGTGAGAAGGGCTATGAACATTTGTAAAAATAGAAAATGCCCATACCTACACCAAAATAATCTGTTTTAATATCTTGTGAATAAATCTCATGTATCAAAATTTATTTAAAGAAAAAAATAGAAAAGTTAGAAACAAAGAACCTGAAAAATGATTGCAATGTGGATAAAAATCTGTCAGAATACTGAAAACTGGGCAGTACAAAGATAACATTTACTTAGCAATTTTTATTTTCAAGGACTAATCTAAAGGCTTCTGAAATGTGTTATTTTAATACATCACACTCTAATGTAATTAGGAGTAGCCCCATATTTCAGATGGACATAAAACTGCCTGCCTTTTACATATCCCAGTTTGTTGTAAACAAATAATCAGACATAATAGATGATATTAGTATGTGTATATATATATACTTATATATATACGTAATAATGTTCAAATAAACTTATTTATTATGAGCCCTTTCTTCAGATTAAAGGCCATATTAAGACTGGAGAAGTAAAAAATAACAAATTTGCATCAGAAGGATGCTGCTAAAGTACATCACCAATGATCAGGTCCTACTGTGGAAGGGGAGTTTCTCAAGCTTCAGCGCATCTTGTAACAAAAGTGGATATAATCCAGGAACATGCTTGGTTCAGTACCTTAAACACTTGTATGCTCTCTTTCGTTTTTTGCCTCACAGCTTTGAGCTGTCCTTGGATGAAATCCCTTGTTGATATGTATATTCTTCCAGATGCAGCCCCCTGACAGGGCTACATGAGCTGCAGTGGCAATCCCAGTCCCAGATGTAGGAAGACTGTTTTCATCCTTCAAGAGTAAAGCGGGGAGGTTGATGCGTGTGGACATAGCATCTGCCAGCTGTTCCCCTCTCTTGCCTCCTGGTACTAGTGTTACTGGGCTGGAAGCCCAATCCTCATGTTGGCCTGGCAACATTTTGTGATGCCAACACTTTCTGCATGAATCCCCCCCTGGGCAGGCACCAGACACTGTGAGGAATGGTCTGTGGAGTACTTGACTGCTCTATTCAGGGATTTTTAAAATTCAGACCATAAGGAAGTCTGTGTCCCTAAGTAGGTGTGACACCACGAATGAGGCTTCAGTTTGCTCCAGTCAGAATCTGCTCCTGTTATTCAATTCATCAGTCTATTGGCCAAGTCAGATGCTTACAGAACCCTCAGGTTTCCAAAGATAATTACAGGATTTTTTTTTTTTTTGCTTGTTTTATCTACCAATACCTTGTCTCATTCTGTTGGACAGAGTATATACTTATTAATTTGTACCCAGCAAGCATATTGTAATCTGTTTCCTAATTCTGTAAGTCTACCATTGAATGGTTCACTATATGTAGTTCATGGTAGAAACTCAATAATCCCTACTTAATATTATTACTATTATGAAAGAGTGCAACTGGGAGAAGAGTGTAGGCCATACTCAAGGTAGAATGATATTGTCCTTTTAGTTGTTTTTTTTGAGATGTATTCATCATCTCAGTAGCTATCTCCATCCAGACATGCTGCTGCTGCTAAGTCACTTCAGTCGTGTCCGACTCTGTGCGACCCCATAGACGGCAGTCTACCAGGCCCCTCCGTCCATGGGATTTTCCAGGCAAGAGTACCGGAGTGGGGTGCCATTGCCTTCCCCGTCATCCAGACATAAATGTAGTCAAACTCTTAGGCTGATCCTTAGAATATAAAGACTCGAATTATGAATACGTCTTGCAATATGATATACAACTTTAAATTTGCTCTCTGAGTATGCATTCAAAATGGTGTTTATATAAAAGAAATTGCATTTTCTGATTCATATTTTCACTTGTGGTGAACACGGAAGCACATTGTTCACCTCAACCAGTTCCCCAAATTCAGTAGCCTTCTTCCTAAAGTAGATAGATGCCAGGATCCTAATACATTCAATGGACTCTTGGGCTCCTACTATGACTTCACATTTTCAAGGGCCTCCTGGGCTTCCATGTGTTATAAGTCAGATCCTGGGGCTCTTGTCCTTAAACATTTCTTGTGTGCTCAGTCATATCTTACTCTTTGTGACCACATGGAATATAGCCCACCAGGGTTCCCTGTCCATGGAATTTTCCAGGCGAGGGTTGCCATTCCCTCCTCTAGGGGATCTTCCTGACCCAGGGATTGAACCCACATTTTCTGTGTATCCTGTATTGCAGGTAGATTCTTGACCTGCTGACCCATCAGGGAAGCCCCAGACATTTCTTATCCATCCTCTAATCTCTAACAGCTAACTAACTTCCATTGCCAAACCTAATAACCCTACAGATATTACATGTTGGACTGTCAAAGAACCAAGTCTTTTTGTTTTGCTTTATTTTGCTGTAAGTCAGTGTGTCTGAGAACTTAGAAATTCCAAAGGATAGTATAAAGAAGAGAAGGTAAAGACTGTATGAACACTATGGCAATTGTCACAAAGAGATTTGGAGGGGAAAATTAAGGATGAACTAGTGACCTTAAAGAAAATACCACCAAAGAAGTGAGAGATATAAAACAGTGACAAAAATAATGAAACATTTTCTTTCACACCTCCTCTCTTCTTAAATAGTCTATCTAAATATTACTTTGTATTTTCACATCAGCACTGTCCTTCAGATGCCTAATTTAGCTACTCAAAGTGGTTTACACAAATTCTTAAATATCTGTAGATTATCAAAGTAAATGATTATTTTTTATTCACACCCTTCTGTAGGCTTATTTGCAAGCCCAGAATTCTATCTTGTAGCTTCATATTCTTTCAGATCTTTGAAGCCACCTTCTATTCAGCTCGGAGGTGGTCAAGAGGTCTGACTTGGAGCAAGGGAGATACACAAGGCCAATTCTGGTAGTAGAATGTATGCATTACTCTTATAATTCATTCATTAGAATTTAGCACAAGAATGATTACAAAGAATACCAGAACCTGTAGCCTCGTTGTACAACCAGGAAAGAGAATCCGTAAGATATATGTGAAAGAGAATAAATCAGATATATGGGCTTCCCCAGTGGCTCAGACAGAAACTGCCTCCAGGGCAGGAGACCTGGGTTCAATCCCTGGGTCAGGAAGAGTCCCTGGAGAAGGCAATAGCAACCCAATCCAGTATTCTTGCCTGGAGAGTTGCATGGACAGAGACGCTTGGTGGGCTATACTCCATGGAGTTGCAAAGAGTTGAACACAACTGAGCGACTAACTTTCACTTTCACTTTCACCAGTAATCTTTGACATAAATCTATTATAATGTCTCTCTTTCTGGCTATTGTGTTTTGTTTTTTCTGCCTTTCTGAAATATTCAGGCATTGGGGATTAAATTCAGTGGTGGAGTTTACACAGGCACTTTTAAAAATGGGTTTCTTTCCATTTTTTAGTTATTAGTGTTGTAGCCAGCAAAGGAGTTACTTGCCAATTGAGATGGAAAGTTGTGTGTATATGAACATGTATGCACATATTTGGCTCAAATGTGTGACTGTATTTGTATACAATAAGTTCTAAGATGGTAAGAGAGTTTCAGGATATGATTATTTAAAATAATTTTCTCCATATTTAAGAAATGCTTTTGTAAATTACAGTAGCCAAAATCGATGTGATAAGGAGAGAAAAGTACTAGGATTGAAATAAAAAGTGCAGAATAGCAATAATCTCACACACCTCTCATTTCACCTTAGCTAGTAATTCACTTTCTCTGATCTTCAGGTTCCAAATCTGAAAAATAAGAATTACATTCCTATAGGGTGAGTTACCCTTATTTTTCATTCTATCAATACTTCATAAAATTTCTCTTCACTAACTCAAATTCTGTTTCCCCCCTGTCTTAACCCAACTGGATTCCTCAGTTTTCACTGCAAACAAATAGAAGAAAACAATAGAAAGGGAAAGATGAGAGATTTCTTCAAGAAAATTAGAGATATTAAGGGAACATTTCATGTAAAGATGGACACAATAAAAGACAGAAAGGAGATGGACCTAACAGAAGCAGAAGATATTATGAAGAGGTGGCAAGAATACACAGAAGAACTATACAGAACACATCTTCATGACGCAGATAACCACTATGGTGTGATCACTCACCTATAGCCAGACATCCTGGAATGCAAAGTCAAGTGGGTTTTACAAAGCATCACCATGAACAAAGCTAGAGGAGGTGATGGAATTCCACTTGAGCTAGTTCAAATCCTAAAAGATGATTCTGTTAAAGTGCTACACTCAATATGCCAGTAAATATGGAAAACACAGCAGTGACCACAGGACTGGAAAAGGTCAGTTTTCGTTGCAATCCCAAAGAAAAGCAAAGCCAAAGAAAGTTCAAACTACTGTGCAATTATACTCATCTCACACGCTAGCAAAGTAATGCTCAAAATCCTCCAAGCCAGGCATCAACAGTACATGAACCATGAACTTCCAGATGTTCAAGCTGGATTTAGAAAAGGCAGAGAACCAGAAATCAAATTGCCAACATCCGTTGGATCATAGAAAAAGCAAGAGAGGTCCAGAAAAACATCTGCTTTATTGACTACACCAAAGCCTCTGACTGTGTGGATTACAACAAACTGTGGAAAATTATTCAAGAGATGGGAATACCAGGCCACCTGGCCTCCCTCCTGAGAAATCTGTATGCAGATCAAGAAGCAACAGTTAGAACTGAACATGGAAAAACAGACTGGTTCCAAATTGGGAAAGGAGTTTGTCAAGTTTGCATATTATCACCCTGCTTATTTAACTTAAATGCAGAGTACATCATGCAAAATGCCGGGCTGGATGAAGTGCAGGCTTGCAATCAAGATTGCCAGGAGAAATATTAATAACCTCAGATACAGAGAAGACACCACCCTTATGGCAGAAAGTGAAGAAGAACTAAAGAGCCTCTTGATGAAAGTGAAAGAGGAGAGTGAAAACATTGGCTTAAACTCAACATTCAGAAAACTAAGATCACAGCATCTGGTCCCATCACTTCATGGCAAATAGATGGGGAAACAATGAGAGAATTTATTTTGGGGGGCTTCAAAATTACTGCAGATGATGACTGAAGCCATGAAATTAAACGATGCTTGCTCCTTGGAAGAAAAACTATGACCAACCTAGATAGCATATTAAAAAGCAGAGAGACATTACTTTGCCAACAAAGGTCCATCTAATGAAAGCTATGTTTTTCCCAGTAGTCATGTATGGATATGAGAGTTGGACTATAAAGAAAGCTGAGCATCAAAGAATTGACACTTTTGAACTGTGGTGTTGGAGAGGACTCTTGAGAGTCCCTTGGGCTGCAAGGAGATCCAACCAGCCAATCCTGAAGGACATCCAACCAATCCTGAATATTCATTGGAAGGATGATGCTGAAGCTGAAACTCCAAATCTTTGGCCACCTGATTCAAAGAACTGACTCTTTGGAAAAGACCCTGATGCTGAGAAAGATTGAAGGTGGGAGGAGAAGAGGATGACAAAGGATGAAATAAACTCTGTTCATCTGACTTGATGAACACGAGTTTGAGCAAGTTCCAGTAGATGGTGATGGACAAGAAAGCCTGCTGTGCTGCAGTCCATGAGGTCACAAAGATTTGGACATGAATGAGTGACTGAACTGTATTGAACTAACCCAACTGCAAGAAATTTCACCAGTCATCAGTGCATATCTTATGACTGCAAAGCAAAAGACTGGGTAGAGAGCAAGTGGACAAGAGACAAAGAATAAGTGGGGAAGCAAGCTTTCACAATAAGGCATAGGAAATAAAGGCAGAGGCTCCAGAAGTGGGAAAGGAATGACAGAGAACCCAGAAGCATTATTTTTATTGTTATATCATGGCTATGAAGTTAATTTTCTAAGTTCTTAGAGATAAAAGTAAAACTTTTAAAACAGCTTTACATTACTTTCACTTCTGCACTGTGAGTCATTACATATGATTCTGTGCAGAGTTGACCATAGAGTTCCCAGGTTTTTAACTTGGTTTAAATCTCTTCAAGGGCTGTCACATAAGAATTAAATGCTATTTTAAGTTATAAAGATCTTATCCAATTTCTATTATATCCAATAGCTCAGCTATATGCAGTCTTAGATTAAGAAAATAAAGTGAAATGAAATTTGCTTTGACTACAATGCATAGGTGTTAAGTTGATACAGTCATGTCCAACTCTTTGCGACCCTGTGGGCTATATAGCCCACCAGTCTCCTCTGTGCATCGGATTCTCCAAGAATACTGAGGTGGATTGCCATGCCCTGCTCCATGGGATCTTCCCTACCAAGGGATCAAACTCATGTCTCTTACATCTCCTGCATTAGCAGACAGGTTCTTCACCACTAGTGCCACCTGGGAAGCCCTTGGATAACCATAGTAGCAATTGAAGTCCATAGTATTTATGAAATATTGGTTTGAAGATCACAATAAAGAATATTTAAGTAAATATCAATTAAATGTACATAGAAGAAATGCACAGTTACATAAACACATGTATATTCACACTAGCCTAAGAAAGCAATCTAAATTTCTCATAATAAGTGTGCTTACCTTGCTTATGAATTAATTTGAATTATTTCAATATTCTTATGCCAAGAGTGGGCTTCTGAGGTGGCCCTGGTGGTAAACAACCTGTGTGCCAATGTAGAAAATATAAGAGATTCATGTTCAATCCCAGGGTCAAAAAGATCCTCTGGAGAAGGAAATGGCAACCCATCCCAGTATTCTTGTCTGCATAATTCCATGGACAGATGAGCTTGGTGGGTCATACACCATGGGGTAGCAAAAAGTCAAACACAATTGAAATGACTTAGCACATTGCACATGATAACAGTAATGATTTGGGTTAACTGGGATCTCTCTATCTCTCTCTCTTTTTTAAATTATTCACTAGTATCATTACTAGAAAGAAGTACAGTAATATATTAGAATTTTACTAGTATCATAATATAAATTACTTAACCAAGGTCCAGGTCAGGAAATATTTTCTCAGTGCATTCTGCAAGGCTGAAGTTTTGTTTTGATAACTCCTTGATTGTTGAAATAGAAACTCAAATGGTATCTTAATTAGTACATTGGTGAAAACTCTTTCCCATAGATCTAAATTTGGCATCTAAATCTAAACATGGCCTTAGTCATAATGAATTACATTTTTATTGTGTCTTTTAAAAACCATTCACAGACCCAGAGACCACCTAATTAGAGATACTAAAAAAGTTATGAAGATCTGTGAATGGATTTTTGACCTTTATTGTTCTTGTTCAATCGCTCAGCTATGTCCCACTCTTTGTGACCCCAAGAACTGCAGCATGCCAGGCTTCCCCATCTTTCGCCATCTCCTGGAGTTTGCTCAAATTCATAATCACTGAGGTGGTGATGACATCCAACCATCTCATCCTCCATCGTCCCCTTCTCCTCTCACTTCCAATCCTTCTGAGCATCAGAGTCTTTCCAATAAGTCAGCTCTTTGCATCAGGTGGCCAAAGTACTGGAGCTTCACCTTCAACATCAGTCTTTCCAATGAATGTTCAGGACTGATTTCCTTTAGGGTAGACTGGTTGGATCTCTTTGCAGTCCAAGGGACTCTCAAGAGTCTTCAACACCACAGTTTAAAAGCATCAATTTTTTGGTGCTCAGCTTTCTGTATAATTAAACTCTCACATCCATACATGACTACTGAGAAAACCATAGTTTTGACTACACAGAACTTTTTTGGCAAAATGATGTCTCTGCTTTTTAATAGACTGTCTAGGTTGGTCTAAGCTTTTCTTCCAAGGAGCAAGTGTTTTTTAATTTCATGGCTGCAGACACCATCAGCA
The DNA here is from genome assembly GCF_023699985.2 of Odocoileus virginianus. Taxonomy (NCBI): domain Eukaryota; kingdom Metazoa; phylum Chordata; class Mammalia; order Artiodactyla; family Cervidae; genus Odocoileus; species Odocoileus virginianus. The sequence goes on along the minus strand of NC_069703.1, from coordinate 1,938,472 downwards.
GTAATTTTGGAGCCCAAACAAATAAAGTCTCATACTGTTTCCATTGTTTCCCCTCTATTTGCCATGAAATGATGGGACAAGATGCCATGAACTCTGTTTTTGAATGTTGAGTTTTAAGTCAGTTTTTTCACTCTCCTCTTTCACTTTCATCAAGAGGCTCTTTAACTCTTCTTCAGTTTCTGCCATGATGGTGGTGTCATCTGCATATCTGAGGTTATTGATATTTCTCCCAGCAGTCTTGATTCCAGCTTGTGCTTCATCCGGCCTGACATTTTGCATGATGTACTCTGCATATAAGTTAAATAAGCAAGATGACAATATACAGCCTTGATGTACCCCTTTCCTAGTTTGGAACCAGTTCATTATTCCATGTCTAGTTCTAACTGTTACTTTTTGACCTGCATACAGGTTTCATAGGAGGCAGGTCAGGTGGTCTGGTATTCCCATCTCTTGAAGAATTTTCCACAGTTTGTTGTGATCCACACAGTGAAAGATTTTAGAGTAGTCAATGAAGCAGAAGTTGATGCTTTTCTGGAACTCTCTTGCTTCTTCTATGATAACAGATGTTGGCAATATGATCTCTCGTTCCTCTGCCTTTTCTAAATCCAGCTTGTACATCTGGAAGTTCTCAGTTCATGTACTATTGAAGCCTAGCTTGGAGGACTTTGAGCATTACTTTCCTAGCATGAGAAATGAGTGCAATTCTGAAATAGCTTGAACATTCTTTGGCATTGCCCTTCTTTGGGATTGGCATAAAAACAGACCCTTTCTAGTCCCATGGCCACTGATGAGTTTTCCATATTTGCTGGCATATTGAGTGTAGTACTTTAACAGCATCATCTTTTAGGATTTGAAATAGCTCAAGTGGAATTCCATCACCTCCAGTAGTTGTGTTTGTAGTGATGTTTCCTAGACCCATGTGATTTCACACTTCAAAATGTCTATCTCTAGGTGAGTCATCACATGGTTGTGATTATCCAGGTCATTGAGATCTTTTTAATACAGTTCTGTGTATTCTTGCCACCTTTTCTTAATATCTTCTGCTTTTGTCAGGTCCATACTGTTCTCTTTTTATTTTGCCCACCTTTGCATGACTTTTTTTTGCATGACCTTTGAACTTTAAAATATTAATATCTAATTACTATTAATTAGTTAATTAATATTAATATATTAATATCTAATTATTATATTAATTTATATTAATATACATTATTTTCAAAAATCGTTGGTTCTGCAAAACTTGATGTATTGATCTCATCTCCCTTCATCTAGCCTCTTAAATTTCACTCCCATTTTATTTAACTTTTTAAAAATAAATTGGTACATGTGACAAAATGATTGCACTGATTCAGGAGAATTGAAATAGAGAAGACTTTTGTAATCAGTGTCTTAGCAATAAATGCAATAAATTGGTTTCTATTTAATAATCCTTCTCAGTTGGGAAATGCTTTCATATAGTTTAATATGCAGAGTTGTTAAGGGGCACGGAGGCTGTCATACACTCCATTGCAAATAGCGTCTGTTCTCCTGAAAAAGTAATTCGCCCGTTTTCTAATAATTGCAGATCTTTAAAAATTTCTAGTAATTGTATAATTTTAAAGAATCGTATTGTTTAAGAAAAATAATTACTGAAAACCAGATCTAAACAATTAAAAAACACAAATGCCTTCCAAAATATAGAGAAAAAAATTGTAAAAATGGGGAGAGTTTCAAAAATTTTTTCAATATATAACTTATAAAATTTTTATATATATTCTTAAATATATAAATATCTAGGGGTGCTTAAGTCATTATTCAGAAATTATATATATATATATGTATCAGATTTAGGGATATGTACAGAGGTCAAAGAAACAGTGGTTTTGTTTCCTTAGGCAACAAATGGCAAAGGAAGAACTGCCTCCTACCTCACTCTCACACTCACAGTTTTCTTCATTTGTCTCTTGGCACAGTGACTTTGACTGCCTTTTCCAATATCCAGTCTACTGAATTCCTTCTAGATGCACTTCACTATTTACCAAAACACCTCAAATGTATATTTTAAGCACATTGTCACTGACTCCCCCAAATTTATCTTCCCTTAAAATTTTAACACAGTCACTGAAAATTCTCCAACCCTAAAAACACCATCTTCAAGCATTTTAGTCATCTTTACAATCAGTTAGTGTTGAGGGAAAAATTGCCTTCAGAACCGCACAGTCACCCTTTCATGAGCCGCCGGGGAAGACCTCACTGCAATCCCAGTGGCAGCGGTTCACGCCACAGGCCTTCCATTGACACCCATCCCACCCCATCCTCTCACTCTCTGATGATAACCTGAAATAATAAGATAAGGCTTCGTGATGAGGTAGAGGGCATCCTTGACACAGTTTATCCTTACTCTTCAATTATAACTTTATCATTATTCACTCATTCTCATCTTTTGTCCTTCTCTTTAAAAGGAAAAAAAACACGAATGCTTGGTGCAATCATGTTTCATTGTCTTCTGTTTATTGGTAAGGATGAGGAGGGATTCTCATTCTAGGGTTATGGGATATCCTGATCACCGGACACCCAGCACGGGGCAGATACATAAACTCACAAGCCAGGGAAGGAGGACATCTCATGCCATACAGAGCCACATGGAGTTTTCACTGGGAAACAGAGTGAAAAGCCAGAGAATATGTAGAATCAAACGTGTGGATTGTTCTCAGTTTCTGTGGGAGATTGTGATTGGCTTGTTTGTGTAGTTCTGCTGGTTGTTTGTTGGTTTTTTGGCTTGTCTCATGTCAGATTTGGAGAAGGAAAATGGTAACCCACTTCTGTATTCTTGCCTGGAGAATCCCAAGGACAGAGGAGCCTGGCAGGCCATGGTCCATAGGGTTGCAGAGAGTTGGACACGACTGATGCGACTGAGCATGCTGGTTGTCAGGGAACTGAAATTTGCTTCTCATAGATAGTAAGATCACGTGGGACCTGCACCTGATCCATTTGATAGCGAGTGGGGTAATTTGGGTAGAGATTGTTTCCATGGGAGCAGAGTGGAGAGGAGCCCTGGCAGCTCAGCTATTTGAGGCCCTGCCGATACCACCTTGTCTGTGCTGTCACTCAGTCATGTCTGAGGCTGCTACCCCATGGACTGTAGCCTGCCAGTTTACTCTGTTCATGGGATTTTCCAGGCAAGAATCCTGGAGTGGCTTGTCATTTCCTGTGTCAGGCAATATCACCTTATGTCAAGGTAACACATAAAACTGGAATGAGTTTATAAGTACCCACTTCAAAATTCTCATTTTAAATTTCTCCGTCTGTCTCTGTATCTGTCCCATCTCTCTCTCTTTTATATATATGACAATTTAAATGCTTATAAAAAGAAGTTGTGTTGAAGGAATAAAGTTGAAGCTGTTTTCAGTTAGCAATTTAAGTGAAACTCTAGGTTAGGTATCTTCAGAAGAAAAGATGTGTGTGTTGTTGAGAGGAGGAAAACAAGAGTTGATGAGTCATTTATAGTCAAACAAACAGAGATTGTATGAAAGATAGCACAGCTTGAGGTCTGCTATGAGGGTGATATGGCAGGAATCCCTAGAGGAATCCCTAGAGGAATCCCATGTTGCCACTGCAACATGAATATTCCCTGCTTTAGAAATATTGCTTTGAACATTTTCTTATTTTTGTCAAACTACTCTTTATATCTCATTATGTCTAAGCTTATATGTTAAAATCCAACTTGCAAAAAAAGACCCTAATTTTAAATCAATATGCACTATCTAGTTATTCTGTTCAAAATTCCAAAGTAGTGATTTCTGAAGCCAAGAACAGCTTGTATGAGTTCCTAGCAACTTAACTTACGTTGTTTAATTTATAATAGTAGGATTTTATATTTGTTACCATTTCTGATTCAAAGCATAATTATACTGATGTATATTACGTTAGAATGCAATATGTTTATTTCTATGTGTCTAACCAAGGTGCCATGTTGGTGATGCTTGCTTTCTAACACATTTTATACAATTTGTTAATTCAGTCACATATATGTAAAATAAGTTATGTGTCACTTGTTCTTTTAAAATGTGAAATATATCATTTTCATGTTAGTATCAATATCTAATTGATGCAAAACTATTTAATATTATTAGAATGCAATCCAATAAATGCTCTTTTGTTCAGTAATTCCTTCTTTCTGGCTGCTTTTCTTTTCTTGCTTTCCTTTTGCTTGTCTTGTTATTCTTTATCACTATTATATTTCTAGTGCCTAAAAGAATACTCAATACATAGTAAGAATTTAAGAAACATATTTTTTTGAGTGAACAAACAAATGTTAAAATCTTTATTAACAAGATAACCTAAGATAACTCAAAGAGTTATATAAATTTAAGGTATTGTGCTACCAACAATTGTAACAATAGTCATGTTCAACATATTATCAGTATTAAATACTTTCAGGAATAATAAACCTGTTGCTTACATTTATTGGCCCATAACTAAACATATTTTGCATCAGACAATGTGCTTAAAAATATTTAGTTATGTATGCCTAGTAGTTAAATTCTAGTTATTTGTGAGTAAAGAGGAAAAGAGAACAAAAGAATTTTCAAGAAAAGTTATTTATAGCATTTGCCTCGGTTGAGTCTACCAACACATTTAATTAACATGAGCAAAGATAAAAGCATATTTATGGTGTCCCTTAACATTAAGGTGATAAGTTTCACCTGCTTTCTTGTGTACTTTCTTCACACCTACCACAATCAGGACAGCAATAATTAAGCAGTAAGTGTGAATTTTTTTTCCAAGAGATTTCAATAAAATTAAAGGCTTATTGACTAAAGACCTTGTGTGTAAAAAAGCAAAGTCAAGGGAAGGATAGAGGATAATATACCCCTCATACTAGGACTTAAGTAATTTTTATAATTAATTATTTAAATATTTGCCCGTGCTGATACAAATATTGGGTTAAATATGTAATTCTTCATTTTTTTCAAGTAATTTATAACCCTAAAGTTAAATCCCAGTTTATTTAAACATGTCCTATTAGTGTATTCAATTTTGAAAGTAGTTATCTCTCCATGCTGTGAACTGAAATGTACAAAATTACTCCTTCGTCTAAAGTTATTGCTTTAAGAAACCTGCAAGATGTCTGGAATATTCACCAAAGTTCTTCATTTGTGGTTAGATAAGACAAGCTTCTATTAAAAAAAAAAATTTCTGAGAAAGTTGATACACCACTGTTACTATTCATGGATAACAACAAAAACTTAATTTTTCAAAGGCTTTCCCTTGTGGCTCAGCTGGTAAAGAATCTGGCTGCAGTGCGGAAGACCTGGGTTCAATCCCTGGGCTGGGAAGATCCCCTGAAGAAGGGAGAGGCTACCCACTCCAGTATTCTGGCCTGGGGAATTCTATGGACTGTATAGTCCATGGGGTCGCAGAGAGTTAGACACGACAGAGTGACTTTCACTACATGAAAACCACAGAAGCAAGTGTTACCCTAAAATAGAGCCAGTCTTTATACACAGCAATATTTATTTGGGGAGAAAATATATAAAATTTCATAATGCCCAAATGTGAAAAGGGAAGAATCTATGAATTTAGGCTTCAAACTGAAACACTGATATTAAAATAGGGACTTCTTTTGTTCCTTCTCCAGAAGTTTCATGCTCTACCTAGGATTTGAAAAAACGAGCAGAGAGATTAGGGTTTCTTGTTTTATATTAGCACCATATATGTTAGTTTCTAGAAATAGGTCTTCAAATAGATCTATGTGGGAATGTAACTAAGGGTGTTCTAAGAGTGGCAGTGCAAACTGCCTTGGATATGCCAAGACTCTGTGTCAAGAAAAAATTAATTAAGCTAGAGAATAGCTTAAGAGTTTCATGGGTTGGACTTAGATGTCATGATGAGAGTAAACCAGAAAAGGAATGAAAAGAGAAGTAAAAACCACATTGAATTTCACTCACCAGGAAGACCTGGGGCCAACCTTCGATTGGGTGGGCCAAACTATTCATTCAGATTTTTCCATAAGATGTTACTGGAAAACCTGAACTAACCTTTTGGCCAACCAATAGAATTATATCCAGTTTTCTAAAGAAATAACACCAATTTCATATTCCATTTTGAAGGGTGGCCAAAAGATTAATAGGCATCTAAAAGTTACTCTAATCAGCTAAATTGCAATAAGGTTAATTTGTGTGAAAGCTAGACAAAGAATTCTAAAACTTTCAGGCTGAATCAACTATGTATACTTTGGTTCTTGACCTGAGTTACTTGGGAAAGAGAAAGAGAAAAAAAAACATTTTGAAGAATCCTATATATCTGATAACTGACAGTCACAAACCTAAAGATTAACTAGAAAAAACTTTTCTAAAATGACCTTATAGTTTTCATAGTCTACATTTTTAATGAAGATCTTTACTTGTATAAATAATCCTGTTTGAGTTCTTATTAATACTCTATGAATAAAATGTATGCTTAGTAAACATGAATATTGTACTTCACAAATGCACATGATCCAACTTAAATCTCACAAGCAAATTCATAACTATTGTCACAAACTTATACAAGCTGATTTCAGGATGTTAGGTGACATTTTTAGACTCCAAAATTAGAACAATTCTCCCACTTAACTTCAAAACACACCCATTTCATTAATATCCTTAAGAAATCATCTGGGTTCCTTTGTTGAGAAGGAAGAAACAACAATGAGCCCAACGCAAAAACTCATAGACAATTCAGAATTGACTCAGAGAAAGAAATCCAATGCCACACAAAGATAACTAACTTATAACCAGAAAATTGCTAACGTATATAACACCCACTAAAACTCAATAAAACAGAAGTCTTGAGCCAAGAAATTAAAAGCCTACTTCCAATTATATCTATAAAATTATGAACAGCAAGAGAAATAACAACACAGCATATAAAGAAAGCTCCATGTAAACAAATACGGAGGAGATAAATCTACCCTAAAATATTTAAATTTAATGAAATAAAAATGAAGAAATATTGAAAACACAAATATATCAACTAAAAGCTGGACATTCAATGCAGAAAGCAAAGAGGTAACAAAGGACCTGAAGAAGTGTTAAAAAAAGAGTAAAAATTTAAAATAAATCAAAAACTCAGATCATAAACACTCTGGTCTCATACCATGGCAAATAACAGAGAAAAATAGAAAAGTGTGAGATAAATTTGGGGATAAATAGCAGTGAGGGAAAAAAAAAAAAAGATCAAAAGAAAAGTTATGACAACCTAGGGCCCTGGTAAAAGTTAATCACCAAAATTCGAATAAAGGTCAGTCAAATAGATCAGACCATTAAAGATAGATGGTTGGACATAAAGAAACTTCTAATTGTTGGTATAAGTCAATACCAACCATTTTCCAAACCCCAGGACTACAGCACAACCAGCGTATCCTCCCCACTACCCTATTTGCTCAAATTACAAACAACCATTGAAAATATTAAGCAGCAACTAACACAACATCAACCACAATGTGGCACCTTCTCCTCTGACTCAATCTTCATCAATGGTCATTTCCATGCATCAGAGCCAAAGAATGGCTGAGCACAATACTTAATGTTGATTATGGGTGCGAGAAAACCTTCAACACCATTGGACGCAAGAAGATCTACCATCATCCTAAAGGAAAACCCTGAAACTATTAGCAACATCAAAGCTTAAACAATAATGGACACCAAGAGTCAGTCTTGCAAACACAGATACTAGTAAGATTTAGGCAGAGGAAAGACAGAGGATAAGTGGCTGTGAAACTGACTCATGGACAGACTTAAAATCCGAATGGTAAGGACCAATAAGCCTTATCATAAGTCATGTCCATTAAGTCAAAGAGTCAGACTGACCTTATGACAAAAACAAAGGTGGTCGAATCCCATGTACAACCAAAACTAATGGGTTACAGGAGAGCCTGAAAGGTCCAATCATCAGTAACCTAAAAGGAACAAGGCTGAAAAACTAACTTCACTGCACAAGTGTGGCCAAAAGACATGTGTCAAACTCTTCTATGAAGAATGACTTTCAAATAAGTTGTGATATCTCAATGTGACAGTAAATTATTAAGATACTTGAAGAATGATAGTTTTTTTTCATTTGGTTTAAAAGAAACTTCTCCTCAAGAATCATGCACACATCTGTGGAATAGTTCAGTGGTATGAACAAGTCATCAGAATCATTTATAAGTTCAACACTTAAATATAGAGAGGAACATTTAATATATCCAAAAATATTGATACAAGGTATCAGGACAACGAAACAAGAAAAAAACTTTTAAGTAATCAAATTTGTCGCAAGCATTTCTTGCTGAAGAGGATTGAAACGCCTAAAGATCCTTCACTTTTATCTCTCAGTTACAATGGAATTCCAGATACTAAACTTCAATGATTAACAAAATCTGTTTGAACCCATCCCAAAAAAAATGATAAATATACCAGACAAATTTATATTGACAAGTGAAGTAAGCTTATTTCTCCAATAAAAACACAGATTATTATTTAAAGAAATATGAGTAATCTGATTAGAATAAATACAAATTTTTAAAGAAACAAAAAGAAATAATCATAAACAGATAATTTGATGATTCTAAAAAATACTCCCGTCTCCAGTGCATAATAGCCTGAGTGGCTATTCCTATTACTATCAGCTGCATACCTATGAGAAACAATAATAAAAGTCAAATAAGATATCCTAAGTCATACCTCTTTAAGAGGCAATTAGTAAGAAGTCCAAAGGAATAACCCTAGTGGAGAGATAGGAATGAGAAATCTAACACCTTGGCACGCAGTGAATTTTCTGAAAGATGAAATCAAAGGACCTTGCAAAAATCAAAAGTTAACCTGTTTTTTAAAAACATCAAATTGACATAACATTAGCAGACTCATTAAGAAACAAAGGGAAAAGAACCAAATTAACAAAATTAGAAATGAAAATGGAGAGATCACAACAGACAACACTGAAATACAAAGGATCATAAGAGACTACTACCAGCAGCTCTATGCCAATAAAATGGACAACTTGGAAGAAATGGACAAGTTCTTAGAGAAGTATAACTTTCCAAAACTGAACCAGGAAGAAATAGAAGATCTTAACAAACCCATCACAAGCAAGGAAATCGAAACTGTAATCAGAAATCTTCCAGCAAACAAAAGCCCAGGACCAGATGGCTTCACAGCTGAATTCTACCAAAAATTTAGGGAAGAGCTAACACCTATCTTACTCAAACTCTTCCAGAAAATTGCAGAAGAAGGTAAACTTCCAAACTCATTCTATGAGGCCACCATCACCCTAATTCCAAAATCAGACAAAGATGCCACAAAAAAAGAGAACTACAGGCCAATATCACTGATGAACACAGATGCAAAAATCCTTAACAAAATTCTAGCAAACAGAATCCAACAACATATTAAAAAAATCATACACCATGACCAAGTGGGCTTTATCCCAGGAATGCAAGGATTCTTTAATATCCGCAAATCAATCAATGTAATACACCACATTAACAAATTGAAAGATAAAAACCATATGATTATCTCAATAGATGCAGAAAAAGCCTTTGACAAAATTCAACATCCATTTATGATTAAAACTCTCCAGAAAGCAGGAATAGAAGGAACATACCTCAACATAATAAAAGCTATATATGACAAACCCACAGCAAGCATCACCCTTAATGGTGAAAAATTGAAAGCATTTCCCCTGAAATCAGGAACAAGACAAGGGTGCCCACTCTCACCACTACTATTCAACATAGTTTTGGAAGTGTTGGCCACAGAAATCAGGGCAGAAAAAGAAGTAAAAGGAATCCAGATAGGAAAAGAAGAAGTGAAACTCTCTCTGTTTGCAGATGACATGATCCTCTACATAGAAAACCCTAAAGACTCTACCAGAAAATTACTAGAGCTAATCAATGAATACAGTAAAGTTGCAGGATATAAAATTAACACACAGAAATCTCTTGCATTCCTATACACTAACAATGGGAAAACAGAAAGAGAAATTAAGGAAACAATACCATTCACCATTGCAACAAAAAGAATAAAATACTTAGGAGTATATCTACCTAAAGAAACAAAAGACCTATACATAGAAAACTATAAAACACTGATGAAAGAAATCAAAGAGGACACAAACAGATGGAGAAATATACCGTGTTCATGGATTGGAAGAATCAGTATTATCAAAAGGGCTATACTACCCAAAGCAATCTATAGATTCAATGCAATCCCTATCAAACTACCAACGGTATTTTTCACAGAACTAGAACAAATAATTTCACAATTTGTATGGAAATACAAGAAACCTCGAATAGCCAAAGTAACCTTGAGAAAGAAGAATGGAACTGGAGGAATCAATCTGCCTGACTTCAGACTATACTACAAAGCCACAGTCATCAAGACAGTATGGTACTGGCACAAAGACAGAAATATAGATCAATGGAACAGAATAGAAAGCCCAGAGATAAATCCACGAACCTATGGTCACCTTATCTTCGACAAAGGAGGCAAGGATATACAATGGAAAAAAGACAACCTCTTTAACAAGTGGTGCTGGGAAAACTGGTCAACCACCTGTAAAAGAATGAAACTAGAACACTTTCTAACACCATACACAAAAATAAACTCAAAATGGATTAAAGATCTAAATGTAAGACCAGAAACTATAAAACTCCTAGAGGAGAACATAGGCAAAACACTCTCCGACATAAATCACAGCAGGATCCTCTATGACCCACATCCCAGAATTTTAGAAACAAAAGCAAAAATAAACAAATGGGACCTAATGAAACTTAAAAGCTTTTGTACAACAAAGGAAACTATAAGCAAGGTGAAAAGACAGCCCTCAGATTGGGAGAAAATAATAGCAAATGAAGCAACAGACAAAGGATTAATTTCAAAAATATACAAGCAACTCCTCCAGCTCAACTCCAGAAAAATAAATGACCCAATCAAAAAATGGGCCAAAGAACTAAACAGACATTTCTCCAAGGAAGACATACGGATGGCAAAAAAACACATGAAAAGATGCTCAACATCACTCATTATCAGAGAAATGCAAATCAAAACCACAATGAGGTACCATTACATGCCAGTCAGGATGGCTGTTATCCAAAAGTCTACAAGCAATAAATGCTGGAGAGGATGTGGAGAAAAGGGAACCCTCTTACACTGTTGGTGGGAATGCAAACTAGTACAGCTGCTATGGAAAACAGTGTGGAGATTTCTTAAAAAACTGGAAATAGAACTGCCATATGACCCAGCAATACCACTTCTAGGCATACACACCAAGGAAACCAGATCTGAAAGAGACACGTGCACCCCAATGTTCATCGCAGCACTGTTTATAATTGCCAGGACATGGAAGCAACCTAGATGCCCATCAGCAGATGAATGGATGAGGAAGCTGTGGTACATATACCCCATGGAATATTACTCAGCCGTTAAAAAGAATTCATTTGAATCAGTTCTAATGAGATGGGTGAAACTGGAGCCCATTATACAGAGCGAAGTAAGCCAGAAAGATAAAGACCATTACAGTATACTAACACATATATATGGAATTTAGAAAGATGGTAACGATAACCATATATGCAAAAAAAGAAAAAGAGACTCAGATGTATAGAACAGACTTGTGGACTCTATGGGAGAACGCAGGGGTGGGATGTTTCAAGAGAACAGCATCGAAACATGTATATCTAGGGTGAAACAGATCACCAGCCCAGGTTGGATGCATGAGACAAGTGCTCAGGCCTGGTGCACTGGGAAGACCCAGAGGGATGGGGTGGAGAGGGAGGTGGGAGGGGGGACCGGGATGGGGAATACATGTAAATCCATGGCTAATTCAATGTATGACAAAAACCACTGCAATGCTGTAAAGTAATTAGCCTCCAACTAATAAAAATAAATGGAAAAAAAAAAAAAAAAAAGAACTGTAGGACACTGGGAGGGAAGCTGGACAAAAAGTTCTGGCTGTTTCTTTCCCCCATCAGGCCCAGTGCCAAGCAACAGTCCAATCCTAGCTGCTCCCTCCTTCCCAATGATGAAAGTCTTCAGCTATGCATTGGTGACGGGCCCCAGGGCAGGCTTGGCTCCACCCAGCCGTGGAAATGAACAGCAGATGAGATGCCAAGCTGCTGAAAGCCAACCAACTGTCTCCTCTCACACAGAGGGTCTCCTGGGGATGGAAGTTGTGGGCACCATCAGTAACTTCCTAGTTTCTCCCCATTTTTTTCTTTTGTTTTTATTTATTCATTTATTTTTGGCCATGCTGGGTCTTCATTGCCACATGGGCTTTTCTCTAGTTGCAGTGAGCAGGGGATACTCTCTAGTTGTGGTGTGCTGGCTTCTTATTGCAGTGGCTTCTCTTGTTGCAGAGCATGGGCTCTAGAAGACTTAGTTGCTCCGTGATGCACGGGGCTTAGTTGTTCCACAACCTGTGGGATCTTCCTGGACCAGGGATTGAACCTGTGTCTCCTGCATTAGCCTGCAGATTCTTTACCACTGAGTCATTGTGGAAGCCCTCCTCCCTATTCTTACAGAGTAACCTGGGAGGCAGGGTGGCAGGGGTCCCAAACAACAGGGGTAAAAAAAAAAAAAAAACACCCATTTCTATTAATATCCTTAAGAAATCATCTGGGTTCCTTTGTTGAGAAGGAAGATAGAAAGATAGAAGGGAGAATGAACAGGTCTAAGGAAGACATAAATGTGTAGTTAGCTGTAGCAATATGGAAACTTTACATCCTGGGGTGTTTCTACCTGAGGGAAAGAGCATAGACCTACAGCTTGTTGGAGTGGCTGCTAAGTCGTTTCAGTCGTGTCCGACTCTGTGTGACCCCATAGACGGCAGCCCACCAGGCTCCTCCATCCTTGGGATTCTCCAGGCAAGAGTACTGGAGTGGGTTGCCATTTCCCTCTCCAATGCATGAAAGTGAAAAGTGAATGTGAAGTCACTCAGTCATGTCCGACTCTTAGCAACCCCATGGACTGCAGCCCACCAGGCTCCTCCATCCATGGGATTTTCCAGGCAAGAGTACTGGAGTGGGGTGCCACTGCCTTCTCCTGTTGGAGTGGAGATGGAAGCAATAACAAGAGAGCAAACCTCAGAGACAAATACAGACAAGCAATGAGCCAAAGGTCACAGACGGGAACTCTCATAGAGCAGAGTTTCAAGTAATTAGACTAAAGAAAGCATAAATCTCGAAGCCAACAAAGATAACTATCTTATTAAAAGAAAATTGCTGAACTGTGTTATTTAACAACACACTAAAATGTATTCAACAATCATAGTTCTTTGAGCAGGAAATTTAAAGAGCATATTCCATTTTATCTCTTCAAAATTATCAGCAAGTAGTTTTCAAAATCTAACATACACAGCATATAAAGAAGCTGCCATGTAAAGCAAACTACATAGACAATCTTGACCTCCAGGATTTTACATTTTAATGAACAATAAATTAATGAAGAAGCATAGTGTAAAAATCACTAAATATATGCATCTATAAGGTGGATCCCACTTCAATGGCAGAAAGCAAAGAGGAACTAAAGATCCTCTTGAAGAGTGTTAAAGAGGAGAGTGAAAAAGCTGGCTTGAAACACAACATTCAAAAAACTCAGATCATTGCATCTGGTCTCATTACTTCATGGCAAATAGATGAGAGAAAAATAGAAACAGTGTCAGATTTCATTTTGGGGGGCTCCAAAATCACTGTGGATGGTGACTGCAATCACAAAATTAAAAGACTCTTGCTTCTTGGAAGAAAAATTATGACAAACCTAGATGGCATGTTAAAAAGCTTAGATACCACTTTGCCAATAAAGGTCCATATAGTCAAATATATGATTTTTCCAGTAGCCATGTACAGATGTGAGGGTTGGACCATAAAGAAGGCAGTTGTTTTTTGTTGTTCTGTTATTAAGTCATATACAGCTTTTTGCAACCCCATGGACTACAGCACACCATGCTTTCCTGCCCTTCACTACCTCCTGAGGTTTGCTCAAACTCACGTCCATTGAGTTGGTCATGCTATCTAACCATCTCATCCTCTGTGGCCCCCTTCTCCTCCTGCACTCAATCTTTCTCAGCATCAGGGTCTTTTTCAATGTGCATCAGATGGCCAAAGAAGGCTGAGCACTGAAAAATTGATGCTTTTGACTTATGGTGCTGGAGAAGACTCTTCAGAGTCCCTTGGACAGCAAGGAGATCAAACCAGTCCATCCTAAAGGAAAAATCCCTGAATACTTATTGGAAGAACTGATACTAAAGCTTAAACTCCAATAAGTTGGACACCTGATGTGAAGAGTCAAGTCATTGGAAACTATCCTGATGCTAGTAAAGATTGAGGGCAAGAGGAGAAGGGGGTGACAGAGGATAAGATGGCTGAATGGCATCACTGACTCAATGGACATGACTTTGAGCAATCTCTGGGATATGGTGAAGGACAGAGAAGCCTGGTATGCTGTAGTCCATGGGGTCCATGTAGTCCAAAGAGTCAGACACGACTTGGTGACTGAAAAACAACAAGGTGGATCCAAGTCCCATGTTGGCTGGAACCAAAACATGGGGTTCAGGAGAGGCTGAAATAGGTCCATATCATTCCAGTTATCTCTAAAAGGAAAGCAAGGATGAAAATCTTAACTGTCATGTCTGGCTAGCCAAGTGGTTGGCCAAGGAAGACTATGTTGTAAATTCTTATGAAGAATGCATTCCAATAATTGTGATATCCCTCATGGAAGTAAATTATTAGATAGCTTGAAGAATTGTGGGTTGTTTTTTTTTTTTCGTTTTGGTTTTTAAACAGATCTTCTCCTCAAGAGATTCTGCACATCTGGTCTGTGATATAGTTCAGCTGGTTGAAGCTAAGGTCATCAGACATCTTTTGCTTTAATAAGATCTCAAACTTCAAAAGAATACTCTCATGAGAGGAACATTCTCAAATATATTCTCAGATAATATTAGATAACCAGAGTGTATTCAGGTGGAGGGAACGTCCCAGAAGGGAAAAAGCATGTTTAAGTTAATTGTCACTTTGTCGCAAAGCATTTTTCTTTGGCTGGGAAAGAGGATTGAAGGAGCCTATAGAGATTTCTCTCTCTCTTTTAGTCTCTCAGTTACAATGGATTGCCAGCATTGACTAAAGCTTCAAAGATTAACAATGCACACTCTGTTTGACCCCCACCCAACAGTAAAAAAGGATAAACTGTGATACCAGGACAAAATTTAACTATTGTAGGAAGGAAGCTTATTGCTCCAAATGAAAAGACACAGGCATTTTATTTGCTAGAAGGAAATTGCAGTAATCTGAAAGACATAAATACAATTTGTTTAAACAACAGAAAGAGTTAAATTAATTAGTTTGGAAACAGGAAATTTTGATGATTCTAATAAAATGTACTCTTTCCTGTTCTCCAGTGCATAATTCAGCCTGGAGTGCTTTCCCTTATTACCCGTATCAGCTGCAATCCCTTTATGCAGCTGACCCTCATTAATTAATAATTGTATGTCATGAGTAAGATGAGTCTCTAAGTCAGCCTCTTTGTCAGGCAGATTTAAGATCCATTAAGGTATATTTAACCCTGAGTGGAGAAGAGAAATAATTAGGATCGATGAGCTGGAAATCAAGCACCTTGGAACAGTCAGGTTGCCGTTGTCTGGGAAAGTAAGCCGGGCTGCATTTGATATGTGCAGGCATTCTTGTTATAAGGGGAAAAAGTTAACCTTTATATTTACCAGAGGCATCAATTTTTGACTCTGATTTATATTCAGTATTTTCACTGTATCTTGCATGTAACTATATCAGTCTTTTGGGGGAAAAGAAGTTTGGTAGATAAAACTACATATTCAATTATGTATAACTCAGTTTCTTTTGTATTTGCTCTTGTAAGCCCACTTGTTACTAAATGATATATTTTTAATTAGCTTTGTCTGCTTGGTACTGAGAAGGTTGACTTGGGCTCTCTCCAGAGTCCTGTTAGCCAAATGACCTGTTTCGGGTTATGGGCCTTTTCCTCCCCTAGGCAGGACAAATGACAGGCATTTTTATTCGACACTGGTCTTCAAGGATCCACATCAGTTTCATTCATTGCCCCCACTCCCAACTCCTCCTAGTCAGGTCCTTTGCCATTGATCTACCTGCTCTTCTACTACTGCAGACTAATTTGCTTGTTCATTTCTATGCTCAATATGCCCTTTGTTTTGGCTAGATTTCCTACCAAGCTGCCTCAGGACTCTCAAAGATTCTTTTCAGCCCTGTCATCAAACTCTTCTCACATTTAAGAGCCTGTAAGGAGCAGAAATACTCTGACTAGGACTTTATGTTTCTGCTTATATGTATGTATAATCAATACACAACCAATTAGCATGCAGTATATATTTCTAAAAAAAGATCTAGAAATTTTCTTAATGATTAAATAGAACTTTCAATCAGCATTTGATTCCATATATGTTAAATGACTCACCAATTCCCTAGTGTAATACCACAAAAACAAGGTCATATGCAGTATGTTCAAGATTCCCTGTATACACCAGTGTTTTTGAGAAATCAGATCATACCAAAGGTATTGGTCTGTTAGGGGATGTAGATTGTAGCCAATTCTCTTTGAGAGTCTGGAAGAACTTGATGAAAGTGAAAGTGAGTCGCTCAGTTGTGTCCAACTCTTTGTGACCCCATGGACTGTAGCCTACCAGGTTCCTCTGTCCATGGATTTCTCCAGGGCAGAATTCTGGATTGGGTAGCCTATCCCTTCTCCAGGGGATCTTCCCAACCTAGGGATCAAACCCAGTTCTCCCACCTTGCAGGTGGATTCTTTACCAGCTGAGCTACCAGATAAGCCCTGAAGAACTTGATATTTTTATTAAAATCACATAATAATTGAGCTAATGTTGCTGTTCAGACTCACCCATTTGAAAACGTGTAACAGTGACTTAAGATAACTAAGTGGCAACTGTATTGTGATTAATGGAAAGCCAAGTATAAGTGAGAAAAGAATTAAGAAATGTTATAAGCATTTCTAATGTTTATAGGTTTGTATAGTTTTGTCCCTAAGGTAAAGGGCAATTTTGCTCAGGTTTAGGGACTTCATCCTTCTCTTCACAGCACATAGACGAGGAAGATTAGTGATAGTAAATTATTGGATAAATGAATAAATGAACAGCCTATAGCAGAGCACTTTAAAGGAAAACCATGAAGTCCCATGAGATTCTGTATACCTTAATTACCAGTTCTATGAAGATAAAATAAAGAACAGACAATTTTCCCTCTGGCTTTCTTTGTATTCCCACCATTAGAGACATTCATCTATTTATCATTTGAAGCAGTGCACGGCCTGCTGAATGTCACTTTTTAAAATGTGAACCCAAGTGGAAGGATCCCGAAACAAAATGCTTTGCCTTCAGTATCTTTTATTAGCAAATTAGTATGGATTTGTTCATCAAGTTAACCAATTTTTATCTTAAAAGGCCTTAATTTTCCATTGGGAAGAGGAAAAAGGAAAGCCCTTTGATTCTGAAATGGCATGGTGGAACACTGGCCTGTCAAGCCTTGGAAAAGTACCAACTTGAAAATGTGACATTGAGGGTGAAAGTGGCATTTGGGGAATATACCAGCAGTTGAAATAAAAGTCCATTGGTTAAGATATGCAAAACAACTTTCTTATTACCCTGTGCGTGATCTGTGCTAAGTCATTTCAGTTGTGTTTGACTCTTTGTGACCCCATGGATTGTAGCCCGCCAGGCTCCTCTGTCCATGGGATTCTCCAGGCAAGAATACTGGAGTGGGTTGCCATGCCCTTCTCCAGGGCATCTTCCCAACCTGGGGACTGAACCCACATCTCTTACATCTCCTGTATTGGCAGGCAGTTTCTTTCCCCCTAGTGCTACCTGGAAAGCCTCCTCTTCTCTCTTAGGTTATGTTTTTATTATTGCTATAATATCAAATTTTTCTTTTATAAATCTTATTAATATATGCACAACAGAACATTTAAAAAGTGGCAACATAATGCTACTCAATAAATGAGGTATTAATAAGATAATAATATAATCTCTTCCATTTTTATCAAATTTTTGATACAGTAGACAAATAATTTCAGGAAGAAACAGATTATTAAAGTAAGCCCATATGTATATGAGAGAATAGTGAGTAGTAGGTAACTTATGAGAAATTTCATTTATAAAAAGTGTCCTTTACAAACAGTGCATTTTTAAAGTGGTATCTTTGTAGGTATCTATTAAATCATACACATAAAAGTATTTATCAAAAACCTATACAGTAGAGCTCACCCAGTTGTGAGTAAAGTGAACAAAACAAACAGATGTTGGTCTTGGGGAAAGTTAGTGGAAAGGTGACAGGAAATATCCAATTACATGTGGGTGGGGGCATCTTCATAAAGAGGAGTTTGAATTAAATCCTAAATTTATTAAGAAGATATTGAGAATTATTACACAGTTTATATACAGTTTTTACATCAGCAAGTGGCATGATTCCTACCCCATCTTTATTTGCCGTAAAAAACAGAACAATAAATTCAGAACAATATACAATATACAAAAAACTCAGAACAATATATACAGTATACAATTGTATATAACAATATACAATTATTATAGTGATTTATCAGAAGTTTGAATTACATAGCTTTGTCCTTTCTTCTTGAGTTTCTAGTTCTGTGCATATTGTTTTGTTTTCTGAGTAAAGTGCATGAGACATTTGGAGCTGGAGACTTTTTTGGTGAAGCAGAAAAGTTGGAAATAAATTATTGGCATTGGGATAAAGGTTCTGATTTGGATTTCTTCCCTGACTTTTTATTTTCAATGGAAAAAGGAAGAGTGTGAGCTCATCTGTAGAAAGGACAAGTTTGATTCGTTTTTCCTGTAAATTTCACATAACTGCAATTGGGACTTAAGTCATTCTTATGTAGTTTTCTCTGTCCATATCTTCATAGAGAGAGAGAATGAATTTGGGGATAAAAGCCAAATTTCAGAGGGAAAAAGAAAAATAAGTAGTGAGAATGAGTGTAAGAAAGAAGAGAATTTAAGAATGAAAATTAAAAGGCAAACATGTTTTTAATCTTATTTAGGATTTTGTATGCCAGTAATAACCAGTTCAATAATAAATATTTAGTGTAATAAAAGAACCTACAGATTGGGAGTGACTGGAAACTGTGTTTGCAATTTTGGTGTAATACTAATATTCTTTTTCTCAAAAAAAAAAGAATAGATTTAGAAATAGAGAGTGTGAGAAAAAGAGTAAAGAATGTGGCAGAAGTGAAAAGCTTGAGGCAATTAAAACAGATAAATAACCAAAGGTTTGTAATACTCATTACGGTGGTTTTTTAAACTTCTTGTTTATTTTTTATTTTTGTGACTATATTGCTAGAGAGTGATTCTGAATATAGAATTCTGGCAAGAGCACTGTAAGAATGGTGTGATATGGATCTCTTAGAAATAAGTCTCCTGAACCATCAAAAAGCATGCCTATGCAAGAGTTTGAACTAATCTAGTCTTGAGCTTTCAGAACCATAAATATTTTAGTGTAAAATTAGAGATTTGATATGGCTAGTTTATCATATAAGTTTAAGGTTGTCATTAATGATTTTGTGACAATTATTACTTTATAACGAGTGCTTTAGTCTCTGATGTGCTTGCTGTGCTGAGCTCAGTCGTATCTGACTCTTTGCAACCCCAGGGACTGAAGCCTGCCAGGCTCTCTGTCCATGGGATTTCCCAGGCAAGAATAGTGAAGTGGGTTGCCATTTCCTACTCCAGGGGATCTTCCTGACCTAAGGATTGAACCTGTGTCTCCTGCATATCTTACATTGGCAGGCAGATTCTTTGCCATGAGTGTCACCTTGGAAGCCCCGAAGATGCTGCAAATTATTACAGATAGAAAAAGCAACTAAATGTGTTGCGTGTCAGAAAAACATGCAATGTGTTAGGAGATGTTTAGTTAATCCTTCCAAGCTTATTTGGAAAAGATTGAACTCAAAAGGAGAAGGGAGCAACAAAGAATGAGATGGTTAGATAGCATTACCAACTCAACAAGCATGAATCTGAGCAAACTCTGGGACATAGTGAAGGACAGGGGAGGCTGGCATTTTGCAGTCCATGAGGTCTCAAAGAGTTGGACACGACGTAGCAGCTGAACAACAGCAACATAATCAGTGCCAACTCAGAGATGAGAAAAGGAACTCAGAAATATGGAAAATTTTTCCGAGTTTCACAGGCAGAAGTAATATTCAAACATTAGTCTTCATAGCTTGTTTTATTACCTAGAACTTTAGAATTATATGGGATTTTGAAGGTTATGTAGTCCAACTTTCCATCCAGTACTGGATTGCCTTTTATGATATCCATCACTGACACTCGTGCAGATTTATTATACCCTTAACCCCAATAAAATGAAACAAAATCTTCTCCCAACCTTGATTTTCAAATATTCCTGTTCTGAATATCCACATAAACAAAAAAATCTTCATTGACTAGAAAACACATTTCATGTAATTCATTTCTGTCGTTATAATTATAGTGAAATTATGATAAAAATTTGGACAAGTTTTTTTTCACAGATCTTGATTAACTGTCCAGTTTCATAGTACAAGAGAAAGAGCTTGAGTAGTCATGAAAAAATATATATAGAAAGATCACTAATAGAACTAAGAACTGAGAAGGTAATTACCAAATATAAAGAATTTATTAGCAGAATAATAAAGATATTTATAATAATTTATTTTTGACAACCAATAAAATAAAAATAGGGTTTCCTTGGTGGCTCGGTGGTAAGGAACCCACCTGCCGGTGAAGGAGATGCAGGTTCAGTCCTTGGGTCAGGAAGGCTCCCTGGGGAAGGAAAGGTCAACCCACTGCAGTATTCTTGTCTGGGAAATCCCATGGACAGAGGAGCCTGTCAGGCAACAGTCCATAGGAACACAAAAGAGTTGGACACCGCTAACCGACTAAACAACAAAATAAAATAAGGAACCCAGAAACAGTTTATAGTAGAAATATAGGTTAATCAATGAAGAGTCTGGGAAAATTAGTTATCTACTTGAGAAAAAATTAACTTAGATCCCTCTGTCACATTATACACAAAAATAATTTTCATAGGTTTTAATTACTACGGGTAAAAATAAAATAATAAAACTGCAAATTTGTTGAGAGAAATAGGCAAACATCTATCTTATAGAATAAGAAAAATTATTTCTAAAAAAAGCCTAAAGGTGAAACCCATAGAGAAAAATAATAGCAGATTTATCTAAAATCACGTGAAAACACGTGAGCCTTGAAAAAGACAAAACTTAATTTGAAAAAGATACATAAAAATTTGTGCTCCAAGAGGCATGCTTCAAGAGACTAAAGTGAAAGCTGAAAAAACTTGTGACCTACCCTCAGAATAGAACCAACCCTGTTTTTACATATGCTTCTGGGTCTGTGTGTGTGACAAGTTGCTTCAGTCCTGTCTGACTCTTGGCGGCCCTATGGACTGTAGCCTTCATGCTTCTCTGTCCATAGCATTCTCCAGGCAAGAGTACTGGAGTGCATTGCCATGCCCTCCTCCAGGGGATCCTCCCAACCCAGGAACCAAACCCATGTCTCCTGCGGCTCTTGAATTGCAGGCAGATTCTTTACCAACTGAGCCATCAGGGAAGCCCATATTTACATATATTTATTTTTTTTTCCATTTATTTTTATTAGTTGGAGGCTAATTACTTTAAATCATTACAGTAGTTTTTGTCATACATTGAAATGAATTAGCCATGGATTTACGTGTATTTAATTTCAAAAGGCCAAAGCCTGATTTAATAAAAGAGCAAAGATTATGGACAGAAAACCTGGAAAAGAAAACTGGCTGGCCAGTGAATATTGGGGTACTTTGCTATCTCTACTAACTAAAACAATGAGATATTTGAAATTCGAAGAGTGTGTATAATTTAACAACACTTTAAAAATGGGGGTCTAAATTATTAAGGTAACTTTAAAAAAAAATTCAGCAATAAGAAGGAATTTGAAGACTCCCATCCAGATCCTTGGCGAAGCAGATCCACTCCTCTATATCCACCTTGAAGAAACTCTGACACTGAATATAAAGAAATATGCACAGCATATATGAAAGCATTGCTTTTAGTAGTGAAAAAAATCACTTAACTTTTCTAATAGGGAAATTGACAAAAATAATGTTGTCATATTAAGATCATGTAAATAGCAGTTAAAACGAACAAGCTGCATATAAATATCTAAACATTGGGGAATGTATGAAAAAACAGTATTTACTAAAACAAGGTAGTTTATAAAGGTTTAGTAAGATGTTAGTACATTATTTAAACTTTCAAACACAAAATAATGCTTTATAGTTGAAGAATCAAATATATATCGCAAAAGTTCAAAAATTATGAAAATATTGCAAGCTAATCTAGACTGCCTCCAAGAAGATTAAAAAAAAAGGCAAGGAAAAGCCTCAAACCAGAAGGAAGAAAGGAAGAGAGGGAGTGTGGATAGGATGAAAAGAAACAGGGAAAATGTACTCTGAAGAATGCTTCATGATGTCCTCAGTCGCTCAGTCTTGTCTGATTCTTTGAGATGGCGTAAACTGTAGCCCTCTAGGCTCCTCTGTCCATGGAATTTTCCAGGCAAAACTGCTGGAGCGGCTTGCCATTTCCTTCTCCAGGGGATCTTCATGACCCAGGGATTAAACTCACTTATCCCGCACCTCCTGCCTTGGCTGGTGGATCCTTTATCACTGAGCCATCTGGGAAGCCCCAAAGAATGCTTACACATACCCAAAGCATTCCTGCTTATTCTAGCCTAGTCAGTGAAAGTTGGAAAAGCCTATCACCTCTGACCCAGCTGCAAACTCTTCCTAAAGCTGAGGCTATACTAGCAGAGAAGAGGCTATACTGCCACTTCTACTACTAGAAGACCAGAGTCACAAAATGAAAATAAACACAAGCAAAAAACTTTGATCTTTTCTAAGAGGTGGTCTGGTCCCTGGCTACCAGGTGGGTCATAGCTCAGTTGTACTACCTGGTGGACACTTGATGATCAAACTTCTGTGACTCTGTGCCTCTCTTTTTTGCTACCACCATCACTACTGGGACTGATGCCTTAATGGAGACATAGAAGCTCTTCCTGAACAAGGAATGGTACTTCTCTCCATGGCTTATTTATAAAATTGATGTCAGTATTACAACATAATTATTACCCAAAGGCCTACTTCTGCAAGGTCAGAAAGGTTGGATCCTGAAGAGTTTGAGTCTCAAGGGTACTGCAGACCAAGAACTCCAGTTCCACTCTGACCTTCATTTTCGTGGTGAGGCATTCTCCTCCTGTTCTCTTGAATTCTGTTTCAGCAGTGTCTTGACCTTTTCTCGGTCCCTGGCTCTGATAGAGGCTATTCCAGCCATCTGACATGCTTTAATAAATAACTTTGAAACTCTAACTTAACCGGCCAACATTTTCATTGATTCCCACTATGAGAACCTTTGCTTTTTTGTATAAACGTACATTAACCCAATTCTTTCCTAGTAATATGTCGATCTCCATAACAATTTAACATGCATGTATATTAGGCAAAGGGAGAGGTGATTCTTTATAGGCCCTGATTCAAAGTCTCTGATTTTATAAACAAAAAGTACAATTAAGAACAAATATATTCATAAAGTCAAGTAAAAACCAAATAAGCAGACAATACTTAAATGTCCTTAACGCTGTAAGTTCTTAAAATTACTGTTTTGTGTGTGTGTGTCTGTGTGTGTCTGTGAGAGAGAGAGGACTTAGTTAAAATACCATGTTTTACATAGAAAATTATTGTTTGATTATACTAGCTTATTGGGTGTGAAAATATAAAATTTCAAATAATCCAATGACAAAATCAAACCAGAGATGACACAGAAATATCAGAAATTTGGAACTATATATGAAATAATAATTCAGGAGTAGTTGAAAATAATTCATCACAATAAATTCCCCAAAATTAAGAAAACATGAAAAAAGCTTGTCATACAGTTATAGACTCATAGTAATAAAAGAAAAAGTCCTTTTTAAGAAAATGCGATAGAAAAGGAAGTCAATACATGTGGTAAAAAAAGTAATTGAAAGGGAATTAGTATTTGGCATTGATTTTTAAAATTAATACTTACTGAAATAGATTAAAAAAATAAATGATATATCTTCTCTTTTTTAAATTTTAGTAATCATTTTAAAAATACTGCAGTATATGATTAGGGTTATTGAGAAAACTGAAATAAGCTACAAAATATGCTAAAAAAGATTTTTATATTTATTAATTAATAATACTTTTGCTAAGTTATCATGTGAGCAGGCTCAAGGACCTGGGTTTTATTAAATGTATTTCAAACAGACTATTTCAACTGAAACACACTTTGCTGAAATTAGGTTATTTTCAAGCTCACCCAGCAAATTTGTGTGTAATCGATTTGCACACTTGAGGCCTTTTAGCTAAGCCTACCTCTATTAGGTCCATTCATGGGGCGAGGTGTGTAGGCTGCCATACTTCCCTGTTAAGTGACTTTGTTTTTTACAGAACTGATAAGCCCTTTGCCACTTTGCCAGGTCTGGCTGAAATTAGCCTCTGGGATCAAAAGTTATTAGTGGAAAAGGATAGGGCAGACTGACATAGCGATTTTGTAATTCTATTGTCCTAGGAAAGTAGGGTAATGAGAGTTGACTGGTGCAAATAAAAATGATCATGAAATGCTCCAGGCACCACACCTCTATAAATAGTGAAGAGAAACAGCCTATAAAACTTCTCCTGCTGCCACTGACTCTGGGTTAATAAGGTGAAGCCAGCCCAGTTAGGAAAGAGAATAAGATAATCCTTCCCCCTGTTATCTGTCCTCTTAATCCCTTTGACACTGAGATGATTTTCACCACTTATTTCCAAACAAAGGATAGTGACATATGCCTAAATCATGTTCTTTCTCTGTTGTTCTCTTGAATAATTCAATAAATTCACCTCCCTCATATATGAACATAAGTCACTAAAAAAAAAAACAAAAACAAAAAACTCAGCAATGAAGTTCCTTGAGTGACTCTTATGTAATGGTGACAATGTTTTTAAGGTGCCTAGAGTGAACACAGTATCCTCTGACAACATGTAATTTTAAATTTATGTGAATGACACCACGTTTAGGAGTTGCTAAGACCCAATTAGACAAATAGAAAATTTATAGCATGTAATGACTCAAAAGTGTTTTTGTTCAAGTGCCCTGAATTTTTATTAGCAAACTGAGTATATTTTTCAGAAACATGTTTGGAGCACACTGATTAATCCCGAAGAGGACAAAGATAATAAAATTTCAGTGGAAGAAACCAAAACATTCATTTTTCATTTTTGAAAATGAAAAGAAAAGAAAAGAAAAATCTCATTTTTGAAAAGAAAATAAAAAGTTCATTTCCATGGCTTTACAGGAGTTTCAAATATACT
The DNA here is from genome assembly GCF_023699985.2 of Odocoileus virginianus. Taxonomy (NCBI): domain Eukaryota; kingdom Metazoa; phylum Chordata; class Mammalia; order Artiodactyla; family Cervidae; genus Odocoileus; species Odocoileus virginianus. The sequence continues at coordinate 1,913,058 of NC_069703.1, read as the reverse complement.
AGAGGGTGTGACACAAGTCAATGGAAAATAGTGTACTGTAGAATAGGTAGTTTTGTGAAGATGGGTTTGCTATTTAGAGAAAAATGAAAGTTGATTCCTACTTAATATTTGACTTTACATGGATTACAAACAATATATTACATAAGATATTCATTTATTTACATATGTAACTATAAATTTACAATATAAAAATGCATAAAAGAGATAAAAATTTTATATATAACATAAAAATTATAGAAAAGTATCTCATAATTAGTCACTAGTAAAAAGTTATTCAAATTAATTATACCCAAAGTTAAAGACTTATGATCACTAGCTTCTCTTGACAACACAGGTCATCTGGACTCCTCTGTCTACCTGACATATTTTAGTAGCTTTGGGTCTAACACAACTGGTCAGTTTCTCTGTCGAATTCCCCCCAGAAAGACATGTTGTTTGTATATAAACTATCCCAATTTCTTTCTAAAAAAGGTAGCCATCATATATGAATTGATATATTAGGGGATTAAGTACATAATGATGAAATTTTTAAAAATAATATATTAGGAAAGATATTTGGAATATCTAAAACCAACAAGAGAATAGTGATTAGTGAAGACATAGTGTATTTGCAAAATCAGTAAGATTTTTTAAATTTGCAAAAGCTAATTTTTAGCTAAAAATTAGCTAATTTAGCTAATTTTTAAAGCTAAATTTTTAAAAATAAAATTTAAAAGGCAAACAAGCACACAAACAAATACTGAAATTTGTTCAGAGAATGCAAATAAAGATAAGGATAAGGATAGATTAAGCATTCTGGACTGGCTATAATTTGAAAGCTGGATAAGGTCAAATGTGGCTGGAAACATGGGCTGAAGTATCTTCACATCCTGTTGGTGGGATCAGTGTACGCTAAGTAAAGAGCTAAAGACCCCATCAGGCAGCAAGTCTGCTCTGGTTTAATGTCCCAAAGAAATCCCCCCATGGTCTATAAGGGACAAGTACAATTATGTTCATTGCAAGGTTGTTCATGATGATCCAGAGACAGAGACAATCTGGTGTCCATCCCTGGAAAGATGGCTCGATAATAAGTGGCAGAGGCATGCCATGCCACAGACAAAGGAAAATAGGCCTGATAAACACATAACTATATACAAATCCAAAAAATACAGTTTCTCATAAAACAATAATAATGGTGAATGTTAATAAATAGAATTATATCTAGGATAATACCACTGAAGTATATTAACTATATATTCAAACAAAGTAATATACATTTTCACAAGATCACAAACCAACATTAGATATCAATATTTATATTGGTACGATCACCTATGAGGTGGGAAGGAAAAGGTAATAAAGAGAAACAAAATCCAGCATCAGTATGTTAATATTTGATACAAGATCTTTGTCTGAAAAGATGAAAATAATGAACCATGATATGAACAATATGCTTAACTAAGCCAGGTGCTTCCAGTCTCAACAACAAAGCCAAAGAAGTATGGTCTCCATTATTATGACCTTTTTCATGAATCTTGTTTCACAGTTCTTCACAGAATTGGTGAAGAAGCAGATTCCTGTTTGGACAAATGTAAGGAATAATTCTGTGATATTGCTATCCATTTCAACTGTGAGATGATTGGGTTCAATTTGGTGTTCTAATTATTGTTTATTCCTTTATGGAGCTCATTTCCCCACACACTATTTCTTATCCCCCTGTAGACAGTGCCATGCCTCTCTCTCTCTCTGTCTTCCTTCTTCCCTCCTTCTCCCTCCCATCTTCCTTCTAATCTTGGCCTCAACCATTGTAAACAGAATAGAAGTGATAAGCAAGTTATGTTCTGTGGGCACAGGATTCTTTGTAATTAGTGCAGGCAAATACTGAATCTGTTAGGTATAGCCTGAGTGCCAGGGCGTGCTGGTAAGAGCAGCCGCAATGCACTCCACAAGCCTTTTGGCCAACTGCTTACAGTATAGTAAGTACTACTAGACGTTCTTTATAGTGGAAGGACTTGGCACTAGCAAATCATTAGGCAGCACATGCGTTAATTCTTGCAGAGAATGAGAAATCATCTCTGGAAATCTGCCCCAAATTTCACTTTAACCTTGGTTGGATTAGGAATCAGAAAACTCAAGTCCTATTCCCCATTCAAGCTTTACTAGCTTTGCAAGCTTGAAGGACATTCAAGCAGTTCCATGCAATTTTTGTTTGTTTGTTTCATTTAAACATGAGTTTCATAATACTCTGCCTAAAGAATACGGTTTGAACATGTGATCCCTTGAATCTTGAATTAAACTAAATGGACTGAAATGATTATATGGACTACATTCATTTGCTTTCTGGAGATGGAGTGTTGTTACACAATTACAGACTTATAAAAAAACACATCAGAGCTACTACTGAAGGATGTACTTAAAAAATCACCAGGTCCAAATTTCTCAGTAGATTAGAAATGAGAAGAGAGAACATCAGAGAAGTTGAGTGTCTTTCCAAGATCTGACAGGTGCATAATACTGGAGCTGCAACTACAAGCCAAGCCTTTTGCCTCCCGGATGAGCATTTCACTTCTAAAATCAGCTCTAATTATGTAGTTGGTCAATTACGCTTTGTGATCTTAGAAAATCAAAATATTTCTTCCTCACACAGAAAAATCCCAACATAGAGTAATTAATTATTTAGTAGAAGGGAAAAAAAGGCGTGGGGGGGGGGCTTCCATGTTGGCTCAGTTGGTAGAGAATCTGCCTGCAATGCAGGAAATCTACCTTAGTGAAGGACACCTGGATTCAATCCTTGGGTCAGGAAGATCCCCTGGAGAAGGAAACAGCAACCCACTCCAATATTCTTGCTTGGGAAACTCCATGGACAGAGAAGTCTGGTGGGTAAGAGTCCATGGGGTCACAAGAATCAGGCACAACTTAGTGACTAAACAAGAACGCCACGAGAAGAAAAATATTGTTCATATTATAAGTAACTGTTAAAATACATATTATTATGATTGGCATATTTTGCTGAGCATTCTCCAGGTAAGAATACTGGAATGGGTTGCCATTTCCTTCTTCAGGGGATCTTCCTGACCCCAGGATCACACCTGCATCTCTTATGTCTTCTGCATTGGCAGGCAGGTTCTTTACCTCTAGCACCATCTGGGAAGCCCTTATGGGCACTAATAGGGATTAACATTTCAGACTTGTGAAGGGATATCTTGGGTCTTAGATGAATGGTCATGAAAACACCTATCTGTGCTGAGCAGCATGGCATTAGCAGGCCTAGGTGAGAAGATTTGGAGGGCTGAAGTAAAGTGAAGTGGAAATCTGCTCTGTCATGTCCGACTCTGGGAGCATGGATTGTACAGCCCATGGGATTCTCCAAGCCAGAATACTGGACTGGGTAGCCGTTCCCTGCTCCAGGGGATCTTCCCAACCCAGGAATCGAACCCAGGTCTCCCACAATGCAGGCAGATTCTTTACCAGCTGAGCCACCAGGAAAGCCCAAGAATGGTATAATTTTGCTACAAAGCCCTGAGATGATGAATCAACTGGCCATGAGGGCTGGCTTAGGGGTAGAAGAAGGAAGAAAGGACAGAAACTGAAACAGATGAATGTCAATTTAGAAAACAAGGTTCACCTAAATTTGCAATTTTTCCAGCAGTCAGTCACGTGTTGCAGCTTCCCTTGCTACAGGTCACCTGTATAAGGCCAGCCCAATAGTTAGGTTAAATAATACTCTTCTTCAACATGAATGTATGACATCTATGTAGCAAGGCATTCTTGGTCGCAAGAAAGTATATTCAGAAATAAAAATGAAAGCTGGTCCTACTGAATCTGCTTGCTTTAACTGACGGTAGGCCCCAAGAGAGAAAAGCATTAAAATATGTCCCCCAACCCGCCTCTAATTCTAAATGTGCACACAAACATGTTTTTAATTACTCAAAGAACAAGCACATGTATGCACATACACACACACACAAATGTGAAATTCATAATATTTTTCTGTTTGTTTCCCTTACATTGTCAAAAAACAACATATTTTCATTCAGTTGTAAGGCTTTAAATTTGTTATATTTTTGAGCAACAGAAATAATTATTAGAGCTTGTGATATTTTATGCGTTACTGATGTTGCTATCATAGCATAGATTTCAATTTTCCACATCAGCTTAATATTCCTATAATGCTGATCCAGTAAACAAAGAGACAGCTACTGTAACCAAGCAGGTAACCAAGCAGTATGCTACTGGACACTCTGGATACAGGCTTTCCCCCAGATCCTCTGCTTTAGCTCCTTTCTGAAGAACCTAGATAATAATAATTGATGCAATTTTCCTGAGTTGTTTTGCAGATGTGAAAAACCCCCATCAAATGGAAGAACTATTTGATGACCTTGAGCACATAGCCCCAGGCCTCCTGGAGCCCAAAGACTGATAGTGTTAACCCCTGTGACACCACCTTGCTACTTCACCATCAGCCAATCAGAGAATCACACACATGCTGATCACATATACCATGACACTGCCTCCTTGCCTGACCTTTGAAAATGTTTTGTCAAGACTCTTTGGTGACCTTGAGGCTTTTCAGGGCTTGAGTCACCTTGACTCCTTACACGACCTTGCAATAAACCTTTCTTTGCTCCAAGTTCTGAAGTTCCCGTTTGTTTGGCTTCATTGCCTACTGTGCACACAAGCTTGTGTTAACACCACCTCATTTTTGATACATTTGATTAAATGTCAGGACTGTCACATGCAATGTAAACTAGAAGAGTGCAACTATGTACACAGTACTCCATATAATTTTTGACTGAAATTAAAACTTGATTACTTAATGATTTATTAGTGTACAAATAATGAAATAATTCTGAAAGCAGGATTTAAAGAAACACAAATCCTTTAGAAAGTTAAAAATCTGTGCCATGTTAAATTTAAATAGCCTAATTGAATTTAAACATTACTGAAAGCAATCTGGCACTAAAGGAGCATAAACTCATCTTGAGTTTTTTTCTCAGAGTCAAGTCTTCGGAGGGAATATTCATTAAACTGGATCTATTTTCCAGGATGTCAGAATTGCTCCTGAGAGCATAGCTCTAAGCTTTAAACAGGGACACTGGTAGACTTTACACAAATTAAAGAAAAAAATATCCTTTGCCTTAGGGGGACATATTCATTCACCAGGATTCATGATTTAGCAAACACAACATGGGATGGATTTTAGTTGTCACCTCCCCCCCCACCCTTGCCTGGAAATCCCTGTGGAGGGAAAGACTAGTACAACCAGAAGTGAAAGATCTGCTTTAAAATACTCACTGACAGTAACACAGTCAAAAACTGTTGTTTTGCTACCTTGCCACTCTGAATCAGCCAAAAAATTATAACTATAATTGTGCAATTCCTCTCCACTTGATGCTTTTGTTAGCAAATTTTTCATTTTCACATTCATAATATGTGTTGCTTTCTTATTCAAAATCTGAAACAAAAGATGAAAAATGATTGGGAAAAGTCATTTGTGCATAATCATGGACTACCTCTTCCATGAATGTGCAAATGACAGTGCATGCCTATTTAAAGGAAAATGTTTTCAAAACATTCAGCTTTCTGTAAGCTAGTGGATTGGTAGCTTGCTTCAGATGACACTCATTATTGAGGAAGAGTATTCACAAATTTAGCCATCTAAGAAACCTCTCAGTTTTTTCTAAATCCAAGCAAGGGCTGATTTTTCTTCTGTTTGCTTCTATCAAAACACAAAACAAAAACAAAACACATTTTTAAAAGCTATTTTTAAAAAATACCAGGGATTTCATGTTGAGGTTTGTAAACCAAAAGGGACTCTTCTATGTATAAGGTATCAATGAATTACAATCTCAGTGTCCCCTCTTTCATTCTTTCTTGTTTCCTCTCCTCTTTCATGAGATGAAAAATATAAGCTTGCAAGTTTTGATGAATTTGCTGTTGAAAAGTCTGACACTTAAGCAGCAGCAAACTACTGGCAATTATTTTTGAATAACATACTTAGTAACTAAAACGTGGGTTCACAGTAAGAGCAAATTAATTCAATCTTTTAAAAATTATGTTCCTATTTCCAAAAGGTCCACAGTAAAGTTGTATGTGTGTTTGAAGCAGTACTGTAATTAAAGGTCTTTATTTGTGCTTCTCAGGAGATAATGTGCTCAGTTACTCTCAGAATACATCTAAATGTAGAAAGCAATCCTGTTTTCTAAGTATTGGTTGAGCTGGTTTCTGTCAGAGTAATCAAATAAAGGATATTTGTGTCAGTATACAGTGATACTGAGTACATTTAGCCACCTGGCTTTTGTTCTGATATCCATGAGCTCCACAAACTGATGGATTAGTAAATCGTTCTCTTCCAGCAAGTGCTAAATGATTTACTGGCTCTCCTTTTACCTGCTTTACAAGCACTTCTGCACATACCCATGACAGTCTAGTGGAGAGTAGAGACAAGAGCCTTTCCACACATATGCACTCATGTCACAATGATCCACACCATTCCAGTCCATGCCCATCTTCTCTAAACTTGAAAATAATAACTGACCGACCTCCTTCCAGAGTTGTTCAAAAGAACTTTTGATCTAGAGTGGTGTAGCTAGAGTAATGGTGGAAAAGGAGCAAAGTAGATTATTTGAAGAGATGTTTGGAAAGTAGACTATATGGGACATGGAAATTGAATGTGAGGCTGTCTTTGTTAAATATTGCTCACTGAAAAAAATTTTAAATTGTACAAAGAAAGTATAAATGATATAATGTGGTATGGATTGTCATGACATAAATGTGTACACCTTGCCAAATCCTGGATACAATGTCCATTAGGATCTGATATAGTTGAACAGGAGCACCTGTAAACAAAAGACTTGAAAATAGATTTGATGTGAAGTAGGAAGAATAGAAAAAAAAAATCAAAAGAGCTTCCTGGATGACTCAATGGGTAAAGAATCCACCTGCAATTCAAGAGACTTAGGAGACATGGATCCCATATCTGGGTTGGAAAGATCCCCTGAAATAGGAAATAGCAACCCCCTCCAGTAATCTTGCCTGGAAAATACCATGGGCAGAGGAGCTTGGTGGGCTACAGTTCATGAAATCGCAGAGTCATACACGACTGACCTGAGCATAAACAAACATGCTGAAAGAAGAGAGGAGAATGGAACTTAGATGCTGAAGGAGACCCTAAGTTTCCTGACTACACATATTAATGAAACAATAGATGGTGCTTCTGAAAGGGAACAGTGGAAGAAGACCAGGAACAGAGTTGATCCAAATATGAGGTGTTTAAAACTATTTGTTTAAAAAAGGTAAAATCTTCACTCATACAAGTATGAAATGGACATGTATAAGTTACTTAAGTCATTAGTTAATGAGTGAACCAGTCCAAAGGGGAATCCAAAAGTGAAGACACATATAGATGCAATGAGGACTACTGAAATGAACTTCTTAGTAGATGCAAAGCCTGCATCTTTTATAGAGAAGAGAAATCAGTTAAACTTGATGAGAAAATTCATTTGCATGTCTAGGGACAAGAATAATTTGCAGTTCTATCAGTTTTTCCACATTTTACATAGTGGTAAAGCTCAGAGACAATGAAAGGTGTAGATACACCGAAGAATCAGAAAAATGCTTTACACAATACCTAGTTTCCTATTGAGGATACCCAATAGTCTCTTAAATTTATTTTAAGGATCCCATATCTTTCCATACAAAGATGATTTAAAAGCACCCATGTGGAGATATCAAGTAAGCACCTAAATACATATTCACTTCCTTCATATCCAGTATCTCCTGATAGGAAGGACTGAATCAAATTTGCTTTAAAGGAATATAAATGGGGACTTCTCTTTTATTCTAACTTAAACAACTGGTGAGTCACTTCTACCCTACATTTTCACCAAAAGGGGACAACTTTTATGATCTTCCTCTTTTTCAAAATAAAGAATAAATTATTCTTGATAAAAACAAATGAACAGGAAAATATTACACCAGCCTACACATTCTTTTTGCCTTTCCAGGTCCAACTGAAACTTGTATCTGGTCCAAATATCTTTTAAAAGATGGAAAATGAATCTTTCTGAATAGTTACTCTCAATAGAAACAAAGTAAAAAACTTCCAGTAAGAAATATCCATCAATTAGCAAGAAATTGAGTTTCTGTAAAGAATAACACTGAATGGAAAAATTTGAGGGAGGGATGGTTTTTAGTATTTGCCTTGTGTTAGAGGAAGTTATTTAGATTGCCTTAGATACTAAAAAGATTAAATTTTTCTAATTTTAAAAGTTATTATCTGTTTTTTGTTTTTTGTTTTTTTTCCCTCTCTATTGTGGTCATAAGGGAATTTATCAAGTAGGTTAACTTTGGGGTAGGGATGCTTACTTCCCAACACAAAGGTTTTCTTGGAATAGAAGCAATGTTGGAAACCACTCAGAGGGGTCACTATCATGTCCAAACACATGACTCTCAGACATCCTGATAACTACCAATCACACTCTTCTAAAGGGAAGAAACTGAACATAGCACTGGAGTAGAAATGAGGAAGCATTCTGTTCAAGTGTTTGGAACTGCAGAGAGTTTCTGAAATACTCAAGAGGACTGTCTTCACTTTCCCATTTTCAAATAGTCTTACTAATAATTGTAACATGCCTGACATATGTAACAATAGTTATAAATAACCTTATGTATAGTCCATCGGTTTAGTAATAAGTATATTAAATTAGATTTTATTCAATTTAGTGGTATTCAGTTTTAAAGTATAATAATCAAGTATAATACTAAAGCATATTTCTAAGAAATCATTTAAGAGAACATATTGGTAAAGCCAGGAGAAAACTGGCCTCAGAAAAATGTATTTCCCTAACTTCGAATACTCACACAATTTAATTGTGACTTTTAAACTTGAATCTAGCAGCTGACATTTAGAGTTTCATTTCACATTAGTACTATAAAAAAGTAGGCATTCCAAGACTTAAGATTTTTTTTTTGTTCCAGATTTTTCTATTCTCTCCCTTCTTATAGCCCTAATAAGTGAAGTCTCTCAATCGTGTCCAACTCTTTGTGACGCCATTAACTGTAACCTACGAGTCTCCTCTGTCCATGGGATCTTCCAGCCAAGAGTACTGGAGTATGTTGCCATTTCCTTCTCCAATATACTCAGAGAAAAAAATCCTACCTCAGACTAACACATATGTTATCATTTGAAGTGTATCATTACTCATACTGTATTGGGGTGGACTATGATTGAATGAATTAAAAATAGGTTGGGTACACAAGCTCGCATTGATCAGTTGATTTATGGCAGCTCTCATTTCATTTCCTTTACTTCTTTCCCTTTTGTTCATTTTCATGTGTGTGTGTATGTGTGTGTGTATGTGTATCTTTTCTTGTGTGCTCAATTGTGTCCGACTCTCTTTGACCCCATGGGCTACAACCCACCCATGTCCACGTCCATGGAATTTTCCAGGCAAGAATACTGGAGTGGCTTGCCATATCTTCCTCCAGGTTATCTTCCTGACCCAGGGATTGAACTTGCTTCTCTTGCCTCTCCTGCACCGGCAGGCAGATTCTTTAACACTGTGTCACCTGGGAAGCCCAATGTGTGTGCGCATGCATACATATACACCAGACTTAATCTTAGGAGACTACACTTGAGCTTTGGAACTGTTTTGATTTCTCAAGAAATAACAGGGTTTTTTTTTTTCCATTTATTTTTATTAGTTGGAGGCTAATTGCTTTACAACATTGCAGTGGTTTTTGTCATACATTGAAATGAATTAACCATGGATTTACATGTATTCCCCATCCCGGTCCCCGCTCCCACCTCCCTCTCCACCCCATCCCTCTGGGTCTTCCCAGTGCACCAGCCCCGAGCACTTGTCTCATGCATCCAACCTGGGCTGGTGATCTGTTTCACCCTAGATAATATACATGTTTTGATGCTGTTCTCTTGAAACATCCCACCCTCATCATCTCCCACAGAGTCCACAAGTCTGTTCTATACATCTGAGTCTCTTTTTCTGTTTTGCATATAGGGTTATCGTTACTATCTTTCTAAATTTCATATATATGTGTTAGTATACTGTAATGGTCTTTATCTTTCTGGCTTACTTCGCTCTGTATAATGGGCTCCAGTTTCATCCATCTCATTGGAACTGATTCAAATGAATTCTTTTTAATGGCTGAGTAATATTCCATAGTGTACATGTACCACAGCTTCCTCATCCATTCATCTGCTGATGGGCATCTGGGTTGCTTCCATGTCCTGGCTATTATAAACAGTGCTGCGATGAACACTGGGGTGCACGTGTCTCTTTCAGATGTGGTTTCCTCGGTGTGTATGCCCAGAAGTGGGATTGCTGGGTCATATGGCAGTTCTATTTCCAGCTTTTTAAGACATCTCCACACTGTTTTCCATAGTGGCTGTACTAATTTGCATTCCCACCAACAAATAACAGGGTTTTATTTCATTGTTCTGAGGGAACACATTTCCATGTCTTGGTCTAAGTTGATAGCTCTTGACAACAACCTGGAAGCACTTCGTAATGACTGTGACTTCAACATTCTCCAGTTCAAATAGCAAGCTGTTCTTCTATTGTACATCTCATGTCTCTAAACTGATCCTTAATATTCAATTTTCCCATACTGAGTTCCAAAAATACTTATTTTACTTTTCTTTTTTATTGATTGTTTTTGAAATGCAGATATCCTACTAAATTATCATTTTGCATGAATCTGGATGTAAAGGGCAATGTATATACAGTGTATTCTCCTGCTCATCTGAGGAAAGCTTAATGGCAAGCACACTTCAGTATTCTGGGGAGTCCTATGAAGAGAGGAGCCTTGTGGGCTACAGTCCATGGGGTCACAAAACAGTCAGACACAATTTAACAACTAAACAATGACAACCTGTCTTGCTAATCATACTTATATTCATACATGGATATCTTCACGAGTTCTAGTCACGTTGGACCTACCTATAAATTCACAGTAGTTCTAAGGAATAAATTTTATTTATTTATTTTTTTGTGGGTTATCTGTATCTGGTAGACATAAAACCAATTAAAGGTGTATTTTCTTAATATCCTAATTTAAACTTTTGTCTCATGGGGGCTGTAAAACTGAATAGGGGTTGGCTTATTTATTTTTTTTTAAGATCAAAATATTGATACATGAATTAGGTTAGGGTGTCATTTATTCGTCCATTGACAGCTTTTGCTTTCTTCATATAAATGTCTTTTCATCTCTGTATAAATATCTTTCTATCTCTAACCAACATCTCCTCTTTTTCCCTTACACGAAAGTACAATGTATGACATTCAGACTATGGTTCTGTGCCTAGCACTAAGTAGGTTTTGAGAAATATTCCAAAAAGTTTTATGGTGGTATAACCTTAGAGAGGTGTGGAGACCCTGCCACACCAAATTAGTTTGGATGTTGAGGCTGGTGATCCCATAAACACACCAAGATGGTATGAAGAGATTTATTACTCACATGGGGAATCTTTCTAGGGAGACAAGGACAGATTATCAAGCAGGACAGAAAATGACTTATAGGAGCCAGGAAGAGAGAGGCTTTAGCTTTTTTTGTGGTTAGGGGTTGTTTTAAAGGGTGAGGTTTCCCATGCATGAACTGGGACTTCTGTGGTTTTAATTATTACCAAGGCAGGAGCACTTGGACTTTCTGAATGGCTTGCCCAGAAGTGGGACAGAAGATAGAAAGCAGAAGTGGAGATAGAAAACTATTAGGTCAAACATTCAAAAAATTAATTTATATTCTTTATTGTATCTGCAAGCTTCTCAAGACACCAGCCAAATATTTGATAACTGATTTCTAAAACCAGTGATCATCTCTAAAAGAACAAAACATAAAAAGAAACAAAATTGACAATTTAATTCAAATTGGCATTTTGAGTTACTCTCAAAAACAAACACTAGGAAAAGAAAATTTAAAATATGTTTTACACATTCAAGTCTTTATTTTTAGGGTAAAAATATATTATACTTCTAGAAGTAAACAAGATATGAATTCTAATTTACTAGCAAGGTAAAAAGGTATTAGAGAATGCTATAAATGCAGCTTTAAAAAAAGCAATTCTTATCTGAATATGTCAATTTAGTTATATATAAAAATTTATCCTCAGGTAAAAATATCATCCAGATGTAGTAGAAATAATTCTGCATTTGGAATTAGAAGACCCAATTTTAAAACCTTGTTCCATGCTTAACATGTAAGTGAAATTGAGGAAGGACCTCTCCATTCCCCTAATTATGAAGTTGAATGCTGTCAGTTTTGTCACAATGGGTCATATGTTCCTAAAAATCACTGCACTAGACAAGATCAGGAATAAAAGTTACTAGTTTTATGAGGAAAATGGAATTAGCAACACATACTCAAAATTATCATCAATTCAGTTCAGTTCAGTCACTCAGTCGTGTCCGACTCTTTGCGAACCCAAGAACCACAGAACGCCAGGCCTCCCTGTCCATCACCAACTCTGAGTTCACCCAAACCCATGTCCATTGAGTCGGTTATGCCATCCAACCATCTCACCCTCTGTCGTCCCCTTCTCCTGCCCTCAATCTTTCCCAGCATCAGGGTCTTTTCCAATGAGTCAGCTCTTCGCATCAGGTGGCCAAAGTACTGGAGTTTCAGCTTCAACATCAGACTTTCTAATGAACACTCAACTGATCTCCTTTAGGATGCACTGGTTGGATCTCCTTGCAGTCCAAGGGACTCTCATGAGTCTTCTCCAACAACACAGTTCAAAAGTATCAATTCTTTGGCACTCAGCTTTCTTTATAGTCCAACTCTCACATCCATACATTACTACTGTAAAAACCATAGCTTTGACTAAACACACTTTTGTTGGCTCAGTAATGTCTCTGATTTTTAATATGCTGTCTAGGTTTGTCATAATTTCCCTTTCAAGGAGTAAGCGTTTTTTAATTTCCTGGCTGTAGTCACCATCTGCAGTGATTTTGGATCCGAAAAGAATAAAGCCAGCCACTAATTCCACTGTTTCCCCATCTATTTGCCATGAAGTGATGGGACCGGATGCCATGACCTTAGTTTTCTGAATGTTGTGCTTTAAACAAACTTTTTCACTCTCCTCTTTCACTTTCATCAAGAGGCTCTTTAGTTCTTCTTCACTTTCTGTCATAAGGGTGGTGTCATCTGCATATTTGAGGTTATTGATACTTCTACCGGCAATCTTGATTCCAGCTTGTACTTCCTCCAGCCCAGCATTTCTTATGATGTACTTTGCATATAAGTTAAATAAGCAGGATGATGATATACAGCCTTGACGTATTCCTTTTCCTATTTGGAACCAGTCTGTTGTTCCATGTCCAGTTGTAGCTGTTGCTTCCTGACCTGCATATAGATTTCTCAAGAGGCAGCTCAGGTGGTATAGCATTCCAAATCTTTCAGAATTTTCCACAGTTTGCTGTGATCCACAGAGTCATAGGCTTTGGCATACTCAATAAAGCAGAAATAGATGTTTTTCTGGAACTCTCTTGCTTTTTCTATGATCCAGTGGATGTTGGCTCTTCAGCATTGCTGGTCAGGGCATAGACTTGGATCACCGTGATACTGAATCTTTGCCTTGAAATGAACAGAGATCATTCTGTTGTTACAGAGATTGCATCCAAGTACTGCATTTTGGACTCCTTTGTGACTATGATGGTTACTCCATTTCTTCTAAGGGATTCTTGCCCACAGTCATAGATATAATTTTCATCTGATTAAATTCACCCATTCCAGTCCATTTTAGCTGATTCCTAAAATGTTGACGTTCACTCTTGCCATCTCCTCTTTGACCAGTTCCAATTTGCCTTGATTCATGGACCTAACATTCCAGGTTCCTATGCAATATTGCTCTTTACAGCATCAGACCTTGCTTCCATCAGCAGTCACATCCACAACTAGGTATTGGTTTTGCTTTGACTCTGTCTCTTCATTCTTTCTGGAGTTATTTCTCCACTGATCTCCAGTAGCATATTGGGCACCTACCGACTGGGGTGTTCATCTGTCAGTGTCCTATCTTTTTGGTTTTTCATTCTGTTCATGTGGTTCTCAAAGTGAGGTTACTGAAGTGGTTTGCCATTCCCTTCTCCAGTGGGCCACATTTTGTCAGAACTCTCCACCATGTCCCATCCATCTTGGGTGGCCCTACATGGCTTGGCTTAGTTTCATTGAGTTTGACAAGCTCAAATCAAAATCAAGTTTGTCCCTGTGATTTTATTGGTTAGTTCTCTGTGATTGTGGTTTCAGTCTGTCTGCCCTCTGATGCCCTCTCTCAGTGCCTACCGTCTTACTGGGTTTTCTCTTACCTTGGACGTGGGGTATCTCTTCATGGCTGCTAAAGCAAAGCGTAGTTGCAAGCGCCCACTGTGGAGCTGGAGCAGCAAGTGGTGGCTGAAAAACAATACTTATGTGTAAGTGATAATAATTTTAGAATATATAAAACTAGCAAAAAATTTAAAAATGTGTTTAATACTCTATATAGTATAAGACAGAAATTTTAATTTGCGGTCAGTAAGTTAAGTCTGAACTACAAGAGCCACTTTTCTAATAATCTGATCCTTGATTTGCACATCTTCCAATCCTAAAACACTGAGAATATGGATTAACATGGAAATTTTCTCTATAAAAAAACTTCTGAAGTGCTCTACTTAAAAATGCACAAGAAGGTATACTGAGAAAATAATAGCAAATGAAGCAACAGACACAGGATTAATCTCAAAAATATACAAGCTACTCCTGCAGCTCAATTCCAGAAAAATATATGACCCAATCAAAAATGGCCAAAGATCTAAACAGATATTTCTCCAAAGAAGACATATAGAGGGCTAACAAACATATGAAAAGATATTCAACATCACTCATTATCAGAGAAATGCAAATCAAAACCACAATGAGGTACCATTACACACCAGTCAGGATGGCTGCTACCCAAAAGTCTACAAGCAATAAATGCTGGAGAGGGTGTGGAGAAAAGGGAACCCTCTTACACTGTTGGTGGGAATGCAAACTAGTACAGCCGCTATGGAGAACAGTGTGGAGATTCCTTAAAAAACTGGAAATAGAACTGCCATATGACCCAGCAATCCCACTTCTGGGCATACACATCACGGAAACCAGATCTGAAAGAGACATGTGCACCCCAATGTTCATCGCAGCACTGTTTATAATAGCCAGGACATGGAAGCAACCTAGATGCCCATCAGCAGACGAATGGATGAGGAAGCTGTGGTACATGTACACCATGCAATATTACTCAGCCATTAAAAAGAATTCATTTGAATCAGTTCTAATGAGATGAATGAAACTGGAGCCCATTATACAGAGTGAAGTAAGCCAGAAAGATAAAGACCAATACAGTATACTAATGCATATATATGGAATTTAGAAAGATGGTAACAATAAGCCTATATGCAAAACAGAAAAAGAGACTCAGATGTATAGAACAGACTTGTGGACTCTGTGGGAGAAGGCGAGGGTGGGATGTTTCAAGAGAACAGCATCAAAACATGTATATCATCTAGGGTGAAACAGATCATCAGCCCAGGTTGGATGCATGAGACAAGTGCTCGGGGCTGGTGCACTGGGAAGACCCAGAGGGATGGGGTGGAGAGGGAGGTGGGAGGGGGGATCGGGATGGGGAATACATGTAAATCCATGACTGATTCATGTCAATGTATGGCAAAAACCACTACAATATTGTAAAGTAATTAGCCTCCAACTAATAAAAATAAATGGAAAAAAAATAAAAGTGCATATTTAGATACTGTCAGATTAAAGATAAGAATTCAGGTTTTCTTTAGAAAAAAAGATTAATGATAAATTTCCCCTTTGGAGAAATTTAATTGGTTGTAGACAAAGACTCTCTGAGGCCTCTGGTACAATGTGGTCATGGAAACTTGGGAGATATATTGTTATTTAAAAGTTTTGAGGTTTGAATACAGATGTTCCTTTTATATTTTATTGTATAGTCTCATCCTCTTTTGTTAATCAGGTTTTTTTTAAAAGGCTTAGTCAATTAAATTATTCTGAATTTTGTGGATAGAGGCCCAGTTTATCTGGCCACAGTGACCTGCATTTGGTGTAGCATGGAAATCTGATCAGGATAGAATGAATTTTAGCAACTAGTAGCTTTTCAAGTAAAATTAATTCTGCATTTTGTATTTTAATTAGTAGTAGAAGAGTTGTGTCAGATTGTGATGCTTTTTGCTGTTATCAACCTGTCTCCTTATAATAAAATAACTGAGGGATAGAAAATAAGGGATTAAATCAATGTACTTTTGCTTTCTGTGGGTAAAGACACCTAAGTACATAAGTGAATTTCAGTGGGTTCACAATTCTTACACTGTTACTTTCAAAAAGGGAAATATTCAAGCATTATTCATATAAATCAGAGTATTCTCTTTCACCATTATCTTTTAAACATCTTTGTAAATCAGATGTTTAATCATTATGCTCTTTTCTGTGTATATTTACTTAAAGAGAACATTTATAAAATACAATGTTTACCACATTTCAGTATTAATTGTAACAGTCATATGCAAATAGTTATACTTCTATGTCTGGTGAAAGTAGTTTATAAAAACCCATTATATAAAGCCAATAAAAGCCTTCCATTTGAAATTACAAGCAGGGAAATTAAGGTAAAACTAATATTTTTAAAAAGATTTGTAAAATTTTTAATTTTCTCATAGCTTTAAATTGCTAGGGAGCATTTATTTTAAAGCATTTTATGATGATCCATGATTTCATAATAAGACTTATGGTAGGCACGTTTGTTCTACATAAAACTGTATAAAAAATGATAAGAATTGTATCTACTTGTTTAGCTAATAGATATTAACTCTGTGAGAGATCATATTCTTTATATCCATTCCTTGGAGCAAGAAATTCACATTTCAAAAAATACCAATCCAAACCAAATGTAAGTATTTTATTTTTCAGGCAAAAAGTAAAACAAACAAAAAAAAAAAACCCCACATAAATAAATAAAAGGTCTTAACATTTAAATTTATGGGAAAATATAATAATTTAAGTTTTATTTTACAGTAGAAATTGCCACCAATATTTTCTTTTTGTAAAATTATAATTGAAATACTAAGCATCTACTTAATTCTTCTGGGAAGTTTACAATTGGGATTGGAGGCAGGGAGAAAGAGAGAATGAATGAGAGATAAAATAGAAAGCTATTCTAAGCTTTCAGAAGGAGTGGGGAGTTGTCTCTGTGAAGACTGACAGAGATAAATGTTCACACCTCCTCTCTCCTAGAGAAATGGAGAAGTGGAACTTCTATGTTCCTATTTCCCACTGGTAATGCAAGGGAAACTTTCAGGTTCATGGTCATATTTCTAGTTGCTGAGAGTTCTTGGAAAAGGCAATCTGAATTAACTTCCATTGTGTCCAACAAGCATCCTTAGGGTGCTATTCAAATTAAGGGATAATTCCTGGGCATTGTGATAGAGATACTATAAGAGAAAGTTCAAACAAAAATCCATTTCTTCTTCTATTCTGAGACCACATATTATCTTGTGAACACTGGAAAATAATACTTCCATGTGTCTGGTGTTTATTCAGTATATAGTGAAACAGAAATTAAATTCATGTGACTGTATAATGTAGTACTATGTATATATGCATGTGTGTGTGTGCGTGTACATAAACATTCAACAGCAATAAAAAGTAAAAAGGAGACAGTGTTTCTCAGTTTAAAAAATAGCACTCTCATTTAAGTTTTATAAGTGATGAATATATTATTCCCATTATAAGGATGAGAAAATTGAAGTTCAGTATTATTTATCACTTATTTATTTTCTTAGTGCTTTTCCTCAAGGTAATTAATTTATTCAGAGTAGCAGACTCTTCTTCTAAGAGCATTATGATACAAATGTCTCAGCAAAATGTGTGTTATTTTTCACCTATGAACTTGAAATAAGTAGGAAGTATTTCAAACTCCAAATCATAAAAAAGTGAAGGGTATAACAATATATCCACTTCAGTAAACTTGCTTAGAGAATTCCATAGACAAAGGAGCCTGGCAGACTACAGTCCATAGGGTCACAAAAGAGCTGGACATGACTGAAGCAACTTAGCAGGTAAGCAGGCATAACAATATGTTAATATTGTATTATTTGGATACATCCCAGTTTCCTATAAATTTAATTCTTTACCATTGCTCTAATACCCTTATTCTTACCAAAAATTATAAAAACTTATGGGACAACTAACATTATGTTCTTGGAAGCAAAAGGGTCATACTTAATACAAATAATAATTATGTGCAGAATCTTATGCTGATCAAGATACACAAACATTAAAAATTAAAATGGACACAAATTCAGACAGCAAAAGATAAACAACTTTTTAAGATGCCAAAATCATTATCTGACCTTTGTCTGGTGGTAACTCAGTTATATCAACTGCTTCAATTCGTACAAAAGTAAATCTAATGAGTTATTTTGAATGCATGCTCAACAAGACGAGAATTACCTGCTTTTGGTCCTTAAGCAATACACAAATTACTAATGTGGAAGTAATTTATATTCTATCTTGCAATATACTTACTAATATAGAAGTAATTTACACATATCCTAAAAGGATAACTCTAAAAGCTCTGAGGAAACCAAGAAAAGTTTCTTTACTAAAATTCTGTGTGATAAATTATTCACTAGAGTAATATCAGTCCAAGCCCCAGGGAGGATTGTAGAGTTCATGTCCAACATCTGGATCTAAAATTCAAACACACACACACACACAATCATTTGCAAACATGAAGCAGACCATGGCAAAAACTTGGCCAAATGAAGCAGAGCTAGGGAGGAAAAGTAGAAAAGAGAGAGAGAAGGATATGCATTTTAAAAGATGTTGGTAATGCAACGTTGACTAGTCTGAATTACAAGGATGGTGAAATTTACGCACATTAGTGACTCTCTTCATCATTACTGAAGAACTCTTTATTCAAAATAAGAGTACAAAGTGGTTTGTTGTGGTAGAATTATGTCTTCTGCAAACATTTTTTGTTCCTTCCAAGATTACTGCAAATATATTGGTTCTAGTAGCTCCAGTGTTCTACCGTGCCCCACATTGATCGTGGCAGTGACATCTTTTCACTACACATATCTATTTTTTCTTCCAACAAATGCCTAGAGAAAGCTAATATCTGGTTAGCAAACTTCACCCTTCTCCCCTGAAAAATTGATGGTCTGAAAAATTGATGCAATAGTTGTAAGCATGCACACCTTTGACCTTTTTCAATAATGTATGAAGAAATAAAAGTCAGAGAAATCAAAACTCCTCTACTCTATAAATCAATAATCCTGCGTGTTCAGCTCTACAAGTTGAATGCTCATCAAGAAAAGATCTGCTTTAACTGTGAAATTGGGTGTCGTTTCCTTCTAAAGACCCTCACCTTTTCTCTCTATAGCACACATATATCCACATACATAGTTCTACATGCACAATTCTAAGATGCCATGTAGAAGCCTAAATTCTTCATATTATTTATTTTTTTAACTTAGTTATCCATCCAGGTAAAAGGAATCTCAAACGACCCACTTCATGTAATTTTCAACCTATTTTCTCCTTCAGTTTTTTTTTTTTCTTTTCCCTTTAGATCATCTGATTGAAACATTTCTCTTTAAAAAAGTTAGTACAATTTCAAAGTCTCTCCAATTATAAACTGCCTAAAAAGGGAGACAAAAAGAATTATCTAATTTTGTTTTAGCTATATATTTTCTAAAACTTGTCTTCTTCATCATAGAACTTAAAATTGATGAGAATATGTAAAAGAATCAGCATGAATTGAGCTCAAGCAAAATTCTATTTCATTTTTATTCAATAAACCTTCCTTAATTACTCTATGCAAGCACAGTGTTAAATCCTATGGTTCTTGTTCTTCAGGATTTCAGAGGTTAATGTGAGAGAGTGACATACATAAAAACAAGTCTCAAAACAAATATCACATACTTTATTTAAAGAGTGCACAAAATCTCTATGGATCTTTACAGTAAGATTTATCAATCTTTGAAGCTATTCCTTTAGAGAACTATGTTAGAAGCCAGAGGCACTGCACAGTTTCCTATCCATCTATATTTTTAATTTTTAGAGACATTTGAAAGATTTTAAAATGTAATTTGGTATCAGTATGATTGATTTAAAAAAAAAAAAACTGATTTAGGATTACATTCAGTTGTAATGTGTTAAAATTGGTTCATATTCTGTGCTCTAAAACTGAATCGTCAATTAACCCCCTTTTCTCTCACTTTTTGCATAGACAGGTGGAATTTGTTTGTGTGTTTTTATATTATTTTAGAAGCTTACCCAATATGATCACTCTAACTATGTTGATTTCTTTTGTGGCTTCTATTTCACAGGCTTGAGAATGAAAGCTGAGATAAGTTATTCTTGTAAACATGGACTACCAATTATGTCAATTCACATGAATGGTAATGCAAGGTATCATGATATATTTGGGAACCTAAAATGTGCATTTGGCTTTCTATTTCCAGTGGAGAATATAGAGAGGTCCAAGCAGAAAACATGGGTAACATAAATTAATGTATGAATATTATTATATATTATAAACACTTAAACATGTATATTTATAATAGTGTATTGATATAAATATGTAAAATATAATAACATATGTTATATATTTACTTTAATCATTTCAATAGCTACAGTAATTATTTTACAATTTAAAAATAGTCTTGGACTCAAATTTTGACAGTATAACTTATTTATGATGCTAAACAACCTCTTACTGAATATTTCTTTTCTTTTCATGTGTTTCCAACTTTATAATTTAAAAAAATGAAGCTGTAAGCATGATATAAGAGAAAGTTTTAATTTATATTACACTACAGTCTTACTTAAAATGAAGTAAAATAAACAGTGATGGATTAGTATTTAGAAAGCAACATTTCCAGTCTAGTTTTGTTCAATTATGCATACATAAATTTGTTACCATCTTCCTATTAATATTTAATCACAATAGCTACATAACAGTATATAAAGTATCTACTTTTTAACATAAAAGAATTTCAATTGATTTTTTAACCAAAATAGTTTTTATGTGTCATAGCTGCAGTAAATTAATTACTCCTTGGAAGTAAGCAGCACAAGGAAACTGACAAGTGTTTTACTGCATATGACATGTGTGCTTCACTAAACATGCTCAGCCTTGAATCAGTAGAATGAGAGCAAAACTAAATAAAATTGGTAAGAGTTTCAAAGAGAAAATATTTGAGAATATAGAAAAGGTAGTTACTATAACTGACAATATGGTCAAGAGATAGAGCGTGATTCCTCCTAGAGGAAAAGAAAAATTAAATCCTTCAGAGAAAATAATATTCAAAACAGATTTTTGTCATTGTGCAAGAGCCTAAATATAGAAGAATAAGTAAGAAGGTTAGAAGAGAAGAATGGGATAGTTAGTAAATAACAAATGGAATGCACATGGAGATAAAAAGTAATACTCCAAACACACACATTGAGAAGACTAAGATCATGGCATCTGGTCCCATCATTTCATTGCAAATAGATGGGCAAACAATGGAAACAGTGACAGACTTTATTTTCTTGGGCTCCAAAATCATTGCAGATGGTGACTGTAGCCACGAAATTAAAAGACACTTGCTCCTTGGAAGATAAGCTATGACCAACCTAGAGAGCATATTAAAAAGCAGAGACATTACTTTGCCAGCAAAGATCCGTCTAGTCAAAGCTATGGTTTTTCCCGTAGTCATGTATGGATGTGAGAGTTGAACTGTAAAGAAAGCTGAGCACCAAAGAATTGATGCTTTTGAACTGTGGTGTTGGAGAAGACTCTTGAGAGTCCCTAGGACTGCAAGGGGATCCAACCTAAGGAAATCCTAAAGGAAATCAGTCCTGAATATTCATTGGAAGGACTGATGCTGAAGCTGAAACTCCAATACTTGGGCCACCTGTTGTGTAGAACTGATTTATTGGAAAAGACCCTGATGCTGGAAAAGATTGAAGGCAGGAGGAGAAGAGGATGACCAAGGATGAGATGGTTGTTGAATGGCATCACCAACTCTATGGGCAAGAGTTTGAGTAGTTGGTGATGGACAGGGAAGCCTGGAATGCTGCAGGCAATGGGGTTGGAAAGAGTCGGACAGGACTGAGTGACTGAACTGAAACATATACCCCAAATCGAAAGTGTTGAAGGTATTTATTATGCCTTATTGGAACATAGACTATTTCCTCAAGCATCCACAAGACTAGTGCTTCTGTTTGCATCCCCTGAACTTTCTCATCAACTTTGTTCATGTATTTTCAAAGTGGTTTTCTATTCCCTGTGGTCCAATGATACCTGAAGGATGTTCTTTATGTAGTGGATCTTGGAAGCAATAGAGGATTGTCCTAATCATGCAGACCATATTTGAGGACTCCACACACTATGTCTTGTCATATTTCATAGCCTCTGCAAGTCACATAGCAAACCCAATATCAGTGGTCCAGGAAGAAGAGGATGATAATTTGTATAACAGCAATAGAATTATCACAGTTTTACAGATAACTAAGATTTGAAGAATTTTTTTAAAGCAGCTTAATTAATGTTTAACAATTAGCAAATAACAAAGCTAAAATTTAAACATATTGCTGTCTGTTTCCAGCACTTAGAGCCTTAATTATTGTGTCTTCTTGCCACTTTTAACCACTTTTGATTATATGGACACAACACTGCAAAAAAACAAAACAAAAACACACATAAATCCAATACTTTCTAGATTTTTATTAAATAGCATTTTCTGACTATTCCAGTCAATGATTTCTAGTGTTCTTTGTATAATCTCCAAACTACTGCTTGTCCTGTAATAAATTTAAATTATAACCCATACAAACTTATCTTTATGTGTTTTACTATTTTTGAATTCTCTATAAGGAAATCCAAATTATTGTTAGCCTAAAATTACCAGTACAGTCCTCAATGTACACTTTTTTTCCAAGAATCTTTTTGGACACTGAAGCCAGAGACTACATATATACAAAATTTAAACACTTATTAAAAAAGCATATTATTATACTTGATGAAAATTGAGAAATTGTTAAAAATAATTCATTATTCATTGCATAAAAAGATGAGTTAAAATGTATTATATAATGATATAATTTAGTTAATGTAAAAACTGAAATATAAACCAAAAGATTTGAGGTGTAGACATGAACTCATATATTTTATGTTGGTTGCAATAGTGTAAGGATAGTTCAACAGTTCAGTTGAAATAGAACTGAACAAGATATCAAGGATTTAGTCTCTATTCTGTTACTCTAAGCTCAAGTAACTACTTTCTTTAAGCTGTAAAGTTCTAATCAATACATTGCGGAGGTTCGTTTCGATTATCTATACAACTACTTTCAGAGCCAAATATTTTGGCACACAAAAAGTTCATTATCAAAAAGCTGAAGGTGGAGGGGAAATTACTAAGCTAACAATATCAACTAGAATTGAGTGAGATGTATTTATACAAAGGAGTCAGACATACATGTCTATCTAGACCAGTTATTACAGTTGAGTGACATGGGAGTATACATACCAATGTATAGGGGAAAATAAGTAAATAAGTATAAGTAAAAGGGAAAATGTAAAGTTAGCCTCATAATTGTCTTTTCAGGGTACACTTTAATAATAATAATCTGTTTAGGGGTAGGAGAAGATACTAATTATCTAGAATATCCTAATATAAAGAATAAAAAGGGTCAAAAGATTATTTGCATTACATGAATGCTATACTGTCACCAGCTTAATTAAATGATTTGCAAAGAATCTTTGTATCTTTCTTTCCCTTAATTTGAAAAATTATTTTAGAGTTTTTCTCTGACTCTAGGGTTTTTTTTTTTTTCTTTTTAAATAGAGTCTCTGGTAAGCATCAGTATTAATTGAATTTCAAATGAAACCTTGACCCATATAAAGAAATTTAAATCATTTCTTAACTAAGTACACTTATTCTACTTGGACATTTAAGACAGATCAACAAATGTAGTTTTGGTTGTCAGTCAATACTTGTATAATACTTATATTATTACGCAAAGGAGTGGTGACAAGAAATAATGCTGATGATGGAAATAATATGTGACTTAGATTTTAATGATCTCCATTTTTGCTGAAAAGAAAACCTTACCACTTTGATAAAACTTAATGTATACCCAAAATACAAGTTTTAAGGTAGTTTCTTAATCATTCTCCCTTTATATTTTTATGCATGTAAAATAAGACGTCACTTTGTCCATAAAAGCTCTTTCTGCCCACTTAATATTGAGGAAGCTCTTTTATTTCACACTACATTTTTAGTGTGATTTAATAAGTAATCATGGAATTAAAAGTACTTATGAGTAATATTGCTTGAACAAACAGTTTGCTTAAATGAAAATGACCTAATATTAAATGATATTCTTTTCCAGTTTACCTCTATTCATCAGAAACTAACAGCCTAAATGCAAATCACCCTAAACCTATAAGAAACCCATTAAAAAGTACACCGCTGCCATATATATATATATATATATATATATATCTTGTTGCTTTGGAGTCACTAAACTGTGTTCACCCTTTGCGACCTCATAGACGGTAACCTTCCAGTCTTCTCTGTCCATGGGATTTCCCAGGCAAGAATCCCAGAGTGGGTTGCCATTTACTTCACCAGGAAATCTTCCAGGACCAGGTATCAGACCTGTGTCTCCTGCCTTGGCAGGAGGGTTCTTAATTACAAGTGAAAACCTGCCATATATATATATATACACATATAGATAGATAGATACAGATATAAGGAGATATATATAGAGATAGAGAGATATAAGGAGTTTATATATATACATACACATATATGTATGTATATATATATATATATATATATATCCTATTTAAGTTCAGAACTTGCTTTTTAAAATTTTTCATTTTAAAATCCCTCCCATCCACAAGTACACATTTCTATCCCTTCTCACATGTATAACTTTTAAGTCAAATTCAGTTGTCAATGCTTGTTGATCAATACTATAACTTTTATTTGAAGCTAAAGAGATCTAAAAATTTGGTTTCTATTATCAACTACAATACATCACTCTAAGAGGAACTTTCAGAGAGTTTTCCCCCATTTCACTGGATGACATCCAATGATAATGGCCTTAACATGATGCGGAATTAATTGAGAAAGCCTTTCTATCCTGCCATAAACACATCATCTATTCTATTGCTGCTATTAGCAGGAATCCATAACCCCATGGGTGTTTCAAGTGAAGCTCTTTTAGCAGAGCTAACAGTCTGGAGGTCATACTGTTAGCTACTGTCATCAGCTGGGTGTCAAATCATTGTCAAAAAGAAATTACTGGTGTATTCATTTTTTTAGCTTCTAGCCTTGTGCTGTGGTACCTGAGATGATTTGTAGAGAGCCATCTAGGGGGAAAAAAAGTGCTGGTGGTCACTGAAGGCTGCTTTCACATCAGCACTCAATGGAATCATTACAAATTAACTTGGATGTGAGGGAGGCACTGCCTGGTTCTCACTTTGCAGACAAGGTTAGGAAATTTTGGATTCCTGTTCCTATTGGGCATATTTTTTTCTTAATGATACTTGTGCCATTTGTGATATTTAACATGTATGTTAAGAATCAGTAGAAAGTTTCCTCATTATGTTGAAAACTTTCAATTGATTTGTGATAAAACAATAATAAATGAAGGTAATCATACTAATGGCTGCTATTCCCTGTTTTTATCTGATTCTGCACCTAATGCAATTGTTTCCAAACGTGCATTGTAGATATCCTAAAATGTAGTTTACACACACTCACACGAACAAGACATGAGTAAAATTCAAAGGGTAAAGATAATTCTATGAAATCTATTGTTCTGTTCTGTTCTTTTCCCCCCTGTGTTGTATAACATGCAAATGCTAACCTCTAATATCTTTTCTCTATACCCACTTTTGCAGTGAAGCACTGCAAGCTACAGTGATTTTTTTTTATACCTTTGTGTAAAATACAGCATGGTTAAAATTTCCATGTTTAAAGTTTGTGTGAATTGCTTGTAGACTTTCAGTAGAAAACTTGTTGTTTTCCTAATAATATTTTTTAATGATACAGTTTGGGAAGGGCTCTTGCCTATCATGTCTCTGCTGTTATTTAAGTAAATGGAAACAATTACTGAAATATGACATATGATAATGGCATATAAGAGGATTTTATGTACATCCTAAATCAATTGTACTCGGAAAAATGAAGCACTACTCTGACAAACGCAGGCATACTGGTGCATAGTTACACTTTCTAAAATTGTTCACACATATTTTAGTGGCTTTAACAAGTTTATCACAAAATGACTGTGCCAAGACTGGGGCTTCTTTCTCTCAAGTAGACTTTCTGAATCTGTGAAAATGCTGATCTCTTTAAAATGTGACCTATAGGCTAACATTTTTCTTATAAAGGCAAGGATGAGAAATAAAAGTGACCAAGAGCTAATAACAAGGAATATACAGTAATAGAGATATTTATTCTGGTGAAGGATTAAAGGCAACAATATTCATAATTGAGAAAATATTCTCTAGAATTTGAAAATTAATATGAATAGTTCCATTTTTCCACACTAAAAATGTTTCCTAGCAAAGAGAAAATTCAATGTTTTCTATAATTTAGATGATTATCTCAATAACTCATGGATTTTTCATTCATAAATTTGTTAAAAGTCTTTTGAATACACTCGCACTTTTGTAACCATGTATTTCATGTCTTTTAATATCTATGTTTTCTGTCAAACATAGATAAAGTCTATGATCATAGGAGGAAATTTGAAAGATTGGTTACAGATACTCTAAATATGTTGCATGGTGAGCATAAAAGCAAAGTTAAATATATGTCTAGGCTTTTTAAATGTAGTGTGTATGATTAAAGTTTCAATTACAATATTTCTTATATGATAAAGTGGTTTGCTATTTATAACACCATCTTATCCTTATCTTTATAAAAATTTCGTAAAACCTAGAATAGATGAAATAAAAATTCTAAAGAAAATACTTTTGTAAAAAGCTTTAAGTGAGTAGATTGTATGCTTATTTTCTGATTATTCATTTTGAAATTATTGAGAGTAAAATTCTGTCTAAATTATTAAATATTTACAATTATTGATAGGAGGAAAAATTTCTCTCCATTTAATCATAATGATTCTTGAACTCAGTATGTAAAAATTGAAAAAGTTGTTTAGGAAGCAATGCAATGATGAAAACCATTATTAACTAAAAGAATTATCATTCTATTTTATTGCTGGACAATTATATTCAGCCAAATGAAGGAAGTGTGAATAATTCCAGTAGATGGTAAAAATTTACAAGTAGGGATGCTCCCGAGTTTTACAAATTAGAAACCTATTTGAATTGAAGTTATATTCATTTTGTTTTACTTTTATAAATCTAAGAGATATTAAATTTAGGTTAAGTAAGTATCACATTAATTTTTGGTGATTAAGTGCTTATATTCACAAGCATAATCATAAAAAGTTGGGTTCAGGAAACTAATAAATTTCAATTTATTTACTAATTTTAACTGGAAACATGTGGTTTGGTCTATCTTCATTTTTGTTATAACTGTACTCTGAAATGTTACCTTTTATGCATTATTCAAAAACTTTGGAAAAGATTGACTCCAAAATTATGTCAACACAGTATGTTTTGTGCTTTGATAACCCCATACTCATGCAGATTTTTACCTATCCACAAACAATAACATTCTTTATAAGTCTTCTCTAACAGGACTCTGAATTCCTACTTCTAAATTTAAAAATTTGCTTTTTGCTCTGATATTTGGTAGAAGTTAAACAAAATTTTAAAAAATGTTACTAATAATTTATGTTTTAGGTATTAATACATTAATATACTTAAACTAGATTAAAATTACACATGCAATTAAGAACACAATATTATTTCAGAATCTATCATGCATTTAATACATACATTACTCTAATAAATATTAGAATCATATCTAACTACATATATTTGCATTTATTTTCTTTTTAGCTACATTAAAAGTCAGTATATAGGAAAAATAGAAATTTCACTGAAAGCAAAAGATCTCTTGTGAGCCAAATTTGCTCAGCGTTTTGACTTAGCATCATGTCTCCTGCCTTGATTTCCTTATACAGAAACTGAGCTTTTGCTTTGAATTAGATATTATAAAATACCCTGTTTAAAAAAATTGCATCATATTTATTAGATTTTTCATTTGTTCCTTTCTAACTGTGTTTTGCTCTGTCAACTGTTTGTTAGAAGATTTCCCTTGAGAGAAAATTGAGCTTCATACCCATGCTCATAGATCACAGTGTGAATGCAACTTGCCGCACTCCACTTGGCAGGTAGGAATATCTGTGAATAACACTGAAATATAATTGGCTTCAGCTCCTGGTATTGTCCCCTGAAATTGCTTCATTCTTATATTGCCTGACCTAAGTAGCAAGGACATATTTTAAATTCAGACAGCCTTAAATTGCTGTATTACAGCTTTTAAAAAATAAGACTCAAGTGTTACTGAGGTGACAGAAATTACTTATTTTTTAAAATATTCTATACATTTTGGTGAGGTGTATATGTGAATGTGGTTACTGGAATTATGAAACATTGACAGTAATAAGTATATTTGGCCTATGAATAAGTCCTCAGGGTTTTGTGCTGATATCTTGTTTATATCCAAATTGCCTACTACTATTGCATTCATTATTAAAAGGCAAACTGTTCTTTCTTTTCTATTAATTGAAGCATCACTTATTGCTTATATTGTTAAATACTAAACATGTGTTTGAATAAGGTCTTTGGCCAAATTTCATAGCCAGTGGTTTAAGAACACAGAAGACGCACTTCCATCCTGATTAGATAGTTCCCCATGAGAGTGAGGGTGGGGGGAACAGTGGAAGTAGTCTTGGTAATTTTTCAGCTCATTAGGTGCATATTCATCTTAATGGGGCATCAAAGTTTAAAACTATAATGCATTCCCCTCATTTAATCCACCAGAGAATATGCATAGTAACCACATGAAAGCAGAAAGGATTTCAACACTTTGAAGCTGCAACAAGCAGGTGTCATCTTTCCCTCTAGGCGGAATGGAAACGGAAACTTGATTAGTCTAATTCTGCCTCAGTAACTCCTTTTGCTGCTCCCTGGCTGCCCTTGGGAATGGATGCATAGCAGTGCAAAGCACAAATTCAATTGCCTTTGGCTACATTACAAAGGTGGGGGTGGGAGGAAAGAAACATGACCTAAGTCATGTTCTCTCCAATAAAAGTATTTTTGTTCATTTTCTTCGCATGCATTCATTGGCACTCCTTCTTACATAAAATCGTCTGCTGAAGGTTGCAGAGTAAAGAGTATCAAAGTTCTGCAAAGTATTAAAAGAGGACATTTGCAATCTATCCAAACAAATTCTTATGAAGTCTTTAAACAAACATTAGACTCTCCAACTTGTTCAGAATTTAACTCAACTGGACATCTAGGATATTTGTCCTTTAAAAATTACCTCTTGAATACTTATTTCTATGCTTAGATAAAAATAATCTCATACTATTGAACATCTTTGCTATTATAGACAGTATAAATTTTATTATTCATCCACTCCAAATAAACATATGAATACTGTGTTACTATTCATAAAATAGTAATTAATAGTAATTTGCAATTAATGTCTGATTTAAAGGATTGATTGGAGTTCTTACCTTAGGAGGCAACAAGGGAACATCCCTACTTTAATTTTGGGAAAAGAGAAAAATGGAAGAAAGGAGCACAACTTATTTTGGTGTGATATATTTCCCTTGTAAAATGGTTTAACATTTCCCCCACTATATTTCATTTAGTTACTTACTTTAATCCAAAGACAGAAATAGAATAATTCAGTGATGTAAATATATTTTTAGCTTACATTAAGTATATATTTGAAGTAGTGATAAATTATTTGCATTTATATTATTTGGCGTAAAGATGATATTGCAAAAAAAATGTCAATTCAAGTAAAAACTGCATATTTTCCCACGAAGCTGAAAACTTGTAAATGTTAAAATTGTCCCTGAGGGTTTCAAAGGTAGAACTCTTTGGGGAAACTTCAAAATTCAAGGGCATATGATAAGAAAGTGAAAGTGAAAGTCACTCAGCCTTGTTGGACTCTTTGCGACCCCATGTACAGTCTGTGGAATTCTCCAGGCCAGAATACTGGGTTGGGTAGCCTTTCTCATCTCCAGGGGATATTCCCAACCTGGGGATATGATAACAAAATAGTTCATTAATAAGATGTGGCAAAATCTGAAAAAAATTGGAAGTAAAACATTCTGTCTCCATGTCATCTTTGCTAGTTACTAGACTGTCACTAAGTGACTTGAGGATGAGATCAGGGTCAATTTTCCTCTAGTAGTCCCATCCCTAACACATAGTAGATATCAGTTAATTCGTACTGAAAAGCAAAAACAAGAAAAGTTCATTTGAAACTAACACTTTACTAAATGTTTACATGCTTATATATTCAGATTAAATATTGATTGGTGACAAAAATGATCAGATTTTTACAATAAGCTTCTAATGACTTGAATATTTTAGCTGGCTAAATTTAAGCTCAATTGTTGTGCATTTTCCTGGAATGACCTGATGCTAAGAAAGCAGTCTGAAGAGTGCATCCTGAAACCTTTTTGTCTGGAGGGGATACTGGTTAAAATCAAAGTTCCTCATGGAACATGTATACATTGTAATGCTTCCTGTATGCATGTCATTTGATAAAGCTAATTATGTTTACATTATTTGTATATATTTAAATTAAATAAAAATAAATCTTAAAATGGCAGTGTGTTACAGCCAACTTAGAATATTGGTCCACACAAATAGAGTTTGATGCCTTATTACTGTTATCCTCCTTTCATCTACCCACTGAATAAAAGCCTCAAGTTACTTAGATTTCCATCTGAGAGTCTGATTAAATCAATTGAAACACAGATATGAATTAATGATATCTTGATAATCTTACTAATTGTCCCCAAACTATAAAAGATCTCTAATTGATAGAGTAAGAAATGATGATTTTCCCTGGCATATCTCTGGGCATTTTTCTTAAATCATAAATGGAGGCACTTCCTTCTCCTTTCTCCCATTTTTGCGAAGTCAACCTGAGAATAAAGTACATATAAGATGCGTAATTTGTCACACACTCTGTAATCTTTCTCACTTTTTATTTTTTTTATTTATTTTTTAATTTTTTATATATATATTTTATTGAAGTGTAGTTGATTAACAATGTTTCAAGTCTCACTTTTTAAAGTGATTGTATATATAAAGGAACTTAGTAAAAATAGAGTGCTCTTTGAAGAGAAAGAGACTGGAATGCAGAGTGGTAGAGTAACTGCTAAGTTGTCAGAAGATGAGCGCAGTTTCAGCACATAAACAATATGGTCACATCGTTATGTTTAGTGTTTCTAACAAGTTAGAAAATAAAATAATAGATAAACTGACAAAAGTTAGTCACACAATAACCCCATTTCTGTTTGAAAATTTTTTTTATAACCATCATAGTAAGAGCAAAGTCATTGCCAATGTCCAGTTTGTTTCTGGTAATTTTTTTAAATTTGTACTCTTTATACTGCTGTTGTAAATTAAAATCTTATTAACTCAGTAAGTCACTTGAGTTCTTGCTAAGTAGTCTTGAAAAATGCTTTTCAAATTTATGTAATACTGCTAGGTTATTGCTTTTATGATTTACTGGTGTTAAATCTAAAATTCTGATATTATTCACTGCCTCAAACATTCATTCACCTAAACTCTGGTCCTGGATACCTAAGAGCCTCATCGTTATCGCAGACCCTACATATTTAAGACTTTTTATTTTCCCAAGGCCATTTCTTCAGAGCTCTACACTTGATATTTATTTACATAAATTTTAATCCTACCTCTGCCATTCAATTGCTATGAGGTTTGGATGACTTATTCTGTTTTCTCATCTCTAAAAGAGAAAGAAAGATAGCCAACATAAAGGCTGTTTGATAGTTAGAATCAATATATGTAAAAACCTAGAACAATGAAAGGCACCTTGAAAGACTCTATATAAATGTTATTAAACAGGGAAACACATATTCATCCTTGAGTTTTACTTTTTCTTTATCCCAATAATCTAGCTAATAATCCAGCATAAGTAATTAAAAATCCTATAATTTCTTATCATATCGTGGTTTCATCACCTGTCTTCTCTCTAGTATAGGCTCTATTTATTTTATGTCTTAAATATTAGGCCAAAATATTACCACACTCTACCAATGAATCCACGTTGCATAACACTGCCAGGCCAGTAGTAGTAACGACATCTTGTATCATGATATTATCACTTCAAAAACTGAGAATGGCTCATTTTATGCAGAGCTAGTTACATACTTTTGTCTGGCTTTCAGATTCACTCTAATTGGATCCTATGATACCTACCAATCCTGATCTCTTACTATTCCTAATTTTTTATTGCAAATAACAGAAAACCCTACATAAACTGGCTTAAAATGTTACATGTATAAGCTCACAAGGCTTATAAGTAGGGCTGGGCTCAGAGTCAGTAACTTTGGGGGCTTACATGTAAAAAAAAAGATTTAAGTTCTTCCTCTCATTCACACTACTGGCCTTGCTCTAAATCTAGTTGATCCGAAGAGGGTAGAATATCCTCATGCTCTGTGTTCCTACCATAAAAGTGAAAGTTACTCAGTCATGTCTGTCTCTTTGTCACCCCATGGATTATACAGTCCATGGAATTCTCCAGGCTAGAATACTGGAGTGGGTAGCTGTTCTCTTCTCTGAGGGATCTTCCCAACCCAGGGATCAAACCCAGATCTCCCACATGGCAGGCAGATTCTTTACCAGCTCAGCTACCAGGGAAGCCCTCTGTGTTCCTATCTTTACCCAAAGTGGCCAAGAGGCATGCCTTTCCTTTCACTGGCCAGGCAAGAGGATTGGGATTAATGTGACTTTTTATTATCAGATGGGGCTGAATGAATACTGGGGACTCCACCACAGAATATATTACAGGTGTTAAAATTAACTAAAACTTCCTAAATTCATGTTGATTGATCATTATTAAAAGTCTGTTTGCACTGCAAATTTATAATGTGGAAAAAAATCTGTGAGGGTCATTGAATTCCTGGGGATTGGTAAAATACGACTTGGGTCTTTCACAGCTTATATGAGGTAATAGAATATGATTTCCCCAAGTGGCACAAGTGATAAAGAGCCCACCTGTCAATGCAGGAAATGCAGGAGACACGGGTTCGATCCCTGGGCTCAGAATATCCCTTGGAGGAGGCAATGGCAGCCCACCCCAGTCTGACTGAGCATGCGTGTTGTTCGTTGTTACCATAGACCACTCGTTACCCTGCCTTATCCTCAGATTCCTGCTATAAAATGTGAGTGAATACAGAAGTATTTAGTAAGATGGCTTTTCTATTAAAGTAGAAATGAAGTCCTTAATCCAGTGTGTGATACAGGTAGTGAGTGAGTGAGTGAGTGTTAGTTGCTCAGTCATGTCCAACTCTTTGCGACCCCATGGATTATAGCCTGCCAGTCTCCTCTGTCCATGGGATTCTCCAGGCAAGAATACTTGAAAGGATTACCAGTCCATTCTCTAGGGGATCTTCCAACCCAGGCATTGAACCCTGGTCTCCCGCACGCAGATTCTTCACCATCTGAGCCACTAGAGGCCCTGTGGTACATGTAAGCTCATGATAAGTCTGAAATAAATCACAGCAAATTAAGACAAATATAGAAATGTATTCCCAATTAAATGGAAATGTGAATGATACAATTATTATTTAATTGATTCAAGATTATAAAATAAATCAGTGAATAAAGGGTTTCCTGATTTTAAAAAATTTGGGAAACCTACTACATGTGTAAAAGAATGATTTGCAGTAAATAACTTTGCAAATGTTTGTTTAAAACTGTTGATTTTCAAAATAATGGAAATGTGTGCAATCTGAGGAATTTAAGTATTTATTTTGCAAATGACTAAGCAAGGAATTTTTCCTACAGGTAGTTTAAAAGAATACATTAAATCAGCACTGTTTAGATTATTCATATGTTCTGTCTTACGGGTCTAAATCCATGTGGTTCTAGTATACCGACTTAGTCTGCTCTTAGGCATGGGTTTATAATTTAGACTTAGTCAACCTGAAGCTTTGAACAAAAAGAATGACCCCATTATTCATGGTTTCTTATGAATCCACGTCTAGGTTGCATTACTTGAAGCTGCAATTTTGTTCATCCTTACAGCATTTCTTCTGTCCTCCCTGCTTGAATTTATCTTCTTCAATTCCAATTCAAAAACTCCTTGGGAATCCTGCTGCCATCCACTCTTTACAAACCTCCAGCTCAGCAGTGTTTCATTAATCATCATCTCAGTGCTGGCACAGACACTGTGGATGCGAATCTTGTCCTCTATTTATACACATTTGTTAGAGCTCATAGGGAAGTGCTGCTCAAACAGATTGATTCAAACTCTGGGAATACTTTACCTTTAAAGGCACTGAAGAGCCCTGACATCACCACCACTTAATAGACCTTTACTTTTGTGCCCAGCTTAATATCTCTCTAGAGTCACTCCTCCCAAAAGGAGAAGTGGCCATCCATTTCCAACTCTGTGTGTACATACAGAAGTCTGATGGTGTATGTGATTTCTATAGAGCAAGCCAGTCCATAACATCCATACCTGGATTTGCTGTCCATACAGAATTTTTCATGTAACTTGGAAATGTAAATCTTGGGAATTTTATCTCCATGGGCAAAGATACTAAGAGAACAGAAATCTATATTTACTTTGTCTTTTAATATTGTCTTTGGGAGATTAATCATTTTATACCATTGAAATCCCTCATTTTTGTTTTGGTTTTTTGGCAAATGAAAGAAAATACACTGAAAAAAGCTTAAATTTGGAGGTGTTACCATTGATCACTCATCCTAAATTCTTCCTTTTTCAGATGAAAAATCAGAAGCCCAGAACTGCTTGTTCATCATTACAGTTTAATATTATTATTACAGCCATGACTATTATGGAGTATATATTATTCCAGCAATCACAGAAAGGAAAAGTCTTTGTATCAAAGTGTTCTGAAATAACATGATTGTGAAGACAGAGAAGAATATAGCTAATCTATCTTCCACACTTGGTGACAATAACAAAAGATATGTAAGAACCTTTCCTTTAAGGAGTTTTTAAAAGCAAGAATGATAAAATTGCCAGTAACTTTTAAGAACATGAAAAATATAAAATAAAAATTAAAATAATATACAAGATATTAAGAAAGATTATGGACATAGTGTCTCTCCCCCAACCCAGCCATATGAGAATGAGCCTTGGGTCTGGAACACATCCTTAACAAGAGAAGAGTCCACACAACCTGTCAGTCTTGTCACCTTGTATGGGAATGTCTTTTCTTGCTAAGGCTCAGTGAGTACTTTTTCTGTGTGTGTGTTTAGAATGAATGCATCACAGGGTACACGGGCAACCCCGCTGTTTTATCGGTCCCCTGCAGAGAAGGGATGCTGTCCTGTAACAGGGACACAGGAGGGGGTTGCACACAGGTTAGTTGCCCTGGGGATATGCTCTATCTCTTCTCTGAATAAGTAAAGCATTGTTTCACCCAGGGCTTGACTGTATGTGTTTCCTTGGACTCCACACCAGGATGCAATGAGCAGAAGGATTTAGAGTTCTCCCCAATACCTGGGATTGGTAACATCAGGTATCCCACCTGATGTAAAGTATGATTTTGATTAGATGAGCACCTTTGAAATAGAAAGAAAAAATATTGAAAACCAAAATTATATATCTACTTTTGCTTTCTGGAGGTAGGGAGGTGGGGACCTAGCACATTTACATCACTGAGGAAGCAAACCTTGTTATTTCTTGCTCTTTTTACAGAGACTGATGTGGGAAAGAGAAAGGATGAAACTCAGAAGAGATGGTGTATCACTTACCAGACACATTGAGATTTTGGGGACTACATAGATGAACGCAGACAGCGACATTTCTCTGTATAACAAGGCAGAGGAACTTTCTGGGAGTTGTCAGGGAGAACAAAGAGAGCAGGAAGGGCTGAGAACTAGTGTGGGAGGCCGAAGCCTGAGCCTGAGTTTAAGTTGTTTGTGTTTCTGCTACATGGACATCTGCTAAGTCCCCCAACATCAGTCAAGTCTGGTCACATTCTAATGTACACGTGTGGTTAGCGGTGAAACCAAGGGAGACGGAGTAACCGAAACATCTGAGTGGCGCAGCAGAAAGAAATGAACAGCCTTCGAAGGTGAGATGCTGGGGAATCTGCAGATTTAGTTCAAGGTTAGTCCTGCAAAGAAAATGGGATGAAAAAAAATAAAATAGCCTAACTCTTTTGAGGTTGATTCTTAGTTTTAACAGTTTTTTCTCCACTTCCTTTTTTTACCCCGTTTCACTCTATGCATTGAAATGTACTTGGGCAGATTCTGTGACTTGGTCCTATGCTTCTTTTCCTTTTTCTAAATTATTTCTTAAACCCCATTTTCTATTCATTCCTGTTATTGTTGTTGCTGAAGTGTTTAAAGCAAATATCTGACTATAGTTTCATCCATAAATACATCTATATACATCTTTCAAAAGTACGAACA
Source organism: Odocoileus virginianus (assembly GCF_023699985.2). Classification (NCBI taxonomy): domain Eukaryota; kingdom Metazoa; phylum Chordata; class Mammalia; order Artiodactyla; family Cervidae; genus Odocoileus; species Odocoileus virginianus. The sequence continues at coordinate 1,876,442 of NC_069703.1, read as the reverse complement.
TTTTCTTTACAAAACCAGGATGCCATTACCACACTCACAAAGTTGTCAATTATTAATATCACTTAAAATTGAAATCAAAATAAAATTTCCTTCTTTCAAAAACTGACATTTGGAATCAGGATGCAAAAAAGAATACTCATTGTATTCGTAATGTCTCCTAAACCTCTTTTATTTTTTATTAATTCTTTGTTTCTTTTTTAAAATTTTTAATTGGAGGATAATTGCTTTATAATTTTGTGTTGGTTTCTGCCATACAACAAAGCAAATCAGCCACAAATAAACATAAATACCCTCCTTCTAAAGCCCCCCTCCCACCCCCCATCCCACTCTCCTAGGTCATCACACAGCATCCAGCTGAGCTCCCTATGCTCTACAGAAGCTTGTCCTAGCTAGCTCTTTTACACATGGTGGTGTATACATATCAGTGCTGCTCTCTGAATCCATCCTCTCCTCTTCTTCCCTCACTGTGTCCACAAAATCATCTTCTGTGTCTGCATCTGTGTTCCTGCCCTGCAAATAGGATCATAAGTACCATTTTTCTAGTTTACATAAATGTGTTACTATATGATATTTGTTTTTCTCTTTCTGACTTACTTCACTCTGTATAACAGGTTTTAGGTTCATCCACCTCACTAGAACTGACTTAAATTTGTTTATTTTCATGGCTAATATTCCATTGTATATATGTACTACAATTTCTTTATCCATTCATCTGTCGATGAACATCTAAATTTCTTTCATGTCCTGGTGATTGTAAATATTGCTGTGATGAAAACTTGGGTACATGTGTCATTTTGAATTATGGTTTGCTCAGGGTATATGCCCAGTAGTGGAAATGCTGGGTCATATGGTAGTTTTATTCCTAGTTTTCTTTTTTTTTTTTTTTTGAAGGTTTCTAATGCTGTTCTTCAGAATGTTTATATCAACTTACATTCCCACCAACAGTGCAGGAGGGTTCCCTTTTCTCAACATCCTACCTAGCAATTAGAGTTTGTATATTTTTGATGGTAACCATTCTGACTGGTTGCTAAACCTCTTTTATAGTAATCATACCCATCCATTTTTCTATCATTTTTCTGTGTGTCTTTGAATTGTTGATGAAATCTAGTTACTTGTCCCACAGAACAGCCTATTTTCTGAATATATATGATTGCATATTCTTGGTGCCATTTAACCTGTTTCTTTAGTCCTGTATTTACTATAATTGGATGTTAGCCTAAGTTCTCATTCAGTAAATTTGAGTTCAACTTCTTGGCAAGAATACTTTATAGATATATATGTAATTCTATGGATACTCTATATCTTATCATATCAGGAGGCACCTAATGTCTGTGTTAGTATTCAATGCATTCATGGGACAGAATCAAGAAAAGTTTATAATAGGCAAAAGTATATCTATTCAACACTTATCTATTCAACACTTTGCTTTCACCAACTTCTTCTTCCTCTTGGGAATACTAACATGATGTCTGAACATACAGCATCCATCTTGTGATCATGAGGACAAAAGCTACAAACAAAGCAAGAAGATAAAAAGTGCATGGACACATTATAGTAAAGACATATGCAATCCAGTGCCAGTCTAACCCTTGATTTATTGTGATATGAAAGAAATAGAATCCCCTTTAATCTGTTATTATTTGAAATTTCTGCCATTTGCAGCTAAATGCAGCACTGATTCACCCTCTTCTCACTTTCCTCCTTAGCAACTCTAGTTCTGAAAGTACCAGGGAACCCATCCCTGTTGTATGAAGCTAGCATCTATTCTGATCAGTATGGACCATGCCATGCTGGTCTCTTCAGTAACATTTCAAACTTGTGTCCCATGCATTCATCTCTTACCTTTAAAAAAAATGTGACTATTAACAGTATTTCCTTCACAGTTTTATTGTGAGAACCACACTAATTCGAGTAAAATAATGTAGCTAATCCAAAGCATCTGATATATATATATATATATATACATACATGTAGTTATACATACATGTAGTTATACATACATGTAGTTATACACACATGTAGTTAAAGACCAAGAGCTATTGCTCTCTTCCCATTATCCCTTAAGATCAATGAAACCAGCATCAGGGTGAGATAGTAACTGATATTTGCTATCACTAGGAATCTCATGGTCATTTTCCTTGACACTTATTACTTGATAATAATCTGCCACACACTCTTGTGAAGTTACTGCTTACCGGAAAGTTTACACAAGAATCATTCATTCATGAAAAGAAAAACTACTGCAATGCAAATCTAGAGACTGAAATAATATCAATAGTAAATTATGCATTAGTATCAAGATAGAAGCAAAAAATGGGAAAGGGAAAAGGAAACATTACAGATAGCTCAATAAGTATGTCAGTAAAGCCAAGTCCATGTTTGTTCTCTATAAATTCATAGATTAAAGGCAAGGCCATACAAAATATGTGGAAGATCAGTGGCAGTAGCAGAGTTGCTAGTTGAGAATTATGAATTTATTAACATGGTAGAAGAAATTTAAGATAAAATTGTTTTCTGAGCAACATCTCAAGTCCACTAAAAGCTGGTAAATCAACAAACCAAATTTAATTTATACAAAAGAAGACTCTGGCTTGGCCAGGGAAGAGCAAATACAGGCCAAATCCACACTGAAAATACAAACTATTTAGGAGACAATGAAGCATTTTGCTGGTTTGGGGAATCACAATGAAAGCACTCTGAAAGTAAAGTGTTCAGACTTCAGGGGCCTTTGAAACACTTTTATGAATAACTCAAAGGGTGTGATCACTGGGCAAATTTGATGGTCCTATAAATCATAGAGCACAAGCAAGTATAATAGAGTTCTGATTTCCCCTGTGATGGAGTAATGAGGTTGACAATTCCACCTGCTAAAAAATAACTATCAAGTGGGACAAAATATCCCGAACCAACAATTTCATGAGCACTCTGAAAAATTGACCAAATGTATATGACAAACTGAGAAGGGATTATTCCTGAAATACACATTTATTAACGAACTCCAAGAAACAACAATGCAGATATATGGCATTTTTTTTCCTAGACTGCTTCCCTTTCTCCCTATCTGCAACTGAGTTCTGTCATCAGGCCCTTCCATGAGCGCATGGCCATGGCAAGCTGTGAAAACTGGCATCTTTGTTGCTGCTACTGGAAGAGGATTCACTAGATTTGTGTTGTCAAGGTGGTGATTCACTAACAAGCAAGCAAGGAGCACCATCAGTCTAACAAGATATTTAACAGAGTTCCAGTGAGATGAAATAGTCATAAATAGCAAGATTAAATTGCCATATACCCAAAGGACTTCTCTGGGAGCTCAGATGGTAGAATCTGCCCGCAGTGCAGGAGACTTGGTTTGGGAAGATCCTCTGGGGGAGGGCATGGCAGCCCACACCAGTAATCTTGCTTGGACAAAGGAGCCTGGTGGGTTACAGCCCACGTGGCCACAAAGAGTCCCACAGGACTGACAGCTAAGCACAGCACAGCCCATAATGACCGCTACCAAAGGCATGTGCAGAAGGGATCAGGAGGACACGCTGCACCCATATGTATCCACAGTGCTTTACGGGAGAGGGGGTGGCAAGCGAATACAGGCGAACACAGAAGAATCAAGGGAGATTTGAAAATGACCTGAAATTTGAACACACCCTCACCCACACACAAATTCATCAGCTGAGGGTTGAAGCTTTACTGGCTTGAAATTTTTGAGCACTAACTCTAACCAAAGATGGATGACCTCTAACCTATGCAAGCCCAGGAACTCTAGCTTAGAAATAAAACTAACCAAAAATTTGAGCAGAGAGCAGTAGCCATAACGTTAGTAGGGAGACCAACATCACAGATTTAGTCTAGGCAAGTTTATAAACAAAGAAATAGCAACAATTCAGGTTAGACAGGGATAAGAGCCAAATCTAGAGTTGTTAATATATTATCAAAAAGTATCTAGTATTTAACTGACAATGAAGAGACACTCAAAGAGCAAAAATTAAAGAAACAAAGTACAAAGAAATAAAAAAAATAGATATTTAAATTCAATTTTAAAATGTTAGGCAAAAATAATAGCATATAAAATTTAACAGATGTTTATTATTATTTTAGTTATCTATTTTGAAGCTAACCAAAGTGATCAATCTAAAAACACCATATGAAAACAATTTTAAAATTACCATATTAATAACAAATAAAAATATGATAGTTGTTTTAATATAGCCAAAAAAGTATTTGACAAAATTTTGCACTTATTTCTAATATAGACAGTTAGAAAATTTGAAACAGTGATTCCCCTAAACTATTAAGCATATGCACAGAAACCAAAATGATAGCAACAGAAACTAGATTAAACATTATTATATTTACTGATAAAACTTTAGAAGCATCAGCATTTCAGCTGGGAAGAAAAATAACATATTAATTGCAATTTTCACCTTGTTCTGGAAGTCCTAACCAGCATAGCAAAATAAGGATTGGGAGGGGGAAAGAAGTATAAAAACTGGAAAAATAAAATTGTTGACGTGCTCAAGAGTTAATGTCATCTTACCTAAAAAATACTGTAAAAAGCTACAGTTAGTAAAAAAAAAAAAGTCTAATAGACTATGTGAGAATGCAAATTAATCATATTCTTACACATGTACTAAAACAAATTAAATATTATATCAGAATTGAATTCATAATTTCAATAAAAATGTATGTGTTTTTCAAGCAAACCTAGGGAAATACAAAAGGCTTCATGGAGAAAAATATAAATCTTTACTGAAGATCATAGAAGAAACTTGAATATATTAAGAGAGACACATGTCTGATTACACTTGTATTGAATTTATAAATTAATCTGGGAAACGTTGTCTTCCACATAACAGTGAGCCTTTGAATCCACACACAAAATATCAGTGACTGTTTTATGGAACTTGACAATTTGGCTTTAAAGTTTATAAGAAAAGATAAGAGACATGAATATATAAGACAGTTTTAAAGAAGAAAATTGTTCAGGGAATGTGCACATTATCTACATTGTCTTATGCTAAAGCTATAGTAATTCAGTATATAATAACTTCACAGAAATGTACAAGTACTCTAATGGAACAGGATCTAGAAGCAGACTCACACATGATTTGGAAAACTGTACATAGAGGAAGTCATGTTGCAAATCAGTAGGGAAGTGTGAATAATGCTGTAAATTAGATGATGGATTATACTGTTGTGGAAAAAATATAGATTTTCACCTCATATTTTGTATAAAATAAAGTCTAGATATAAAACTATAAATATTAGAAAAAATAGCAGAAAATATATTGGGGGAATTTTTTTTCTTAGAAAATATTAGAAATGTGATTTCCTTTAAAAAATCATGTGTAAAAAACATTAATAATGTAAAAAAAAAAAAACACAGGTATTTACCTGAAGGAGGATACTTGCATTGAATATAACTACCAAGCAAGAGACAAAATGTACAAAAATTAATTAGGCATTATTAAGAAAAAGTAAATCAAATAGAAATTATGTAAACAATTAACACAGGAGGAAAATGAACTGGTCAGTAAATACATGAATACTTAGCCTCATTATTATCCAGGGAAATAAAAATTTAAAGAAAAATTAAATAGTATTAAACTATTGAGAATTAATTCAGGTTCAGTAAAATAAACATATGTTAGAATATGTTTCAGAGGATGAAGGGTGAAGCGGAGGATGAAAGGCAGTGGGAACACTCATATTCTGCTAATGTGAGACTAAATCAGCTTGATTCTTTACCTAGTCATTTTAATTAACTTTTTCTTTAAGACTTTTAATGGAAATTATCAAATACACAAAGTAGAGAGAATTATATGATTAATATCCATGTACACATTACTTGTCACAATAAACTGGAAAATTCTGAAAGAGATGGGAATCCCAGACCACCTGACCTGCCTCTTGAGAAACCTATATGCAGGTCAGGAAGTAAGAGTTAGAACTGGACATGGAACAACAGATTGGTTCCAAATAGGAAAAGGAGTACGTCAAGGTTGCATATTGTCACCTGCTTATTTAACTTATATGCAGAGTACATCATGAGAAACACTGGGCTGGATGAAGCACAAGCTGGAATCAAGATTGCCAGGAGAAATATCAATAACCTCAGATAAGCAGATGACACCTCCCTTATGGCAGAAAGTGAAGAGGAACTAAAGAGCCTCTTGATGAAAGTGAAAGAGGAGAGTGAAGAAGTTGGCTTAAAGCTCAACATTCAGAAAACTAAGATCATGGCATCTGGTCCCATCACCTCATGGGAAATAGATGGGGATACAGTGGAAACAGTGTCAGACTTTATTTTTGGGGGGCTCCAAAATCACTGCAGATGGTGACTGCAGCCATGAAATTAAAAGACGCTTACTCCTTGGAAGGAAAGTTATGACCAACCTAGATAGCATATTAAAAAGTAGAGACATTACTTTTCCAACAAAGGTCAGTCTGGTCAAGGCTATGGTTTTTCCAGTAGTCATGTATGGATGTGAGAGTTGGACTGTGAAGAAAGCTGAGCACTGAACAATTGATGTTTTTAACTGTGGTGTTGGAGAAGACTCCTGAGAGTCCCTTGGACTGCAAGGAGATCCAACCAGTCCATCCTGAAGGAGATCAGTCCTGGCTGTTCACTGGAAGGACTGATCCTGAAACTGAAACTCCAATACTTTGACCACCTCATGTGAAGAGTTGACTCACTGGAAAAGACCCTGATGCTTGGAGGGATTGGGGGCAGGGGAAGGGGACGACAGAGGATGAGATGGCTGGATGGCATCACTGACTCGATGGGTGTGAGTTTGAGTAAACTCCGGGAGTTGGTGATGGACAGGGAGTCCTGGCGTGCTGGGATTCATGGGGTCGCAAAGAGTCAGACATGACTGAGTGACTGAACTGAACTGAACTGAACACTTGACTTGATTTCCATGATTGGCAACATTTTGTCAGATTTATTTATATCATTTACCTTCTGCTACTCCTCCAGCTCCCTCACTTTTTGCTTGCTTGTTTGTTCACTGGATTGCTTTAAAGACAATCATACAACAGTTATTCTTTTATCTGTTAAATGCTTTTCTATATATCTCTTACTAACCTGTGTATTTATAAAACCCTCTTAAAAAACAAGCAGTTGGGTGATGGAATTCCAACAGAGCTATTTCAAATCCTAAAAGATGATGCTGTTAAAGTGCTGCACTCAACATGTCAGCAAATTTGGAAAACTCAGCAGTGGCCACAGGGCTGGAAAAGGTCAGTTTTCACTCCAATCCCAAAGAAAGGCAATGCCAAAGAATATTCAAACTACCACACTATTGTATTCATTTCACATGCTAGCAAAGTAATGCTCAAAATTCTCCAGGTGAAGCTTCAACAGTACATGAACTGAGAACTTCCAGAGGTTCAACCTGGACTCAGAAAATGCAGAGGAACCAGAGATCAAATTGCCAACATCCATTGGATCATAGAAAAGGCAAGAGAATTACAGGAAAACATCATCTACTTCTGCTTCACCAATGATGCTAAAACCTTTGACTGTGTGATCACAACAAACTGTGGAAAATTCTTAAAGAGATGGGAATATCAGACCATTTACCTGCCTCCTCAGAGATCTGTATGCAAGTCAAGAAGCAACATAGAACAGGACATGGAACAATGGACTGGTTCCAATCTGGGAAAGAAGTATATCAAGGCTGTATATTGTTACCCTGCTTATTTAACTTATATGCAGAGTACATCATGTGAAATGCCAGTTGGATAAAGCACAAACTGGAATCAAGATTGCAGGGAGAAATACCAATAACCTCAGATATGCAGGTGAAATCACCCTTATGGCAGAAAGCAAAGAGGAGCTAAAGAGCCTCTTGATGAAAATGAAAGAGGGGCATGAAAAGCTGGCTTAAAACTCAATGTTCAAAAAACAAAGATCATGGCATCTGGTCCCATCACTTCATGGCAAACAGATGGGGAAACTATGGAAACAGTGACAGATTTATTTTCTTGGGCCTCAAAATCACTGCAGATGGTGACTGCAGGCATGAAATTAAAAGACACTTGCTCCTTGGAAGAAAAGCTATGACCAACCTAGACAGCATATTAACAAGCAGATTCACTACTTCACTGACAAAGGTCCATGTAGTCAAGCTATGGTCTTTCCAGTAGTCATGTATGGATGTGAGTGTTGGACCATAAAGAAAGCTGAGTGCCGACAAATTGATGCTTTTGAACTGTGGTGTGGAGAAGATTCTTAAGAGTTCCCTGGACTACAAGGAGATCAAAGCAGTCAATCCTAAAGGAAATCAATCCTTAATATTCATTGGAAGGACTGATGCTGAAGCTGAAGCTCAAATACTTAGGCCACCTGAGGCAAAGAACTGACTCATTGGGAAAGACCCTCATCCTGGGAAATATTGATGGCAGGAGGAGAAGGTGTTGACAGAGGATGAGACAGTTGGATGGTTTCACTGACTCTATAGTCATGGGTTTGAGTAAACTCTGGGGGTTGGTGATGGACAGGGAAGCCTGGTGTGTTGCAGTCCATGGGGTCACAAAGAGTTGGACACTAGTGAGCAACTGAACTGAACTGAATTCCTGCCCATATTAATATTGTTTTAATAATATCATTGGCGTTGTTGCAGGTTTGGATTAAGTTCAACTTACATGTACATACTGCATTCAGTGCTCCTGTCTCCGAGGTCTTTAAAAGTTATAAGATGCTCTTTCCCTCCTTTTTATTGCCTTGTACTTGTTGTGTTGGAAAAGACTGGGTCATTTGTCCTATAGACTGTCCCACATTCTAGATTTGATTGGATGGTCTCTTAGGATTCTGTAACTTGTTCTCCATCTCATTCATTCTTGTGAAGATTATACTCTCAGAAACTGATCATTTTTAGGTTCATATTTAACATCACAAGCAAGACTATTTCATGGGTGATGATGTGGGCATTCTATTTCCTTATATATTGAGGAAGATAATGTCTGTTTATCCCCAAATTTTAATGAGACTGGATCACAGGTCTCAGGTATGGATAGCGATTTTGTATTATTTGGTGTAGTAGGATAAAACTACGAAGTTCATTTCTTGATACTCATCCTAAAGTAATTCTAAATAATATGCATAAGGAAAAGTGTAAGAAAGTTCCCAGAAGCATTATGATAGAGTTAGAGAGCATCCATTTGTCCCTTTCATGACCCTCTAGCCAACCATGTATTTGGGGGGCTGAACTCCATGAACAAGTATCGGTGGGTTCCTTGGCCCCTGGCTTCTGGTTGTGCTCATCTGAAGAGGACACCAAGCAAGAGATCTGAGTAAGACAAGAGAGGGAGTTCCCAGGGTTTCCACTTCACACGCTTGCCTCCCTCTGTTAAATTGTCTTTAGTTAGTTAAGCTTATAGCTGTGAAGCAAGCTGAGCACTGAAAAATTGATGCTTTTGAACTGTGGTGTTGGAGAAGACTCTTGAGAGTCCGTCGGACAGCAAGGAGATCCAACCAGTCCATCCTGAAGGAGATCAGTCCTGGGTGTTCATTGGAAGGACTGATGCTGAAGCTGAACCTCCAATACTTTGGCCATCTCATGCAAAGAGTTGACTCACTGGAAAAGACCCTGATGCTGGGAGGGATTGGGGGCAGGAGGGGAAGGGGATGACAGAGGATGAGATGGCTGGATGGCATCACCAACTCGATGGGCATGAGTCTGAGTAAACTCCGGGTGTTGGTGATGGACAGGGAGGCCTGTCATGCTGCGATTCATGGGATCGGAAAGAGTCAGACATGACGGAGCACCTGTACTGAACTGAACTGAAGGTTATAGCTTGGGCTTTCCTGGCTTGCAGTGCAGGAGATGTGGGTTCGATCCTTGGATTGGGAAGAGTCCCTAGAAGAGGGCATGGCAACCCAATCTTGGATATTCTTGCCTAGAGAATCCCATGGACTGAGGAGCCTGGTGGGCTACAGTCCATAGTGTTGCAAAGACTTGGACATACGGAAGTAACAGACCATGCACACACACATGTAAGGTTATAGTTGAGGCAGCCCTTCCCATGAGCTCTTTCCGTCTAGTTTTCATTACTGCTTCCTTCTCTACTTCCTTCAGGTCTAAGTTCGATGATTAGCCTTGAAATTGTAAAGTATCCCTTGAGATTTCCCAATACCCTGCCCGTTTTCTTTTTTTTTTTTTTTGAACATTCCTTTTCTCAAACTGTTATTCAAAGAATTCAGCTTGAGAAGAGCCTCTATTTCTTGCCAGAATTAGACTGATATATTACTCAAAGGTAAAACATTGGGTAAAATGTAAATGTTTATTTATGCATTTGTTTACTCACTAAACAAATGATTTTTGAATTTCAGAAACAATGCACACCAACGAAAGTTATAATACAAGACACAGCTCAGATTTAAGCTGAATAATCAAACCATGTAAATTACTGCAACTAATACTTGCTAGTATTCAGAATATTGCATATTTTCAGTAACTTAAAAGTGAATCTCTATCTACTTTCCCATTTCGTGATCCCTCCAGAAGTAAAATTTATTTTTCTATTAGATTAAGAGAATAAAGCCAAATTATTACTCATGGTAGGCAATTTTGACATTAATTATAGCTGAGTTAAACAGAAACATAGAAAACTTTGAAGATTTATCAAGCATTGAAAAATGATCACTTATAGCTACTCCTTAGGAGCTCTAATGATAAAGGCAGTTCTCCACTTTCTAATAATACATAAAATTTATGTTGCACAACGTAATTCAATAGAATAGCATAGTAACCAATGGTAACATGAAAATAACCTCTTAAAATTTTATCCTTAATTGGGAGTGAACATGAAAACAATGCAACTAAATACATTAAGAAATAGAAGATAGTTACCACTGAAAAATTTTCTAATAAGTTATTTTTGGAGGTATAAACAACCCAAACTGGAATTTGCTTTATAAAGACTAGAGCATTACTTACAGAAATGTTAAAGATGCTAAGGTCTAAATAAGCTGAACAAAACAATTGAGCACATGTCTTAACCAGATGTCTACCTTGATTATTTTTATGAACAGCTATTCTGCTGCCCAGTTTTTATGTGCAATTTTATATTTCAATATGTGCACAAGAAAGAAAGTGAAATAGATAGTTCAACATTAGCCATATTTAGCATTCTCTTAGGGCATCACTGGAGAAGGAAATGTCAACCCACTCCAGTATTCTTGCCTGGAGAATCCCAGGGACAGAGAAGCCTGGTGGGCTGCTGTCTATGGGATCGCACAGAGTTGGACACAACTGAAGCGACTTAGCAGCAGCAGCAGCAGGGCATCACATATTCACCAGTTCAGACACAAATTGTTCCAGAGAAAACTGGATGAAATCATTGTAGCTGTTAAGCATGTCATATTGCATTGAGAGCTAATGTGAAAGATGATAAAATCCATAAGGATATTATCTTTAATTTCTGAAAAATAAACCTAAAAAAAAGAAACAAAAAATCATCACCACCATCAACAACAGAAAAAACATGAATCAGATCTAAGGGACGAATATATCTCACTAAAAGATAAACATCTAGAATACCTAGCATGCAAGTCCAAGCTGAATTTGAACACACTTATAGAAGATACATTCTTGTAAGCTAGTGTGACCAGATAATATTGCCTGCCACAGTCTGTCTACAAACTATAAAATCAACAAGTCATATCAATCATGAAACTATTGAGTCAGCCACCTGTACTGATTACTTATATGGCCAGGACAATTTCACTGACTTTTTCTGCCATATCATAATCCATTTGGCCAGAAGCAGACAACCTTGCTAAAAGTGAGTTTCCAATAGTGGCAGTCTTTGCTGACAAGCAGGTGCCAAAACCATGCTGACTTGAAAATGACAAGCGACTTTGCCAGAAATTCACCTCAAACTTTACTGAGTTGTTAGCCCCAAGAAAAGTCTCTTAATGGATGACTCACAAGTTCTGCAAGAACGTTGGCAAAATTATTTCTTCTCAGAGATGTAGCTACTAACCATACTTTTTATGTTTTAGTAGAAATACAAGCTTGATAAACACATGATAATATCCAAGTGAAAATTTGCCCCTGAGTTGTTAAATATGGACACAGTTTTGTTTTTGGGTTTTTTTTTTTAAGATTTCTTATTGAAGGATAACATACCAAACTTAAGTATGTGTGCGTGCTCAGAGGCTTCAGTTGTGTCCAACTCTTTGTGACCCTATGGACTGTAGCCCGCCAGACTCCTCTGTCCATGAGATTCTCCAGGCAAGAATACTGAAGTGGTTGCTATGCCCTCCTCCAGGTGATCTTCCCGACCCAGGGATCGAATATGCATCTCCATGCGTCTCCTGAATTCCAGGAAGATTCTCTACTGCTGAGCCATGGAGGAAACCCGAACACCAGTTTAGGCACTGTGAATGCACTTGTTGAAGTTGGCAATCAGAATTCAGAATAAAAAATAAACATCTACCTGCACTCCAGGGAGCTTCTTTCTGCTCCTATCCAGTCACTGTCTATATAATCCTATAACCAATGCATAGATTAGCTTTACCTGTATTTGTACACTTTATAAATGAAATCACAAGGTATAGCTTCTTATGTGTGGCTTCTTTCCCTCAATGTTATTATATCTGTGCTTTCTATTCCTCTTGCTCAGGGCCTTTTTTCTTATGAATTTCATCATGTATTTCCAAATCCAAGTCACACTAATGTGCAACTTGAAAAGTAAAATATAATCAGGGGATGTAGGGCTCAAAGATACTAATTTTTGAGGAATTTTTGGCATACTCATTGGAAATATTCCAGTTTCTTAGGTGAAAGAAAAACTCACCAGAATAAAAGCTCAACTGAGTAAGAATACTATTGATGAAAGTGCTAAAAACTGACCATGAAATCCAATATGTACACTTAAAAAGTGACTAAAGAGTGTAAATAAATAATAATAATGGATAATTTAAAAGGCTTAATATACCTTTAAAATTCAGGTCATTGGGCTCTGAAGTGAAACATTTTGTACTTGGGAAGCACTTTGAAACACTAAATGTACGTCTCATACACTTTCATAGATTAATAGATCAATACTTAAATATGAAAGTAGATTTTCAACCTCATATAATCACTGAGTAGAGACTAAAACTCAGGTCTTTGATCTGTATATCTCCAAAAATTGTATTGTGAGAATAAGGTTCATTATTATTCAGCTGAGCAAAACAATGAGGGAAAGAGAAAGAAGGGACACAGAAAGGTCCTTCAAATATGTATAATATAAAAAACACATGCAACTTTAGAGTAGATATTATTTTATTCCTTCTTTCAACAATCTTGCCTCCATTTTTCAAAATTTAAATCCTTACAGTTATTGGAAAGTTGCCAGTTTAGTAGTGGAAATAAGCTGCTTACAGTAGAAGTTATCACCATGTTTTGGACAATATTAATACAGGCATATGTCCAAAATACTGAAGATTCTGTTCCAGACCACAGCAATAAGGCTAATGCCACAATAAAACAAGTCTCACATATTTTTTTGTTTTCTAGTATACATAAAAGTTATGTTTATACTATTAGTACAGGGTAGTATATTAAGTATGTAGTAGCAATACTTTATTGCTAAAAAATGCTAACCATCATCTGAGCCTTCAGCCAGTCATAATGTTTTTGGTCATGAGGGTCTTAGTTTGTTGTTAGCAGCTACTAACCAATCAGGGTGGTGTTTGCTGAGGGTTGGGGTGGTTGGGTCAATTTCTTAAAACAAGACAAGGATGTTTGTTATATTTATTGACTTTTCCTTTCACAAATGATTTCTATATAGTATGCAACAGTGTTTGATAGCATTTAACCCACAGTAAAACTTCTTTCAAAATTGTAATTAGTTTTCTCAAACCCTACCCTACACTTTTCTTTATAGTAGAATGCCAACTAATAAAAGTAGAATGAAATTTAAATTTAACAAAATCACCAGTGGAGAATCCCATAGTCATGATTATCATAACATCAACAAATGCTAAAACTAATATGTAAGAGATTGATGAGAAATGAGAAGCATATATTGTCTCAAAGTGTCTCCCAGAAAATACTGATTAATTGCAAATTTTAAAGATATAACTTTACAGTGGAGAAACTTAGAAAGCACCATTTAATCTGTGATGAAAGCTAAAATCACTGGTAATGGGACAACTCAAAACCATGTACCGTTGGACAAGATTCATAAAAAAGAACACAGCATCATTTCTATATTTTTTCTTGAAAGGCATAACCTGATACTTGATTGAAAATTGAGGAAACATAATCGCTTCTCGGCCTTTTGGCTAAGATCAAGTGCAGTATCTGAAAATTGAGGAAACATAGACAAATCCAAAGTTGAGGTCAATTCTATAAAATAACTAACCTATAGCATTTGTAAGAGTCAAGGTTGGGAGAGTCAGACAATATTGAAGAAATATTTCAAACTGAAAGAAATTTAATTTATAATATGAAAGAAATTTAATTTAATTATATGTATAATTAAGCATAACATGTAATCAATTGGATCTTATTGCTATAAAAGATATTATAAAAAGATTTGGTGAAACTTGACCAGGGTCTGCATATTTGATTATAGTAATGTTTTAGTGTTATTTTCCTAGTTTGGATGATTGTACTGCTCTTATGGGGGAAATGCCCTTATTTGCAGAAAATACACTGAAGCTTAATGTCAAACACTGCAAGGAAAAAAAGGTTTTAGTACTGTACGGCAACTCTCCTGTGAATTCAAAATTATTTTAAAATAAAATAATATAAAAAAGGAGGGGTATTTAGATGTTTAATGGGTTTAGTTTCAGCTTGCAAGATGAAAAAATCCTAGGGAGCTGATGTACAACGCTGTTGATATACAACAATGGGAAAAGTATACTTAACATTTCTAAACTGTACACTTAATGATGATTAAGACTATTCTGGGTTTTGTTTTTGTGTTTTTGTTTGTGCCATGACAAAATGGAAACAAATCAGCAAGCAACAAGTACTGTTTAGGACATGGGTTCTCAAGGTTGAGCAGTGTAGTTTTCAGAAAATACAGATGTCTAAATCCCAATAAGGGCCTCCTGGTGGTTCAGTGGTAAAGAACCCACGTGCCAATGCAGGACACATGGTTCGATCCCTGGGTCTGGATCAGGAAGATCCTTTAGAGAAGGAAATGGCAACATGCTCCAGTAGTTTTGCCTGGGAAATCCCTTGGACCAAAGAGCCTGGTGGGCTACAGTCCCAGGGGTCACAAAAGCATCAGACATGATTTAGCAATGCAACAACACAAATCCCAAACTGTAGATTATGATTCAAAATGTCTGAATTATAGTTTGGGGGTTTTTTTTTGCACACAGATGTGAGAACACTGATTACACTTCCTACCTTGAAAGTAAAAAACCAGAGCTACATTGGAGTAGCAAAAGTACTTGACCTGGTTCAGAGCATTCCACTTAACTAGTTTTATAACCTTGGACAAATCACATCAACACTCTCATCTTTAAAGCCCTCATCTCAAATGGGGATAGTATTTCCTGCTTCATAATATTGCTAAGTTGCTCACAGGAGATTATGTATATAAAAGCACTGAAGAAATATAAAGTCTTATTATAATATGAGAAATTAATGAGTAAATTTCTCTATTATAAAGGAGTCAAGGTATGACAATTATATCGTGTCACTGGGAAGTGCAGCAGTACACTCCAGGGAGCCATTCCACAAAATTTAGATGATACACCTATGTGACTCTTGGCTTTGGAACAGAAATATTCTGATGCCAGCAAGCAAATTATTGAGAGTAAGACCTGAATGAAACCCCATTTGCAAGCTTAAAACTGGTGACTTTTTCATATCAGTGGGCCCTCTATTAGGACATTTTCTTGGATCTCATGATGGAGGAAAAACAATAACAAAAAATAAGATAGTAAGTTGAATGATAGAAAAGGGATGGCCTCTAACAATGTTTAGTAAAAATAGCTTTCACTCAGGTTCCCAAATGATCAGATGTCCAGAAATTGTGGGTAGGCAGCCTGAAAGTTGTCATCCTTGTGCGGTTGCTGACATGACAATGCCTTTGGAGGTTAAACTCATAGTCTTTCGATCAGGGAGATGAGGTTAAATTCCAGCCCCAAAGAAGCAATCCTGGACATGTTTCTTGTCTCTGAGGCTCAGGTTCATGATCGGCAAAATGACGACAATGATAGTACAGATTTCATAAGTTTAAACAAATAGAATAAGTGTTTGATAAATGCTAGCAATTACAATTTCTTATAAATGATGATATTCAGTACAGTTCCTCTCTGTCTTTTCCATAATGAGTGTTAACTCATCATGATAGCATGCTTAAGATGGCAGCTGGGATTAGAGTCTTAAGTTACTAATTTGGCCTTCTGACGTTGCTAGGTAGACGAATATTGCAAAATATTAATTAATTAATAAGGCCACTGGAGCTTAAAGTACAGTTTTGATTTACAAACAATACCTCAACAATGCTTCAGGAGGAACTAAATTTGTATAAAGCTCTTTGTTAAATAGGTGAGAGTGTGAGAGGGTTTTAAAAGAGAAACATTCCAGAAATCAAATCATGTTTTTTCTCTAAGATTCACTCAGTGCAGCACCAATTCTCATTTAATGTATTCTTTTAGGAGAATCGCATTATATCACTACCAATTTAGATACAAGATGAAGAAAAGGAACAAAAACAAAACACTGTTTTGGAGACCACTGTCAGCATAAGAACATTTATAGAAAAGATGTCAACTGAAATATACTGTGGTCACCTATCTCATATCAGAAGGCTAAAATTCCTATATGAATCAATTCAGATACCTACAGTAGCCACTGGTTTTTAAACTTCTCTAGTTGGCCTTATAATCCATTCACTTTCAAGGTAAAAATTAAAACTTCTTTTATAAACTTCTTTTTGTTCATAATTCTCTGTGAAATTTTATGATACCTAAATTCCATATATATGCTGTATATTAACACATATATATGGAATTTAGAAAGATGATATTGATGATCCTGCATGCAGGACAGGAAAGGAGACACAGACGTAAAGAGCAGACTTTCGGACTCAGTGGGAGAAGGCAAGGGTGGGATGATTTGCGAGAATAACATTGAAACATGTACATTACCATATGTCAAATAGATGGGCAGTCCAAGCTTGGTGCATGAAGGGGCACACAACGCTGTGGTCTGGGGGCAACCCAGAGGGATGCAGTAAGATGGAGGCATGAGGGGGTCCAGGAGGGGACACGTGCACGCTGCTGCTGCTGCTGCTGCTACGTCACTTCAGGCGTGTCCGACTCTGTGCGACCCCATAGACGGCAGCCCACCAGGCTCCCCCGTCCCCGGGATTCTCCAGGCGAGAACACTGCAGTGGGTTGCCATTTCCTTCTCCAATGAGTGAAAGCGAAAGTGAAAGTGAAGTCGCTCAGTCGTGCCCGACCCCCAGCGACCCCCAGCGACCCCATGGACCGCAGCCCACCAGGCTCCCCCATCCATGGGACCTTCCAGGCAGGAGTGCTGGAGTGGGGTGCCATTGCCTTCTCCAAAACACATGTATACCTGTGGCCAATTCATGTTGACGCATTACAATATTGCAAAGTAATTATCCTCCTAATTAAAATAAATTAGTTTCTTTTTAAAAGTGTATGATATCTGTTTTACACTTAGGGCTTCCCAGGTAGCGCTAGTGATAAAGCATCTGCCTGCCAATGCAGGAATTTGATTCCTGGGTTGGAAAGATGCCTTGAAGTAGGAAATGGCAAACTTCTACAGTATTCTTGCCTGAAAAATTCCATGGAAAGAGGAGCTTGGCAGATTACAGTCAATGGGTTGCAAAGAATATGCTTACAAAATTCAGGAAATATGTTATAATTCAAATATAAAAATCATCTCTCCTATTATATAAAGTTGATCAGCTTTAAAATTCTTGGTCCCTTTCTGTGGAATAATGAATTCTTATCCATTGTTACTATCAAAAATAATGATCTCCAATATTATTCATCAGTCCTACAGATTAATCCATTAAAAATTTCAAGGAATTTTCAGAATCCAGAATTGCTGATGTTACTCAAACTGTAGTTACTTTAGGTCACATTGTGCCATTTGTCAGGAATCTACAGGGGTTTTGATTCTTCAGTCAAATTTCTATTTTTTAAAATACATTGGTGAACAGATAGTTAAAATATTTTGTATCTATTCATATGAAAATGCAAAACATTTCTACTTTTCATTCCCTCACTGTTTAAAAAGACCATACATTTTCTAATCTCCTTCACTTCATTTCTATGACAAAATGACAGGTACAGAAATGTCTGCAGGGAGAATACATGCTGATTAGCAAGGGTTCCATGCTATCATTTTAGATTTTTTTAAAAGTGATTACTTCCCTTTTGTTCCTCGACAATAGTCTGTTGATTTTCTTAAATACTGCAAAAAATTTAAAGAAAAGAAAAAGTCTTAACTAATTCACAAGGTGTACAATCAATATGTTGCTCATCAAGGAGTGTACTTTTATTGTGGTAAAAGAAAGGTGTTGAGGAATGTTAGAGAATTGAAAAAATATGAGCCATTTGGTTTGATTAATCTTGGTTGTATGATAATTTACAGCATGCACCTCCAAAGTTTGCATGTACTATTTTAGCATCTTAGAGTAATTATCATTGTGAAACTTTCACAACTATACCTTATTTCCACAGGTAATTAAGGTGACCTAGTTATGTCTGCATAAGGCTTAGTCTATGAATAATGCAGACCCAGGGGAGACTAATGGGTCACTAACAGCAATCAATCTAACTGATGGAAAAGAGGAAGAATCATGTAGATGATATTTGCCCTATACTATTTCAAGGCTATTTTTAAGATGCTTTATTTCATCACTGATACTCTACAAACATAGAAATCATTTCCTTTGAACTTTCTTGGTTTCATTTTGGGCTTCTTTTAAAATCTGAACTGTTGAGCGTGGTAATTCTTTATCTTCAGTCATAAGGAGAATAAAGATTCAGTTCTCAAAATGAATTTCAGCTTTGCTGATTTCCAACAGCATGTTTAAAGAATTGTTTCTATTCACCTAAAATTAACAAATCCTTACCTGGTGCTCTCCTGTCTGTGGATTATTGTTTATCACCACGGCCTTACAAAGGCTATAACAGAAAAGTGTCACTTAACCCCAAATTGTTCTCTTTCCTAAGGAAGGCCCTGAATCCAAAGTCCTACCTTCTACATTGAAACAAAGTTAATATTCTGGCAGTTAACTGATCTTACTGAAAGAAGAGAATCTAGTTTCTTGTGGAAACCTACAAAATGCAGCTTCTGTCCTTTCTTTTATACACAACCTTGAAATTCACTAGAAAAAAAAATCAATGCTTCAGATACACCACCAAGAACACAATCTTGCTCAATATATAAAGGTCACAAGTGTGTTTACTTAAAGCCTCCCTTGGGTTAATTAATGGACACAATTTTTTCAGAAAAAGAAAGCCAAAAGTCAACAGAAATATAAAATACTTCAAATAATATGAAGTAGATTTAAGGCCAGAATTCTTTTTTTTCCACCTCATGGCACTATGGCTGAGAAGACATAGATGATATATTTCACATTTTACTTACAAATGAGTTTTTCATTTTCACTTCTGGGAAATACTAACAAATCAAACTCTGTTTCTTAAATAGTGTTGTCTGTGTTCCTAGACATTAAAATTCTAATAGCTCAAACTGAAGCATATACAAAAGAAAAATAAATGCCGTTAAATATGCAAAATACTTGCATTCACTCTTGAATCATTATTCAATTAATGAATGACTTATTATCATACCATAAATGGGGATGATACTTGGATAGGAGCTCTAGTTGCTTGAGGGTGAATGCCGTGTGCATTTTTCCTGGAGTCCTTAATAAGTGACACATTTGTGTCATTACATTAGAGGTGAAGCAGAAGCTTCTGTCAGATTTGATTCACATGGGCAATCCCCAGTGGCAAAACATCTGATTAACTAGCAAAGCCACTGTCATTAACAGCTGTATCATTGGAAGCTTGGAAGTATTCAGCATATTTAGTAACCGAATGTATTATCATAATCACTCTCATCTCTGGCACATATCCAGGAGATATTAACTACTACCCAAATAATTTACTATTAAAATGGTTAAGCATAAATGAAACAGTGCACATATTGATATAATTTACATTGAACCATACAGTCCATATGCTCTATTTCACTACAGTAAAACCTAATGGGGATTCCCAGGTAAGTAAGTGATTAAAAAAAATCTTCCTGCCAATGCAGGAGACTCTGGAGACTGGGGTTCAATCCCTGGGTCAGAAAGATCCCCTAGAGGAGGAAATGGCAACTCGCTTTAGTATTCTTGCCAGAAAAATCCCTCAGACAGAGAAGCCTAGAGGGGTACAGTCTGTGGGGTCGCAAAGAGTTGGACATGACTGAGCAAAACTTATTATAGTAATATATACACAACAGTAACTTCAAGACAAGTTGTGGATAAGTGCTTCATATGTAATTTTGCTGGATTCATTTAGTAAAAATTTCTTACAAGTCCTGTAATAAGACCTTGCAGAAGGGTCTATTAATAGTTACTTTATTCTAAATAAAGTATATTCTCCAACTTGTGGGCACAGATATGTACATTTGAGTGATCTATTAAGGTGTGCCAGCAGGGTGTGACTTTTCATTATATGCAACTGTTTTAATGGACAATTTTCTAAATCTCTCACATATTCTAAACTGTAATTATAAAAAAGAAAAGTACATAAATGACTTTGCTTGATAAAATCTTGTCAATTTTGTAACAGATGACCGTTTAGTGTAGCTATGAAAGAAAACTGCCAAACATAAATATGGTGCCTACAGATAAATAAAACCTCGTAAAAAGTTGTATTAAAATCTAAGTTATTATTATTTACCTACACGAAAATAAGGAAAATAATTTACCAAATTTTAGTTTTACTCTTAATAAGATTTGTTTCAATCCT
Source organism: Odocoileus virginianus (assembly GCF_023699985.2). Lineage (NCBI taxonomy): Eukaryota > Metazoa > Chordata > Mammalia > Artiodactyla > Cervidae > Odocoileus > Odocoileus virginianus. The sequence goes on along the minus strand of NC_069703.1, from coordinate 1,855,477 downwards.
TAAAGTAGAAGAATACATTTTAAAAATCTATTAATATGGTAAGTTTAAATAACACTTATATCTTGTTCGCTTTCTTATTTTACTCCATTATTTCTTATTTTACCCCATTAATTTGTCATAACCATCCATCACCCTGTGGAACAAAATTTTAATTTAGAACTTAATGAGGAGATTGGTGATGCTTTAGTTTACTTGGTTATAAGTAACGGGTTTGGAAGGAGCACTCATAAGTAAAAATCTAATAAATTACAAAGACAACCTGTCTCAACAACATAAAATAACTTAGTAAAATTTTGCAAATATGCGTCTAATTCCTAAGTCTCAAGGCAGCATTGAATCAAGTAAAAATATTTGAAGATCATAATGATTAAAAGAAAATGAAGGTGTTTAAAAGTAAAAGACTATCCTGAATTGATAACTTTACTACCTATATGCTATCTAAAGCCAAAGCATGCTATCTAAAACCAGACTGCAACTGCCTAGACTGATATGAAGAAACAGTGTGTGCTTACTTACATATGTTCCAGGCAGGTAAATACTATTATAATAAATATCTGCATGCTAAATCACTTTGGTTCTGCCTGACTCTTTGCAACTCTGTAGACTCTAGCCCACCAGGCTTCTCTGTCCATGGGATTTTTCAGGCAAGAATACTGGAGTGGGTTCCTGTGCCCTCCTCCAGGCGATCTTCCTGAACCAGGGATCGAACCCACATCTCTTGTGTCTCCAGCATTGGCAGGCGGGTTCTTTACCACTAGCGCCACCTGGGAAGCCCTTATAATGAATGACCAGTTTTCAAGAAGAAATATTTCACATATATTTATCTTTAAAGAACAGTTTCTAACGACTTACTTTTTATTTTTGCATATATAAGTACCTTGTGTTTTCTCTAAATTCAAATTCTTGAGAAGGAATTACAGTCCCCAAACATTATCCTTGGAATATTAAAGAATGTACTTTAAAAGTAATAAATGGAGATAGCATCAGCAATTAGAGAACACTCTCAAAATTCAATTAATGTTATATTTTATTGTCGCCTTTTGTAAGGAATGTGTTCTCCTGATTAAATGTACAGAATGCTCTCCAGAACCGTTCAGAGTCTCTCCAAAGGACAGACTAATTACCAACTGTTAATATTAAAAATACACTTGGGATGGAAAAATAGGACTTCAATTTATAGTAATAATTTGAGGATGGAATTATTCCTGTAGTAAATTGTTACAGCTGCTCAAAGTGTGATGACACTAATGAAAAACTCATGAAAATAAAATAAATACAGTTATAATTTTCCAATAGGTCTTGAGATATTGTGCCAAGAAACATAAAATGTTTGGTACACATTCACAATTTATAAACTGAGACTTATATCTTATGTTTACATAGGAGTTTGGAGTTATACAGTGTCTTTAAATGTAACATGAATATAATTTTTGACAACTGAATAATACTGGCATTTAGCATTTAAGTCTCTCTATGCTGAATATTAATCATAAAATATTTCTTATTTTGTATTAGTGATGGCCAAACCAGGTGACTCAGTGGTAATGCATCTGCCTGCCAAGCAGGAGATGTGGGTTTGATCCCTGAGTCAGGAAGATCCCCTGGAGAAGGAAAAGGCAACCTGCTCTAGTATCCTTGCCTGAGAAATCCCATGGACAGAGGAGCCCAGTGGGCTACAGTCCATGGGGTCACAAGAGAGTTGGACATGACTTAGTGACTAAACAACAAACCAAATAACCCCCAAATTGGTCAAGCATAAACATATTTTTATTTCATATAGTTTATATTTTTCTGACAAGCTGAATGTTTTTACCAGTACCATCAGCACCACTATCCCATCCCCAGAATTTTTGCTTCACTTAGCTGAAGGATTCCCAGTGGCTGAAACATCTGTTTATGCAAAACAGACTTATAGAAAGTAAGAGTATTCAAATTACTGGGCACAAACTTATCATGTTACCTGCCTCTGAATCTCCTGCCAAACCCAACCATCCACAGATTGCGTATGTGAATGAAAAGCTTTCAGATAGGACCTCACCACCATTTGTTAGGGCAGAGGAATTTTTCTCTCTCCATCCCTGTGTAAATTCAATCTGGTCATCCTAACGTAGGATGACTTCTCCATCTATAACGGAAAAGATTAATCTCAGTTCACAACTTGATTCAATGTGTTTACATAAAACGAAAGTACTTCCACTGATTTAGCACTTTAGTTTACCAAGCACTCTCACTTATTTCATCACTTTACACCCTCACTAGACCCTCTAACATAGTTACAGACATCTTTCTCCAGACTGAGAATAAGACTTAAACGTGAATCTTCCTTTCCACAGTGCTCATATTTTTATTTATTATATTTGGTTATTTTAAATTGCAGTGATATTGGGTTTTATTAGAAGCTTCTTTTTCCTTTTTTTAATAACTCAGAAGTATTTGCTTTTTACTGCTGCCTCCATTGTTGTTCAGTGGCTACATGCTGTTTATACACTATCATAGATCAATAATATTATCACCACATAAAGTCTGTAGAAACTGAAATAAATTTATGCTTGAAAACTGCCTATTAAATCACTGTGTAGTATAAGGAAAAAAATATAACTTCTAAGAATGATTTGTAATTTACTTTAGTCTCAGTGTAGCAATAATTTATACTGACAATCTACTTTGCATGGATTTTGTCCACAACTAGGAGAAACAACACAGAATGGAGATCCAACCAGTCCACCCTGAAGGAAATCAGTCCTGAATATTCATTGGAAGGACTGATGCTGAAGCTGAAACTCCAATACTTTGCCCACCTGATGTTAAGAACTGACTCATTTGAAAAGACCCTGATGCTGGGAATGATTGAAGGTGGGAGGAGAAGGGGACAACAGAGGATGAGATGGTTGGATGGCATTATCAACTCAATGGACATGACTTTGAGTAGGCTCTGCGAATTTGTGAGTGACAGGGAAGCCTGGCATGCTGCAGTCCATGGGGTCGCAAAGAGTTGAACGTGATTGAGTGACTGAACTGCACTGAGGAGAAACAACATAGATACCACTAAAATATATAGAAAATATTTTTATATATGATGGGCATTGATGAAGCAAAAGTATCATTACTAAATTATCTCTTTATAACTCTCTCTAGATTTCTCTTTCCTAACTGCTTCAAATCACATATCCATATTCTTTGCATTCTATTCTCCCTTGTCTTGTCTTAACATCCATGTTAGAAGGTTGATTCCACACATCTATCCATGGCTCTTTTTTCCTTTAACTTGAAAGAATGCTCATGTCAACTTTTATGTCCCACAGGTGCAAAGAAACCAAGGTACAATTCCAATTAGGAAATATATTTCAATGCAAATAGAAACAGATTTGATTCCTTTAATCCACAAAATATCTGTTCAGTTCAGTTCAGTTCAGGTGCTCAGTCCTGTCTGACTCTTTGTGACCCCAAAGACTGCAGCACTCCAGGCTTCCCTGTCCTTCACCAGCTCCTGGGACTTGCTCAAACTCATGTTCATTGAGTTGGTGATGCCAGCCAACCAGCTCATCCTCTGTTGCCCCCTTCTTCTGCTTTCAATTTTTCCCAGTATCAAGGTCTTTTCTAATGAGTCAGTTCTTTGCATCAGGTAGCCAAAGTATTTGAGCTTCAGCTTCAGCATCAGTCCTTCCAATGAATATTCAGGACTGATTTCCTTTAGGATTGGCTGGTTAGATTTCCTTACACTCCAAGGGACTTTTCAAGAGTCTTCTCCAACAACACAGTTCAAAAGCATTAAGTCTTTGTTGCTCAGTTTTTTTTTTTTTTTTTATAGTCCAACTCTCACATCCACACTTGACCACTGGAAAAACCACAGCTTTGACTAGATGGACCTTTGTCAACAAAGGAATGTCTCTGCATTTTAATATGCTAAGTTGGTCATAGGTTTTCTGTAGGCCTCCTGTTAAAATGTGTATTCATTCATGTATTTATTTCATTGCATTTGCTTTGTGTCTGTTTCTGAGTATTTTTTACCTCTACACTCCTTAACAGAATCTTGGGAAACATTTTGTTCTTCAAAAAGGAGCTGTCTATTTTTCCTATGACCATCTATGCTTTATGCAAAGCATACTGTAGTGCTTTTCTTGGCCACTATTCACCAACCTGGAAAGAGAAAGACTAGGCAAAGAATCAGATGCCATCCAGGTCAGAGAATGTGTTACAATTTGAAGTATCTTTCAAAGAAAATAATTTAACCATAAATGCTCATAAACACACAGTTGCTAATTATTTAAATATTGTACAAGATTGTCCTATGTATAATCTAAAATAATGATATACTCCTACAATGACTAAAGGAATCCCTCCTACTCTTATTAACAGTTTTAACCAAAAAAAAAAAAAAAAAAAGCTTCAGCAGAACTTCTATCTGCATATTCACAGTCAGGAAATGTCTCCTTCTGACATATCCCTTTTAAATACAATGATAATAATTAAACCTGACAGAAGGGAAAAGTACTTCAAATACATCATTCCAGCCCAGAATTTTCATTTTTGTTTTTTAATTGGCATTTTATAGAAAGAGAATCAATTTGAATGGATGCTGCTGCCAATAGCTTTATTCTCAATCACTTTCTTTTTACTAATGGTGTCCCTTGCTCAATGAACCTCTAAATCAGACTGACAACAAAGTATCTTAACAAGTTAAATATCCTCTCTTCCTTTTCTCCAAAATGGAAGTCAGTAGAAAACATAAAAATGAAAACATATGCCTAACACAAAGCTATCAGAGGATATGTAAAGTCCCTGCTACTGAAGCTCCAGTGTGGTACAGAGAAACTGTGCTCCAGGGACACCAGAAGTCTGGGGTTGGAACTTCATCTGTGCAAGATAAAAGCTGTGGGAGAGTTTCCACCTCTGCCACTTACTTCATAGGTTTTTTTGAAGGACTAATTGAGGTCCCAGTTTTGGAAGATGCCCAGCACAATTATGAATTCTCATCAAGTATTAGTTTTGCAGTGCATTTTTTCAAATAATTTTCACTTACATTACTTCCTTTGATACTTGCAATCACCCAAATAAAGAAGGATTGACTAAATCCTATTGATATAAAATGTTAGGATTTTTGAGGTATATAATTGCACTAATGCTTTGAAAAAAATTGTCCGCAAACTATAGCCAATCTCAGTGAGAGGAAATCCCATTGTTTAGGCAACAAGTATGGAATAATGAGGTAGTCAGTCTAGGAGTACGGAGACATTTGGAGAGTTAGAATATGATCACACAAATCTGAAATAATATCAAAAGATCAAAGCTAGTATACTTCAGGAAAGTCTATTGGAAAAATAGTAGAACCATCAGACCTAGTTCTTATTTATCTCCTTTATATTCACAGTCTCTTGACATGGTACTTTGTGTGTAGTAGGAATTGAATATATAGTGAATGAATGAATTAATTAGTGAATAAATAGATATTCTATCTCCTGTCAGTTCAAAAAAAATCAAAGAAATCATTCAATCTATTTTTACTTATGAATGAATGAATAAATAGCATTTTGGGGATCTCCATGTAGCTTCCAAACAAATAAAATCAAAAAACTTCAAGGAGCAATAAATTTTTTGCTGGAAAGCCTTTTATTTGCACATTTATTTTAATGAACACGAACTTTTGCTTAACATTAATTTTGATTGTTGACTCTTTATAATCAAACAACTATGTAGCGGTGTGCTCAGTGAGCTCTGATCATTAAATAGAACAACCTAGTGATGTGCTGGTTCAACCAATAAGTAAAGACAAACAAATAACAGATTGTCATCCTCTAATAGGCCTATAGAAAAGATTCAATCTAGAATATAAAAATAAGAACACCATAAGAAATAAAAAGGAGATTGTGAAAGAAAGTGAGATGTTATTATCTAGACACTTCAAGAAACTAAATGCTTAAATGCATTTAATTCATAATCAGCTTCCAAAAGAGAAAGCAAAAAGAAAACACAAAAGCACATTTCCAAAGGACATACATACATGATAAAATTGATTTCCACATAGTTAAGTGATTAAATTCATTTCCACATTTTTAATAATATAGAAATCAATCAAATCAAGATATAGTGATGATAAAGAAAGATAAACCAAATCAAGATACAGTGATGATAAAGATGATAAAGAAAGCTGAGTGTCGAAGAGATGATGCTTTTGAACTGTGATGTTGGAGGACTCTTGAGTCTCTTGGACAGCAAGGACATCCAACCAGTCAATACTAAAGGAAATCAGTCCTGAATATTCATTGAAATCACTGATGCTGAAGCTGAAGCTCCAATACTTTGGCCACATGATGCAAAGAACTGACTCATTGGAAAAGATCCAGATGCTGGGAAAGATTGAAGGCAGGAAGAGAAGGGGACGACAGAGGATGAGATGGTTAGAGGGCATCACCGACTCTATGGACATGACTTTGAGCAATCTCTGGGATTTGGTGATGGATAGGGAAGCCAGGTGTGCTGCAGTCCATGGGGTTGCAAAGAATCAGACACAACTGAGTGACTGAACTGAACTGAACAGTGATGATAGGAACAATATGTTTCATAGAAATGTTCAAAGTTTAATCAAAGTGCTCAATACAAAGTTGAAATACCAAATGATTGTCTTGATAATAATCAGGTTTAGAGCTTTCCTGGCAAGGTTTTCAGGTCAGACAAAGCTTGCGACTATGGGGACTCCTAAAATATAACCTGGCACTTTGGAGATAGTCAACAACATACTCATTTCCTTTCTCTTTGAATCGATCACATTCCATCCCTTTAAAACACAGTCATCTCTCCACAGTGCCAACTAGCATCATTTAAAAAGACCTCCTTCTTACCCTAATTGCAGCAAAATGCAATTTCACCTTCCATATCTTGATTAATTTTAAAAAGCAACAAATTTTCAAGGTAATAAGTTACTATGATTAAAAAATATGTGACTATTCTTCCAAAGAATATTGCATAGAATAATATCACCCAAACATTCTCTAAAATAGAGTTCTGTGAATAAATACATTAAAAAAATTCTATATCCTCTTTCTTACAGATTCACAGTATGCATGTGTATGTGAGTGTGTGCTCAGTTGTGTATGAGTCTTTGCAACCCCATAATCTGTAGCCTGCCAAGCTCCTCTGTCCAGGAAATTTTCAGGTGAGAATACTGGAGTGGGTTGCCATTTCCTACTCCAGGGGATCTTTCAGCCCAGGGATTGAACCCCTATCTCCTGTATCTCCTAGTAGGCAGATTTTTTACCACTACGCCACCTGGGAATTCTATATCCTCTTTCTTACAGATTCATAGTACACATTAAAATAATAAGGAAAAGGGGAAGGAACAAGAGTAAATGGAGAGAGCCATCAAATCATGATGCATGCCTATAGCTGTGAGAGGAGAGAAGGAAGGAAGGGATATTGGGCAGGAAAAATCTCCGAGCATAGTACACTTCTGAAGACTGTGATAGTCCCAAAGCAAAGACTGATGAAAGGAATTCTGCCTTGTACAGTAATGGTCTGATTCTAATACACTTGGCATCTGTATTCATTGCTGAGAGCAGCTTGTGTGAGTGAGTGTAGCCTGTGTGAGACCCACAGTGAATCAGATGTGCTGCAGCTGGAAGCTATCTGTCAACGATTCTCCCGCGGCGGGTTCTCTTGACGAACACGCCCATGGCCATGCCAATGGATTTGTTAAAAAGATGTTGGTTGAGCTGAAATACTGAAGCAAACCAGAGATGAGGAGCATCAGGAACAACACCCTCAGAAACCAAGAAAAGTAGTGGCTTTAGTAAAGACCAGAAGCTGGAACCACCAAACACAGTCTTGGACTGTAGAAAGTTCTCTCTGGTGCAAGCTGGTATGGCAGAGTGGAGAACTGCCTGATGGAAGCTGGGTTCACAGCAGAGACTGTCACTCCCAGAGACATCTACCAGAGCAGCAGGAAGTGGGAACCCTCTTTCTTCCTTCCTCCTCCTCATCTCCATCTGGTACCTCTCACAGCACAAACTTAAATGCAAACTGCTGGCAGGGACACTGAGAACATTGCAGGGTCAGAGCCGATCAGGGGAGCGTCAGCAATGGATCCGGGAGAGAATGAGCCAGGACTAGCACAGAAAATCATGGGATTAAAAATTCTTGGATTTATGTTGAATTAACCAACAAATTAGTACATTGATCATCAAAATAATCAAGTGCCAACAAGTTACTTAGGCCATATCATATTGGAGGAGAGAGAAAATGTGTCTTTATGAAAGACAGCTTCAGTTTAAAATCCTATTATCAATTAGTAATGAAGGAGCAATAGATATATTTTTAATATTAGATATTTATGACATAAGAAATAAACAAGCTGATTATTAGGAATTTTATTCACAAACAGTAGTTTGATAGTTTGAAGTACACAGATCAAAAGTGGTTTCACGGTGGTTGATTTAGATATGATCTTAATGTGCATATTCATGAAAATGTTGAAAACAGAACAAATTGAGAGCTGCAGTTTTTGAATGGATTGAATTTAAAATGTGTCAAAAGGTAGGAGCCATTTTAAAAATTCAATAACACAAAGCCCTTTCATTCAGAATTCATGCCTTATAATTGCATATTTGGTATATTTTAAACCAGTTCCCTGGGGTCCCAGAAAGAAAAGTTTCAAACACAGAGCAAGTAATGGAGTTTTGTCAAGGACTTGCTCACCACATCATTATTTCTCCCAAATTAAATGAGTACCACACTCAGAAGACTTGAAATCTGGCCCCAAATGAGCCAATTTCTCCTTTTCTTCTGATTCTTCTTCTGGCCAAGCTCAGAATATTTGCATAAAAAGTAGAAACAATGCATCTGTCTGGATCTAGCTTACTCTTCAGCTTTTACACCAGAGCCTGCCCACCTCAGAAAGAGAGTACATGAGAGATAGTGAAGTAGGAGGGACAGATGCCCAGCATTCCAGCTTTGTGAGGTGCTAAAAATACTAGGCTGGAGAGGAGGCAGAGGATAAAAGACTATCCAGGTCTTGGTGCCTTGGGGGTGCTCAAACAGCCCCAGTGTTGATGTCCACTACCCCCATCACAAGGCTGGAATTGAGTACTTCACATAAGATGACAGGATTGTCTCTTCTGGAAAAGGCAGTGTGTCCTCCCACTGTGTGTGCACTCTTTCAATTTCACCATTGGACAACTCAAACCTGAGATAGTGGAGTGATGTATTAATATGTCCCTTTGTAAAGGTCCATTGTTAAACACTGGCTTGGAAATAAAAATGAGGGGAAAAAAGATAATTTGCTGTGCTTGTTCAGCTTAGAACAGGCAAAGTTATTTTGTGTAGTGAGAACACTGGATCTTGATCTCTGGTGACATACCATTTAACTATCAGTCAGTCACCCACCTCTACTTTGATGGCTGAGCCTGAGTGAGGAGAACTTTGATGGAGACAGAGGTGCAATTTTAAGAGCAGTATTATATACTGCTGCCCATCTGCTTATAGCCAATAGATATCAAAATAGAGACTAAAAAAAGGCTTCTTTTTACCTTTTTCTCTCTTTTTTTTTCTTTATAAGAACCTTAAAAGTAACAAGAGATGAAATTAAGGACAATAAAAGTGTTACTGCAAATGTTTCAGCAGTTATTTATAGAAATGGGAACTGGGAAGACCACAGGAGCACACAGAGCAAACACATTGATGGAAGACCTTGGTTCCAGGACCTACTCTGAATCTCCTTGGGACGTTTACTAAAATGAAGTACGATAAACTTTAAAAGTGAAACACTCAAAGCCCCAGACAGGAATAAAAGAAATGTTTGGTAAAGAAACTTCACTGGCTGTGACCTTCTGTTGAGATCACTCAAAGAGTACACCCCGCGGTGGAAAATAAATGATAGACAGCAAATTAGCCGACGAGTCCCAGAGGACCAAACAGTGTAATGTCATGTAGTCTGTAAAGGCATGGATATTTGTCACCACAACCTGCATGAAGGACACACACTGTGCAAATTTTATCAATGTGCTCCATTACTTTGGAGCACAGATGCAAAGATGGGCACAATAAAGATGTAAAAATGAGCACAATAAAAAACAGAAATGGTATGGACCTAACAGAAGCAGAAGATATTAAGAAGAGGTGTCAAGAATACACAGAACTATACAAAAATGATCTTCATGGCCCAGATAACCATGATGGTGTGATCACTCACTTAGCGCGAGACATCCTGGAATGCAAAGTCAAGTGGACCTTAGGAAGCATCACTACAAAGAGAGCTAGTGGAGGTGAGCTATTTCCAAGTCCAGTTTACCTATTTCAAATCCTAAAAAGGGACACTATGGAAGTGCTGCACTCAATATGCCAGCAAATTTGGAAAACTCAACAGTGGCCACAGGACTGGAAAAGGCCAATTTTCAATCCAATAACAAAGAAAAGCAATGCCAAAGAACATTCAAACTACCACACAATTGTACTTATCTCACACGCTAGAAAAGTAATGCTCGAAATTCTTCAAGCCAGGCTTCAATAGTACATGAACTGTGAACTTCCAGATGTTCAATTTGGATTTAGAAAAGGCAGAGAAACCAGAGATCAAATTGCCAACAGCCACTGGATCGTCGAAAAAGCAAGAGAGTTCCAGAAAAATATCTACTTTTGCTTTATGGACTGTGCCAAAGCCTTTGACTGTGCGGATCACAACAAACACTGGAAATGTTTAGAGATGGCAGGCAGACAGACCATCTGACTTGCCTCCTGAGAAATCTATATTCAGGTCAAGAAGCAACAATTAGAACTGGACATGGAAAAACAGACTGGTCCCCAAACGGGAAAGGAGTGCATCAAGGCTGCATATTGTCATCCTGCTTATTTAACTAATATGCAGAGTACATCACGTGAAATGCCCGGCTGAATGAAGCACAAGCTGGAATCAAGATTGCTAGGAGAAATACCAATAACCTCAAATATGCAGATGACATTATGCTTATGGCAGAAATCGAAGAAGATTTAGAGCCTCTTGATGAAAGTGAAAGAGAGTGAAAGGTGGCTTAAAACTCAACATTCAGAAAACTAAGATCATGGCATCCAGTCCAATCACTTCATGGCACATAGATGGGGAAACAGTGAGAGACTTTTTTGGGGCTCCAAAATCACTGTAGATGGTGACTGCAGCCACAAAATTAAAAGGTGGCTTGCTCCTTGGAAGAAAAGCTGTGATCAACCTAGACAGTGTATTAAAAAGCAGAGACATTACTTTCCCAACAAAGATCCGTCTGGTCAAAGCTATGGTTTTTCCAGTGGTCATGTATGAATGTGAGAGTTGGACTATAAAGAAAGCTGAGCACTGAAGAATTGATGCTTTTGAATTGTAGTGTTGGAGAAGACTCTTGAAGAGTCCCTTGGACTGCAAGGAGATCCAACCAGTCCATCCTAAAGGCGATCATTCCTGGGTGTTCATTGGAAGGACTGATGCTGAAGCTGAAACTCCAATACTTTGGTGAAGTACTGACTCACTAGAAAAGACCCTGATGCTGGGAAAGATTGAGGGCAGGAGGAGAAGGGGACGACAGGGGGTGAGATGGTTGGATGATATCACTGACTCGATGGACATGGGTTTGAGTAAGCTTCAGGAGTTGGTGATGGACAGGGAGGCCTGGCGTGCTGCAGTCCATGGGGTCACAAAGAGTCGGACACGACTGAGCGACTGAACTGACTGATTACTTTGGAGTGTGACACTTCTCCCACATCCATTATGTAAAACAACCTGGCACTTGGCATATTGCTTAATAAGGGCTGCAGTCAACTATGCAAATACTGAATTATTATGGCACATACCTACACTTTATAGCTTCCTTTCTGATTTTCTCCCCCATTGAAATTATTTAAACTTACCTTTGCTCTATGAAAAAGCCTGGTCTGGTAATATCCAGGAGATAACGGATTTTACATGCAAGAATATAGGGCCTATTCTGCTCAGTTCAGGGATCCCTCATGGATTTTCTGAAGTTAGCAATGAAGAAAGTGGCTATTGATTATTTACTGAGTATGTTTATTGGAGCCTAGACAGTAAAGCTATTCTTAATCATAAGTGATTTTAAAAAAAATCTGATCATAATTTTTGAGAGTGATATTTTTGTTACTTCTTTGAAGGCAGATAAGTAATTGATGAAAATATTCTTTAATATCATGAAATCCTAAGTGATATAGACAGTGAAGACACACATTTTGAATATTTATATTCATGTTAAAAACAGCATATTTATAACAATATGTGACCATGGCTAATATAATGTTTTCTTAAAAAACAATCTTTAGATTAATGTGAGGCAACAAAACAAAAATTTAACCTTTACATAGTTTAGTCAAAAATAAACTATTACTATTCATAAGTTTATTTAACTTGCTTTTACCTGAACATGTCACAATGTATGGTAGGTAGTGACTATTCAAGAAGTTTGATTTTGCACTTAAAGTAAATGAAATAGGACAAAAAAGAAAATAAGTCTAGAAAAGATACAATATATCTAGGTGTGATATTAGGGCACATAAGTGAAAGTGAGGGAGTGTTAGTGACTCAGTCGTGCCCAACTCTTTGTGACCCCATGGACTGTAGCCCAAGAGGCTCCTCTGTCCATGATATTGTCCAGCAAGAATACTGGAGTGGTTTGCCATTTCCTTCTCCAGGGGAAGGATTGGGTTCCTTCTCCAATCCCTGGATCTTTCTGACCCAGGGATTGAACCCAAGTCTCCCGCATTGCAGACAGACTCTTTACTGACTGAACCACCAGGTAAGACCTTAGGACACTTAATGTCTTACTAAAAAGTGGGTTGTAATTTTCTGTGCTTTCTGGAGACTAACTCATATGGGAAACTAAATCACTCATGATTCTGAGTGTCCATAAAATAAAAGTAAACTATCTTGTCAAGAATATCCTTGATTCTTATACTTGAGAGGAAAATTCCTTGTGTTTTTTAATAAAAACATTACTTATTTTGGTGAAAAACCCATTCATCATTATGGTTAACATCAACAATAAAAGTCAACATTAAGTTGCTTAGTGATGTTTCTGGTAATGGTTTTCAATGTGGCCCTATTACATAATCTCTAAAGAAGTTTGCAGTCAGTTTTTCTATGATGCTCTAAAATTATTCAGTTTCTGTATTCTGGGCTCTCATTTTTCTGACTCAATTCAGAAAAAGTATTTTTAAATCTTTGTTAAGTATTATATTGAATTCACATTTTTAAAAATTTACCTGATATTGACATCCATGGTTGATCTGTGAAAGTACCTGTATTGACTATTCTACACTTTTGGGGAGATGGAATTCTGAACACTCCAGCTGAAAACTTTGTGTCTACTTTAGAAAATGGATAATTGAAGGCCCAGTAATGTCTGGTAGCCAAGTTCCCAAGAATTCATTGTATTGAAAAGTCCTCTTTCTATCACTATATATAGTTTTCATTCTTAACATATTTCAGATATCACCAATCACATGTGACTAGACAGAACATAGTGCACAATTTTTTCTACCAAAACCACAATGTAAAAGTATGTTAGTCTTCCTAAGTCATTTTTATCAATAATCTCATAAGCATTTTTAATCTATATAATTCTATAACTTCATTTCCCAATTTTCACATAATATACAATATGTTGGTGAGCTTGTTATCAATAAATATGCATAATTCACTCATGTCCATTTGCAGGACTTTCTAAATTGATATCACCAAAAATCCAACCTTTAACAAATCTGCTGATGCTAATATACATCAAAGTCTGAGAAAACTTCTCAACAATGGGGCTTTCCATTGAAAGTTTTCCATCAAGTTCTAAAATTTAGCCTTATATATGAATTTATTTAGTGTATGTCCCTTAGAATATAACACTGTTTATTATTTAGGGGAAGTTGTTAAAAATTATGTTCTTCCCCAGTTACTTAGGTCAAATATGTAAGCTGGAGCCAAGGTATCTGCATCTTTTCAGATAAGTCTTATGCATACTGATATCAGAGAACCATTACCATAACAGATAGTACTAATCAAGAGATTTAAAAGAAATAAAACTCAACTATTACGTAGATAAAGTTACAATTACATTTGTCTCTTAAGATTTACTGTAGACTAATTATAGCTGCTCATGCATTCTGAACTCTGTTAATAAACACACATTAAAAAAATAAAATTGTATGGTAATAATATTGATGAGGAGGTAAAATCATATATGCATTAATCAGAGGTAACTCTTATCAACCTTCTATATATCCTCTTCAATTTGGAAAAACTATTCTAACAAAGGAGATATCAAAAAGTTAGTTATGGAAAGTTCTCAAATTGTGGGGCCAGACATATGTCCTTTCAATCCTGGTTCGACCATGAGCTAGCTTTATGATCTCAGATAATTTATTTAACTTCTCTGAGATTCAATGCCCCCATGAGTGAAACAGCCATAATAAAGTTGTGAATGTGAAGGTTAAATGATACCTTGTACACCTTCAATAAATGTTACTTTCTTTCACCTTTGCTTTCCATCTGACAATGCTGTTTAAAGTCTGTATTTCCACAGAACTCATTATACCATCTGAGTTTCTGTCTGCTTTCTTCAGTGGTTTGTCAGGATAGAAGATAAGCTACATGTGCTCTTTCAACGTGTGGAAACACTGTGAAGTGAAGTGAAGTGAAGTGAAGTGAAGTGAAGTGAAGTGAAGTGAAGTGAAGTCGCTCAGTTGTGTCCGACTCTTTGAGACCCCACAGACTGTAGCCTACGAGGATCCTCCATCCATGGGATTTTCCAGGCAAGAATTCTGGAATGGGTTGCCATTTCCTTCTCCAGGAGATCTTCTGGACCCAGGGATTGAACCTGGGTCCCTGCATTGTAGGCAGATGCTTTACTGTCTGGCCCCCAGGGAAGCTCATGGAAACAATGGGATCTTAGACGTTTGATCTGAGTTCAGGTTTGACTCTCTTGTTTCTTCTGCTTGACTTGGGCACAATTTCAGCTTCAGTATCTAATCTGTAAAATTATTGCCTCTTGGAATTTTATGGGAATAAATTAAATACCAAGGTAAATGCTTGGCAGTCAGGAGGAACACAAATAATGTTGGCACGTTTGTTGGAGAGACCCTGTATATTGCCATTAGCCACTTTAGACAGGAAGTCAACACCTGGCGTTAGAGAATTCAGTTGGAAATGTCATCAAATTTAAAAAGATTATTTGACATAATGTTAAAGGAAAAATCCTCTTATAAGGCATTGTTCTCCATTGGATAAAACTCCTTTATAAACTTGTGAGCATTATTGGCTTTTAAGGGTGAAAGTAATACCCAAAGTACTTAGCAATTATTATTTCACAACAAATCATAGTTGTCTACTCACTAAAGTATTGCACTGGGATTCAGGAGACCTGGATTCTATTCCCATTTCTGCTATTCTCTAGTTTTATGACATTGGAAAGTCACTTCACCTTTCTGTGTCAGAGAAAACTTATAATTAACTTCCATTGAATGTATAAGACTTTTTCTGCAGCAATTGGATAACTGGAATTATATTTCTTATCAGAATGTAAAATCCTAAATATTTCCTATAGATTATTTACTGTGCAGTATATTTTTGATCTTTTTAGACAGCAATTTTGTTGAGGAAAAAAATGAACCTATACATATTTTTGAGCAATTGTGCATTCAATTTTATATTGTATATCAAAGCATGGCAACTAAAATAAGCTCTATATGAAAGTGATATATACTGAAACTTTCCTCCTATAAATCAGCAAGAAGATGAGTAACATACCCTTTTGCTAACATAGGAAGAGTAAATAGATAGAGTGGCCCTTACAAAAAGGAACAATAGCAGAATAATGCAAAAAATATTCAGTATTATTAAAACCAAAAAAAATCACATTAAAACAACAATGACTTTTACAATTTTGCTGACTAGATTTTTAGTTTAATAGCACCTACAATTTTTATGGGAAAAGTTAGGCATTAAATATCAAAGCTCATAAATATTCATACTTTTATGCTGTGTCTTTTTATTCTTAAAATGTAAATTACATATAAATTCAGAGAAACACAAAATATTCCTATGTAAGAATATTCATAGCTCTATTGTGTATAAAGCTGAAAAAATGTTAAACAAAATGTCCAACAAATGAGTTATGGTTAAATAAAATGTGGCTTACCTTAGCAATAAAAATCCTACCTAGGCAGTCATTAGAAATGAGATTTTCAAAGAATAGTTTCAGAATTGATAAAAATAATGGGTTGAATTTTGTCCTCACTTCAGAAAGATATGTTGGAGTTCTAACCCTTCAAATCTCAGAACATAACCTTATTTGGAGATTGGTTCTTTGCAGAGATAATCAAGTTAAAATGAGTTCATAAGGATAGACACTAACCCAATATTACTGGAGTTATGGAAAGGAGCAAATTGACCACAGAGACTCACACAGTGAGACTGTCACATGGGCACAAAGGCAAAGATCAGGATTCTGTGTCTACAAGTAATGCTAAAGATTGCCAGAGAACCACCAAAGGCAAGGGAAGGATATGGGATATCTCCTCCCTCACAGTCCTCACAGTCTGCCTAAGGAACTAACCCTTGCCAACACCTCAACTTTCAACTTCTAGTCTCCAGAGCTCGAGACAATAAATTTCTGTTGTTTAAGCCACAGTTTGTGATAATTTGTTTGGCAACTTTAGCAACCCAATACAATTGCAATATAATATGTGGGAGAATGTATACAGGCAAAGAACCAGATAGATATATACAAATTTTAAACAGTATATGAGCAGAGTAATTTATATCAAAGAAACACTTAAAATTATGTGATTATATTGTAGAGTTATGGCTTCTTTTTTTTTTTTTTTTGTACTGTGGCAAGTGTCACTGGTATCTTAGTTCCCAGACCAGGGATTGAACTCATTCCCCCTGCAGTGACAGCACAGAGTCTTAACCACTGGACCACCAAGGAAGTCCCAAAATTATAGCTCTTTTCAAATTTGGGAAAACATATTATACTTTCATAAATACAAAATATTTTTCAACTTAAGAATAAGCATTACTCCAAGTATGATGGTATTCAGGCTTCCCTCATAGCTCAGTAGGTAAACAATCTACCTGCAATGCAGGAGACTCAGGGTCGATTCCTGGGTTGGGAAGAGCCCCTGGAGAAGGAAATGGCAACCCACTCCATGTATTCTTGCCTGGAGAATCCCATGGACAGGAACCTAACAGGCTACAGTCCCTGGGGTTGCAAAAGTTGGACATGACTTAGCAATTAAATCACCCCCTCCTTGATGATATTCACAAGTCCTGCAATTCACCATTCTGTTTAAGATTGGATTTTGCTAATATTTTGGTAGTGGTGGTGATGGTGCTGTGCTGTATGCTTAGTTGCTCAATCATGTCCAACTCTTTGCCACCCCATGAACTGCAGCCTCCAGGCTTCTCTGTCCATGGGGATTCTCCAGGCAAGAATACTGAAGTGGGTTGCCATGTCCTCCTCCAGGGAATCTTTCCAACCCAGGCATTGAATTCAGATCTCCCGCATTGCAGGCAGATTCTTTACTCTCTGAGCCACCAGGGAGCATGGAATGTCCCAGAGGAAAGTGGTTTTTTTTTTTTTCTGACTCCAGGAAGTTGGATGGGCCAGTCTAACTGAGGAGAGAAGTAGCCCCAGCCAGCTTTTCTCTGCCCACACCTAAAAGGAGGGAGTAAATTGTAGGGAAACTAAGATGTATCAGTCATAGGTTGTTCAAAATCTTGGGTGACCTTCCTGCGATCAGCATGTGAGTTTCCCTTCTCTTCACACTTTGTATTCTTCATTACCTTTCTGTCTGTGTCCTTCCATCTCATTTGGAATTCTGACTGCTGACCTCCTCCTGCAACTATACTCAGCCTCTGCCTGTGTTCTCCTCCATGATATAGATCCCCAGAGTTCTTAGCCTAATTCCTCATATTCCTTACCTTCTCAGTTTTTTCATTTGAGAATTTAATTGCTGACCACGCTTTTGTCCTGGAGGCTTCATAATACCTACAAACTCTTCTATTAGCGTTCCTCAAACTCTTTGCAGGGCTTTTCTCCCGGCCATACTTTTGCAATATATATTTTTAAAAAATACTGGAAACTTAAAATTAAAAAGCAAACGAGACTAAAAAATTGAACCAAAGTCCCTTTGAAGAACAAAACTTCCACATTATATATTAAAATAAATTACTTAATAAATGAAGTTTAAAAGTAAAGACAAAAAAGTAGACATTCATTTATGGTTACCTTTAACATAGAATTATTTCACAAATTGCTATAAAAATTTCTAAATGCTTACTTTCAGTTTGCATACTTACTTTGTTTACAGTGTGACTGGTAGTTGTGGGACACTATCTGACCACAGATCACCTGAGCACTTATTTCAAAGCTCTCTTGTTCCATTCAGTCTTCTTCTTATTTTAAAATGTTATCCAAGTTTATAAAGTCAAGATTTAATACAAAATAGTAACCAGCATCGTAACCAGTTTACACATCCATCCTTCTCTGACTTTTTCTGATTTCATATATTAAGAACACAGTTGTAGTTTGAACAATTAGTTCAATAATAATATCCAGCTGTTCTGAAAAGGAAGATAATTTAGAATTTGCAATTCCTAATCTTTAAAATTAGGTTCACAACTTTTCAAATCTTGATTCAGTTAAGAAGACCAAATAACTATTGATATTAACCATAAAAATGGTGGTTACATGCATTGCAAGGGCTTTTCTATGAAAGAATGATTTTACATCTAAGTTTCTGGTATTTGTTAGCTACTTGAATATGGCAAGCTACTCAGCACCAATGAGTCTTGGTTTCCTAGTTATGAAAAGAGGCAAATAACACTGGTATCAGACAGCTAGGAAGTGAATATGTGTGTGAAGTAAGGCTTACGTATCTGCCTTTGTGGTATAACTTACCTACCACATCATGTCAAGTCCATAGGTCTATGAAAAGCCTTCCCATGCTGATGTCTTGGGTCCTGCATTCATTTCTGGGGCTAAGTGGGGATAAAGACTCTTTCAGAGGTAGTAGTATTGCTGAAAATCTCAGAAGAAAAATCTACTGTCCTTCAAATCAAACCTTGTAGGTAATATGTACTATACAAATGGGTCTGTTAACTGTGTCCGTAATTTATTGAGTGAAAAAGTAGTTTCTGTTGTATGATTCCATTTTGTGAAAATAGATACACATTTAGATATTTATGTATAAAAAGATTTCTTTAAACTGCTAGAGACTTAAAAACTGTCATATATTAATATTTATTGGATGAACATACTTTAAGCCATCAACAAACTTTACTAAGACAAGCTTGTTTATTAGTAACACAATATAGGATAGGAGTAGAGAGAAAACAGATATAATACAAATTGAACCTCACATGAAGATACTCATGTTTCACTAATAACTACCAAGTGCACTGAAAATACAAAATGCTGGGTAAATGATAAGAATTTTTATTAAGTATTAGTCATTAATTGGTCAGAAGCAGAATAACACATTGATACATGAAAGTCTTCAGATGAGCTGGCCAAGCCTTAAATCCTACTAACATCTCACCTACATGGAAGAATGATAAATTAAAAACAGGGCCAGTGTACTTCATGGAAGGGTCTCTTCCAGTCTCCAGTTTTGGATCCTACCACCTTGCATTCTCCATAGCCATCACCTTTAGAACACTGGCAAAATTTTGCATTACTTTGGTCTCTAGTTCCACAGAAACAGTTCCTTGCCCCATTTTCTCCAAAGATGAAGTCACAGCAACACTCAAATAGGAATGATGTTTTTAGCACAGTGATGTTGGAAGGGACAGGGCCTTTCTTCCCAAATGTTGGGCTAGATCACACTTGAGAAATTTCTGTGTTTATAACAAAGAGTTCTGCTATTATTGATACTGACATGAAAATATTACTTATCTTTATCTGGAAAAATGGTTAATTATACTTAATTATAAAAAGCACAGAATATTGTCTCTCATTTGTACTTAATTTCTATTATTCATGGAAGCTGCAGTGTGGAAAACCTTGCATGTAGACATACTCAAGTTTCCTTAGTATGCTCCCATAGCACAGAGACAGAGCTACTCAGCACAGAGGTGACCAATGGGCCGCCTGCACTCTTTATTTACAATCAGCTCAGCCATTATTACCAGCAGAAATCATTGTAAAATGAGCATTATACTGAACTGTGCACCCTAAGTCATTCTCCTAAAAATAGCACACTCTTAAACTTTATAACCCTTCTCTGTAGAGTTCCAAGAACTACAGAAATAGGCAGAAATACTAGCAGTCACTTGATCACCTAGGTAGGGTCAGCATGTTTTCTCCTATGGAGACCAAATTTAGTAAAAATATTATTATTTCAAATAAGGGTATGTGAAAAGTATTTTATTCCCATTTGAGGAAATGAGCTTCCCGCTCTACCATGCTGATTTCCAACTGAGTAGTTAAGTAACACTAAGAAGGAAAGGTTAGAAAAAAAAAGGAGACAAAGTAGATTTCTTGATAAATAAATCTCTACTAGAGATAATGGAATGAATTCAGCAATCTCATATTTCAAAATTATATGTGAAAGCTCACCATTTGTTTGAATTGACTAAGTAACTTTTAGGGTAAAGGGATTCTGAATCCAGTTCTGACATGTGTGTGTATTCAGACTACCAAGCAATGCTCTGACACCATTTGGGGGTTCCTACAATTTAACTCAGTACTGACACAGTCCACCAGAGGTAGCTTTAGGTCCCACAGATTAATGCATCAGTCCTACGAGACACTCTCTCTCTCTCTCTCTCTCTCTCTCTCTCTCTCTCACACACACACACACACACACACACGCACACACACACACACACACTTACTTCAACTGTCAGCCACAGGTGCAGGTTGTCTCCTATGCTTCTAAAACATCGGTTCCAATGACACCTTCCTTGGGTTTGATTAATTTCCTAGAGTAGCTCACAGAACTCAGAGAAACATTTTACTTACTAACACACTGGTTTATTAGTGAACAGATACAATTCTGAAACAATCAGATGGAAGAGATATCTAGAGCAAGGCATGGGGAAGGCATAGAGTTTCCAAGCTGTCTTTCAGCATATCACTCTCCTTGGGTCTCCAGGTGTTTACCAAGAGCTCTCTAAACTATGAAAACTCTCCAAAACCCTGTCTTTTGGGGTTTTTTATGGTGGCTTCATTACATAGGCATGATGAGAAAATCACTTGTCACTGATCATTGAACTCACTCCCCAGCCCTGTCTCACCTTCCTGGATATCAGGTTCCAAACTTCAAATCCCATGGTTGATTTCCCTGGCAAACAGTCCTCATCCTTAAGCGGGTTCTAAAAGTCACCTCATTCATATAACAAAAGACACATTTTTCAGAAAGTCTACTTTAGGTACTGAGAACCTGCAGTGAAAAAAACAAAAAAACAATGATGAAATCCTTGTTCTCAAGGGACTTGGATTCTATCAAGAACAGTGACAATAAATTTTTTAAAATGTATAATATTTTGAGTGGAGATAAGAACTAAGAAGAAAAATAGAGAAATGGAAACTATCTTTGGATAAGAGATTCCCCTTTTTTATACAGTAACATGACCTCTTCACTGGTTAGATGATATTTAGGCAAGACATAAAAGAACTGAGAAATACATGCACATATTTGGAGAAGAGCATTTCAGGAAAAATAACAAGAAATACAAAGACTTAGAGAGATAATGTCATGATTTATAAAGCTGCATGGAGGCCAGTTTGACTCAGTCACTATGACGGAGGCTCAGTAGACTCAGAGTGAGCTCACAAAAGTAATGTGTGATGTTCAATCTTTCTTTGTAGATGGTAGAAAGACTAGATTTTACTCAGATTTGGATAGGAAGCCACTTAAAGCTGTAAATGAATGAATGAAAATGAAATATTCTCCATATATTTATCTAAAAGCCAAATTGTGAATATTGTTCCCATTATAGGGGACTGGAATGCAAAAGTAGGAAGTCAAGAAACACCTGGAGTAACAGACAAATTTGGCCTTGGAGTACAGAATGAAACAAGGCAAAAGCTAATAGAGTTTTGCCAAGAGAATGCACTGGTCTTAATAAACACCCTCTTCCAACAACACCAGAGAAGACTCTACACATGGTCATCACCAGATGGCCAACACCGAAATCAGATTGATCATATTCTTTGCAGCCAAAGATGGAGAAGCTCTATACAGATAGCAAAAGCAAGACCAGGAGCTGACTGTGGCTCAGATCATGAACTCCTTATTGCCAAATTCAGACTTAACTTGAAGAAAGTGGGAAAAATCACTAGACCATTCAGGTATGACCTAGATCAAATGACTTATGATTATACATTGAAAGTGAGAAATAGATTAAAGGGGCTAGATCTGATAGACAGAGTGCCTGATGAACTATGGACAGAGGTTCATGACATTGTACAGGAGACGGGGAACAAGACCATCCCCAAGAAAAAGAAATGCAAAAGAAGCAAAATGGCTGTCTGAGGAGGCCTTACAAATAGCTGTGAAAAAGAAGAAAAGTGAAAAGAAAAGGAAAAAAGGAAAGATATTCCCATTTGAATGCAGAGTTCCAAAGAATAGCAATGAGAGATAAGAAAGTCTTCCTCAGCAATCAATGCAAAAAAATAGAGGAAAACAATAGAATAGGAAAGACTAGAGATCTTGTCAAGAAAATTAGAGATACCAAGGAAACATTTCATGCAAAGATGGGCTCAATAAAGTACAGAAATTGTATGGACCTAACAGAAGCAGAAAATATTAAGAAGAGGTGGAAAGAATACACAGAACTGCACAAAAAAGATTTTCAAGATCCAGAAATCAACATGGTGTGATCACTCACCTAGAGCCAGACATCCTGGAATGTGAAGTCAAGTGGGCCTTAGGAAGCATCACTATGAACAAAGCTAGTGGAGGTGATGGAATTCCAGTTGAGTTATTAAAAATCCTAAAATATGATGCTGTGAAAGTGCTACACTCAATATGTCAGCAAATTTTCAAAACTCAGCAGTGGCCACAGGACTGGAAAAGGTCAGTTTTCATCCCAATCCCAAAGAAAGGCAATGCTGAAGAATGGTCAAACTATTGCACAGTTGCACTCATCTCACATGCTAGCAAAGTAATGCTCAAAATTCTCCAAGCCAGACCTCAGCAATAAGTGAACCATGAACTTCCAGATGCTCAAGCTGGTTTTAGAGACCAAACTGCCAACATCTGCTAGATTATCGAAAAAGCAAGAGAGTTCCAAAAAAAATGTCTATTTCTGCTTTATTGACTATGCCAAAGCTTTTGACTGTGTGGATCATAATAAACTGTGGAAAATTCTGAAAGAGATGGGAATACCAGACCACCTGACCTGCCTCTTGAGATATCTCTATGCAGGTCAGGAAGCAAGAGTTAGAACTGGACATGGACCAACAGACTGGTTCCAAATAGGAAAAGGAGTACGTCAAGGCTGTATACTGTCACCCTGCTTATTTAACTTATATTAAAGCACACCATGATAAACGCTGGGTGGAAGAAGCACAAGCTGGAATCAAGATTGCTGGGAGATATATCAATTACCTCAGATATGCAGATGATACTACCGTTGTGGCAGAAAGTGAAGAAGAACTAAAGAGCCTCTTTATGAAAGTGAAAGAGGAGATTGAAAAATTTGGCTTAAAGCTGAACATTCGGAAAACTAAGATCATGGCATCCAGTCCCATCACTTCATGGCAAATAGGTGGGGAAACAGTGGCAACAGTAGCTAACTTTATGGTTTTTGTTTGGTTTTTTTGTTTGTTTGTTTGTTTTCTTGGCTCCAAAATCACTGCAGATGGTGTTTGCAGCCATGAAATTAAAAGACACTTACTCCTTTAAGGAAAGTTACTACCAACCTAGACAACATATTAAGAAGCAGAGACATTACTTTGTCAACAAAGATCCGTCTAGTCAAGGGATGGTTTTTCCAGTACTCATGTATGAATGTGAGAGTTGGGCTATAAAGAATTGAGCACTGAAGAATTGATGCTTTTGAACTGTGGTGTTGGAGAAGACTCTTGAGATGGCCTTGGACTCAAGGAGATCCAACCAGTCTATCCTAAAGAAGATCAGTCCTGAGTGTTCATTGGAAGGGCTGATGTTGAAGCTGAAACTCCAATACTTTGGCCACCTGATGAGAAGAGCTGATTCATTTGAAAAGACCCTGATGCTGGGGAAGATTGAAGGCAGGAGGAGAGGGGTATG
This sequence comes from Odocoileus virginianus, assembly GCF_023699985.2. Taxonomy (NCBI): domain Eukaryota; kingdom Metazoa; phylum Chordata; class Mammalia; order Artiodactyla; family Cervidae; genus Odocoileus; species Odocoileus virginianus. The sequence goes on along the minus strand of NC_069703.1, from coordinate 1,831,246 downwards.
ACAGAGGATGAGATGGTTGGATGGCATCACCTACTCAATGAACATAGGTTTAAGTGGACTCTGGGAGTTGGTGATGGACAGGGAGGCCTGGCGTGTTGTGGTTCATGGGGTCGCAAAGAGTCAGACACGACTGAGCGACTGAACTGAACTGAGGAAGAGGTAAAGAAAGTAATTCCATCTTTCTGGCTGTATGATTCTTCTATTATCTATTAACTTAAATCCTGGCAAATCACACCTTTTAACTTGGGTATTTTCTTTCCATCAGTTCAGGTCTATTCAGTTCAGTCATTCAGTCATGTCTGACTCGTTGTGACCCCCATGGACTGCAGCACACCAGGCTTCCCTGTCTGTCACCAACTCTCAGAGTTCACTCAAACTCATGTCCATAGGTTGGTGACGCCATCCAACCATCTCATCCTCTGTTGTCCTTCTCCTCCTGCCTTCAATTTTTCCCACCATCAGGGTCTTTTCCTATGAGTCAATTCTTTGCATCAAGTGGCCAAAGTATTGAGTTTCAGCTTCAGCATCAGTACTTCCAAAGAATATTCAGGACTGATTTCCTTTGAGATGAACTGGTTGGATCTCCTTGCAGCCCAAGGAACTCTCAAGAGTCCTCTCAAACACCATGAAAGATATGTTTCTTTCCATATCTAGAACTAAATCATCAGTTTGGGTCATTGCAGATCTTAATAATTTTGTATTAAGAGAAAACTGGGATAGCTAAGAACTGCCACATTGTGGGAGAAAAAATCTGTGGGTTTTGAGACTTGAATCTTCATTCAGATTGAAACAAGAATCCAAAGATATTTAAAATCATAAAGGGTTTTAGAAACACACTTGTTTCTAGATTCAACTGTAAGGATTCACTGCACAATTCTTGTGGACTTGAAAGTAGAGTGTTTCCATTCTGACCTATCATATAAGAAAGTGAAAAATGCACATTGTGAGACAATGGGTGTGCTTGGGGGGGAAAATGCACACACACACATACATATATATATATATGTGTATATATATAACCCAAGACACTTCTTCAGCTTCAGATTCTAATAAATGAGGGATTGTTGGCTTTTAACATGACAACCAGTGAGAAGCCTAGAAGCCAAGAGGAAATAAGCAGGTTGCCAGGTTGCCAGAGAAGGTGACCAATGAATTCATTGCTTTTCCCTGGACTGTCAGAACTCTTCAAAACTGGCTTTTCACTGGGCCAATGTATCAAGTTTAGTTCTTGGTGAATCAGTCAGAAGAATATCAAGAAAGGAAACCCTTAGAATCAATCTTGGAAGACATTTTCTAAGAGTTTGTCTTGCCTGCTTTTTGTTGTTGTTGTTGTTTTGGTTTGTCTTTAGCTTGACGTTCTGAAATCAGACTTTGGCATCTTAATTTTGAAGCTTGAATTTCTTAAATAAAAGTATAAAAATAATATTTTATTATTCAATTCCTTGAATAAAAAATAATAGCCTATAATATAATGTGCTGTTAAATATATTTTTTCAAAATAAAACCACTCAATTTTGTCCTTACAAAGTTAAAGAAATGCCTGACAGATCATAACATTTAGTTACGTTATTTCTTCTGAATTTGCAGATGGTTACTGTAAGGGTACTCTTAAAGATGTTTAGGCTTACATTGTATGTGGTTTTATCTATGAAGAAATGCAAATATGACTGACTGTCTAGGCTCATTAGTACTTTTTTCAGAAGAATTTGTTTTTAGAAATTGATTCTGATAGCTATGTTACTTTCTTGCTTATTATTTTGTGTCTAATCTCTAGCCAAGAATTTAGGACATGATAATGTTCATCTTATTTTGTGTTCCTCTTTTTCATTTGCTTTAATTTTAAAATATTTTAATTTGACTTTGCTATATTTGTGTGTGTGTGTGTGTGTGTGTGTGTGTGTGTGTGTGTGTGTACAGCTCATTTAACCAGTTTTAGAATAAGTTTGGTTTGAAATGAATGTAAATGTGTACTTTAATTTATTTAGGATGTTAATCAAATAATGAAACTATTAAGTAAGTAAAGTGCACAGTAATGGGGGAAATAGGAAAAAAAAATGCTTTCTGTAATCAGTTTTGAAATGGATTTTGACATGTTTGAGGGACCTACAATGGTAAAAATATGGAAAGATTCTTCAAAACTAACCAAAAAAAAAAAAAAAAAAAAAGACAACTATAGAAGAAAAAATGGGCATGAAGAAACTCTAGACATAAGACAAAAAACAGTTTGAAGGGGGATCAAAGAAGTGTCGGGTTCCCAGACAGGCTGCCCTAAAATATGCTTCAATTTCATTTTGATTATTTGAACTAAAAGTATTTAAGTTGCAACCAGCAGATACAAGAGTGAAACTTTGACATTTCTCCCTGAAATCAGTAAATAAATCTTCCACATGAAAGTTGCCCTCCCTGTGGGAAGTAGAAAGACAGCCTTATCACCACTGGAGTGGGTTGCCATGCCCTCCTCCAAGGATCTTCCTGATCCAGGGATTGAACCTGCATCTCCTGCACTGGCAGGTGGTTCTTTACCATTGGGCTTCCCTGGTGGCTCAGATGGTAAAGCGTCTGCCTGCAAGGTAGGAGACCTAGGTTCAAGCCCTGGGTCAGGAAGATCCCCTGGGGAAGGAAATGGCAACCCATTCCAGTACTCTTGCCTGGAAAATTCCATGGACTGAGGAGCGTAGTAGGCTACAGTCCATGGGGTTGCAGAAAGTCGGACACGGCTGAGCGACTTCACTTTCTTTGCCATTAGCGCCACTTACGAAGCCCTATCACCAGAGATAGGGAGTTTAAGGCCAAGAAGCCTGTTAAACAAAACTCATTACTTCTTTACTAATTTACTACCCAAGTCCAAACTTTGCTTAAATTCCTTACTAATTAAACACCCAAACCTACGTTTTTTTTGTCCTGATAATTCCTTTCAAAGGTATTGCTTCTTCCTCTAAAAAGTATAAAAACTGCCTGCTTTGATCACTTCTTAAGTCTCATTTTTGTGAGACTTCCATGCACATGATTTAAACTTGTTTCTTGGTTTTTCCTGTTAATCTGTGGTGGGTCAATTTTATTATTAGCCTGGCCATGAGATCTCAAGAGGGATAGTGGAGGGAATTTCTCCAACAGAAGATAGGGTTCAAAATCAACAGGGGAAATCTAAAATAGAGTATGTACCATGGCAGGCAAGCCAACAATGACAAGTAGGAATTAATTAAGTGCAGTAAGAGTGAATATGGAAATAGCATGTTCCCCAAGAGCAAAGGCAAGTTCAGAGATATGGAGTTCAGGTTAAATTCAACTGAAGAAGTAGGCTTCTGTTTTCATTCAAGGTATAAGTCCTTATGGAGTCAGCTGGGAAAAAGGTTGGGAATCTGAGGTTTTAGTTGGTGTCCAGAGAAGAGAAGAGAATAAATATAGAGGCAGTGGCATAGCAGAGTGAACACCTAATAACTAAAATTGGGCATTAAAATTTGAGTGATAAAAGGAATTCAGAACAACATAACAGCAAAAATGAACAAAATACCATCATCTGATAGGGATAATTATAAGCTCAAGACAGCCACAAATGAGGTGGCTTTCTATATTAAGGACTTAATACATGTGCTCTGTCCTGCACATGGGGACAGATTATTCCATGTGTCATTGGTCCTTAAACAGGGCCTAGGAATTCACTTAGATGGGAACTCATGTGCCCTGGGAGTTCTAGGAAGTGGAGGTCATGAAAATTCTAAAGGTGGTTTCAGATCAGGATAGAGTCAAGTTTAGCATTCAGCAATAAGGCCACGACAGGAATGGCTTTCCCTTCTATTAGCAAGCAGTGATAATTATGGCAATGTTTTCTCCTCGCTCTCATCTGTTGTAGTCTACCGTAACTGGCTTTATTACTTTGTACAAAGCATGCAGTCTCTTCCCTTTCCATCTCTCCTGAATATTTTTCAAATTAATCTTCCTAAAGAGTCATTTCTTGCATTATTTTGCCCATGTCCAATAATATACAATAGTATTTTACTTTCTTTGGGGAAAAAAGTGTCCTTGAACCTCTATACTTTCATACAGGCTATCCACTAGTTATCAATGGCTCTTCTGCACTTTGCTCCCCAGCAGAGATGGCACCAATTCTCACCGTTCCAAACTCTTCAGTCCCCCTTTAAAGTCTTAATTCACCATCTCTGTCACTACTTTTAGGTTGTAATTACATGAATTTAATCATTACTTCATTTATTTAGCCTTTGAATGTTTCATTTCCCTGACATGATTTTAACTATTTAAGGACAAGTTCTCAGTTCTGTGTATACTCAGTAAATAGCTGATGATTTGGATTTTGTCAATTGACTAAAAGGACTTTATTAATTAGCATATGATTCATTTTCTAATTTTTTATATAATTTTTCATCAAAAATACAATTATTGGTGTTTTTTTTTTAGCAATTTCTCTAAAATTCTAAAACATTTCTGCCGTGTTTCTCTCTCAATTTAGTTTTTTGCCATCCTCTGCAACTTTTTTTCCCATTTATTTTTATTAATTGGAGGCTAATTACTTTACAATATTGTAGTAGTTTTTGCCATACATTGACATGAATCAGCCATGGACTTACATGTGTTTCCCATCCCGATCCCCTCTCCTGTCTCCCTCTCCATCCCATCCCTCTGGGTCTTCCCAGCGCACCAGCCCTGAGCACTTGTCTCATGCATCCAACATGGGCTGGTGATCTGTTTCACCCTTGATAGTATACTTGTTTCAATGCTATTCTCTCAGAACATCCCACCCTCACCTTCTCCCACAGAGTCTAAAAGTCTGTTCTGTACATCTGTGTCTCTTTTTCTGTTTTGCATATAGGGTTATTGTTACCATCTTTTTAAATTCCATATATATGCATTAGTATACTGTATCGGTGTTTATCTTTCTGGCTTACTTCACTCTGTATAATGGGCTCCAGTTTCATCCATCTCATTAGAACTGATTCAAATGAATTCTTTTAATGATTGAGTAATATTCCATAGTGTATATGTACCATAGATTCCTTATCCATTCATCTGCTGATGGGCATCTAGGTTGCTTCCATGTCCTGGCTATTATAAACAGTGCTGTGATGAACATTGGGATACACGTGTCTCTTTCAGACCTGGCTTCCTCGGTGTGTATGCCCAAGAGTGGGATTGCTGGGTCATATGGCAGTTCTATTTCCAGTTTTTTAAGGAATCTCCACACTGTTCTCCATAATAGCTGTACTATTTTGCATTCCCACCAACAGTGTAAGAGGGTTCCCTTTTGTCCACACCCTCTCCAACATTTATTGCTTGTAGACTTTTAGATAGCAGCCATTCTGACTGGTGTGTAATGTACCTCATTGTGGTTTTGATTTGCATTTCTCTGATAATGAGTGATGTTGAGCATCTTTTCATGTGTTTGTTAGCCCTCTATACGTCTTTTTTTTTTTTTTTTTTTTTAATTTTTATTAGTTGGAGGCTAATTACTTTACATCATTACAGTAGTTTTTGTTATACATTGATATGAATTAGCCATGGATTTACATGTATTCCCCATCCCAGTCCCCCCTCCCACCTCCCTCTCCACCCGATCCCTCTGGGTCTTCCCAGTGCACCAGGCCCAAGCACTTGTCTCATGTACCCAACCTGAGCTGGTTATCCGTTTCACCCTAGATAATACACATGTTTCAATGCTGTTCTCCTGAAACATCCCACCCTCGCCTTCTCCCAGAGTCCACAAGTCTGTTCCATACATCTGGGTCTCTTTTTCTGTTTTGCATATAGGGTTATCGTTACCATCTTTCTAAAGTCCATATATATGCTGTTAGTATACTGTAATGGTCTTTATCTTTCTGGCTTACTTCGCTCTGTATAATGGGCTCCAGTTTCATCCATCTCATTAGAAGTGATTCAAATGAATTCTTTTAATGGATTGAGTAATATTCCATGGTGTATATGTACCACAGCTTCCTCATCCATTCGTCTGCTGATGGGCATCTAGGTTGCTTCCATGTCCTGGCTATTATAAACAGTGCTGCGATGAACATTGGGGTGCACGTGTCTCTTTCAGACCTGGCTTCCTCGGTGTGTATGCCCAGAAGTGGGATTGCTGGGTCATATGGCAGTTCTATTTCCAGTTTTTTAAGGAATCTCCACACTGTTCTCCATAATAGCTGTACTATTTTGCATTCCCACCAACAGTGTAAGAGGGTTCCCTTTTGTCCACACCCTCTCCAGCATTTATTGCTTGTAGACTTTTGGATAGCAGCCATTCTGACTGGCGTATAATGGTACCTCATTGTGGTTTTGATTTGCATTTCTCTGATAATGAGTGATGTTGAGCATCTTTTCATGTGTTTGTTAGCCCTCTATACGTCTTCTTTGGAGAAATGTCTGTTTAGATCTTTGGCCATTTTTTGATTGGGTCATTTATTTTTATGGAATTGAGCTGCAGGAGTTGCTTATATATTTTTGAGATTAATCCTTTGTCTGTTTCTTCATTTGCTATTGTTTTCTCCCATTCTAAAGGCTGTCTTTTCACCTTGCTTGTAGTTTTCTTTGTTGTGCAAAAGCTTTTCAGTTTCATTAGGTCCCATTTGTTTATTTTTGCTTTTATTTCCAATTTTCTGGGAGGTAGGTCATAGAGGATCCTGCTGTGATTCATGTCAGAGAGTGTTTTGCCTATGTTCTCCTCTAGGAGTTTTAGTTTCTGGTCTTACATTTAGATCTTTAATCCATTTTGAGTTTATTTTTGTGTCTGGTGTTAGAAAGTGTTCTAGGTTCATTCTTTTACAAGTGTTTGACCAGTTTTCCCAGCACCACTTGTTAAAGAGGTTGTCTTTTTCCATTGTATATTCTTGCCTCCTTTGTCGAAGATAAGGTGTCCGTAGGTATGTGGATTTATCTCTGGGCTTTCTATTTTGTTCCATTCATCTATATTTCTGTCTTTGTGCCAGTACCATACTGTCTTGATGACTGTGGCTTTGTAGTAGAGCCTGAAGTCAGACAGGTTGATTCCTCCAGTTCCATTCTTCTTTCTCACGATTGCTTTGGCTATTTGAGGGTTTTTGTATTTCCATACAAATTGTGAAATTATTTGTTCTAGTTCTGTGAAAAATACTGTTGGTAGCTTGATAGGAATTGCACTGAATCCATAGATTGCTTTGGATAGTATACTCATTTTCACAATATTGATTCTAATTGTGAAATTATTTGTTCTAGTTCTGTGAAAAATACCGTTGGTAGCTTGATAGGGATTGCATTGAATCCATAGATTGCTTTGGGTAGTATACTCATTTTGACAATATTGATTCTTCCAATCCATGAACACGGTATATTTCTTCATCTATTTGTGTCCTTTTTTATTTCTATCATCAGTGTTTTATAGTTTTCTGTGTACAGGTCTTTTGTTTCTTTAGGTAGATATACTCCTAAGTATTTTATTCTTTTTGTTGCAATGGTGAATGGTATTGTTTCCTTAATTTCTCTTTCTGTTTTCTCATTGTTAGTGTATAGGAATGCAAGGGATTTTTGTGTGTGAATTAACACACAGAAATCCCTTGCATTCCTATATATTTTGATATAAAAATCCTGCAACTTTACTATATTCATTGATTAGATCTAGTAATTTTCTGGTAGAGTCTTTAGGGTTTTCTATGTAGAGGATCATGTCATCTGCAAACAGTGAGAGTTTCACTTCTTCTTTCCTATCTGGATTCCTTTTATTTCTTTTTCTGCTCTGATTGCTGTGACAAAATCTTCCAAAACTATGTTGAATAGTAGTGGTGAGAGTGGGCACCCTTGTCTTGTTCCTGATTTTAGGGGAAATGCTTTCAATTTTTCACCATTGAGGCTAATGTTTGCTGTGGGTCTGTCATATATAGCTTTTATTATGTTGAGGTATGTTACTTCTATGCCTGCCTACTATCTGGAGAGTTTTTATCATAAATTGATGTTGAATTTTGCCAAAGGCTTTTTATGCATCTATTGAGATAATCATATGGTTTTTATCTTTCAATTTGTTAACGTGGTGTATTACATTGATTGATTTGTGGATATTAAGGAATCCTTGCATTCCTGGGATAAGGCCCACTTGGTCATGATGTATGATCTTTTTAATATGCTGTTGGATTCTGTTTGCCAGAATTTTGTTAAGGATTTTTGCATCTATGTTCATCAGTGATATTGGCCTGTAGTTTTCTTTTTTTGTGTGGCATCCTTGTCTGGTTTTGGAATTAAAGTGATGGTGGCCTCATAGAATGAGTTTGGAAGTTTACCTTCTTCTACAATTTTCTGGAAGAGTTTGAGTAAGATAGGTGTTAGCTCTTCTCTAAATTTTTGGTAGAATTCAGCTGTGAAGCCATCTGGTCCTGGGCTTTTGTTTGCTGGAAGATTTCTGATTACAGTTTCAATTTTCATGCTTGTGATGGGTCTGTTAAGATCTTCTGTTTCTTCTGGTTCAGTTTTGGAAAGTTATACTTTTCTAGGAATTTGTCCATTTCTTCCAAGTTGTCCATTTTATTGGCATAGAACTGCTGATAGTAATCTCTTATGATCTTTTATATTTCAGTGTTGTCTGTTGTGATCTCTCCATTTTCATTTCTAATTTTGTTAATTTGGTTCTTCTCCCTTTGTTTCTAATGAGTCTTGCTAACGGTTTGTCAATTTTGTTTACCTTTTAAAAAAACCAGCTTTTAGCTTTGTTGATTTTTGCTATGGTCTCTTTAGTTTCTTTTACATTTATTTCTGCCCTAATTTTTAAGATTTCTTTCCTTCTACTAACCCTGGGGTTCTTAATTTCTTCCTTCTCTAGTTGCTTTAGGTGTAGAGCTAAGTTATTTATTCGACTTTTTTCTTGTTTCTTGAGGTAAGCCTGTAATGCTATGAACCTTCCCCTTAGCACTGCTTTTACAGTGTCCCATAGGTTTTGGATTGTTGTGTTTTCATTTTCATTCATTTCTCTGCATATTTTGATTTTTTTTTTATTTCTTCTATGATTTGTTGGTTATTCAGAAGCGTGTTATTTAGCCTCCATATGTTTGAATATTTAATAGTGTTTTTCCTGCAATTGAGATCTAGTTTTACTGCATTGTGGTCAGAAAAGATGACTGGAATGATTTCAATTGTTTTGGATTTACTAAGGCTATATTTATGGCCCAGGATGTGATCTATTTTGGAGAAGGTTCCATGTGCACTTGAGAAAAAGGTGAAATTGATTGTTTTGGGGTGAAATGCCCTATAGATATCAATTAGGTCTAGCTGGTCCATTGTGTCATTTAAAGTTTGTGTCTCCTCGTTAATTTTCTGTTTAGTTGATCTATCCATAGGTGTGAGTGCGGTGTTAAAGTCTCCCACTATTATTGTGTTACTGTTAATTTCCCCTTTCATACTTGTTAGCATTTACCTTACATATTGTGGTGCTCCTGTGTTGGGTGCATATATATTTATAATTGTTATATCTTCTTCTTGGATTGATTCTTTGATCATTATGTAGTGTCCTTCTCTGTGTCTTTTCACAGCCTTTATTTTAAAGTCTATTTTATCTGATATGAGTATTGCGACTCCTGCTTTCTTTTGGTCTCTGTTTGTGTGAAATATTTTTTTCCAGCCCTTCACTTTAAGCCTGTACGTGTCCCTTGTTTTGAGGTGTGTCTTTAAGATAGCATATATAGGTGCCTTGTTTTTGTATGCATTCAGCCAGTCTTTGTCTTTTGGTTGGGGCATTCAACCCATTTACATTTAAGGTAATTATTGATAGGTATGGCCCCGTTGCCATTTACTTTGTTGTTTTGGATTCGCTTTTATACAACCTTTTTGTGTTTTCTGTCTAAAGAAGAACCTTTAGTATTTGTTGAAGAGCTGGTTTGGTGGTGCTGAACTCTCTCAGCTTTTGCTTGTCTGTAAAGTTTTTGAATTCTCCTTCATATCTGAATGAAATCCTTGCTGGGGACAGTAATCTGGGTTGTAGGTTATTCTCTTTCATTACTTTAAGTATGTCCCACCATTCCCTTCTGGCCTGAAGCATTTCTATTGAAAGATCAGCTGTTATCCTTATGGGAATCCCCTTGTGTGTTATTTTTTTTGTTTCTCTCTTGCTGCTTTTAATATTTGTTCTTTGCATTTGATATTTGTTAATTTGATTAATATGTGTCTCGGGGTGTTTTGCCTTGGGTTTATCCTGTTTGGGACTCTCTGGGTTTCTTGGACCTGTGTAACTATTTCCATCCCCATTTTAGGGAAGTTTTCAGCTATTATCTCCTCGAGTATTTTCTCATGGCCTTTCTTTTTGTCTTCTTCTGGGACTCCTATGATTCGAATGTTGGGGCATTTCACATTGTCCCAGAGGTCCCTGAGGTTGTCCTCATTTCTTTTGATTCTTTTTTCTTTTTTCCTCTCTGCTTCATTTATTTCCACCATTTTATCTTCTACCTGACTTATCCTATCTTCTGCTTCTGTTATTCTACTGTTGGTTCCCTCCAGAGTGTTTTTTATCTCATTTATTGCATTATTCATTTTTAATTGACTCTTTTATTTCTTCTAGGTCCTTATTAAACATTTCTTGCATCTTCTCAATCCTTGTCTCCAGACTATTTATCTGTAACTCCATTTTGTTTTCAAGATTTTGGATCATTTTTATTATCATTATTCTAAATTCTTTTTCAGCTAGATTCCCTATCTCATCCTCTTTTGTTTGGCTTGGTGGGCATTTTTCATGTTCCTTTACCAGTTGGGTATTTCTCTGCCTTTTCATCTTGTTTAGATTGCTGGGTTTCGAGTGACCTTTCTGTATTCTGGTGGTCTGTGGTTCCTTTTTATTGTGGAGGTTTCTCCCAGTGGGTGGGGTTGGACTACTGACTTGTCAAGGTTTCTTGGTTAGGGAAGCTTGTGTCAGTGTTCTGGTGCATGGAACTGGATTTCTTCTCTAGTTTTGAGATGGGTGTGTTTGGTGTGACTTTGGGCAGGCTGTATGTTGATGTTCCAGGCTATGTTCCTGCATTGCTAGAGAATTTGTGTGGTGTGTCTTGCTCTGGAACTTATTGGCTCTTGGGTGGTGGTTGGTTTCAGTGTAGGTATGGAGGCTTTTGGATGGTCTCTTATTACTTGATGTTCCCTGTAGTCAGGAGTTCTCTGGTGTTCTCAGGTTTGGGGCTTAAGTCTCCTGCCTCTGGCTTTCAGTCTTATTCTTCCAGTAGCCTCCAGGCTTCTCCAACTGTACAGCACTGATAATAAAACTTCTAGGTTAATGGTGAAAAGATTCTCCATGGTGAGGGACACCCAGAGAGCTTCACAGAGTTACATGAAGAAGAGGAGAGGGAGGAAGGAGATAGAGATGAGCAGGAGGAGAAAAAGGGAGACTCAAGAGGAGAGAGACAGATCTACACAGTACTCTGTTCCCAAAGTGTTCTCCGTAGCCCAGACACCCACAGAGATTCACAGAATTGGATTGAGAAGAGAAGGGGGAGGGAGGAAATAAAGGTGATCTGGGGGAGAAAAAGGCTAGTCAAAAGGGGGAAAGAGTAATCATCACACTCCTGAGTAAAAATGGGTACTGAATATTGGATTCTTAAATGTCCAAAATTGATATCAAATACTGAAAAACAAAGATTAAAAATCTAGAGTAGAGGTTAGACTCTTAAAGATACAATATTAAAAACAAAAAACACAAAAAATTTAAGAAGTATATATGAAGTTCGCTTTAAAAATAGGTCTTTTTTTTTGCAAGGTTATAGTGAAATGAAAATGGAAATTAAGGAGTAATAGAGGACTTAAAAAGAAAATAAAAGAAAAAAAAGAAAAAACTTTTTAATTAAAAAAATAGTAAAATATATGTGAATGAAAATGAAAATTACAGAGTAATAGAAGAGTAATAGACGATTTTAAAAGAAAATAAAAGGAAAAAAAGGAAAAAAATTTTTAATTAAAAAATTAGTAAAAATATATGAAAATGAAAATTAAGGAGTAATAGAGGAATAATAGGGAATTTTAAAAGAAAATAAAAGAAAAAAATGTTTAAAAAGAAAAAAAATTAATTAAAACAATAGTAAAAATATATTTAGGAATTTCTCTGGATCTGTTGTGGGCAGTGTGGGTTTGGTTCAGTTTCAGATAGCTCCTTGTTTCAGCTTACACTTCTCGATATCCATAGGCCCCTTCTGGTGTAGTTGGTGTTAACTACAGGGATTTTAATCTGTTGCATCTGTCACTTCTGAAGCGGTTCCCTTTGTTTATTTGGCTTCTGTTTGCAGGTCTCTTCAGTGTCTAGTTTCCGCCCTGACACAAGCGGGCGGAGGTGGCCTCTTGTTTAGGTTCGCTTGTTCAGTCGTGCTGTGGAGAGGTAGGGGCGCTGCAGACAAATGTCACTGGCCTGTGTGGGGAGCACTCGCAGTGTTCCGGCCACACTGGGTTTGCCCCACTCACGGCGTGTGCTTCCCTGTCTACACTGCTCAGCTCCAGGCTGCTCTACAGGGAGTAGGCCCTGAGTTGTGTGCACTTCCCAGGCCCAAGCCATTCAGATTCAGGTTTCTGGGCATTCCACAAAAGTGCAGACTCGGTTGGGCCTGCGTTTTGTATCTTCCCCAGCCCGAGCCCGAGCAGCTCAGGCAGACAGGAGCTTGACGAGCTCACCCTCCCTGGGTGCAGCGTGCCTTATCCCCTGCGCGGTCCCAGCCTCAGTTTCCACAGTTGTGTGCGCCTTGTTTCTGTTCTGGGGAACTGGTCTCTAGCTCCATCCAGAATCTCAGGAAGTCTTTGGTTAGAAACTGGAAGCCTGTTTCTAGCTTGGTAGGCGATGCCCTCTCTGGGGCCAGGTTTGCACCTTTTCCCTCCCCCTTGCCTCCTGCCTCCGGCGAGGGATGGGCCAATCAACAGTCGGCTAGCTCGTCTCTAGAATTGCTCAGTCCCTTTGTTCTGCGAACGGGCCGGCAGTGTATTCGGTTAGCTTTAGCGCGCTTTTCGCCAGTTAATTTTCTCTCTCTCTTGCTATCCCATAGTTTAAGTTGCTGTCTCACGTTAGCTCCCTCTGATTGCCCTCAGGACATTCGGGCCTGGTCCTTACCCTAAGCAATGCCGCCCACTCCTCTCTGTTCCACCCCCACTTGCTGGTGGTGGATGCGGGCGTCTGGGGTACTTTTTTTTGCTGGGAGTTGCCTTTAGGCATGTAATCCGTGGGTTTTATTTATTTTTCCTCCCAGTTAGGTTGCCCCCTGAGATTTGAAAACTTCCCTCAGACCCGCAGTGAGAGGGTTTCCTGGTGTTTGGAAACTTCCTCTATTACGACTCCCTTCCAGGGGCGGGTCTCCATCCCTAGCTCTTTTGTCTCTCTTTTTATCTTTTATATTTTGTCCTACCTCCTTTCGAAGACAATGGGCTGCATTTCTGGGTGCCTGATGTGCTCTGCTAGTGATCAGAAGTTGTTTTGTGCAGTTTGCTCAGTGTTCAAAAGTTCTTTTGATGAATTTGTAGGGGAGAAAGTGGTCTGCCCATCCTATTCCTCTGCCATCTTAGCTCCTCCTCCCTCTGCAACTTCTAATTGTACACGATTTTTCATACTATTTTGTAAAGTTAGAGATGGGGTGAGATGAGGCTTCAATCTAAAGTCAACTTTGAATAAGGGAGAGTTACACCATGGAAGAGTCTTTCTTAGGGGGTGTAAGTGTTAGTTGCTCAGTCGTGTCTGACTCTTTGCGATCCCATGGACTGTAGCCTGCCAGGCTACTCTGTCCATGAAATTTTCCAGGCAAGAATACTGGAGTGATTATCCATTCCCTTCTCCAGGGGATCTTCCCTAGCCAGGGATCAGACTTGGGTCTCCTGCATTATGGGCAGATTCCTCACAGTCTGAGCCACCAGGAACAAGGAGAAAACTTTTGTCCCAAGACACACCGAGAAGGTTCCGCTCCACTTGTCCTAACATCACATGACTGTAATGTGAGATTTGTAGCCATGAAGTGCGCCTGCATTAAATGACTCCCAGGCCCGCACTGCACAAATCTGTCAGCATCCAAGTGCTCCCAGGAAAAATGAAACCAGGGGACTAAAGAGGAAAGTGTCAAGATAGTTTGACAACTTTATTGGTGTTAATGTTATAGCCTCTGCTGACTTTAGCATCAAACTGACTCATCTTTCTCCTCTCAGACTCATCACTGGCAAACAGTAAATGTCAAACTCTCCAGGTGATGAATGGAGAAGAAAAATAAAAGACCAATACTCACAAGATCCTGTAACATAGGAAATGTGCAGGTTCCTTTCTTTTTGTTTCTAAACCCAGAGAGAAATCTCAGCAATGCACTGTTCAGTTTCTTAAAACCTATGTTTATAGCACAAATGATAATACTATGACAGCTACTCAGGGCTTGGTCTCCAATGAACTCACTACATTTAAAAAAAAATTGCAGTTTCTTTTCTATATAATTGCACAAAATCAAAGACTCTATGAGGTGTTCAGTGATAGGGGACTCCATATATTATTCTAGTAATGACTTCCAAAATACATAGCTACTTTTATTACTTTAGCTTCTTCCTAAATAGTCTATATTGCACATAGCCTTTGTGATAAAGCCAAAGCAGTAGAAAACAAAATCTGCAACTGCCAGGCAGACAGAAGTTTGCTTTCAGAATTTACACTCACATACACATACACACACATGCATATACAAACACAAGGTATATTATATTTTTATTATATATACATTTGTATATATAGATAATTGAGATCAAAGTGAAACTTGGATTTTTGGCTACCTTAATACTCAATTACTAGCCCAGATGTCAGGTATTTCCCTTTCCTACAAGCCTGTCTCTGTCTACCTCACTCAAATCACTATGCAAACATTAACCCCTTCACTGCTTTATATTTCAATGCAAAGAAATAGAGGAAAACGATAGAATGGGAAAGACTAGAGATCTCTTTAAGAAAATTAGAGACACCAAGGGAACATTTCATGCAAAAATGGGCACAATAAGGGACAAAAATGGTATGGACCTAAAAGAAGCAGAAGATATTAAGAAAATGTGGCAAGAATACACAGAAGAACTGTACAAAAAAGATCTTCATGACCCAGATAATCACGATGGTGTGATCACTCACCTAGAGCCAGACATCCTGGAATGCAAAGTCAAGTGGGCCTTAGAAAGCATTACTAAGAACAAAGCTAGTGGAGATAATGGAATTCCAGTTGAACTATTTCAATTCCTAAAAGATGATGCTGTGAAAGTGCTGTACTCAATATGCCAGCAAATTTGGAAAACTCAGCAGTGGCCACAGGACTGGAAAAATGTCAGTTTTCATTCCAATCCCAAAGAAAGGCAATGCCAAAGAATGTTCAAACTGCTGCACAATTGCACTCATCTCACACACTAGCAAATCAATGCTCAAAACTCTTCAAGTCAGGCCTTAACAGTGCATGAAACATGAACTTCTAGATGTTCAAGCTGGATTTAGAAAAGGCAGAAGAACTAGAGATCAAATTGCTAACATCTGTTGGATCATAGAAAAAGCAAGAGAGGTCCAGAAAAACATCTACTTCTGCTTCATTGACTATGCCAAAGCATTTGACTGTGTGGATCCCAACAAACTGTGGAAAATTCTTAAAGAGATAGGAATATCAGACCACCTGACCTGCCTCCTGAGAAATCTGTATGCAAGTCAAGAAGCAACAATTAGAACTGGACATGGAACAACAGGCTGGTTTCAAATTGGAAAAGGAGTTAGTCAAGGCTGCATATTGTCACCCTGCTTATTTAACTTATATGCAGAGTACATCATGTGAAATGCTGGGCTGGATGAAGCACAAGCTGGAATCAAGATTTTTTATGACACCACCCTTATGGCAGAAAGTGAAGAAGAACTAAAGAGCCTCTTGATGAAAGTGAAAGAGGAGAGTGAAAACGTTGACCTAAAGCTCAATATTCAGAAAACTAAGATCATGACATCCAGTCCAGTCGCTTTATGGCAAATAGATGGGGAAAAAATGGAAACAGTGAGAAACTATTTTTTTGGACTTCAAAATCACTGCAAGTGGTGACTGCAACCAAGAAATTAAAAGACACTTGCTCCTTGGAAGAGAAGCTATGACTAACCTAGACAGTGTATTAAAAAGCAGAGACTTTACTTTGCCAACAGAGGTCTGTCTAGTCAAAGCTGTGGTTTTTCCAGTAGTCATGTATGGATGTGAGAGTTGGAATATAAAGAAAGCTGAGTGGCAAAGAACTGATGCTTTTGAACTGTGGTGTGGGAGAAGACTCTTGAGAGTCCCTTGGACTGCAAGGAGATCAAACCAGTCAACCCTAAAGGAAATCATTCCTGAATATTCATTGGAAGGACTGATGCTGAAGCTGAAACTCCAATACTTTGGTCACCTGATGCGAAGAACTAACTCACTGGAAAATATCCTGATGCTGGGAAAGATTGAAGGCAAGAGGAGAAAAGGATGACGGAGGATGAGATGGTTACATGGCTCACCCACTCCATGGACACAAGTTTGCGCAGGCTCCAGAGGTTCGCGATGGACAGGAAATCCTGGCGTGCTGCAGTCCATGGGGTCACAAAGACTCAAACATCACTGAGCAGCTGAACTGAGCTGAACTGAACTTCTTTGTATTTTAGTCCTGCCACACTCCTCCTTTCAGGATTTTAGTTTTTAGTTTTGTTAAGGAAGGCAGAGAGAGATTTACGTCATGCACATTTACCATTTCCCCTGTAGACACTCTGCTCTCCTTTCTCTGCTTCTTCAGTGTAGCCGAACTTGTCTCCTCCTCTGTTTTGGCTCTTCCCCTGAGCTGTGATTGTCTCCACCAGTCCCTCCTTCTTCTCTGCTGAAATGACCACAGGTGGTGGTGGTGGTTAAGTTTCTAAGTCTTTTCTGACTCTTGCAACCTCATGGACTGTAGCCTGCTGGGCTCCTCTGTCCATGGGATTTATTTTTCCAGGCAAGAATATTGGAGTGGGTTGCCATTTCCTTCTCCAGGGGATCTTCCTGACCCAGTGACTGAACCCAGCTCTCCTGTGTTGCAGGTGGTCCCTCCTGCATTGCAGGTGGGATATTTACCAACTGAGCCATCATGGAAGCCCACAGCCCCTTTCCTTAAAAACCCTAAGCATCAGACCAACACCCAGGACAGAGAAACTCATTTCTGTTCCAGAGTAGCCTCATAAGCAGACATGACTCTCAGGCCACAAACTCAAGTGTGCAAAACAGTGCTTCCCTTTGTGCCTTAAAGACCACTGTAATTTTATTTTTGTGCCTTATTCTCCCAAGCTGGAGGCACTATAAATCTCCACCATTGCACAGCCTTTCCTTTTGTCTACATTATGCTTCATGTCAAGGTCTTACACCACATATGGAGGCAGTTTCATAGTCACTGAGATGTCCCTCACTCTTTTCTCAGTGACTGTTCAGATCTGGGGATGGTATACTATAAGTAAAAGAAATCTGTGATGGGCACCATAAACCCGATGCCTAGATGTACCAGGTACCCCTTCTTGTCTCACAGTCTCCCACATCTTTGGTGCTCCCATGAGAAAGCTGGTCTCAAGACATGTTATTCAGAGAAATCAGTCTCTCTATGCATCTCCTCCAGTAAGAAGAATCTGCTTCAGTTTCAGAAAAAGCTTGACTCATCAGCCAACCCTCTTGTTCCTTAATAGATTCAGTCTATAGCTAAGGATCCTCTTCTTCCATTTGGGCAAATCTAAGTTCCTCTGGGAATTTAATTTGGGAAAATCAAAGTCAGTAAATTTTGCAGGTCATCTTGGCTTTCATTCCTGACACATAACTGAGGGAGTTAAATAAAAAATGCCACCTACCTGTGTGGGAAAGAAAGTAAAGAGGAATTAAAATATAAATCCATATCTCAAAACAGGGTCTGTCTAGAAAAAAAATACTTTTAATAAAAAGTTGGTCTTCCTTTCTATCTGCACACACAAAGAAATTCTGGTTCTCCTTATAGTACTAAAAAAAAGTTATTTTCACTCTATAGTTGTAAATTCACTAAAATTATTCCTTACTGTTTTCTAGCAATATGAATTAGTCAAAACTACAACATAGATTTTTTTTATTTCAGCTATATATATATATATATTTATATCCCTTATACAAGAAATTCTTTAATACTAAAGGTCATATTTCGCCTCCATTGTTTAGTTGTTAAGTCATATCTGACTCTTTGTGACCCTATGGTCTGCAGCCCACCAGGCTCCTCTCTCCATGGGATTTACCAAGCAAGAATACTCAAGTGGGTTGTCATTCCCTTCTTCGGGGATCTTCTAGACCCAGAGATTGAACCTGCATCTCCTGCACTGCAGGCCAGTTCTTTACCACTGAGCCACCAGGGGAGGCCAAAGATTGCATTATTTAACCTATAAATCATAAGCATACATTATAGGAATTCCATATAACAGACATTTAGGAGCCATGTGTTGAATGGATGGATGAAGAATGAACTAAATTTAGAAGCTTAATAACAGGTACATATATACATACATACATACACACACAAACACACATACAAACACATGAAATTATTGGAAGTTTATAAAACATCTGTCATAAAGAAGGTTAATTTTTTTTTCTCCCCTATTCATTAATGTGCTTAACTATTACCAGGTGAATGGTGCAACTGTTCAAAGCTTAATAGGCACAGTAGTTAGGCTTGTTCTGGGCATTTTTAGGAAAGCACTAACATTTGGCTGCAATACTTATTTAAAATCTTCTATTTAGTGTAGTTTCATTCTTGGTCTTTGAAAGGTTAAATAACGAAAGTCATATTAAACACTATGTGTCTGCAAGACTATTATCACATAATCACACTGATTATCATCTTTTGTAATCCATTTAATGAGTAATATGGACAAGACATGCTGCAGAATTATAATTATCTGATTGTCCATTTTCAATTATAGGTTTAACTTAGAAAATCTTATGTACTTTACATGTTGGGACTATCAGCCAACTGAAGTAAAACTTAAATTAAAACTTATGAAAACATAGTCACCCAGGAAACAAATATTCATACACTTCACTTGAATCAGCCAAAATCTAGAAATGGTCAAAATGTCCCTCAGATGTCCAGCAGATGGATGGCTAAACAAACTGATCCATCCATACTAGGAATCATCTCTAAGGAGTAAAAATGAACAAACTATCTATATATGCAACTACTTGGATGGGTCTTCAGAGAACCGTGTTGAGTAATAAAAAGCCAATCCTGCAAGGTAGTATATTGGATGATTCTATTTATGTAATATTTTGAATGAAAAAATTTTAGAAATGGCAATCAGATTAACAATCCTCTAGAGTTACAAACAGTAGGAGTTGAGGTTAGCAAAGAGGCTATAAAATGATAACACTGGAATCTTCGTGGCTGTGTCTTGACTGTAGTGGCAGATTCATATATCTACACATGTGATAAAATTGTATAGAACAAAATGTACACATACACATTAAGTAAAATTGAGGAAATCTGACTAAGATTGGTGGATCATATCTATGTCAATATCCTGGTTGTGATATCATCAGATAATTTACAGCATGTTACCTTTGAAAGTGGAGAAGGAAATGGCAACCCACTCCAGTACTCTTGCCTGGAAAATCCCATGGACAGAGGAGCCTGGTAGGCTATAGTCCGTGGGGTCGGAAAGAGTCATACGACTGAGAGACTTTACTTACTTTACTTACCTTTGAAAGAAATGTGTTTTAGGATACATGGGTGCTCTCTGTATTATTTCCTACAACTGTATGTGAATCAATAATTATCTCAATAAGAGTTCAATAAAAATTCAATTCTTAAGAATTAGTGATTGCTACTGCAAAAGTCAAATGCAATAACGATGACATAAAAGATATTAAATTTATATACATAACCATTCATTAGTGATCACTTTAAAATAGAGAAATAGATTAATAGTAGAAGTATTAAGAGAGTGTGTATGTGAAATGATTTAAGGATAATGCTGTGATTTAACTTGTAAAAACATAATAATGAAGGAAGAAAAACTAGGTATTAATTGACATAATTGAGAATTGTCTATTCTACTATTACATCATAATAATTTAAAATCTATAAGAATTGTTTATTGTTGTTTAGTTGCTCAGTCATGTCCGACTTTTTGCAACCCCATGAACTGCAGCATGCCAGGCTTCCCTGTCCTTCACCATCTTCTGGCGCTTGCTCAAACTCAGGTCCATTGATTCGGTGATGCTATCCAACCATCTCATCCTCTGTCTTCCCCTTCTCCTCCTGCCTTCAATCTTTCCCAACATCAGGGTACTTTCCCATGAGTGGGTTCTTCATATCAAGTGGCCACAGTATTAGAGCTTCAGTTTCTGAATGAGAAAACTGCTCCAAGGTGGTAGGAGAGGGAGTCAGGCTATATACAATTTTGTAACAGAGCAGACAGGCAGTCGGAACTTCAAAGATTATTGTTTAGTAGTAAGGAAAATCAGATATCACACTGAGGAATTTAGAGTGTTTGTATGCATGGGAAGATATAAGCCTCTGGGCTCACTGAATTCATTCCTTTTGTATGCACCTCAGCTATCTAGGCCCAAATACTGTTTCTTGATTGTTTACATCCTTAACTTCTTGTTCACAAAGGTGTGGTGGATGGCTGCTTCTTGTATTCTCTCTGAGATCCTCATCAATCACCATGGTGGATGGCAGCATCTGCAGGATTGCAGGCACTGTGTTCCCTTTTGGGAGCTCTCATTCACATTTGAAGGCCAGAATTGTTAATGGCTGTAACATTTCTTGCCCATCAGTATGGCAGGAAATATTTCATTTCACACTAACAAGTTTCTGAAGACAAATTTATGCATCTGAGTACACATTTAAGTAGCAATTTGTAGAGAGATACAAATGCAAACTGATTATTTTTTTTTTCCCTTTTGAATTTTGTAGACGTACTGGGGAGGAGAAGAACTAAAGAGCCTCTTCATGAAAGTGAAAGAAGAAAGTGAAAAAGTTGGCTTAAAACTCAACATTCAGAAAACTAAGATAATGGCATCTGGTCCCAACACTTCATGGCAAATAGATGGGGAAACAGTGGAAACAGTGGCTGACTTTATTTTTCTGGGCTGCAAAATCACTGCAGATGATGATTGCAGCCATGAAATTAAAAGATGCTTACTCCTTGGAAGGAAAGTTATGACCAACCTAGACAGCATATTAAAAAGCAGAGACATTATTTTGTCAAGAAAAGTCTGTCTAGTCAAAGCTATGGTTTTTCCAGTGCTCTTGTATGGATGTGAGAGCTGGACTATAAAGAAAGCTGAGCACTGAAGAATTGATGCTTTTGAACTGTGGTGCTAGAGAAGACTCTTGAAAGTTTCTTGGACTTCAAGGAGTTCCAAACAGTCCATCCTAAAGGAGATCAGTCCGGGTGTTCATTGGTAAGACTGATTTTGAAGCTGAAACTCCAATACTTTGGCCACCTGATGTGAAGAGCTGACTCATTTGAAAAGACCCTGATGCTGAGAAAGATTGAGGGCAGGAGGAGAAGGAGACGACAGAGATGGTTGGATGGCATCACCAACTCAATGGACATGGGTTTAAGTGGACTCCAGGAGTTGGTGATGGACAGGGAGGCCTGGCGTGCTGTGGTTCATGGGGTCACAAAGAGTCAGACATGACTGAGTGACTGAACTGAACTGAATTGGGGAGGCAAGAAAGAAAAACTTGAAATAAGTTTCTATTAGGGCTGAATGGCTCAGTGATTTAATCTGTATAGAAAAATATTGGGAGGGAAGAGTAAAGTGAATTGGGTTTCTAGGTCTTATTGTCCCTGATTTCCCTTATGGATATTGCTCTTTTGTGTTGCTTTATGTCAATTAAAGCCAAAGGAAATAAAAGTAATTAACATAATTACAAATTAATGAATTTTGTGATTTTAAGAAAAAGGACAGGGAACCAGAAACACTAAGTGAATTTCAATTATGCCAGCCATTGGAAAGCTTAGGAAAATATGAGGATAGTTTCCAAAATAAGAGAGTCTAAGAGACAAAATAATTTAGGGAAACAAGATATTCTTTAGGACTTGGGTGCAAGAAACCATTCTTCTAATAAGTAAAGAAATTATAAATAAAGGAAGAAATCAACTTGGCTACATTGAAAGTTGATGCTATTAAGTCCTAAACCTTAAATAGGTAATTAGGTCTGGATAGTCAGGAAGCAACAGAATTGAACATGGAACAGACTGGTTCCAAATAGGAAAAGGAGTACGTCAAGGCTGTATATTGTCACCCTGCTTATTTAACGTATATGCAGAGTACATCATGAGAAACACTGGGCTGGAAGAAGCACAAGCTGGATTCAAGATTGCTGGGAGAAATATCAATAACCTCAGATACGCAGATGACACCACCCTTATGGCAGAGAGTGAAGAGGAACTAAAAAGCCTCTTGATGAAAGTGAAAGAGGAGAATGAAAAAGTTTGCTTAAAGCTCAACATTCAGAAAACTAAGATCATGGCATCTGGTCCCATCACCTCATGGGAAATAGACAGGGAGACAGTTGAAACAGTGTCAGACTTTATTTTTGGGGGCTTCAAAATCACTGCAGATGGTGACTGCAGCCACGAAATTAAAAGACGCTTACTCCTTGGAAGGAAAGTTATGACCAACTTATATATATTATATATATATATATATGTATATGTATATATATAGCATATTAAAAAGCAGAGACATTGCTTTGTCAACAAAGGTCCATCTGGTCAAGGCTATGGTTTTTCCAGTGGTCATGTATGGATGTGAGAGTTGGACTATGAAGAAAGCTGAGCGCCGAAAAATTGATGCTTTTGAACTGTGGTGTTGGAGAAGACTCTTGAGAGTCCCTTGGACTGCAAGGAGATCCAACCAGTCCATCCTGAAGGAGATCAGTCGTGGGTGTTCATTGGAAGGACTGATGCTGAAGCCGAAACTCCAATACTTTGGCCAACTCATGCAAAGAGTTGACTCATTGGAAAAGACCATGTTGCTGGGAGGGATTGGGGGCAGGAGGAGAAGGGGACGACAGGGGATGAGATGGATGGATGGCATCACCGACTCAATGGGCATGAATTTGAGCAAACTCTGGGAGTTTGTGATGGACAGGGAGGCCTGGCCTTCTGCGATTCCTGGGGTAGCAAAGAGTCGGACACAACTGAGCAACTGAACTGAACTGAACTGAACTAGGAATAAATAGTATAAAAACCTACTATTTTGTTAAAAAGAACAAGAAAGGACAAAAGTAAATTTAAATGCAACTTGTAAAAATAAAGAGCAAGGAAACAAACTCAAAGTAGAGAAGGCTAATAACAGAGCTCAAGAAAAGTAAAAGGTGGAAAATGCCAACTACAGAAAAATAAAACAGCTATCTTTTTACAAAAGAAAAAATCTGAGATCAAAAATTTTAAAAGATGAGAGCCTTAGATCTCAATACTTTTTGAGCAGGAAAATTATTTGTTGGCTATATTATTATTTTATTAATTTTGTTGTAAATTTTCTGTTTTAAAGTGTCAAATTGTTTTACAATTATACAAAGTAACTTGTAGGTAAGAGGGATTCAAGGTCATAATATAAAATGGTTATATTTTATAACACTAAAATAGCTACATGCAAGAATAATTTGGGGTTTTAAGGAATGTCAGTTTGAAACTTCATCAAAGTTTACTACTAGAAAGGAATTCCCAATTCTAAGATGTAGGGAAATAGAAATGTATGTGTTTTCAAGAAATGTATGTATCATGGGGTTAGAAAATACATAAATAAGCCAGTTTCACATAATCCTGTTAAAATAAACTCAACTTTGGGAAGCAGGTAATATGACTGAATGATGATTGATAGATTAATTGCATGCATATATACAGAAGGAAAAATTGGAAAATTGGCATAAAGACTTAAGAAATGATTCCCTAACATAATAATAGAAAATGAATCAGACTTATTTGTATAGGCTATGACATAGCAAATTCAGAGAGAAAATGTTATAAAAATATAAAGTGTAATTAACCGAATATGTGACTATAAAAGGGCACATATTTGGCAAATATGTGGTAAATAGATTAGGAGTAGATACAAAGATACAGAGATAAAAGACTGATAGATAAAGTGATAGTTGGATTGACATCATCTGACAACATTTGTTGCTGCTGTTTAGTCGTTAAGTCATGTCCATCTCTTTTGCAACCTATGGACTAGCCCACAAGGCTGCCCTGTCCATGGGATTTTTCAAGCAAAAACACTGGAGTGGGTTTCCATTTCCTCTCCAGTTAATCCTTCCTACCTGAGGATTGAATCCATGTCTCTTGCATTGGCAGGTGGATTCTTTAACAGTGAGCCACATGGGAAGCTCCAAGCTGATTGATTACTCTTATATGTGAATTTTCTTATATTTTTCTATTTTATATGACTTTTTTCTCCTTTATTTGCTTTTAATATAAATGTGGCAATCTTAGAATCCCATCCACATTTTCTTCACACGCACTTGTCTAAACATTTTTTCCAACTGCAAGCATCTGTAAATCTTCAAGGCAGGGCTTTCTCTAGGTTCACACATACAGAGTGGGATGGTAGTGCCAGACAGATAATTCTCTTGAGAGCAGTTCTCTGCCTATGATAGATGGAGATGGGAAAACAGCTACCCCAGCTTCATGGTCCATTAGTTAGGAAAACTTTGAGATTGATCACACGAAGTTCCTCAGAGTTCCCAACAGAGATGAGCTTTAGTTTTGTACAGTGGCTGTTGTTCAGTCACTCGGTCGTGTCCGACTCTGACAGCGTAATGTCAATCTATATCCAAACCAACTCCAACAACAGGTGCTATTTATTTTTTTAATTATTGGTAATTTGATGAGAATAATACTACACCTGTGGGTATTTTATTAGCATTTTAAGAACTGCTAGAGAAGTTTATATGCTTTCATGTTTTTCTTTTCAAGTGAGTCTTTTATGATTTGCATTAGTTCATCGTTTTTCCTTTTAGTGAAGAATTCACTTACTCTTATTGATTTGAATGATCACAGTCTTTCTTCTGAAAGTGCTGCACTCAATATACTAGCAAATTTGGAAAAGTCAGCAGTGGCCATGGGACTGGAAAAGGTCAGTTTTCGTTCCACTACCAAAGAAAGGCTATGCCAAAGAGTGCTCAAACTACCACACAATTGCACTCATCTCACACACAAGTAAAGTAATGCTCAAAATTCTCCAAGCCAGGCTTCAGCAATACATGAACCATGAATTTCCAGATGTTCAAGCTGGTTGTAGAAAAGGCAGAGGAACCAGAGATCAAATTGCCGAAGCCTTTGACTGTCAGGATCACAATAAACTGTGGAAAATTCTGAAAGAGATGGGAATCCCAGACCACCTAACCTGCCTCTTGAGAAACCTGTATGCAGGTCAGGAAGCAACAGTTAGAACTGGATATGGAACAACAGACTGGTTCCAAATAGGAAAGGCAGTATGTCAAGGCTGTATATTGTCACCCTGCTTATTTAACTTGTATGCAGAGTACATCATGAGAAACGCCTGGCTGGAGGAATCACAAGCTGGAATCAATATTGCCAGGAGAAATATCAATAACCTCAGATATGCAGATGACACCACCCTTATGGCAGAAAGTGAAGAACTAAAGAACCTCTTGATGAAAGTGAAAGAGGAGAGTGAAAATGTTGGCTTAAAGCTCAACATTCAAAAAAGTAAGATCATGGCATCCAGTTCAATCACTTCATGGCAAATAGACAGATAAACAGTGGAAACTGTGGCTGACTTTATTTTTCTGGGCTCCAAAATCACTGCAGATGGTGACTGCAGCCATGAAATTAAAAGATGGTTGACCCTTGGAAGGAAAGTTATGACCAAGCTAGACAGCATATTAAAAAGCAGAGACATTATTTTGCCAACAAAGTTCTGTCTAGTCAAGGCTATGATTTTTCCAATATTCATGTATAAATGTGAGAGTTGGATTGTAAAGAAAGCTGAGTGGCGAAGAACCAATGCTTTTGAACTGTGGTGTTGGAGAAGACTCTTGAGAGTCCCTTGGACTGCAAGGAGATCCAACCAGTCCACCCTAAAGGAGATCAATCCTGAGTGTTCATTGGAAGGACTGATGCTGAAGCTGAAACTCCAATACTTTGACCACCTGATGTGAAGAAATGACTCATTTGAAGACCCTGATGCTGGTGAAAGATTGAGGGCAGGAGGAGAAGGGGATGACAGAGGATGAGATGATTGGATGGCATCACCAACCAAATGGATATGAGTTTGAGCAAACTCCAAGAGTTGGTGATGGACATGGAAGCCTGGCGTGCTGAAGTCCATGGGGTTGTAGAGTTGGACATGACTGAGTGACTATACTGACTGACTGATTGAGTCTTTCTTCCTTTAAGGAAATAAAACCTTTGATTATGTTTTAAAGTGTTTCTATGATGTGCTTGAAATACATACACTTATGTATCATAGATGTATCATTCCAAGTTTTGTAGTCAAATCTGTCAAATATTCAAGATTTATGTTGTTTTGTCGCCTACTAAAAAAACATCTTTATGATGCAAGGTTTGTATAGGGAAAATAAACTAACAATGGTATAGTGCAGGGGTACCCAACCTTGGGCCTGTTAGGAACCAGGAGGCATAGCAGGAGATGAGCCAAGGTCCAGATAGCAAAACTTCATCTGCCGCTTCCCATCATTTGCCCTAAACCCCCATCCGTGGAAAAATTGTCTTCCATGAAACCAATCCCTGGTGTCAAACTGTTGGAGACTGCTCGTTTAGTACCCTGCTCAACTGTATATGGCAATTATACAATCATATCAATAATCACCAAAATATTGTTTTTTAGTCTAACCAAAATAACCATAAAACTGTTAGAAAAATGATATAATGGAAATCAAGCAATCATGTGAGACTGGAATAGGAAAAAGAACTGAATACTTTCTCCCTACTAAGAATTCAAACTTATACTTAAAACTGAAAAAGGATGTCACTCCATAGATAGTGTAGATAAATATACAATAGTCAGCAAATGTAAATAAAATTGATTGTCTCTACTCTATTTTTTTTTTGTTTAAAACCTTGTATAACTATAGAAATTTATAAACCATATTCAGATCTAATTTTAATTAAAATAAACTACAAAAACAAAGAGAACCTTTGGGGTTGTATTTAATTCATGATAAGCTACTTACTAAGTTCCTTGGACACATCATTTTTTTAAAGCTGATTTTCTTTGCAAATGATTTAAATTTTACTATCTCAACTTGGTTAGTTATATTTCAATTCATTTTGCTTAATGGCCTATGTCTAGAAATGAAAAAAAGACTGACATTCTTATGTTGTTTTGCCTTTAAAGAAAATGTTCCTATTGTTTCCTATTAAACATAATACTTCCCTTTAGGAAAAAATCTTTCTAGTTCTATTTCACTAATGAGTTTTAACAGGACGGCTTTCAATGTTATCAAATCTTTATGGATTAAAAATGTAATAATATTGCTTTTCTCATTTAACTTTTTAATATGATGAATTGCAATAATGTATTCAATATTATTCAGCATTATATAACTCTCAGGGATAGCAGGATAGGGATGGGACCAGATGACACTGATTTTGGTATACTGCTGGAATTTATTACCTAATATTTTGTTTATAAAAATTTTTATGCTTTCTTTTATATTGTTCGGATTTTAAAGTTTTATCATTTTTCTAAACAAGTGGAATGTTTTCTTTTGTTTTCTGTGCTTTAATATTATTTAAACAGACAATTTATTTGTTTAAATATATGAACTTGAAAACTTGATTAGCCTCACTTGTTTAGGAGCTTACACATAAAGAGTATTAAAATAGATACAGTTCTACTTAATGTCTTTGGGTTTTGAGTCAATTTTTAAAATTTGTATTTTTCTAGAAGATGGATATATTTATCCAAATTTTCATTTCACTTCTTCATATTGTTGGTAAAAATCACTTTAATTTAATACTTTTTTATTTCTCCTCTGTGATTATGTACTTTTTTATTCCTAATTACAAATATATGTATTAATATTTTCTCTTCTTGATTAATCCAAGGAGTAATCTCTTTCATTGTTTATAAAAGATTAGTTCTTAAACTGATGGTTTTTCTGCTTTCTTACTTTAAAAAAAAGTGTCCAGTGGTTATGTTAATGTGTTCTCTCCCTGTAAAAAATAATTTTTTTTCTAAATTGTGTTTAGTTATTTCACTTTTTGTTATAGAAACATGACTTGTGATTTTTGTATAATAGTATGTAATATCCTACTGCATTTATTTTCTAGACAAACTGTTAAATCTTAGACTTTTTCATTTATTAGATACTGTATTTTGATTCGTTTTTGTTTTACTGGATCATTTCCTACTGCTTTTACTCATTTTGGAGCACAGGCAGACTCACAGATTGGTATAGTACAGCTTCACAAGTCCATCCATATACACAACGGTATAAGTGGCACCCCTGAAACTGTGGACGAAAAATCTTGAACTCTTGAACGTGTAGGAACATCTTGCTGTTAATTTTGTATGTAAATTGACCGTTCACAGAGTTCTCAGCATGCTGTTTTCCTTCAGAACTGTCTGTATGTTAAAATCCCTTCTAGCTGCAATAAGCTCGCATTT
This sequence comes from Odocoileus virginianus, assembly GCF_023699985.2. Taxonomy (NCBI): domain Eukaryota; kingdom Metazoa; phylum Chordata; class Mammalia; order Artiodactyla; family Cervidae; genus Odocoileus; species Odocoileus virginianus. The sequence goes on along the minus strand of NC_069703.1, from coordinate 1,802,675 downwards.
GTGTTTTTAAATATGTCCTTTCTGTTGACCTGCTGCACAGCCTGAACGCTCACGTAAATTGATATTTTTTCCTTGAAGTTCAAAAATTTTACCAAGAAGTGCCTTGCAATTGATCTTTATCATAGACAAAAAGTGATTTCCTTTAGACTAACTACATTTCTTTCACTACGTAAAAAATATTATTTGTGAATTTGTGTCCATTTAATTTGTCTGGATTTGTTTTGCAAACATACAGATTTTATCATCTTCCCTCCACCTCCGGCCATGTCTATTCACTTTTCTCTGTTGATTTTCATCTCTTGTAGTTTATGCTCTTCCCTATGATTGTTTTTGAGGCTATGATTTAGTTCACTGACTTTGCTGTTTGCTTTTTTTTGCATATCCATTCTGCATTTTGTTACATGTAAATGTTTTTAAGTTGCTAGTATCATTATTTTCCTATTTCTTTTCATAACCCTGTGAAATCATTTTTCATGTCTTTCTATTGCTTTATCAATTCCTGTTTCAATTTATGCTATGTTTCCTTTCATTTCTTTGCAAGAGCAATTTATTTAGGAATAGTATTTTCAACCGCTTTCTAGAATCAACCTTTGGAACACTCTATTTTGTGTGCTATGTCCTACTTCTTGTGTTTTGTTCAGGTTTGTGTGGTGCCATGCATGTAGTTTTTTTCTCCTTGCTGTTTATCACCAAACATGGAAAATCCTGTCCCATGTTGGCCTCTTCTCCAAAAACAGTACGGGTTCAATATCCCTGAATACCCTTAGGGTCTTAGCACGTTGTTAGAAGAGACACGGTTCTCACTTTCTCATTTTTTTCATGAGTGGGCTTCTCACAAGAGGCAATAAAAAATGTAAATTCCTGGTCTTTCTCTCCATCAGCTTCAACAAAACAAACTTTCATTAATGCGAGAAACACTAAGAGATCTGGTCACTCCATCAAGTGAGATTAAGGAGTCAGAAGTCACTGTTTGTGTGGCTCCATCTCTGAGAGGTGTTTCACCGTTAACTGCACGTCACCTCCGCAGCGCACGCTCCTAGCACTGCTCCGCCTCTGCAGCTCTCCAGATGCTTTTTCCTGCCACTGAGTGAGTAAAATCAATTCAGCTGATAAGGAACAAGAGGCCCATTTAGTTCTTCAGCCCAATGTCGGTCTTCAACCTAGGGGGAAAAACAAGGCTAACTAAATTTCCGTCTTTATTCTTGATTGATCATCTGATTTAGAATCAATTAATTTAAAAATAAAAGTTAAAAAATCAGAAGGCTGTTACTTAGGTTTCCTTTAAACTTAGAAATTCTTGATAATATAGATTATCTATTCTTATTTGATTAAAAGAGATGAAAAGGGAGTTAGAGACACAAGAGGCTAAATTATGGAAGCTTATGATAATTCTCAATGAATTTTTGTAAATGCTTAAAATCTAGGACATCTATTTTCAGTTGGGAATATATCATCTTCCATGAATAATGGTTTATGGTTGTGAGGTGCCTCTCAGGATTCATTTGTTTTTCCACTTTGAATCAACCCTAATTCTAAGATTTAAACTAACAGATTTTAACCACAAGTGAAAAAATGCTAAGATATTCTCAAGGAGATAAAAGTATAGTGTTTTTTGGTAACACATGTAGACTTTAGTCTCTCCACACTATGTCTTGTACACAAAGCTGTGACACTGATAATTTTCTTCTTCCTGCTTAGATAAAGTTATAAATTATAACTATGTAAATCACATATTGCACTTCCCAGGTGGCGCTAGTGGTAAAGAACCCACCTGCCAATGCAGGAAGCATAAGGGATGCGGGTTTGACCCCTGGCTTGGGAAGATCCCCTGTAGGAGAGCATAGCAACCCGCTCCAGTATTCTTGCTTGGAGAATCCCATGAACAGAGGCGCCTGGAGGGTTATAGTCCACAGGGTCACAAAGAGTCGGATGTGACAAGAGACTGAGCATGCATGCAAACTACATATTAAGGAGAATAACAAATGTAGACTAGCAAAGTATACAGGTGTTAAAAGAAAATGCCATAAGATGACTGGAGCTAGTAAAATTGCTCTGGAAAATCTTTTTGGCAGATACAAATTTTGCACCAGAATTTAGGAGATATGATACAACTGCTAGAAGGACAAGATGAAAATTCTGATGAAAAGATAAGGTCTGAGAAGAAAATAATACATTCAGTTCCTATTAGGAGAGTAATAAAGGTTAAAATACATGAAGCTTATATTAAGTTATACAAATGTTTCTTAAATTGAAGAGCAGTCTTAATCTCTATCTCCAAAGACTAAAGAATTTTTAAGTGACTAAGATAAATTTAGAATCAAAACAAGTAAAATAGTATATGCTAAATCCCTGCATATGTAATGCTTTATAAGGTTCTAATTAAAGGCCTAAAAGAGATACCTACACTGAAAGAAATGTTTTTTCAAATGAAAATGCATAAATGTCTAAGCAAATATATTAGAAATGGTGTCTGATGACAGTTTAGGTTGAGAGTTTTGAGTAAAGGAGAAGAGTATTATGTTACAGTACCATTTCTCTTTTCTATATGTGGATAAATAAAATTTCTCAAGGAACTATGAAACATTGATGCCGTCAACATGAATAAAAGAAGTGCTGGAAAATCTTGGCATTCCTTCTTCACCCTCTAAGGTTTCCCACCACTCAGACTTCCCAAGTCCTAGATCAGAGCTATTCTTATTCCAGAAATGGTTGAAGCATCTTTCCTACGATTATGGGCTTCCCAGGAGTCCCCAGTGGTAAAGAACCCACCTGCCAGTGCAGGAAACATAAGAGACACTGGTTCAATTCCTGAGTTGGGAAGATCCCCTAGAGGAGGGAATGGCAAACCAGTCCAGTATTCTTGCCTGGAGAATCCCATGAGGTCAGAGAAGCAGACTAAAGCAATGTAGCATGCAGCACATGGTAATACTACACCTTATCCAAGGAAGTGTACCAAGCAGTTCTCAGTGGATCTTTAATTCAAATATCCCACTGTGAATTATATCAAAACTTTTCATTGAGAATTAGAGATTTTTGGACAGACATAATGCAGATAGAGATGAACATTTTTGTCTCAATATTAATACTGCTAGAATCAGAACTCGAACTTTGAAAACAGAATTAGAGATTCTAAATCTCCTAAAAAATAACTGTGTCTAGCTCATTTTCCTTGAGTAAGTTGCTAAAAAGGACATGTCAAGGAATCGTGATTTTTTTTGCTTTTAAATATTTAATTTTCTCCTTTGGTAAATCTAAATAAATACTTCTTGATTAGGAGGGACAGCTGGATATTTGAACAGGTGGTTGGAGAAGATTATGGAATAGATTTCAGGAAAACATTCCTAACTAGATACACAGCCATCTGTCAGAAATTGTTAAAAATTCTTATGTGTTGGAAAAAATTATGAAATGAGCTCTTAATGGTCCACATATTGACATTTTCTAATAATAAAACTATGGGTCAAATAAAGACAGAGATGTATTAAATAGCCTAAGCTACATTTTAACAAATTATAGTAAATCAGAATTGTCCAAAATGAGCTCCATGAATTCTAAAATTAAGATGCTAATGTTGATGCATATTATTAATTCAAAGGAACTTTGGCAAATATAGCTGAAAATTCTTAGTTAAATGAAGTTAAATGTTTTATTTCTGCTTGTTTGTTTTGCTTTGTGTTAGAACTCCTCAGAGCCTTTAGGACATTAATGTATAATGTAGCTTATTAAATAACATTAATTTAAAACTTGTGTGTGTGCTAAGTTGTTTCAGTCATTTGTGACTCAGTGCAACTCTGTGGAATGAAGCCCATGGGATTCTCCAGGCAAGAATACTGGAGTGGATTGCCATGCATTTCTGACTCAGTGCAACCCTGTGGAATGAAGCCCATGGGATTCTCCAGGCACGAATACTGGAGTGGATTGCCATGCTCTCATCCACGGGATCTTGCTGACCCAGGGATTGAACCCGTGTTTCTTATGTCTCCTGCATTGGCAGGAGGGTTTTTAACCACTAGCACCACCAGGGAAGCCCTAAATGAATCTTAAATCTCTGTAAATTCTGGACAAAATTGACTACTTGAACTGGATATATGAAAATCTAACCAGAATTCAGAATAAGGAACATCAGTTTTGTACCACTTCCAAAACATTTTTAATGATTTTGGGAAAAAGACACATAGACCAGTGAGAGGACAGGCCACTGTGGCTCTCCACCTCCGCGAGGCAGTTACTCTGAGGCTCTTAACCTGTGTACATCTTCCTATCACTACATTATTTTAGACAGAAAAGATCTGACCAGAAATTACCAGAAGAGGAGCAATGAGTGTGTGTATTCTGGATAATGTAATCCCCATGCATACAGCACTATAGACCAGGGACAGAGAAAGGGAAGCAATCAGCTGAGCATGCATGAAATCATGGTTGACAAGGGCTCTATCAGCAGAAACAGATGGGGGTGGAGGGGGTTGTTGTCTCAGTAGGACCCAGCGTACACTGGGTTCTAGCCCAGGAAAACAGATGAAGAGCATTGGGAGTCGGGCAGATTAATCTAAGAATACAATGTTGGAAATTAAGTGAATGTGGGAGATAGTTAAAAGCAGAACTAATTTGTTGAAAAACATAGAGAAAGACTTTTCTGTGTATTTTGAAACTTTGCTATTATATAAAGATTCTTTACAGGTAGATTTTCTTGTAGGAGTAAATATGCTCTAACATATATCAGTTAAATAAACCGTTTAGTTCTAAAAATAAATGACTCTTTTTACTCTCAATTATCTTTTTTTTTCTTTTTTTTTATTAGTTGGAGGCTAATTACTTTACATTATTGCAGTGGTTTTTGTCATACATTGAAATGAATTAGCCATCGATTTACATGTATTCCCCATCCCAGTCCCTCCTCCCACCTCCCTCTCCACCCCATCCCTCTGGGTCTTCCCAGTGCACCAGGCCCGAGCACTTGTCTCATGCGCCCAACCTGGGCTGCTGATCTGTTTCACCCTAGATAATATACATGTTTCGATGCTGTTCTCTTGAAACATCCCACCCTCGCCTTCTTCCAGAGTCCACAAGTCAATTATCTTTAATTGTATGTTAGCGTTGCCATTCATGCATTCTGCATCACTTTTATCTTTTCTCATGTTTTTGTGATTTAAAAAAATATCTTTCCTTCTGTTTTCACATCACAATTTGTTTTGAGCATATCTTTAGTAAACATAATACAGCCAAAGATAGCTCCTGTTTGGGGGAAACTGAAAGTAACAAACATTAATAGTCTCTGCATTTTAATAGCAAGATTTACCATGTGTGCAGTAAAATAACTGATAGTCTTTATTTTTGGTATACTCATGTGACGGGGTGAACTCAGAGTCCTCTTACTGTACCATCTTCCAACATTTTTCCTTTCCTTCTTTTTTCTTTTATTCTCTTCTTTTTCTTTCTTTTTGATATTGCTGGATAAGTAGATCAGCAGGCTGCTTCAAATATGATTTTTGTTTTAGCAATTACAATGTGTTTTTAAATTATCCTATTATACAGCTGAGATTTAGAAGGTTAAAAGTGAGACAGACAATAATATGACTCAGTGCATTTCTAATTTATTAAATGTTTCTAACAAAGATTGATAACTAATGAAGGGATGTAAACTCAGAGTAAGATATACAATGATAGATTTCTTACGTCATTTTGAAAACTTAGATGTTCACATGAGTGGAAATGTTATCAAATGATCAAATAGTATAATGTTTTAAAGAAGGAATATAGGTGGAAACTTCATACTAAAAAATTCAAACCAGACTGGCATATTGGACTAAATTCAGTAAGATAAAATTATGTTATCATTTTTTAATGTGCATTGCAATTTCTCATTAAATATAGTCATATCTGTGTTTGTACTTCCAAGGAACTCTAAAATATTTTAATTCCTTATTATTATTTTTATAAGAATATTTAATTTATTATTGTTGTTTATTTATTATTTAATTATTTATTATCCTTTTATTTATTAAACATTCTATCTTGGCTGCTGACAATGTAGTTCCACAGCACAAATATAGTAGGTTTAATAGTAAATTTTGAGGTTGAGATTTTAATTAACAGTGGATGTCGCATTTGATATAGTCAATGATACATTAGGCTCCTGTCAAAACAGAAAGTTAAGAATGAATAGGATCTCAATTTCCTTCTACTTTATGATGGTTAGACTATTGCTGGGAGTTCTGTGTTCAGTTCAGTGTTCAGTCCATTTCAAGAATGTCCTTTACAAACTAAATCATTTATCAGTGATTCTAGGGTAAGTATGGACAAGATAATCATTTGGTAGTGCTATTATAAGAAGTTCTTTTACCCAACAAGGTTTTACTTGGGGCCTACATGGATTAGCTTCTAGGACAAAATAAAATCAATGGACTTTGACTTTGCAGTCATAGACACTTACACAAATAATAGTAATATAATGTACACTGCAGTGTTTCATTGCATTTACTCATATGTATGTTTTTGCTACCAAGGAAATAAAAAAATGATATGAATTTTTTCAAAATTTTTTAGATTTTTGGCCAATGTTTCTCAACCTAATTTTCATTATCATACCTCCAAGGGGGAAATATATTTAATTAATTTTAATTTAATTTAGTTTCCACTTAATGAAAGAAATTAAATACTAACAAAAAAGATCTTGTCGAATATAGCTGAGCTTTGGTGGACTACAAACCATTGTAATATCTTAGATTTTTTTTCCTACCCAAACCAGTTTTGTCTTCTTGGGGATAATATCTTTCCAACTGAGAATTCATGCTTTATCAAATCGATATTCACCCAACATCTTATTAATTCCCACCTCCCAAGCTTTATTCATATTGTTCCCTCAACTAGCATTGCCTTTTTCCCTCTTTTAATTTATATAGCATATTCTCACATTAAAGAAATAATTCCAACCCCTGTTTTCTTAGGAGCATTTATTTGTAATACAGATTTCAATAACTTTAATTTTTTTAATTTATTTATTATTGAAGGATAATTGCTTTACAGGCTTTTGTGTTTATGTAATTAAATACATTTATTTTACAATTATCGCTTCATTGTGAAGATCAAATGAGACCGTGTGTATAAAACACATACCAAGCGGACACATCGAGTAAAGCAAAAAATGATACCAATTTCTTTTGTGTGCTAAATCACCCCAGTTGTGATGACTTTTTGCAATTCAGTGGACTGTAGCATGCCAGGCTTCTCTGTCAATGGAATTCTCTGCTCAAGAGTTTCTTTTATATCACCTCTTTCTAATTTGTATTACTATATGAATGCAGAGTTCCAAAGAATAACAAGGAGACATAAGAAAGCCATCCTCAGTGATCAATGCAAAGAAATAGAATAAAAATAGAGTGGGAAAGAATAGAGATCTCTTCAAGAAAATTAGAGATATCCAGGGAACATTTATACAAAAATGGGCATAATAAAGGACACAAAAAGTATGGACCTAACAGAAGCAGAATCTATTAAGAAGAGGTGGCAAGAATACACAGAACTATACAAAAAAGACTAATTACCCAGATAATCACTACGGTGTGATCACTCACCTAAAGTGAGATATCTTGGGATGTGAAGTCAAGCGGGCCTTAGGAAGCATCACTACAAACAAAACTAGTGGAGATGATGGAACTCCAGTTGAGCTATTTCAAATCCTAAAAGATGATGCTGTGAAAGTGTTGCACTCAATATGCCATCAAATTTGGAAAATTCAGAAGTGGCAGTGGACTGGAAAAGTTCAGTTTTCATTACAATCCCACAGAAAGGCAATTCCAAAGAATCTTTAATCTACCACACAGTTGCACTCATCTCACACACTAGCAAAGCAATGCTCAAAATTCTTCAAACAAGGCTTCAACAGTACATGACCTGTGAACTTCTAGATGTTCAAGATGGATTTAGAAAAGGCAGAGGAACCAGAGATCAAATTTCCAACATCCATTGGCTCATAGAAAAAACAAGAGAATTTCAGTAAAACATTTACTACTGCTTCACTGACTGCACTAAAGCTTTTGACTGTGTGGATCACAACAAACTGTGAAAAATTCTTAAAGAGATGGGATTACCAGACCACCTTACCTGCCTCCTGAGAAATCTGTATGCAGGTCACGAAGCAACAGTTAGAACTAGACATGGGGCAACAATCTTGTTCCAAATTGGGAAAGGAGTATATCAAGGCTGTATATTGTCACTTTGCTTACTTAAATATATGGGGAGTACATCATGTGCAATGCCAGGTTGGATAAAGCACAAACTCGAATCAAGATTGCCAGGAGAAATATCAATAACCTCAGATATGCAGATTACACCATCCTTATGGCACAAAGTGAAGAGAAACTAAAGCACCTCTTGAAGAAAGTGAAAGAGGAGCCTGAAAAAAATCAACTCAAAATTCAATGTCGAGTCTTCCAACTTAACAATCAAAAAATGAAGATCATGGCATCCAGTCCCATCGCTTCATGGCAAATAGATGGGGAAACAATAGAAACAGTGACAGACTGTGTTTTCTTGGGCTCCAAAACCACTGTAGATGGTGACTGCAGTCATGAAATTAAAAGATGCTTGCTCCTTGGAAGAAAAACTATGACCAACGTAGACAGCATATTAAAAAGCAGAGACATTACTTTCCTGACAATGGTCCATCTAGTCTAAGCTATGATTTTTGTATTAATCATGTATGGATATAAGAGTTGGACCATAAAGAAAGCTGAGCGCCTAAGAATTGATGCTTTTGAACTGTGGTGTTGGAGAAGACTCTTGAGAGTTCCTTGGACTGCAAGGAGATCCATCCAATCCATCCTAAAGGAAATCAGTCCTTAATATTCATTGGAAGGACTGATATTGAAGCTGAAACTCCAATACTTTGGCCACATGATGTGATGAACTGACTCATTGGAAAAGACCCTGATATTGGGAAAGACTGAAGGCAGGAGGAGAAGTGGATGACAGAGGATGAGATGGTCAGATGGCATCACTGACTCGATGGACATGAGTTTGAGCTATCTCTGGGAGTTGGTGATGGACAGGGAAGCTTGGAGTGCTGCAGTTCATGGGGGTCACAAAGTGTCAGACACAACTGAGCGACTGAACTGAATGGAATTATCCAAAAAGTATAAAACCAATTTCTAATTAAGACTTCAAATGGGGAGTTTTTATATTAAAGGTATGAAATTTCATATCCAGTAATATAGCTACATTCTATATATTTCACAAAATATATCAATAATCCTACAATCTCCGACTCCTTTTCCCATGGAAATTTCCTTCCTATTGTCTCTTCCTTAGAAATTTGACCCATAGCTTTCAAATCATGGTATTTAGAGCAGTAGTTTTTTAGATGTACACAAGATGAAAAGGACAGATTATGCTCAATTCTAGGTGACAGCGGTATCTTTTAAAAAATCCAAGTTCAGAACCAAGCACAGAGTCTAGTGGTTCTAAAGAAGATTGCCAGGTGTATGTAGTTTAGGAATATAAAGTGGAGAGAAGGCATTTGTCTAAATAGAAATGACAACCATTACTGCTCAGATTTAGAACAGGCTCTACTGCTTTGTGATGGCTTGAATGTACATCTGTGAGCTTTTCTCCCTCTGGTATTATGCATCTCTAGCAGGTAACTGATACTGAAGTCCCCCTAGATTTCCGAGGTCTAGTTTTAGCTGACTTTTATATATGTTTACTTGCTTTTGCACCTGTTGATACTCTCTCTATATATATATTCATCTGGACCACCAACAAAAAGATTTTTCAAACTTCAATCCAAGATTTCATAAAAGATAAGTTTTATTATAGGTATCATCTTTGATATTAATGTATTTGTACCTTACACACAGAAATAGACTCAGTTATACTTAGAAAAGCTTTCAATGAAAGCATTACCTTAGAGTTAAATTAAGAAAGCAATACAGCAACTTCTTTTTAAAAATACTTTATACTTATGAAGTTCATGCTATTCTTCACAGGCATCCTCTGCAAAAGTTCTGTGTGCATTATATTAATTATCTAAAATTAGAGATGTTTTCTTTAGCCATATCATTCAGTTGTGTTTAAGCCAACTACATAACTCTGGGTAACTCTAAAGTCCTTATCAACCATAACATGTATATGAAAGAACTGATGTTTATTTAATCAACTGAATCATTTGGGTAAGAACTGTATTTGTATCCTGAGTTGATAAACAACACATGAAAATAGTCTGATAGACAATTCTACTAAAGGCAAAGTTCAGAGGCATGTTACATTACACTTAACACATCAAGAAAGAAAAAGAATTAATAACTCATTGCTTTTTTAGAATCACAAAACATCTAATTGAGCCCTAAATTTGAACTCACAAAATTTATAATTTCCTTCACATTATTTGAATGTTCTCTTCCTTGATTCTTTAAAACACAGGAGGAATCTGTATTCATCACCTAAGAAACACTGAGAAATTTATTCTGTTCATCCCTTTGGGTTAAAATGTAGAGGATGAAGAAGGATCATGTTAGACAATCCTGTCAGTTGTACTGGTGGGATCAGTTGCAACTTTTAATCCCCAAAAAGATTTATCCAAATATATTTTCTGATGTTTAATTAGATGTCTCTGAAAATATGAAAAAAGAGAAAGGAGATCATTCAATACCCACTTATATGTCACAAAGTCACTTCCTTCCATACATCCTTCCTATTTTTTATGTCATTTATCAATACCAATATTTGTCACAGCTTTTGTCATCATCAATTTTATGAAATCTTCCAGTCCACCTTCCATGTCCACTCCTCCAGTCCACACTCTTTCATGTGTTAAGGACACACATCTGTAAATTAAGCTCATTAGAGAATAGAGACAGCAGTGGTTTTATTAATTAGTCAACAGAGAACTGTAGTTTAAGGCTGATATTTATAATAATATAATTATCCAGGTCTAGGCAAAGACTGCAAATTTCCAGTCCCTTGGTAAGCTCTCTACCCTACTTTTTATGAACCAAATAAAGCTTCAGTAACCACTATGGCATGACTTACACTGCATTAGACAAACTTGGGGGATTAAAAAAAAAAAAAGATATGGACCCATCCTCAAATAATTTGCAGTCCAGGTAAGGAGGAAAAACACAAAGGACATATAATGAACAATCAGAAGGAGAAATGGCATTACATAATTAAAAAATTAAGATTATTTGCATAAAGTGGATAGGTAAGTGAAAGATACCTAAGGATATTAACAGATAGACACTAAAATTGTGACTGATCTAATCAAGTAGTTTCTGAAGGAGGTATGTGGTTGTTCAGTCACTCAGTCATGTCCGACTCTTTATGACCCCATGGGCTGCAGCACACCAGGCTTGCCTGTACTTCTCTAGCACCAGGAGTTTGCTCAAACTCATGTCCACTGAGTCAATGATGCCATCCAACCATCTCATCCTCTGTCGCCCGCTTTTCCTCTTGCCCTCAGTCATTCCTACAATCAGGGTCTTTTCCAAAGAGTCAGCTCTTTGCATCAGGTGGCCAAGGAATTGGTTAAGGAAGTATAATTTGAACTAAAAGTATAATAAGTGTAGCAGTGGCAGAAAAAGACAGGAAGATAATGTATAGATGAAGAAAACAAGGAAAGAAGGAAAAATAAAGGAATGAGAGCAGATATTATTATGACATCTTCTACCCCTGTCCATTAAGAATAATTTATTGATATTAATATCTTCTGGACCTTTCTCTTCAATCCTACTACCTTCTAAGACATGGTGCTAGCCTGCTAGGTCTTGTGCTTTATCATGCAGATAAAATGTTGGTAGGAAACCTGGAAAGATTTATATTTAAAGGCAAACTACTTACTGAAAAGAAGAATAGATATTCAAGAAAAGAAATGGAAGGGGAGATTAGAGGGAGCCAAAGACAGGCCTTAAGAGAAATAATTCTGGGGAATTTTGAATGGGAGAGGAGCATCTTCAAGACTGTTGGACTTACAATAAAAAATCAGAACTCTTCTGTCTCTTGATAGAAGAAAGGAAATAAAACCTAAAAATATTTTGATGTAATTCTCAGGCTAGTCAGTTCATTTCAGTTGCTCAGTGATGTCTGACTCTTTGTGACCCCATGAATTGCAGCACACCAGGCCTCCCTATCCATCACCAACTCCCGGAGTTTACTCAAACTCATGTCCATCAGGTCGGTGATGCCATTCAGCCATCTCAACCTCTGTCATCCCCTTCTCCTCCTGCCCCCAATCCCTCCCAGCATCACGGTCTTCTCCAATGAGTCAACTCTTCACATGAGGTGGCCAAAATTTTGAAGTTTCAGCTTCAGCATCAGTCCTTCCAATGAACCCCAGGACTGTTCTCCTTTAGGATGAACTGATTGGATATCCGTGAAGTCCAAGGGACTTTCAAGAGTCTTCACCAACACCACAGTTCAAAAGCATCAATTTTTCAGTGCTCAGCTTTCTTCACAGTCCAACTCTCACATCACCACTGGAAAAACCTTGACCAGACTGACCTTTGTTAGCAAGGTAATATCTGCTTTTTAATATGCTATCTAGGTTGGTCATAACTTTCCTTCCAAGGAGTAAGGGTCTTTTAATTTCATGGCTGCAGTCACCATCTGCAGTGATTTTGGAGCCCCCCAAAAATAAAGTCTGACCCTGTTTCCACTGTATCCCCATCTATTTCCCATGAGGTGATGGAACCAGATGCCATGATCTTAGTTTTCTGAATGTTGAGCTTTAAGCCAGCTTTTTCACTCTCCTCTTTCACTTTCATCAAGAGGCTTTTTAGTTCCTCTTCATTTTCTGCCATAAGGGTGGTGTCATCTGCATACCTGAGGTTATTGGTATTTCTCCCGGCAATATTGACTCCAGTTTGTGCTTCTTCCAGCTCAGCGTTTTTCATGATGTACTCTGCATGTAAGTTAAATAAGTAGGGTGACAATATACAGCCTGGACATACTCCTTTTCCTATTTGGAACCAGTCTATTGTTCCATGTCCAGCTCTAACTGTTGCTTCCTAACCTGCATATAGGTTTCTCAAGAGGCAGGTCAGGTGGTCTGGTATTCCCATCTCTTTCAGAATTTTCCACAGTTTATTGTGATCCACACAGTCAAAGGCTTTGGCATAGTCAATAAAGCAGAAATAGATGCTTTCTGGAACTCTTTTGGTTTTTTGATGATCCAGTGGATATTGGCAATTTGATCGCTGTTTCTTCTGCCTTTTCTAAAACCAGCTTGAACATCTGGAAATCCACAGTCCACATATTGCTGAAGTCTGGCTTGGAGAATTTGAGCATTACTTTACTAGCGTGTGAGAGAAGTGCAATTGTGTGATGGTTTTAGCATTCTTTGGGGTTGCCTTTCTTTAGGATTGGGATAAAAAGTGACCTTTTCCAGTCCTGTGGCCACTGCCGAGTTTTCCAAATTTGTGGGCATATTGAGTGCAGCACTTTCACAGCATCATCTTTCAGGATTTGAAATAGCTCAACTGGAATTCTATCACCTCCACTGGCTTTGTTCTTAGTGATGCTTTCTAAGGCCCACCTGACTTTACATTCCAGGATGTCTGGCTCTAGGTGAGTGATCACACTATCGTGATTATCTGGGTCATGAAGATCGTTTTTGTACAGTTCTTCTGTGTATTCTTGCCACCTCTTCTTAATATCTTCTGCTTCTGTTAGGTCCATACCATTTCTGTCCTTTATTGAACCCATGTTTGCATGAAATGTTCCCTTGGTATCTCTAATTTTCTTGAAGAGATCTCTAATCTTTCCCATTCTGTTGTTTTCCTCTATTTCTTTGCATTGATTGCTGAGGCAGGCTTTCTTATCTCTCTTTGCTATTCTTTGGAACTCAGCATTCAGATGGGAATATCTTTCCTTTTCATGTACTTTTTTTATGTTTTAAGACTACTACCATGAGCTTTTCTTCCTAGTTTTCTTTAAGAACTTTAATCATTTTATATTTTATAGCATAATTAATGATATTACAACCTCATGTGCCTTGGGTTATTTTCAAATCATAGTAAGATGACTTTAGAAACAAGGTTGGGTGAATTATTTGAACAACTGGATCCAAGATTTTGGTGTTATTCAAGCAACTGCATCCTAGTAAACACTTTATTACTATCACAAATCTGAGCTTTTCACTCATAATTACTTGAAACAGTGATTTCCCATTGGAAAACAAAAATTTTCCAATGACTTTCCAGCAATTAAGTAGAAAATCTAAGTAGAAACCAAATCCACTGGTAGTTCTCTCTTACTTGAGTAATGCTTTGGTTATTGAAGAATGTCTTAGAACAAAATGTGAGATATAGGCTTGTGAGAAATGGAAAGCAAGAGGAAAACCGAGAAAATTCATAGACGATTACAAAGCAATATTTTCATCGAGAATTTTCTTTCTTTTACAATTCTAGCTTTCTCAGCACCTTTATCTGCTGAGATGAAAGGTTAAAAATCTACTATCACCCCAGCTCATTGCTCATATTGCCAATCAGATTTGGAAGAGTGTTAAATTTTTCAACAATTTTTACTTGTAGCCTAAGAGAAGACAGAGACAAAGAGGGAAGAAAAAATAAGAAAGGCATCTGGGTCAAGAGAGACGAATGAGGGTGTAGTAGTAGTTCCCGCCTCACACACTAGCTTGTGAGGAAAATCTAGCAGCTCCTTTAGTTTAATCTTTTGCCTTTACTCAAAATAGAGTACTGACTTTAGCAACCTCTTGTGGTTTCAAACATGAAAATAATTAAGTCACTAGGGGACAGAATTATACAAGGAGAAATACTGTTCTTTAAAAAATAGATATCTATGTAATGAATTGTGAATGGCAATAAATGATTGAAAACAATAACATTGGTCTTTTCCACTAATTATAGAAACAGGATTTGTGAAGAGTAAAAACAAAAGGAATTATTTTACGTTAGCATCTCTTTCCCCTCTAGTATCATTGCCGATTTCTTTAGACCCATAATAATAGGACCATTCATCTAATATCAGTTGTCCTCTGAATTCACCATTGTCATCTTTATAGGCTTTCCCCACTGAATTTGGATTTCCTTGATGCTGCTCACCTCTCTTTTCCATCTCTAGCATATTGCATGGTATTCAAAAGATAACTGATACTATATTAATGTTAATCTAATCTGCAGATTTGAACATTCATGTTGAAATATTTTCAAATAAATGCTGACTTTCATAATTAGAATTTTGGAAGTTTTAGTGAGCTTAACCTTCAGAATTTCAGATTATTTATATAAACTACTCAGTAATTTTAAAAGTAATTTGTTGAATTTTCCAGAGAACAAAAATGGTCTATTTTTTTCAAGCACTTCATTATTCAAAAGGAAAGTGGAAAAAGAAAAACAATTAATGGAATACCTGTTGCAGACATTTAATTTTACTACTTCTATATCTCACCTCGATCTGGTTTTTCAAAAAAAGAGGACTCACAAACATCTGGAAACATCTGGACATGTGTATTCTCATCTGAGCATCTCACAGGTGCGATGGGGAAAAATACAGAAGAAGGAAAGAAAGAAACCATAATGAGAGACTTCATTTTGTCATTAACAGTTCTTTGAACTTGCTCATTAATCTTTTAGATCATTTTGGCATGTTAAAATCCAACTCTAGAATATTAATACTGCTTAGCTGAGAAAAAATTGAAGTTCCTGCTTTCAAAGTTCTTTCTCTAACCCAGCTCTGTGATCATTTTTCCTATTTGAGTCATGTTTTAATTGACTATGACTTTGAGTTTAGCTATTCTTGCAGTTTGGCAGCTATTTTATTTTCTATAATACTACCTGGATTTTTCAAGGGGGAAATGGGAGAAAGAGATGATCATAAAAAGTGTTTGCATCCTAAACTATCACAACAATTTTTCACAAAGAATGCCAGATGTGTGCGGATGGATGAATACCTCTCCATGAGACCACTTTCTTGGGAGTGGTGTGTGTAAAGTAACAATCACATGCCCACATTACAACATAGGGCCAGTTCACTGTTCACCTAAAAACAATGTCCTTTAGTGAATAATCTTATGTAATAAATACTTTTCTGGGAAATAGCTATAGCTCCATTTTTGTTTAAATTATTGTCATATTAAATGAATTTACAGGGTAAGGTATAAAGAAAATCTGATCAGAGTGTATTTTTAGTATTAGTTCCTATAACTGCTATTACAAATGGCCCAAAATGCGGTAGCTTCAAATAAGACATATGTATTATCTTTTACTTCATTGACTATGCAAAAGCCTTTGACTATGTGAATCACAACAAACTGTGAAAAATTCTTAAAGAGATGGAAATACCAGAACACCTTACTTATTTCCTAAGAAACCTGTATGCAGGTCAAGAAGCAACAGTTAGAAACAGACATGAAACTGGTGCAAGATTGGGAAAGAAGTACCATAAGGTTGTGTATTGTCATCCTGTTTTTTAACTTCTATGCAGAACACACCATAAGAGATGCTAGGCTGGATAAATCACAAGCTGGCATCAAGATTGCCAGAAAATATCAACAATTTCATATACATGCAGATGATACCACTCTAGTAGCAGAAAGTGAAGAGGAACTAATGAGCCTTTTGATGAAGGTGAAAGAGGAGAGTGATAAAACTGGCTTAAAACTCAACATAAAAAAAAGCTAAGATCATGACAGCTGGTCCCATTCAGTTCAGTTCAGTTCAGTCGCTCAGTCGTGTCTGATTCTGCAACCCTATGAGCCGCAGCACTCCAGGCCTCCCTGTCCATCACCAGCTCCCAGAGTTTATTCAAATTCATATCCATTGAGTCGGTGATGCCTTCTAACCATCTCATCCTCTGTCATCCCCTTCTCCTCCTGCCTTCAATCTTTCCCAACATCAGGGTCTTTTCAAATGAGTAAGCTCTTTGCATCAGGTGGCCAAAATATTGGCATTTCAGCTTCAACATCAGTCCTTCCAATGAACACCCAAGATTGATTTCCTTTAGGATGGACTGGTTGGATCTCCTTGCAGTCCAAGGAACTCTCAAGAGTTTCCTCCAACACCACAGTTCAAAAGCATCGATTCTTCTGCACTCAGCTTTCCTTATAGTCCAATTCTCACATCCATACATGACTACTGGAAAAACCATAGCCTTGACTAGATGGACCTTTGTTAAGTAATGTCTCTGCTTTTTAATTTGCTGTCTAGGTTGGTCATAGCTTTCCTTCCAAAGAGCAAACGTCTTTTAATTTCATGGCTGCAGTCAAAATCTGCAGTGATTTTGGAGCCCCCCAAAATAGAGTCAGCCACGGTTCCCACTGTTTCCCCATCTATTTGCCATGAAGTGATGGAACCGAATGCCATGATCTTAGTTTTTTGAAATTTGAGCTTTAAGCCAACTTTTTCACTCTCCTCTTTCATGTTTATCAAGAGGCTCTTTAGTTCTTCATTTTCTGCCATAAGGGAGGTGTCATCTGCATATCTGGTCCCATTACATCATGGCAAATAGATGGGTAAAAAGTGGAAGGAGTGAGGACTTTATTTTCTTGGGCTTCAAATTCATTGTGGATGGTGACCACAGCCATGAAATTAAAATATGCTTACTCTTTGGAAAGAAAGCTATGGCAAATGTAGAGAGCATATTAAAAAGCAAAGATATCACTTTGCCAAAAAAAGGTTTTTATAGTCAAAACTATGGTTTTTCCAGTAGTCATGTAGAGTTGTGAGAGTGGGACCATAAAGAAGGCTGAGCATCAAAGAACTGATGCTTTTGAATTGTGATGCTGGAGAAAACTCTTGAGAGTCCTTTGGACTGCAAGGAGATCAAACTAGTCAATCCTAAAGGAAATCAGCCCTGAATGTTCATTGGAAAGACTGATGCTGACGCTGAAACTCAAATACTTTGGCCATCTGATGCAAAGAATTGACTCACTGGAAAAGACCCTCATGCTGGGAAAGATTGAAGGCAAAAGGAAAGAGGGCAGTAGAGGATGAGATGGTTAGATAGCATCGCCGACTCAATGGACATGAATTTGAGGAAACCACAGGAGATAGTGAAGGACAGAGAGGGTGGCATGCTGCAGTCTGTGGGGTCACAAAGAGTCAGACACAACTTAGCAACTGAACAGCAGTAACAATTATCTTACAGGGCAGGAGGCCAGAAATCCTAGGATCAATGTGTTCGCTGGGTCAGATTCATTTTGGATGTTCTCTTGCCTTTTCCAACTTCTGCAGGCTACCAGCATGACTTGGTTTGTGACTGTATCATTCCAATCTCTGCACCATTTATTACACATCCCACTACCCTCTCTGACTTTGCCTTTCCTATTTCTCTTATGAGGACAGTTGTGATTACATTGGGTTCACCCACCTAATCCAGGATGATATTACCATCTCAAGGTCTTGAATTTAGTTATATTTGCAAAGTCCCCTTTCTGCCATGTAAGGTAACATATTGAGAGGTTCTGGGAATTAAGACTCCATTCTGTCTGCATACTCAAAATGACACAGGCATTAACCTTCTGTTCACCTTTGGTCTCTCCTCTCAAATATCCCAAACAAAAGCACATGACTTAAAGATATTAAAAAGCACCCACTCACATATTCTATCAGTTGGTTTCAGGGTAGTAGAAGAAGGCAGAGGAATGATTTCTAAAAGATCTTTCTTTCCTCTAAGTGGTTCAAATATTTCCTTTTATTGATTAATGACTGATTTCTGACAAATTCTAGTAAATGTTGGCAATTGGTATAAAAACCCTACATCAAATTATCATCATGACTATAACACAGAAGAGAATTATCTACTGATGCAAAAAAAAAAAAGTAGAACAAAAATAAAGCAAAAACCTTAAGCAGAGAGCAGTTTGGGTTTTTTTGGTCATTAAGTTGTGTCTGATTCTTTTATAACCCATAGACTGTAACCACCAGGTTCTCCTGTCCATAGGATTTCTCAGGCAAGATTACTGGGGTGGGTTGCTTCTCTAGGGAATGTTCCCAACCCAAGGATTGAACCTAAGCCTCATTCTTGACAGGTGTATTATTTTCCCCTGAGCCACCTGGGAAGTTCCAGAGAATAGGTGCAGCTAAAACTTTTATCATTCTCCACTTAGTTGAAAATATTATTAATACATGGATACATTTTTTAACTTTTTATATTTTGATCTAAATGTGGGTTCAATCATTGCCAGTAAGCTATGTAAGAATTGGTTCCTGAAAGTTGAAAGAAAAGATCCCCTTATATAGTCAAATAGATCACCATCAAATGCTGAAAGTACAGAGTGGTCAAACTGAGTTAGAATCAGCCCTTACAGAAGGGGCCTTAGCAAAGTACATTTCTGTCTGACACGTTCGCACATTAAAATAATTTCTTTCAAGAGAAAGAAATTTCTTTTAATTTTGCCTTAAATCCTGAATTTTTTAAAAAACTATAATACGGTAGTATTTACTAGAGAATCAAAATAGGCCACTGTTTATATGCCATCTTTTAAAACTGGCACCATAATCATTCAAAAATATGCATCAAGTTATTATGGTAATTGTTATATTTTTGAGTGAAAATAGCTTTTATTATGAGTACAGCTATACTAATCTTGTATAATTAAATACCTTTTTGTAACATATCTTGCCCTCAAATGTTTCTAAAATCTCACCTAGGAAATTCTGACATTAAAAACTTTCCACAAAATATAGAGGTGAAATGAATTTCTCAAGCTCAAAGCCTTATTCATGTCTATATTCTAGTATCTTCAACAGTATTTGTCACTTTGTAAATGCCATCAAAATATCTGTTGACAAATTTACTGTTTAATAGAAAGAATACTCACAAATGTACACCAACAAAAAGGGATCTTTTAGGTGGTTGAAATCTAAAGTAGGAAACATTTAAATGCAAACATGTGCTAGTGGCTCAACGAAGCAGTTATTTCTCTTGCTTATTTGGTACAATAGTCCACTATAGATTCTCTTTTTCTAAGAGTTCAAATTTTTTGTGCTTATTAAAACTTTTCAAAAGTAAGTATGCTAACCCAAGCCTCAGTCAACCACTAATTGTTATTATGTATTCTGTTGATGATAAGATCCCAGCCCCCAGCTCCCACTCCATGGAGAATTCTTTACCGCTTGTGTAGCACCGCTCTACTCTGTTAATCACCTGTCATCTTTCACCCAAGAGATGTCTCATTTCAGAATTAAGCAATGCCATTTCTATAACGTGTATGTTGCAAATTAGTTGTCAAAGTTTTTCAAAATGCCTTGAGACCCTTCTGTTTGCAAGGTGATTTTAAGAATGACATTATTATAATAAGATATTTCAGAAATTGCTATCAGCAGCATGATAGGTTGTACTTGATGGGAGCTATTGACCCACTGCTCAGTGAGAGAAATCAGATGCTAAGTGAAGAACACCAGTCCCATTCAGCATAAAATGTAGGAGTCTTTCTCTGCCATTTCTCAGCTATGAAGACACCAGGTCATACAACAAGATGTTTTGTCTTTTCAGTAGTGTTACATGAAGTGTCAGTATTCCCTGAACTACAAAGTAAGTTCCTAATTAAAACTATGTCACTTTCTCAAAAGTAACTAAGGAACTGGCTGTGATCCTTAGAAGGGTTTGCTTCTAAATCTCTTACTCACAATTTTGTCTCATTTCATGTATGGTGTTTCTGTTTAGTTCTTGTTGTAGAGTAATGACTACTATTAAAATTTTCCTGTCCATAGTAAATACATAACATATGCAAGGCTAGCTATGAAAACTTTGAGTCTTAGATACTCATCAATGAGATGTCAAACCTGATGACTAAGAGAAAATTATTGTCTTTTGAAAAGACCGAGGAAAGATGGGGAAAGCCTGAGTTCATTGTTGTGATGTTGTTGGTTTGTATTGTTAAAAACTTTTAAAAAATTAAAACTTCATTTTATATAAAGTATTCTTTCTGAGTCACTCAGTCATGTCTGAATCTTTGTGACCCCATGGACCGTAGCCCACCAGACTCTTCTGTCCGTGGTATTCTCCAGCAAGAATACTGGAGTGGGTTGCCATTTCCTTCTGCAGGAGATCTTCCTGACCCAGGGATCAAACTTGGGTCTCTTACGTTGCAGGCGGGTTCTCTACTGTCTGAACCACCATGGAAGCCTAAAGTACTCTTTAAATAAAAGTAAAACTTTAATAAATGAAAAAGGAGAGTAGCCAAAGCACATAAAATATTAATTACAAATATTATTTTAAATTCAGTTGTAAAGCATTCCAGATTAGGAAAATTATTTCAAAATTTTTGAAATTCAAAAATTTCAAATTATTTCAAAAATTGTAAAAACTAACAGCCAGTACTGTTTGGTTCTTTTAAACAATGGTATGTGCTGTGTTTAGCTGCTCAGTCCTGTCTGACTTTGAGACCCCATAGACTACAGCTCTCTAGGCTCCTCTGTCCTTGGGAGTTCTCCAGGCAAGAACACTGGAGTGGATTGACAGGCCTTCCTCCAGGGGATTTTCCCAACCCGGGGATCAAACTTAGATCTCCTGCATTGCAGGAGGATTCTTTACCAGCTAAGCCACCAGGGAAGCCCAAGTAATGGTATATCTTGTTTTATATTATACTATTTTAAATCAGTGCCTCCATTTGCTACTAGAAATACCAAGTTTTGGTGATTGTGTGTTCTGTTGGCTTCGGTCTTTTCCAAATCTTTTCAACCCTATGGACTCCTGTGTGCCAGGCGCCTCTGTCCATAGAATTAACCTAGCAAGAACACTGGAATGTGTTGCCATTTCTTCTTCCAGGGGATCTTCTTAACCCAGGGACGGAACCTATTTCTCCTGCAGTTACTGCATTGCAACTGGATTCTTTACCATTAAACCACCAGGGAAGCCCCAATTTATAGTGATTAAAAACAGCTAAATTTATTATTTGACAAAGTTGCAAGACAACTTTTGTGAACCTCTCACACTTCTCCAAATCTTATGGGTAAGGCACTTACTAGATTTGTTCTGGACTGTCTTTTCAAGATGTTTATATAGCCATCTACCTTGAAAGCTTAGAGACAGTGCTTCCTTCGGGAACAAAATGTAGGCGTGTTTTCTGCGCATTAGAAAGCTTCCGGTGCACGAAGTCCAGGTCCTCTCTCGCGAGATGTGGACTGCTCTCTGTGTGGTCCCCTCAGTGTCACCGTGAGGGAACCACGGTTCGGAGAACAAAACTCTACATGCTGACACGCTGGCTACTGCCATCACTGCGGATTACAAGTTACAGCCTCTGACCCAGGGGTCTTATATTCTCTGTCAGCCTCCATGAAAAGGTGACAAACTACCATGTAACCTTGCATAGCAGGGTAAAATCTCAGACTCAAACCTTTTTTTTTTCTTTTTCCAGACTAATCTGGAAAACAGCCTTTAAACTGTTGGAAAAAGTCTAAAGATATCATCGTTTGCCTTTACTATTCTCCCACCGTTAGCTTTCTGCTTACTCTCACCCTCAGGATCCTGCATTTCTTTTTCCCTTCACAGCTTTGAATTAAGGTCTAAGCACACTGTCTGAAACAGTTCTCGAATATTACCAACTTATAGATTATGCTTCTTAAATTTTAGACATTTACAAGGACCTTATTCAACACAGTGACTTTTCCATTCCCTCTTGTTACTTTACAGTGGCCAATTTTCCCTCATACCTTAGGAAATCACCCCCGGAAACTTCCATGTTCTTCTAACCTTTCAGCAGTGTCTGAGTTAATCACCCTTCTTAGAGACTATACCAACAGGCATTTCTTTCCTCTTAACCAATAGATTTCAATATTTTTAACTCTCCTTTTTTCCAACTATGGGTTTATCTCGATCAACTGCTTTTATAAGCTCCTGGAGGGCAAGGGATTAATCTTTTGTAGTCTTTATCACCATAACTCAATAGAAGTTAAAAAAAATGAGAGATTGGGTTTGGGAGACAAAGCAGACTGGGCCTGAGTCACAAACATCAGAGTATTAGCAAGATTAATTGACTACTCATTCTTTACTTCCTATATTTGTAAACTGGGAATCTTAAAATCTGCCCCATGAGGCTGTTGTGACGATAAAATGAGGCAACACACTTAAGGTAAATTACACAATGCATGGTAAGTGGTAACTGCAACACTTCTAGTGAGTGTAATAGGAAAAAAATCCTCCCAAGCATTTAAGTCAGATTACATTATAGAATATATCTGTATAATTGATTGTCAGTGTTATAATATTATAAGTTAATATTTGCATACTATGCTTGTCACATCAGATTTAAAAATATTCTTGAGGATTTGTATGTTTGATGAAAATGTTCAGTCTTGTACAATTTTTTCAAACTCAAAAATTGCAATATTCTATGAGCTGTCAAACTCTGACTTTTCCTTTTTTTTAATTTCAGAGGAAAATAAAACACTGGTGGTCTCAAAAATTAATTTAAAACTGATTGTTCAATGCCATTTATGTTCAACAATTGATACGTGTACAAATGTATATAATGTATACTTGTATAAATGTATGCTTTGCCAGAATAATGATTATTTATAAAGTAACTCTGGTGTGCATGAAAATTAACCAAAAGACATCTCTCCATAGGCATTTATTCAGAAATTTATTAAGTCATCCTTGATAATTTAAGGCTTTAGACTCAGGGAGAAGAGGGCAAAAATCTATATATGCAAATGATCAGAAGCTTCTTAAAATTGAGATCTGGCAGTGAAAAATGCTCAAAAGGGTTACTATGTTCAAAAAAATTCCATTCTTCATGAATATTAAAACTCTTAATCATTAACTTGAAATTGAAAAAATAATATAAATTAACTTGTTGCACTCTTAATCAAATGAATTTTACCTCTTTATAATCATAGGAATTAAGTAAAATTCTGTTAGTTTGTTAAGTGCTTGTCAGTATATCCAGTGATTTATGGCTATGATATTGTTACACACACTCATTGTGCTTCAGTAGTTAAAATTCGTTTTGTGAATCTCTGTGAAAAACACTCCAAGATTAATCATTATTCTGAGAAAAAAATTATATCTACCCATGAAAGAATATACATTAACTAAAGATGAAAAGCCTAAAGCATACATATATTTATTTTGTTTTGTTTTTCAGTGTTATCCTGAATACAGTGAATACCTTCTATTCATAAAGGAGACTTAGTTTGCAAAACAATAATAAAAGAACATTTTTGGAATAAATTTCTTTTCAATCATATAATGATTATAGTTTGCAAGATGAAAATGTAAATACCTCAAGGTACTGGTTTAAAAATAAATACCTTCTGGGAAGGTACAATATATATTTTTTAATATGCCCTTCCTTAAATACTTACTTCATTATTGTTCACTAATGTACATTTTGTATTTATATGTATATATATATATACATATACAGGCTTCCCTTGTAGCTCAGTCGGTAAAGAATCCGCTGCAGTGCAGGAGAACCGGGTTCAATCCCTGGGTTGGGAAGATCCCCTGGAGAAGGAAATGGCAACACACTCCACAATCCTTGCCTGGAAAATCTCGTGGACGGAGGAACCTGGTGGGCTGCAATCCATGGGGTCACAAAGAGAAGGGCATGACTGAGCGACTAACACTTACTTACTTATACATATATATATTTGAATTAGTAACATTCCAAATTCTTCTGAAAATTTTTTAAAGTCTGTATTTCTGCCAATAGTCTCATAAAAAATTTGGCACTATCAGTGGTGCTATCATAGAAATTAAGGAATAGAAATAACTAAGGTTATCACACAAATCTGTTTTGACTTTATTTTTAAGTTTGAAATGCAAATGGTTGTTACAGTTCACTGTAGATAACTTCAGGGTGTCTATATTTAAACTCAATATGAGGCAAGGACTCACATAAAATATACATTGTTAGAAATCTTTTGCTTCACAAACATTTATCTTGAATAATGCAGTAAGTATGACTTAATCCTATATCTTTGTCCAGGAAAAAAAAAAAAATGAATTGGGGTTCTGCTTTCCATGAGCTATCCTGAATTTTTTTAGATGTGGTATTTTATGTTAATATTTCACTAGCATAAAAAAAGAGAGCAGAAGGAGTTAATTAGCATGATTTTCTGCTAAAAAATAAAACTATAATGATATTTTTGTTTTTAAAGTAATTGTATTTATTTTCATTGAATCAATAATTAATGATTGAATAGAGAAATAATGACACCTCAATAGAGTGTTCTTTTAATATTTATGCCAACTATAAGAATCTTACATTTCACAGCCCTGATATTTTGAGACATCTTTAGAAGCTTAAAAGCATTTTTAAAAACTGTATAATTGACATAACATAAACCTCACATGGGGCTTCCCTGGTGGCTCACATGGTAAGAAATCTGCCTGCAATGTGGGAGACTTCGATCCCTGGGCCAAGAAGATGCCCTAGAGAAGGGAATGATTACCCACTCCAGGATTCTTGCCTGGAGAATCCCATGGATGTAAGAGACTGGAGGCCCACAGTCCAGATGACAGAGGATGAGATGGTTAGATGGCATCACTGACTCCACTGACTTGAGTTTGAGCAAGCTCCGGGAGATAGTGAACAGAAGTCTGGTGAGCTGCAGCCCATGAGGTTTCCAAGAGCTGGACACAACTGAGCAACTGAACTGAAACCTCACATACTTAATAGGAGCCATTTGATAAAATTTTGCACATAGGTATTATTTTCACAATCAAAATATTGAACATATCCATTACCATAAAGTCTCCCTCTTGCTCTTTTACAATCTTTCCCATTTGCTTCTCCTTTCCACCCCATCCCCAGGCAACCACTGAATTCCTTGGTGTCATTTGACATTAGCTTGCATTTTCTAACATTTAATCAAAATGAAATGATATCATATGTACTTTTTGTCTAGTTTCTTTCATACAGAATATTTTTATATTGGTCCATGTATTTTGAGTGTAACAAAAGTTCATTGATTTTATTGATGATTAATGTTTCATTTTTTGAATGTATCATAAATTGGTTACCCACTTACCTGCTGGTGGACATTTAAGCCATATCCAGTTTGGAAATATTACAAATAAAGGCTTGTAAACATTTGTGTACAAATCTTTGTGTGGACATAAATATTAAAGAAATACCACTTGAGTAAATTTTCTTGTAAGACTCAAGATCAATGTACAAAATCAATTTAATTCCTATATAACAGCAATAAGAAATAAGAAAATAAAAATTTTTACATTCCATTTTTGATAAAATATTTAGGGTTAAATCTGACAAAGGATGTGAAAAACCTGTATTTGCATTTAAAAATATAAAACATTATTGAACGAGATTAAAGAGATAAATAAGTGGAGAGATGTCCTGTGTTATGGCTCTAAAGATTCAATATTGTTACAGCATCCCTAAACTGAACAAAGAGATTCAGCCAAATTCCAATGAAAATGTCAGTAAGCCTTTTGGGGTAAGAAACTGGCAAACAAAAACAACTTTGAAAAAGAAGCTTAAATTTGAAGTTTAAATTTCTTATACTTACAGTTTTCATAACAGATTCTTTTTTAATCCATTTACATTAACCTATCTAACTTTTATGTTTACATAAATTTTATGTTTAAAATTAAGGCCTTGCAAACCACATGTAGTAGGGTCTTGCATTTTATCCACTCTGTAAATATCTATCTTTTAATTAAGGTGTTTGGGCCGTCAACATTTAATTTAATTATTGATATGAGTGGATTTAGCCACCAATTTATCTCTGGCATTTCCTGTGCAAAAGCAACTTCAGGACAAGTTTCTTGGCATCCCTTCAAACCAAGTTTTACTACTACCTAAACTTTCTAAGAGAAAATAATTTTTCTTTCTCCTTTCAGCTAATACTTCTTAAGTACTTCTTTTTGAGGATCTTATTCTGTTCATCATCCTCCTAACAGTATATTATAGCTTATATATATTACCTTTAAAATAAAAACCTCAAAACTAAATTACAAGGGTTCTAATTTCTCCACATCTTCACCAACACTCCTCTTTGTTTTGTTTTTTGATAATAAGCAACCTGACAAAAAGTGAAAGTGTTAGTCACTTAGTTGTGTGTGACCCCCATGGACCTTAGCCCACCAAGGTCCTCTGTCCTTGGGCTTCTCCAGGCAAGAATATTGGAGTGGGTTGCCATTCTCTCCTCCAGGGGATCTTCCCAA
Source organism: Odocoileus virginianus (assembly GCF_023699985.2). NCBI lineage: Eukaryota > Metazoa > Chordata > Mammalia > Artiodactyla > Cervidae > Odocoileus > Odocoileus virginianus. The sequence continues at coordinate 1,775,585 of NC_069703.1, read as the reverse complement.
CACAGGATCAAACCCAAGTCTCTTTAGTCTCCTGCATTGGCAGGTAGGTTCTTTATCACTAGCGCCACCTGGGAAGCCCAATATGCTAGGTATTTAAACAAAAAAATGTATTCAATTAGCAACATTGATCTATACCCAAAATTTAAATTAGAGTTATACAATGGAAGAAAAAGAATAAGTGTTATCAAGCTAGAAACCGGTATTTTATTTTTAATTGCTTCTTTTAGGTATATCATCTTATGGTTTATCCACATATCTTCATGGATAAATTGGATTATGGCCCCATTTATGACAAATAGTTTTCTTCTTTAATACATTTGAGAAAATAATATTCAATGTAGTTCAGAATGTTCATAAACTCATAGGGATAAATAGTAGACATAAGAGAAGATCAAAAAGCTAACAGGCAAAGGACTCCATCATGATTTTCCTATACTTATAATAATATGGTAGTTATATTAATAAAATGATAGTATGAATCACAAATTATAGCATGGTGACCTGCCTGAGGAGGTTACAAAACTATGAAGGATTTCTATCAATGTAGACTTCAGAACTATATCATTTCATCTATAATTGAAAACAGCTAATAAATATTGTTTTTGGGCAGAAAATTCAAAGATTGAAATCAAGTAAATCCATTCTATATAAATCGTTATGGGTGTATTATTGTCTAATGATATTTTATCTTGACTGTAAATAGCAAGATATTAACAGTAAACATTTTCTATTACTTTATGATATTGGTAAACAGAATGATTCAGTTTCTGAGACCCACGAGGAGAAGAAAATCTCAGCTCAACAAATACAGAGAATAAACAGATAAAATTAACCCCTCTGATAGTGTTACTCAGATGCCTCTTTTCCAGAATTTATCTGGGCAAACACAGTGGTATTTATTCAAATATTTTAAGCTCTTGATAAGCAAGAAAGATGTAAATCCAAATACTGCTATGGTTGTTATTTCTCTCAGAACTCTAGGCATAGTCTCCTTAGAAATGTAATTAAAATTTGCATACTCTTATTAAATGAAACTATTTGAGGGCAATCATTTGGTTGCTTTCAAAATAGAGCTTTGCTTTCAGAAATGGTTTGTGAATGTTATTTAATGCATCCCCAAGGCTTCGAAAGGAAAATGTAAAGGGACCTCTAGCAGGAGCTCTGCCTAAAATTCCCAAGCATCAGTTTCATTTTGCAAAGCATATTTTAGAATGAAGGAATGTTTCATAAATGGAAATTAATGACCTAAGGCCAATACAAGAAGACCTGAGAGGATTTGAGTTGTATGAGCTGTATGCATGTTACATGTGTGTTTGTATAACATATATATTGGCCAAACAGGCTACTTATGAGCTGAAGACATGAAACCAAGATTGGTCACCTTAAATTGTCACCTTTCCTACACACTCATATTGGGCAGTATGGTACCTGTCAGAAATTGATTCCTGGGAGTCAGATAAAGAAAACAAAGGGTTGAGTGAGCACAATGATAGTTAAATTTACTTTCAAGGTAGTATCCAATTGTGAATATTTAATCTGGGAAATACTGCTCAATATAGAAAAATGGAGAATCATCAGGAGCAACTTAGGAGAAAATGTGTACTGATATAAAATAAATATTAAAAATAATAAAATAAATATAAATATGGTGTCCTTTGAAATGTAAAAATTAAAAGGAACTATTTTATCGCTAAGAAAAGCATAGCTTAGAAAAACAGCTTTCCACAATGCTCTATCTTGTTGAAAAGAAGAGCAGCATGACACCTACACAGAGAGGGGAGCTTCAGAAACCTTCAGCAGAAGTGAGAAGGAAGGAAACAGAAATCAGGTTCTGTATAGCACTCTCCGAGAGCTCCTGTTTCACAAAGCAAGCAGGTGTATACATTCAAGTCACTTGACAATTTAGACAAACATGTAGCCATTAGTATATTTACAAAATGCTCCCCTGTTTTTTCTTATAAGTTTCACATCAGCGCTATTTATCTAAATCCTAAAAGCAAAATAGATGGAGGAATTTAAATGAAGCAAAGAGCAGGTAAAATGGGAGAGGAAAATCACAACTTACAAAACAGATTTAAAGGAATTAAGTAATATTATGCACAAAGATTTAAAATGTGAAGATGCACAAAGATTTACAATGTGAAAACTGATCCACAAGAGAATCAGACAGCTCAACAAAAATGACCTTAAACAATTTTAATTCTACATATAAATAGTTTTTCTAACCTCATAATGTGTCATATTGTTCAGTTTGTATTTTTGTGTACTGTACTTTGAAAAAGTTCTAAGAATGACTATTCAATACAGAGCCTAAGCTATTTAAAGACTGTTTCTGCTTAGTGAATATTTAAAAGTAGTGAAATAGGAAAGGAATTTGCATAATCCTCTCTGATTTTCCAATCCAACATAAAAGAGGGTAAGAATTCATCGATAATATTAGAAAAACAAAATAATTTCTTTAGTTTATGTAGGGTAGTGCCATTCAATATGTTTCTCTGATAGCTCAGTTGGTAAAGAATCCACCTGCAATGCAAGAGACCCCAGTTCAATTCCTGGGTAGGGAAGATCCCCTGGAGAAGGGATAAACTACCCACTCCAGTATTCTTGGGCTTCCCTTGTGACTCGGCTGGTAAAGAATCCGCCTGCAATGTGGGAGGCCTGGGCTCGATCATTCACTATAAATACAAGATGAGGAACACATTGAATTTAAATTTTTCTAGTAGACACAGTGAAAAAGTAAAATGATACATGAAATTAAATATTTTTTATTAAAAGAATATATTCAAAATATTACTTTTTCAGAATAGCTGATTTTGCTGTGATGCAAAAGTATATGTTTCAAACCTATATCACTAAACTCTGTGTCAACACAATATTATTAATATTGAATTCAGAGTATTGAGTAATTTGAAAAGTGATCTAAATGTATTGACAACGAAACAAAAGTGTTCTTCAAATTTTTCTTGTAGCTTTTGCAAGTCAGTTTATATAACACTTGATTACAATTTAAATTTCCTGCACAAAGATTCCTGGTAGAAAATATAAAATCTTTATTATTGACTCTTATTATGAAAAATTTTGAATCCCACATAAATTCTCATACTTATCTGTCTAGGTAACAAACAAGGTTCCCTTTCCTTGGAGTTTTGAAAGTATTTTGTTCCTATAAAGTGTGATAACTAGTGAGACACTATGTCATGCTGCCGTTTTTTAATATTTTACAATTACTCCTTTTGTTGTAAAGAAGTCTTGAAATAAATATAACAGCATAGTAATTCATTGTAAAACTTTTCCATAGTTCAATCAATAACACTGACAAATAACAAGATTATTAAAGTCCTTGTCATCTATTTCTTTCAGCGGTTCCATAAACTGGTGAAGATTCATAACCTTTATACATGCCAAATGATTTTGACAACTATAACCATGATACTTTTCTTAAGACCTGCCTCAGCAAACTGAGCAGCAATATTTTAAAGTATTTCATGTAATAGAATAAAACCATAAAAGATATTTCAGTCTCTTATTACAAAATACCAAAAATTTTGATTTTCTTTTTTATTTAACATATCTGGGACACTGCCCTTCAAAATGAAACTAATATTTTTTTTTCATATCAAGGTATTCATTCTTATGTTGAAGAATCAAAATATTTATTCCAAAATTTGACTTTTTAGGCTATAAATTTACATGTCACCATACATTTGTCAGTTTCCTAAACAAAACACAACCAAAATATTGAGCTGTATTTCATATCATATGACTCATCAGGTATTTGATTTCTTTTTAATTGTTTGGATCTGTTGATCTTCTTTATGGTTAGAAAACATTTATATTCCACAAGAAAATGTGTGGTGGCTTAAATTAAGTTTGTTCACTTCTCTTTTTTTAAAAATAATTTATTCATTTTATTTGGAGGCTAATTACTTTACAATACAATATTATAGTGATTTTTGCCATACATTGACAAGAATCAGCCATGGGTGTACATGTGTCCCCCATCCTGAATCCCCCTCCCACCTCCCTCCCCAACCCATCACTCAAGGTCATCCCAGTTCACCAGACTGGTGAACTGCATCAAACCTGGACTGGTGATCTATTTCACATGATAATATACATGTTTCAGTGCAATTCTCTCAAATCATCCCACCCTCGCCTTCTCCCACTGAGTCCAAAAGTCTGTTCTTTACATCTGTGTCTCTTTTGCTGTCTTGCATATAGGGTCATCATTACCATCTTTCTAAATTCCATATATATGCATTAATATACTGTATTGGTGTTTTACTTTCTGACTTACTTCATTCTAGAAAATAGGCTACAGTTCATCCTGCTCATTAGAACTGATTCAAATGCATTCTTTTTAATAGCTGAGTAATATTCCATTGTGCATATGTACCACATGTTTCTTATCCATTCATCTGCTGATGGACATCTAGGTTGCTTCCATGTCCTGGCTATTGTAAACTGTGCTTCAATGAACATTGAGATACACGTGTCTCTTTCAATTCTGGTTTCCTTGGTGTGTATGCCCAGCAGTAGGATTGCTGGGTCATATAGAAGTTCTATTTCCAGTTTTTTAAGGAATCTCCACACTGTTCTCCATAGGGGCTGTACTAGTTTGCATTCCCACCAATTGTTTGTAGACTTTTTGATAGCAGCCATTCTGACCGGTGTGAGATGGTACCTCATTGTGGTTTTGATTTTCATTTCTCTGATAATGAGTAATATTGGGCATCTTTTCATGTGTTTGTTAGCCATTTGTTATCCATTTGTATGTCTTTTTTGGAGAAATGTCTATTTAGTTCTTTGACCCATTCTTTGATTGGGTCATTTATTTTTTTGGTTTGAGCTGTTTGTATATTTTTGAGATAAATTATTTGTCAGTTGCTTGTTTGCTATTATTTTCTCCCATTCTGAAAGCTGTCTTTTCACCTTGCTTAGTTTCCTTCATTGTGAAAAAGCTTTTAAGTTTAATTAAGTCCCATGTGTTTATTTTTGCTTTTGTTTCCATTACTCTGGGAGGTGGTTATCATAGAAGATCCTGCTGTGATTTATGTCAGAGAGTGTTTTGCCTATGTTTTCCTGTAGGAGTTTTATAGTTTCTGGTCTTACATTTAGATCTTTAATCAATTTTGAGTTTATTTCTGTGTATGGTGTTTGAAAGTGTTCTAGTTTCATTCTTTTACAAGTGGTTGGCCAGTTTTCCCAGCACCACTTGTTAAAGAGATTGTCTTTTCTCCATTGTATATTCTTGCCTCCTTTGTCAAAGATAAGGTGTCCATAGGTATGTGGATTTATCTCTGGGCTTTCTATTTTGTTCCATTGATCTATTTTTCTCTCTTTTTGCCAGTACCATACATCTTGATGACTGTGGCTTTGTAGTATAGTCTGAAGTCAGGCAGGTTGATTCCTCCAGTTCCATTCTTCTTTCTCAAGATTGATTTGGCTATTTGAGGTTTTTGTATTTCCATACAAATTGTGAAATTATTTGTTCTCATTCTCTGAAGAATAGCATTGGTAGCTTGATAGGGATACATTGAATCTATAAATTGCTTTGGGTAGTATAATCATTTTCACTATACTGATTCCTCTGATCCATGAACATGGTATATTTCTCCTTTTATTTGTACAATCTTTGATTTCTTTCATCAGTGTTTTATAGTTTTCTATGTATAGGTCTTCTGTTTATTTAGGTAGATTTATTCCTACATATTTTATTCTTTTTGTTGCAATGGTGAATGGAATTGTTTCCTTAATTTCTCTGTTTTCTCATTGTTAGCATATAGGAATGCAAGGGATTTCTGTGTGTCAATTTTATATTCTGCAACTTTTGTATATTCATTGATTAGCTCTAGTAATTTTCTGGTGGAGTCTTTAAGGTTTCCTTTTAGAGGATCATGTCATCAGCAAACAGTGAGAGTTTTACTTCTTGTTTTCCAATCTGGATTCCTTTTATTTCTTTTTCTTCTCTGATTGCCAAGGCTAAAACTTCCAAAACTATGTTGAATAATAGTGGTGAGATTGGACACCCTTGTCTTATGCCTGACTTTAGGAGAAATGCTTTCAATTTTTCACCACTGAGGGTACTGTTTGCTGTGGGTTTATCATATATGGCTTTTATTATGTTGAGTTATGTTCCTTCTAATCTTGCTTTCTGGAGGGTTTTTTGTTTGTTTGTTTGTTTTTAATCATCAATGGATATTGAATTTTGTCAAAGGCTTTCTCTGCATCTATTGAAATAATCATATGGTTTTCATCTTTCAATTTGTTAATGTGGTGTATCACATTGATTGATCTGTGAATATTGAAGAATCCTTGCATTCCTGGTATAAAGCCCACTTGGTCATGGTGTGTAATCTTTTTAATATGTTGTTGGATGCTGTTTGTTAGAATTTTGTTAACAATTTTTGCATCTATGTTCATTAGTGATATTGGCCTGTAGTTTTCTTTCTTTCTTCTTCTTTTTTTTTTTTTTTTTTTTTTTTTTGGTGGCATCTTTGTCCAGTTTTGGTTTTAGGGTGATGGTGGCCTCATATGAGTTTGGAAGTTTACTTTCCTCTGCAATTTTCTGGAAGAGTTTGAGTAGAATAGGTGCTAGCTCTTCTCTAAATTTTTGGTAGAATTCAACTGTGAAGCCGTCTGGTCCTGGGCTTTTTTTTTTTTTTTTTTTTTTTTGGAAGATTTTTGATTACAGTTTCGATTTCTGTGCTTGTGATTCATCTGTTAAAATTTTCTATTTCATCCTGGTTCAGTTTTGGAAAGTTATACTTTTCTAAGAATTTGTCTATTTCTTCTAAGTTGTCCATTTTATTGGCATAAGCTGCTGATCGTAGTCTCTCATGATCCTTTGTACTTCTGTGTTGTCTTTTCTGATTTCTCCATTTTAATTTCTAATTTTGCTGATTTGATTCTTATCCCTTTTTTTCTTGATGAGTCTGGCTAATGGTTTGTCTATTTAATTTATCTTCTCAAATAGCCAGCTTTTATCTTTGTTGATTTTTGCTATGGTCTCTTTTGTTTCTTTTTCATTTATTTATGCCCTAATTTTAATGACTTCTTTCCTTCTACTAACCCTGGTGTTCTTCATTTCTTCTTTTTCTAGTTGATTTAGGTGTAGAGTTAAGTTATTTATTTTATTTTTCTCTAGTTTCTTGACATAAGCTTGTATTGCTGTGAACCTTCCCCTTAGCACTACTTTTACTGAATCCCATTGGTTTTGGGTTGTTTTGTTTTCATTTTCATTCATTTCTATGCATATTTTCATTTCTTTTTTAATTTCCTCTGTGATTTGTTTGTTATTCAGAAGCATTTGGTTTAGTCTCCATATGTTTGTATTTTTAATAAGTTTTTTTTTTTCTTTTCCCTGTAGTTGACATCTAATCTTACTGCATTGTGGTCAGAAAAGATGCTTGGAATGATTTCATTTATTTTTAAATTTACCGAGGCTAGATTTATGACCCAGAATGTGATCTATTCTGGAGAAGGTTCTGTGTGCATTTGAGAAAAAGGTGAAACTCATTGTTTTGGGGTGAAATGTCCTATAGATATCAATTAGGTCTAACTGTTCCATTGAGTCATTTAAAGTTTGTGTTTCCTTGCTAATTTTCTGTTTAGTTGATCTATCCATAGGTGTGAGTGGGGTATTAAAATCTCCCACTATTATTGTGTTACTGTTAATTTCCCCTTTCATACTTGTTATCATTTGCCTTACAAATTGTGGTGCTCCTATGTTGGGTGCATATATGTTTATAAGTGTTATATTTTCCTCTTGGATTGATGCTTTGATCATTGTATAGTGTCCTTTGTCTCTTTTCACAGCCTTTATTTTATCTGATATGAGTATTGCTACTCCTGCTTTCTTTTGGTCTCCATTTTCACAAAGTATCTTTTTCCAGCCCTTCACTTTCAGTCTGCATGTGTCCCTTGGTTTGAGGTGGATCTCTTGTAGACAGCATATATAAGGGTCTTGTTTTTGTATCCATTCAGCAAGTCTTTGTCTTTGGGTTGGGGCATTCAACCCATTTATATTTAAGTTAATTATTGATAAGTATGATCCAATTGCCATTTACTTTGTTGTTTTGGGTTCGTGTTTATAAATCTTTTCTGTGTTTCCTGTCTAGAGAAGGTCCTTTAGCATTTGTTAAAGAGCTGATTTAGTGGTGCTGAATTCTCTCAGCTTTTGCTTGTCTGTGAAGTTTTTGATTTCCTCTTCATATCTGAATGAGATCCTTGCTGGGTACAGTAATCTGAGTTGTAGGTTTTTCTCTTTCATCACTTTAAGTATGTCCTGCCATTCCCTTCTGGCCTGAAGAGTTTCTATTGAAAGATCAACTGTTATCCTTATGGGAATCCCCTTGTGTGTTATTTGTTGTTTTTCCCTTGTTGCTCTTAATATTTGATCTTTGTGTTTGATCTTCATTAATTTGATTAATATGTGTCTTGAGGTGTTTTACCTTGGGTTTATACTGTTTGGGACCCTCGGGGTGGCTATTTCTTTCCCCATTTTAAGGAATTTTCAACTATTATCTCATCAAGTATTTTCTCATGGCCTTTTTGTCTTCTTCTTCTGGGACTCCTATGATTTGAATGTTGGGGGGTTTGACATTGTCCCAGAGGTTTCTGATGTCCTCATTTAATTCTTTTTTCTTTTTTCCTCTCTGCTTTATTTATTTGCACCATTCTATCTTCCACCTCATTTATCTTATCTTCTGCCTCAGTTATTCTACTGTTGGTTCCCTTCAGAGTGTTTTTGATCTCTGTTATTGCATTATTCATTATTGATTGACTCTTTTTTTGTTTCTTCTAGGTCTTTGTTAAACATCTCTTGCAACTTCTCAATACTTGTCTCCAGACTATTTATCTGTAACTCCATTTTGTTTTCAAGATTTTGGATCATTTTTACTATCATTATTCTGAATTATTTTTCAGATAGACTCCCTATCTTCCCCTCTTGTTTGGTTTGGTGGGCATTTATATGTTCCTTTACCTGCTGAATATTTCTCTGCCTTTTCATCTTGTTTATATTGCTGTGTTTGGGGTGTCCTTCTTGTATGCTTGAAGTTTGTGGTTCCTTTTTATTGTGGAAGTTCCTCCCTGTGGGTGGGGTTGGACAAGTGGCTTGTCAAGGTTTCCTGGTTAGGGAAGCTTGTGTTGGTGTCCTGGTAGGTGGAGCTGGATCTCCTCTCTCTGGAGTGCAATGACATATCCAGTAGTGAGTTTTGAGTTGTCTATGGGTTTGGTGTGACTTTTGGCCAGCTGTGTTTTAATGCTCAGGGATTTGCTCCTGCATTGTTGGAGAATTAGCTTGGTATGTCTTGCTCTGCAACTTGTTGGCTCTCGGGTGGAGCTTGGTTTCAGTGTAGGTATGGAGGCTTTTGGGTGATCTCTTGTCAATTAATGTTCCCTGGAGTCTGGAGTTTTCTTGTGTTCTACAGTTTTGCATTTAAGCCTCTTGCCTCTCACTTTCAGTCTTATTCTTACAGTATCCTCAAGACTTCTCCATCCATACAGCACCAATGATAAAACATCTAGGTTAATGGTGAAAAGATTCTCCACAGTGGGGACACCCAGAGAGGTTCACACAGTTGCATGGAGAAGAGAGGAGGGAGGAGGAGATAGAGGTGACCAGGAAGAGAAGAGGGGGAATCAAAAGGGGAGAGAGCAATGTAGCCAGTAATCAATTCCCTATGTGCTCTCCACAGTCTGGAACACTCAGAGAGGTTCACAGAGTTACACAGAGAAAAGAAGAGGTAGAAAGAAGATAGAGGTGGCCAGGAGGAGAAGAAGAGGAGTCAAAAGGAGAGAGACAGATCTAGCCAGTAATCAGTTCCATAAGTTTCTCCACAGCCTGGAACACTCAAAGAGATTCACAGAGTTGGGTGGGGAAGAGAAGAGGGAGGGAGGAGATATCAGTGACCTGGGGGAGAAAAAGGAGAGTCAAAAGGGGAAGAGCACAACCAAGCCAGTAACCACACTCCTAAGTAAAAATGGGTACTGAAGATTGGATTCTTAAAAGTACAAAATTGATAACAAATACCAAAAAGCAAAGATTAAAAATCTAGAGTAGAGGTTAGACTCTCAAAAATACAATATTAAAAAAACAAAACAAAATCACAAAAATTATAAAAGTTATATTATGAAATTTGCCTTAAAAATAGGGTCTTTTTTTTGCAAGGTAATGGTGGGTTATAGAAATGAAAATTGAAGGAGTAATAAAGAACTTAAAAATAATAAAACATTTAAGAAACTAAAAAATGATAATAGTAAAATATATCTAGGATTTCTCTGGAGCTGTTGCAGACAGTGTGGGGTCAGTTAGGTTTCAGATAGTTCCTTTTTCAAGCTTGTACTTGTTCTCAAGGCCTATAGGCCCCTTCCAAAGTAGTCAGTGCTAACTACAGGGTTTTAATCTGTTGCACCTGTCACTTCCAAAGCGGTTCCCTGTGTTTATTTTGGCTTCCTCTCTTTGCAAGTCTCTTCAGTGTCTAATTTCCACCCTGACACAAGGGGACGGAGGTGGTCACTTATTTAGGCTCACATGTTCAGTTGTGCCACAGGGAGACAGGACTACTGCAAACAAACATCACTGGAGTGTGGGGGGAGCGCTCGCAGTGTCTGGGCCACACTGGGTTTGCCCCCGCTCACAGCGTGTGTGCTTTCCCGGTCTACACTGCTCAGGCTCGAGGTTGCTCTGCAGGGGGACTGTCTAAAGCCAGCCCTGGGTTGCATGCACTTCCCAGGTCTAAGCTGCTCAGGTTCAGGTTCTAGGGTACTCCACAGAGGCACAGACTCGGCTGTTCCTGCGTTTTGTCCCCTTCCCAGGTCCAAGCAGCTCGGGCGACCAGGAGCTTGGTGAGCGCATGCTCCCCAGGTGGACTGTGCGTCTTATCACCTCCCCGGTCCCAGCCTCTCAGTTTCCCGGGTGCGCAGTGGGAGCACCGTCTCAGGTGGGCCGTGTATCTCCTCTGAGGACCTGATCTCTGGCTGAGACCCTCCTGGTGGATGCCAACTGTCCAGGATCCCAGGAAGACTTGGTTAGCAACTGGGAGCCTGCTCACAGTTTGGTGGAGGATGCCCTCTCTGGGGCCAAGATTGCCCCTCACCTTCTGGCTGTTTCTGTCACCTGCCTGCCCCTCTCCCTCTGGTGTGGGGAGGCGCCAGTCTGCAGCTGGTTAGCTCTCCTCTGGTATTTGCGCAAGCCTTTGTTCTGTGAGCAGGTCAGGCTGTGCCTTAGAGCTTTTCAAGAGTAAGTTCTCCCCCCTCTCTCTTTTTTCTCTCTCTGGCCATCCCACAGTTTGGCTGCTATCTTAAGTTAGATCCCTCAGATTGTCCTATGGGCATTCAGGCCCTGTCCTTACCTTAGGCATGCAGCCCGTGCCTCCCTGCTCAGCCCCTGGGTGCAGTTGGCGGATGCCAACATCAGGGCTGCTTCTTTGCTGGGAGTTGTGTTTAAGCACATGATTTGTGGGGTTTTTGTTTGTTTGTTTGTTTCCTCCTTGTTATGTTGCCCTCTGAAATTCCAAAACTGCCCACAGACCCACCGGTGAGAGGGTTTCCTGGTGTTTGGAAACTTCTCCTTCATGACTCACTCCCCTGGATGGGTCTCCTTCCCTAACTCTTTTGTCTCTCTTTTTATCTTTTATATTTTGTCCTACCTCTTTTCAAAGAGAATGGGCTGGCTTTCTAGGTGCCTGGTGTCCTCTGCCAACATTCAGAAGTCGTTTTGTGGAATGTGCTCAGTGTTCAAATGATCTTTTGATGAATTTGTAAGGGGAGAAAGTGGTCCTCCCATCCTATTCTGCCATCTTTGGACCACCCAGATTATTCACATCTTTATTAAAAAAAAAAAAGCTGTTTTTAATCTATCTCTTACAATTTTGTAATAAAATTTTAATAACAAAAATAATAGTTTTCCATCTTTTGATCTAAAAATGTGTGTGTGTGTGTCTTTATAGATGTAAGAATCTAAGCAGTTTTAAAGTTGGTCAAAATTGAAAGATCAGATCTTATTAAAATTAAATTTGTTTTAAAATTTAGTTTTAATTTCAGATGAATAATTTTATTGATTCTTTTTAGACTACCAAGAGAAAGCATCAAATTCACTACTTTCTTATAAGAACACTTTTTTCACTGTATTATCATTAAATTTTGTTCTACAACAAACTATTTTTTCATTTTGCTCTTGCCACTCCAAATCACACTACCATACATCATTAGATTTGTGACATGCTGTTAACAAGGCTGTTGCCACAGAATCATAGCCCTGCCCCTACCTTGAGTAGAAACCAATTACATTTATCTAAGTTTCAGAAGGAAGCTTCAAAGAGGAAAAAAACAAGAGTTGGTTGGAATCAACTAGACCCAAGATAGCAGAGTATTTGACTTCCAATAAATCTTGAACTTTGTTACATACTCACTGTCATACATTAACATGCTAAATGGCACACCCACCAGAGCTGTGACAGTTTATGATTGCCATGACAACAACTGGACAAGCTCATAGGAGGACTGAAAAAGAGAGTTTGCATTGGTTTCAGATTCAAACCACAGCCCTGTTCTCTGATAACACAATCTCCCTTCTTTTACCTGGACCCTCCTATATATTTGGTGTCTTTGCCTAAATTGGATTAACAAGTTTGTTTAGGAACCAGGTTCCCACTTCTCCATTCTTTGGCCACTGAATAAAGCTTGTGCTGCTCCAGTCTGGGCATCTGTTTTGTTACTGGCTGTGCGAATTTAATTGGAAAAAGAACTTCCCTGGCAGTCACAAGGGATCTGGGGCTCTGCCCAGACTCAGACCCAGGTGTGGATCCTGTTGACCAACTTAGCAACAGTACCTTGTACTAGCCTCTTTCTCATTTATGTTTTCTAGATGTAACTAACACATTCTGAATCTCCACTTGATTTTGCATCAGCAGTGCATTGTTGTATTTGTCACTAAGTCGTGTGGACTCTTTTGCAACCCCATGGACTGTACGTAGCCCCCAGGCTCTTCTGTCTATGGGATTTACCAGGTGAATACTGAGAGGGTAGCCATTTCCTTCTCCAGGGGATCTCCCCAGCGATTGAACTTGTGTCTCCTTCATTGCAGGCAGATTCTTTACTGCTGAGCTACTAGGGAAGTCGATCAGTAGCACATACTAAATCTAAATTAATGTTTTAATTTTTTAAAATTTCAATTATATTATAATTAAGATAATAATAAATATTTCCACTTTTTTACTAAGTACAATTCACTTGGATATCACCATAACTCTTTGTATAATATGTTCAATTAAATATATTACAATGTGCCATCAGTGTGTAGAAATAATCATTCAAACAGAATCAATCTAACACCAGCTAGATCAGGTCTGTGTTTACTTGTAATACTGAAAATGAAACACATACTCAATGTACACTACAATAATAATGTTTTATGTGATGCAAAGGTTAAAATGACATGTAGTTTTACTGAAACAATAAAGCTTATGCTTAAAGGAAAAATATTCTTTACTCCATTTTTTTACATTTCAATTTATTTTTTAAAAATATAAAATTCTATATTATGTACCTGGTCACATTTAAGTGGCTTAACCAGCCACATTTCAAATGTCCAACAGCCATACATGGCTAGAGGTTACTGTATTAGAAAGCACAGATATAGAGGCTTAATGGAGTTTATGAAATACAAATATAATTTCCAGAGCTACAAATAGCATAAAAAAATGCCCACTGAGCAATTTAAAATGTTAAACAACTTAGGTGAACTAAATATTACACTTAGTTATAGTCAATAATATTTACACTTTTCTAGGGGGAGATACTTGAAGAGCTGTTTGAATTTGGCATAGCTAATTTAAAGAATTTTTTTATATTAATGCAATAGATGCCAATTAACATTTTATTGAAATGATTAACTTTGTTCTTCATTATATTTCTATCACCATAATAATATTGCTCTATTCTCAGAGAATGATGTTGATCTATATGTGTCTGACTCTTTGCAATCCCATGGACTATAGCCCACCAGGCTCCTCTGTCCATGGGATTCTCTACTCAAGCATATTGGAGTGGGTAACCATATCCTTTTCCAGGGGATCTTCCCAATTCAAAGATCAAAATTGGGTTTCCTGCATTGCAGGCAGATTCTTTACCATCTGAGACACTAAGGAAGCCATTTGATCTATATATACTCTTGTTAATTTATGGTGCTCTTCTGTGGGACATCTAGAAGTTTTCTATTTTAATAATACGTCCTTATCACGGTATGTTATTTTGTTTAACTGGAGGAAAACCGCCAAGCAGGAGATGCAGGTTTGCTCTCTGGGTCGGTAAGATCCCCTGAAGAAAGAAATGGCAATCCACTCTGGTATCTAGCCTAGGAAATCCCATAGACAGAAGAGCTTCGGGGGCTATAGTCCATGGGGTCACAAAAGAGTCCGACATAGTCTGGAGACAAAACAACAAATCATTGTACAATTCTGTGTCAGTTTCCACTGTACAATAATGTGAATCAGCCAGGTATGTCTGTGTGTTAAATCATCTCAGTCATGTCCAACTTTTTGCAACCCTACAGATTGCAGCCTGCCAGGTTCCTCTGTCCATGGGATTCTGCAGGCAAGAACACTGGAGTGGGTTGTCATGCACTTCTCCATGGGATCTTCCAGATCCAGGGATCGAACCAGGGTCTCATGTCTCCTGCATTAGCAGGTTGGTTCTTGGCCATTAGTGCCACCTGAGAAGCCCTCAAATCAGCTACAAGTATGCATATATCCTATTTGCTATTTACCCTACATGAAAAGCTGGCTTCAAACTTAACATTCAAAAAACCAAGATCATGGCATCCAGGCCCATTACTTCCTGGTGAATAGAAGGATAAAAGTAGAAGCAGTGACAGATTTTATTTTCTTACACTTCAAAATTACTGCAGATGGTGACTGCAGCCATGAAATTGAAAGATGCTTGATCCTTGGAAGGAAAGCTATGACAAACCTAGACAGCATATTATAAAGCAAAGACATCTCTTTGCAGGCAAAGGTCCATCTAGTCAAAGCTATGGTTTTTCCAGTAGTCATGTACAGATGTGAGAGTTGGACCATAAAGAAGGCTGAGCATCGAAGAACTGATGCTTTCACACTGTGGTGCTGGAGAAGACTCAGAGTCCTTTGGCCAGCAAGGAGACCGAGCCAGTCAGTCCTAAAGGAAAGCAGTCCTGAATATTCATTGGAAGGATTGAGGCTGAAGCCAATTCTCTAATACTTTGGCCACCTGATGCAAAGAGCTGACTCATTGGAGAAGATCCTGACACTGGGGAAGATAGAAGGCAAAAAGAGAAGAGGGCAGCAGAGGATGAGGTGGTTAGATAGCATCACCAACTCAGTGGACATGAATCTGAGCAAACTCCAGGAGATAGCAAAGGGCAGGGAAGCCTGGCATGCTGCAGTCCATGGGGTTGCAAAGATTTGGCCGCTCCAGCGCCCACCGTCTTGCTGGGGCTTCTTTGCCGTTGGACGCAGGGTATCTCCTCACAGTCGCTCCAGCCGCTGCTCCAGCACTGGGCAGCCACCACTCCAGCTTAAAGACAGCCAATCTTGATACAAAGCACTCGTTCAGATCTACTTGTCTTGCAGCTGCCCAAGACAAGCTTCATAGTTATATTCCCTTGCTTATTAAACCCTGCACCTACCAATCTGGAGTAGTTCTTCTGCCTCTTACTTCAGTCTCTTCCCTGCCTTCTAAGGTGGGGGGGCCAGCTTCAGATTTCATCTGAGGAAGCTCCCAAGGTTGAAAACCAATACAACAATAATTACATCTATTAGAAAATTAAATGAGAAAGTATATGTCTTTAAGTAGAATGTCTTACACATCATAATTCAAAATAAAGTAACTATTATTATTTTTCTAATTCCCAATACTAAAATTTTCTAAGTTCACATAAACTATCACACAAATGAAAATAGTATTTATTTAACTTTATTCTGATCATGACACATATCTCAAACCAACCAATACATGTGATTTTGTCTAGAGTTTAAAAAAAAAAGAATGTTCTGTCAATGAGTTATTTAAGATAATGGACTAAAATATTTTATTTATGTAAATCATGTGTGTCTAAAATATTTGCATTAAAAGAAAGTTATTTACAAGAAACTACATGAAAGGTATTTTCTAATTTTTATAAGATATAAAATTACATGTTAAATATTCTTTCCTATCCAGAGTTCTGCACTTTGAATACAGGACTCATTTTTATTAATATAAATATTAGAAATGATACCAATCAAAATTAAATCTACAGTATAGAGTATAACTTTTAAAACTTGTTCCCAAATTTCGGGAAAAGCAAAAATGAGATCTAATATAAAACTTGTCAAACTTCTAGATTACAATATTCTTCACCAAATGTCCTCTGGAAAGGTTAAAACAATTTGAATTCCCTCTAGTTGTACAAGAATGATAAATTTATAGACCCTCTAACAACGCTGATATTATTAAATATTTTCAAACTAATAAAATGAAATGTCTCCATTATGAAGTGTTTCCCTTTTATGAGAAATGTTAAGCCATTTATATTATTTTACCATTGATATGTTTGGTATATGTTTTCTACCTTCCTGATTGATTATTATATTGCCTTGTTCTTCATGGTGATTTATAACTATTGTTCTATGTCCTATTTTCTCTTGTATTTCTTGTATTAAATTGAAAAATAGATTGCTATTTTTGTTCTTCTAGTAGCAAAACATTCTTGGAGAATTTACCTACCTTTTTCTATCAATATACTGCATTGTTTAATTAAAGCTATATAGAAAAAATAAAGTCACATAATTATTTGTCTTAAATTACTATATAATTTTATAAAAAATTATAGTGGTAAATGTGTCTATATATTTATCCATAGACACTTAACAGAAAAAAATAAACTACTTCTAGTAATCACCTGTAGATACTGGGTATACTAGTCAGTATACTTTCAGTAATAAGTGGCAAAAGCAAGTTCTAACTTGCTTAAGCAAAAAATAAACAAATGAAAAGTTAAGTGGGTGAGGGAAGGTGAGCCGTATTAGCTGATAAAACTGAAAATTCCCATTATGGCATCAGTGCACAGTTCCCTTTTTTCTTCTCTTGACTTCATTCTCAAACTTTATGTGTTGGCTCTGTACCACAAAATTGCATACTAATTGTCAAACAACAACGATTGCACATCCTTTTCCCAATGTTTCCAAGGAAAGTCCTGACATGATTCCTCTTAATTTCAATCGTGTCACTTGGTTGCTACTGAACTGTGGCTATGGGAAAAGAATAAATTTGATTAGTTTCAGTTCAGTTCAGTCGCTTAGGCTAGATCAAATGCTTGTCCTTCAGATATGAAATCAAATATGAAATGAGAAATGGGAAATTATGATTCTTTATAGAAGAAGCATCGAGCTGTTACTTAAAAAAAAAGGAGAATGGCTACGGGGCAGCAACCAACCATGAAAAAACAATATGTACCAAATAATTAGATTATAAACATATTTTAAAGAATTATTTTCCTTTTTGTGTTATTCAAAATATTTTAAATGTGTAAAAATTCATTAAAGTCAGAAAATATATATAAATATTAGTAAGTATATTGCATGTTCTTTTGCATATTTTGATAAAAGAAGAAAAGCCCCTATTAAAAAATTAAATATATATATGTGCACTAAGTAAGAATCATGATTTTCTAGGTTCTCTCACAACTCTACTTTGTATGTATGCTTGTGTGTGTGTATGCTCAGTCACTCAGTAGTGTCCAACTCTTTGAAAGCCCGTGGACAGTAGCCCTCCAGGCTCAACTGTTCATAGAGTTTTCCAGGCAAGGACACTGAAGCAGATTCAGGCTCCACTTCCCAGACGTGGATACTGGAACGGGTCACCATTTCCTACTCAAGCTCTTCCTGATCCAGGGGTCAAACACGCGTCTCTTGCATCTTCTGCAATGGCAGGCGGACTCTTTACCACGATTCTGTATAAATTGCTGAATTGTATATAAATATTTGAGGATATTATTAAAGGCAATGCTATAAATTAGACAAAGTAGAAAACTACTTCCTATGCTCAAAGTATTTTAACTTTTATATAAATGAAAACATCAATGGGATTTGTATACACTCCAATTTTCTTCACTATGCCTTTCTGTCTTGATAATATCCGGAGGTGAATATGATTCACTTCTAAATTGCATCAACTTCAGCTCTAATTGTATACACCTAAGGAAAATGGCTTTGATGATGATTTCAAAGAAAGTTAACATAAGTTGAAAAACTTTAACTAAAATCTCTGAGAGAATTGAAGTATTTCTCAAAAGTTGATAATCTTTGAGAAATATGACAAATAGAACAATATAATAAGCAATAAAATAAAAATATTTTAATATTTAAAATAAACTAATCTTTAGGTTGTAATCACACACGTATATTTCATGAAAACATTTTTAAAAATTGATCTATCATTAGAATTTGCCAACATCTAAGCCTAGGTTTATTCTATTTATAAAATTTTAGCATATCATTCCAGAAACATTTTTAAATACTTAAGTCCATTACTTAAAATTTAAGTTTTTAAACTTTTCCTAGAAATTCCATTGTCTTCATTAAAATGACCCTAAATTCAGATAATGATGTAAAGGTTAATAGCTTAAGCTATCTCGGAAATATTTCCCATTTCTTGCTATATGTGTTCTGATTTCATCCTTTATTTATCAGCTTTATTTTTCTATGCAGAGATCTTGGTATCTGTGTAGAAACTACTATATATAGGGATAGAACATTAAAAGCATTCCTAAAGGACATAAGTAGTAGGCTAGAATTTTCTTTGCTTTGGGGACCATTTAGGTATTTTTACAGTCAGTGTGAAAAAATGCTCACTTCACCATTTAGAGCAAAGGTCTGTTTTGGTAAACAAATGTTCCTGGAACACAAGCATGCCCATTTGCTTATATGTTACCTATGGAGAGTTGAATAGTAACACAGATCATGTGGTCAACAAAACCAATACTATTTTGTCTCTGGCCCTTTACAGGATTAAAAGTTTACTAATGCCAGATTATTCCCATGCTACCAATGGAGTGGATATGATTGATATTCTCTTTTAAGAAAATTAAATATTAAGCTACATCTATTCTACATAGCCCAAGTTAAACAAACAAAAAGAAATCAGGTAGGTAGTAAAGAAAAAGTAAGTGACTGGAATCTGGTAGTTCTTATGACTGTAAGTTTACTTTATACAAGTAATATTTAACCAGTGATCAGAAACATATTTCTCATAATTATATTTGGCTTTCTTGCTTTCTTCCATATTAGGCACAGGAAATTTATTGGGTACATGATCTTTGAAACATTTATTTATCTCCAAAATGGAAATAGCAATATCATTTTTTTTTACTTTTTTAAATCAGGAATTGTCTGAATCAAATTAAATAAATTTCAATTTCTAAAGGTTCATCCAAATATGTAGCAATTGCTGTCAATTTCTAAATGGAGGTGATATGTTATAAAAATTTTATGTTTTGTATGCAGAAACTTTCCCAGTACAAAGCTGATTAAATGTATTTAAGAAGGTTTAGTGGCCTGTTCCAATCCAGAGAGTAATATAAGGCACCATTCAGGGCCATTAGATTTAACTCATATTTGGCCAAACAATATTTGTCATATTTCCATATGTTGGAACAGTGTGGTCATCTCATCTTTGGTATCTTAAGTCATAGAGTATATTCCACATGGAGAATGCCTCACAGTATTGAAACATACCTGCCAAATGAGTTACTACAAACCAGAAGTAAGTGGCTCCCAAAACAAATAGAAATAATCCAACTGATGCTTTTAATAAAATGTTTCATGTATATTGAATGTAAAATCTTACTCTGTATCTTGGCTTTGCCATCCTCTATTCTTTCATACCCAGTACAAATATTTTGTTTATGCCCAGACTCTGCTTCTGTCCTCTCATGGATTGAAGGAAGTAAAGCTGGCTTGTTCATTTCAAACATCTTGTGTCTAATTAGATATCCCATACCTTAGAATGGGGGTTTTCCTGGTGGCTCAGATGACAAAGAACCTGCTTGCAATGTAGAAGACCAGGGTTTGACACCTGGGTCGGGAAGATCTTCTGGAGAAGGGAATGGCTACACATCCCAGTATTCTTGCCTAGAGAATTCCATTGTCAGAGGAGCCAGGCAGGCTACAGTCTATGAGGTCGCAAAGAGTTAGACATGACTGAGCGATCAACACACACAAACACATAGACAGAGGTATTGACATATAGGGATAGATAGAGACATAGTTCTCTATAGCTCTCTAAAGACACAGGTCTTTATAGCTCTGCTCCATCAGCCCATCCCAGCTTTGGGTTTCAGCCCATTACCCTCTTCCTTCACTTGCTGCATCTGCCATTAAGCACAGCCTTTCACATAACTCTGAATTAAAATTTTCATGGCCTGATGACTTCAGAGGACCTTGAAATAATTTATTTGATTCGTTTTGGGCCAACCTCAAATGAGAACTTCCAAATATACTTTTCTCTAAGTCTATTGTTTAAAGTTTGAATTTTGGTCCTATTTCCCTATCCATAATGATGGGTAGCCTAAGGCCTAAGATTTATCAAAGATAGAAAAGTGGATATATTTGGAATAATTTTATATTCCTATTCTCCTACAGTAACCCTTTTACTCAGGGACCCCTACTATATTAAGGTGCTATAACTTAGGATAATAGGTAACTTTAGAAATCAGAAAGTAAGAAAAACAGAGTTAATGCTCTGGAAGAAGCAATGATGCCATACAAAGCTAAACAAAGCTGTCTGCTAAAGAAAGCATTAGATTGGAACTGAATAATCAGTCCCTGAAAATTTTCCTTTGTATATGTTAAAGCTGAAGAAACCATGATGCTGTTTCTAAGTAGAAAGCAAACGTCTATGAATAAGGTAATTAAGATCCTAACAACCTTCAGGATTTGGGAAAATAATAGCAAGTTAAACAACTGACAAAGGATTAATCTCCAAAATATACAAACAGCTCATGAAATTCAATACCAAAAAAAAACTCAATAAACAAAAAACAGCAACAACAACAACAACAAATCAATCAAAAAGGGGGCAGAATATCTAAATAGACATTTCTCCAAAGAAGACATACAGATGGCTAATAAAAACATGAAAAGATGCTCAAATTCTTTCTTGCTTGCTTGCTTAGTTGTGTCAAACTCTTTGCTACCCCATGGACTGTAGCCTACCAGGCTCCTCAGTCCATGAGGATTCTTCAGCTAAGAATATGGGAGCGAGTTTCCATACCTTCCTCCAGGCAATCTTCCCAACCCAGGGATCAAACCAGATCTCCTGCACTGCAGGCAGATTATTTACCAGCTGAGCTACCAGGGAAGCCCCAACTTTTCTCATTATTAGAGAAATACAAATCAAAACTACAATGAGATATCAACTCACACCAGCCAGAATGGCCATCATCAAAAAATCTACAAACAATAAATGCAGGGAGAGTGTGGAGACAAGGGAAACTTCTTGCACTGTTTCTGGCAATGTAAATTGATACCACAGAGGGCAATATGGAGATTCCTTAAAAAAAAAAACAAACTAAGAATAAACTACCATATAACCCGGCAATCCCACTACTGGGCATATACCCTGGGAAAGCCATAACCAAAATAGACACATGTATCCCAGTCTTCACTGCACTATTTACAATAGCTAGGACATGGAAGTAATCTAGATATCCACTGGCTTCTGAATGGATACAAAAGATGTGGTACATATATACAATAGGATATTATTCTGCCATAAAAGTGAAAGCATTTGAGTCAGTTCTAATGAGGTGGGTGAACCTAATACTTCTAATACAGAGTGAAGTACATCAGAAACAGAAAAATAAATACTGTTTATTAATCCATATATAGGAAATCTATAAAGAAGGTACTGATAAACCAATTTTCAGGGAAGCAAAGGAGACACAGACATAGAGAATAGACTTGTGGACACAGGAGGGGAAGAAGAGGGTGGGGAATGAATAGTAGCATGGAAACATATATATTACCATATGTAAAATAGATAGCCAGTGGGGATTTGCTGTCTGATTCAGGGAGCTCACACTGGTGCTCTGTGACAAGGCAGGGACATATGTTTATCTACGGCTGATTCATATTGATGCATGGTAGAAAGCAACACAATATTTTAAAGCAATTATCCTTCAATTGAAAATGAATAAATTTAAAAATAATAAAATGTATGAAAGATTTTATTTAAAAAGGAAAAGAAAAAAGATTCTGATTGTGGTTCGGGGAAGAAAGATAATTATCCACAGACTAGGTAAAGTAAGACTCTTGTTGGTGAAAACTATCATTGAAATTCAAGCATACTGGGGAATATCGAAAGCACTAAAGTATAACGTGTGTTCATGCTTGTCTCCTCCCAAGAGATGTGTGTGCATTCATTGTGAAACAACTCTTAAAAGGATTCCCTTTTTTGACCAATAAAATGAAAAATATTTTTTGCTTTAGAGACACTCTCAAATATATCTTGCTCAAACTTATTAAAAAAGAATATGAATATGACCTTAGTTAATTAACTGATAAGTAGAACTGATCTGTAAACAGAGAATTATTGTACTATATTATCTTTCTTAAGATAATTAAATAATGGAATATCAATCCTTCTTTCCAAATAATATGACAAAATACATCTCAAAAGATTATGTTCATATATTTTATTTCCACCAAAGTTATTATGGTCATGCTTTTAATAAATATATTTCTACTTTCCATTAATGACATATAATAGAAGTGATATATGCACTATGAATACACCTTGGAAATAAAGTGCATAGCACTGAAGCTATGAAAATTCTCATAACCTTTCTGATTCACTTAATGGTGACAAATACATGCAGCTCATTATTTTTGAGATTTGTACAAGAAATTTGCAAATTTGTTTATTAGCTCATAAAAAAATAGGTTTCAATCTCATTTATCTAGCCCAAAAATAATTAAAAATTTATTCTTCAAACTGAATTACTTTGATACGAATGCATACTGTTTGCATTACTGGTCATATTACCTAATTATTATGCTCAGTTAAGTGTTAGATGTCTTAAACAATTTTTATAAACAATAACATTGGCCATGAAATTAAAAGGCACTTGCTCCTTGGAGGAAAGCTCTGACAAACCTAGACAGCGTATTAATAAGCAGAGACATCACTTTGCTAACAAAGGTTCATATAGTCGAAGCTATGGTTTTTTCAGTAGTTATGTACAAATGTGAGAGGTGGACCATAAAGAAGATTGAGTGCTGAAGAATTGATGCTTTCACACTGTGGTGCTAGAGAAGGTTCTTGAGAGTCCCTTGGACTGCAAGGAAATCAAGCCAGTCAATCCTAAAAGAAATCAACCCTGAATATTTATTGGAAGGATACTGAAGCAGAAGCTCCAATACTTTGGCCACCTGATGAGAAGAACTGACTCACTGGAAAAGACCTTGATGCTGGGGAAAATCAAAGGGAAGAAGAGAACAGGATGGCAGTAGTTCAGACAGCATCACCAACTCAATGGATGTGAATTTGAACCATCTCTGGGAGATAATGGAGGAAAGAGGAGGCAGGTGTGCTGCATTCTAGGGCTCGCAAAGGTTTGGACGTGACTTACTGATTGAACAAAGAAAACAACAATAGCTGTCATGGAATTTTTAAAGGGAAATTAATATTTCTGTTTTCGGAGGAAGCTCTTCATACCATGGAATCATAGCTAATAGAGATTTACGAAAGAAAGATTGAAAAATAAAAAATTTTCCAGAACAATAATAGTCTGCATACTTCCCAACCCAAGATTATCTAAATTATGCCTTCATTGTATCCTGTGGGATACTGGGGCACTGTCCTTTCACAGAGGTGTAAAAAAGACACAAAGGGAGCACAAAGGAAGGCAGACTAGCATATGTGCATGAGCAACAAAAAATTCAGCAGTGTGATTTCAGTGATTCTGCGTGTGAATTAAATACTCTTATGTGTGCAGAAAACCAGCCAATCTGATCACAGGACCACAGCCTTGTCTAACTCAATGAAACTAGGCCATGCCATGTGGGGCCACCCAAGATAGTCGGGTCATGGTGGAGAGGTCTGACAGAATGTGGTCCACTGGAGAAGGGAACGGCAAACCGCTTCAGTATTCTTGCCTTGAGAACCCCATGAACAGTATGAAAAGGCAAAATGATAGGACACTGAAAGAGGAACTCCCCAGGTCGGTAGGTGCCGAATATGCTACTGGAGTTCAGTGGAGAAATAACTCCAGAAAGAATGAAGGGATAGAGCCAAAGCAAAAACAATACCCAGTTGTGGATGTGACTGGTGATAGAAGCAAGGTCTGATGCTGTAAAGAGCAATATCACATAGGAACCTGGAATGTTAGGTCCATGAATCAAGGCAAATTGGAAGTGGTCAAACAGGAGATGGCAAGAGTGAATGTTGACATTCTAGGAATCAGCAAACTAAAATGGACTGGAATGGGTGAATTTAACTCAGATGACCGTTATACCTACTACTGTGGGCAGGAATCCCTTAGAAGAAATGGAGTAGCCATCATGGTCAACAAAAGAGTCCAAAAAGCAGCACTTGGATGCAATCTCAAAAATGACAGAATGATCTCTGTTCATTTCCAAGGCAAACCATTCAGTATCACGGTAATACAAGCCTACACCCCAACCAGTAATGCTGAAGAAGCTGAAGTTGAACGGTTCTATCAAGACCTACAAGATGTTTTAGAACTAACATCCAAAAAAGATGTCCTTTTCATTATAGGGGACTGGGATACAAAAGTAGGAAGTCAAGAAACACCTAGAGTAACAGGCAAATTTGGCCTTGGCATACAGAATGAAGCAGGGCAAAAGCTAATAGAGTTTTTCCAGGAGAATGCACTGGTCATAGCAAACACTCTCTTCCAACAACACAGGAGAAGACTCTACACATGGACATCACCAGATGGTCAACACCAAAATCAGACTGATTATATTCTTTGCAGCCAAAAATGGAGAAGCTCTATACAGTCAGCAAAAACAAGACTAGGAGCTGACTCTGGCTCAGATCATGAACTCCTTATTGCCAAATTCAGACTGAAATTGAAGAAAGTGGAGAAAACCACTAGACCATTCAGGTATGACCTAAATCAAATCCCTTATGACTATACAGAGGAAGTGAAAAATAGATTTAAGTGACTAGATCTGATAGATAAAGTGCCTGATGAACTGTAGATTCAGGTTCATGACATTGTACAGGAGACAGGGATCAAGATCATTCCCATGGAAATGAAATGCAAAAAGGCAAAATGGTTGTCTAAGGAAGCCTTACAAATAGCTGTGAAATGAAGAGAAGAGAAAAGCAAAGAGAAAAGGAAAGGTGTTCCCATTTGAATGCAGAGTTCCAAAGAATAGCCAGAAGAGATAAGAAAGCCTTCCTCAGTGATCAATGCAAAGAAATAGAGGAAAACAACAGAATGGGAAACACTAGAGATCTCTTCAAGAAAATCAGAGATACCAAGGGAACACTTCCATGCAAAGATGGGTTCAATAAAAGACAGAAAAGGTATGGACCTAACAGAAGCAGAAGATAGTAAGAAGAGGTGGCAAGAATACACAGAACTGTACAAAAAGGATCTTCATGATGCAGATAATCACAATAGTGTGATCACTCACCTAGAGCCAGACATCCTGGAATGTGAAGTCAAGTGGGCCTTAGAAAGCATCACTATGAACAAAGCTAGTGGATGTGATGGAATTCCAGTTGAGCTATTACAAATCCTAAAGGATGATGCTGGGAAAGTGCTGCACTCAATATGCCCACAAACTTGGACAACTCAGCAGTGGCCACAGGACTGGAAAGGTCAGTTTTCATTCAAATCCCAAAGAAAGGCAATGCCAAAGAGAGCTCAAACTACAGCACAATTGCACTCATCTCACACGCTAGTAAAGTAATGCTCAAAATTCTCCAAGCCAGGCTTCAGCAATACGTGAACCGTGAACTTCCAGATGTTCAAGCTGCTTTTAGAAAAGGCAGAGGAACCAGAGTTCAAATTGCCAACATCCGTTGGATCATTGAAAAAGCAAGAGAGTTCCAGAAAAACATCTATTTCTGCTTTATTGACTATGCCAATATTTGCCAAATATGCCAATATATGCCAAATTTTGACTGTGTGTATCACAATAAACTGTGGAAAATTCTGAAAGAGATGAGAATACCAGACCATCTGACCTGCCTCGTGAGAAACCTATAGGCAGGTCAGGAAGCAACAGTTAGAACAGGCCATGGAACAAAAGACTGGTTCCAAATAGGAAAAGGAGTACATCACGGCTGTATATTGTCACCCTGCTTATTTAACTTAAATGCAGAGTACATCATGAGAAACGTTAGGCTGGAAGAAGCACAAGCTAGAATCAAGATTGCTGGGAGAAATATCAATAATCTCAGGTATGCAGATGACACCACCCTTATGGCAGAAAGTGAAGAGAAACTAAAAAGCCTCCTGATGAAAGTGAAAGAGGAGAGTGAAAAAGTTGGCTTAAAGCTCAACATTCTAGGATCATGGCACCTGGTCCCATCACTTCATAGAAAATAGATGGGGAGACAGTGGAAACAGTGTCAGACTTTATTTTTTGGGGCTCCAAAATCACTGCAGGTGGTGACTGCAGCCATGAAATTAAAAGACAGTTACTCCTTGGAAGGAAAGTTATGACCAACCTAGATAGCATATTAAAAAGCAGAGATTACTTTACCAACAAAGGTCCATCTAGTCAAGGCTATGGTTTTTCCAGTGGTCATGTATGGATGTGAGAGTTGGACTGTGAAGAAAGCTGAGTGCTGAATTGATGCTTTTGAACTGTGATATTGGAGAAGACTCTTGAGAGTCCCTTGGACTGCAAGGAGATCCAACCAGTCCATCCTACAGGAGATCCGTCCTGGGTGTTCATCGGAAAGACTGATGCTGAAGCTCAAACTCCAATACTTTGGCCACCTCATGCTAAGAGTTGACTTATTGGAAAAGACCCTGATGCTGGGAGGGATTGCGGTCAGGAGGAGAAGGGACAACAGAGGATGACATGGCTGAATGGCATCACCGACTCGATGGACCTGAGTTTGAGTAAACTTTAGGAGTTGGTAATGGACAGGGATGCTTGGCGTTCTGTGGTTCATGGGGTCGCAGAGAGTCTGACATGACTGAGCGACTGAACTGAACTGAACTGATATTTGCATTTAAAGCAGATATTGTACAATATCAGATGAACAGTAAAATTCATGATAATAATGTAAATGCTTTTTTTTTACCTAGACTAACATCAATTATTTAATAACAACAATGATAATAAAAACTCAGGCAAGAGATATTGAGGTAAAAAAGGTAAAACCTTTTTATTTTAGCATCTTTAGTGGAACTTTTTTTCCTGCTGTTTGAGCAAGGGGCTGTACTTTCATTTTGCACTGGGTGTCACAAATTATGTAGCTGGTCCTGCTATTGGGGTCAGCACCTGTGGGTGAAAGGGGAATGCAGGATTGTGCCAAAGGAGAATCTGTGCTACAAGTAGAACAAAAGCCTCAGTCAGCTCCACAGAAGCCATGAAGCTGGTGTAGCCTTCAGAGGTGTTCTCAGCTGGGATGAGAGAATCAGCCTTTATACTCTGTGTCTGCCAGTCATCAAAGGCATGGTGACCCAGGAAGGCAGTCCTTCCAGACCCGGGCAGCTCCTGGGAAGCCACTCAGCCTCAAGCTGTGAGCAGACATCCTTCCTGAAGCTGGAGAATGAATGCCTCAGTCCCGAGAGGATCTGGGCACAGCATCTAAATCAACAAATAAGGGAGTTTGAGTTTGGACTTTACATCAGATGTATTGCTGTACCTAACAGATTCCAAGGGCTTACCTTTTTATATTGCATAATTTTAATAAGAATTTCCTGACAAAGAAAACTTGCAATACAGTTTCCACAAAGGAAGGGAAAAGCCTATCAAAAAGAAATTGGCAGGATCTGACATCTGGCAGCCTGATATCCTAAAGAGTAAGCATACTAAGTCAAAGCTCAGAGACAGTGGAACCGGAAAATCTCTCAGATGTGCCAGCTTTGAAATAGCCCCAGAAGGAAGAGGCTGAAAAACGAACCCTTGACTAGGAAGGGGACTGTTTTGTGTTTGTCTGTTCTGTTTTGTCACAAGAGCTTTTGTCCCAAGTTAAGGTGGAGATACGTAAAATTTCAGCACCATCGCGTGTACTCTGCATCAGTACAGCTGTAGCTCGGACACTGTTGGGTCATCAGTCCAATGCAATACACAAGATTATAGTTCTGCTTGTGTTTTAAAAAAGAAAGAAAAGAAAAAGAAAAAAAAAAATAACCATGAAGTCGCGGTGGTGGTGGCTTCCTTGGTGGCTCAGTCGTAAAGAATCTGTCTGCCAATGCAGGAGATGCAGGTTCAGTTTCTGGGTGGGGAAGATCCCCTGGAGAAGGAAATGGCTACCCATTCCAGTGTTCTTGCCTGGAGAATTCCATAGACAGAGTAGCCTGGTAGGCTACCGTCCACAGGGTCACAAAAGTCAGACGCGACTGACTAAACCACATACCTCTACATGTGTTTTAAAAAAAGAAAGAAAAGAAAAGGAACAAAATTAAACATGAAGCAGTAGTTGACTGGACACTCATGCTCAAATGATTCCTCATCCTGAGATAGAAGTTGGATGCCTACCGGAGTCAATTTGCCTCATTTGAAGTGAGTGTTTCAAATATTTTACTAGTATTTTTAATGAAGCAGTAAATACTTCAAGAATATGTATAACCTACACACAGCTACTCAAATATTTTCCATTTTCCTAGTTTCACATGATAAAGCTGGCTGGCCTTTTTGTTGTTTTCCATCAGAATGTGGCTATGGTGGTGTGATTCCTTCAAATGATGGCAGGATGTTTAGTGGCAAGAAGCTCAGCAGCACTGGTGGCAGAAGTGGGAAGGAGGAACCTGCAGATTTGGACAAGCATTTGGCAACACCGCTACCTCCCTCCCTTCCTATGGCCTTTGTCCCAGCCCCAGAAGTTTCATCCGATACAGATGTGTCTGCCTGGGCATGTTTCTACCCCAACTTCAGGACTGGATTCATAGGTGTGTTATATGTACATCCGATTGAGGCTATACACTTGGAAAAGCCCCAGACTGGAAGAGTCTGAAGTCACTGTCTTAAAATCCTTATAATTTTTCAGCAAAGGGCTCTGCATTGTCATTTTTCAAGGGACCCACCAACTGTGCTTCTTCTTCCCATCTTCAAAAATCTCTGATAGGCTTAGAGAGTTGAGAGGTCAATTTCAGAAAAGCTTTGACACCTGGAAGCAAAATAGCAGATTCCTACAAAAAACAAAATACTTTCTCTACATAAATAATAGTTAACAGTGGAGCTGCTCTGGCAGAGTAGGGATAGACTTCTACCCATTTGGTCTCTGCTGATGTGGGCCCCTATGTTAAGTCAGTTGAACCTTCAGATTCTATGAAACCTGGATTGGCAACCATTGCCCTAAGTGTTAAAAGTGAAAAAGTTAGTCACTCAATCGTGTCTGACTCTTTGTGACCCCATGGACTATAGCCCACCAGGATACTCTGTCCATGGGATTCTCCAGGCAAGAACACTGAAATGGGTATCCATTGCCTTCTCCAGGGGATCTTCCCAACCCAAGGATCAAACCTCTCCTGCATGACAGGCAAAGTCTTTACTGTTTGAGGCACCAAGAATATCCTAATGACAAACCAGGAAAATAAATATTGAGAATGTACTCTACTAAACTAACAACTAAAATTTGCACACATATCTTTAAATAAACCATTCATTATTTGGAAAGGTTTGTTTGTTTTATTTTATAAATTGTGGGATATTTTAGTCCCCTCCCTCAGATGACGGCAAACAAAAGATACTAAAATGGTTTAGATGACTTAAGATAGAAACTAGTCAGTGGGTGCTTCTTTTCTGCCACCCATTGTGCTAAACAATTTTTCTAAGTATATCATTGAATCCTCACAAAGCTGTAGCTCAGAGAAGTGCCAGTGATATACAGCTAATAGATTACACAGCTTAAATGTTTTACTGCTTTTTAAAGGGATTTTAAACGAGAATGGGCTGACTTCAACATCCTCGAACTAAATATCAATAAAATGCTGAAATTTATCATCTGTTAGAACATGTTTTAAGCCTCTATTTGTTGATGAGCACCTGTAGTAAACTAATTATGATCAGAGAGAGATCACTGCACTGAGTAGAAATGGAAGTAATTTAAAATGTGTAGGAAGATGAGATAAGTCATTAGAAAAGAAAAGGGAGTGTCATGGATGCAAGATTCAAGTCATATACTTGAGCTTTTGAAAGCAACTTTTACCCAGTTATAAGAGAGGGAAAATATTAAGTAAATATCTTTAGAAATTTGGTCTGGATCCAATATTTGTTGGTTTTCATGAGCTGAGTAAAACAGAAAAATAGATTAGAAAGAAATAAAAGGATATTGAAATGTCAGTGATGAAAAAATATAAGGCAATTCCACAACTGGACTCTATATAACACAAATGAGTAAATTTGCGTGTGAAAACTGACTTTTCAGAGATATATAAATATTTTCCTCTGAAAACTCCATCACCAAAAATAACTCTACTTTAATCATTATTCTTCTGGGAATTGGACAAGTCACATCACTCAGAATTCATTTCCCTGGGTTCTTTCACAAGAAAGCAATCAATTCAGTTCAGAAAACAAACCATTTTATGGTTGGTACAATCTGCATGATCAAATGAGTCACTGACAAGTGGTAGTCTTGCCTCCTTTAAAAAAAAAAAAAGCATCATGAAACGAATTAAATGGGTTAATTAAATAAACAGACACTTCATAGAAGTGGAGAAAACAAATAGTGAATTACTATCCACTTTACTGATGCAGATGAAAATAATATAATACAAAATTTTGCCTAACAAGTTGGCAAAATTTGTGTTTGTCTTTTATTTGTTTGTTTCAGAAAATACCCAAGGACAAGAGGATGCAGTCAAAAGCTACTATCATACAGATACTGTAGAAGTAAAATATAGTTTAATCTCATAAAAGCAGTTTGCAATAAGTATTAAAATGTCATGAAAATACTTATTCCCTATGAATCAATATTTCTATTTCTGGGAATCTTTCCTTAGGAAATGATACAAAATAAAGCGTTAAAGAAAAAATTTAATGTGAAGATATTTATGGTGTTTTCCTATCAGGGAAAAACTGGAGGAAAATCAAGTTCTATCATTAAAGAATGGCTTAAGGAAATTATGGTGCATAAACAAAAGTCACATAGTCATAAAATTGTTTTCACAAGTTTTAATTAACTTGCAGAATTATCTTACAATGTAAGTAGTAAACAGTATTATCAACTACAGATATAATTTTATTTCAGTTATTATGAAAGTATGTATAGATCTAAATGTGTAATCTATAGAGGAATGTATATGTAATTTAGCATATTCATAAATATATTATGAATAATAAAATAATATTAAATATGAGTAATAGAATGTTATTGCTATAATAATATAGTAGAGAAAGTGAATGAAATTCAGCCACAGACATCACATTATTAAACAGTATGAACATAAAATTGAAAGAAAATATCAAGTCCAAATAAATACTGTACAGACAGCATGAAAGAACCAACTATTAAAAGAAATCTTTTAGAGTTTTAGGTTCCACAATTATAATACTTTTTAGTCAAAGGTAATTTGGACATCATTTAATTGACCATTAGTTAAATCTTTTTATTTATAAATGCAAAAAATAAAAGCTACAGTTCCATAATTTATCAAGGTCACAAAGATATTTACAGAATCAAATGTCCTTAGCTTATGATGGAAAAAGAAAAAGGCTAGGATGGCACAGGCTTCAAGCAGTTAATTTGCTTTAAGTGTTTTCAATTTAAATTATAGTTTTAATTCTATGGTTTTAAAATGCTTCTTGGCTCTTTTATTATTCATCTTCTTGGGACTTATTTTCCACGAGAATACTACTTGGTTCTACATTGCCTGATTAGCAACTTTGTGCTTAATGTAAGGAGGGGATTTGTGTCTGTGTTAGTAGCTCAGCTGTGTCCAACTGTTGGCAACCCCACGGACTGTGGCCAGCCAGGATCCTGTGTTCATGGAATTCTTCAGGAAAGAATACTGTAGTGGGTCGCCATTCCCTTCTCCAGGGTATCTTCCCAACCCAGAGATTAAACCCTGGTTTCCTGCATTTAATTTAATTCAGAGATACAGGTTGCAAGTAAGGTACCACGTTAAACTCTAGAGGATAGAAAAGGACAGCTGATCTCTTGACCCCACATGTTTACAATGTGAGGTCTCAGTCCATTTCTTTCCCAGAGAGGATAATGAAATTATTTGTATTCAGCATCAAAAACATGTTGAGAGTTAGTAAACACTATTTTTTCTTGTTAACCCCCCCAAAAAAACTGAACAAGATGTTTCCAGAGACTAATATTTATTTTAAGACCTCAAGTTATTTCTTAAAGAATTTTCTTAGTGCTAGATAACATTTCAAATAGTAATAATACAGTACTTTAAACTTTTAAATTGACAGTCTTTCTCCCCATCTAATGAATATCAGCTCCTTCAGTCAGTTCAGTTCAGTCACTCAGTCAGGTCTGACTCTTTGCAACCCCATGAATCGCAGCACGCCAGGCCTCCCTGTCCATCACAAACTCCTGGAGTTTACTCAAACTCATGCCCATCGAGTCGGTGATGCCATCCAGCCATCTCATCCTCTGTCATCCCCCTCTCCTCCTGCCCCCAATCCCTCCCAGCATCAGGGTCTTTTCCAATAAGTCAACTCTTCACATGAGGTGGCCAAAGTATTGGAGTTTCAGCTTCAGATCAGTCCTTCCAGTGAACACCCAGGACTGATCTGCTTTAGGATGGATTGGTTGGATCGCCTTGCAGTCCAAGGGACTCTCAAGAGTCTTCCCCAACACCATAGTTCAAAAGCATCAATTCTTCGGTACTCAGCTTTCTTCACAGTCCAACTCTCACATCCATACATGACCACTGGAAAAACCATAGCCTTGACTAGATGGACCTTTGTTGGCAAAGTAATCTCTGCTTTTTAATATGCTATCTAGGTTGGTCATAACTTTCCTTCCAAGGAGTAAGCATCTTAATTTCATGACTGCAATCACCATCTGCAGTGATTTTGGAGCCAAAAAAAAATAAAGTCTGACACTGTTTCCACTGTTTCCCCATCTATTTCCCATGAAGTGTTGGGACCAGATGCCATGATCTTAGTTTTCTGAATATTGAGCTTTAATCCAATTTTTCCACTCTCCTCTTTCACTTTCATCTAGAGGCTCTTTAGTTCTTCTTCACTTTCTGCCATAAGGGTGGTGTCATCTGCATATCTGAGGTTATTGATATTTCTCCAGGCAATCTTGATTCCAGCTTGTGCTTCTCCCAGCCCAGCATTTCTCATGATGTACTCTGCATGTAAGTTAAATAAGCAGGGTGACAATATACAGCTGTGATGTACTCCTTTTTCTATTTGGAAACAGTCTGCTGTTCCATGTCTTGTTCTAACTGTTGCTTCCTGACCTGCATATAGGTTTCTCAAGAAGCAGGTCAGGTGGTATGGTATTCTCATCTCTTTCAGAATTTTCCACAGTTTATTGTGATCCACACAGTCAAAGGCTTTGGTGTAGTCAATAAAGCAGAAATAGATGTTTTTCTGGAACTCTCTTGCTTCTTCAATGATCCAGCGGATGTTGGCAATTTGATCTCTGGTTCCTCTGCCTTTTCCATAGTGGTATCTAAAAGCAACTCTGCACTTTTGTGAGTCTGAAAAAAGTGAAAGTCGCTCAGTTATGTCCAACTCTTTGTGACCCCATGAACTATGCAGTCCATTAAATTCTCCAGGCCATAATACTGGAGTGGGTAGCCTTTCCCTTCTCCAAGGGATCTTCCCAACCCAAGGATAGAATTCAGGTCTCCTACATTTCAATTGGATTCTTTACTAGCTGAGCCACAGGGAAGCCCAAGAATACTGAAGTGGATAAACTATCCCTTCTCCAGAAGATCTTCCCAACCCAGGAATCGAACCAGGGTCTCCTGCATTGCAGGCAGAGTCTTTACCAACTGAGCTATCAGAAAATTTCAAAGCTACCAACTTAAAAATGAAAAAGATTAAACAAATTATGGGGTATCATGTAGAATTATTCAGTCTATAAGTAAAGGTTCTTTCTTAATTCAAATACTTATAAATAAACTGTCATTTTGGATTATACATAGGGACTTAGTTGTGTTGTATTCATTTTATAAATGACAACTAAAAATTCTGGAACTTTCTTAGGCTGGGTGAGGATAGGTAAATGATGGAGGGGGGGAATCCACTTTTTAGGGGTTGGATTAGCAGTTAATGATGCTTCTAGATTGCAATACAGAAACCTAAAATTGATAGTCCCACACATTCCTAACAGCTGTGCATGCCTGGAAACAGCTGTTAGAGTTTGTACTTCGAGTGATCCAGGCAGTACACAGATTTGGAAAGATAATCACCATTGTAAAATATTTAGTAACCCTTAGTCTTTTCATAATTTCTCATTCTAAGACCCAGGTGGAAGAGAACTGGCCAGTTTATCCTAGCTGCTCTCTGCAAGGAACATCAGTACCTTCCATTCCTGTCACTACCTGAGACATGATTGGAGTAGATTATGATCAGGTCAGTTCAGTTCAGTCGCTCAGTCGTGTCCAACTCTTTGTGACCCCATGAATCGCAGCACGGCAGACCTCCCTATCCATCACCAACTCCCAGAGTTTACTCAAATTCATGCCCATCGAGTCAGTGATGCCATCCAGCCATCTCATCCTCTGTCGTCCCCTTCTCCTCTTGCCCCCAATCCCTCACAGCATCAGGGTCTTTTCCAATAAGTCAACTCTTCACATGAGGTGGCCAAAATATTGGAGTTTCAGCTTCAGATCAGTCTTTCCAGTGAACACCCAGGACTTATCTCTTTCAGGATGGACTGGTTGGATCTCCTTGCAGTCCAAGGGACTCTCAAGAGTCTTCCCCAACACCATAGTTCAAAAGCATCAATTCTTCGGTACTCAGCTTTCTTCACAGTCCAACTCTCACATCCATACATGACCACTGGAAAAACCATAGCCTTGACTAGACGGACCTTTGTTGGCAAAGTAATATCTGCTTTTTAATATGCTATCTAGGTTGGTCATAACTTCCTTCCAAGGAGTAAGTGTCTTTTAATTTCATGGCTGCAATCACCATCTGCAGTGATTTTGGAGCCCCCAAAAAATAAAGTCTGACACTGTTTCCACTGTTTTTCCATCTATTTCCTATGAAGTGATGGGACCAGGTGCCATGATCCTAGCTTTCTGAATGTTGATCTTTAAGCCAATTTTTTCACTCTCCTCTTTCACTTTCATCAAGAGGCTTTTTAGTTCGTCTTCACTTTCTGCCATAAGAGTGGTGTCATCTGCATATCTGAGATTATTGATATTTCTCCCAGCAATCTTGATTCCAGCTTGTGCTTCTTCCAGCCCAGCATTTCTCATGATGTACTCTGCATTTAAGTTAAATAAGTAGGGTGACAATATACAGCCTTGACATACACCTTCTCCTATTTGGAACCAGTCTGTTCCATGTCCTGTTCTAACTGTTGCTTCCTGACCTGCATATAGGTTTCTCAAGAGGCAGGTCAGATGGTCTGGTATTCTCATCTCTTTCAGAATTTTCCACAGTTTATTGTGATACACACAGTCAAAGGCTTTGGCATAGTCAATAAAGCAGCAATATATGTTTTTCTGGAGCTCTCTTGCTTTTTTGATGAATCAGTGGATGTTAGCAATTTGAACTCTGGTTCCTCTGCCTTTTCTAAAAGCAGCTTGAACATCTGGAAGCTCACTGTTCACGTATTGCTGAAGCCTGGCTTGGAGAATTTTGAGCATTACTTTACTAGCATGTGGGATGAGTGCAATTGTGAGGTAGTTTGAGCACTCTTTGGGATTTCCTTTCTTTGGGATTGTGATGAAAACTGACCTTTTCCAGTCCTGTAGCCACTGCTGAGTTGTCCAAATTTGTGGGCATATTGAGTGCAGCACTTTCACAGCATCATCCTTTAGGATTTGTAATAGCTCAACTGGAATTCCATCACATCCACTAGCTTTGTTCATAGTGATGCTTTCTAAGGCCCACTTGACTTCACATTCCAGGATGTCTGGCTCTAGGTGAGTGATCACACCATCGTGATTATCTGGGTCATGAAGATCTTTTTTGCACAGTTCTTCTGTGTATTCTTGCCACCTCTTCTTAATATCTTCTGCTTCTGTTAGGTCCATACCATTTCTGTCCTTTATTGAGCCCATGTTTGCATGAAATGTTCCCTTGGTATCTCTAATTTTCTTGAAGAGATCTCTAGTGTTTCCCATTCTGTTGTTTTCCTCTATTTCTTTGCATTGATCACTGAGGAAGGCTTTCTTATCTCTTCTTGCTATTCTTTGGAACTCTTCATTCAAATGGGAACACCTTTCCTTTTCTCTTTGCTTTTCTCTTCTCTTCATTTCACAGCTATTTGTAAGGCTTCCTCAGACAACCATTTTGCCTTTTTGCATTTCATTTCCATGGGGATGGTCTTGATCCCTGTCTCCTGTACAATGTCATGAACCTCCATCCACAGTTCATCAGGCACTTTATCTATCAGATCTAGTCACTTAAATCTATTTTTCACTTCCTCTGTATAGTCATAAGGGATTTGATTTAGGTACGTGAATGGTCTAGTGGTTTTCTCCACTTTCTTCAATTTCAGTCTGCATTTGGCAATAAGGAGTTCATGATCTGAGCCACAGTCAGCTCCCAGTCTTGTTTTTGCTGACTGTATAGAGCTTCTCCATTTTTGGCTGCAAAGAATATAATCTGTCTGATTTTGGTGTTGACCATCTGGTGATGTCCATGTGTAGAGTCTTCTCCTGTGTTGTTGGAAGAGGGTGTTTGCTTTGACCAGTGCATTCTCCTGGCAAAACTCTATTAGCCTTTGCCCTGCTTCATTCTGTACTCCAAGGCCAAATTTGCCTGTTACTCTAGGTGTTTCTTGACTTCCTACTTTTGTATCCCAGTCCCCTATAATGAAAAGGACATCTTTTTTGGGTGTTAGTTCTAAAACGTCTTGTAGGTCTTGATAGAACCGTTCAACTTCAGCTTCTTCAGCATTACTGGTTGGGGTGTAGGCTTGTATTACCGTGATACTGAATGGTTTCCCTTGGAAACGAACAGAGATCATTCTGTCATTTTTGAGATTGCATCCAAGTGCTGCTTTTCGGACTCTTTTGTTGACCATGATGGCTACTCCATTTCTTCTAAGGGATTCCTGCCCACAGTAGTAGATATAGTGGTCATCCAAGTTAAATTCACCCATTCCAGTCCATTTTAGTTGGCTGATTCCTAGAATGTCAACGTTTACTCTTGCCATCTCCTATTTGACAACTTCCAATTTGCCTTGACTCATGGAGCTAACATTCCAGGTTCCTATGCAATATTGCTCTTTACAGCATCGGACCTTGCTTCTATCATACCCTCAAGTGCATTTCAAATTATCTCCAGGTTACTTTTAACAGCTAATACAATGTAAATTCTATGTAATTAATAGCAAATACAATGTAAATGCTATATAAGTAGTGGTGAGCAGCAAATTTGAATTTTGCATTTTGGAACTTTCTGGGATGTTTTTCAAATAGCTTTGATCTGCAGTTGGTTGTATCTGCAAATGTGGAGCCCACAGAGACAGAGGGCTGATGCACCCTCAGCCATGGATTATATGAAATATACATTTGATCCAAAATTAGACAATCCATTGGCTTAGTAATGGTTTAGCAATGGCTTAGTAATATCAGATTCTTTCTTTCAAGATGTGGGATTAAAAGTCACAGTGTATAGCTAACCAATACTTAAAGCTTATAATAGAAAATACGTTGAGACTGTTATTCAGTCACTCAGTCATGTCCAACTCTTTGCAACCCCATGGCCACCATGTCCCTCACCATTTCCCAGAGTTTTCCCAAGTTCATATGCATTGAGCCAGTGATAATATCCAACCATCTCATCTTCTGCCACCCTCTTCTCTTTTTCCCGTCAATCTTTCCCAGCATCAGGGTCTATTCTAAAGAGTCGATTCTTTGTTTCAGGTGGCCAAAGTATCAGAGCTTCAGCTTCAGCATCAGTCCTTCCAATGAATATTCAGGACTGATTCCCTTTAGGATTGAGTGGTTTGATTTGAATTGAATGGTTTGCCATCTAAGGGACTCTGCAGAGTCTTCTCCAGCACCACAATTTGTAAGCAGTCCTTGGGTGTTTAGCCTTCTTTATGGTCCAACTCTCACATCTGTACATAACTACTGGAAAGATCATATTAATTATACAGACCTTTGCTGGCAAAGTGCTATCTTTGCTTTTGAATATGTTGCCTTAGGTTTTATAATAGCTTCCCTTCTAAAAATCAAGTGTATTCTAATTTTATGGCTGCAGTTGCCATCCACAATGATTTTGGAGCCCAAGAAGAAAAAAATCTGCCTCTGCTTCCACTTTTTCCCCTTCTATTTGCCATAAAGTGATGGGACTGGATGCCATGATCTTCGTTTTTTGAATGTTGACCTTTAAGCCAAAATTTTCACCCTTATCAAGAGACTCTTCTGTTCCTCTTCATTTTCTGTCATTAGAGTGGTAACATCTGCATATCTGGGGTGATGACAGTTCTCAAATTGAGACTGAGGCTGCCATGTTTGCACATATGGAATACAAGTTACTTTAAGAAGCAGATAAGTATAGATTAAAAGATGGAGAGTTTGATGTGTGAAAGACCATACAACCCCTGAAAGACTGAGAAAGAAACCTTGATTCATGACTTTTTACATTCAGAATTTAGTTGGATTTCATTTCCTCCACATGGATGTTTGTGTTAATATTTACTTTTTGCATCCTTTAATAAATATATTTTTAATGCTCAGTTGAAAATTTAAGTTGCAACTATAGAACCTAAGTTAGTACAAAATAAAAGACTCATGAGTTAATAAAGTAATTTGTCTATCAGTACCTAATTTTATCACCTTTTATTTCCTACTCTTAAAATTATGCATCATGCATTGTTATCATATTCTTATATTCATAACTATATACCACATACAAAAATTGTGCTTGAGCAGTAAGTCTGCTGTTCATACAGTTGTTTCTTTGATGAACCAAATGAAGTTTGAAAGTGTGCTTGCAGACAAATACATAGAATGTATGATTTATAGAAATGAATATAGGAGCTGTTTTAGAGTTGCTTTACATGTACATTTTTCATGTACCAGTTATCATCTGGATCCATTTCTTTCTGCAAGGCTTAATTGATGTTTTCTAACCTGGGAAATGATGGAGAATACAGAAGCTCTTGCTCTATGCTTTGTAAAAGCGTTAAAAATTGAACTGTGTTTCTAAAGATTGCTATCACTATAGTATGTTCCACTTTATTAAACCTGTTACATTCCCCTCAGGAGGAGATACCTAATTTAGCTGTGTATACTTGTCAAGTTATTTCACTGTTGTGTCCCACTTCCACATCAATAAAGTGAGAATTATAATAATAATAATAATAATGCACTAACATCATAGTGCTATTACAAATATTAAATGAAATAATATTTGAAAAGCATTAAATATATGTATTGTGCTTTGGACATATTAATGTAGCTGAGATACATTAAGCATACAATATATATTAACTGCACTTGTTGCTAGATTAAACAATATTTTATGCAATATGCTTGTAAAGAAGTTATTTTCTAATGCCTTTTTGAGGTATAATTCATACAACACATAATTCATTCATTTAGTATGTATAATTTAATGGTTTTAACATAATCACAAAATTGTCGACCATAACTACTATCAATTTTAGTAATGTGACACTTTTGTCTTGTTAAAAACATTGTACAATTTAGCTATTATCCCCAGTCCTCCATTACTCCCAACCCCTAGCAAGCATAATCAACATTCTGTCTCTCTCTATTTGCCTGTTCTGAGCATAAGCCATAATGAATAAGCAAGAAATGCATAAAAATTGTTTTCAAATTTATCTTAATATCCTAGAAATAGTGGACCTTAAAAGGATTTCTTAGAATTCTTAAACTAGAGCCTATAACAATCTGTCTCTTTATCTGCTCAGAATCCTTCCTTTTAACATAAAGAAAGCAGCGGCATCAAGGACTTGGACAGTCGCCCAGTGCGCCGCTCGTAGCATCCGGCTGACCGACCCACATCCCACACGGAGCAGATAATGTGACGACTAGGTCCTTTAGTTTGTTTAAGGTCAAGCTTACTTCTCTGTGAATAGTGGAATAAAGAAAAAGGTAGAAAGCTTTTTTTCCCTAATAAAAATGTTCAGGAAATCCAGTGACTGAGATCAACTGTAGAAATGGGTTTTATGAATGGTTTACCGGAAAATTCATAAAAGGGTAAAATAAGCTCGGATGTGATATTTGTGTTCTCCGATTCCAAGCCTGTACAGATGGGCAATTCACTATGTAAATTATTTTCATGGCTAAGATAACAAACCATCATGTTTTCCTTGGACAAACTGCCTTACACAATAACAGTCTTGATCAGTTCTATTTTACAAAGTTTCAAGTGCAGCAATATTACCCACACACAACACAAAGAATGAAAAGCTGGAAACAATGTTCTTATTCTTCTTAGGATGTCTTAGGTGATGTCTTGCACTTCTCACACTCACAGACAGGGTTATGATACGTCCCCCATGGCCTTAAAACTACACTGCCATATGTAAAATAGATAGCTAGCTGGAAGTGCTATATAACACAGGGACCTCAGCTTGGTACTCTGCGATGACCTAGAGGGCTGGGATGGGAGGGTGAGAGGCAGTCTCAAAGGGAAAATGTTATGTGTATATTTATTGCTGATTCACGATGTTTTACAGCAGAAAACTAACACAGCATTATAAAAAATTATATTCCAATAAAAACTATATTTATATAACTTCCCTATAAAAGCACTATTTAGGCAACAGAATTCTCCACAACTATTTACTTCTTTAGCTATTTTCTTACTTGACAATGAAGAATTAACTGTTGTATGTAAAGCCAAGCTGCAGATAAAATATCTTAAGAATTCAGAAAAAGAAGAGCAGCTTACATTACAGAAATCAGTGGACATTTTAGTGTGCTGTTCAGTAACTCACAGAATTGAAATGTCTGTGTGACATAGTTTTTTTCTGTTGCTTCACAAATTTCTATAGTCAATCTATATGCAATTTTGCAACCTATTATGTATGCAACTTAATTTGGCCAGTTTCTGCTGTCGGCAAACTCCACTATTAAGTGTGTGGTTTTAAACTGTATCCAGCAACAGTGATGACTTCTATAATAAGATTAAGTGTTTCCCAATAACTTGTATAATTTGTACATTAATATAAAGTATGAATCATATGTTATAATAGAGAGGAGATAGAGGGCCTGTTTTGTTTTACAGATCTTTCTTCATTACAAGGTACGTTGTCTACAAACTTGTCAGAAAGTGTTACAGAGAATTTGTTCAACTACTATAATCAGCATGTATTTAGCATGTCTACCAATTACTGAGATTTGCTCTTGATACTAGGTTACATGAAAATATATAAAAGAAACACCAAACTTCCTCCTTCACTATAAGACACTTATACTTACTATGTTTAACTTTGCCAATAGAGAAAGGTGTAACAACCTCTTAAAATTGTATGGAAGGATGGATAGATAGATAGATATTAATAGATGGATAAATAGATATTAATATCAAATAAACTTAATTTTGTTGTGGACTATTCATATATTCTATTCATCTTAAATACCACCAGAACCACTGTTTGTATGATTAAATTGGTCACTAGGCATTTAAATAGCCTATGTGATTGCATTGATTTTTTTTTTATTTGTGGCTCATAAAATCACCCTGATTATGAAAGTATTAAGACTAAAATAATAATATATTTATTTCTAATCAATATGTGCTTAGTCACTCAGTCCTGTCTGACTCTTTGTGACCCCATGGACCACAGCCTGCCAGGCTTCTCTGACCATGGGATTCTCCAGGCAAGAATACTGGAGTGGGTTGACATGCCCACCTTTCTAATCAATATATTTCTCCACAGTTTGCAAAGTGGCCTATCCATTTTCACCAAGAATATAAAACATGGCAAAAATCCACGATTAACCAGTGTTTGTACCCTCTCTGAAAATAAAACTCTGTTTTCAATAACAACATCTTGTGTTTAACTGTCTGAACAAATGTGATGGGGTCGGTTCTTCTTAGAACTGTCACTTCCTGGTCATAGAAGGTAAGACACTGCCTATCGCAATCACCTGTGATGGACCATACCAAATTGTTAGCATTATCCAATTTTGCCAATAAATAATCAAAAAGGATAAGTGCTTGTCTCATTTTGCTTCTGTTGAAGATGGGAAATCCTGTTTTTACTTTCTGACAAGGAATCAGATACTGCTACTTTTGTCTGGGCGTCCCTGGTAACTAAGACGGTAAATGCAAGAGACCAGGGTTCAATCCCTAGGTGGGGAAGATCCCCTGGAGAAGTGTATGGCCATCCACTCTGGTATTCTTGCCTGGAAAATTCCATGGACAGAGAAGCCTGACAAGCTACCATCCATGAGGTCACAAAGAGTTGGACACAACTGAGTGGCTAACACACACACACACACACCCACACACACCCCTTTGTTGTTATCATATTGATGTGGCTCTGTGATGAACACTGTGACTATCCCCTGGAGAAGGAAATGGCAATCCAGTTCCATATTTTTGCCTGGGAAATCCCAGGTACAGCGAGGCCTGGTGGAGTATAGTTCATGGGGTTGAAAAAGAGTTGGACATGACTTAACAATTAAACAACAGCAAAACAACGGATACATATTGCAAGTAAACTCTCATAATTCAGGTCTCAGAGTGTTGTATATGCATCAGCTCTCATTAATACAACCACTTTGGATACATATTTTTAGGCCTCTCTTGAGTCTACGCCAGGATATCTCAACTTCAGCACTATTATTATTTGTGGCAAGAAAATTTTTGGTGGGAGGGTAGGGTCTGTCCAGGCTTCCTTAGTGGCTCAGACAGTAAAGAATCTGCCTGCTATGTGGGAGACCAGGGTTCGACCCCTGGGTGGGGAAGTTCCTCTGGAGAAGGGAATGGCAACCCACTCTGGTGTTCTTGCATGGAGAACTCCATGGACAGGGGAGCCTAGCAAGCTACCGTTCATGGAGTCGCAGAGAGTTGGACACAACTGAGTGACTAGCACACAGACAGTGCCTGCCCTGTGACCTGTAAGATGTTTAGCAACAAGTCTGGCCTCTGCCCCCTAGACACCTATAGCATTCCTTTGCACTGTGCTGTTTTTCTACCTTCACAGCGATCGTTTGCATTAGCCTTCCTCATTTTACCATGCTGGTGGGTGTGTGCACGAGTGCATGTCCAGTTCTGTCCAGCTCTTTGTGGCCCTATGCTCTGTAGCTGGCCAGCCTCCATGTAGCATTAATAGTATAGAATTTCCTGAATTATCTTTTTTAATTGGTCCATTTAATTTAGTATCAATATTATATATTTTCAATCTTTCCTTCTATTTTAGTTGTAATTATTGAATTAACATAAGTTAACATTTAGTTAAAGTTAATGATTAACATTTATTGAATTGAATATGTAAATTTTTAAAATACACTATAACAGTTCTCTTTTTTTAACTTGCCAATTTAGTCCATTTACATTATTTTGATGGCTGACGTATTTGTTTGAACTTCGAAAGTGAAAGTGAAGTCGCTCAGTCGTGTCCGACTCTTTGTGACCCCGCGGACCGTAGCCTACCAGGCTCCTCAGTCCATGGGATTTTCCAGGCAAGAATACTGGAGTGGGTTGCCATTTCTTTCTCCAGGGGATCTTCCCGACCAAGGGATCGAACCCCGATCTCCAGCATTGTAGGCAGACGCTTTACCATCTGAGATACCAGGAAAGCTTGAACTTTACACCCTCCCAATTCACTATGAATTCATACTGATTTTGAGTGGTCTGCATCAATATCATTTTTCCAATAAGGTTTATCATTGGGTGTGTGTGTATGTGTGTGTTGAACTTTATTTAAATGGAAGCATAGAGATGTACTTCTTTTTAATTGTGGTAAAGAAAATATAATGTAAAATTTCCCATTTACCATCTTAAATATGCTATGTCATTTTTCATGAGAAATTCTGAAAAATAAAGTTTAATTTCATACTATTATAAATATGTTTATACCCTATTTACAGACTGGGATGTATAACGTTTTCCTTCATTGATTTAGTTGTTCTGTATACTTTACCTTTCTTTTAAAATATTCTCTTAAAAATAAATTGCCATTGGGTTTTAAATTTGGTAATATTACATATTTTACATTTATTAGAATTATTGATGCAAATTTGTATACTTTACATTTTTTGTTTATTATATGTTCTCATTGCTTCTTCTTTCCCTCCCTACCATACTGAATTAATAATATTTTCCATTGTACACCTGTATCCTTGTAGTTTGGATGCTACAAATATGCTCTGCTTTCTCTCCAATTTTTTAAAGTTGGAAAATATAATTTTTTAAATGCACTTTTAGTTATAAATATTCACTTGTAAACTCTTAAAGTCAATCATCTTTTTACTCTTCTTTTAAAGAAAATGTGGACTTTATAAGTTCAAATTATTACAC
Organism: Odocoileus virginianus; assembly: GCF_023699985.2. NCBI lineage: Eukaryota > Metazoa > Chordata > Mammalia > Artiodactyla > Cervidae > Odocoileus > Odocoileus virginianus. Next base: position 1,730,796 of record NC_069703.1, on the reverse strand, counting down.
AACTCTTCAATTTTAAACTCTTTTTGTTATATTCTAAAGTTTTGTTTTGCTTATATTTTACACACGTCATGGTGTTCCTTTTTATAATAAACAGTCAACTAAATGTACCATCCTCTTATATCCATTAATTGATTCGTTTGCTCTCTGCTTCTCACATAACATGCTTTCCCTTTGGGCTTGCTTTTTCTCCTTAAAAAGATGTGCTTTTACATGTCAATTATATCTCAATTGAGAAAAAAAAGAATAGATTGGTAAATTTCCTGCCCGCATGGAACTTGTTAAAAATAAAATCCATGGCTAATTCATTTCAATGTATGGCAAAAACCACTGCAATGATGTAAAGTAATTAGCCTCCAACTAATAAAAATAAATGGAAAAAAAAATTAAACATCCACTTTCACACCTGCCCATGATGTTTTATTTATCTAAAAGGGGCATTTGTCTCATCTAATATATGTGCTTTACATGTGTATGTATAATTAGAGATCTTGATATCAAGACATTATAAGCCCTATGATCCATCTGGGGCTTCTGGAGTGCTATAGAGCAAGTATCAGGTATGGAAAAATGCAGAAAGAGCTAATACATTAAATAGAGCTTGACTACCCAAGTCAAATCCCAGAGCCCCTCCTTCCAGACTGTACATGTTAATGTTTCCAACTGAAAAAAAAAAAAAGCCCTTTAATAATTCTTTCAGTGATAGTCTGTGCATGGTATGTTATTTTAGTCTTCGAAACACCTGAAATATCTGAAAATTTTTCACTCTGTGGAATGATAATTTGGATAAGTACAATGTCCACTTTTCACCAGTACTTTGTAGGTCTATTTGCTGTTTTTCATCATATGTAGTTGCCAAGGAGAGGTCTGTAGTATTCGTGTGTGGGTTCTTTCCCATTTGTTTTCATTTTGAATTGGAGTGTAACTGCTTTCCAACGTTGTTTAGTTTCTGCTGTACAGTCAAGTGAATCAGCCACAGGTACACGCATCCCCTTCCTCTTGAGGCTTCACCCTCCTCTTCCCTCCCCCTCTAGACCAGGTCTGCCAGTATTTTATTTGCCATTCCTGAGTATGAAGGGTTTATAGTAGGTTTTAAGATTGTCTTTTTACCCTTGATGTTTGCAGTTTTGTTCCAATGTAACAAGAATGGATTTATGTATTTTAGTTGCAAATTCTTTGGGTTGCCCCTTTGAGAGAAGATGATATCCACAGTGAGTTTAGCAAAGTCAGAGAAACCAGAAGAGTCTAATTTGCCAAATGTCTGAATTGCCGATTTCTCTGTTGGATCATGGAGAAAGCAAGGGAATTCCAGAAAAACTTCTCCTCCATTGACTATGCTAAAGCCTTTGACTGTGTGGATCATAACAAACTGTGGAAAATTCTTAAAGAGATGGGAGTACCAGACCACCTTACTTGTCTCCTGAGAAACCTGTATGTGGGTCAAGAAGCAACAGTTAGAACAAAACATGTAATAACTGATTGGTTCAAAATAGGGAAAGAAGTACAAGGTTGTATATTGTCACCCTGCTTATTTAACGTCTATGCAGAGCACATCAAATGAAGTGATGGGCTGGGATGATTCACAAGCTGGAATCAAGAGTTCTGGGAGAAAAATCTCCAACCTCCAATATGCAGATGATATCACTCTAAAGGTAGAAAACAAAAAGGAACTAAAGAGCCTCTTGATGAGGATGAAAGATGAGAGTGAAAATGTTGGCTTGATATTCAACTTTCTAAAAGCTAAGATTGTGGCATCTGATCCCATCACCTCATGGCAAATAGAAGGGGAAAAATTGGAAGCAGTGACAGATTTTATTTTCTAGGGCTCCAAAATCACTGCAGAGGGTGACTGCAGCCATGAAATTAAAAGATACTTTCTCCTTGTAAGGAAAGTTTATACAAACCTAGACAGCATATTAAAAAGCAGATACTATTTTTCCAACAAAAGTCTGCATGCTTTTGAATTGTGGTGGAGAAGATCCTGAGAGTCTCTTGGTCTGCAAGATCAAATCAGTCAATCTTGAAGGAAATCAATCCTGAATATTCATTGGAAGGGCCGATGCTGAAGTTGAAGCTCCAGTATTTTGGCCACCTGATGCAATCAGACAACTCTGGAAAAGACCCTGCTGCTGGGAAAGATTGAAGACAAAAGGAGAAGGGAGCTGCAGAGAATTAGATGATTAGATAGCATCACTAACTCACTGGACATGAATTTGAGCAAATTCCGGGAGATAGTGGAGAACGGAGGAGCCTGGCATGCTATAGTACATGTGGTTGCAAAGAGCCAGACACAATTTCACAATTTAACAGCAATAATGATGACACCCATGACAGTAAGCCAAGCCTTCTTTAATGAAGGTATTAGATGAACACTTCACAACCAAGCTCACTATAGGTATGAAATTACTGGTAGTTGGTCTGTGGCTCCATTCCTTTTTTTTTTTTTTTTTTTTTTTTAATGTTACCACTCAATGTCTGATCAGTGGAGAAGTTCATTTTGATTTTTTTCTAGGTATAAGGTTTTGGGTTTCCCTTTTCATATGTATATATTTTTTCTCATGCTTAGCCTTGAGAAGAGAACATTGTTTCTACTTTGTTAGCATCCTCTCTCTGCCGGTTGGTTGGTTGCCCTTCTCTGCCCCTGTACTTCAGGCTGCCTCTCACATACTCTGTCACCCCTTTCTCCAAAGCAGACACAAGGAGGAAGTCAGAAAGTCAGAGAGAAACACAGAGTTAAAGGCCCATCTTTCCTGCTCCCACCCTGCTCTGATCTGCATTTCTATTAGAGGCTATGTCCCTCTGTCCCTAAACCTCTGTCTAGTAGCCCCTCCTCAAAGACTTCAGTTTTCACTATTTCACAGTTTCTCCTTTTCCTGCCTTTAGGGTTAGTGATGATGGTAACTCTCTCTGCCTGGGTTTCCACAAATAACTCCTTCATTTTAATCTCTGTATTGAGTCTATCAAAACGGATTCTGCTTCCTGTCAGGATTAACACACATAGGGTATAACAATGTTTTCAAGTAACATTTATTCCATATTGATAGGAAGCCCATTGGTGTCACCCCTATCCACTTCCAAGGTGTTTTAACACATTCCTGTGACTGCCAGTTCATGAAGACACATTTGTTTTACTTGCCCATGCAATACTTCAGAGATATTTCAGTGTTTGAGAATGCCTTTTTTTATAAGAACAGGGTCAATAGTTCTGAGAATCAAGAATAAGTTAGGTTAGATTTGGCCCTATTTGACTGGGTTTGACTCCTTCATATGTGTGTGTGTGTGTGTGTGTGTGTGTGTGTGTGTGTGTGTGTACACGCCATGAAAGTGAAAACTGAAACTCAGTCACCTCCAACTCTTTGGGATCCCATGGACTGTACAGTCCATGGAATTCTCCAGGCCAGAATACTGGAGTGAGTAGCCTTTCCCTTCTCCAGAGGATCTTCCCAACCCAGGTCTCCTACATTGCAGACAGATTCTTTACCAGCTTAGCCACAAGAGAAGCCTGAGAATACTGGACTGGGTAGCTTATCCCTTCTCCAGCAGATCTTCCTGACCCAGGAATTGAGCCGGAAAGCCATATATGTGTATGTATATATATATATGTATATATATATATATACACACTTGAAATTTGGTATATATATATATCTTCCTGACCCAGGAATTGAACCACGGAGCCATATATATATGTATATATATATATATATATATATATATATATATATATATATATCATATCAAATTTCAAATATAACTCCAAAGTTGGTGCATTTGAAATGCTGTCAAGCTGCTTTTTCAATAATTACTGATATTCTTTTGAGTAAGACATTAGAAAATCTGGGCACACTCCAGTTTAGCTTTATAAGGCGTAAAGGATTAGAAAATGAAATGTTTGATAGACTCCATACAAGAATTTCACCTTCTGAAGTGTTCCAGGAGTTCCTCTAACAAAACTGAAAAGAATGTCAACATTTACCTCATGAAACAAATGTTCTATTTCTTAAAGTGTGCTATGCACTCTACTGTTTGACACACTCATCAAAACCCATAAGGGCATTGACAGCAAACAAAATTACGATGGTATCTTGTCATTTCACACCCATCACAAAATCAGAATCTGGCAGTAGGACAAAAGATCTTTCCTGGGGTGTGTGGCTGGCGATCAGCATATCTAAAGATACACTGATTCCTGAGAGGTAATTTTCTGATTTTTCACAGTCACACTCACATGATGCTTACACATGTTCACACATTGTTTTGAATATTCATTGTTCATCTTTGGTTCATCCTTATGAGAAATTTTCTGCATAGAAAATAAAAAATGATAAGAAAGACAAAAGACAGAATAGCTTTTTGCCAAAGGAAAATACATATCTTATTTGGTCACAAAATTGTTCTTTTCACATACAACATCAGAAGGAAGACAAATAGGGAAGGAGCTATTAAATACAGTCACATGCAGGCTTTTCTTCAATTAATTTTAAACCAAAGCTCTTTCTACATGCTGACTCAAATCATGGAGACTCAAGGACGAGTAGATTCCAGCTCCACCATTAAGGAGTTTATGAATTGATGTGTAGCCATTCAAAGTCCCATAAGTTGCATAATACTACTTGAGAATCTCATAAGTGGATATGATTAATCCTAATTAGAAGCATCCAAGTAGGTTTCATATAAAAATTGACAGTGGTGAGCCTCTTATACTGTGAAATTATTTCAACAGTAGAAAACGTCAGACTGAATACCAGTCAGTTGAATCCTAGCAATTAGTATAACTAAGGACACAGACATGAGGTCAAAACAAGGCATAGTATGTCCTGGGAATGGGACATAAAAATAATTTATACTTCATATAACAGTGTTTAAGTACAGGCACACTGGATTCAGACACACGTGAATGCCAATATTGGTTCTTTCACTTATTATAAGTGTAGAATAAATCCTGCATCCTGATCACTATAACTTCTTGAATATTCATTGGAAGGACTGATGCTGAAGCTGAAACTACAATACCTTGGCCACCTGATGCAAAGAAATGACTCACTGGAAAAGACGCTGATGATGGGGAAGATTTAAGGCAGGAGGAGAAGGATACGACAGGATGAGATGATTGGATGGCATCACCAATATGATGGACATGAGTTTGAGCAAGCTCAAGCTCCAGGGGTGGTTATGGATAGTGAAGCTTGGCATGCTACAGTCCATGGGGTCACAAAGAATCTGATGTGACTGAGTGACTGAACTGAACTGAACTGACTGAGCACTATATCTGAAAGTGAGGCTTAGAATGCTATGTATCTTATAAGGCTGCTTTGAACATACAATCAGATAATGCACATAATGTGGTGACAAGACCTAGTACCTGAAATAGCATATTCAATAATGTAAAACATTCTAGCACTTAGACTGCTTGAGAGGATTTTGAGTTATAAAGTTGGATAACAAGTTGAAATGTTAGAGTGGAGTCTGATTCGGAAGTCATAAAAGATCTCAGAATGCTTATCTGCACATAGCTTGCACCTAGCTTATTTCAGTGCTGGCAAATTATATTGAATATAATTCCATAAATACTCAAGGAATTTACATCTGGAGAATTCAATAGCTTAATAATCTTCCCTACAGATATTAAGCTTCAAAAGAAAATGTTATTTTTGTCTTGTTATTTTGTTTGTTATGCCTCTGCATAACTAAAGCCATTCCAGAATAAATCAATAAATTGCAAAACTGTGCTTTTTTTAAATAAAGAAAACATCTCATGTATAGAATAAATAAAATAACAAATATTCCCTTTTGCTTAAAAGAGTAATGGATCAACTAATTAGCTGGCAGTTCTTGAGAGGTTCAAAGAATATTTACAGCCCCTTTTCCTGAAATCACAAGATAAGTTGCTTGCAATTGAAGGAATTTAAGGGGTGGAGATAGGAGGAGGCTTCTCATTTGCTTATAGGGGTGCAAGAGAAATGCAAACTACAAAGTAGCAAGGACTCTCAGAGCTGGTAGGAAAAAAAAAAAAAAACAGGACCTTTCCTTATGAGTTATGTGTCTGAGTATATTGGTTGATTTTTCTGGCCTTCAGCTTTCTCTTGGGCAAGATGATCTCCTAGTTGCCTTCAACAACTGGCCTTTCTGTTCCTTCTCTGATTTTGTTCCTCTTTCTTCCATAGATTTTTTTCTGCCAGCAAAGAATTAGAGATTTCTGGACCTCCTTGCTGTTGGTTTGCCTTGCTACCAACAGAAACATTAACTGGAACCATGGGAACGTCCCACCCTTCTCCAACCGTTGCCAGTGAGTCACTCCTATTCTAAGTGGGCACAGCTGGCTATCTTTGTTGTAAGAACTGTGTGTCCTTTTGCCATGTTTTTCTGCCTCCTCTAGAATGAGGATTTCAGTTCTGAAACATTAGGTAAGACTCATTCTCTAGTTGCTTGTCAAATGGTTGGTTCTTCATTACCATTCTAGATACATCATAAAAAACTCAAGTCTTTGTCATTTATTCAAAAAACATTTTGTAGTGGTGAGTATATTTCAGTTGTTCAAGCAAAAATCTTAGAAGAAACTTACTCTGAACAATTAATCCATTTTCTATAGATGTCCTTATTTTTATTGGCATAATTGGCTTTCTGTTGTTGTTTGGTCCATTTTTGTTAAAGGAAGTTAACAACACCTTAACATGATCACAGTAGAGTTTATCACAACTTCTCACCTTGACTCTGTTTGAAACACTATTAACTTAAGTAACTGATATTAGAAAAAGTTTGCAAAGTATCTGGTATAATTGAAAATAGGCTGAAGACGGCATATATAGAAGATACTGTATGCCAAGAAATAGAATCTTACTAAAATAGAAATTCTTCACTTTAAATGTTATCCTTGTTCTGTTAGTAAATTCCATATCTTAATTTTCCAAGACTAATATGCCATCTGTATTTATATATGTGTTGGAAAATATGGCTTGAAGTTAAATTATGTTTAATGTAAATATTTTTGCATTAACTTGATCACTCAATTAATCATCGATTCTTCTTTCTGGGGAATGTGTGCTCCCTGACCTTGCCGGGGAATGTACATCATTTTCTCAGTATGTGACCCAGCTAGACTAAAACTAGTTCTTATATACATAAACTTTGCACAGGAAATAAGTAATTTTTATTTTCTCTATATAGTCAGACATTGGCAATGAAACACAGTATGTCATCAGAATTCAAACTAAACAAAATTTCTGAGCACAAAAAGCAAATTTCTATAATGGAGCATCAGATCAAAGCAAGCAAATTCCAGGTGGATACAATTTTATTACTATTTATTCTTTATTGTAAACTATGAAGTAATCAAAAAATATTCACTTGATTCCAACTATATTTACAGCTCAAATTAGCCATTAGGCAATATGAAATGTGGGAGTTAAGGAGAGAATAAAATTACTTGAGTATTCATCCTAAATTTTTGCAAAATTTGTTTTGAATCTAAAGTTTTCTGAAATATGGGAATGGCATATTATATAAGAGTCAAGAGCATGCCAAGTGTTGAAATCTCCTTATTACCTGGTGTTTAGGGAAGATTACTAAAGTCTCAGTTTGGTTTCTTTGTTTCTTCACCCATTAAAGTGTCTTCATCTGTAAAACAAGCAAAATAACATCTAATATCTAAAGGCTTCTAGAAGGATTAAATGAGACAATCAATGTAAGGGCACTTACAAAGTTGCCAGGTGCATAGTAACCACTCAATAGATATTTGTTCTTATTTATTCTTTTTGTCTCTTCTAGCACCCAAGTTAGAGAAAGGTATATTGTTCCACAAATTTATTTATTGTTTCATAAATGATGAAGTAGAGATTGCCAGAATGAAGACTGGGAGGAAAAGAAAAATAAAGGTCAAGAAGAAAAGGAGACTATTAAAAACTATAAAATATTAGCCCAACTCTCAAGTAATTTATATTCTTACAGTACATTACTAGAATCAATTAAAATAATCAGGTAATATACAGTGGCACTAATTCTAAATATAAACAAATTCAGAGAAAGAAAAGAACATAAATAACTGAAATTATCAGAAGAGACTGCTTAAAGAAGCTGACCCATAGCCACATGATTTCAAGGTATTGGTAGCATAATAGTATTTGCTTTTATCTATCTTTCATTTTTTCTGAAAGAAAAAATCAAAATAGTCTGATATACATCAGTCACAACTTTAATTTGGTTAGGCTATCTAAACATATCTGCATTTTTGTAAGTTGAATTATTTTACTTGTGAATTAACTTCCTAGAAAAGGAGGTTCTTGTGTCTCCAGAAATATTGCAAATGATAGTGTTGAATACTTTGTGTGTCTGTGTGACATAACTCTGCACCAGAATTTTCAATTAAAATAAGTAACAACTTTAAGATGAAAGCAAGAGAAACATGAACAAGTTCCTGTTTACCATCAGACATGAACATATAGTTTCATTTTAATATTTTATTTTTCAGTAAATGTGTGTGAGCTATTTTCTGTCTCTGAAAGCTAATTAAGATAGCATAATAGATACCATGTATATTGTCTGCCTAGTTCTTTTTTTCTTTCTGGGAACTGGCCCTCTCTGGGCTTATCCACTTGGTTACAGAAGTAATTCTCTGCAGTCTTGTTCCTGTTTCATGACCCTGTACCCTAGTTTCAGGCAATGACTGAGCCGATGATTGAAGGACAATGTCAGTCTCTTTCCTAGGAATTTGAAATTGGGCCCGAAGAGACAACTTCTCTTTGAAGGTCTGTCACCTTGGCTGTAATACATTGCATCTTAGCTGTATTTGTCATGTTTTTCACCACGTGAACTTGAGGCTCACAAAGTTGGGAAGAGGGAGGTTGGAGGAAATACAAAAAGAAGAGCAACTGAGAAACAAAGAGAACTTGTCTCTGATTCCAATTCATTTCTGAGACTCAACTGTAGTCCTGTTGCATAGGCTTCCATGAGATGCCCCATGTCATGATAAGACAAAATTGATTTTCTAGTTGATGCAACCTTGAATTAGTTTTTACTACTTACAGCCAAAAGACTATGCTGTTGGTATATAATACAGCAGGATTTGAGGTTTTCTGCTTGTTTATTCCAGTTTAATTCTGGATTTAACAACAGGAATGGATCAGAATTCCAATTTAATTTTTTTTTGGGGGGGGCAAAGACTGTCTAATGAATTAGAAGGAAATCAAGGGATACCTGGTCTGTGGAAATTAAGCCTGGATCTATTTAATAAAAGAAGATTGATTCTAAGCTTATAAGTATAGTGACTAACTCATCCTGATTTGCCTGGGACATTCTCAGTTTTATTCTTGTATCAGAAGATGCCCTGGAGAAGGAAATGGCAACCCACTCCAGTATCCTTGCCTGGGAAATCCCATGGACAGAGGAGCCTGATGAGCTACAGTCCATGGGATTGCAAAGAGTTGGATACAATTGAGCAACTGACCATAAGCTATGATTCTTAGTTTTAGCGTTCAAAATCCCATGTCCTCCTTCCTGAATCCTATATAAATTGACACAGTTGATCACCTTACTTCTAAGATATAAGTAAAATCAAATTATTTCTTTTAAAAAAATCATCCCTGAAAAAAAGGATAATTTCTCTTTTCTTCAATCTAGTCATTAAATGAATTTAGAAGAGGTTACCTATGAATATCTCCCTTATTTTTCACTGGCAGAAACCAAGGCAAAGAGAGTACTCTGTCCAAGATGAGAAAGGAACCAAATTGATTAGGCTTTCCAAATGTTTCTTTAAAATTCTAACATGTTGTTTAATGAAAACAGCTCTCAAATAGCTTGAATCTCTTTATTCAAAGCAGTTAAAATCTGTTAAGTGTGGGTGCTTTGAGAGCCTGGGCTTCTGCTTCACAAAATCTGGTATATGGTTTTGGCTCCCCAGGCTTCCCTGGTGGCTCAGTGTTAGAGAATCCTCCTGCCAATTCAGGAGACTTGGATGTGATCCCTGGGTCAGGAAAATCGCCTGAAGAAGGAAATGGCAACTGCTACAGTACCCTTGCCTGGGAAATCCCATGGACAGAAAAACCTGATGGGCTACAGTTCATGGGGTTGCAAAAGAGTTCAACACGACTTAGCAACTTAACAACAAACAACAGCAAAATCTTGGCTCTTCTATCATCATATGACCTGGAAAAAGTTGTATAAACTCTCTCGGGCTGACTCTCTTTACTACTAAAATGAGATAAGCATAACGCACACCTCATAGGATTGTTGAGGAGATCAAAAGCAAATGCACATGTGAAAACATACTTATCACAGTATTCAGGCCCTGTCAGTAATAGCAATTATACACTATTTCATTTGATTTGATATTTACCATCGCCTTGTGACAGAGGAAGTAAACGGTGCTACCAAGTTGTCCTGCAGTTGAGAAAGTCGAGAGTTAGACAGATAGAGGGAATCCAGGCATCCCACTTAGAAAGTGATAGAACCCGTGCTTGATCTCCAGTTCCTCTGACTTCAGTTCCAGGACTTCTTCCTCCACAGTATACTCCCTTTTACATAAAAAAATGTAAGTTTTTTGCTTGTCTTTATTTTTGAGGCAAATTAGGTGCCAAGATTTCTGAAAAGATTCATAAGATTGAATTTTTCACTTTTAATCTCTGTTGGGAATTATGAAGAAATAGCTATTGTCACTTCAATTGCCAGGCATTATTCAAAATTAGTCACCATATGGTCATGAAATATTATCTGGGAACGAAAGACTATGCTATTTAGAATAATCAAAATAAGTGATCAGACTACTTATTAGAAAAACTTCAATAAAAAGAACATGCTTTTTAGATTTATTTAATACAAAACTATGACTTTGATGTACCTAAAATTTATACAAATAATGTTTTGAGGAGATAACTGGTATACAAATTGACCTTTAAATGTCTAAATTTTGACACAAAAACTTACATGTTTCAAAAATCATTTTCTTAGTGTAGGAAAAAAAGTCCAAAACAACTTATAACGTGTTTTTGACTTTGCAATTTGAATGAATGTGTGGGGAAAATCTGATTTATGAGTTCACAAAATCCAATCAATAGAGGTTATGCTGCCAGCATATTTGTTTGCAACAGTTTTGACTGAATGCTTTCTATGCCTCCTTATAGCCTATGCCATCTATAGGACTATCGATATAAATCTTTCAGAAAAAAAGCAAGATATACGTATACCAATATATAGAACATAGGAAAGAAAGTGTTTTTTCTCCCTCCTTATACAGGAAATAGTTTGCAATCATGTTTCACATATAAAATACATTATTTACCTATGAAATTAAAGTGATCATAATTCTTTTTAAATAGTGTGATAGGGAAAAATCTTCACTTGCAGTTTGAAATAACATTTATGGACTCTGTGGGAGAAGGCGAGGGTGGGATGATCTGAGAGAATAGCACTGAAACATGTATATTATCAAGTGTGAAACAGATCACCAGCCCAGGCTGGATGCATGAGACAAGTGCTCGGGCCTGGTGCACTGGGAAGACCCAGAGGGATCGGGTGGAGAGGGAGGTGGGAGGGGGGATCCGGATGGGGAATACATGTAAATCCATGGCTGATTCATGTCAATGTATGACAAAACCCACTGCAATGTTGTGAAGTAATTAGCCTCCAACCAATAAAAATAAATGAAAAAAAAAAGAAATAGCATTTATTGATATGTCATACTTTTATGTATTATTTTTTCTGTTTCCCCTGATCATCAATTACTTTACCACAAGATTTACTATCTACATTTACACCAAGAGGCATGTAAGTCTTCAATCATTGTAAAAGGACAAAGAACTGTATCCTAAGGTTATTTTATTTTATCAAAATTATACTAAATAAAAATATTTATTTGACTAGATAGATATTACTAAACATATAAGAAAGTATTCACTTTTTAGGTCCAAAAAGTTTTTTTCTTAATCTTCTATGAAAATGGTGCTATGCTAGGCATTGACAATGGTGGCCCAGCCATTGCTGACATGGTGTGGCAGTGTAGGTTAGACGGTAATAACTGATATCTGCAATGGACTAATAATCACTGCTCTCTTTAATTTACTATTAGTGAAGGGCTTCCCTGAGAGCTCAGTTGGAAAAGAATCTGCCTGCAATGCAAGAGTCCGTTGTTCAATTACTGGGTCAAGAAGATCCTCTGGAGAAGGGATAGGTTACCCACTCTAGTATTCTTGGGCTTCCCTTGTGGCTCAGTTCAGTTCAGTTCAGTCGCTCAGTCGTGTCTGACTCTTTGCAACCCGATGAACCGCATCACGCCAGGCCTCCCTGTCCATCACCAACTCCCAGAGTCCACCCAAACCCATGTCCACTGAGTCGGTGATGCCATCCAACCATCTCATTCTCTGTCATCCCCTTCTCCTCCTGCCCTCAATCTTTCCCAGCATCAGGGTCTTTTCAAATGAGTCAGCTCTCTGCATCAGGTAGCCAAAGTATTGGAGTTTCAGCTTCAACATCAGTCCTTCCAATGAACACCCAGGACTGATATCCTTTAGGATGGACTGGTTGGATCTCCTTGCAGTCCAAGGGACTCTCCAGAGTCTTCTCCAACACCACAGTTCAAAAGCATCAATTTTTCAGCGCTCGGCTTTCTTCACAGTCCAACTCTCACATCCATACATGACCACTGGAAAAACCATAGACTTGACTAGATGGACCTTTGTTGGCAAAGTAATGTCTGCTTTTTAATATGCTATCTAGGTTGGTCATAACTTTCCTTCCAAAGAGTAAGCATCTTTTAATTTCATGGCTGCAAACACTATTAGCAGTGATTTTGGAGTGCAAATAAATAAAGTCTGACACTGTTTCCCCATCTATTTTGCATTAAGTGATGGGACCAGATGACATGATCTTAGTTTTCTGAATGTTGAGCTTTAAGCCAACTTTTTCACTCTCTTCTTTCACTTTCATCAAGAGTCTATTTAGTTTTTCTTCACTTTCTGCCATAAGGGTGGAGTCATCTGCATATCTGAGGTTATTGATATTTCTCCCGGCAATCTTCATTCAATCTTGTGCTTCTTCCAGCCTAGCATTTCTCATGATGGTCTCTGCATGGAAGTTAAATAAGCAGGGTGACAATATACAGCCTTGAGGTAGTCCTTTTCCTATTTGGAACCAGTCTGTTGTTCTTCGCATCAGGTGGCCAAAGTACTGGAGTTTCAGCTTCAACATCAGTCCTTCCAATGAACACCCAGGACTGATCTCCTTGTGGCTCGACTGAACACCCAGGACTGATCTCCTTGTGGCTCGACTGGTAACAAATCTGCCTGCAATGCGGGAGGCCTGGGTTTGATCCCTGGTGGGAAGATCCCCTGGAGAAGGGAATGGCTACCCACTCCAGTATTCTGGCCTGGGGAATTCCAAGGACTGTACAGCATGGGGTTGCAAAGAGTCAGACATGATTGGGCGACTTTGTCTTTCACAAAGGATCTAAGTGGTTTCATTTGCTATGGATTTCCAGTTGTTTAGCCACATATGTTAACATGCCTTTTTATTTTACTTTTTAATTTATTTAGCTCCAACTAAATCATTTCATTTCCCTTGAAGAAATGACTGAATAAATAACTCTGAGGGACTTCCTTGGTGGTCCAGTGGTTAAGACTCTTAGCTTTCACTGCAGGAGGCATAGGTTCCATTCCTGGTGGGGGAATTAAGATGCACAAATCCACGCTCAACGCTGCCAAAAAACAAACAACAACACAACTCTGGAAAAATAAGGCCAAACAGCCTTCTGAGTATTGAGTTACACAATCAACCCTCTACACAGTGTGCTAATAATGCCCATTGGTGGATATATGTATAGCAGAGGTTTTAAATTTCATCTATACAAAAAAAGTCAATCAATCAATAAACTCCATGTATACAGATTTAACAACTACAAAGAAAAACAGAATAAAAAATATAAAGAAACAACAAAACAGATGCTGCATATACCCTGTATCCCTTTTGCATTACACTTTAAAAGGGATCCAGCAAGACCTCCTCCCCCACCTCTCCCCCCGAGCTGATAAACCAAGGGAAATCCCCTTCAGACAATTCCTTCACCCAACCTCTGCTCCTGTCTAGTGCCTCAATTATGAATCAACAATTATCTTTCCTGGTTAGGTCATGCCCATTTGCATCAAACAAGCTTTCATGTTACCAAAATAAACAAAACTGAAAAAGCAAAAAACAGCCAAAACAAAAACTCTCTTTACTTTGGTATCCCCTTCCAGCTAATTCTCTATTTTTGTGCTATCTTTCATATTGAAACTTCTCCAAAATGTTATTGATATAATCCATTTATCATTTTCCTCAATTCCTGTTCATTTCTTAAATATGAAAATTAAGATTTGTTTCATTCCTTTCTTCATACTCAGCTTCCTTTAACTCTCAGCTATGTTTGCCAGTTTCTAACATGCTGCTTTTTGAAATGTTTTTCTTCCATATTTTATGATATCACACTCTTATTTTTCACTTATCTAACTGGCCTCTCTATCTAAACCTCTTCTACTTTACTTCTAAATGTTAGAGCATAAAAGGATTTAATTTGAACCCATATTCTCTTCCTGCCATTCTCTCTCTCCCCTCTTTTCTCTCCTTCAGTGCCATTATTTTTAAATAGTCTCTCTACAGAATAACTACTTTAGATCCCCAACCTCAACCTCTTCTCTCCTCTCCAGACTTAAATAAAACTGTACAGAATATTACTCCTTGGGTATCAAATAGATATCTGCATCAATAACCAAGACTTTGGTATGGCAGAAGGATAGACCCATAGATCAATGGAACAGAATAACATGTCCAGAAATATTGGGTTGGCCAAAAATTGTTTTCAGGTTTTGTTGTATGATATAATGGAAAAATTCAAATGAACTTTTTGGCCAAGCCAATAGAACCACACAAATTATGACCATTTGATTTTGACATGACTGCAAAAAATAATTCTTTTTAAAAATTTCATATGCAAAAAAAAAAAGATCTCAAATATCATATGAAAAATTGATTCAAAGCAGACCATAGATGCAGGTAGAAAATATAAATCTATGAAATTTGAGGGGAAAATGAAAATATTTTTAGATTTTCAGACAAATAGATTTTGACCTACAGAAGAAAAATATATATAAAATAATTAATTAAAAACCAAAGCTTTTGCTATGTGAAATGCATTGCTAAAAGAATGAAAATATAAGCCACAGACTGAAAGAAGTATTTGCAAATTAACAATCATTAAAAGACTACACAAAGAACTCTCAAGAAAACAAACAGCACAATTAAAAACTGAGCAAAGGATTGAGCAGATACTTTAAGAGATTCTATGGATGTTTAATGAATACATGAAAAGTTGTTCAACATCACTAACTGTTAATAATATGCTAATTGAAATCACTATATGATATAATTACATACACATTAGAATGACTTAAGTAAGTAATGCCAAAGTTGTATGATTATATTAAATCCTAATGAGGATATAGAACAACTGGAACTCTCATACATTGCAGGTACGGATACGCCTCTGCAAAATAATTTAGCAGTGCTTTATAAAGTTAAAAACATCCTTACCAGATCACTATCCTTGGGTATGTAGACCAGAAATATGAAAACATATATTCACATAAAAACCTGTTCACAAATTTCAGTGGCAACTCTATAATTACCCAAAACTGGATGGGCTTCCCTGGTGGCTCAGAGGGTAAAGAATCTGCCTGCGATGCAGGAGACCTGGGTTTGATTCCTGGGTCAGGAAGATCGCCTGGATAAGGAAATGACTAGCCACTCCAGTATTCTTGCCTGGAGAATTCCATGGACAGAGGAGTCTGGTGGGCTACAGTCCATGGGGTCACCAAGAGTTGGACACAATTGAGTGACTAACACACTGGAGACAATCCAAATGCCCTACAATGGGTAAAATTTAAAAAAAAAAAAATGTGGTAAAGTCATATGTGAAATACTATCCAGCAACAAAAAGGGACAAGCTACTGATAAATCTTAAGGTCATTATGCTAAGTGAAAGAAGCTAGTGTTAAATAATCACCTTTATTGATAATTATATTTTATGACATTGTCAAGAAAGACATAACTATAGTGATGAGGTTAAGGCTAGAGAAGCTGGGAAAAACGAAGCTCTGTATATATAGCATGAGGGAATTTTGAAGGGCTATGTAGAGTTCTGTCTCCTGATTGTGGTAGTAACACAAATCTATGCATGTGTTATAATTCACACATCTTGGGTGTACAGCTATATAACTGAAAAAATCAGTTTTAATGCATGACAACTTAAAAATAAAAATTTTAAAAAGAAGTATCAAGCCTCATCCCTTTGGTAATATATATTTATTGAATAGTCATGTTAACTAAAAAAAAAAAAAAATCACCTCACAGAAATCTTGTAAAGTTGTAAAATAGGCCTCAAAATAGCTAAAAATATGACCTAGCCAATGATAGATATCCAATTACCTAAAATTCTCATTCCAATAAACACTAGACTTATTTTGCTTTAAGCCATATCTTCAATAAACCTCTTAATAATAATTTTCTGTTTCCTCAGGAATGCTGAGGCAGCAACATATGAACATTTTCTCAAGTCATTTAAGCCCCTTCTGTTTTACTTTCCCTGAATTTCATATGCAGAAAGACCATTTTGATCCTGGTTATATTAGCCAGCACTGTACGGATCCTGGACAAGTTTTATTAATATAATATTTGATTGTTGATTTCTAAAAAAACTTCCTTGACAGTTTAACAAAATATAGATTCAATTACAAAGCCAATAGAAGATTCTGGGGAATTTTAAATGAGGACATGCCTGTTTCATAAAATGAGGCTGATTCTCTGAATAATATTATTAAAGGTCAGCACCACAGCTGTGCATTTGATGAGCAGCTGTGTGAGCTACCGAGAACAATGAACTATCTGATTGGCACCGGACCCAGCCGTGCCAACAGTTAGGGTGGGAAGATTCTGAACAGATTTAGAACAAGTAACTGCTGAGTCCTGCTGTGTACACCTTAACCGTTGGAGAGTTTAAAGTATGTGGAATAAAGATAGTGCAATTTGAGGATAATATAGACACCCTATGGAGAATAGAGTTGGATTGGAGAAAGAAGAACAGAGAATGTTCCCTAGAGGTAACAGATACACTCTGTTCAAAAACATTAAATGAATTTAAATCTTTTAGGTTTAAGAATATCAAAGTAGAATGTTTTTGACAGCGTTTATTGAAAGGGTGGAAAAATTCACACAATCCCACTTTCTACTGGCAAGGTGAAACTTAAATCCTACTTATTTCAATCTAGAATTTACCTTGGATTTTTATGAGTCTGGAGAAACATGGTAAAATTTCTCCTTCCAAGAGCATGATTGGAAAATGAACAAAAGATATGTAGTTCAAGTAAAACAAATGAATCAACAGCCTGCAAATGCATGTGTGTATTTCTCATTGGTAAATAGCTCTTTGCCATTGTTATTTTCAAGATCACTGTGTGTATGAAGTAACTTTAACATTGTTCTTTACATATAGAATACAAATGAGGAAAAACACTCAGGGTGGAGTTCTACAGTTTTTAACAAATACCAAGGCTTATTGTTTCTTCTTGCTTTAATTATAGACAGTCTTCCCTTGTTATTGTTGTTCCTCTCGATTACATCACCATCATCTTCTTGTCTTTACTTATCTTTTATCCTTTACTTTATCCAAAGCAGACAGCCTTCAGACTTGAAGTTGGCTCTTCTATGGCCTCCAGGCTGACAGCCCACCCTACAGATTTTGGATGTATCAGCCTTTGTAATCACTTAAGCCAATTCCTTAAAGCAAATCTCTTTACACACACACACACACACACACACACACACACACATACGTCCTATTGGTTTCATTTCTCTGGAGAATACTGACTGAGACACTTAACAACTCTGTGCAGAGATGAATTATGAATGTGGAGAAAAGATCAACAAAGCTGGTTAGCCATGCAGAATCAAGTTTGTTTTTAAAACTGTTAATATGCTCAATGTGAATGAATGTCTGACACCTTGAGTCTAGGCACATACCACTAAAGTGAGAACCTTAGATGGAATAGTCTTTGTGTAAACTTTCTTCAATAAATGTGAATTAAGGTGAATTCAAATATAAGTTTAGAATTCAAACAATATAGTATTTATCTTTCAAGGTAGAGTCACATAACTTTTATGATGATATCTCTCATACCAAAATAGTAATCTTGCTTTTTCACTGCTCCTTAAGTCTGCTACATATTAAAATTTCCTCAATCCAGTTGCTAATGTTTCCTGTTTAGGTAGAAACTAAATGTCTAAATCTTCATAGGAAGAATGAAATATTAAATAGAAATATATCCAACTGCAGAAAGCAAGCACTGGAAAAAAGGTTTGTTTTTCCTTGTTTTCTGAAAACCTTTGAGGAAACAGAGAAAGGAGAGTTACACAACATACTACACATCCAACCACATTTACAAATATATATATTTTGGTCTTGTAGTCATCTGTAACTTTTAAAATTTCTCTCTCCCCTACCCTTGTTCCTCGTTTCACTCCCCACACCACAACACACAAGCACGCACACACATGCATGCACACTCACACCCTAAACCATTTCTAGGACATTTTATTTTGAGATTTCCTTCTGTAACCCATAAATCTCCTCATTTTGGAAAAACAAAAGAATCTTCCTGTTAACCATAATCTCTCTAAGGCAAAACCTAAAGTTTATGTATCTTTATAACTGACTTTTCAGGTATAAAATAAAAGCTTTTTAATCATTTGGTGACTTTTCCTTACTTTTTTATCTGGTTTTCTCAGTAGAGTTCTGATGTATTTCTGTTGGCTTCTCCAAGTGTTCTTTTCATATTGACTTACTCTATCTTGAGTCACGTGATTTTACATTTCAGAAATGTCTAATAATTCTCTTGGTTAGTGCTCCACCATGCCCTGTAAGACATTTTACTAATGTTATAGTCATCATAACCATATTCTTCCTACTACTTATTTTGTGGGTCTTTTAAATTTTCTCTCCTTTACTTTACAGTTAATTGTACTCTTATTCTTTATGGAAATGGGTATATGCTACATTATTAATACCTGTCTCATATCTTTACATGAACATGTAACCTGGTGAGTGAGCCTTCTTTTTCAGCTTCTTAGGAAATTATCTTAAATGCTGTCAGTTCCTGAATACTCTCCAATGTGAAGATTTAAAGAAAGAGAAGGCTGTCTCATCCTGGTGTGGAATTCTCAGAGACACCAGGCATCAACATCTGTAGAAAAGACAGACTGTACACTAGGCTGTCTTCTGGGGCTATACTGGATGAGAATAGGAGTCAGTTTTTAAGTAGGCTGATCATCATGATAAAAGGATTGACATATTTTTATTCTTTTGAGAAGAATGAGAGAGAATTCTGACCCACTTATCCCAAATGATTACATAACATGCAGTTATTAGTGGTAATAGAAAGTGGAAGTGAAGAAATTCTCGGGAAATCTCTGTACCTCATTTTAAGCATAATTTAAATGTCAATGATAAGAAATATTTAATTTAGCTTTTACTAAAGCCTTTTCTTTGGAACATTAATTCTGTTTTATGTCCTCAAAAAAGAAAAGAAAAGTAAAACTTCCCAGAGCAATAAGTTTGAGCCATGCTGGGTTCAACAGAGTTTAAACCAGTTTCTGTATTGTAGGACAGTTAGAAGCCTTTAATACCCTTGTGTGCACTGTGAATGTCTAAAAAGGGAGATATAATATCCAGCATTCTCCAAAGTATTGGATTAAAGCAGTCTTTTTTTTTTCAAGAAGATTCTTACAGATGAATTTTATAGAAGATGAATTTTAATTTTCCATACATTGGAAAATGCTGCCCAAATCAGAATTGGTAATAGATGGAAAATTTGTATGATTGCATTAAATCTTCTTTCTCTTCCTCAATAAACCTGCCAGAAGGAATCAAAATTACGAAGGGCAAGTAAACTTATGGGAGAAGAAATAAAAAATCCCGAATAATCAGTCTGAAACTGCTTCAGAGTGAACCATACTTATAGAAAAAAAATTGGCCTCCAGATTGTTCTGCAAATAGGCTATTTACAGGAAATGGAAATCAAGACATGCCCCCACCAAACACCTTTTTAAAAGTGAACAGCTACATTTGCTAAGCAATAATGCTTTCTTCTCCCTCTCCATAGCCAAGGGTGCTCACCAGTATTCAGTCGGCTGGTGGCTGGGAAAAAGTCCAACAGAACCATGGGTGAGCACTTCCCCACTCAGAACAAGCGATCACATTGATTAGTAGCTGCTCTGTAGGAGCTGGGAGACAGATGCCTTATTCTAATTACAGTTTTAGCACCTTCCACTCCACATTTCCCTGCTGCTGAGGGTTCTGTGAAGTCTTTGCAGATGCTTATCATTACCAGTTAAACTCCATTTTGAATACAAAGTAGCATTATTACCTCATGGGAACTCAAAAGAGTCCCGGCTAAATTTGCAGGATGCAGCCCCAGACTTCACCTGAGTAATACAAAGGAGGCACTCTGTATCTGAGTAACACAAAGGAGTCCCTCATCGCCTCACAGAGATGAAGCCTCAGAGGGCCTCTGATGGCTTCACTTATCTCATACTGCAGCATGAATAGAACAAGGAACCACATTTGTGCAGATGGTTCCTGGCCTCTGGACTCAGCGATCAAGCGAAAATCAGGGAAGCCAAGGAAACTGGGCCACCTCCTGTGGAAAGTTCACTTCACAGTGAGCTGGCCATGACACGCTTTCTGGCACCTCAGTTTCTTTCAGGAATTCTTTCTCTTTAACCTCTTGTGATTTTTTGTTTGTTTTGTTTTTCCTAAATCAATCTCCTTTTTCCTTCTGAATGCTTTTTCTTGGGACTGGAATTCATTCCCAGGGTTTCAGCCATCAGCTCTAATTGGACAACTAACAAAGTATATGCCTAAACCTTTGGCTTCTCTCATGAACTACAGAGTCGTTTTTCATCCTAGTGGTGAACATCTTCACATGAGTATTTAACTGGTGACTCACATCAGCACATCAAAAAGAGAACATTTCCATTTCCACTCCTCTTAAACTTCTTTCTTTCAAGACTTTTTTTTTTTAATGTATCTTACACGTTTGCACTGAGCTAAAGAATATGAAATAGACCATTTCTTCAATAAATACTTTTTGAGACCTAATTATGGACAATAGGCACCCTAGGGGCTGGGAATATAGCAGAAAAACAATTTTAGCCCTCCTGGAGCATATATTCTACTATACTATTACTGAAATAAACACGTCAGACATATACTATGTTGGAAGGCAATAAAGTTATGGAAAAAAGTTAAGCAAATGAAAAACCTCTGAGGAGAACAAATGTTTGCTATATTTTATGAATAGCAAAAACTGAATAGCACTAAAGCAGAATGAACTTGAGGAGAGAAAGTACCTCAAAGACTCAGTGGATCCAGATCATGATACAAAGGTTTCCATGTTTTCGAGCCAATGAATCAGACTGTGTGTGTGAGGGAAAAGTTTTAGGGTTAAGTTGCCTCAATCCAGGTTGCCTTTTATAGTTACCTAGCATATTGGGGGAGCCTGGTGGGCTGCCGTCTATGGGGTCACACAGAGTCGGACACGACTGAAGTGACTTAGCAGCAGCAGCAACATATTTTTAATATCAAAGCTCCAATCTCATATAAAACTGGTTAAACTAAAATCTCTGAGAATGAGACCCAGATACTGGTATCATTTAAAATCTCCCAAGATGATTTTAATATGCAGCCTGTGTTGAGAACCACTGAAATGTGGGCTTACTGGCTATTATAATGGCTTAATACACTCTGAGTAAAGCAGAATGTTTTTATCAGAGACGTGATACGATCCTACACATAGAAACAGATAGCTCTGGCTGGCAGCTAATGTGTGGAAAATAAATTGTGTGAGGAGTGACAAGACTGTACATAGGGAGACCACTTGTGAGCTCTGACAGTAATTTGTGGGAGAAGATGGTATAATGAGCCACAGTGGAAGTGGTGGAGATGGCGAGAAGTGGTCATTTTCTGAAGCTATTTGGAAGACAGTCAACAGGATTCATTATTACATTAAATGTGTGTGACAGAAAGAAAATTCATTGTAACACCAAGGTTTCAGTCTAAGAAGGATGGTGCTGCCATAACTGAAGTGAGGAGTGAAAAGGAATGTGGGAGCAAGCTTAGAAGAAAAGATTAGGAATTGCTTTTGAGCTTGTCTTTTGTCTCTAATTGGAGAAGGAAATGGCAACCCACTACAGTACTCTTGCCTGGAGAATCCCATGGATGGAGGAGCCTGGTAGGCTACAGTCCACGGGGTCGAAAAGAGTCAGACACGACTGAGCGACTTCACTTTGTCTCTAATAGACATAGAACAAAGACCCCAGACTCTGAAGTAGACAAACAGATCTAGAACTCAGGAGTTCAGAGGAGAAATCTAAACTGGAGATGAACATTTGGAAGTTATCAGTAATAAAACCAAGAGACTCTATGAGGGCACTTAAGGAGTGAGTGAAATGAAGAAAAGACATACAAGATCTGACTACCATTGGAACTTAGGGCATGTGAGTAGCCAGTGAGGAAAGAAGGGAACCAGTAGAGTAGTGGGAAAGGAGTATTTCAATTAAGTTTGTTTCTCCCACTATTTTTGCTAAACAAGTAAAATAAGAACTGAGTATTAATTACCTATTGGAATATACATATATTCCAATTACATAACCCAAAGAGATGAAGTGGGAACAACTTTTTAGTACATTGTGTAATAAAAGGGAACAGAGAAGTATACTTGTAACAGAAGAGGAAAGAGGGCTTAAGAAGGTGTGTGATGTTTTTGCAATGACTACAAAGTTTACAGCATGTTTTATGCAATACAAGAGTCAGCTAGAACCATTGCTGGAGATAAGTCCTTGAGTAAATGCAAGGGAATGAAATCTGATAAAGTCATTAAGAGAAGATTCTGAACTTTGCTAAAACCACCAACAGTTTTTCCAAGAAACAAGTGGGATTACAAGGATAAATCAGCATGGTAGGATTACATGGACATTTTTTTCTGATTGCAAACCACTAAATTTTGTAGTGTTTAAAATTCCATTGTCCTTTCATGTAGCTCTTAAGTCAAGAAAAGTTTTGGTGTATAAAATGACTTTCAAATTCTTCTAGGTTCGACCGGTTTGATGTTTTTTTGTTTGTTTTAATTGTAACATCTTGATTTTTCAGAGCCAGAGTTACTTATCTCTCTTCATTTTCTAAGTCACCCATATGTCCCATAATTTAGTAGTTTTCTAAACAATTATCCTTCAAAAATAGATAATATGTTTTGTGAAATAACAACCTGTGTGAGTTTACTTTGAGAAAAGCATGAGTCAGATACAATGAGTTTTCTCTCCCTGTCTAAGAGCCCTCACAAACACTTTGTCCCCAAGCTCTCAGCTTTCTTCAAAGAGTCTTAATCCTCTGCTTCCAATGGACATCAATTCAGGTTGAATAAGGCATAAAAGAGTCATGCCTCTGCTTTAACATATGTTAGACTTATTATATAACTTTCAAAAGATCTACTAAAAATATCCGTGTTTATCTCTCATGTAGGAGAACATTATATTAGTTCATGAAAAAGTGGAATTTATTAAACTACTGATTATATTTAAGTATTAGTCAATGGAGGAGTTTATGAATAGTCTCAGTGCAGGAGACTTCAGAGACACAGGTTCAATCTCTGGGTCTGGAAGATTCCCTGGAGGAGGGTATGGCAACCCACTCCAGTATTCTTGTCTGGAGAATCCTGTGGACAGAGGAGCCTGGGTCTCAAAAAGTCAGACATGACTGAGCAACTTAGCACAGCACATTAGTCAATGGAATACTGATATTTGCAATCATGGAAACTTTCTTCCATGTAATGACCAAAAAAAGCTTAGATCAATACTTTTTGGCAAATCCTACAATTAAAGTATTGCTTATCATTTTGCTGTGAAGAAAAAGTTTAAAATTCTTATATCAGATCTTGTTATTTTTTACTGTGTCTGGTATTATGGGATCACATTGAATAATCCCAGATGAGATCTGGCTTCCACTATTCCCAGTAATCTAACAGGAGTGGAGATATAAGAGAAGAACAATAACCTTAATGAGTATAGTTAAAACTTTAATTGATAAATCAATAATAAATTTATTTATTGATAAAAATTGAGTAAAATTGATCAAAACTGTATAAACAGGATTTTACCTGATAGAATTCATTAGAATATAAACTCCATGTAGGCGAGAGCTTTGATTTTTTTGTGTAACAAATCTATCCCCAATACTTAAATTAATACCTGGTTCATGTTTATAGTTCGGTATGTATTGTCAAGTGCACGTTGAATAACGAATGTGTAGATAATTTTTCCTGCTTACAGTCTGTCTTTAGTTATGAAATGTATGCCAAAGGCTGAAAAACAAAGTATTGTTGCTACCTGGGGAAGCTATGTTTTCTTAGCCCTCTTCTCTTTATTTAGTTTGAAATTATCTTGGGCTGCTTATGTTCCAAGTTAGATTTTCTAGACCTCTCAGGGATTCTTTGGACTGCCCAACACTTTTTTTTTTTTTTTAACAAATGTCTTTTTCCTCTTAAATTTGTGAGAGACAAGTTTTGTTCTTGAAACTAGGAATCCTGGCAGAGAATCCTTGTGCATCTTGGAGCCCAGAGAAGGGTTTAACCCAGGAACATAACTAGACTTCACAGCTCACGGCCCCATCTCTCCTTTATTGGAACTTTCTCCCCTTAGGGCAAAGGAAAGGATTTGGGGAGAGAATCAGAATAAATTGTAAATTTGATGCTAATAATTCTTTGACTTTCCTAGCAACTTTTGTTCCCCACAGAGCTCATAATGTTTTACAAACCCAGCATTTTGTTCTGTGGCTATTATTCCAAAGGACATTACACTTGAGGAGAATATGCATTTCTGTAGAAAAATTGCCAACAAACTGTTGCATGTGAATAGAAACCAAAGAAACCTTGCTTCTGACTCACAGTTACAAGAACATTCTTTTGCTTGCTTGATGATATTAATAGTCATGAGGGTGATATTTTAATACTACATGTATGCATTACAGAAGCATAACCTCTAGAAACAGTCCCTGAGTTATTTCAACTACTTGAACTTTCAAATGAAGGGAGTTGTTTTGATATTCTGAACGGTTAACAGTCATTGTTTCAGGTTTCTTTTTTTCTTTCAAAGTATGCAGCATCATAATACACAATGAAAATGTCTGTTTCTTTATTTCTTATATGTGTCTCTATATTGCTAGCAATTTTTACTAAAATGAAAGTTTTAAAAAATCACATAAACGTGAGCCACAGAATTTTGATTCATTTAGACAACAAGCCAGAAAATTCATTTTGGCCTCCCTCCCACCATTGTGGTTTCCAAATCTTATCTTCAATTGTGTAATCAACCGTAGTGTCTATGCATACATGAATGTGTGGCAAATCACTTCAGTCATGTCCAACTCTTTGCGACCCTATAGACTGTAGCCCTCCAGGCTCCTATGTCCAGGGGATTCTCCAGGCAAGAATACTGGGGTAGGTTGCGATTCCCTCCTCCAGGGGATCTTCCTGACCCAGGGATAGAACCCACATCTCTTACATCTCCCGCATTGGTAAGCAGGCTCTTTACCACTAGAGCCACCTGTCCCATAGTGTCTATAATTTAACTAACAAATTATTGATTCAGTGATTCCTATAGTAGGCAACCTCTAGGAAGATTCCCAATCACTCTTTTCTCCTGGTGTTCACACTCATGTAGGTCCAGGCCTACATTGTGCTAGGGATGACTTGTATGACCAATAACACATGCTGTAATGTTATAAATATTTCACTTCTGGGATTAGGTTATAAAAGACTGCAGCTTCCATCTCAGATCCTCTCTCTCTCTTTCTCTCTCCTTGTGAAAAGCCCACGTGTTGAGGGACTGCGGGCTGGACAACAAGCAGCACAGAACTGAGAAAGCAAGGTCTGTCGATAAACACATGAGCTTGTAGAGCCTTGATCTGACCGCAGTTCCAGTTTCCAGCTTGACTGACTGCAACCTTGTAAGCCAGCACTATGCTAAGCTGCTAATGGATTCCTGGCCTTCAGAAATTGTGAAAATAATATAAATTTTTGTTTTAAGCTGATAAATTTCAAAGTAATTTGCTATATAACTATGCAGAGCTAATACCGTTTTCATGGTGCAAATCTGATAGAAAAACTCTTCTATACAAACAAAAATGTCTAGGTATATATTTGGTTTGTCCATGAGACATCAGATGGGAGATGCCTCATTGGTTATCATCCATAGTTAGTTCCTCCATTCTGAATTTCATTTACAATTCACATTTAGCTTTTGATAACATTAAGAAAAATTAGATGAAAGAAATTTTGAACACTATTTAAACAACCCCCCATACATCTGTAATAACTAATCTTTAAAAGATCATTTTGTTTTAAAGTATAATCAAAAATTTAGTTCTCTATTAATGTCTATGCTTATGAGTAAGACATGAATATAAAGGGAATTTCTCGAGGAAATCTTAAAAACTTTCCATCAAATCTTTAGTATCCTTAGTTATTTTGATTCTTTGTAGGATAAATCAAGAGTCTACCATGGGGCAAATGCTATTCTAGTCAAAGGGAATAAGATAGCAATAAATGAAACACCCTGGAGAAGTAAATTGCAATCCACTCCATTCTTCTTGCCTGGAAAATTCCATGGATAGAGGAGCCTGCCAGGCTACAATCAGTGGGTTCACAGAGAGTCAACCACAACTGAGTGACTGAGCAAACAAAACAAAACTTTTCCCACCAGAAGTTTATATTCCAACAAATTCTTCAAGGGATTCAGAACAAATTCTTTAGCCAATGTCAGTAAGATTATGATCCCATATGATGTTGTATTTTTTTGTGTGGAACAAAATATTTATTTATATAGTATAGAAGTTTGTCTTTCCATGAAGGACATTCGTTAGTTTAATGACACAGTGTGTATCTTCACCCTTTATCGTAGGGCTGCATATTTCCTTGTGGCATCCCACCCAGCCCCCACTCTCATTTCTTTTATTTTATTTTTTTTCATTTCTTTTAATCAGGCTAAAAATTCAGTAACTTTATATGTATATTTGAAAATCCAAATATCTGAAGTTTAAAGAGTAGTAGCTGCTTAGGCCAAATGAAGTTTAATGTTTGTGCATTTTTTCTCTGTTAAACTCTAGTATATCATAACATCTTATTTTTATATTGTTCCTCTTATACACATTAATATGATAGAGCTATACATGCAGTAGCTGCTTTTATATGTTCCATTGTTAAAAAATAGACTTTTCAAATTCTCTGCCTTTTAAAGGTGTAGTTAGATATCCTATTTTGGTTTTGCTTTGGTGGGTGCAGGTTAAAATGTGATTCTCAGGATACTGCCTTGTGATGAGACAGTTAGGAAACCTAGTGCAGATGACCCGATGTAGTGAGAGGGACTCATTCCATCTGCCAGGATTATACAGAAAGAGTGAAAAGCTACCATCTGTATGCTTTGTCAAATGTAATGTATTGCACCTTGAGGATAGGAAAAGATATTCTGTATATATGATAAAAAATGGTTTGCAGTGAGAGATGAGCAGGATGCCAGAAAGAAAAAGAATGGCTTGAATTTAAAACATGTTTATCATTTGAATGGATTACCTATTCTTGATGACTGCATCCATTGACAAGGAAGGAAAACCTTGAGTATTTGGAAGACGTTGTCAGAAAAAGAGGATCAGTTTTCTCAAAATGCAAAGTAGCTCTGAGTATATCTCTTGGAGCTTTTCATGGTCTGTCAGTGACTCATGCTATACCCAACTATAGCTTTGCATTTTTTCCAAGTTTGTGAAGACAGTATATGACTCATTGACAAACAATAGCATATTCTCCTCAATATAGCAGGGGGCATGAGAAACAAACATCGGCGAACTAAGTTGTGAAGAACTAATTTAAGAGTTAAGATGCCTCTGTCCACCTCCATCTGTACATCCCTTCTCCTGCAAAATGTTTACTTGTTCTTTAAGCAGAAAGAGAAAAATATACTGTGTCACAATAGAAATATAGTTTTAGAATGCCAGCAGAACATTCTCAACCACGTATCACTGGGTTCATATGTTTCCCATCACAGGCAAAGCTGAAACATAATGCTTTGCTATTGTATGGTTGTTAATATATGTAATTTATATTGTGCATCTTTCAAAATATAAGGATAAAGTAAAGGACTGACAGAGAACTAAAATATAGTAGACATTTGGCTGTACTAATATACTGATCTAGAATGAAATCAAATTTGAATTTTATCTAAATCTTAAATATATTGATTTCTTGTATGCATTTTCTTTATGTTTATATATTAGTGTTTATCTTAATATATGCTTCTTTCTTTTGATCTCAGGTAAAACCAAAAATGAATGTCATCTGTTTATGTTTCAAACTTTATTATATACATTTCCAAGAGTTCTTTTTGTTTCATGTAGTTATCTTTCAGGATGTCCAGCACATGTTTTCATTCTGTAGAATATAGAAAGTCCCATTTTTTCTTGAGCAGTAAACAGTTGAATTTTGTTTGTTTGTTTCTATTTAATAATGTAATAATAGAGCAAAAATTTTTATGCTGTCTATTGGGAAAGAAATAGTTCCGATTATTGAAATTTTCTGTTTTACCACACCAGTTAGTCAAGAATGTCTCACGAATTCTTATATTTCATATCACATTATATCTATCTGCTTTTTTAATGAAGTTTCACCACAGACTAAGCAGGAAGCAATAATGAATGAAAATTTCCAACATGTTATGTCTCCAGTATGATTACTCCATGAATATTATTGATTCTAGTGATTTTCTATGGAGAGATCTTTTTGTGTTATTGTTAGAGTTCTGTACATATGTATGTTTATGTGTGTGTTTGTGTCTGTGTGTGTGTATGACTTGATATTCTACAACTACTCTTCAAACATAAATTCAGTGTTTTGCTAGTGTCCTGGGGAAACTTCAAGTTCAGCCTCAGTCAATACAACAAGTCTAATAGTCTTGAAAACCAATATCTACTTTCTGCATGAGCACATCTATTTTTTACATTTAAAAAAATAAGATAGATATAGAATCAACTATGTTCCAGACACTGTCTTATTGCTGCAGTTATCCACAAGAGAACTGTGAGTGTTGATTCCCAAAGAGATTCCTTTCTCCTTGGAGAAATGAACCAAATAAATAACTAGACAATGGTAGGATGTGTATCAAAGTAAAATCAAATCAATAGAAGGCAAAGAGAGACTATCTGTTCGTTAGAAACTCAGAAAAGAACTCACAAAAGAAACAATATTTGAGCTAGAAGCCAAGGAATTTTTGCCACATAACTAAAAACTAAATGAGAAAGTGTAATCCAAGAAAGCATAGGAGAAGTAATAAGTGTTTAAAAGTATGAGTGTGCATGGTAATCCAAATAAATCAGTTTTCCAGAACTTACATGTAAGAGACATGAAGTGACTGGAAAGACAAAAGTAGACACCTGAAATGTACTTTGTGATGAACTCTGTGAAGGCTTTCAATGTGTTTCAAGGTTTAGGTGTTATCCTCCAGGTGAAAGCAAAACTAAATGTTTCCAAAGAGAAAAACATACTCGTATACATATTTCAATAAGTTCTTTTGAAAGTAAAATAAAGGATGAACATTAATTCTCTGATTAATGTGGCATGGATATCAGTAAGCTGGGTATCATAATAGTGCAAGTGAAAGATAAATAGGGTCTGCCTTAAACTCAGTGGTAGGCAGTGGATTGGGAGTGGGCAATTTAACTTTCTTTAAAGTTTATAATTTTCCAGACCAGATATATCCATTTCCTTTAATTATCTATCATATGACATGATTTTCACCCTATTAGTTTAGCAGTTATCTTCCAGATATGCTCCATTTTCTCCAGGTTTGTCTTATACTCATATTTTCATGATTTTATTGAAACATATTTTCTGTTTATAGTAACAGTTCTATGTCACACATTTTTATTTCCTATTGTAGAAAAATAACACCTTCTTTACCTGTTTCAAATATACCCATAATGCTAACACGTCAATTTTCTCTCATCTTTCTCAAATTGCCTAGCGTAAATCAGAGAATTAATACCACAAAAGCAATTATAAAAGGGGTAGTTGTAGCAAGAAGAAACTCCATCTAAATAAAACTTAACAATCAGACTGGTAAAATACAATTAAAAAGTTGTAATTAATTAGTTCTTCTCAGGAAATATGAAGATAGGCATACACAACATTTCTCTAATTCTAAATAAGTCATATTGATTTGAGTAACAAATCTTCTTAACCTTCTCGTTATACAGAGAAAGAACATAGGTCGGAACTTAACAGTCCAATGCTTTAGTTAAAACTTTTAAAAGAAAAAGTGAAATTAATGTATTACATGCCCGATTTTAACCTAAAATGACCAAGATAAATTAATACAGAATAGCATATTTTTTTAGACAACTGACAATATAGGCTATTGGGTTGAATTTTTTAAACTAATTTAAAATTTTTTCATGGATACAGTCAAAATCTCTACATTTTAACATCTTTTTTTTTCCTAGGGCCTAGAGTTCTGGACTTGGCATGCTTTTTTGTTGGTTAGTGACTAAAGCTGCGTTTATTATATCTCCTTCTGAATTTTAAGAATTGATTTCTTTGTAGAGAATTGGAGAGTGATTACTGCCTAGATAATTAGTCAAGAGCACTGTTTGATTTATATGTATCTGCATTTCTTAGGCAAGTGCGAAAATGTAGCTGTAACTTTCCCAGTTTCACTTCATATGGGCAGCTGACACTTTCAGGGAGAAACTATAATTGCTATCATCATGCAGACTCCTGATTAAACTAAATAATACTCTTATCTCTCAATCTTTGTTTAAAAAGATGAGTGTATTAACATAGATGTGTAGTTTTCATCTTTGATATGGTTGTGAGAAAAGCACAGAGGTTTTCATTTCAAGGGAGCAATTAGAGAAGTGCATGGAATCTTAATTTCTCAATGTGCTCAATAGCAAAGGAGGACATCTGGCTGTAAGCAGACCAACATGCAATCAAATTAACATTATGAGAATATCACTGGCTATTCCCATTTTCTTCCCAACATAAACTATCTTTGAATTCTTTGTAGTTTAAAATATGATCATTTAATTTAGATTCTCAACCAAGAATCTCATCTCCAAAGATCGTTAAAGTCCTAATCATTTTGAAAAGCAACTGTGTTTATTTCTCTCAGCAAGTTTGAGTAGGGTTGATGGAGCAAACAGAGAAGTTGTCATGATAAGGCTCAGATAGCATTGTTTCTGGCTCCATTTTCCCCACAGGGACCAGAGCCTGTCCATCTTTAAAAGGGTAAGGGGCAAGATTATCCTTTCACTTGGAGGATTGAGACTTCAGTCTCCATGAGTTTTTGTGACATCCTATAATATTCCTAGCACGTACTATGTCTGCAAGGGACTAGGCAGCTGGCTTTGAGATTAATCCTTGATGAATGAAAATCATAGCTACTCAGGAGTGTAATCAATATTAGAAACAAATATATACAGTCACACTTCAAAAGATTAGTAGGTTTTTGTAAATAATGAAAATTGATGTCCATGATTCAGACCTTTGAGTAAATATGATACATGTGTGAAATCATATTACTTTGTAAATGGTGATCAACTTATTAGCTAATATTTGAACTCTAATTCAACTGTGCACACATGTGTGTGTGAGTTTCTGAGTGTACAGTGTAAGTACATTCTGGGAAACATTTCTTATTTCAGCAAATACATTTTTCTGACTATCTGGGTTGTATTGTTATTTCTAAAGCTACAAATCTATACCTCACATGTCAGGCACTGTTCAGTGGTCTTCATCATCCATTATTCAAAAATAAATGCTAATTACTTGTTATGACAGCAAAGCCATTTAAACAAAGTGATAAAGAATATGCAATAATAAGTCTCTTCCTAGTCTAAATTCCAAGAACTCTGCTTAAGAAGTAACACTCAATAGTTTATTGTTTATATTTCCAAAAATTTTCTACATAGTTATATTTAGACAAGGTATAATATTTTTCAATCCCAAAGAGGAGCAATACCAAAGAATGCTCAAACTGCCATATAATTGCACTCATTTCATATGATAGCAAGGTTATGGTTTCAGTAGCATGTGAAATACTGGGTTTAGAAAAGTTCGAGTTTGGAAAAGGCAGAGGAACCAGAGATTAAATTGCCTATATTCAGTGGATCATGGAGAAAGCAAGGGAATTCCAGAAAAACATTCAATTTTACTTCACTGACTACACTAAAGTCTTGACCATGTGGGTCACAGAAAATTATGGAAAATTCTTCAAAACATGGAGTACCAGACCACCTTATTTGTCTCATGAGAAACCCGTATGTGGGTCAAAAAGCAACAGTTAGAACCAGATATGGAACAACGGAATGGTTCAAGATTGTGAACAGAATATGACAAGGCTGTATATTGCTATTTAACTTACATGCAGAGTACATCGTGTGAAATGCCATACTGGATGAATCACAAGCTGGGATCAAGATTCCCAGGAGAAATATCAACAACCTCAGAGATGCAGATGATACCACTCTAATGGAAGAATATGAAGAACTAAGAGCCTTCTTGATGAAGGTGAAAGAAGAGGGTGAAACCTGGCTTGAAACTCAACATTTAAAAAAAAAAAAAAACTAAGAAAAGCATTTCATCCCATCACTTCAGGGCAAATAGAACGGGAAAAAGAGGAAGCAGGGATAGATTTTATTTTCTTGGGCTCCAAAATCACTGTGGACAGTGAATGCAGCCATGAAATCAAGAGACACTTGTTCCTTGGGAAGAAAGCTATGACAGACCTAGACAGCGTATTGAAAAGCAGAGATATCACTTTACCAACAAAGGTCTACATAGCCAAAGCTATTGTTTTTTCAGTAGTTGTGTAGAGATGTGAGAGTTGGTTCATAAACAAGGCTGAGCACAAAAGAACTGACACTTTCGAACTGTGATTTGAGAAGACTCTTGAGAGTTCCTTGGACATCAAGGAGATCAAGCCAGTTAATCCTAAATGAAATCAAACCTGAATATTCATTGGAAGGACTGTTGCTGAAGCTCAAGCTCCAAAACTTAGGCCATGTGATTCTAAGAGCTGACTCATTAGAAAAGAGCCTGATGCTGGGAGAGATTGAAGGCAAAAGGAGAAGATGGCAGAGGATGAGGTGGTTAGAGAGCATCACCGACTCAATGGACATGAATTTGAGCAGACTCCAGGAGACAGAGGAGGACAGAGGGGCTTGGCACACTACAGTCCATGGGATCATAAAGAGTCAAACACGACTTAGCGACTGAACAGTGACCACAATGATATTTTTGTTTTCTAACTTTAATTATTAATAACACATTTATATTTTTAAAGTATTTTACTTCAATTGTTAATACAATGGAAAATCTAGATTATTCCAATGGAAAGTGATTACAATTAACTTAGTCAAGTTTTGTTTTCACAAAGCATTCTTGGATACAGTTCTAAAATATAAAATGACATTAAGATTTCAAGTATAGAAGAAAGGAAGAACAAAATTAAATTAACAATTTCAATAGAAATGTTGAAAAATACAAATCTTATTTTAGAAAATGCTATATAAGGAAACTCAATACAAGGTGAATATTACATATTAAGGATACATTATGCTACAAGTAAAGAAAGGTTAACAAAAATCAGGGGGAAACCAATAGCCATATAGCTTTAGTGTTTTGGAGGGGGAGATGGGATAGTATTATGAATATGTTGGGAACTTGGCAGTATTTCAAAGAACTGAATTTTAAATATAAATGTGGTCATGTGTAGAAACACTCTTATCACTTGGTCTTGGGGGCAAGTTTGTAATCATTTGTACCAAAATATTTCTCCAAGCATTTCTATTACATACTAGAGAAATTCTAATAAATCAGAATCACAGGGAAAGGGGAAAAATAAAGAAATGCAGGAGATAGAGGGATATCCAGAGTTGAAAATATGAGATATTCAAAGTGGAATAGTGAGAGGTACAGACGAAAAATAAGAACAATAAAGTCCCTTTCTTCCATTGTCACGCTCAAGTAAAATCAGAAAATGAGCAGTGTCTCTTTAGGGTTTCCCTAAGGCCCAAAGGATGACAGTCATTTATCTCTTGAAGTTCTCTCCTAGCTATTCCCAATCCTCTATTACCCTAGGGAGCATTTTTTTCTCTGTAATAATAACTTTTCCTCTCTTATCTAGTAATAATAATAAATAGCACCAACAAAATAAAAATGATTGATTTAAATTCTAGCCCCTTAGGACTCTGTTTTAGTATGAGAAAATTCTTGCAATGAAAATAGAAATTTTGATAACCCTTTCATGCTAACCTGGTTTTGTAATTCATTAATAGTCAAAATTATAATCACTGAAACAGTCAGCAGAAGAGAAAGCAGCCTTATACTGTTTCTCATAAAATACTTGTGGCATGAAACCTTATGAAATTTTAATCCATTAAGCATGTCAAGAAGTAGGAATCTTGAAAATGTCAAGCAGCATTCATTCATATTTGGAAGAAGGAATAAAGCAAATTTTGACTTATAAAGGAATTTTTACATATATGTATAAAATATTTAAATATTTAGATAATTGGAGCAGGATTAAAATACCAAGTAATGTTGAAGATTAGAGTTTCAATAAAAGAGGAAAAGATGTCAGTGGTAAAAACTGAGGAAAAATCATGTTACATTCAGCATTGCCTTTTAGTTGTTCAATGTATTAGAATAAACATTTGAGATAATACATAATAAATATACTTTTTAACAGGACTGAGTGTCAAGTAAAAAGGAGAGCCAGTGTGAACAATGGAACCAGAAAGAATAAAACGAAAGAGGAAAGTTCTTTGTTAGGTTGGGAAGATTTTAAACTACAAAAAAACTGAGAGCCAGATTGGTAAAAAGAGAGAGCCAAGGAAAATGAAATAACAGGATATAATGAGATAAGAAAGTGTTATAAGGAAGAGAAAGCATGACATTCTCCCAAAATAAGATCATAATATAACAGAAATTCACAGGCAGATTTGCAATTTTGCTCCTAAGAAATTGGATATATCTGCGTAGCCTCGGCAATCAATCAATGTGTGTCAATAATATCCAAATTTTTAAATGTCAGCAGAAATAGCGTGTTTTCATGTTTGTCCGTTCTTGGCTAACGAGGTAATTGCATGAAGCCTGTGTTTGGAATGCACTGAATACATGAAAATGCATTTCAATTAGAGTCGACTTCAACTGGTACTGATGTTACTGATTTAAAAGATGCAATTTTAGTACCTCTATTTGTCACACTTTTCCCTGTTCATTTAAGTACTGTTTGACTTGATAGATTTTATTCTGAATATATTTGCTGCTTAGCAATAGCATTTTTAAACTAAACAATCAAGAAAATTCTTTTAATGTTTTGTACCCTCACAAAACATATGGAATATGGAATTAGGATTTACAAATATTCCAAAGAGGTATAAAAACTGAAACAACTTGATCTTTTTATAGCTATGCTACATTTGCTAATTTCCCTTTTAAATTCCATATTTAAGGCAGTATGTTAAAAGTCAGTAGTAGTAGTAGAAAAGATTAATTTAGAAGTGACCACTCAAAACAGTTACAATAAACATTTATTGACTCCTTCGGCCTAAAGCAGAATGTCTGTAAATTGCTTATGATAATGTTAATTCTTAGATGAAATAAGGAAACATCCACATACAAACTAAAAATAATAAGCACATTGTTTAGTGAGAGGGCTCTGGAAGATAGCTCAGAAATTTTTTTTTTTTTTTAACAAAATATTAACTAGTCTCCCACATAAAGCTTCCCTGACAGGTCAGTTGGTAAAGAATCCGCCTGCAATGCAGGAGACCCCGGTTCAATTCCTGTGTTGGGAAGAACCCTTGAAGAAGGGATAGGCTACCCACTCCAGTATTATTGGGCTTCCCTTGTAGCTCAACTGGTAAAGAATCTGCCTGCAATGTGGGAAACCTGGGTTGGATCATTGGGTTGGGAGGATTCCTTGGAGAAGGGAAAGGCTACCCATTTCAGTATTCTGGCTTGGAGAACTCCATGGACTGTATAGTCTATGGGGTTGCAAAGAGTCGGACATGACTGAGCGACTTTCACTTTCACTCCCATATAAAGAGTTGGACAGTTTTAAGTTAGGAATTCTTTAGGGAGTTGAAAAGAAAAAAACAGACTATATAGTTTTAGTAAAAATTCCTCATGTTTCAAAAAGTATTTTCAGCTGGAGATATCCCAGTTGGTTTGATAAAGAATGGTGCACTAAATACAGATGCACTGTTTTGACTGCTATTAACTACAGACAGTAACAAATTTTAAAATGTGAAATAGGCCCATGAGATTCCAGTAATTCCTATTGACTTCAGCCCTGACTGACAATGAATTCTTATTCACATAAATGAGCATAAAAATATTTTGTCAAATGAAAATATAATTATGACTGCTTCATATTTACAGAAGCACACTTCAGTTGGCCCTTCCCACCTAAAATAACTAGACTTCAATCCAGCGATTATTTTATCTGTCATATACAATACTACATATTAAATTAGCATTAAAGGGAAAAAAGAAGACATGCTATGCTCCAATACTAGGGAGTTCACAAATAGGTGAGTAACAGAAAAGAGAAATTTAAGATTCTCTCATGATCTCACTGGTCTTGCCAGG
This sequence comes from Odocoileus virginianus, assembly GCF_023699985.2. NCBI lineage: Eukaryota > Metazoa > Chordata > Mammalia > Artiodactyla > Cervidae > Odocoileus > Odocoileus virginianus. The sequence continues at coordinate 1,694,038 of NC_069703.1, read as the reverse complement.
TGGCTCAGTGATAAAGAACCCACCTGCCAATTCAGAGATGAGGGTTCAATCCCTGGGTCAGGAAGATCCTCTGTAGGAGGAAATAGCAACCCACCCCAGTACTCTTGCCTAGAAAATCCCATGGACAGAGTAGCCTGGCAGGCTACAGTCTCTGGGATCTCAAAGAGTTGGACACGACTTAGCAACTAAAAAACAACATGATCTCACTGACCCTCAACTTTGAATCATAGGACTTTCAGTTCTTTCTTCTGGAATAAAGGCATCTTTGATTCTTTATTAGGGTAATACCTCCTCCTCTTGCTTTATTTTTTTTTTTAATTTTTCCATTTATTTTTATTAGTTGGAAGCTAATTACTTTACATCATTACAGTAGTTTTTGTCATACATTGAAATGAATTAGCCACGGATTTACATGTATTCCCCATCCCGGTCCCCCCTCCCACCTCCCTCTCCACCCGATCCCTCTGGGTCTTCCCAGTGCACCAGGCCCGAGCACTTGTCTCATGCACCCAACCTGGGCTGGTGATCTGTTTCACCCTAGATAATATACATGTTTCAATGCTGTTCTCTTGAAACATCCCACCCTCGCCTTCTCCCACAGAGTCCACAAGTCTGTTCTATACATCTGAGTCTCTTTTTCTGTTTTGCATATAGGGTTATCGTTACCATCTTTCTAAAGTCCATATATATGTGTTAGTATACTGTAATGGTCTTTATCTTTCTGGCTTACTTCGCTCTGTATAATGGGCTCCAGTTTCATCCATCTCATTAGAACTGATTCAAATGAATTCTTTTTAATGGCTGAGTAATATTCCATGGTGTATATGTACCACAGCTTCCTCATCCATTCGTCTGCTGATGGGCATCTAGGTTGCTTCCATGTCCTGGCTATTATAAACAGTGCAATAAATGCTGGAGAGGGTGTGGAGAAAAGGGAACCCTCTTACACTGTTGGTGGGAATGCAAATTAGTACAGCCACTACGGAAAACAGTGTGGAGATTTCTTAAAAAGCTGGAAATAGAACTGCCATATGACCCAGCAATCCCACTTCTGGGCATACACACCAAAGAAACCAGATCTGAAAGAGACACGTGCACTCCTCTTGCTTTAAATCTCACACTTCCTTGGGTGTGGCTGCATTTACACATGAGACTAGGCTAGCTCTCAGATATAGTTACTATCTTGGCCCTATTTGCCTTTCCTTAATAGTACCCATCACAATTGCAGTAAATTATATGTACACTGTGAAGATATGGAGGATTTGGTTCCTGATCATGTAAATAAAGCAAACATTTCAGTTAAAAGAAAGTCATGGGACCGGGATGGGGAATACAGGTAAATCCATGGCTAATTCATTTCAATGTATGACAAAAACCACTGCAATGTTGTAAAGTAATTAGCCTCCAACTAACAAAAATAAATGGAAAAAAAGAAGAAAGTCATCCAATTCTTTCTTTTTCCAGTGCATGTAAAAGTTATGTTTATACTATGCTAGTCTATTAAGTGTGCAATAGCATTGTGTCTAAAAGTATTGTACATACCCTAATTAATATATAGTATAATCCACCTGCCAATGCAGGAGACACAGGTTTGATCCCTGGTCCAGGAGGATTCCCCATGCTGCAAGGCAACTAAACCCCTATGCCGCAACTACAGAAGTTAGTGTGCCCTAGAGACATGCTCCACAGCAAGAGAAGCCATCGCAATGAGCCCTCACTCAAGACCAACAGAGAAAGCCTGCTCATAGAATGAAAGGCCCAGAACAGCTGAAAATAAAATAAATTAATTGAATTAAAAAATACTTTATTGCTAGGAAATGCTAACCATCATCTGAGTCTTCAGTGAATTATAATATTTTTACAACAGTAACATCAACAGCCATTGATCACAGATTACCATAACAAATCTAATAATAGTGGAAAAGCTCAAAATATTGCAGAATTATCAAAATGTGACTCAGAGACACAAAGTGGGCAAATGCTACTGAAAATAAGACTTCCTCGAAGCTAGGTTGCCACAAATCTTCAATTTGTGAAAAATGCAATATCTGCAAAACACAACAATTTGAAGTACAGATGGGAAAGAACCTGTCTTCAATGCAGGTTCAATCCCTGGGTCAGGAAGCTCCTCTGGAGAAGGAAATGGCAACCAACTCCAGTATTCTTGCCTGGGAAATCCCATGGACAGAGGAACCTGGTGGACTACAGTCCATGGAGTGGCAAAAAATCAACACTACTGAGTGACTCACACTTTCACTTTCACAATGAAGTATGCCTGTAACTGAATAACGTCTTTCTGACAACTAGACAAAAAGCAGAGGGCGAAAAACACTGCTTTCTCATATATGCCTTAATCTCCCCATATGAGTAGATTCCTTTATAAAAAAAAAAAAACAAAAAACAAAACAATGTTGGGTGGATAGTTTATTGGTCATAATTTTAACACTTAATCTCATTTAATTGTACAAGGTAGTAATAATCATTTATACTCGGAAGAAATAAATTCTACAAAGTAATTTGTTCTCAGTCACACAATTATTCAGTGGTATAGCATGTATTTTAATCCTAAACCTGTCCTCTTTCACCACACAGATCAATTAAGGTAATGTTGGCTTGGTAATTACATAATAAATATATTAATAAACACTTCCCAAGTTTTGATCAAGTACTTTTTGTAAATCACTTCATATTTTCTTTATGGGTATTGTCAATCGTGCTAACATAGATCCTCACCATTTTTAGGACTGCAATAATGCCTCATTTTTAAGAATTAGTTTCAGTGTCTGTTTGAATAATGCATTTAGTCCTGTAGAGAAACTAGCTATGGAAGTTTTAACTGTCTGAACTCAATGGAAAATATTATTTATTTTTATTAGGTAATTTTTGTTATCATAGTATAAGTTGTTATCCATAGTAATCTAATATTGGCTGTTAATTGTTGCTATTACAGAATGGCATAGCTGTTGATAGGAACACTAAACAAAATAAGAATAATCACCCATGTTAATTTGTTACGGCAAAGTATTTGGTTCTGAAATAAATGTAGGTATTTATCATTTTCAGTTAGAATGCAAAATTCTTTGAGGGGGGATAAATGATGACATTCTAAAAAATGTAAAAATTGTTGTTTCATTAGAAGACATTGAACTGTTTCTAAGAAAACTAGTAAGCCTGAGTTTGTGACTGTATCAGATCTCCTAACAAAAATAACAGACAATGAAAATTATGGGCTTCCCTGGTGGCGCAGACAGTAAACAAATCTGCCTGCAATGCAGGAGACCTAGATTTACTCTCTGGGTCAGGAATAGCTCCTGGAAAATGAAGTGACTACCCACTCCAGTATTCTTGCCTGGAGAATTTCATGGACAGAGGGGCCTGGCGGGTTACAGTCCATGATGCCTCAGAGTCGGACCCAACTTAGAGACGAACACTTTCACATGACAATTGTACTAAAATAAGTGAAAATTATCAGCATTCCAGAGCTTGAAGTGAGAATTATTCAAGAAACTATGAAATTAAAGACCTCAGACTGTTTTGTTGAAGACATGCCTTGACAACACATAAAATATTGCACAGTCAAATAATCTTTTAAAGAAATATTCTTTAATGTGTTCTTATGGTCATCAAATATAGGCTATTGGACAAGTCACAGTTAAGTGCCTGATTTGCAAATAGAAAGAAAACTCCCCCGCAATAACCTCAGTGATTTTACCAAAAATTTCAAATTGAGAATTTGTAACTCATTACACTAGATTCACAAGAGGGAAAATAGAAGCAAAAATACAAAGTAACGCTTTGAGAGATATAGCTTTTGCTCATATGTAAAGCTTCCATACTGTGTTTGTGCCCTGCTATCCAGATTCAATAATCTTTCCCAGCCTAAAAGATAGTTAGTGAAGTGAAGTCGCTCAGTCATGTCCGACTCTCTGCCACCCCATGGACTGTAGCCTACCAGACTCCTCGGTCCATGGGATTTTCCAGGCAAGAGTACTAGAGTGGGTTGCCATCTCCCCTTCTCCAGGGGATCTTTCCAATCCTGGGATCAAACCCAGGTCTCCTGCGTTGCAGGCAGACGCTTTACCTTCTAAGCCAACAGGGAAGCCCAAAAGATAGTTAAGAAGATTTTGAGTCCAATTAATATCTGTTCCACATTTAAAAAACCTCCAGGCTAATCATGATTTTACTACTTTTTTGTACAACTGTAAGAAAGTAAAGGAGAAATTTTCTTGTGAACCAGTAAGAAAGCAGTAAAATAACTGACGAAATAATAATTTGAAAAATAAATAAATAAAACCATAAAAGTCAGAGGTAGCATATAGGAATGAAAGTTGTAATTTGTACACCATGTCAAGTCGTTTTCTCAAGGCTTTAAAATGAAAATCGCAATAGGGAAGAAAATGCAGCAAATCAGGTATTCTAATCTATTTACTAAAGCTTTCAAAAGAACAACACTGGGGGAAACTTTAAAATATAGCAGCCAAGTCATATACAGCCAGATCGTGACAATTCACCTTTTAAGAGAGCAAAAAATAAAGAGAGAAAAAAAAAAAAATCAAGTGGGAAAGGTAAAGACTTGAAAGACAGCTTTTACCTACAGATCTAGAAATCACTGAAGTGGAGTCAAATGCTTAGCATTTGTGTTCACACTTGACTCACACCAGGGTAGGACGTTAGGAGAAGCAGGACAGTGTGCGCAGTGAATGTCACGTGTAATGGCAGAGCACGCGTGCAGTGTGCGCTGTGAATGTCACGTGTAACGGCAGAGCACGCGTGCAGTGTGCGCAGTGAATGTCACGTGTAACCGCAGAGCACGCGTGCAGTGTGCGCAGTGAATGTCACGTGTAACGGCAGAGCACGCATGCAATGTGCGCAGTGAATGTCACGTGTAACGGCAGAGCATGCATGCAATGTGCGCAGTGAATGTCACGTGTAACGGCAGAGCACGCATGCAATGTGCACAGTGAATGTCACGTGTAACGGCAGAGCACGCATGCAATGTGCACAGTGAATGTCACGTGTAACGGCAGCGCTCGCAGGGCGGCCAGGCCTAGGGCTGAGCGCTGTGCGCCAGTCACAGCTGCGGTCTGAAGAAACTGCGAGGCTCATCAACTTCAAAGGAACGCAGAGAATTTAGACAGACTTCAGAGTAGAATGACAGTAATGGAGACCTCTACGGAAACATTAAACACAATCATTAGCTGGAGAAATCTGAGAAGCTGCATATTTATTGATCTTTAAACAAATTATGGCTTATCCCTCAAAGGAAAGTAGTCCATACTTTTTGCTCCATTGGGCATCACAAAAAGGAAATGAATTTAAATTGCACTAGGAGATATTTAAGTTAGACATAAAGAGATATTTCCAGGTAGAGAGCGAGAGAGTGGTTTAAAAATTAACTTTCTCCGGAGGTCATTAAATGTATGCCATCTTAATTGGGTTAAGTTTAATGCTGTCTCTAATTTTCTATCACGTGTTTCCTTCAGTTCTGTCATATTACAGCCCTTGTTATTCTGGTATTATAACAAATTATATTTTTATTATCTTGTCATCTATTCCTTTGACTGAATGGTTTCACTCTCTCCTTTTAGCAGGAGAAAATATACAAAGAATAAAGCCAAAATGGCTTGTATCAGTCCAGTGCCTTTTTCTTTGTTTTTTTCAGCAGAGATATTTTAGAGAATATTCTTATCTCCACGTTGACTTCACTTTTAGAAAAGATTAGGACAGCTTGACTGCTTCTAGGAAGACTGAAATCTGGGAGAAAGTGAAATAATATTCCAATGATGCATTCAGCGAGTTTCCTGTGGAGTTTTGAAACAGCCCCCTGCCTCTGGCGGGTGGTGTGGGGAGCAGGCTTGGGGAGGCTCACTGCGCTAGTGCCCTCCTCAGGACCAGTGGTTTCCCATCCACAGGATGCCGTTCCTAGTAAGCAAAGAAACCAAGCTGTCTGAGCAGAGTTGAAGCAGTTATCTTCAGGCTTAAAAAATTTAATACTTTTCTTCAGGAAGAGAAGAGAGTCAAAAAAAAAAGTATTATTTTAAATTTAAAAATGAAAAACTTCATTTGTAAGAACTTTTGGCCTAATCTTGAAAGTACTGAATCCAACTAGATAATTCAGGGAGAAATTAAAAGGCCTTCCACTATTCAAACAATCCACTGAACTCTGCCTCTCCTGCCCCTAAGCACTTAGAGTTTTAATGTTCTGAATCAAACTTTCCCTTTATTTATTTAAACCTCAGGCAAGTTTCTAGAGGAAAAATTTTAAATACAAAATATGCATCAAATTGTTGTTCCTACTTGATTTAAACATTTTAAACTGACTCATTTGTCAAGTTGGCAGTTATTAGAAAGATTAGGGTGTTAAATTATAAAAACTTACAGATGCATGGCTTCCCTCGCAGCTCAGTTGGTAAAGGGCTTCCCTTGTAGCTCAGTCAGGAAAGAGTTTGCCTGCAATGCAGGAGACTAGGGTTCAATTTCTGGGTCAGGAAGATCCTCTGGAGAAGGAAATGGCAACCCAATTCTAGTATTCTTGCCTGGAGAATCCCATGATTGGAGGAGCCTGGCAGGCTACAGTCTATGGGGTCGCAAGTGTCGGACAGGATTGAGTGACTAAATACAGGCACACTTACAGATGCATTGTCTTAATGCAACAGTCACTAGCAACATGGGCTTTTCTGGTGATTTGGCTGGTAAAGAATCCGCCTGCAATGTAGGAGACCTGGGTTTGATCCCTGGGTTGGGAAGATCCCCTGGAGAAGGGAAAAGTCTATCCACTCCAGTATTTTGGCCTGGAGAATTCCATAGACTGTATAGTCCATGGGATCACAAAGAGCTGGACATGACTGAGAGATTTTCACTTCACTTCACTTCAGCTATACGTAGCTATTTAAATTTAAATTAAAGTTAAATAACATTTAAAATCTACTTGGTCACACTAGCCACATATCATGTACTCCATACATAGCTGCATGGGGCTGGTGGCTACCATATTGTACAGATATAGTACATTTTCATCATCTAGCAAATTTCTATTGGACAGTGTTGACCTAGATAAATGAAGACATGTATGTGAATATTTATGGCATATGAAACACTCCATGTTTAACTTTATTTTATTCCCTTTATTATAATCCAATTCTCTGTAACATTGTTTCATTACAATGTTAAATGATTTGAATCCATATTAACTAAGTTCTACTCTGGTCTCTGTAATTGACTGAGCCACCTTGGACAAGTCACGTAACCAATTCATCTACTAATTTTTTTCAACAAGTATTTCCTGAGCATCTACTATGGTTAAAGTACTGTGCTGAGCACTGGAGTGAAGGCAGTGACCTAAACAAAGTCCTGGTACTCATGAAACTTACATCCCAGAGAGAGAAGAAAATAGTAGTCAAAAAAATTGTAATATAATAGCACAAAATGTTAATTGCCATAACAAATATTGCACCTTACTAAGTGAATCAGACAGTCCTTTTCATGGAAATGACATTGGGGAGATGAAGACATGTTCATGGAACCTCTCAGACTCACCTGTCTGGGTCTTTCAGACATTAGTTTCTCTCCAGCTATTACTCTGTAAACTAACTTCATGTGGATTCTGACCAACTTCAAGCAGATAAAACATTGCCCCAGAACCACTCTAAATGGTGGCTCACCTGTTGATGGTGAGGCGTGAAACACTGCCTGAATTGCTTGGTACCTATTCACATGCAGTCTGGAAACGCAGAGGAGCCAATGTCTCAGGACGCATATTTTGATTAAAGGGAGATGGGAGCTGAAGAATACGTTCTTTTCACTTTTTCATCCCAGAAGCAAATCCTGAGACACAGTCTTTTATGCCCTCAGAAGCACCATGAGATGGAGATGTTATCTGCACTTGATACTAAGCAGTGGTTGACTTTTTACTTTTCCTCTCTTTACTCCCTTCCCTTTAATCTTTCTTTCCTTCAGCCCTGCCTCCCTGGGACTGCACTCCCAAATTATATCATAACACATAAGGCTTTTCTGTGTGAGAACTCCAGTAAAATTACTAGAGAAAGAGCCTGGTATGCAGAGGGAACTGTTCAAGTTCTTGAATCAGGAGCAGGCTTGGATTATTGAGATCCAGCTAAGTTCTTAAGTCTTGGCTTTCAGGTCTATAAAATGCAATGATTGAATAATTTATCAGTATTTATAAAAATCTGAGGCTGTTATATATAATACTTGCACATATGTATCTTGTGTATTTATAAAATCATATGCACTGTTTACTATATTTTTCATTTATGCTGTTTTTTCTACTTTTACAACTTTGAGAGGGCATCTTGTGAAGTCTCAGCTGTGTGTGTTAGTCGCTCAGTCGTGTCCGACTCTTTGCGATCCCATAGACTGTAGCCCGCCAGGCTCCTTTGTCCATGGGATTCCCCAGGCAAGACTACTGGAGTTGCCATACATAATGGTTGCTTAAGAAGTCTTACTAAATGGTTTACTAGTCTTGTGCAACTACTTTTGAAATCTGAATGAGATTTTTTTCTCCTTCTCTGACCTAATAGGCCAGGGTTTTCTAAACCTTCATGGGCATCTGTAGCTCCCAGAAAAGTTTCTGAATATTTCCCCCCACCTCTAATCAAGATATTGTTTCAGGTGATCTGAGAGGAAACCACCATCTGTATTTTAACTGGCCTCCCAGACCATTTTGAGAGGTTATCTGATGACCACACTCTTCAATAACATTATATCAACAACAAATGAGGAGCAACATGAAATTTTGGTACTTCAGTGGTTTTGAAAACTTCATTATATGCAGTCTCTCTCCATAAAGGATTTATCCTTCTGTGGTGCAGGCAGGTATAACAGAAATAGCTATAAACTTACCATTTAAATCATTACTTATAAATAAAAACAATTCACACAACTTATAGAAAAGCAAACTTCAATTGGTGTGTCAACATTGAAAACATTTTAGCTATTAACTGCATTCAGCTGCCTCTACTAAAGTTATCCTGGGTATTATTTTCAATAATTTTTCATCATGGCACATCATAAATCCATTAAAATGATGATTTTAAAAGATGGATGATGGTAGACTAAATACTCTAGGACCATTATTCTAGTAAAGTTCGCACTCAATCTACTTAAAACATGCAAAATTTCTTATAGGAAGTTTGAAGCACTAAATGTTAGCAGAGGTTTGTTGTCTGAAAAATTGTTACTGAAGTACCTGTGAGTATTATTAAATATTCAAATACAAGGGATATTCTGGGTATGATATTACCACATCACTTTCTTTTGCAAAATTCTTCAAGATTTTTTTCCAACTTGCTTGCAGACTTAAGTCCATTTTCCTCAGCTCTTCATTGTCAGTGTTCTGTGACCTGGCGCTGATTTAGTCCCTTGATTTTGTCTCCTGAATTCTCCACAGTATCAAGCATGCACTCTACACTATTTTCAATAAGATTGTCTTTCCCACAAGATGTCCCTGAAAACGCTAATTTCAGGAGACTAATAGGTGTTACATTTTAATAAAAAAATTCTCCAAGGTAAAACACATTTGAAAAATGATATGATAAGCAAAGTTAATCAGATTTTTTTTCTCTAATTCTCAAACCCTTTAGGATAGTAGTGTGAATTAAGAATAGCGGGGAAGTGGATATAGAGTGAAATATTCCCAAATGGATTTTTTCACAAAGCTTTTTTAAAAATGATGTACCTGTTGAGAACAATGTTCTGAACGAGATACTTTAAGAAAAATTGAGATGGTGGGACAAGCACCAGACTTGGAATTTTAGGACCTTGGGGTCAACTTTCAAAGTCAATATCCACCAGTGGTTCAACTCTGGACAGGTCTAAAGACATGTTTCTTGACTGAAAAGTGCAGCTATATTTAATTTAGAAGGTGATTGTAATAACATAACAAGGAAACTTATTAACCAGCAACATTGACTTTTCTTGTGTGAGATCAGTAAAGATTAGTTTTGTTGTTTTCTCAGCTCAATACAGTTTCCTAAAATATATGTAACTCTTTGCTTTTGAAGATAATAGAAATGGGCTAACATTTACACATGTTTCCTCATGCAATTTTTGGCCTGTCTTCCTTTTTTTATTCTCCCATTCTTTAAATTCCGCTTCTTTATAAGTTTTAATCTTTCCATTAAAACTAGTATCTCCCCTGTTTGTATTACATAAACCCTATTCCTCTGTTACATTGTAATTTCTGTGTGTACAGATCGAATATTGAGTGGTTAGCGTAACAATAGTTTAATAAAAATAAATGCAGAAATGACAATGCTTTATTTTCTAGGAAAGCCACAGTAGCAGACTCTTTCTTCTTAATGACATAGCAATGAGATTTAAAGAAAAGTGACTGTTGATATCAACAAGCTGCTTGCTGATTCCTGACATATTTTTTAATGAATTTTTATTTTTCTTTTGTTTTCAGTGTTTATTGGATGATTTTAAAAATTTGGCTTATGATGGCTCTTGTATAATCCTCTCATCATTACTGGCCCAATATTTTTCTCCAAAATTTTTGTGTTTTTTTTCTTTGGGTTCTCAAAAAATGCCTACATTCTATACTTCTCTGGATTTAAAATGAAATGTATTTGATTGCATTCAAAGGCTATGAATTAGCTCATAAGATTAATATTCCTCTTCTCATTTGCACTTAAATCTCAGTGTTAAGAAGTCACATGACAGATTATATGAAAACATGTGGCTTTAGTCAAATATTTTTGGCTTAAAACCTTGGGATTGCCACTTATTTAAACATTTGAACTCTAACTTTAGAGAAATTAAGCATATACTACTCCCAATTTTATTTCTACAAGCTGATAGTATTACTTCATAAGATTACTGTGAAGAATTAATGAAATTATGTATATGCATATGCTGTTTATTGGTATATGAAAATATTTTATTATTTTAAAATATATAAAACTTTTATTACTAATAAACTTTGAGAATTCCAAAATATATTTGGTGCCATTTTCATATTTTTCATTTGTTTAAATATTATTCAACAAATCAGAAATCGGATGATCCCAGAGAGACTCAGATTGAATGAGAGTTCAGGGTGTTCTTTGTCTGGAGATATCAGCCCCTAGACTCTTCTTAACAATATTCTCTCCAAGTAGTAATTTTGCACTGAATTAAATTTCCCTTAGAAATATTTTTTTATTTATTTACTTCTATTCTATGTTTTAGTAGGAATTCCCAATTAGTCAAACAGAAAGCAAGAAGGAATAAATTGCATGACTGAAAGAGAAAGTTATGAAGACATAATTAATCTTTAGGATTATAAGTAACAACTAAAAATTGCTTTAATATGTGGTCTGGTGTGCTATTTCAACACATCAAGATCCAATGAGAATGGCAAGTTTGTGAATAGTTGTGTACCTCAGATTTTCCATTAGGACAGACCTAAGAGTTGACCTCATTGGTTCACTCTCAGGTCTATTGAAAAGTTAAAGTGTTAGTCCCTCAGTAGTGTCTGATTCTTCACAACCCCATGGACTGTAACCCATCAGACTTCTCTAGCCAGGGAATTCTCCAGGCAAGAGTACTGGAGTAGGTAGCCATTCCTTTCACCAGGAGATCTTCCAGATCCAGGGATCAAACCCAGGTCTCCTATATTGCCGGCAGATTCCTTACTGTCTGAGCCACCAGAGAAACTTGGAAAGGAACACTAATACACACTTCTTCTTCCACGCTGAGTCTCTGAGCTTTAGAAGTGGTTGCTTCTAAAGGTTTTAGAAGCCTTTAGAAGGTTTTAATAAGTTTACTGTTGATTTACCTTCATTCTTGTTCTCTGAGTCACAAAAGAACTCACAATTTCTGCTAATGAAAAACGAACTTCTGATTTTAATTGGATTTCAACTGGAAGTGAACTAGTCAAGGAAAATACAGAGGCATAATGTCCAAATACTTCAGAGAAAGAAAGAAGACAGTGCTGTATAATCAAATAGTTAGTCATAAAAGACAAGAAATACAAATTTATTTTGGAATGAGAAAGTCATTTTTATCCCAAGAGAGAGTTCATATTGAAGATAATCAATTTGAGGCTATATTTCTATTACTGATCTATTCCTATCTCAGAGTAATGTGTTTTTATCATATATGAAACAGACGTCAACACTCTCAGAAAATATTAAATGGGATCTAAAAATAAAATAAAATAGCTACAATAATGACTCGGCTTAAAATGTATATTTTAAACTAAACCAAGCATGCAAAATTTTACCTGACATTTAAGTTCCCTTGGTATTTAGGAGAGAAAAATTACTATTTCTATGGAAATAATTTTCCCAATGGAGAGTGAAATAAAATTTATTTTATCAAGTCTAAGTTCTTAGTGTTTGATTAGAATTACCAACAAACCACTGCTCTACACCTGATGCCTGCAGTAATTTTAAGCCCTCTTCTCTTTTGGCCCAGATAACCTAGTTTAAGTAGGTTTTTTTTCTTTTTCTTTTCTTTTCTTTTTTTTTTTAAATACAAGCTCTCCAAGTCTTTCCTATTAGATCAGTTGTGCCTCCCCAGGTTATACTAATCCTGAGCTCTTCAGAAAACAAGTGTACATGGTTTTTGCAGGTGTCATATTTATGACAAAGGGAAAGAGCAACACATAGGAACTTCTAAAGATAGATAGATTGGAAATGTGCTCCGAAGTGGAAAAGTGAAGAGGGAATAAAAATAATAGCGTTTCCAGAGGAAGTGACCTTGCTTGATTGAATTTGTACAGGGGTCCCATCAAACTAACACACCGAGTGCCCCCGAGCCCATCTCACACCGGCACTCCTCAAGCTGGTGCTCTTGGGCTAACTTCGTATTGTTCCGCAGCTGGATTACATCGTTGGATGTAATCATAATGCTTTACTTGTTCAGGAGCTGGGGCTGGTCATTTTGTTTCCCTAATACGCTTATTATCTATTTCTATTGGTAGCTCTTTTCCAGTTGCTCAGGACAGTACTCCATGTCCAGTGCAAGCTCCTTCTGCCTCCTGCCCAAGCTCCCAGTCTTGGGTTACAGACTCCACCGTCCTTTCTCAATACGGAATAATCGGGTGTAAGCATCTCACCAACACTGGGCCAAATATATTATTGTACACCTTTGCCTGACCAATTTGCTCCCTTCTTGGTGTTTTATTAGTTGATGTGGTTTATTTTGTTTTTAACTTGGAACAGGAAGGAAGATCGTTCATAATTTATCTTTTATAGCAAATCTAAGAAATGTGAATTTGGAATCCATCTCCTAGTTGAAGTGGCTCATCTCAGAGAATAAAACTGGCATGTAGGGAGAAGAGAGAGAGAAACAAGTGTGAGAGACAGGTGAGATTGGGTTTTATAGAGAAGCATTTGCAGTTTCAGTTTTAATCATGTATGAGGTCCAACGATATCCCTCAACACCTGTGATTTTTTATTTTGTTAGATTTATGTTAGATATTATATTCTTTTTGGTATAAAGTAGTTCAAAACTGGCTTCTGTTATAGAAAGTAAAAGATAGGAAACTAATATGTCAACATTACTCTTTAAGATACATGATACCCCCTTTATTGGTCTTTTATATATGTGAAGTGAAAGTGAAAGTCAGTCGTGTCCAACTCTGCGACCCCATGGGCTATACAGTCCATGGAATTCTCCAGGCCATAATACTGGAATGGGTAGTCTTTCCCTTCTCCAAGGGATTTTCCCAACACAGGGATCAAACCCAGGTCTCCCACTTTGCAGGCGATTCTTTACCAGCTGAGCCACAAGGGAAGCCCAAGAATACTAGAGTAATTTCAAATTCCTTGGGAGAAGTTAGTATACTTTATGTTCTTTTGTAGTACCACCACAGCCAAAAGAACTCAATGAACACTTATTGACTAACCTAAAAAAACACGTTGGTAGGGTGGCTTCTAGTTTCTTGAAATTTGTTTCATCACTCTAATCAAAATTTGGCACTAGCATTAGCAAGACAAATGTCATAATTTACTTTTTCTTCATTAAAAATCAATGCATTTGGCATTTGAACAGAACATACACTTCTGTATACAGAGATTATAAAGACCAACTCTTCCATCTTTCAGACTTTTTTTTAAAATGAGATCCAATAAGATTAAGAAACTTGCTTTGATGCATGTAGATATGGTCAGAATAAGGACAAAAAATCCAGGTCACCCAAACTTGAATTTCTCTGAATCAGATCTCTAAACCTCTCTTAACAGCTAAAATGAGGTATTAAAATGAACTACTATGGAGTTCTATCAAAAAGGATTTTTCAGATAAGTGTCTTCATTCCTGATATATATTTACATTGGTCACGTATATTGCCATAAGCCAGATAAAAGAAGCCAGTAATTTACGTAATTTTGCATTTCCTACACAAAAATATCTTTGGTGTATATGCATCTAAAGATCTTGCATTTCATTTCTTGTTGTTGTTGTTCAGTTGTTCAGTCATGTCCAACTCTTTGTGACCCCATGGGCTGCAGCATGCCAAACATCCTTGTCCTTCACTATCTCCTGGAGCTTGCTCAAACTCATCTCTATTGAGTCAGTGGTGCCCTTCAACCATCTCATCATCTGTAGTCCCCGTCTCCTCTTGCCTTTAATCTTTTCCAGCATCATGGTCTTTTCCAGTGAATTTTCTTTCTTTATCTTATAGGAAGCTCTATCTACTAAATGAAATCAGTTCAGTCACTCAGTCATGTCTGACTCTTTGTGACCCCATAGACTGAAGCACACCAGTCTTCCCTGTCCATCACCAACTCCTGGAGCCTGCTCAAACTCATGTCCATCAAGTTAATGATGCCATCCAATCATCTCAAACTCTGGCGTTGCCATCTCCTCCTGCCTTCAATCTTTCCCAGCATCAGTGTCTATTCCAATGAGTCAGTTCTTTGCTAGTATCAAATGAGACTAAAGTAATATCAATGGTGATAATAAACCCAGAAAAATCAAAATTAGAGAAAACCCAAGTCCACTGTCTTAGCTTTTTCCTATAGTTATTTCTTTGGGATGGAATCATATATCCAAGTTCCTATCTATCAAGCAAAGTATTAAGTCATATTAATCACTCTTGCTGGGTAAAAAGCCTATCTCTGATTGCATACCTGGCCTTCTACAAGTCAAATGTTCCTTTTTATGGCATTTCAGAATATGTGAAGTATGCACAAAATTGATAGTTTGACATTCTAATTTGCATATCAAAATAAGACTTCTTATTTACTTCTTTGATGGCAATTGCATCATCTGAAATCAGGAATAAAATTTCAGGGCTTGAACATGGTTTTGATAATTTGAATTCTTTTTCCTTCCAAAGGCAGTAAGAAGTTGGAAAGGACTAGATATTTAAAACATGTGTTTTTAAGTTAAAAATAGGAAAGTCAACAAAACACTCAAACTTCTAGGTAGATAAGTGTCTATTCTATTTTGTCTTTCACCATCAGGAGGTCAATTACCCTTGGCTGTGTTTCTTCACAGGTGTTTTTTAGATTTCTCTAAGAAATCCTTTCTTATCTGAATTTTACTTTTTCTTCTCAATATCCTATTCTGACCTACTTAAGACTTATAAATATGTAAAAATCTCTTGCTCATTCATTTGAAATTGTTGTTGAAAACACCATTGAAGCTCCATATTGGCTTACTGTAGATGTGGACTTAATATTATTTTAAGATGAAATGGGACTATGTTGGCTGAAATGTTTGTTCAAGTTTTTCTGTGAGATACTATGTAAAAGCTTGAATGAACATTTTGACCAACTTTATATATATACACACACATATATGTAAATATACATATATAACTCATATATATATATGTATTTTATTTTTAACTTATGGATGCATCAAACCCAGTACAAGTATTAGTTATGTGAAAGAAATGTTTAGGAGACAAACTATGAACATCAACTGTTAGGGACTTCCTTGACAGTCCAGTGGTTAAGATTCTGTGCTTCCAATGCAGGGGATAAGGATTCAATCCCTGGTCTCGTTACAGAAAACAGTACTCGAGAAACCACGCACCACACTCGGGGAGTTGGAGAACTCCTGTTTATTATCCAGCGGGCCCAGAGGAGTTAACACTCCAAGCTCTGAGCCCCGAATAAAGGGTTACAGAGTTTTTACACATGATTAAGTGGGTTTGTGAGTTGGCAGGGGCTGGGAAATTGCAAAGAGCAGGACAAGGGTGAGTGAGATAAGATCCAGTTCCTAGTACTGTGAGTCCCAGTTTCTGAGACCTACGTGATCTAGACTTTGCAAGGAGCAAAATGAGTTACAGAAGCAGGAGGTTATGTAAATTTTAAATTTTCCTCTTCATTCTGGGAACTAAGATCCCACATGCCATGTGGTATGGCCAAATAAGTAAATAGATATCAGAGCTTAAAAATTTTTAAGTGATGATTTTAAAAATAGGAAAATTTATTTAATGGAATATATATAACTTTTAATAGTTATAAACCTACTTGAGATAATGTGATGGGATAAAAAAATAATGTTTATTTGGGAATCAATGGATTCAAGTCTGAGTTCTGACATTTTAAGCATTGTGATTTTATGAGACTTACTGGTCCAGAATGTAAATTTTAGCAAATAATAATTGTGACCTTGAAGTTCTTGTGAATATTTATTGAGATACAAAGTTTCTTACCTGGCACAGTGGTAAAGAATTCACCTGTTAATGCAAGAGATGCAAGAGATGCAAGTTCCATCCCTGGGTTGGGAAGATTCACTGGAGTAGGAAACAGTAACCCACTCCATTATTCTTGCCTGGAAAATCCCAGGCAGGGAAAAAAAACCTCATCCCAGGCAAGAATGAGGAGCCTGGCAGGCAACAGTCCAAGGGGTTGCAAAGAGTCGGACACAATTGAGCACACACACAGAGTTTAGAAAGCTCCTGACCAGTGATAATATGCTATAAATACATTGCTTGCTTTTAAATGAAAGTACCCATAACATGTAGTGTTTGCATATAGAATATATGACAGTAAGATTATAGCTATTCATTTAATATTGTAATTGAATTCCCACTTTTGGATAAATTGAAATTGAAAGTTAAAAACTTATATTTGGAGTTGTTTTATATTTTTCTACTTCTTTGTTATCTAATAATTTTTAATTAGATGACAGATATTATGAATTTATGTTGTTGAATGCTGGATATTTTGGTATTTTTATGAGTAATTAACTTTTCCTGGCCGGCAGTTGAATTACTTGCAGATTACTATGATCTTTTGACCTCCTTTACATTATTTTAGGGCAAGTCTTAGGGCGACCTTTATTCTACGACTGATAAAATGCTTCGCACAAGGCCTTGCCCTTCCAGGGTAGCTAGTCAAGGTAGGAGATAAAATGATTCTCAGTCTTAGATAATCTCTGGGAATTTTCTATCTTACAGAACCAGATTGATTTTTCTTTCCTCAGAAGTTATGCTTGTCTCATGAGGTCTCACCTATGCATGCATAGATGGCTATTACTCCAAAGACTCAGGGGAACTACTTCGAAGATTTCTATAGCTCTTTTTCTCTCTCTCCTTTTCTGTTAGGTATTGTATAGTACAAATTCAAGTTATCTTTTTTTTTTTATTAGTTGGAGGCTAATTACTTTACAATATTATAGTGGTTTTTGTCATACATTGACATGAATCAGCCATGGATATACATGTATTCCCCATCCCGATCCCCCCTCCCACCTCTCTCTCCACCCGATCCCTCTGAGTCTTCCCAGTGCACCAGGCCCGAGCACTTGTCTCATGCATCCAACCTGGGCTGGTGATCTGTTTCACCCTTGATAATATACATGTTTCGATGCTGTTCTCTTGAAACATCCCACCCTCGCCTTCTCCCACAGAGTCCAAAAGTCTGTTCTATACATCTGAGTCTCTTTTTCTGTTTTGCATATAGGGTTATCATTACCATCTTTCTAAATTCCATATATATGTGTTAGTATACTGTATTGGTCTTTATCTTTCTGGCTTACTTCACTCTGTATAATGGGCTCCAGTTTCATCCATCTCATTAGAACTGATTCAAATGAATTCTTTTTAATGGCTGAGTAATATTCCATGGTGTATATGTACCACGGCTTCCTTATCCATTCGTCTGCTGTGGGCATCTAGATTGCTTCCATGTCCTGGCTATTATAAACAGTGCTGCGATGAACATTGGGGTGCACGTGTCTATTTCAGATCTGGTTTCCTCAGTGTGTATGCCCAGAAGTGGGATTGCTGGGTCATATGGCAGTTCTATTTCCAGTTTTTTAAGAAATCTCCACACTGCTTTCCATAGCAGCTGTACTAGTTTGCATTCCCACCAATAGTGTAAGAGGGTTCCCTTTTCTCCAAGTTATCTTGACTTCTACAAACTCCAGTTTCTGTCTGTTCAACTAGTGTAAGTACAACTAGATTCAAACATGAAATTCAATTTCTTTTAATTAAAGACAAGATTGGAATACCAGATAATTGAATTATAAATACATTGGCTTATTTTAATGTCAATATTTTTAAACAGATAAAATTTAATACATTAATTTTAAAATAATAGATACATAAAAATTTCTTCTTTATGTTAGGAATAAAAATTTCAAAGGTACTGGAGTACTTCTTAGCATGATATTTCAAGAACACTACAGAACAGAAAAACTTCTCAGGAAAAGAGTGGTGTGTGTGTGGCAAGCCACTTCAGTCCTGTCTGATTCTTTGCGACCCTATGGACTCTAGCCCACCAGGCTCCCCTGTGGGAATCTGTGAGAATCCTCTGTGAGAATCCATGGGGATTGGCCAAGCAAGAATACTGGAGTGGGTTGCCATGCCCTCCTCCAGGGATCCTTTTGGTGACATTTGAGAAATAATATTTTATTGCATATTTGGAAATCATTTTTAAATAAATGAATATAAAATTAGGGATCAATAGCAAATAAGATTTTTCTAAATTGATAAATCATACTGAATTCATTTCTATGTAAATTTATTTTGGAATTAAAATATATTTTTGGAACTCTTATGGTATTACCAACCTATACATTATCAGATTTGAATTTATTGCCACCACATCACTTACCATCTACATGTAGGTTTTTTTTCTCCTTCTATTTGAGATTCCTGAAGTTTCTATGGAATTAAGTAAGTACTAAAATACTGATTCAATAATTAACATGCCTTCCTCACTATTCTATTGGGATTTCCCTGATGGATCAGCAGGTAAAGAATCCGCCTGCAATGCAGGAGATGCAAGTTCAATCCCTTAGTCAAGTAGATTCCCTGGAGGAAGAAAAGGCAACGCACTCCAGTATTCTTGCCTGGAAAATACCATGGACGGAGGAGCCTGACGGGCTCCAAAGAGTCAGACATGAGTGAGCATGCACGTAGGTTGGCTAACTCACTATTTTTTTGCAGCAAAAGAGTTAAGCATATATTATATTCCAGGCAATGTGATAAACAATAAGAATATGATGGGGATTCATCACTGAAGAGTTCACAATCCAGACTAAGATTCAGAAAAGTAAATAGGTAATGAAAATCGAGCATCTCACTGTTGGGATACAGCAAAAAAAGAGCAATTTAATTAATAGCTTTGGAGAGGGCACTGGATAATAGTGTTCTTACAGGTAACCTGAAGGTGGAATTTCAAAGAAGGAATGCTATGAATTACTAATATTGTTGCATGGAGAAGTCAATTCTAACTCCATGTTCCAACTGTATCTTTGACCAGCTTTCCATTGCTTTTGTTATTATAAGCATACATAATGGCTTGCCTCAGAGAATGCTGGCCTTCTGCCTGACTGTTAAACTAAAGTGCCTTTGTGCAGAACACTGTCCACCTGTAGATGGCAGGACGGATGAAAATAACACACCCCCCTGCCTGAGGCTTGCCATTCTAGGAGATATTTGCTAGATTAAAGGCCTTTTTACTTTGTTTCCTCACCTCCCTCCACCTCTGATCCATAAAAGAACCTGGCATCCAGAACCAAGTAAAATGGTTATTTTGAGACATTAATCTGCCATCTTCTCGGTCAGCTAGCTCTCTGAATAAAGTTGTTATTCCTTGCCTCAACACCTCCTCTCTTGGATTCATTGGCCTCTTGAGCAGTAAGCAGAGTCAGTAACAGAGAGAGAGAGAGAAACTGGAGTCAGTAACATAGAGAGTATCTCTCTATAGGGAGAACTCTGCAAGAAGATATCTATCTATATATAGATGTAGATATAGATATAAGATAATGTTTACTAAAGTGATAATACAAATACGTAGGGTAGGGTTTCCCTGGTGACTCAGTGGTAAAGAATCCATCTGCCAATGCGGGAGACATGGACTCAATCACTGGTCTGGGAAGATCCCACATGCAGCAGAACAACTAAGCCTGTGTGCCATAAGCACTGAACCTGCATTCTAGAGCCCAGGGGCTGCAACTACTGAAGCCCCAACACTTTAAAGTCTGTGCTCAGAAAGAGAAGCTGCCACAAAGAGAAGTCTTTGCATCTCAACTAGAGAGTAGCCTCTACTCACTGCAGCTAGAGAAAAGCCCATATAATGATGAAGACCAAGGAGTCAAATAAATCAATAAAATTTGTTAGAATATACAAGGTAAAGTGGTAAATAAAATTATGTCACTGATGTAATGTTCAAGTTTGCCTTGGGCAAACTCCAGGAGATGGTGAGGGACAGGGAGGCCTGGAGAGCTGCAGTCCATGGGGTTGCAAAGAGTCGGACACGACAGGTACAACAGCAAAGAATCCTTTAGAATTCAGGGCTTCACTTTCAGTGTCCCAGACTTAGAAACTGATTTAATTCTTAGAATGGTGGTTCTGCTCATTGCAGCTTCTTTATAGTTACAATAAAAAATATGTTGCTCTTATAGAGGGGAAACTAAAAATTAAAGTCTTTTTATCAAAACATCGGAGCCAGTGACAAATTTGTAAGCATCATTCAGAATTAATGAATCTCATTAAGGTTAATCCAAGTTTGTCTTTCTTGACTGAGTCAGGTAAAAAAAAAAATGTAGAATTGTGTCCAGAAGTCTGAATAAGTGATTATAAACTATAAAGAACTAAATACTTCAATGTAATGAGTAAAAAGGATAACACAACAAATTGACATAAGACATAGTCAAGAATTTCCTCTTTTCTGAGAAGTTTCCTTTTCAGGTTTGAGAGATATACATGAGCTCTTCGCTCACAGGATATGAACATTTAAATGTCTTTATTCACAAAACACAATAAAATGTATTGTCCAAAGTGTGCTTCAACTTTGGCATGTATGAATGGCTTTATTATGCTTTCATGCAATGGATGAATTGTAGGTTAAATAATTAACATAACTAAGTGTCAAACAGTGGATGAGTGTAATTTTGTATGGGGGGGGAAAGCAACAACAAAGGGATCAAATCCACTGAGAACTCTTATGAGATCTCAAAGCATAGACTGTCTTGACATTCAGTGGTCTCTTCTGGGATTTGTTACTGAGCAGGTATGTGACCTGAAAATGTTCACTTAACCTACCCGGAACTATGCTGCCTCATCTGAAAACCAAGGGGGGTATTACATGAACTCTGTGTTTTAGATGTGCTCTAAAATTCTATGAGGTTAACAATTTTTATTGCCTGATGAATGAATATATTATTATTGCTCACAAAAGTACTGTGAGAGATACCACTGAACATTTTCTATATCTCTAATTAATGCCCTAAATATCTTGAGATATATTGAGAAAGACTCTCAAAGTGTAAGGATATAAAACACATTTTTGGCAAATGAGAACACAGGAGATTCTAAGTTATATCACACCTAATATAGGAGACATTCTGAGACTTAATTATAATGATTTACCCAGCAAGAAGGGAAATAACAGAAATCTTTTATAACCCACTAGTCACTAACAAGACAGAAGTTTACAAATAACTGCCAATAAATATAATCATAAATTTAACAACACATAATCTTTTCTTCCCTCTGTCTTAAGGAAACAGGAGATAACTTGGAGCTAATTCAAGTTTAATTTCAAAAATAGTTTAAGTATCCTTCTTATTGCTGATGCCAGCTTTCAGCAACTTAAGTATTTTGTTGAAAGAGCACATGCAAATAAAAAGGGGGGCGGTCCTAAATCAGAAAAGAAGCCCTATTAATGGCTTCTTGAAAAATACAACAAAGGCCTAGATGCTGAATCTACAGCTGCAGTTAACACTCAATCATTGAGCGATGATGGACAATACTAGTACTGTACAGATCCAGGCTAAATTAATGCTGTTGGTTTTTGTTTCTAAAAACAAAAAAAAAAAAACTTCAGTTCTCACTAAGCCGAATCTGTGATTCCCATCTGTTCAGATTTTATGCTTTAAGAAGAAAAAAGAAATTAACCTCAAAAACAAACCTCTTTCATCCTAATACTATTAAGATATCCAGCAGAACTAGATAAAATCCTTGGAATTTTTGTTCAATTTTAGCATTGTTTTGCATTATCCAGGGCAACCTGCTCTTCTAAGGAAGCATGCGAATGAAGCACTGACCTAGACCTATAGAAAGGGATGTTATCTCTCTTTCCTGATACAGTCTGAGTAGTTAACTACACATTTTTAAGGGTTATAGTTAAGAATCCTGTTTAGTTCTCTCATTTTACTAAAGACAAATAGGTGATCTGTCAGAAACTATAAAGTAGAAATGTCACATTATTCTTTTTCTTTTAATTTTTAAGTAACTTTTAAAAAGATAAATATCCATCAAAATTTTTTACTGCTTCTTTTTCTTAGCAGAAAAGAGATCTGATATAAATACAAAATGCTATTGCTAATGAAATGCTTACTAGAGAATAACTAATTGGCTTAAAATAGTTTAATTATAGGCCTGATTAAATTTTTCAGTCCATGTTTGTATTAGCTTCCTGGGTGCAATAAGTATCACATTTCTTTAGGATTTATGATGTTTGTGAATAATCTGCTCCATAATTTAAAATACAGTCAACAAAGCATTGTTCATTTTTAGGAGAAAGCTTTAGATAGTATAATTTCTCAGAATTAAAATTTACTTTATCATTATTGATTATGATAATCTTACATGTTCCAGTAAGGCTTTAAAATAAATGATATACTGATGACCTTGCACTTTATTAAATATAATTTGTTTCAGGGTACTCGCTTGATACTAATCTTGGTACAAGGACTTACAATCTTATTGCTCCTATTATCATGACAGATATATTTCCTTCACAAAGGAACTACAAAAAGGAGACTGAAGGCATAAATATTCAATATTGAGTGCCAAGAACTGGGTAAAGAAAGAGTCAGAAAACACCTGTAATGGATTAAGGCAACCTATGCAGACTCATTAAAAAATGTACTGAGTGACCTGATCATCTTTTTTCATGCTAGTAAACAGAACAATTATGACATTCTGTGATGTGAATGAAATGAGAGAATTTCTCCTATAAGTTGTTTCCAAGTTCTTATTTATTCTATAATGTTTTCTTTATAATAATGATAGCAGCTAACTCTTAGTGAGGACTTACTCTACGGCAGACACTACATGAAGTTTTTTAGTATTGTCTACTATGTGTTATCCGGTGTAATTTTTTTTTTTTTTTTTTACAATTTTCTTATTATCCTCACTTTTTACATTTGAGAAATAAAAAGCACAGAGAGGCTAATCAACATGCTCAAAGTCATACTACTGGTAAGTAATGAATTGGGATTTGGACCAAGACTATATAGCATCTGATGTCTCTCCAAGTGTCAAAGAGTGGTTGAAGATTTCGTTCAAAAGCTTTTTCATTAAACAGAGGAAAAAAAATCAGACTCCTTTAAATTAAGTACATGCTATTTATTCCTCAATTCTCTTTTAAACTGGTACTTAGATCTGTAAAAGATTGGAGTAAACTGTAAAGATTGGAGTCATCGGTCTTGAAAATTCTTCAAATTAAAAAAAACAACTGTTTTTCTACAGTTTTGTTTAGGTAAGTTTCATCAACTATACAGGATCAAAGAGAAATTGAAAACTAACATTTGAAGACAGCTACTATGGAAGTCTTCTGTTTTGAGAAAAATTCAATAAATTTGTTACTCATTAAATATTTACATTTTTCTCCAAGGCAATTTAATATGTAACAAATGTAAGCAGGGAAAAAGTTATGTACTTATGTTATGCATTATGATCCTTAAAATAGAACATAGGGTTGTTTGTAAAAGAGCAAAAATAAATAATTCAAAAAGCAAAACAAATAAAAGAAACTAAATTTACCTGCTGCCAAATATATTACTTATATATGTGGTTTAATGTGGAACATTTACAGTTTTGCTGCTTCACCTTAGTGGCATTCTCTGTGGTTTCAATATGCTTAATGATAAAAATATATCACATCTCAGTCTTTCTTTAGAATTTAGACAGCTTCTGCATTCATGATTTCACTTAGTAAGATGAAATAGCAACCTTGCTCTCTTATTTTCAGGTAAATAGGTATTAGATGGAGTTTTTCAATAAAAACTCCAGAGAAACTCTTTATTACAATGTCTTTTCAACAACAGAGTTTCCTTTCTGATGGTTGAAGAGTCATGATAAAGTTGAATCTATGGAAGGCTAATAGGATGATAGCCCACATGGAGTGATGAGAGTAAAGTTAGAAAAACATTGAGAAGAAAATTAGAGGAAAGACAGGGAGGGTTTTAAACATGTCACGATTGATCATTGCATATCTTTCTCCAATTTTCCAAAAGGTTGTTAAAAATGCAAACTATTATCTGAAAACTGTAAGAGTAAAGTTATAGATATAGATTTAAGGATTGTTCTTTCTAGTGGGACTAATTCCAAACCAAAGTGGAGCCAGATAAGAGCCTAGAACACAGAGTCATAAAGAGACAGGACAGGAGGAGACGAGGGTCAAAACGTAGCCTCAGAATCAAGACAAAGAAAATACTGTTTTACGTTTGTAAAGCACTTCAATAAATAAGCAATCTTTTCATTGCTATCTTTGTTTAAGAAGGCAGCACTGCTATTATCACTTTGATTCTGTGACCCATTTGTTACTAGTTACAATTTTATATTTCTCAGACATAAAGTTTATTTTATTTCTATATTTAAAATATTCACCTGTAGTACAGAAAACTTTGTCAAAAAATAAAATCTTGATGAGCAATACCAGAAGATGGTGCCTTTGCCCTATAACTGTTTCCTGTAAACTGTACACACTCTCCATTAAAATTATTCTTCTTATGGATGATTTTTCATAGTATTTCATATATTATTTCACTTCCTTTATACCACTAGCTCAGGGGTTCTTCAACTTAGATTTTTAACCTTGAATCTGAATTTTATCATGCCTGTACCACGTTGCAGTCTCAAAACTAGACATTGGTATATTGAAGTAGATAGTATTGTGGGAAATAAACATATGATGGCAGAACATTGGTGTGTGAAAAATCAGAAATGTTTCTGCAACAAAGTTAATGCAATAAAAGCTGCCCTTTATCATTCCCTTGGTTAACTGACACTTTTTGTTTGAGGCACATAGGCAATTTGGAATTAGGGCCAAAGCTATATCCATGAGAGGATTTATGAGCTTAGATGTGTCCTGAGAGATAAAAACATAATAAGAAGGCCACCATCCCAAGAGAAAGAATGCTAGATTAGGGAACAGCATAAATATTTGTTCAGACTCTGCCATTAGCAATATGGCAAGTAACTTGACCTCTTTGAGCTAAGTCTTCATCTCCTACAGAATGAGATTAAAATATCTTTGTGAAGCTTTCCTTTTACCATCATTTCTAGTAAGCTACAATTTTTCCACGCAGCAGAGTGTTTATTCTATTGCAGGATGAAAAATATAGTCTATGTAAACAGCTGTCACCAAAATTCATCTTAGGTAGAGAACTGTATTGTTTGGGGAATATATTGATCACTGTTTGATTACAGAAGATAAGACCCTAAGAATTATAATTATGAATGACATAGTTCTAATTAAGACAGAGGAAAATATTGCTGTGGCAATAGAAAAGAGGAGGAAAGGAGGCAGCAAGGAGACAAGGAAGACGGCAAAAGAGCACTTATATTTTAAGATGAGTTTCTTCCAAGTTAAGATGTGGTAAAGCCCACTAAAATCACGAAATGCTTCATGTGTAGATTGCTTACAGAATAGATGAAGCAGTCGAATTGTAAGTCCCTGTGCCAACGGAGAGAAACGCAGATACAATCCTTAGGCAGACTGGAGCATGCGATCAGAAAGAAGCAAAAGATAGTAAGCTTCTGAAATTTGCAGAAAATGCGGGGAAGGCTTTGAAATCTACCACAGATGGAGGAATTGGAACTCAGGCCAAGCCAAACAAAATCTTCCAAAGTAAGAAATCCTGATATGACATCTGCCTTACAATTCCAAACTGTGAGTGGCATCACTGCCCTGCTTGAAACCTCTTCTTGTCTCCATTATCCTGGGAATAACAACAAAAATTATTGGCATAAATTATCAAACTATACTCCAGTTAACCCCTATCTACCAAACAAAATCACTGCTCATAGTTTCCTAGCTACCGAAGTTCCATGAGTGAGTTGAACTATATAAACCCTGAACCTAATATTTCATCTTTTCTTTACCAAAAATGTTACCCTTCCCCATTTCCATTTGCTTCAATAACAACACCTCAGCTTAAAATGTTTCCTCCAATTGGGCTTTCCAGATTCCCTAGACTAGATTTAATGTCCATGTTTTATACTGTCTCCAAACATTTTCTGGATCTTACCCTCTCATACAACTCATCATATTTGATTTAAGTTCATTTTTGGACTTAAAACCTTAAGAGCAAAGACCATGTCTATATTGTTATGTTTTTGTTTCTAATACTTAGCATAGTGCCTTGAATATTATGGGAGTTTATGTACTTCCATTAACTGATGTACTAATAAGTTAGTACAAAATTACTGCTTTGTTAAAAATAATAATAATAATAATTTCAGGTTCTAAGACAGATTTGTAATAGTCCCTAGGAGTTCAGAGTTATACTGTAGCAGCCCCATTCATCAGTCACATGGAGCAATCATATTTTTTAAAGAATAAAAGCAACAGGAATTATGCCACCTGCAAATGTCAGTCATCTGAGTATAGACTCTCCTTTTCATCATTTATCATTTGCCTGTTAGTGTCATTGATCTGGTCATTAACCAAAAATGATTCAAACAGTCCACTTTCTGTTTACCCATTCTCTGGTTCATTTGGGCTAGGTGGCTTGCTCAGTTCCTCGAGGTTTTTTCCTTCCCAATCAGGAAAACTGAAGAAGCATTGCAACTGATCCGCCTGCTCCCTCAAAATCTATTTCACACCCAAAAGCCACAATGATCAATTTAAAACATAAATCCAATCTGGCGAGGCTCTCAGTTAAACCCTTGAAAGCATTATACTTAGGAAACAGCAAGTCAAAAGGCTTAATATGATTTACAATTCTCTGCATGATCTTCTTCTTACTTTTCAGAACTCACATCATTCATTTATTTGACAAATATTTATGAGTGCAAAATAGGCTAGGTACTATTATAGGTGCTGGGGATGCAGAGTTCCTGCCCTCACAGAGTGTGCATTGCTGGTCAGATGAACTAAGTCTCTTCATACCACCTCCCAACCCACTGTCTTCTCTCTGGATTCTGTCCAATTAAAATTGTCATTGATAAATCACCAGTGAACATCATGTTGAAAATTCAAGCGGCACATTTTTAACCCTCATCTAACTTATTATCTCCAAAACCAATGACACAATGTCCATTCAGTCCTCTATAAAACTTGTATGCCATGATTTTCCCCAGCTTGAAAAGGGGCACCTATAACAATTCACCTTCAACTCTACCTAAGTGGAAGATGAGAAAAAGATGGGAAGGAGACAGAAACTCTAAGAAACTTTAATATTTAAATGAGTGAATGAAAAAAAAAGAATTACCAGCTGCCTGAGCCCCTAGATCAGATCAGTTTACTCTATTATACATACTCTATACTCAAGTGCAGCAGGACACTGTACTACTTCCCCATGAAAATTTTCAGAGTGACTTATTTGTATAATTACATATTTAATGTTTATCTTACCCATTAAACCCATTTTCCTATTAAACCTCTAAAGACTGTCAATCTTGTTCCCTGCTGAGTCCTCAGAGTTAACTTGACTCTGACTCATAGTAGACATTCAACTTCATAGAATAAATGAATATACGATTCTACCACACGTTTGTACATTCATCTACATACTCACTCATCTACATACTTTTCAATATGTAGCTGTGGCGATTGTGTGTATAAAACCTGGTGATGAGAAGGTAGATTAATACCCCTAATTATTAACAATAAATCAATGTACTGACGTTGGAGGAGCTTGTAAAAAGGATGTGACCTCCGGATGACCCAACAGCTGGACCCAAGCAATGGAGGTGCCTCACACCCTCTCCTGGCCTTGGAATGTAGCTTCTACCCTTTTCACAGTGGGAAAGGGTTTCAAGGATGCAGCTTTGAGAAGGTTAGGCATTGTTGAAACCATCTGGACAGTATTTGTGATTAAACCGCTTTAAGAACTCTATATAAACTTGCAAAATTCAGTAGGGGGGAGGGTAGGAGTGGTTGCAGAGATCTACTTGTCTTGCAATCACCCAAGCGTTGTTTATAAATTTCCTGTCTTATTAAACCCACTACCTATCACTCTGGAGTTCTCTGTCTGCCTTTCTTCAGACTCTCTTTGCCCTCTGTATATAGAGGCCAATTTCAGTTTTCACCTAGGAGACTCCCAAGGTTGCAACTGAAAGTGAACACTATTTATAACAACTGAAACTGAAAACTATTCATAATTTGTAGTTAATCCCATAGCATTATAGTCTTTACTATTTAAAAAAAATCATTAATAAAAAATTTAAAAATTTGCTATTTTATTGTTCTAATAAAACTTTCAAATTCAACCCTAAATTAACCTAGGGAAAAAAAGAAAAACCAGATAGCAAAAAAAAAGTTGCAGAATGAGAGCTTGTAGAAGAGAAATGAGGCTAAAAGTTGAGAAAATTAAATATTAGACTGACATAAAGATAAAATTTTTATTCTCATCTTCCTCTTAGTGTAAGAGGTATTTCTTTGTTTTACTTTTTTGACTTATCCTAAATTCACTGGATGTTCTTGTAACAAGTAATGTGAATCAAGAAAAAAACGCACCAAGCAACGACTGGACTGGACTTCTGTACCCGCTTGCCTGTTAGTAACGCCACCTGATTCTAGATTCTCAGATACAGGTTACTCAAATATAGAAGTATTTTCAGTCACCATAATTTTTAAAGTGGTCTGCCAAATTCTTTTGATGACATTGTTTCTTTCGGTTTTTGTTTGAAGTTTTATTTTTAAAGATAGTATTCATAATGAAAAAAGTGTACTAATACACCTGCTCTGTTAGCTATGCCAGTGTACATATATTTCAAATTTCTCTTATCAGACTTTAGGTTAATATAAACACAAATATTGAAATGATCACAGGAATAATATACAAATATATTCTTTGGTAATAAGATATGATTCAACACAGTTTTCTAGTTCTTCATATTTTATTTCCCTTCCAGTACTCCCCCACTGAAAATGTTATGTGGTTTTAAAAAAAAAGAAAACTATATATAATGCTAATAGTTCATTGATAATATGCAACCAACTTCTTCAGCTGAAATGCTTGAAAAGACTCAAAAGATCTATATGATAGAAATAGAAAGTGAACCAAGTCATTTGGAAAGATATTATCATGTTTCCATAACAAATTTCTTCTTTTTCATGAAAATGGCTTATATAATTTGGTGATATTATTTTCTCCATAAATAATAAAAAAGACATAAAATAGTGCGGTTTAAGAGAGGTCTTTGACTCTCCAGAAACTACACACAAAATATTTTGATAGAAGCTTATGAGTATTTTTCTGGAAGAAGCTTATCTTTTACCCACTTCTCAGTTATTTGAGTCTCAAAAATATAAGTACAAATGGTACATATTAATAGAAAAGAACCTAGGGTTCCACAGTGAAGTAGGTAATGAAATTAATGAGATTTCAGAAGACTTTTTACACAAGGCTATCATTATAATGCTAAAATGGGGGAAACAATATATGTAAGATGATTTTATATTTGAATTAACATTATTTAGACCTTCATGCATTTGTAACATACGGTAAGCAATTTTTAGAACAGGAATCTATGATTTAAATAATTTTCAATATATCTGGAGAAGTCAGATTTTTAAATGATTGAACTGACTGCCACCTCATGTGCACTATTTCAGAGATATCTAATGACAAATCAACTCACTTAAATTTGTCTTATATCTTCTCTGAAATAAAGTGGAGGAAAAATAAATAACATTTAAAAATTGAACTGAAATGATCTATGGCTCCAGACAGATAGCGTTTCTAAAATATACCTTTTTGTGAAATGTACAAAATGGCAACGTTCTTAATATGTTATGTGTAATACAATTACGTTAAGGAACACCAAGAGGAGGGCATTTTGTTGATGTCAATAAAAGCAGCAGCATCTATCTCCTTACCTTTCAATCAAAGGACACTGGCAAGACAATGTTTTATTAGAGATGTAGAACTTGTTAGAGAAATAGGTTATTGTTATGGACTGTAAGCCTATTAAAGCTGTAAATTTATCTTCACATATGTCATGTAAGATGCATTAGTAGCCATTAGATGCAGGTATAAGCTAAACACTAATGGAGCTATCATTGATATCTTTTCACCACAATATCCTCCCAGTCATGTGTGCAATGCCTCTGGACAGAGCTTTCTTCTAAATGCTAGACCATCCCAAGTGATATGCAATTAAGAAATGTGCCATTCTACTGCATTAAAACACCAGCCAAATGCAAGTTATTAGCATCCATTTCCAGTACAACGTTGCAAGTAAGTGAACGTGTGCAACAAGGAAGCAATCACTTACCTTATAATAACAGTTTAAAAAACTGATGTTTACAATCCATGTAGTCTAACTATAAAAGCTTTCTTATAGGTCTTGGTAGTTGTCTTGACAACTCAAAAAGTGAGGTCATTCTTATAGAGCATTGAATCTTAAGTTGGAAATCATTGGACAGATCTTTTAATATTAATTTCCTAACCTCTACAATGGCAATAAAAATACTGATGTTGTAAGAATGATAATTATTTAAACACGTTTGTAAAAAGCAAGTGCATGTAAATGTGATTAACTCTAACACTAATACATAATTAAAAAGTTAGCCTACCAAAAGAATCATTTGGTCATAAAATTAACATTGGCTTTTTCCACACTCACCAACTATATCATTTCTCTCCCCATCTATACAAGGCATCATGTATCATAGATATCTTAAAGACATATAAATCAATGGCAAAACTCTTTAAAAGATGTTTAAAACTTCTGAATTATTGTTTCACTTAATAAGGGAAAATTGCAGTTCAAAATTTCAAAAAAATGATGAGTTATGAAGAAAACTTCTTATTTTTTACTTCAGACAAATGACTTAATTGTCTTTAAAGTACATAGGTCTTAACCTCTAAAGTTTACTAATCTTCTGGAATTCATTAGTCTACATGTAAAAAAGTATAAAATATCATATATACAGTGATTTAATAATAAACTTATATCCTGCTCTTCAATTAAGAGTGATTTCTCAATACAGAGTGTTGACAGCTGAGATGTCACCAATAATTTTAATGGTTTCTGACTCAGACTTTAACAGGAAAGAACAAATCACACAAATTTTCTTTGCTTTGTGCACACTTCAGCAAGTAGCAAATAATACCTGTTCAGTTGCAGAGGGCCTTGCAGGTAGCTCTCTTCAAGGCCCTCTCATTTAATCCTCATATTGTAACTGTCTAGTTATATATATAAGGAGGCTCTAAGCAGGACCAGTGCGGTGAGGCCCACATGACTTTGAGAACCACAGCCAGAACTTAAATTAGATTTCAACTGGGGTTCAGAGCCCTGGACATTACCCTAAAGCTGCCCAGGTGATTGCTAATCAATATCCAAATGCCTATGTGAGTGGAAAAGCACCATTTTAAAAGTTTCTATAATTTAGGAAAAAAAAAAGATCTGGTTTCATGAGAGGAAAGAGCTAATTCACTCTGTATACACTGATGCCATGTTAAACACAGTTCTTTGTACGTCTAACAGATGCAACTATCTTTGTATGATATAATTAAATGCCCTTGGAAAGAGTTCAAGACCAACCCACATTACGTTGAATTTTATAGTACAGTGACTAACATTACATTAGATTTTAGCGGGATCATTATGTACTATTGGAGAAAATCAGCTTGTAAGAAATTATGTTCTAACTACAATATTTAGGTCCAAGAATACCAGAGTTAAATTTGAAAGCTATTTCTATTATTTCTAGTAATGTACCTGAGTTAGGGCTTTCAAGGTGGCTCATGTGGTCAAGTGTCTGCCTGCAATGTAGAAGACCCGGGTTGGATCCTTGAGTTGGGAAGATCCCCTGGACAAGGGAATACCTACCCACTCCAGTGTTCTTGCCTGGAGAATTCCATGGACAGAAGAGCCTGGCAGGCTTGTCGAGGGGGTCACAAAGAGTAGGACAGGACGGGGACACTAACACACAGCTAGGTTAAGTGCATTCCTCATTGAGAGCAGTTAAGAACAAAATGTAACACTTTGTTTGCTAGCTAGTATTTTCCCCTAAAAGCATACTCACACTATCACTGTGGCCTTTAGTCTCATTATTGGGGAATAGGGTAGATATCCTTGTTGAAAAGACAGCAGATTATATATCAATGCAGCATTAATTTTAACTAGCAAATAAAATAAAATAAATATTCATAAATAAAGCACTGAATAAATTATGAGACATTCAACATGGAATTCTACCCAGCTAAATGAAGTAGCTCTCCTTGTGTTTAGTAAATAAATAAAGCAAGAAATAGAACAATGTATATGATAAAAACCCTAAAAACCATTTGTAAATCAAAGGACAACAAACATGCATGCACATATAAATACACAAAAATTTATTTAAACAAGCATACCTCCATTTTATTGTTCTTCACTTTTTTACACTTCATACACATTGCATTTTTTACAAATTGAAGATTTGTGGCAAGTCCAAAGTGCCATTTTTTTTCAACAGCATTTGCTCGCTTCGTGTCTCTGTCACACACTGGTATTTCTCACAATATATCACACCTTTTCATTCTTATTGTATTTGTTTTGGTGCTTTGTGGGCCTCCCCTGGTAGCTCAGTTGGTAAAGAATCTGCCTGCAATGCTGGAGATCCCCGTGCAATTCCTGGGTAGGGAAGATCCGCTGGAGAAGGGATAGGCTACCCACTCCAGTGTTCTTGGGCTTCCCTGGTAGTTCACACGGTAAAGAATTCACCTGCAATGAGGGAGACCTGGGTTTGAAACCTTGGTTGGGAAGGTCCCTTGGAGAAGGGAAAGACTACCCACCCCGGTATTCTGGCCTGGAGAATACCATGGACAGAGAATCCTGGCAGGCTATAGTCCAAGGGGTTGCAAAGAGTCCGACAGACATGACTTTCAGTTTCACTTTGGTGCTTTGTAATTAATGATCTTTGTTGTTACCACTGCAAAAAGTGACTCATAAAAGGCTCAGATGTTGGTTAGGATTTCTTAGCAATAAAATATTTTTTTAATTAAAGTAAGCACATTGCTTTTTTAAACATAACATATTGCACTTAAAAGACTACAGCATAATGTAATCATTACTTTTACAAGCACTGAGAAACCCCCCCCCAAAAAAGTGTAATTCAATTTATTGCAGTATTTTCTGTGGTGTTTTGGAATCAAAGCCACAGTATCTCCAAGGTATGCCTATATAAATTATATGTGTTTATGCCTGAGACTGAAGGCAGAAGGAGAAGGGGACGACAAGAGGATGAAATGGTTGGATGGCATCACCGACTCAATGGACACGAGTTTGTGTAAACTCTGGAAGTTTGATGGACAGGGAGGCCTGGCGTGCTGTGATTCTTGGGGTCACAAATAGTCAGACACGACTGAGAGACTGAATTGAACTGATGCCTGTTTATGGGTGGCTCAGTGGTAAAGAATCTGCCTGCCAATGTGCTAGACAAAGGTTCAATCCCTGGATTAGGAAGATCCCCTGGAGAGGGGAATGAGAGACCATTCCAATATTCTTGCCTGGAAAATCTCATGGACAGAGGAGCCTAGTGGGCTACAGCACATGGGGTCGCAAAGGAGTCAGACAGGACTTAGCAACTAAGCAACAACAGTGCCTGTTCACACTTATATGGATGCATCTATATTTTGATTTCCCAACATAAAGGTCTACACAGAATTTCCAGGTTACTATAAGGTGTATATACATATACATATATATATGTAAAAAATAGAAGATTATACTCAGCAAACTTTTAAATGAGTTTGTATATTTAATGTGAGAGAGAGACAATATATGCCTGGAGAAATCTAGAAGGGATTTAAAAATTTAACAACAGCAGTTACTTCTGTGGAATAAGAAGACCTGGAAGTTAGAAAGAAATGATGACTCTGTACAATCTCTTCATGATTTGAATTGTTCATCATATGTAAATGTATGCATGCATACAAACATGTATACACGTGTATAATATTTACACATACATACGTGTGTGAGAGAGGCCCCAAAAAATCACCTGCTGTTTATCTTCTCTCTTTGCTCATATCATTGAAAATCTCAAGCTTCACATCCTGACAATTTTTATTTTGTTTTATGATCTGAAAAATTGGGTGGCTGGTCTCCTGACTTGAAGCAATGGTAAATACAAAGGGAGTGAAAAATAAAGGCACAATTATAGGCGGAGACCATGAAGAAAGTTCTGCCTACATGAGGCATTGTGACTAATGACCACTCTTGAGGGAACACCTATGAATACAACACCACCAACCATTGCTGAGGTGCTCCCTGATATGTTCAAACATCACCTTTTCAACTGGACTTTTTAACCCAAAATAGGTGTTACCAGGAATTCCCTGGTTGGTTCAGTGATTAGGACTCTGTACTCTGCCAAGAACCCGGGTTCAGTCTCTGCAGGGGGAACTAATAGCCCACATCCCACAGCTGGTATGGCAGAAGAAACAAAAACAACAACAAAGTATATTGCCAAGTAGCTCAGTGGTAAAGAATCCACCTACCAAGCAGGAGAGGTAGGTTTAATCTTTGGGTCTAAAAGATCCCTTGGAGAAGGAAGTGGCAACCCACTCCAGTATTCTTGCCTGGAGAATCCCATGGACAGAGGAGCCTGGCAGGCTACTGTCCACAGGGTTGCAAAAGAGTCAGACACAGAGACTAAACTATGAAAACAACAAAAAGGTCTACACTGAATTTCCAGGTTACTATAAGGTGATTTTTACTAACTTTCCTGGTGCATTCTTTTTAGAGTGTCTTGATTAATGTGGTTAGCTTTAGCATTTTAATTTAATTTAAAATCATCCACTGAATGTCAACTACATATAAACATTTTGATATATCCTTGGGGTATACATGGAAAAAGAATGATGCTCTTGAGCTGAAATTAAAGACCCTTGAAATTCAATATTATTTGATTAATTATTTTAGTCAAAAAAGGAGCAAATCTTACACATGAAAATCAGGATTTATAAAAAAGTAAATTGGAGAATTTACATAAGCTAAAAAATAAGCTAGTTTTATAGTGATTAAATAACTTTCCATGGAGACATCTCTTCTCCATTATTAGATGCACTAAAATTTAAAGTATATACAATTTCATAATAATCCATATGTAACACAAAAAACATCTAATGCAGTAAAATACAATTTATAAACACTCACCTCTGAGATGGGGATGTCAGAATTGCACATAAAACTGGTTTGGGGAGGAAGAAGAGTGGAAATAGCTAAAGTAAGAAGAAAAAAAAAAGAAAGAGAAAAAGAAGATGCTGCCCCAGAAAGATAAAATGACCATCTACCTTAATTTCTGGATGACTTTCTATTTATAGATTTCAGTCCTTCCTGTAGCCTGCCTCCTTTCTCTGCTAGAGCTCCAAAATAAATTCTCTCTCTTACAATAGGCTATGTTTCTTTGTAACTCAAGTGATGAACTCTAACCAACACAGAAAACCAAGGTATAGAAAAGCAAGTAACTTGCCCAAGGACAGTCAGCTTGTAAGTGTCAGGGCAAAGACTCCAGCTCATGTATGTATACATGCCTGGACCCTGTTGTGCAGTCTTGTCTTACCATTATACCATAAGCTCTAATAATATCCAGTGAGTGGCTAAGTGTCCAGATTTTTGCTGCAAAGCAAAAAGATAAGTATAGAGGTGTAAAGAAGTCAATTAAATTCTCTTTAAAATCTTGTGAAATTTTCTGTTTAAACATTTCTAGCATATTAAACAACGTGAGATATAGCTTTTCAGAAAGTAGTATTATCAAAAAATCTGTATCAGTGATGTCACAATCACTGCTAAGGATATTAAAGCATCTAATTTTGAGCTTACATCAAACAAAACTGAGAAAAAATTTTAAAGGTTGTAACATGGTAGGGGTGACATTTTAATGATCTTCTCAAAATATTTGTGATGACAGGGAAAATCATATCCTTGTCAACTGAAGATATGGTTGAGGGTTGAGGAATATTTACCCTCTATGAGCTGACTTTAGTACTGTTTCTGTGAAAAGAGAAATCAGAGGGAACGATTATCTTTCTCATCTAACATGCTGACACTATTTTTTTTGAAGCTCCACTTCTCTAGACTATTGTTTCTAATGGTGTAAGACCTAGAAATCTATTGCTGTAGTTTACTGTTGTGTTTTCTTGCTAAAAGGGATCCCATGATCAAATACTATTAGAAAACCTGAGTTCAATAAAGTTAAACAGGTGTTTAGTTTTATTTGATGTGTTTTGGTCTGATTTTACTGCAGCGCTCCTCAGAGCCTTTACTGCAAATATGCATTGTGAAAGTAAAAGGGCTGAGCCGTATTTACAGGAAGACTTTCGCAAATTTATTTCATGACAGAAGCCTTGTCCCTTCTTTTTTTTTCTTTTCTTTCTTGGGGGACAAGGCAGCAGAGAAACATTTGGGTCGAAGGAGCAGCAAGATGGTTGAGAATATCAGATCTTGAATGAATTGCTCTGCCACTAACAAGTAACTTGAGGCGGGGGAACCCCAAACCAAAAACAATTGGTTACAGATAACATCAGTGTTACAGATAACAGAGGGAGAAATGATACTAACACAAACTGGAAGAACTCCTGGCTTTAGTAACTTCTAACTGAGTTCAGTAAAAGCCACAGGTAGCCAAAGACAGACATGAAAAGCAGTTTTATTCCAAAATGACTCAAACTTCTGTTTCTGATTGCAATAAAGAAAAACAAAATCATAATGATTTGAAGAACAGTATCAAACTAAACTCTAAGATAAGGCTGTGATAAATTAAATAGCAGTGGCAAACTGTTTTGAATCTGTAAATAGAAACACATGAAAATGTGTTGAGGTGCCTACTGCTTTGTATATCTGTGCGGGCCAAGTCGCTTCAGTTGTGTCCTACCCTTCATGACCCGATGGACGGCAGTCCACCAGGCTCCTCTGTCCATGGGCTCTCTCCAGGCAGGAATACTCGAGTGGGTTGCTATGTCCTTCTCCAGTGGATCTCCCTGACCCCGGGCTCGAACCTGCGTCTCTTAAGTCTCTGCATTAGCAGGCGGGTGTCTTACCACTAGTGCCACCTGGCGAGCCCCAATGCTTTGTATATCTAGTTCTTTTTAAATGAGTGTTTTTTCTTTTCCCAAACTATTAGCAAACTAGTGACAAACATTAACTGCTGTATTCTGCTTTTGTTAAGTATCTTAATCAAGGAGTAGCTTTCATGAGATGTTTATCTTAAAACTTCACTTAAAAAGAGTGAAAAAAAAATCACTCTTCAACCTGATAAAACTTGGAAATGCCCACTGATTCACTTCCCAGTGCAGTGGTTATCAACAAAGGCTATGCATTACAGTCACCAATCTATATGCATATATATGATGCCTCTGCTTAACCTCCAGAGATATCAAGTCTTGGAGTGGAGGTTCTGCAGCAGTATTTTTTAATTCCCTAGGTGATTACAGTGTACATTCATGGCTAGGCCTCACTGCCCTAAGAGGAAATAAACTATTTCACCAGTGCTGAATTTGACACATAGTTTTCTATGTTTCAATTTATCAAAAATAATTAAAGACACAGGAGTCGATGAGGGACAGAGAAAACGTTCTATTATAAAATTGTTTCTTTAAATTATTGCTTATTATTTATGCATCATTAACAGATGGTGGCAAAGGGTGGAAAAATAGCAAATTTAATTACTCTCAGGTTAAAAAAAAAATCAACCAGAAATGAAGACAACTTCTACGAAACACTGTTGATAGGAGTTGACCCATAAATTAAACACTTAATGTCAATATATTTATTAGTTATTAATAATATACATTTTTATGTTAATAAATTATCACTTAAAACTGAGGGAATAATGATTTGGGACATTATCTATCTACTGATCTGAGGTAGGCCATAAACTAAGGGACAAAATGTTAAGATATTGAGTTAGACTTGAAATTGACACTCTACTTCACTATCAAATCAAAATACTGTGTATTTTGATATCATACATATATGACCTATATATCCTTAATCACTATATATATGCATATAAATACATCCACAAATATGTATTCATTCATCCATTTATACAAGTATTCTTCCCAAGGCCATTACAGTTAAATCATACATTATACCTCCCTTAAATTTCAAAATAACCCTAGGAGATAGGTATTACTATTATCTAAATTTTACAAATGAAACAATCTACAGTCACAAAGTTAGTAAGTCAGATACATTAGAAGATTAATGCATATTTGGTAAACATATGCATGTGGAAATTCAATACTTAATGATAGACAGTCAGGTAATGTACAGGTAATGTTCATCTGCTCACGGAGTATAAGCGTTTCTCCTGTTTTAGAATACTCTGTGCCAAAAGTCTTATGAACACTGAGCAAGAATCCAGATATTGTTTCACTTCTCATATAGGAGTAGGAAGTACCTTAGTTTCCAAGAATGAATATTAAAATATAGATTCAACAATATAACACCAAAAAAAAAATCAAACAAACAAAAAAACAATAGAACACCAGAACTGGTGAACTTCCTGAATTAGAATCCATGCTAATGAGGCCTAGAATTTGTCTACCTTCTAAAAAGCTTCTTAAGTAACTCATATTAATTTCAAGTATGAATTACAAATCTAGAAACCACAATCTCCCTGCTCATGGTTGAGATTTAATGAGTGTGGTTCTTACTGGCTCTTCATTAAAAGGGCAAAGAGGCTGCATGGACAGAGAGGGTATGTTCCTACTTACAGTCTCCTTTCTGAGGGCTGAAAGGCAAGCCCTATGGGAGAATATGGAGACTTAAATCTCAGCTCTGATACCAGACAGAACTACGTTGAGTCTTAGCTGTGCCACAGTTAGTTTGTTAGTGGGGCAAGCTGCTTGACGCTTTAAGTCATATGCATTTTTTCATATGATAATAACAGCATTCCTTGTTTCATGGTAGATGCTGGCGGTGTTGTGGTGGTTAGACAAAAATAATATATTCCTTACTGCATGACACAAGTTCTGATATCTAAAAACCATACTACATATCTTACCATTATTGAAACATCAGAAAGTATTCGGTTCAGTTTATTTGCTCAGTTGTGTCCAACTCTTTGCGACCCCATGGACTGCAGGACACCAGGCTTCCCTGTCCATCACCAGAGCTTACTCAAACTCATGTCCATAGAGTTGGTGGTGCCATCTGATCATTTCATTCTCTGCCACCCCCTTCTCCTTCTGCCTTCAATCTTTCCAAGCATCAGGGGCTTTTCCCAATATGTCAGTTCTTCTCATCAGGTGGCCAAAGTATTGGGAGTTTCAGCTTCAGCATCAGTCCTTCCAATGAATATTCTGGACTGATTTCCTTTAGCATGGACTGGTTGGATCTCCTTGCAGTCCAAGGGACTCTCAAGTGTCTTCTCTAACACCACAGTTCAAAAGCATCAATTCTTCGGTGTTCAGCTTTCTTTATAGTTCAAGACTACTGGAGAAACCAAAATTGATGAGACAGACCTTTGTTGGCAAAGTAATGTCTCTGCTTTTTAATATGCTGTCTAGCTTGGTCATGGCTTTCCTTCCAAGGAGCAAACTTCTTTTAATTTCATGGCTGCAGTCACCATCTGCAGTGATTTTGGAGCCACAAAAATAAAGTCTCTTACTGTTTCCATTATTTCCCCATCAATTTATCATGAAGTGATGGGATGAGGTGGCATGATCTTAGTTTTCTGAATGTTGAGTTTTAAGCCAAATTTTTCACTCTTTTTCACTTTCATCAAGAGGCTCTTTAGTTCTTCTTCACTATCTGTTATAAAGTTGGTGTCATCTGTGGTGGTGGCATCTGAGGTTACTGATATTTCTCCCAGCAATCTTAATTCCAGCTTGTGCTTCATCCAGCCTAGCATTTCACACGATGTACGCTGCATAGAAGTTAAATAAACAGGGTGACAATATACAGCCTTGACATACTCCTTTCCAAATTAGGAACCAGTTTGCTATTCCATGTCCAGTTCTAACTGTTGCTTCCTGACCTGCACACAGATTTCTCAAGAGGCAAGTCAGATAGTCTGGTATTCTCATCTCTTGAAGAGTTTTCCACAGTTTATTGTGATTCACACAGTCAAAGATTTTGGCGTAGTCAATAAAGCAGAGATAGATGTTTTTATGGAACTCTCTTGCTTTTTCGATGATCCAACAGATGTTGACAATTTGATCTCTGGTTCCTCTGCCTTTTCTAAATCCAGCTTGCATATCAGGAAGTTCACAGTTCATGTACTGTTGAGGCTTGGCTTGGAGAATTTTGAGCATTACTTTGCTAGCATGTGAGATGAGTGTAATTGTGTGGTAGTTTGAATATTCTTTGGCATTGTCTTTCCTTTTGGATTGGAATGAAAACTGACCTTTTCCAGTCCTGTGGCCACTGCTGAGTTTTCCAAATTTGCTGGCATATTGAGTACAGCACTTTCACAGCATCATCTTTCAGGATTTGAAATAGCTCAACTAGAATTCCAACACCTCCACTAGCTTTGTTCATAGTAATGCATCCGAAGGCCCACTTGACTTCACATTCTAGGATGTCTGGCTCTAGGTGGATGATCACACCATCGCGGTTATCTGGGTAATGAAGTTCTTTTTTGGATAGTTCTTCTATGTATTCTTGCCACCTATCCTTAATATCTTCTGCATCTATTAGGTCCACACCATTTCTGTCCTTCATTGTGCCCATCTTTGCATGAAATTTTTGCTTGGTATCTCTAATTTTCTTGAAGAGATCTCTAGTCTTTCTCATTTTATTGTTTTCCTCTAATTTTTTGCATTGATCTCTGAGGAAGGCTTTCTTATCTCTCCTTGCTATTCTTTCGACATCTGCATTCAAATGGGTATATCTTTCCATTGCTCCTTTGCCTTTAGCGTCTCTTCTTTTCTCAGCTATTTGTAAAGTCTCCTCAGACAACCACTTTGCCTTTTTGCATTTCTTTTTCTTGGGGGTGTCTTGATCACTGCCTCCTGTAACAGTGTCACGAACCTCCATCCATAGTTCTTCAGGCACTCTATCAGATCTAATTCCTTGAATCTATTTCTCACTTCCACTGTATAACAATAGGGATTTGATTTAAGTCATACCTGAATGGTCTAGTGGTTTCCCCTACTTTCTTCAATTTAAGTCTGAATTTGGCAATAAGGAGTTCATGATCTGAGCCACAATCAGCTCCCGGTCTTGCTTTTGCCAACTGTATAGAGCTTCTCCATCTTTGGCTGCAAAGAATATCTGATTTTGGTGTTGACCATTTGTGATGTCCATGTGTATGGTCTTCTCTTGTGTTGTTGGAAGAGGG
This sequence comes from Odocoileus virginianus, assembly GCF_023699985.2. Lineage (NCBI taxonomy): Eukaryota > Metazoa > Chordata > Mammalia > Artiodactyla > Cervidae > Odocoileus > Odocoileus virginianus. Next base: position 1,652,165 of record NC_069703.1, on the reverse strand, counting down.
TGTTTGCTATGACCAGTGCAGTCTCTTGGCAAAACTCTGTTAGCCTTTGAACTGCTTTGTTTTGTACTCCAAGACCAAATTTGCCTGTTACTCCAGGTATCTGTTGACTTTCTACATTTGCATTCTCGTCCCCTATAATAAAAAGGGTATCTTTTTTGGATGTTAGTTCTAGAAGGTCTTGTAGGTCTTCATAGAGCTGTTCAACTTCAGCAACTTCGGCTTCTTCAGCATTTCTGGTCAGGGCATAGACTTGGATTACTGTGATATCGAATGGTTTGCCTTGGAAATGAACAGAAATCCTTTTGTCATTTTTGAGATTGCATCCAAGTACTGTGTTTCAGACTCTTTTGTTGACTATGATGAATACTCCATTTCTTCTAAGGAATTCTTGCCCACAGTAGTAGATATAATGGTCATCTGAGTTAAATTCACCCATTCCAGTCCATTTTAGTTCACTGATTCTTAAATTGTCGATGTTCACTCTTGCCATCTCCTGTTTGACAACTTCCAATTTGCCTTGATTCATGGACCTAACATTCAAGCTTTCTATGCAATGTTGTTCTTACAGCATCGAACTTTACTTCCATCACCAGTCACGGCCACAACTGGGTGTTGTTTTTGCTTTGGCTCCATCTCTTCATTCTTTCTGGAGTTGTTTCTCCACTGATCTCCGGTAGCATATTGGGCCCCTACTGACCTGGGTAGTTCATCTTTCAGTGTCCTATCTTTTTGCCTTTTCATATAGCTCATGGGGTTCTCAAGGCAAGAATACTGAAGTGTTTTGCCATTCCCTTCTCCAGTGGACCACATATTGTCAGAACTCTCCACCATGATCCATCTGTCCATCCAGAAAGTATTAGAGAGCAAAAAGGAGTCTGATCTTTGACTGTCAGTGTGCCTTTATTTTCCCAGGTTTGTTTATTTATCCTAAATTATTCTTGTTCTAGAATAACTTCCCTCCCTCCCATTAAAGCTCTGAGTTATCTCACACTTCTTAATGATGTCTTTTCCATGTGGGGGAAAATACTTTAAAAGAAGTTTTCTAGAAAAATATTTTTTGTGCTACTTTCCTAAAAATATAACTTAATTTTACTCTCTCAGAGTTGATTCTAGAGTATGTATGCCACAAATAAACTGATTTAGCTAATAAGTATTGAAAGAAAATATTGTGTAGAATTTTAAAATAAGAAGTATTACAAATGCATGATATGCTGGATTTCATTACTAGTAATCATATAATATACCATACCAAGTACAATTCATAGACTTAGTTTTAAATTCAGTTCTAATAAGTAAGTGGATTTGAGCCTTTTGGAAGCACAGTTGAAGCACTAATCCAATCTTCACTGCCATAAAAATTAAGGCCAGTCTACTTCCTTGGTACTAATGATGAGGCTAAATAGTGTATACATTTTTATTTACATATTCAATAATATGATGCTCTGTTCAGTGAATGATGTTCTTCTGCCACTTGGTGGTGCTTGCCAGTTTCAGAATTTGTTCTTGGTGGCACTGTAGCACTAAGTACAAAGTAAGCTGAACAAAATCACAGCATTCCTACTGGAAAGGTTTTGCTTCAAACTGTTTAATAATTTAAAGAACCTCTGTGGAAGCAACTGCATTTGTTAACCAGTCACAACCAGCAATTTACTCCTTTGGAGTTTTAAGTTACTTTGGGAAAAATGTCTTAGGAACAGTACATATTATTAGAGAGCATGCCAAAAATTTACTTAGCAGAGAATTCAATAACAATTTCACTCGGCTAAGAGGTTCTGTAAAATCCTACATCTATAGCCAAGCACTCATACCCTAGCAGGTCCTGTTTCATTATCATAATTCCTGGGTAAACACTTTGAAGAACTTTGCCTTCAGTTTCAAGCATGACTTATTTTCATAAGCCTGATTAGTTACCACACCAGCCTTACTATGGAAAATGACATGTCCTCACTTTGAACTGGGGAGTTGTTCAATCTTAATCTACATTAGGCGTATGTCTCTGTTGCCCTCTCTGCCAAAAGAGTGCAGGGAAAAAGACATCTCTGATTCCTTGTTTTTGTGATATCCGCTGACAGTTCTATCTAATCGGTATTCCGTTTCCTTAATTTTTAGTTGCACTGTCTAGAAGCCGATTTTCTGATGCCTCCAATGTCTGGTCAAATTGATTTGTTTTAATGGAGCCTTAGTCTGTAATGAGCGCGATGCCACCGACTAGAATCCTGGGATCTGCTGCTTAATTGCCAGGAGCAGACACACACAGATTCAGAAATCGTTGGAGGTGGACGGGGGGATGTGGAGAGGGATCTCGGGGCGGAGGCGGAGATGTAAGATAAAGGGATGGGTTTCACACAGGATAAAGGGGGAAAAAAAAAGATTTCTTTGAGGCACTGAGGTGTTGCACGATCACATCTCTCAAAGGAGAAGTTAAAAAGCATGGAAGTGGGAGGAGGTTGGAGGTTAAAGTACTTAAAAGGATAGCTCGGGTACAATTTGTTTTTCCGGTGGTACTGCAAAGGACAGATAGCCCCTGTTTTCAAAGTGTATTGGTGCCTCTTTTAAGTGATTGAGAATGGACACTAATTGCCTGAGGCGCTGTCACGAAATGTTCTAAATTCAGGGGACACAAGAGAGACAGAAAGGTGAGGTTTAAAAGAAAAATAAAGAAGGAGATGAGGGTTCTTGAAAGAAAGAGAAGGAAAAACATAAAGAAGAAAGAGGAAGGGAGGAAGGCAGGGAAGAGGAAAGGGAGGGATGGAAGGAAGGAGCGGAGGAAGGGAAAGAGAAAGGAGGCTACGGGAAGAGAAGAGGAAAAAAAAATCCTGAATCACAGAACAGTCGCAGAATAGAAACACTGAACGATCACACAGAAAGCTCATTCAAATCAGTGCGCAACGGCGACCCGGGTCACGAGAGAAAAACGCTCCTCTGCATCCTTGTCCCGGGAAACTCCGGGTCCCCTTCGTTACTAGAGACTAAAATGCCGTTAGGCTAACCGCCTGAAGAATGCAGCAGACGGAAGGCGGGTCTCAGCACGCCGTATGCCGGCGCTGGCTGGGGCCGGAGAAAGAAAGGCGCAGAACCAGAGACTCGCAGAATGAGACCTCCTTGCCACCTCCAGGTTGCTGGAGAGCCAGTAAAGACCCGCGTAAAGCTCCGAGGACCACTACCCGCGCCGCCTAAGGCAGCCGCTCTTTTCAGACGCCGCAACCCGCGGATGCGCCTGGCAGTCCGCGGTGGCTGATGCAGAGAGCAGCCTTTCCTTCCTCCCTCTGACTGCTTGTCCCAACCCATCCTGACCTCCGAAACCCATTTGCCCGCACCTCCCAGGCAGCCACACAAACAGGCTACCGGCTGCAAAAGAGTGTGTGGTGGGGAGAGGGCTTTCAGACCCCCAGCTCCTCGGGTAGACTCGGGGTTTCAGGGAGCCAGGGAAGGGAGTAGAGAGAGAGAGAGCGGGGAGAGCCTGGCTGGCTGGTTGAGGCAGCTTGGCGAGCAGCCTTAGATTCGCAGGCTTCTGTGGGAACGGCTGCTGCTTCCAGGCCAGCCTGAGCTGTTCTCACACCACCGCCTCTCACCCTTTCCTGCTTCCTGCTACTCCCTAGAGAAACGTCCGTGGGCTCTCCACTGCGATATTCCCAGCCTGTATCCCGTCGCAGCCAGGCGGCGCGCTCCCGTAAGCTGGAGCGCCGGGCGCCAGCAGGACGCCCTCTCCTCGGCGCCCGCTTTCCCCTCTCCTGTCTGCAGCGACCGCTCCTCGGCCACCTCCACCCTCGCCAGCTCCAGCTCCGAGAGACGCCACCCAGCCGCGGCGGGCGCAAGCAGCCCAGGGTCACGCACGGAAGAGGGGCGCTAGATCTGACCCAGCGCTCGGTAGGGGGCGTCCTGGGGCAGAGAGTGAAACAGCAGGTGGTATTTAAAGGTGTGGGAGTCGCCTGCCCTGCAGCCCGCAATTCTCGCTCGAGCCATCCCCGCCTTGCTCCACTCGGGCCAGCGCCTGGTGAGCTAGCCCATCTGTGGCATCCGCCGTCGTCTCCTCCTAGCACCTCCTCGCCGACCCCTCCCTCCCGGGACCTGCATCCCGCTCAACCAATCAACGCCCGACTGCCAGTTGCCACGTGATCCCGGGCGGGCTAAGGACCTGCTGCTTCCCAAACGCCAGAGGGATGCGGGCAGCAGAGCGCGAGAGGCGGCTGCTAGGCTGCGGGGCGCTTTGACTCTCCCTCCACCCAGTTTCTCTGGGCTCCTCTCGTCTCCTCTCTGGACTCCGGTCTCCTCTTGCTGACCTGGCTTGCCAGAGCCCTCTGCTTATGGCAGCAGCTTCCCGCGTCCCCGGCGCAGCTTTTCCGTGGACGACCCTCTCGCTCCCGGGGCTGAGCCGGGTCACTGGATGTTGCTGAAACTCTGGAGATCATGCACGGGTTTGGCTGCTGCTTCCCCGTCAGGTGCCACTGCCGCCGCCGCCGCCTTTGCTGCCGCCGACCGCGGGATGCTCAGTAGCCCGCTGCCTGACCCCCGCGATCTTGCGTTCTCCCGAAGCCGTTTGCTGCTGCAGAGTTGCGCGAACTAGTCATGGTGCTGTGGGAATCCCCGCGGCAGTGCAGCAGCTGGACACTTTGCGAGGGCTTCTGCTGGCTGCTGCTGCTACCGGTGATGCTGCTCATCGTAGCCCGCCCGGTGAAGCTCGCAGCTTTCCCTACCTCCTTAAGTGACTGCCAAACGCCCACCGGCTGGAACTGCTCTGGTAAGTCCGAAACCCCAGCCCCCGACCTCTTAGCCCCGCAGAGGAAACGCGCTGTTTCCGGCACAGACCGACCTACCCAAGTGCGTCTCCCCAGCTCCTCTGCTCCAATGCTCCCAAACCTTTGAGACCACCAACCTCCACCCAGAGGAGAACTGTTCCAGGCCGCCAAGGAAAGGGGCGGGGGTCCTGAGGTGGCGGTGCACAGAAAGTGCACTTAAATTGGAGCTGCGGAGATTTCAAGAAATAGTAAACGAGGAGGTTTTGTGGATTCACTGAAAAGAGGACCAGTCCTTGAAGAAACACTAAATCAGAACCTTTTCTGTCGTTAAAGAAAGAAGTCTAGCTGAAACCAGAGAGAAATAACTTTATGAGCTAGAACGAGCGAGAGAGCAATAAATCAAACGGTGACTGCAGGGGAAACATTGATTGCTAGCAAAAGTACCATGAGAGTGCACTTGTCTGGCATTCAAGACCGGGTCACACATTCTAGAGGAGCTTGGATTTCCAAGATATTCAGTTTCTCTCAGCCCCTCTACCCCCTCCCCCACTCGCATATACATCTCCTTCTCTACTTGGCTGCAAAAGACGTTCTTTTTGCTTCACCGAGATGCCTCCCTCTTGCCTCTCCTAGCTCCTAAATGGTCGAAGGAAGTTGAGACAAGAATCTTTCGTCCGTCTCCCAGGCCGGGGTGGGTATGACCGAGGCCCGGCAGGCTCACGCCTAGGCGGGCGGAGGGCGGAACCGACCCGAGTGGGCGCCGGCTCCTCCATTTCTGGGCAGGCTTCCTTGGAGTGCATCAGGCGCTTTTCTTTCTTGCTTGGGTCCCTTCAGAGTCTGAATGCGAGAGCTTGGCAAGCTTGGTTCTGCTAAAGTCTCCTAATTAAATAGGGGCCGAGGATAGGAGTTGCTGCACTGTCTTCGCCTTTCAGCTTGACAGCCCATAACTACCGGAGCGATTGTGGTGTTTTGGGCATTTTAAACTCCATTAGCATGCCTGGGTATTGTCCCCTAGGTCTGGTCTGTTCTAGTTTTAGCCAGTGTGTATGTAATTTTTCATCTCCTGTATATATAATTCTGCCGAAGTTGAATCTAGCTCTGAATAAAGTGGCTTTTAGGGATGCATGCGAGCTGAAGTGTGTGTAACTTTGGAAAAGAGAGAATGACCAACTGTAACTCATGGGATAAAAGAATATGCCATGCTGGGTACTGACTGATGTAAATTCCACGAGGAAAATTATTATACATCATGTGGCTTGTGCTTTTTAAAGAAGAGTTGAAATTTGTAACCCTGTTAGATTTGGGTCCATATATTGCCTTTGTTCTGTTTTGGGGAATTTCTAAATTTGGCATTTTCATAAAGCTAAATGTGTTTTCTTTAACTTACTCATGGCTTATGCATGCATCTATGTTATTTTGGAAAGACTAAGTCCCACTTTGCAGGTACCTAATCACTTTTTAGGTGCTTTATTGTAGGAATATTAAGCAACCTGTCAAATCAATTATTTGAAATGTTGATAGATTTGTAACACAACATGACTAGTTTGCTTCATCCCTAACTATAGTACTGTTTTAGGAAATAACTAACTTAAATATGAAATTGAGGATGACAGTTAAGAAATTCATTATTACCAGATACCTAACAGGAATTTGGAGAAACTAAAGAAAATAAACTGGTTTTCCAGGCAGATTGTCAAGAACCTGGTATCCCCTCTACCCCTGATAACTTGGAGGTGATCAATCTTCGTTTGAGTCAGACAGACCATCAGAAAAAGCACTGTGCCTGTTTATCTTTATTATTGGAGCTTTGTTTCCTCTTTGTCTGGAGAAATTCCAAATAAGGGGTTGTTGCAGGTCTTAAAGCAAAAGAATGATTAAAAATGGAGGAATAATGAAAGGACATTCTGAGAACCATCGCCAACTCTTTTCTAAAATGTGAAGTTTGCGGGTCATAAACTATAGTCTACTTAAAGAGAAAAAATAATGAAACTACGAAGCAATGTTAAATATTCACTTACCACTACCAGTATTAACCCAAACTAAAATAAAATAGCATCATCAAAAAAAAAAAAGAATATTCAAAGACAACTGACTAGAAAAGAATTGTGAAAGAGAAACTAGTATTAATCACTTAACTAGAATTTTTTTTAGGTTATCAGTAAAGAATGACCTTGTAGTACAGCTGTGGTTGTTGGAATTGAAATTTAGGGCAATTCTTTTAAAGCTTCAAGATATTTCTTTTGTTATTGTTGTTGAAGTCTGTAACATTTAATGACTGGCATGTTCTCTTTAAATTTGAGGTTATGATGACAGAGAAAATGATCTCTTCCTCTGTGACACTAACACCTGTAAATTTGATGGGGAATGTTTAAGAATTGGAGACACTGTGACATGCGTCTGTCAGTTCAAGGTAAGAAATCTGATATTTGCATCTTCTAATTTACTAATGAGACTGCAAAACAGAGATCTTCTTTTACAGCCCATCACTTGGCAATTTATAGCTATGCAAGCTAAGAGGAAAGCTGGCATCAAACAAAAGTACTGGCAAGAGAGCCAACTGATGTCAAAAAGACACAGCTTTTTGGATATATGTGCCATATATATATATGTGCCATATATGTGCCATAGTTATAAATGCCACTGGGGGTAGAAAGCTTCGGATTGTCCTTTTGGTGTATCAACAGAAAAGTAGGTTTCTGTGTCCCTTCTAACATGCATACTGTAAGTCAACATAATAGCCAAAATTGTTGTTGGATTAGAAATGTGGATTTATACTTTTGTTCTGTTGATCAAAGCTATCTTCTTTGGATCATATTGCTCTGTTTTAATGGTATTGGATTTTATTATTTTGGCAATCTAGTTGAGTTTTTAAATGAACTCCTTATCAATGTGACTTCAAAACTACTGTGCTAGTTTGGAAATCATGACACTTAGTACTTGTCAACTTTTCATGGATACCACATTCAATTACAATTCCTAGGAATCTGAAAGAATGCAAATAAACAAAAATCATTTCATAAACCTGAGGAAAATGTGCTTTGCCTAATGTTAAAAACATAAATAAAAATTAAAAGAGAGATTGCCCAGTGATGTTATCAAAACTAGATTATCAGTATTTTTTAAAAAGAGAGCTCAATGTCATTATTATAGTCGTCATCCAACAAATGCTTTCTACCATGTGAATGTTAAAACTTTTCTTTCAGTATGTTTTTTATAACTCAAGTATTATAGATGCTTACTGATATCTTAAAGTGTTATTGAATTACTTTTTAAAATACACATGAAATCTAAGATAAGTTTCAATCAGAAAATATTCCCATTAAGGAAAGTATATATTGGAAATAACAAAAACTTTTCCAAGATTGTAAGCAAAACTTGAAAAAAAATCAAAAAGGATATAAAACAAATAAAATATTAGAACTCAGCTTCAAGTCTAAAATATGTCACAGTGCAATGGTTACTCAGTATCCATAGGTCACTCAGTATCCACCACCACAAGTACCAAAATCCAAGGATGCTCAAGTCCCTTATATAAAATTATGTAGAATTTATATATAACCTATGCACATCCTTATGTACACTTTGTCATCTCTAGATTATTTATTATATAATATATAGGCAATCTAAACTTTGTAAATACAAAGTAAATACAAATTAGTTGCTGGTAAGTGGCATATTCAAGTTTTGCTGTTTAGAACTCTCTGGAATTTTTTTTCTCAAATATTTTCAATCTGAAGTTGGTTGAATCTGTGGATGTAGAAGCCCCAGATTTGGAGGGCCAACTATATGTAGTATTTAGAATTGTTGATGAAATTAAAATATTTTAGATTAACGTCACCTCCCAGTGATAGAAGGGAATTCACATTTACATATGGTTTGAATGGCTTATAAATAAGCTAAAAACTTCTCGGACATTATTTTTTTCTTTCCAAGAAAATTAATAAACAGCTGATACTTGTACAGTGCCCCACCACCTGGTAGGTACGTATTGCTGTGCCCATACATACTATAGTCTTTAAACCATACGAGAGTATTGGAAACATTCATGCATATTTGATATTCATGCATACCAATTTCTAAGGTCTCCAGCCATACTGAACAATTTAATTATGTTCTTTCAGTGAACTGCTTGAGAGAGATGGAGCATAAGAACCTGCAAGTCATACTTTCCCCAAGCGTTAACTGAGAGGAAAATAAGTTGGATAAGTTATTAATTAAAAGCCCACAGGATTTTGTCAGTTTTTTTCTTTTTAGTTTGTAATTCCCAGAAATATATCTTATTCTCGTAACCAAGGGTAGACATAAGATGTGAACCCATGAATGATATAAAATGAACCAAGAAGAATGTTCCTCAAATGGAAACCCATAATTATAACAAGATTTCACCAAGAGGAAAAAAAAAAGGAATTCATAAAATTAAAAATGGATGCATGCTATTAAGAGAAAATGTATAATTTTCTTTCTAGAGAAATTGCATTCAGTTTTCAGGTTGCACAAAGGGTTTTAGTAAAACTTTAATCAACAAAGATATTTGTTTTTTATGCATTTGGTTAGCCAGTTACATTTGTCATTAATTTAGATAATCGTTAAGTGGGATAGATTGCCGGGGACAGGGCTGGGGGAGTGAATGCAAGTTCGCATAAGAAACTAAAATGTAAATTTTCTTTTCCTAATGCCTGTAGCATTTTAAATTTACTACTAGATTATTGCTGCTACTAGTTTGTGCTTTGCAATAGCTGTCAGTCTGTCAGGTGAAAATAAACATTTCCCTAGTGGAAAATTTAGACTCTGCACGTACCAGGAATATAGAGTGGCTGAATTAAGTTCAAGATCAAAGAAAATGTACAAGTTGTGCAAAGAAAAATAGATAAGATATTTTAAGCTAGGAGTATCTTGACTCAGTGTTTCCAATACTTTCAAATGGATTTGAGAATTTTTTTCTATTTTGCTCAGTCTGATGAAAAGGCTGATGTCCTGAAAAATCCATTTTCCTATATACTGTTCTAAATCAGCTTAAGTCATCTACTCTCTTTCTCCTGATTTCAGATACAAGTCCAAATTCTTCTATTCAAAATGGTGTGAAAACTATGGTTTCTGGCTGAGAGATAAACTTCAAAGAGTATTGGGTATATGTGTGTGTAATTGATGTTTTCCAGTTTGAATTACTATTGGAACATTAAGGTGAACAAATATTTATCTTCACCTCTCTTAGGTGATTTTTAATAATCATATTCTACAATTCAAACATGTTTTCTCACTTATTTCTCATATCTGAGTGAGGTAATTATTTTCTCCTCCTTTTACAGATGAGGAGATTAAGGCTCATAAATATAAATAACTTACAACTAAGTGGTGATCCTACAGCAAGAATCTAGGTCCTTTGACACCAAATCTAATTTTTTCTAGGACATTATGTTGTTGTTGTTTAGTCACTGTGCATGAGATTTTCCAGGCAACAATCCTGGAGTGGGTTTCCATTTTCTTCTCCAGAGGATCTTCCTGACCCGGGGATCGAACCTCCGTCTCCTACATTGGCAGGCATATTCTTTAGTGCTGAGCCACTTGGGAAGCCCACATGCAAATAAAAACATTAATAATAACAACAAAAGCGCCAATTTATTATACACAACTTGATATCAAAAATAGTGCAACTAATTCTTAGGTGATGATACAAGTTCCATAAATAGCCTGCAATTTCATGCACCTTACCTTGCTCTCTGCATACCAAATGGTATCCTGGTCATTCTGGTAAATAACCATGGGATGAAAATTTAGAGACAGTGGATGGACAAATGGCTGGCTAGCTGAATGAATGGATAAAAGAAGGAAGAGAGGAAGAAAAGAAGTCACAGATGCATCTATTCATAGATAGCACTGATCATATCAATTAATATGTAATGGTCAATGATCACTTTATAATTTAAAAATATGGTGAAGCCTTATGTTTTACAAATATCATTTAATTTGATTGTTTTCACTGAATAAGCCACGCTCTAGATCTACAATAGTTCCAGTAACTAGAATTGTAGAACAAATTGCCCAGAACTTAGTGGCTCAAAACAATGAACATTTATTTTGCTCATGAATCTGCAGTTGAACAGGGCTTAATGGAAGCGTCTTATCTCTGCTTCTCTTGGCATTAGCTGAGTTCGGGGAGGGAACTCAGAGGCTTGGTTCTGTACTGTCTCAGGATTCACTCATATACTGGACTGTCAACTGGGGACTTTGGTCCTTCTCCATGTAGATCTCTCTGTTTGGACTAGTTTGGGCTTCCTCATAGCACAGTGGCTGGGTTTAAAGGGCAAGCGAGCATCCAGAGAGTGAGAGAAAGATAAAGGCAGAGGCTACATCCTTTAATGACCTAGCGTCAGAAGTCATATGAGTCACCATAATCACAGGCCTGCCCACTCATTTAAAATCATAAAAAATTTCCATGTGGAAAAATGTAGTCACAGAGAAGTAAAAGTTACCTATGGAATGATCAAAGGATTGGGATATATGCAGGTTTTTTTATCTCTTGCTTTTTTGGAAGAGAAACACACCATATCCTAAACCATTATCCCTAAGCCTTTGACAAGTGGGAATATAACAGAATTCACTTAACATCTGTGGAGCACCTTCTACATGCCAGACTGGGGAAGGTGCCGACAACATATAAAATATAAGTTATACATAGCTCCTAGATGCTGAAATCTCAGTTAAAAGAAATTCTTATTAATCAAACAAGCAATAAATCATATGAAAAACTTCTCACATGAATTTTTTCTTCATTTGTAGCAAAACAAATTCCATATATTCTAGAGCATCCAGTCATTGAATTCACTGGTGTAACATGTTGCTGCTTTCTTAAGCAATGTGGAAATTTTGGAACAAAATCATTCACTGAAAAACACAAAGTTGGAAAATAAACTTAAGATTTTTAAAACATCTGAAGGAAAGCAGAATCACTTTTCCCCTGAGAGGAAGTTTGGACAACACATACATTTATGAGCTTAACCATCTGGGCTTGAGTCTTGTTTTTCTTTCTTACCAGCCAACAGTGTGGCCTTTAGCAAGTCACCTAACATCTGAATCTGTCCTTTCCTCTGAAACTGAGCAATATTCGTGGTTGCCACTTAAAAAAAATAATAATTATTTTCAAAATTAGGCATATTTTAATGCAGTAGTAAGCTCGTTTTTATACTTAGGGATAGCCTGTTTTCCTTTATTTTTCCAGTTTTAGACATGCATGCCTTGGTGTCCATGTTAGATGGTAACTCTGCTAGTTAAAGTATATAGCATGGAAGGCAAATAATTTACATTTCTTTTTATAAATGAATATTCCGAAGCATTTTGAAACATGACTCAGTTAATCCTCCCAAATGCCCCAGTTAACCATTTCAAATGGGGGAACTGAGCTATAAACTTGTTAAATATTTTATTGCTGAGTGATATACACAAGGTCCTACACTCAGAAATGGGAGAACATGGGACGAGACTTCCACTCCTAAGCCTTAGTGATTTAGAGTATACTTCCTCCGTGTGTTATTCATTTTAATGAGTGCAAGTCATGGTACTGAGGGCCAAAAACAGCGTGCTGATAATCTGCAGTTAAGCTCTTTTCAACTCCATACAAATCTCCCTTTTGGCTTGTGCATGGAGCTTGGCAGCTCCATTTTTAGCACTGTTCACATTTGGCTTACTCCATCCCTCAGAAGTGGCATATGAGCACTTTATCAGTTTATTTCGTATTTTAAGATGCATATAGCATTGTATACTAGCACTTGACAGAGGTAATAAATACTTCCTACCCCTCACTCCCCATCTACTGACTATATCTGAATAATCTACAGAGGTAGATGAAAAGCATAAATAGAGAAATTCTAGGGATTACAAAGAAGAAAATGTGGATCCAGATCATCTACACCCAAAATATTGTAACCAGGGTTGAAGATGAAGATTTAAAGGTAACCCAGAACAAGAATGCTAGGACCCAAGAGTGAGGAGCTAGCTAGCCCAGCCATTTGCAGTGATGTGACTGTCATCAGCCTCCTGAAAGGGTCAGCAAGTCTGCTGACTGTGTTACCAGCTGTTCACGTCTTTCTGGTCTGTCTTCCGTGTTCTCGGTAGCCGGTCCTCGTAAATCCTCCCTACATTGTCCTGTCCCTGATCCTGAACACAGCCCATGTATCAGACACTGGTCCATCCACCTGCCTCCCTGGCCACAGTTCCGACATCAGCACCACTCACATTGATTTGATGTCTCTGCAGTACTGTTTATTGGAAAACTTAACTCTTTACTGACATTTTTTTATTGTCTTTTTTTTTTCAATAGTGATAAAAATGTTCAGTTTTATGGTGGGTCAATTTTCAGGTATATGTATGTTTGGAAAGTGAGTTGCCTATTGAATTAAAGATCCTCATGAGTGAAAAGTTCCTATCAAAATAGTTTTCAAATATAATAATGTAGATAGCCTGAGTCCATGAGCCATACAATGTAACTATGGAAAGGAATAGAAACTTCTAAAATGAATAGACTAGAAACTAGAAATAAAGATTTTCAAAATATGTCATATTTAAAATGTTTCAATCTAATCATATTTAAATAATTTCTAAATAGATATAATTTGGTATCTAAATTACCTTGTTAGCAGTTATGGTGATTATGAGTGTCATACAATTTGAATTTACTATTTGGAAAATACTATGTAACTATTAATGAAAAATTATATTTAAGTTTTTCAATAACAGATGCAAAGTCAGACTCAAAACTTTCGTTTCAGAGAACATTGTGTTATATCATTTAAAAAAATCGTTTGAATCTATTATTTCATAAAGGCAAAGGGTAAGAGCTCTGGTTGATTGGGAAAGGAAGTACAGATATGTTAAGAAAATAGAGTGAGAAAATGAACCTCAGGTTTATCATCAGGTTATAACTGTGTTTAAAATTTGCTTTTTTGCATAAAAATCCTTGAGTTGAATTTAACTTTTGAGAGATTTTTGGAAATATTATTATAAAAATTAAAACACTAGCTATTTTGCTAAATCATTGGTTTGCTTTATATGTTATGAATTAGCAGATCAAAAATCCAAGTATTTTAATAAGAAGTAGAAAACAGAAAAGCATTTTCACATGCATGTATATGCATGATTTCCCTTACTGTACTTAATTTCTGGCATGGGTATTTATAAATAATTGTTTTGATCATTACATTTGTTATAATTAAACAATGTAGCCCATCAGTAGTAGTAATCATGAGATAATCATATTGCTGGTGTAATTAGCAGGTATAGAACACAGCCAAGTATCTCTAAGGCCTTACAGTGTGATTATGCTGTAATGAGTATACCCTGTAGGTTGCCTGATTACCATTATAAAATGTGTACATTTTTGGAAGGAAGTTGTTTTAAAATGAACTTTTCACTTTATGAAATATACATTAATTCTCATACTTTTGAATAGTCAATCAAGTTAACATATGGTTCAGTAGTTGACTTTTTTTCTGTATTACATAGTCTGTTGTTTCTACACTGTATCTCTGTCAATATCCAATGATATAAAGATATATGAACCTTCAATTAGTAACTCAGATGTCTTATCCAAATATTTAGGAATTTGTAAAGATTCAAATTCAACAGAGGAACAACATACTAAAGAGTAACTGAGTTCTTTGGCATTTCAACTATATACTTCTGCTCCAACAACAGATAGACACTATTTTTGAATATCTAGAATGTCATAACATGTTCTTATTTTTTCCACCAAGCCAGATGGGCCATATATCAGAAAAAAAAAAGTTAATAATATTGATACTTTTGTTGTTATATCTTTGTATTATTTCTTATCCTATCACTTTCTTGGGTTTTCCTGATTTAGAAGCTGACTTCCCCCCATCTGAATCAGATGACCAGTTGACTCACTGGACATTGCTTTTGTATATCTTTGAATGATATTCTTACAAGGTCAAAGAGTTGCTGGATACAATGGGGATCACTGAAAATGAAGACAAGTGCTCTCTTTTGTAAATGATGATTTCTGTTCAAGATGTCAGAGGCATGTAGACTCCAGTACTAACCACAGGCTTACATCTGTGTTCTCCCCAGTGCAACAATGACTATGTGCCTGTGTGTGGTTCCAATGGGGAGAGCTATCAGAATGAGTGTTATCTGCGGCAGGCCGCGTGCAAACAGCAGAGTGAGATACTGGTGGTGTCTGAAGGATCGTGCGCCACAGGTTTGTATGTCATCCTGATGACTCCCGAAAACCTTTGGAATGGATACTGAATCCAAAAACCATGTCTTTTCCTGTTATGTCCTGTTTATTATTATCCAGATAAATAATTTGACTATATATTGGCTAGACTAGCCTCTTATACTTTTGTACCAAACATGCATTATTCCTATTCTATGTCTCTTTACATTTCAAGTTATTTCTGGAAGAAAGATAAATCTACCAAAAGGATGTTGGTAGATTTTAATACCTATATTATTTAATGAAGTACAGGCAGTTGAATAACAATTAAAAATCTAGATTGACTGCTCAGCTGCCAAATATATATGAAGTAATCTATGCAGGAGTAAATTGTGTTTGTTTGATTGTTTGTAACAATAGGATTGTTTTCTGGAGGACAGGCAGATTGCAGATTTGGATTTGAAGGTTAAAATGTACCTAATCTTAGCAGCTCTACAAAATTCTGTAGAGCAGCATTACATTGAACAGATTACACTGAAGAATATATTGGGGACAAACATGACTTCTAAAGACATCTGTCCTTTCTAGAACCACTAGTGAGCCTGGGGTCCCATGAAACTTTTTAGTTATACTGTACCAAGAATGCTGTAAAGAAAGGAAGGACAAAGAGCACCTTCATGTGCTCTTTAGTTTTTCAGGTCTTCCTTCTGCTTACAATGGTTATTAGAGCTGAATAAAAACAAGAAGAGAAAAAACAAGAATAAAGCCCAACTTGATAAACCAGTGCTATAAAACGAAGCTGAATTTTCAGGTTAGGGCTGACATTAAAATCACATATATTAAAGAAACTTTAGTATCCCTTGAAATTTGTTCCTAATGGCAAATAAGCATCTTTCTGTGAGTCATAATTTCAGAGGAATTTGATGATATAACATATTTAAGAAAAATAATAATGCTATATTATTATTATCATTAAAATGATATATCATTTTTTCTTCAAAAAAAATAGAATAATGTCAAGAAAGGTCTGTTTTATTGAAAATCCCCTCTTAGATAACACTATGGAATTATATTAAAGATCATGTGTGTGATGGCTGGAGCAGAGTGGTAAATGAGCAGAGACAGTCTCATATTCTTTAAAAAAGATTACCTTAGACCTATTGATTGTTAGTAGTTGATAATATTGTTCCAATTTGCACTGGTAATTACCAAAGTTTCTAAGAATTAGCAGAAGAGAAAGGTATCTTTCCTCATGAACAATGACGTAGGCTCTTTGGTTCTGGTTTTTAAGTAGCTTTTCTCCTATTTGATTCTTTGTCTGACAATGTGGATGTCCTTCCTGCAAGGATGATTGGGAGGCAAGTTGGACTGGTGCACCATTTTCTTGTTTGCTGGAGCTAATAGATCATTGCCACTTGGACCATCTTTCTCAGTAAGAAAAGAGGAGGGCCAGCATGCTACTCTTATAGTAAGCATGGGGAAAATAGAAAGACAAGGAGCAAACTAATTATAAAAAATCAATCCATCATAGCTACTGAAAAATGACACTTTAGGACAAATGGAATAGGAAAAAAAGGAACCTCTGACTCTCAGAACCAGGAATGATGTAGGCAAATACTAGAGTACTAAGGAATGGATTTACTCATTCAAAATCATATAGGATATCTGTCTGTCTCTGACAATAGGCAATGAAGATCACTGGGTAGTCATAATAAGCAGTCATGGAGTTATGGTTTGATTAACAGTGTTGGATAGCAAAATCTCTGTTTGCTTACTTGCCAACCTCCAAGTTTTTATCAGAACATGCAATCACATTCTTTTGATTCATTCAGTTATTCAGTTCTCGTCCCTAATTTATTGGTTATACTATGAAAATACTTAACCACATTTAATCACAATTGAGTAACCTGTCCCTAGCTTATTCACAGACTTAAATTTCTACAGGATTTAATTAGTAAGTTGGTCTTGCTGAATCATCTTCCATTGACTTGTAAATCTAAAAGAGTTTTGATCTGAATAATGATGGAAGGACTAAAGTAATTTTGATTAACCAGGTCTGACTAAATAAATTGGAGTTCTGACTTTTGATCTAAAAGAGATTCTTATTTTCTTCATAGATTTTGCATTTTTTAATGCTGTTTGGCATTGAATGGAGATGGCAAGTTGTGATTTCTAAGAATAAAAGGCAGTAGAAGATTTATATTGATACTAAAATATAAAAATACAAACTTAAAACTTGTATTAAAAATAACATTATATTTATTACATTACATTGAATCTACAAATCATTTTTTGTCTGGAAAATGGTTTCCTATTGAGCAGTCTGCTCAATAGCCTCACTGTCATTTTCCCTTTTTTGCCTTATAAGAAATGTTTTGACTAAGAGTCTAGATTCAGGTCCAATAACATGGCTTCTTTTCTTAGGTTTCCCTTTCATTAATAAGGCTTTATTAGGCTACTTGTCTCTGATTTGCCAAGATGACTCATTTTGTAGCAAAGAACCGTTAAAGCTCCCCATCATGATTTTATGACGAAGTCTTGACTTGTTGTTGTTCACTTGCTGAGTCGTGTCTGATTCCTTGTGACCCCATGGACTGCAGCACTCCAGGCTTCCCTGTCCTTCACTATCTCCCAGAGTCTGCTCAGACTCAGAGTCCATTGAGTCAGTGATGCCATCGAACCATCTCATCCTCTGTCAATCCCCTTCTCTTCCTTGCCCTCAATCTTTCCCAGCATTAGAGTCTTTTCCACTGAGTCAACCCTTCACATCAGGTGGCCAAAGTACTGGAGTTTGAGCTTTAGCATCAGTCCTTCCAATGAATATTCAGGACTGATTTCCTTTAGGATTGACTGGTTGGATCTTCTTGCTATCCACGTGACTCTCAAGAGTCCTCTCCAGCATCACAGTTTGAAAGCATCAATTCTTAGGTACTAAGCCTTCTTTATGGTCCAACTCTCACATCTGTAAATGACTACTGGAAAAATCATAACTTTGACTATATGAACTTTTGTTGGCAGAGTGATGTCTCTGCTTTTTATACACTGTCTAGGTTTGTCATAGCTTTTCTTCCAAGGAGCAAGCGTCTTTTAATTTTGTGGATGTAGTCACCATATGCAGTGAATTTGGAGCCCAAGAAAATAAAGTCTGTCACTGTTTCCATTGTTTCCCCATCTATTTGCCATGAAGTGGTGGGACTGGGTGCCATGATCCTAGTTTTTTTTCTTTTTTAATGTTGAGTTTTAAGCCAGCTTTTTCACTCTTCTCTTTCACTTTCATCAAGAGGCTCTTTAGTTCCTCTTCACTTTCTGCCATTAGAGTGGTATCATCTGTTTATCTGAGGTTATTGATATTTCTCCCGGCAGTCTTCGTTCCAGCTTGTGAGTCATCTAGCCTGGCGTTTCACATGATACACTTTGCGTAGAAGTTAAATAAGCAAGGTGACAAATACAGCTTTGACATACTCCTTTCCCAATTTAGAACCAGTTTATTGTTCCATGTCCATTTTCAGCTGTTGCTTTTTGACCTGCATACAGGTTTTGCAGGAGGCAAGTAAGTGGTCTGGTATTCCCATCTCTTGAAGAATTTTTTAGTTTGTTGTGATCCACGTAGCCAAAGACGTCAGTTTAGTCTATGAAGCAGAAGTAGATGTTTTTTTTCTGGAATCCCCTTGCTTTTCTATGACCCAGCAGATGTTGGCAATTTGACCTCTGGTTCCTCTGACTTTTCAAAATCCAGCATGTACATCTGGAAGTTCTTGGTTTTTGTACTGCTGGAGACTAACTTTAAGGATTTTGAGCATTACTTTGCAAGCATGTGAAATGAATGCAATTGTATGGTAGTTTGAGCATTCTTTGGAATTGCCTTGCTTTGGGGTTAGATTGAAAACTGACCTGTTCCAGTCCTCTGGCCACTGCTGAGTTTTGCAAATTTACTGACATATTGAGTGCAGCACTCTAACAGCATCATCTTTTAGGATTTGAAATAGCTCAGCTGGAATTCCATCACCTTCACTAACTTTGTTTGTAGTAATGTTTCCTAAGGCCCACTTGACTTCACTTAAGGCCATGACTTAAGTGACCATTTTTTTTCAGTCTATTCCTCTGTCTTCACTAGCTACTTAATTTGGCTCAAATCAAACACAAATGTTCTTAAGAATCATGCCCCTTGAATTTTTAGAGCATACATGGGTAATACAAGCCAAAATACTACTGCCAATTTTCTCCAGCTATATGTGTTTAATAGAAAACATAGATGAATAGGCAAAATGTTCACTCAGAATTTTAGTTATTATGTTCCAGACACAGTGATAAGCATTTTAAATGTGCCATTGTGCAGTTATCCTCAAAGTAGTCCAGTAGGATAGACATTACCCATTGATTAGAGGACCAATACGCTTAGAATGGTTGAATAATATTCCTAATGTTATCCGATGAGTATGTTTGGAGTTTGGAGTCCATAAGCTTTTATGCATTTCCTCTTAGGTGTATATAAGTGTAGGGATGTGAACAAGACATGGTTCTTGATTTAAAGATGTTTACACTCTTAGTGGGAAAGAATAAAGAAGCTATATACATGCAACTAAAACAAAGGTAGAATGTATAAATGCTATAATAATACAACCTGTTATTAACTTCTGATGATTCTATAAGTAACTTTATAACTTAAGCTTTCAAATTAATTCAAATAAAGTCAATTAAAATTCTAGCTGTGAAAAGATACAAAAAGTAGGCTTTACCAACTTTGACCATTCAAGCAGTGTCCCGTCCAAAAGTGATTGCTTTGTGATTTAGGACTCAGTTCAGTTGACAGGACTATTTTCCTGCTATTGAGATGAATGCATCAGCCTTTTTTCCTCTGTTCTCTTAAACCAGTCAAATTGAATAATTAAATCCTTATTTGAGTCTACTTTTACCAAGAATGGTTTTAATTATGAAATTTTTTTTACCAATTAACTTGCCTATAAGGGAAAGATAGCCTGACCCAAAGACTCGCTCCTTAGTCATGTAAGCAGTTAATGACTTGAGGTTTAGATTTAATAAACTGTTAAATCTTATGAATATGTTAGTCTGGGTATCCACCAAGGCTGACAATTCAAACTGCTGCTCCTTCACGACAATGCTAGTGTCTAACGTAATGACAAGGAGAATTATTGGCGAGGCATTCATTCTTCCCTGTGTCAGTCTTCTATAGATTTTCATACATCATGCCTCTTTCTATGAGTGCTTTTCAATAAAGTGTCATTGAGGCAAACAAGTAGAAGTACTATTTTATTTTAATTGGTCTAAAACAACAAACACAGATTCATAGACATGGCATTTGATAATGGCTCTTGAACTCTGGCTGAGATTTCAATGTAAAATGAAGGCCAGTCAGACAAAGAATACCAGTGTTAGTCTTATTTCCCATTATTAACATTAAAAGTACATAGCCAAATGTATTTAGAATGGAAGGAAGTGGGGGTGCAGAAGGAAGGTGATGTCTCCACTTAACAGGTAGAAGCAAATGGAGACTCAGTGGTTTGACTCCAACTAAGAAATTGAGTGTTTCTGGGAAATGAGTTGTCAGAAACTGACAACTTTCCCAAGTTGTAATTATGTGAGAGGGAGGGGAAAGGACTGGAGAAAAAGAAAGGCAGAGAGAGGTTATTGTCTTCTCTGCCAGCATCACCCAGGATATAGCCAATTTTAATCACAAAGGCAAACCTGAAGCTCACCCTTCTCTGGATTTGAAAAGGAATAGATGCTGTTGGATACAGATAGACTCGTTCAGAGTTGTGGTATTTGGAAAATGTATTAGCTCTTATATAAAAAGATATTCATCTTTAAACTTTTTCCCTTTGTAATGCAATGTACCAGAATATAAGCCTTAATTATGAGTATTCGCTGTCAAGTCTTAGACTACTTAATTTCTAAATCTCACTGATTGTTATAAGTATCTTGTTTTTAATTTTTTTGTTAATGGCACCATAATCATCTTGACTAAAATAAAAATGAGAATTTTTCCATAGTCAAGTTTGAGAATTAATTCCAAAGCTGGATAATACATTGTTCATGAAATTTAAGCTGAAAATAATAGAGAATTTATTTTATTAGCTATATTATAGATATTAAATTATATTGATATGAATGTTTTTAAAATTAAATATTAGTAATTTTTCAATTATATTAATATATAATGGAGAAAGTATTTATTTTAAATTTATTTTATTTTGAATTTAATTTAAAAGTTCATAAGTATTTTTTGAATATGTTTTTTAAGCTAAAACAAATTACTTCCTCTTTTCCTCCCAGATGCAGGATCAGGATCTGGAGATGGAGGTAGGAGTTGCCTTTTTATATATTGAAAGATTTACATGTGGATGTTACTTGTGGATATTTACTTATGTATTTGTCATTACATATATCTAAGATGAATTCACATTTTGCATTTTAGGAAAGGGAAAATTAAAAACAAAATCATTCTTCTTATTGAGTAAATGTGTATACCATGTAAATTATTTGATATATTTATGAATCATACTTAAGAACTTTTTCTATCTAATATTCCTATTCATTTATACATTTGCATTTGAATTAACTTTGAGATAAACCTGCGTAACTGAACTTCATAATAAGCCTCCAAGCATATTTGTCAGGACAGAATACTCATAGAAAATCATTTAAATGTTGTTTTTTTTAAATACATAATGACAAGGTATTGATACTAATACATACATAGCTATTATGTAAACAGGAACATAATTACCAAATTAATAGTTTGAAACTGAAGGAGCTTTAGTTCATTAAAGAAAAATAAAAAAGATAAAGAAACTTTAAGCCAGTGAAAATAAGATAATGTCTTTACTTCTTTGATTAATCTATAGTTATTTTTACTAACACAAGATATGTTTTCATGATTTAGTTGTGTGTTTAAAGAAGTATATAAGAGATAGGCAGAAACTTTCAAAATTTTATATGATATACTTACTGCCAAATAATATTTTACTTATGGATTGAACCTTCACTGTAAATTTCCCCAAATACTTTTCCAGTTGAAATTCAAACAAAATTCTATCTTTATTTACAACAAGAAAAAATAGAAACAACTAAATATAATTTCAACAAGAATACTGAAAAGAGAATGAAGAAAAACATAAACATTCTCTCAGGACCTTGCTTAAGTTATATAAAATGATTAAATGCATGTTTCTATTAAACTTTATTTTTTAGTGAAGAATTTGATAAAAGATGAGGAAAGAAGGTGTTGGAGTCAGGAAAGTCAAATTTTACTGCTTACCTTATCTGGTTTGGGCAACAAGTTAGAGATTTATCAAAGGTGTAACTAGTTCAAATAAGCAACACCCAGAGAATAAAATTAGAGCAGCATATTGGAGCACAGTTTTTTTTCATAAAGACTGAAATTGAATAGGAGTCATGATTCAGTACCATGAGAGTATGAATTTATTTCCATATCACATGACATTAGACAGTCATTTGGTATTAAGATAATCTTACTGTTTCTAAGAAATTATTTTTTCCTCTGGCTGATTAATACAATATTCCTAAGAAAGCTTCCCTGCAAGTTTTGGAAAGATGAGCTTCTAAGATCAAGCAAACTTTAAAGAGAAAAAGGAAAAAAGTTTTTTGAGTAGGTAGTTCACTATCAGACTATTAAGAAATCCATCAGTTTGTTAAAATGTCAATTTTGGAAGGGAGCAGTTCTATGAAAAATTCTGCATTATTTACTGGCTACTTAGTTTTATGTGTAGACTACTTAATTTGAAACATATTATATTGTTTCAGCTGTTCCACTCTTCACATGTCTTATTAATTTTTTGGCATCTTTAAAAGCAAAACACAGAATTATTTTCATTGCTCCTTTTGTTAAAGCATCATGGTATACTTTTTTCTAATTGAGTCTTTTCTTCATATCATACATCATTTCATCATTGTTTTCAATAATAAGGTGTAGTGGGTGTATCAGATACTAGTTGCCAGTTTTTCCTTCATTGTATTTAGCACATGCAATTGACAGTAAAGTCAACCTCACTTTTCCTTGTTGAATTCTAGACTGAAATATTAAGTTCATTATTTTTTCCTGTGATCTGTATAAGGTGATTTTTTTAAGGAAATCACTTTAATTTCATGAATAAGACATTTATAACTTAAATTTCATATATTAGTTGCACACTATATTCCTTTATTTTTTCTCCTTTTAAGAAATTTCTCTTCAATTATATGTGCTTTATATTAACTTGGAGGAAAAATAAACAAAACAACTTCTTAAGACATAATTGCTTTGAAAAGAAAATAAAAGCATATAACCCATTTAATTCTGAGCTGTATTCTTTATAAAGAGCTGTTTTTCTGAAAGTTGTGGTAGATGAGTATTTACTCCTAGCTGTTTGTTTTGTTTTTAGTCAGAGACTCAATAGTTTTTGTTTTGTTTTGTTTTTACTTGAATTTATTTTTTCTAGTCTATGTGTTCTTTGCTCTGAAATACTAATGGTTTTAATTTTCTGTATTTTTTTAACTTTAGTACAAAAGTATAGAAAACTTAATAACTAGAACCTAAAAGCATAGTTCAGAGTGACCTGCACGATTCTAGTTCACATATTGATTGGATTATATGGAAAATATATTTGACTTGCTACCTCTGCTATGTAAAGGATGGACTTGCTCTGTATTCTGACCGAGTTCCTATTACCAAGATATCTAGAAAAGCCAGAATCAATTCCCTTTGAATTAACCAGAAGTGATTGAATTACCTATGATTAGTTAATCCAACAGTCCTAGTTAGTGATTGTCCTAACCAGTCTCTACAGGATATATTCTCAATAACATGGATTTGGTTAATAATCAGGGTATCTTTGCAAGCACTTTGGATAGTTAATGGTTATTTATCTAATTTCTTTTAACAAAAGTTAATATACTTCCCAAATGTAGTGCATTGATCTGAATAGTGAAGTGAACAATTTTATTTGGAAAACACATATGTGTGACTATCATAAATTATATGGTTAAATCAAATCCAAATCCAAAACACTTTATAAATACGTAAGGTTTTACTTTTTTAGATTGTCCTGCATTCTTAAACAAATAAATATTAGCATTGAATGTTAGACCTGATTTTTTTAAAAATTAAGTTTAACTTATTTGCACAAGGATGTATCTATCATTTATTGCACTTGAGGAAACATTTTTACAGTATAAAAGGGATCTAAATGTTTCATAAAATTTATGCTAACTTGTTTTTGTATGTTTTATAGAAGGTTTAACTATCTTTAACTATTGATCTATTTATTTATTAAGGAAATATTAATATAAAGAATAATCTTGTGTTATTAGTTTTGAGTGAAACACCAGCTGTTTATGGAATTCTCTGTTTTCAAGCAAAAATGTTTAGTTGAAAAGGCTAAACAAATATATTCATATTATATTCACCAAATAACCATTTGGATAGACTCACACTTGAAAAAACAATTCAGGTTAAACTATAATTAGCTATATATGTGTCTGATAGAAAGGTAATATGTAGTAAAATGTGGACAAAATTCCAAAGAATTTCAGAAAGTAGTAAAAAGAAAGGGGTTGGTGTTTCAAGTACTTATATATATGAAGATAATGTTGTAAATAAGAAAACGGGTGTGTGTAGGAGGGATAATAACATCTTCTCCACCCACGGACTTCCTTAAGCAACAAACACTGCACTGTGAAAGAAGTATTAAAGGAGCCTCTTCTCAAAATCTAGGGCTGTGTGGGTGGTTAAGGGATAATTTCTAACACCTGCTCTTATTTCAGAGTCTTTCAGTCATATTATAAGATAAGACCATGAATACTTTCCATTAAACTTAACATATATTTCTGGATTAACTGGACTTCTGACAGATTCCTAAAAACAAAAACCAGTCCTGAAAAAAAAAGTATATTTTAACAATTAAAAGAATGATAAACATATTATCCTGCTAGAAGTCTGGAAGAATTCATGATTAAATTTTAATAACATCTTATGGGCAGTTGTATGATAATGTCTATAGAAACAAAATGTCTCTAAGATATGCAACATGGATGCAATGGGTGTATTTTTAATTCATGAGGTAAAATGAAGCTCTGGGGCTTCATACAACTTATACAATTATATAGCTTTAAGAGATTTCTTTAATAATTTAATCAAGAGATTAATGTCAGATATGTACAGCAACATATCAAATTAAATTTATATCTATTAGTTGTATAAAGTCTGATTTTTATTTTAATAATCCAGATAATGGCTATTATGATGACTTTAATGCACAAAATAAGTTATGCTGTGTTTTATTTAATGCAAAATTGTCCTGTACATATTATCTTTGTATAATTTTACTTGGATATACATAATTAAGACGTTTATTTTGTATATACTTTGGCTAGAAAAAGAAATATTTACATCACAACTAAATGTAGACCCTAGGCTGTTTCTGATCATGTAGATTGCTAAAAACCAGAAAACAGTGTTGTAACAAGTTTGAGAACTGAAAAATTATTTTTAAGCAATTCTTAAATTTCTAATGTGGATTTGATGATATTCAGGAATTACGCTGAATTGAACAAGCCTCCTATCAGCTGGAGACCCTGACAAGGTTTCTGGAGCTCTAAAGCTGAATATGACACAGTTCTTTATACTCAAGGAGATTTACATGTAAATTCTTTTCTTAGCACGCAATGTGAAAATTATGATTCTAATTATCAAAAGAGAAATAATCCCCTGTAGAAATAAAATGTTAAGTATACTATAAATAACAAGGAACTGAATGTTCATTCCATAAAATATTCTTATATCAGGTTAAGTAATTTTTCTTCCACTTTGCAATATCAGTTCCCTTTCTTGATCTCAATCTGTACCTCTCCACCTTACTGTCATAGTCAAGTTCTGGCAGACACAGTGTGCCTCACCGTGTGTTTTCTCTCCTGGGTACACATTACAGCCAAAGTCTGACAGGCATCAGTTGTCAGCAACCTCATCTGAAATACTGATTAGCTGAAAAATTCTACCATGTACGCAAAGTTTGAGATTTTTCCATGGCAATACATACAAGGAGGAAGCAGAAACTGCTCTTGCTTTCGCTGTTCTACACCTTACAGCAGCTGTTCTGACTGGAGATGAGTTTATAGACGTCTGAACCATAGATGAAATATATCTCAGGTTTTCATGGAGTAGAATCTATTTTGCTTCCTTTCTAGCTCAAAGAAAACCAATATTGTGATGGAGTGATGAAATAGAGGTAGGATGAATGAAGATAATGGATAACGAAAATGGAAAAATAAAACAAGCAAACAAAAGGAGGAAAACAAAGTGAGAATGGAAAATGAAAAGGGAGAACAAGTCTTTGTTACCAACATATCTTCACACATGACTACCATCTTAAAAAGAAAAATAACTTTTTTTTCGAGTAAAATGATAATAATTGACTGAATTTCCAGAGAAGATTGTTTGGGGATGTGAAATGGATACCACAAACATTTTCTTTTTCTGAATCACTTATACAGATTTCTAAAAACCGTATCTAGGAAAGTAAATGTAATCATTATGTGCAATGTGATAGACATGGCTTTGGGCTAAGAATTAGGAGATTTGTATTCTAAATTTTTAATTGGCTTAAAGGCCTATTTGAGTTTACTTGCAAACTCCTTGGAGATTCATTTATTTTATTGGTAAAGGAGAATAGTATCTACTTATAGGAAAAGATGATTATAATAAATTAATGGAAAGGACTTTGGATTCCAAAAAATGAAATGAAAAGAATTTATATTAACTTTGTTCTTTTTTCCAATTTAAAAATATAATTTCTCTGAAGGGTTTAATTGAAATTTGGATCTTTTAATTAGTAAGTTTTAAGTTCATGGTCTAAAGTATTAATGCTAAGATAATAACAACTCTACAAATCCAATCACAGTTTTCAGTATTTAGAGGAGATAGCTAGCTTTGCACTTTTTGAAAGGGAGTGAAATCATAGATTTGATATTGGAGAAATTGCAGTTCTATATGACAGGTAAGAAATAGGGAACAGTTTTTTAAAAATTCAAAACAGTTCAGTTCAGTTGCTCAGTCATGTCCGACTCTTTGTGACCCCATGGACTGCAGCACTCCAGGCTTCCCTGTCCATCACCAACTCCCTGAGCTTACTCAAACTCATGTCCATTGAGTCGGTGATGCCATCCAACCATCTCATCCTCGGTCATCCACTTCTCCTCCTGCCTTCAACCTTTCCCAGCTTCAGGGTCTTTTCCAATGAGTCAAATCTTCACATCAGGTGGCCAAAGTATTGGAGCTTCAGCTTTAGCATCAGTTCTTCCAATGAATATTCAGGACTGATTTCCTTTAGAATGGACTGGTTGGATCTCCTTGCAGTCCAAGGGACTCTCAAGAGTCTTCT
Organism: Odocoileus virginianus; assembly: GCF_023699985.2. Lineage (NCBI taxonomy): Eukaryota > Metazoa > Chordata > Mammalia > Artiodactyla > Cervidae > Odocoileus > Odocoileus virginianus. The sequence goes on along the minus strand of NC_069703.1, from coordinate 1,624,866 downwards.
CCAATACCGCGGTTCAAAAGCATTCATTCTTCAGCACTCAACTTTCTTTATAGTCCAACTCTCACGTCCATACATGACTACTGGAAAAAACATAGCATTGACTAGACGGACCTTTGTCAGCAAAGTAATGTCTCTGCTTTTTAATATGCTGGCTAGCTTGGTCATAGCTTTTCTTCCAAGGAGCAAGTGTCCTGTAATTTAATGGGGGCAATCACCATCTGCAGTGATTTTGGAGCCCAAGAAAATAAAGTCCCTCACTGTTTTCATTCTTTCCCCATCTATTTGCCATGAAGTGATGGGATCAGATGCCATGATCTCTGTTTTATGAAAGTTGAGTTTTAAGCCAGCTTTTTCACTCTCCTCTTTCACTTTTATCAAGAGACTCTTTAGTTCCTCTTCGTTTTCTGCCATAAGGGTGGTATCATCTTCATATCTAAGGTTATTGATATTTTTCCTGGCAGACCTGATTCCAGCTTGTGCTTCATCCAGCCTGGCATTTCACATGTTGTACTCTACATAGAAGCTAAATAAGCAGGGTGACAATATACAGCTTTGACATACTCCTTTCCAATTTGGAACGTTTGTTGTTCCATGTCCAGTTCTAATTATTGCTTCTTGAACTGCATAAGATTTCTCAGGAGGTAGGTAAGGTGGTCTGGTATTCCCATCTCTTTAAGAATTTTCCACAGTTAAATGTGATCTACACAAAGACTGTAGCATAGTCAATAAAGCAGAAGTAGATGTTTTTCTGGATCTCTCTTGCCTTTTCTGTGATCCAATGGATGATCAAAACAGTAAATAATTCTTAAGATTACAATGGCAGTCAGTTGCCTCTCTGTAGAAATCCAAAAAAAAAAAAAAAAAAAAAAAAATGGGAGAAGAAACGGGAGGGATTCACAATATGATGGATTTGGTATACTCACAAGGAAGAATTTTCATTAGGATGCTAAGCATTGCAAAGTTTTTCTAAGGGGATTTTAACTTTTAAAGTAAAAAGTTAAAGTAGGTGGAAATACTTTATTATAGTTCTACTGGATGCCAGAGCATGAATTAGATCAATCCATAAGGATACCTAATTCAGGTATAATTGTTTGTAAAATGCCCTGTGGTTTATAAAAAGCACTAATTCATTTAATCACAATAGCAACCTTTGGATATGTAGAAGATAATCAGAAAAAAAAAAAGCATTTTACCCATAATCCCAGCAACAGTATATTATGTTAACTATGCCAGTCCTTGAATTTCAAGAAGGAAGGAAACTATAGTCTACAACATACCCTACCTCTTGCAGTAGCTGTTTGCAACAACTATATCCAACAGACCCCATATTCTGTTTATATAAATCATAAATCTTATCAACAATCATATGAAATTTTATTATCTCTTCTCCTTACCCCCTTCTTACTCTCATTTTTATTTCTGAAACCATCTATTCTATTCAAAGTGTTAAGTTAGTCACTCAGTTGTGTCCGACTTTTTGCAACTCCATGAACTCCAGGTTCCTCTGTTCGTGGAATTCTTCAGGCAAGAATACTGAAGTGGGCAGCCAATCCTTTCTCCAGGGGATCTTCTCGACCCAGGGATTGAACCCATTTTTCCTGCATTGCTGGCAGATTCTTTACCATCTGAGCCACCAGGGAAACCCATTCTATTCAAGGTAGTACTCAAACCCCTATGGGTTTTTGTGGTGGTCTGTCATCAAGTTAATCATACTCATCAATCTATAATGGTTTGCCATCTATTCTTCTCTATTAATTTTCCCTTCATTACCCATCTCTGGTCCTATTCCCATTTGAAGTATTCACTCAAATGTATTTTGTATCCTTTAACTTGATGGGGGGGGGGGCAGAATATGATTGTGTAAGTGATTGTAGGAAGTGGTAGTTAAGACTCAGTCTCTGGAAGTGGACACTGTGGGTTTGGTCCCCATTCCACGACTTACTAGCTATCTGACCACAGACAGGTTACTTACACAATCTATTTTAGTTTCTTCATCCATGATCCTTGCAGTGTTTCCCAAGAAATAGAATCTGAGGTTAGATTTGTACATTTGAGTTTCTCTAGTAGGGCTTTCAGGATCAGCATCGGTAGGAGAGAAGGATGTAGGAATGGGCAGATGGAGTAGGACTGGTGCAGTTTTATTTATTCATTTTTTTCATTTATTTTTATTAGTTGGAGGCTAATTACTATACAATATTGTAGTGGGTTTTGTCATACATTGACATGAATCAGCCATGGATTTACATGTGTTCCCCATCCCCATCCCCCCTCCCACCTCCCTCTCCCCCCAATCCCTCTGGGTCTTCCCAGTGCAACCAGGCCCGAGCACTTGTCTCATGCATCCAACCTGGGCTGGTGATCTGTTTCACCATAGGTAATATGCATGTTTTGATGCTGTTCTCTCGAAACATCCCACCCTCGCCTTCTCCCACAGAGTCCAAAAGTCTGTTCTGTACATCTGTGTCTGTTTTTCTGTTTTGCATATAGGGTTATCATTACCATCTTTCTAAATTCCACATATATGTGTCAGTATGCTGTAATGTTCTTTATCTTTCTGGCTTACTTCACTCTGTATAATGGGCTCCAGTTTCATCCATCTCATTAGAACTGATTCAAATGAATTCTTTTTAATGGCTGAGTAATATTCCATGGTGTATATGAACCACAGCTTCCTTATCCATTCTTCGTCTGCTGATGGGCATCTAGGTTGCTTCATGTCCTGGCTATTATAAACAGTGCTGCAATGAACATTGGGGTGCACGTGTCTCTTTCAGATCTGGTTTCCTCGGTGTGTATGCCCAGGAGTGGGATTGCTGGGTCATATGGCAGTTCTATTTCCAGTTTTTTAAGGAATCTCCATACTGTTCTCCATAGTGGCTGTACTAGTTTGCATTCCCACCAACAGTGTAAGATGGCTCCCTTTTCTCCACACCCTCTCCAGCATTTATTGCTTGTATACTTTTGGATAGCAGCCAGCCTGACTGGCGTGTAATGGTATCTCATTGAGGTTTTGATTTGCATTTCTCTGATAATGAGTGATGGTGAGCATCTTTTCATGTGTTTGTTAGCCATCTGTATGTCTTCCTTGGAGAAATGTCTATTTAGTTCTTTGGCCCATTTTTTGATTGGGTCATTTATTTTTCTGGAATTGAGCTGCAGAAGTTGCTTGTATATTTTTGAGATTAATCCTTTGTCTGTTTCTTTATTTGCTATTATTTTCTCCCAATCTGAGGGCTGTCTTTTCACCTTGCTTATAGTTTCCTTTGTTGTGCAAAAGCTTTTCAGTTTCATTAGGTCCCATTTGTTTATTTTTGCTTTTATTTCCAATATTCTGGGAGGTGGGTCATAGAGGATCCTGCTGTGATTTATGTCGGAGAGTGTTTTGCCTATGTTCTCCTCTAGGAGTTTGATAGTTTCTGTTCTTACATTTAGATCTTTAATCCATTTTGAATTTATTTTTGTGCATGGTGTTAGAAAGTGTTCTAGTTTCATTCTTTTACAAGTGGTTGACCAGTTTTCCCAGCACCACTTGTTAAAGAGGTTGTCTTTTTTCCATTGTATATCCTTGCCTCCTTTGTCGAAGATAAGGTGACCATAGGTTCGTGGATTTATCTCTGGGCTTTCTATTCTGTTCCATTGATCTATATTTCTGTCTGTGCCAGTACCATACTGTCTTGATGACTGTGGCTTTGTAGTATAGTCTGAAGTCAGGCAGGTTGATTCCTCCAGTTCCATTCTTCTTTCTCAAGATTACTTTGGCTATTTGAGGTTTTTTGTATTTCCATACAAATTGTGAAATTTTTTGTTCTAGTTCTGTGAAAAATACCGTTGGTAGCTTAATAGGGATTGCATTGAATCTGTAGATTGCTTTGGGTAGTGTAGTCATTTTGACAATATTGATTCTTCCAATCCATGAACACGGTATGTTTCTCCATCTGTTTGTGTCCTCTTTAATTTCATTCATCAGTGTTTTATAGTTTTCTATGTATAGTCTTTTGTTTCTTTAGGTAGATATACTCCTAAGTATTTTATTCTTTTTGTTGCAATGGTGAATGGTATTGTTTCCTTAATTTCTCTTTCTGGTTTCTCATTGTTAGTGTATAGGAATGCAAGGGATTTCTGTGTGTTAATTTTATATCCTGCAACTTTACTGTATTCATTGATTAGCTCTAGTAATTTTCTGGTGGAGTCTTTAGGGTTTTCTATGTAGAGGATCATGTTATCTGCAAACAGCGAGAGTTTCACTTCTTCTTTTCCTATCTGGATTCCTTTTACTTCTTTTTCTGCCCTGATTGCTGTGGCCAAAACTTCCAAAACTATGTTGAATCGTAGTGGTGAGAGTGGGCACCCTTGTCTTGTTCCTGATTTCAGGGGAAATGCTTTCAATTTTTCACCATTGAGGGTAATGCTTGCTGTGGGTTTGTTGTATATAGCTTTTATTATGTTGAGGTATGTTCCTTCTATTCCTGCTTTCTGGAGAGTTTTAATCATAATGAGTGTTGAATTTTGTCAAAGGCTTTTTCTGCATCTATTGAGATAATCATATGGTTTTTATCTTTCAATTTTTTAATGTAGTGTATTACATTGATTGATTTGCAGATATTAAAGAATCCTTGCATTCCTGGGTTAAAGCCCACTTGGTCATGGTGTATGATTTTTTTAATATGTTGTTGGATTCTGTTTGCTTGAATTTTGTTAAGGATTTTTGCATCTATGTTCATCAGTGATATTGGCCTGTAGTTTTCTTTTTTTGTGCAGTTTTAAAAAGCCTCAGTAGGCGCCATAAGGAGTTCTCAATGTGGGATGGCCCCTCTGAGTTGTACTTAAAATTGGGTTGATGGGGCTGGGCCTTCACATCCCACCACTGATCACTGTTGATGTGGGTGAACCCCCAGGGAGTGTTACCTTGGACCAGGTGGCTCTCTTTAACTGCAGGCTAGACCTGGAGAGGGACTCTGCTGTGATTTGTCTGTGTACAACATTCCCCACAGAGAAGGGGCAACAGTGCACATTGCAGCATGGCATGCTCTACGATCTGTAACATTTAAAACAAGGAACAAAACATAATCCCTGCTCTTGCAGAGCTTATTGCAGAGCTTATTTCTTGTGAAAAGAGCCAAACAGTAAACAAATAAACAAGAAAAAATGTAGATTGTCAGATGGGAAAAAGTGAGATAAGCAAAGGTGGAAAGTTGCTAATGGATTTGGAGTGATCAGGAAGGCAGAGCGAAGCAAGCCAGAACAGAGCGAAAGAAGCAAGCCAGAAAGATAAAGACCATTACAGTATACTAACACATATATATGAAATTTAGAAAGATGGTAACGATAACCCTATATGCAAAACAGAAAAAGAGAATCAGATGTATAGAACAGACTTGTGGACTCTGGGAGAAGGCGAGGGTGGGATGTTTCAAGAGAACAGCATTGAAACATGTATATTATCTAGGGTGAAACAGATCACCAGCCCAGGTTGGGTGCATGAGACAAGTGCTCGGGCCTGGTGCACTGGGGAGACCCAGAGGGATCGCGTGGAGAGGGAGGTGGGAGGGGGGACCGGGATGGGGAATACATGTAAATCCATGGCTAATTCATTTCAATGTATGACAAAAGCTACTGTAATGATGTAAAGTAATTAGCCTCCAACTAATAAAAATAAATGGAAAAAAAATAAAAAAAAAAAAAAGGAAGACATGGGCAAAGATAAAGAAGTGAAGGCTCAGGATTGAGGCTTGCAAATAAGCAAAAGAAGGGCATTCCAGAAGAACTGCAGTGCAAAAGCTCTGAAGGTGCATAACCCCAGAAGTTCTCAGATGTTAGTTGGACTGAAGTGAGCGAGAGGATGCTTGAAGATAAGGAAGAGAGATGGAGGTGAACCTACAGACCCTCTTGTGGGGTTTGACTCGTCCTGTGAGTGAGTCGAGAGCCATCAAGGGTCTACAGCAAAGAGAATGTTGTGAACTGACTAGTGATTTTACCACATCTGTGTTGAAAACACGGTGTGTTGAAGTAAGGGGAGAATTAGGAAAGACTACTGTAATTAAAAGAAAAAAGATGGGACTTGCCTGGTAGTCCAGTGACTTAGGCTCTGTGCTCCCAATGCAGCAGACTGAGGTTGGATCCTTGGTCAGGGAACTAGATCCCATGTGCCACAATTGAAAAAGACCCTGCATACCAAATAAGTAAACAAATATTTTTAAAAAGAATGAAAATATTTAAAGAAGAAAAAAGATAATGATTCTTTTTCCTGCTTGTCAATGTTCAGAAGTCTGTGATATATTCTCCACAATGTCTCTTGTCCATTCCAGATGTACCAATCTGCTACCCACCTGAAAGATGTTGTCTGTGGTCCTTTAAGTAGGTATCCTACTATAGATATTGTGCAGTAGCCGAATCAATTTTTTTTTCTCTTAGGGTATTTTCATATTTAGGGTTTTATTTAAGATGTCCTTCTCTTGTTTTGATGCTTGTAAGCAAGCAGAACATTTCAGACATTAGCAGACAGTATTTAATACGTAGGAATCTCTCTGCATGCTGCAGTGCGTGCCAAATTGCATTGACTTTTGTTTCAAATTTGGATTGAAAATATAGCATTTTTTTTTAGTGTACTAGATGTACAGTATGTATCGTAGCATATGATTTTCAATGTGTACTTAACAAAGAGCAATTTCATTTTCTCTGGTAAATTACACACTTGTTATAGCTTTGGGATTTAAAAAATCCAGGAATAAATAGAAAACAATATGTTTAAATAATGTTAGCATTCTGGCTCAGTGAGTCAAACCAGAAGAATTATTCCAGTGACTTTCAGTTAGTCAGCTGGTTCTGAAGATAATTTTCGTTTTGTATTCCTTGCTGGGATCTCTCTCTGAGAAGAATAAAAGGGGAATTAACTGGATTTTAAGTAAGGTTGAACAGATGATTCCAAGAACTTGTTTAGCAGATGGATCATTTAAATTGGATCTATTCATAATTAAATATTTATTTAATATAAAATAATAAGTACAGTTCTTATAAACTTAAACTTCTACCCCATTTTCTCTCATTTCCCAGCTGCTTTTCTCACTCCTTAATTTCATAGTTTGACTGATTGGATGGTTGTTCTGAGATTACCTTCTGATGGGGAAGGCCACAAACAAAAATTCATATTAGTGGAACCAGTTAAAAGGGACCCATTTCTAGTATGGCCTCTACACAAAATTAATGTACTCTGCATGTATTTGATCCTGGCTAAATTGAGACATCTTGCATCATCTTGGAAACATTGAATTAGGGTGAGAGTCATTTCAGACACATTCCACAGACAGTAACCTTAACAGAAAGCCACGGCCTTTGGCAAGTAGAAGTTTCTGACACACTGATTTAAGCAGTGGTGGTGAATATTTGGTAAAGAGACATGTTGAGCCACATAGTATCATTTCTCCTGAACACTTGGAGCTTTCTGATGCAGTTTAAGATCTAATCCTTAAGGATTGGAGAGTTTACAATGGTGAAGATTTTATTAAGTTACTCAAAAGACAACCATAATAGCAGTTTGAATGTGCTCCTCTTTGAAAGTAGTTGTTATTTTTAAATATAATTAAAGAGAAACAACTGGCAGTTTAGAGGAAAAGGGATATTAGTGGCAGTAATTATACTGTATCTTGAACAGTGGGATGATATTAAATGGTTATATTCTGGAAACTCATGTTCTAATTACTTTTGAGGCCCATGCTGCCCAAACAACCAGTTTCAGGCATTGATTGAGAAAACACCCTTGACCTTTCACGAAGAGAGAGCTTCCTTTCACCAAACTCTGCTTTGAAATAGAATATGGCAGAGTTATAAACCCAGTTCAGTCCTATAAATCAGGACACGTTGTGCATTTTCTATTGTGAATAGCTCTCAGATTTCTGTGTCCAGACCCTTCACCAACCCCTTATTTCATCCCTCGTCATCTCTTGTCTATAATGTTGAAAAAATGCCTCCTAACATGTCTCCTTTTTTCCAGTCTTGTCCTAAAATTTTTCTTTCTTGCACAGTCAGAATGATTTATAGAAAATACTTATCTGAGCATATCATTCCCCTGCCTACAACCCCACAATAGCTGTCCATCATCCTTGGAATAAAAGTCAGTCTCTCCAGTAGGAAGTACAAAGGCCTCCAGAATTGCTCCAGTACCTGCCTCACCATCCTCATCATTAATCTTCTTCACCTCAGAACTGACAACTCCATTGTACCTTTGCACTGAGAGTTCACTGAGACAAACGTCAGTAGGTTTCATGCCTCTTTGCTTTGCTAATGCTCTTCCCTCTTCCTAAAACCTGTCCTGCGCTTTTGCCTAAATAGTATTCATCTTCCAAAACTAAATCAAGGATCGTATAATATAGGGAGATTGCCGTAAATCTGCTGATTGGACTAAATGCCATTCTGCTTTGTATCACTAATCTGATTCACTGAAGTAGCATGTTTATGTATGTGCTTACAGCTAATTATTAACACCCTTAGATGCAGACCGCAAGGCCATGTGCTTAGGAGGATATCATCGAACCTTTGCTCAGCTGAGCTAAGGCTCTAAAACTAACAAAAAAAGTATGCTAAAATTTTGAATTGTTTCTATTCACATTTGGATACTACAGTTTATTTGAAATTCTGAAATAAAAGTTAAATGTGAAGAGTTTCGTATGCTAAAATAACTGTAGAATTATTTTAACTCAATAGAAAAGGACTAAAAAAAAAAAAAAAGTAAGAGAATGATCCATGCCACCAAGAATAAGACAAGAAGATGATATTCGCAAGCCCAAAACAGCTTCAAAAATATCCAAGACCTAAGGAAATTCAAGGGAATCCAAGAGGAGCCTAGCAAAAATATAGGCTACCACCTTAAGCTCAGAAGCTTTCCTTTTGCATTTCCTTTATTTTTCAAGTACAAGGCATCTGATACTATTAATATCAATTTGTTCATTTGTGATTTGCCTCATTCTTCTAAAAGTGGTGTGCAAAGAAAAAAAATTGAAGTTATTTTAGGATTCTAGTTAGTTTATAGGTAATTGAGATAATTTTACCCAATGTGAATACTTTATCCCAGTTCCAAATTACTTATTAAAATACCAAATGACTTTAGCCAGAGAATAAAATCATTTGGAAATCCATTTGGTACCTTCATTTAGTTTGACATGGAACTAGTGGGGGAAAAATAAAAGATTGTTTTTTCTGAGTTTTCAGGGAATTAAAATGATTACCCCACATAAAATGTACTTTAATCATAGACTAATACTGCCTGAAGAGTAAAACACTTGATATTAATTTATTAGAGCTAGAAAAGGAAGAAAGTGAAGTCGCTCAGTCGTGTCCAAGTCTTTGCAACCCCATGGACTGTAACCTACCAGGCTCCTCTGTCCATGGGATCTCCAGGCAAAAATACTGGAGTGGGTTGCCATTTAGTTCTCCAGGGGATTTTCCTGACCCAGGGATCAAGCCCAGGGCTCCTGCATTGCAGGAAGATGCTTTACCCTCTGAGCCACCAGGGAAACCCAGAGCTAGCAAGTTTCTTCGTTAAATGGAGTAAGAAAGCAGAACTCTTGTGAGCTTCAGCTTTCAGCTTACGAAACATACAATGGTATATGAAGAGGAAAGGGCCTCCTCCATATGATGCCATGAAGATTTTAGAGGAAATGATTTTAAAGTAAGTCACTGTGCTATCATCAGACTGAAAGTAAAGATCCAGCCAGCAGAATTTCATAGAAGTGGGCCTGGCATGTAGTAGGTGCCTGATAAGTATTTGTGAGATTAATGCATGGATGAATGAATTGCTAGAGCGGCGATATGAACTCCTACAATAGCAATTAACTGATGCATGTGTGAACAAGGACATGCTCCCACCTCCCAGTAACTGCTAACTGTGGCCCTCGACTTACTTAGAGTAGGCATCAGAAATGCCATGAGATGTCATTCCTCAAGAAATCTGAAGAGTGATTCTATTTCTTCTACCAGCTCTGAGTCACAGCTCTTCCCCACATCCCTATGCTCTTTTTTTTTTTTTTTTCATCTGTTTTCCCCATGAATGAAACTGGAACAATATGGTAATGCTGTACTCAGATATAAAAGGAGATATTTATAGGGGATAAAAAGGCGAGTTTGGAGAAACAAGATAGGAGAGCAATCTGGTAAGAGAGAAGAGTTTTTCAATGCAAAATATCAGAAAAAAGGAGAAAGTGGTGGTGTTCAACATCTTGTCTAAAAAAGGTTTTTAGTGTCCATCGAAAGGACAAAAAATGTAGAATGATGTTGAAGCTGAAACTCCAGTATTTTGGCCACCTGATGCAGAGAGCTGACTCACTTGAAAAGACCCTGATGCGGGGAAAGATTGAGGGCAGGGGGAGAAGGGGTCGACAGAGGATGAGATGGTTGGATGGCATCACCAACACAATGGACACGAGTTTGAGTGGACTCCAGGAGTTGGTGATGGACAGGGAGGCCTGGCGTGCTACAGTTCATGGGATTGCAAAAAGTCGGACATGACTGAGCAGCTGAACTGAACTGAACTGAAATAGCTTCAGACTTGGGTAGGCAGTACTATTTTTTTTTTAATATGTTCCAACTCTTTAATATTTCTTTCCATATTAACACATCAAATATTTACTCATTTAGTGCATTTCTCCTTTGATAGTTTCTATACCCCAACACACACATGTTTTGAGAAGAAAATCAAGAAAAAGTTGATGCAGGCAAAGATTTTCCTTCTAACTCCACCCACACAAATATTTTCTCACCCATATAAAATAGTATTTAATGCTGCCAGAGAATATTTCATTAGGAAAAACAGATCTTGTTCTTGCTAGACAAGACAAAGGTTGAAATCAATGCTTCAGACTGCTGAGTAGGAGATCTGACAACCTGCCCTTACCCCAGCGCTTTTGCAATGTGTTTGCAGAACTTGAATGCCTCAGGATGCTATTATACTAGAGGGTATCCAGTTAAATAATATGGAGCAATGGAGCATAATTTGACCTATTTTGAAGAGTCACAGATAAGGTGAAGAACTTGCTCCGACTTGCTCCAATACTTTTCCAGTTTTCACATGGAAAATCCTGCCTCCTAGGAGACTCCACAAAAATAACGATGCAGAAATAAGGATGATATGACACCTAAGTCACATAGGAAAGGCTAAGAAGTCTTACGGTTTAGAAACTTGCTAAATTTTATTTAAAAAGTATTTTAAAACAACACCTGACCATGAATCATTTTTCTTAAACAAATATGTTTTAAAAATTATAGGAATTAGTAATTTAGGATACATACTTTAGGAAACTCTGCTCCAACCCTAACCATTTTTCTCTTGACCCCTGCAATCTCATTAACAGTATGTGTTACAGGGCATATGGAAACCTGAGGAATGATCTACCAATTGTGACTGAGTCTCCTTCTAAACCTTAGACTGCTTAAGCCTCAGGCTGGAAACTTAGAAGAATTTCCATATAGAAATAATTTCACCACTTCAAAATCATTCTCTTTCACAAATATTTACCTGTCTTAATGCAGATCTTTTAGGAGTTTCAGGTGGTTGTTGTTTAGTTGCTAAGTTCTGGCTGACTCTTTTGTGACTCCAGGGACTGTAGCCCACCAGGCTCCTCTGTCCAGGGGATTTCCCAGGGAAGAATATTGGAGTGGGTTGTCGTTTCCTTCTCCAGGGGATCTTTCTGACCCAGAGATGGAACCTGTGTCTCCTGTTTTCTGTGTGGGAATAACCATACCAACAGAGGGGAGGAGAGAGGACAAGGAGATAAAAATGCATAGAATGGAATAGAAACCTTTGCAATGTCTGGAGATGGAGAAAAATTCAGATTCAGAGCTGCTTGTTCAGTCACTCAGCTGTGTCTGACTCTTTGCGACTCCATGGGCTGCAGCATGCCAGGTTTCCCCAACTTTCACCATCTTCTGGTGCTTGCTCAAACTCATGTCCATTGAGTCGGTGATGCCATCCAACCATCTCATCCTGTCATCCCCTTCTCCTCCTGGTTTCAACCTTTCCCAGCATCAAAGTCTTTTCTAATGAGTCAGCTGTTCGCATCAGGTGGCTAAAGCATTGGAACTTCAGCTTCAGCATCAGTCTTTCTAATGAATATTCAGGACTGATTTCCTTTAGGATTGACTGGTTTGATCTCCTCGCTGTCCACAGGATTCTCAAGAGTCTTCTCCAACATCACAGTTCAAAATCAATTCTTAGTTTCATTCTGTACTTGTCACCACATCACAAACTAGGACAGGTGCCTTTTCCTGCACCTGCAAATTTGGTTAAAGAAGGCAAGCCCATTTTAGTGATCTACAAAGGATTAGCTGAGTGGATTCATGAAAGGGACTCTGTTATGCTGAATAATGTATTTGTTCCAAGAAAACCTTAAACTTTTCTAAATTCAGAGATGTTTTTCCTAAGTTTTTCTAAGTACTCTTCAGCTCTAAATATCTGAGAATTAAAAAGTACTATTTCTGACATTTCCAGCACACATTATTTACTGATAATGCTGAGAGAACATTCCTTTTAATAAAATTTCTAATTTTCATACCTCTGGGATGAGGTCAAGCAAAAGAAAAAGGCTTTAGCTTCATACCACTCCCTGAAGTTACCAGAATGAAAAGGACTAGTTGGAAAAGTACCTCAAATAGTGTATTGCTTTTAGGTGTGCTGCTTTCAAATTGGGCAATTATAGAAACAGTGGTAGAGACACATCCCTGCTAATTTACATATGCATAGCAGTAGACACATCACTAAAACTCATACGGCTTACCTATCTGAACAATTGATAAGCCTCGTGTAACACTCTAAAGACTATTTTATACTGTCTTGTATTCAGTTCAGTTCAGTTCAATTCAGTCGCTCAGTCGTGTCCGACTCTTTGCGACCCCATGAATCGCAGCACGCCAGGCCTCCCTGTCCATCACCAACTCCTGAAGTTTACTCAAACCCATGCCCATCGAGTCGGTGATACCATCCAGCCATCTCATCCTCTGCCGTCCCCTTCTCCTCCTGCCCCCAATCCCTCACAGCATCAGGGTCTTTTCCAGTGAGTCAACTCTTCGCATGAGGTGGCCAAAGTATTAGAGTTTCAGCTTCAACATCAGTCCTTCCAATGAACACCCAGGACTGATCTCCTTTAGGATGGACTGGTTGGATCTCCTTGCAGTCCAAGGGACTCTCAAGAGTCTTCTCCAACACCACAGGAGTTGTGGTGTTCCACAACTCCTGTGTTCAAAAGCATCAATTTTTTGGCACTCAGCTTTCTTTACAGTCCAACTCTCACATCCATACATGACCACTGGAAAAACCATAGCCTTGACTAGATGGACCTTTGTTGGCAAAGTAATGTCTCTGCTTTTTTAATATGCTGGCTAGCTTGGTCATAACTTTCCTTCCAAGGAGTAAGCGTCTTTTAATTTCATTGCTGCAGTCACCATCTGCAGTGATTTTGGAGCCCAAAAAATAAAGTCTGACACTGTTTCCACTGTCTCCCCATCTATTTGCCATGAAGTGATGGGACCAGATGCCATGATCTTAGTTTTCTGAATGGTAAGCTTTAAGCCAACTTTTTCACTCTTCTTTTTCACTTTCATCAAGAGGCTTTTTAGTTCGTCTTCACTTTCTGCCATAAGGGTGGTGTCATCTGCATATCTGAGGTTACTGATATTTCTCCCAGCAATCTTGATTCCAGCTTGTGCTTCTTCCAGCCCAGTGTTTCTCATGATGTACTCTGCATATAAGTTAAATAAGCAGGGTGACAATATACAGCCTTGACATTCTCCTTTTCCTATTTGGAACCAGTCTATTGTTCCATGTCCAGTTCTAACTGTTGCTTCCTGACCTGCATATAGGTTTCTCAAGAGGCAGGTCAGGTGGTCTGCTATTCCCATCTCTTCTTGTATTAAGATCTTATAATGAGCACCTACTCTGTGTTAAGATACTTTACAGCCACATAGTACATACTTGTTATAACTATTCAAGAAAGACGTGTCTCCATTTTCCAGTGAAGACAATAAATGGCACACAGGTTAACATGCTTATGTCTAGCCATGTGGTTAGTGGGGCAGCTAGGGTTTAACCCACGCCCTGAAGCTCCACTGTGACTCTTTTCTCCACTGTTCCCAGTGCAGTCTACCGTATATGTTAAAGTCAGAGATTTAAAATATGTAACTTTTCATATGGAAATATATTAAGCAGGTATTAATTTCATTAAAGGAAGATGTTGTTAAGTAGGAATTTTGCACTAATCAGAAAACTGTGTATGCTTTTTGTTTTGTGTGACGTGCCTTTGGTTTATTAGTCCTCGGTGCATACACACACACACACACACACACACACACACACAGTTTTTTTATTCAGAGCATTCATTTCACTAGTATTTATTGATAATACAGTACTTCCTTCTGTGTTACACTATAAACTCTTTTGGTTTAATAATATGTCATAATATTACTATACTTGTGCCAACCATGTTTTAAATGCTTGAGATACAGAAAAAAGTCCCTGTTTCTGAAGCTTATTTCTAAAGGAAAGAAAAAGACATAAGCCAAGCAAATAAATAAACAAGAACATTTCAGAGAGTGATAATTGCCTTTAGTAAAGTGAAACAGTGACGCACTTCAGAGTGCCGGAGTTTTGTGGGAAGAGTGAGACCTGCTGTGTTCTGTGCTCAGACACTCAGTCAAGTCCAGAACTCTATCTGCAGCCTCATGGACGGCAGCCTGCCAGGCTCCTCTGTCCATGGGGATTCTCCAGGCAAGAATACTGGTGTGGGTTGCCATGCCCTCCTCCAGAGGATCTTCCCTACCCAGGGATTGAACCCGCATCTCCTGAGTCTCCTGCATTGGCAGGTGGATTCTTTACCTACTGAGTCATTGGTGAAGCCCCGAGATTTGGACTGAATGCCTAACTTGTGCACCAAGATTCCAAGGCAAGGCGCTAGAGAAAGCAAATGTCAATGCTCTAAAGACCTCAGTGAAATCCAGAAAGAGAAAGAAGGTAAATATAGTTTGAACACAGTGATTGAGCAGGAAAGTGTTAGGATAAGAGAGTGGAGAAGTGGGGAAGAATTTGGGTTTTATTTATAGTGTCATGGGAAGCATTTGGAAGAGGGTAATATAATCTGGCTTATATTTTTAAGAGACTGGTCCGGCTGCTATGTGGAGAATGAATTATAGATGAAACAAGAGAGAAAGCAAAAAAATCAGCAAAAAGGATTATTGTAGTAGAAAAGGTAAAGATGATCCAAACCTAACTGGAGTGCTGGCAAAAAAGATGGTGAGAAGGTGACAGATATGCTGATATCCCAGGTCTACTCAAATGACCTTTCATTCCTCTCCATATGGGCATCGGTGTGAACAAAAATGTTATATGCCAACACAAAGAAGGATCTAGGAAGGAAAGGGAAAAAAGATTAAAATCCTATCACCTCATTGTGTGCCCTTAAAATTCTCCATACACATTTGGCATGAGTGAATATATAGGTTTACTTCCAAGACATGAAAATGTTTCGTAAAAGGCATCATTTTTAAAAACCAAAGCTCATGTATTCAGCCTATCGTATTCATCTAAGGCAAGTTTCTCAGACTTCAAGAGGGAAAGCAGATTGATGTACTTTGGGAATTTTCAACCAGTGGCTTTTCAATAAAGCCTGGATCTACTGATGTTTTTGTTTTTCATTTACCATTTTAAATTTATACCACTTGAGCATCATCACTGGTATGGCAGTAAAAGGTAAAATATAAAATAGACAGCTCTATAATTTGGCCTTTAAATGGCTTTATGCATTTGTATTCTATGTAGGATATGTAACAGATTGTGATAACAGAATCAGGTATAATCAAGTTGCAGCCTTACAAATATAGCAAATATCATGAAATAGGTCTCTTCTGCTGACTCAAAGAGTGGGAGTTCTCCTTCTTTCATTATATTTTTCTATAACAGCTTATCACTAGAAACACCTTTATGGCCATTCTCCTGCTTTGTCAGTGTGAATGTCCCCACCATAGCACTTTCCCCATATTTGCCATTGATTCTTACATTGGGTTTTCGTCTCTGGAGACAACTAATTTGAGTGGCTTTAAATCTGAAACATAACTTCCACCTTTAGTTTCTCAGTTCACATAGCAATATAGTGAAGTCATTTTCAAATGCAGAAAACCCTTGGCCCTCAAACAGATTTCATTCAGCTTCCATGGTGTTGCTCTTTTATTTCTCTAAAGCCTGTAGCCTTTCACATGTGCTATTAGAGGGAAAAATTTTATTGTTGGTATATAGCAACTCTACAATTAACTTCTGCTTGTCTTTACATCTAAATGCAAATGAGACACCAGAGTGTACTGAGAGTGACATCCACTTTAGTTCACTCACCTGTTCTCTTGGATGGGGGCTTAAAAGTTACTGTCAAATATTTGTAAACATGCATATTTATTTCACAGAGATTATTTGACAGTGGGTAGTTTTCTTGTTTTGCTTGAATTGGCTTTTTTTTTGTTTTTACTTGTTTATCTTTTCTTCCTGATCAAGCCTAAACTGCAATTCCTGCAGAATGCACAGAAGGGATTCCTTACTGGATTCATGAAGTGGGAACAGTCTTGTACCAGTAGGGGGAGCTCATATCATGCCTATTTTGTGGGTTGTAGAAAAGTTACTTCGTAGGTTTGTGTAGTTAGGGTGGAGCTGTTTTAACTCTAACACCAACAGAGATTTGCAGTTGGAATAAAAGTTATTTTCTCCAGTGGAAAAGTAAAAATTTGCTAAAGTTGTAAATCTCAACTAGAGTGAGAGTTTTAGATGGTTTTGGTGAATGAATCTGCATGCTTTGGTTGAATTTTTCAGAGAGCTGAAATTTGGAGGCTTTAAAACATGTTGAAAAATTTTTTTTTCTTGGTATATATTAATATTGGGCTTCCCTGGTGGCTCACTGGTAAAGAATCCACCTGCAATGCAGGAGACAGGAGACCCAGGTTCGATCCCTAGGTGGAGAAGATCCCCTGGAGGAGGGAAATGGCAACCCACTCCAGTATTCTTGCCAGGAAAATCCCATGAACAGAGGAGCTGGGCAGGCTGCAGTCCACAGGGTCACAGAGTCAGACATTGAGGGACCCGACTGAGAACATATGTTACTTTCCTCCAGAAATAAGAGATGCACCCCTGATTTTAAGGATTTTTGTTTGTCTGGTTATGAGTGTCCAGTTCAGTTCAGTCCCTCAGTTGTGTCTGACACTCTGTGACCCCATGGACTGTAGGACACCAGGTTTCCCTGTCCATCACCAACTCCCGGAGCTTACTCAAATTCATGTCCATCTAGTGGATGATGCCATCCAATCATCTTATCCTCTGTCATCACCTTCTCCTCCTGCCTTCAATCTTTCCCAGTGTCAGGGTCTTTTCAAATGAGTCAGTTCTTCACATCAGGTGGCCAAAGATTTGGAGTTTCAGCTTCAGCATCAGTCCTTCCAATGAATATTCAGGACTGATCTCCTTTAGGATGGACTGGTTGGATCTCCTTGCAGTCCAAGGGACTCTCAAGAATCTTCTCCAACACCACAGTTCAGAAGCATCAATTCTTCCGCACTCAGCTCTCTTTGTAGTCCAACTCTCACATCCATACATGACTACCAGAAAAAACATAGTTTTGACTAGATGGACCTTTGTTGGCAAAGTAATGTCTCTGCTCTTTAAGATGCTGTCTAGCTTGGTCATCACTTTTCTTCCAAGGAGCAAGTGTCTTTTAATTTCATGGCTGCAGTCACCATCTGCAGTGATTTTGGAGCCCCCCCAAAATAAAGTCTCTCACTGTTTCCATTGTTTCCCCATCTATTTGCTATGAAGTGATGGGACCAGATGCCATGATCTTAGTTTTCTAAATGTTGAGCTTTAAGCAAACTTTTGCACTCTCCTCTTTCACTTTCATCAAGAGACTGTTTAGTCCTTCTTTGCTTTCTGCCATAAGCTGGTGTCATCTGCATATCTTAAGTTATTGATATTCTTCCTGGCAATCTTGATTTCAGCTTGTGCTTCATCCAGTCTGGCATTTTGCATGATGTATTCTGCATATAAGTTAAATAAGCAGGGTGACAATTTACAGCCTTAACCAACTCCTTTCCCCATTTGGAACCAGTCTATTGTTCTATGTCCAGTTCTAATTGTTGCTTCTTCACTTGCGTACATATTTCTCAGGAGAGAGGTAAGGGAGTCTGGTGTTCCCATCTCTTGAAGAATTTTCCACAATTTGTTGTGATCCACACAGTCAAAGGCTTTGGCATAGTCAATAAAGCAGAAGAACTCTGGAACTCTCCTGTTTTTTGATGATCTAATGGATGTTGATAATTTGCTTATGAGTGTAGGTCAACATAAACATGGCAGGTGCAGGTGTAAGTGGCAGTGGAGATGGGGTTGAAAGGACACTGCTTGCATTCTTGAATTTGTTTTTCTCAAATATCTCTTAAGCAAGCTTGCTTTGGGGCTATTTGCCTTTCTCACAAAATTAGTGTTAAGCATCCTCTGATGGGCACCAGTAACCTGATTAGCTAACTTTCACCAAAATCAATAAGGAATCAGGGCCTGAAGCACTCTTCTCCTACTCCTGATTATTCTGTGAGGTTGTTTTGACTGTCCTCCTATCAGCACCCTTCAAAATACTCTCTTAATTTTGGAATCTGTGGACATCAAGTGCCTCATTGTACTGAATGGACATTTCCCTTCCCCCTGCATTTAATGCATTCACAGGAAATGCTCACTTTTTTAATACTTTATCGAGCACCTATTTAAAGCCAGGCACTGAGCAAAAGACCAGAGATTAAACATGAAGGATGCAAAAGGCTGGTTTTTGCTCACACCAGACTCATGACCTACACACTGCCACTTAGGCTGTTGGGAGAAGCGTGGCTCCAAAGACTGTTTTACTCATCAGAAGCAAAGGGCACACTCAGGCTCAGCTGATAAGGAAACTGCCTGCAGTGCAGGAGACCTGGGTTCCATCTCTTGGTTGGGAAGATCCCCTGGAAAAGGGAACAGCTACCCACTCCAGTATTCGTCGGACTGTGTAGTCCTTGGGGTCGCAAAGGGACACGACTGAGCGACTTTCATGCTCATATCTCCAACTGGTCTGAATACTTGACTTTCAAACCATTCCTGACTCAAGCCAGTTGACTAATTGCTTACATTATGCATCACAAATTTGAAAGTCTTTGAATTTGAAAGTACACAATGCTGCATTTGGATGGACTTTATGTAACTACTTCTGTCGTACAATTTTCATCCAAATGAATGTGTGATTTCACAGGTTGAGTCTGTGTGGAAACACTGGTGTGGAGGTGGCAAAGTGGGAGGGAGGAGCAGAGACAAATGCGAGGGGGATGGGAGAAGGAGACTGGAAGCCTGTAAAATGTTCCTGGGCATTTCCTCTATTTCCTAGGGGCGAGCTCCACAATTGTCTAGCAATTTTCTAGCCATAAAATAACTGTCCTATGGTTGATAAGCCTTTAGCATGACGGAGTGATGACCCATCTGGATCATCATTTAAATCTGGATTCTCAGATTTAAATAGCTTTTTGGTTCCCACAAGGCAAAGCTCTTTTCTTCTCTCTCTCCAAAATGGACTTTCCTGTGCTGTCAGCACTGCTCCTGCTCATTGCTTCCACTGCAGCGCTTAATTACCAGGGCATCAGTGCTGCCACAGCGGCCTTTCTCCCTGTTCTTCCCTCATTTCTTTTCCCATAGATCTTATTTTTCCTGATTTGGACCTACCTGAAGAAGCTGTTCTAAAGAACATCATCAGTCCTGGGACTTCCCTAGCAATCCAGTGGTTAAGACTCTGTGCTCCCAATGCAGGGGACCCAAGTTTGATCCCTGGTCTCAGAACTAGATCCCTCATGCCACAATGAGAAGGGAAGATCCTGTGTGCCACAACTAAGACCCAGTGCAGCCAAATAAATAAATAACAACATTGAAAAAAAAAATTATCAGTGCTGCATGGGCAGACTGACCATGGCCTTGCACAGAGGCTGTTATATTGTGGAATGCATGTAACATCAACTTCAGGGCCCCTCACTTCTTGCACAGTCCCCTTCCAGGCCTCTATGTATAATTGAGCATTTTCGGTTTTTTTTTTTTTTTTTTTTTTCATAGAAGTGAAGTGAAAGTCGCTCAGTTGTGTCCAACTCTTTGGGATCCCATGGACTGTAGCCTGCCAGGCTCCTCTGTCCATGGAATTCTCCAGGCAACAATACTAGAGTGGGTTGCCATGCCTCCTTCCAGGGGATCTTCCCAACCCAGGGATCGAAACCAGGTGTCCCACATTGTAGGCGGATTCTTTACTGTCTGAAGTTCTACAAAATTGTATGAACTCAAGCTCTACAGAAACTTGGGTCTGTCTCTGCCCATGAGCTTTGATAAACAGATCTCTGGCTTCCTTTTCAGTTGCTGTGTCGCTTGCTGTGGTTTTGTGGCTCTGTGGGTGGGTTGGTGCGCTGCTGGCTCTTTCCTTAGTGAGTGACTTTAGATTTTCTGTTTGTGTGCTTCCCCGAGCAGCTTCTCAGTTCTGACTTGGGTCAGAAAGTGGTTTTTCTACTAGAGTTTAATGAATTTTTCAACAATTCTGATAAAATGTGCTATCTTAAATTTCTATCTCTAGATGTTATATGAGAACAAATTCAACAAATTGCACAGCATTTGAGCCAAACCAAATGGTGACAAACACCATTAATATGACTGACTCATTCAGAGACTCATATTTCAGGCTCATTAGTGGCTTTGAAACTAGGCTCCTGCCAAACCTTCCGGATATTTTCTCTTCTCCACTTACCTTGACCTACCCCCCCCACATATACACACATACTTGCTCTACCTCAGGAGTATAAGGCTCTCAAAATCTTAAAAAGCAGACCAACAAGGTGTCCCTTTCTAAACCAGAAATGTCACAGTGGAAAATACCCTCAGAATACTGAGCCTCTGGCAATCATAAAGTCTATCTATAAAACAAAGGCTGGAGTGGGTAGCTTTTTCCTTCTCCAGGGGATCTTCCCAACCCAAGGATTGAACCTGGGTCTCCTGCCTTGCAGGCAGATTCTTTACCATCTGAGCCACCAGGGAAGCCCAGAAGATTTGTCTAAGGCCTTGGTAAAGAAATGGTGACCCCAGTACTTCTCACTGGCCCTGTAACTTTACATCAACAGCTCCAATCTCGGACAAAATTTCAAGTCCTTGGTTTTGACTTCCAGGCCTCCAAAAAACTGCTATGGCAAATGACTTTCATTCATTAACTCAACATTTTATGTATCAGGCAGTTGTTCTGGGGATATAGAAGTGAATAAAACAGGCAATAATGTTAACATGGCAGTGAAGTTTAGTGGAACAGGGCAGTGAGATGAGAGAGATTGAAGGATGAGGGAAAGACTTTTTAATTATCTGGAGCAGTTCCTTGAGCAAATATAGAAACTTTCAATACTAAGCAGTTAGAGTAGCCCATTGCTCAAAGAGTCGACTATGACTGTTCTTTGCATTACCAAATTTTATTAGATATTGAATCTATATAAAGGTTGGGCTTCCCAGGTGGAGCTAGTGGTAAAGAACCTGCCTGCCAATGCAGGAGACATAAGAGATGTGGGTTCCATCCCTGGGTCAAGATCCCCTGGAGGAGGGCATGGCAACCCACTCCAGTATTCTTGCTTGGAGAATCTCCATGGACAGAGGAGCCTGACGGGCTACAGTCCATAGGGTCGCAAAGAGTTGGATACAACTGAAGTGACGGAGCACAGCTATAGAGGTTAAGCTATGCAAAGGCAGTCAAGTCAATATGATGAAGTCATTAGAAATTAAGTTTTATCTTTTCTTTTAGGTATCATGAGAGTAGCAAAACTAGCACATTCAGTCTGCAGAATCACAGCTTCGTCATGAAGATGAGTCATGGTGAATGAAAGGGGCCATGTTTCAGTGAACCAGTCTGGTTACTGTAACTCATCTCTGCTCAGCAGCAGATTGCCTAGGGAATAGGAGACAATCTGGATTTCAAGCGAAGAATCAGTGCCCAGCTCTGTCCTTCTGTCTTGACTCCCCTCTCAGCACTGTCTGCTCTGTTCCAGCTTGAGTGCACTCCTGCCTGAAGGTTTTCCTTAACTACAAACAGTGAGAGCAAAACGGTCTTGATTATTGTGGTTGCAATTCCCCATTTGGCATTTGTTAACAAGTAAGGACCAAATATTTATTATTCATCTAATGCGTTTACAGCATGGTGGTGTTAGGAAAGAATCTTATAAGATAATGTCTTCTCTTTGAAGAGGAGCTTGTAGTCTTTAGCAGAGTGAATGAATACACACACACACACACACACACACACATATATGTGCTTCCCAGGTGGTGCTAGTGGTAAAGAGACTGCCTGCCAATGCAGGAGATATAAGATATGTGGGTTCAATCCCTGGGTCAGGAAGATTCCCCTGGAGGAGGGCATGGCAAACCAGTATTCTTTCTTGGAGAATCCTATGGACAGAAGAGCCTGGAGGGACCATCCATCGGGTCCCAAAGAGTCAGACATGACTCTTTGTATATGTACACACACACACACACACACACACACACACATGAAATAATGAGATCAAGAAATGTGATATGTAGTCATTCAGAAAGCAATGATTGATCAAATGATAGAATGACAGGTAGTCAGTAGGGAAAACCTCAAAAAAGAGATAAGACATGAGTTAAACATTAAAGAATAGTTTAAGCTTTGAATAATTTAGCATTTTTGTCATTTTAAAGTTTGCTTTCTTTCTAAACTCACAAAGTAAGCAGTTCCTCTTGATGCATAGATTGTCCACAATTAGTTTTTATTCCTGGTTTCAGCTGACCATTTTATGAGTAGTTTTGGTTATTTTTCTAACTGTAGGAGAGGATTCGTACTTTAAATGCTTCATTTTGAGTTTCTTACTGATGCTGCTGCTGCTGCTAAGACGCTTCAGTTGTGTCCAACTCTGTGTGACCCCATAGACGGCAGCCCACCAGGCTCCGCCGTCCCTGGGATTCTCCAGGCAAGAACACTGGAGTGGGTTGCCATTTCCTTCTCCAATGCATGAAAGTAAAAAGTGAGAGTGAAGCCTCTCAGTCGTGTCCGACTCTTCGTGACCCCATGGACTGCAGCCTACCAGGCTCCTCTGTCCATGGGATTTCCAAGCAAGGGTACTGGAGTGGGGTGCCATTGCCTTCTCTCTTACTGATTCTAGAGGTACTGAAATGTGAAGTAATATATATCATCACTATATCATCACTATACCCATAGGTAATTTTTATGATGTGATAGTCAATATAAATGTGTTAAGGTAGATTTTTGAATATATTATCTTCCACTGAGTACCATGTAGTATTATTTTGAATGTGACGTAATAAGAGCTAACTATGTGCCTTGTATGTACCTTACTGATGGCTAAAATACTGGCTAGTATCAAAGCTAGCTAGTTTTTGCATTAAAAATGATATACCTAGATTTGCAAACTTCCTGATACATGATGTATTAGATATATAATCTCCTAAACACATATCCAAACATCCCAATAAGGGTTGTCCTTCAAATTTGATCCTTCATGAAACTATAAACACACTTGAATAATATAGTGCTATCAGTCAATAGATTTTCTAAGTTTGTGCCTCAGTCTTTCTTAGAGAGCCAATATACAACTGCACAAATTTCCTTACATTGTTGTGAAATCTAATTTATATAAAAATGGCATTGGTAACTTCTTGGCAGTCTAGTGTTTAGAACTCTGTGCTTCCACTGCAGGGCGCACAAGTTCCATCCCTCGTCAGGGAACTAAGTTCCCATAAGCCTCTCCACACAGCCAAAAAAAGTGACCCTTCTTGGTCACCTCCTCATTCATTCATGTGACAAGCATTCGCATGGTCCTCCTACCCTCCGTGTTCAAGGCCCTGTGCCAGGGAGGCACAGATACTGCCTCTAAGGAGCTCACCACCAGGCAAGAGTTTGGCAAACAATTTAGAAGGAAAAGGCCATCAGAGACAGAGGAAATGGCACGTTAATACAGGGAAGTGTGGAACAGCATGGCATTTTCAGGGAACAACAGATGGTTTGGCATGACTAGAAAGTAAAATGCAGGGAGAGGAAGGATGCACATGATGCTGAAAATGTTATTTTAAGCCAGACAATGGAAGTTTTTTTTTTTTTAAGCTTAAAAAGAGTTCTTAGTATCAAAGATTTTATCTGTCTTTTTGCCATAGTCTGGAAAGCTGCTTTACCTTTACTGAAATTTGAACGATTCAGGACAGGAGGAAAAATGGTATAGATTATTCTAGAAGTACAATATATAGGATCGAGTGGTATCTTCTTGTGAGCTAATTATTTCCTTGTTCAGTTCAAATAATTAAGCAAACCATAGAGGGTCCTGAAGCTCATCTTTTTGTATGTGTTTATTGTTTTGATACTTAAAATGCCTTATTCTATTTAATGCCTACAACAGCCTCATAATAGATGTTCATCTCCCCATTTTACAGATGGGAAAACTGAGGCCCAGGGGGAAAATGCCCAAGATTTCCACGTTACTAAGAGACAGAATTGAGATTCAAATGTAGATCTGTTCATCACCAAGGTTAATGGTTTATAGTGTGTTAACACTTTCTCTTAGTCACACTTCCTTTATATCATATGTGGATGTGAGTACACTCTGTTGAAGAAAATTTAAATCCATCATTAAACTGTCCCGAGTGTTGGGAAATGTCGATGCTGATTTCCATAAATCACAATATTTACATTAAACATTCTGGGGGTTGCCAGGGAGAGAATTTCATAGCTGTCTGATCTTCAGCTTTCTATACAAGCTGCATCTTAGCCTATCAATCCTCAAATTAAGTTAAAGAACAAATGGGAATATTACAAAGATTCTAAGTAAGATAGAACTCCAGCATGATCTCAGAAAACATCTCTTGACTTCAATTTCTTGCCTCTGAATGAAGGGTTTGGACTAACAACCTCAACAGCCCCTTTGCATGGCCCCAGGTTTCTGCACAGAGTCCAAAATAAATAACATTTAATTCTGTAGATACAGTATATGGTGGCTTAGAGGTGAGAGAACACTTTAACTGTGATTATTTATAACTGCCAAATTCAGAATCAGATTTGAGAACTGTGATTTTTGTGTTTATTTTTAAGTACTCTCATGGCCTGCATATTGCTGGCATATGTAGGATTTGTTACTGGTGATATACCCGGTTTATAAACAGAAAATTGTTCTTTAAAAACAAAGTACCAATGTGTTTAATTTTTAAGTCAATGGTAATGAAATAATCAGGAATACCTAGCATTGCAGAGGCAATGTGGGGAGGCAGTGGGTTGAAAGGATATGGCTGCAAGTTCTGTGGCCTGACTCTGCGAGTTTAAGTCCTGGTGCTGCCACTCCCCAGCTGTTGAGCTTTTGGCAAGTGAATTCCATGCTCCGTGCCTTCATTTTTTCATAGTTTCTGCCTCGGAGAGTTACTGTGAGAAGTAAATGTGCCAGTGCATGTAGAGTAGCTAGAACAGTGCCTGGTCTATATGAGCATTCAGGAGATGTCTCATGTCAGCATTTTTGGATAAGAGCTCATTTATTTGCCTTAGAGGAACTATAGAATTAATGGATGAAATACAAATATTGAATGTAAACTCCAGGAAAGCAAGGGGGTTTTATATCTGTTTTCCCAGCCATATCCTCAGTAACCTAAGTACCTAGCTCTAATTAGGTGTTTCATAGATATTAGTTAAATGAAAGGATAGGTCAGTTCTAGACAGTATTGAACGTTCTGTTATCCTATTTATTCCAGACTTTACCCTGTATTTTAATTTTTCTTATGTTCAAAAACACTTTACCATATGCTGTAAGTTGTATGACATAATAAATGATAACTAACAGCTTTGACCTCTAGACTTGCTCCTGCTTCAGTTTCTTTGTGATATTGCATGAAAAAATATCTAAAAAAAATTAGATATCATGGGAACAATTGTTAGGTTTCATCTCTCTTTCTCTCTTTTTTGACAAATAAGAAAAAAAATCAGACCTCTAGTTATTTAGCCATTTCCTGGGTTTTGGCAGTCCTCTGTCATAGCAATAGCTATATTAATCCAGTTGTTGCAGGGACTACTAGGGCAGCTGCTGGGCAGCATTGCCAACACCTCAGATGGTTTTAAACTAATTTCAGAGAGAAGAACAATCTGGAATTCCAGAAATACTGATCCATTTCTCCATTCCCTTATCCAATTAGAAGCTATAACCTAGAACCCTAGATTTCAAATTTAGGTTCCTACCCTTCCGAATACAAATTCACGCTTACCTTGAATAGTCTAAGCTTGAGAAAAGTCTTCCATGCAATCTTGCATGGTGCTGAGTCGCTTCAGTCATGTCCAGCTCTGTGACCCCATAGACTGTAGCCTGCCAGGTTAGTTTGTCCATGGGTTCCCATGCCCTCCTTCGAGACATCTTCCTGGCTGACGGAGCAAAGCCACATCTTTTAGTTTTGGTAATAATACTTCAGAATTACAGTTATGTTAATCAAGTCTTTATAGGATTTTCACAGTCTTTATCTTACTTTATTAAAAACACATGCTTTCTCCTCTTTATTCTTTCCTGTACAAACACTGTTCCCAAGTCACTGTTAATTTTCTAGAATAATGAAGACAGCCACTTCAGTTAATTAAACTAAATTACTCCTCCAAAATAGGCTCAAAGTCAAAAACATGCTGATATTTAAGGTGGCCTCCAGCTTTATGTATTTTAAATATTTTAATATTGTCTAAATGATTTTGTTGGAAAAAAAGAAGTTTTGGAAAGAAACAAAGTGGTAGGGACAATACCAAAATCTGATGGTTGTCATCTAGTGGGGTACATTGGCCAATGAGGGAAATTTTGTTTTTGTTGCAGGAACAATCAGGGATATACAATTTTAAAGTTTCTGGGAAGGGTATGGAAATTTTTGCCTAAAGATTCCATGGGCTTTCTGGTGGGAAAAAGACAAAAAACTTCTCTAAAGCCTTTCTCCCCAAGATGCAAAGTTACAGAAACCTGTCAGAAAGGAGGAAAAGGCTTTCCAAAGTGGGTGGGAGAACCCAAGAAACCTTCAGAATCAGCTGCATGCAGTTGGTGACTGCATTGTCCCCAGCCTCATGGGGGTACTTCTATGTTTTACTAGACTGGGGAGGTAGAATCCCAGCAGACCCAAACTTCTGGAGCCTGCCTGAAGAGTCTCCGGACAAAACAGAGAAAAGAATGTGACTGCTCTCAGCAGTATGAAGGTCCAAATAATGTAGATAGGTATTATAAGGGTTCCTTGTAATACTACTTTACTCATTGCCCCCCAAACAAATGAAATATGAGATATAATGATAAAATGTGTTAAAGTTGATACAAAGTTCTCTGTGGTCAAAGGAGACCCAGGCATCACTGAAGTCATTTCTAAACAGAAACTCTGCACTGCTCTTGATCTGTGTGATTTGAGGAATGAATATCAGTTACATCTAAGTCAGAAAATTAAATTAGCATACTTATTACTCTAATGTGAGAAGTATTCATGTTATTATGTCCTCAAGCACTCAAGCCATATCCTCAGTCAGAATTGTCTCCCTCTTACACAAATCTCTACTCCACACTATTCATTAGAGATAGTTGATAAAATGTTATATATTATTTGGTACTCCCAACCCCCACTGCTGCCCTCAATGCATACCTTCCATTTCTGGTCAAGACAAGTCAAAAAACCCAGACCCTAAATACAGAATTGTAACTCTGCCAAGTCAGTTCCATTTTTCTTAGAGTCTTTGACTCCTCTAATCAAAGAAACTCAAGAGAACCACTGGGAGCACACAAGAAATCTTCCCTATTTTCAAGAGCAACCATATCTCTAATCAAAAACTATTAATGGAATTAGCATTGCATTTCATTCCCTCTGCCTTCATATTTATGACACAAGTACTGTTTTATTTTCACCCTCTCCCTCCACCATGAAAGAATATAAGCTGGTTTTTATAAAATTGTATCTAAAAATGAAAAAGTTATTTTACATTTATTTACTGATTGAACCTGTGCCAGAACTGCTGGCACAGGTTCCCGAGTAGGCATCAGCTGTCTCGTGCATATTTGAGTAGAGTCAGCACTTTCACCCGGATTCGAGAGTACAGTATTTCAAGCATTAGAATGTACATCAGCATCTGTGGCAGCCCAGCATCTTTCAAAACAGAAAACAAATGCTGTAGACAGACAGTCTCAGTTCAGTTCAGTTCAGTTGCTCAGTCGTGTCCAACTCTTTGAGACCCCATGGACTGCAGCATGCCAGGCCTCCCTGTCCATCACCAGCTCCCGCAGTTTACTCAAACTTATGTCCATAGAGTTGGTGATGCCATCCAACCATCTCATCCTCTGTCATCCCCTTCTCCTCCCACCTTCAATAGTTCCCAGCATCAGGGTCTTTTCAAATGAGTCCTTCGCATCTGGTAGGCAAAGTATTGGAGTTTCAGCTTCAGCCTCAGTCCTTCCAATGAATATTCAGGCCTGATTTCCTTTAGGATGGACTGGTTGAATCTTATTGCTGTTCAAGGGATTCTCAAGAGTCTTCTCCAACACCACAGTTCAAAAGCATCAATTCTTCAGCACTCAGCTTTCTTTATACTTCAACTCTCACATCCATACATGACCACTGGAAAAACTATATCTTTGATGTGATGGACTTTTGTTGACAAAGTAATGTCTCTGCTTTTTAATATGCTGTCTAGGTTGGTCATAACTCTTCTTCCAAGGAAAAAGCATCTTTTCATTTCATGGCTACAATCACCATCTGCAGTGATTTTGAAGCCCCCCAAAATAAAGTCTCTCACTGTTTCCACAGTTTCCCCATCTATTTGCTATGAAGTGGTGGGACCAAATGCCTTGATGTTAATTTTCTGAATGTTGAGTTTTAGGCCAACTTTTTCACTCTTCTCTTTCACTTTCATCAAGAGGCTCTTTAGTTCTTCTTCACTTTGTGCCATCAGAGCGGTGTCTGCATATCTGAGGTTGTTGATATTTCTCCCAGCAATCTTAATTCGAGCTTGTGCTTCATCCAGCCCAGCGTTTCTCATGATGTACTCTGTATATAAGTTAAATAAGCAGGGTGACGGTATACGGCCTGGATGTACTCCTTTCCTGATTTGGAACCGATCTGTTGCTCCATGTCCAGTTCTAATGGTTGCTTCCTGACCTGCATACAGATTTCTCAGGAGGCAGGTCAAGTGTTCTGCTATTTCTATCTCTTGAAGAATTCTCCAGTTTGTGGTGATCCACAGTCAAAGGCTTTGGCCTAGTCAATAAAGGAGAAATAGATGTTTTTCTAGAATTCTCTTGCTTTTTTGATGATCCAACGGACATTGGCAATTTGATCTATGGTTCTTCTGCCTTTTCTAAATCCAGTTTGAACATCTGTAAGTTCACGGTTCATATACTGTTGAAGCCTGGCTTGGAGAATTTTGAGCATTACTTTGCTAGCCTGTGAAATGAGTGCAATTGTATAGTAGTTTGAGCATTCTTTGCATTGCCTTTCTTGGGAATTGGAATGAGAACTGACTTTTTCCAGTCCTGTGGCCACTGCTGAGTTTTCCAAATTTGTGGGCGTATTAAGTGCAGCACTTTAACAGCATCATCTTTTAGGATTTTACATAGCTCAACTGGAATTCCATCACCTCCACTAGCTTTGTTTGTAGTGATGGTTCCTAAGGCCCACTTGACTTCACATTCCAAGATTTCTGGTTCTAGGTGAGTGATCACACCATTGTGATTATCTGGGTAATGTAGATCTTTTTTGTACAGTTCTGTATATTCTTGCCACCTCTTAATATCTTCTGCTTCTGTTAGGTCCATACCATTTCTGTCCTTTATTGTGCCCATCTTTGCATGAAATGTTCCCTTGGTATCTCTAATATTCTTGAAGGGATCTCTAGTCTTTCCCATTCTATTGTTTTCCTCTATTTCTTTGCATTCATTGCTGAGGAAGGCTTTCTTATCTCTCCTTGCAATTCTTTGGAATTCTGCATTCAAATGGGTATATCTTTCCTTCTCTCCGTTACCTTTCATTTCTCTTCTTTTCACAGTTATTTGTAAGGCCTCCTCAGACAACCATTTTGCCTTTTTGCATTTCTTTTTCTTGGAGATGGTCTTATTACTGCCTCCTGTAACAGTGTCACGAACTCCATCCATAGTTCTTCAGTCACTCTATCAGATCTAATCCCTTGAATCTATTTCTCACTTCCACTGTATAATTGTAAGTGATTTGATAAATCAAAGGTCATACCTGAATGGTCCAGTGGTTTTCTCTACTTTCTTTAAGTCTGAATTTGGCAAGAAGGAGTTCATGATCTGAGCCACAGTCAGCTCCTGGTCTTGTTTTTGCTGACTGTATAGAGCTTCTCCATCTTTGGCTGCAAAGAATATAATCAATCTGATTTTGATATTGACCGTCTGGTGATGTCCATGTGTAGAGTCTTCTCTTGTTTTGTTGGAAGAGGGTGTTTGCTATGACCAGTGCCTTCTCTTGGCAAAAAGACAGTCTAGAGTATGCATCTTTCATACCATAGTCATTGATTTCTCCCCTAGAAAAATCTAAGAATGGTAAATCAACAGATAGTAGCTATCATGAGTTAAGATTTGTCTTCTGAATGACAATTTAAAACCATCTTTATTAGAATGTCCCATGGTTGGCAAAATACGTGATGGTCAGCCAGCTCAACAGTTGTTCTCTCTTGGATGGAGTAAAGTTGACACTTGAAACCTGATCATTGGCCAGCACCAGCGAGTCTGCTCAAAAATGGTAGTGCCTCAGCAAATAAGCATTGGAGAATTGGCTGTGCATCAATACATTGGCAGAGATGACATGACTATATATACTAGGGAAAAATGAAATGGAAGTTAGGATGCACAATCATCTGTGAAAATTCATAACTTTTGAAAAATAATACCCTTATTTAGGTATATCCTGCTGTATAAAATGCAAGTTATATACAAATGTTAGCATTAAAACTTACATGGACATATAATTTGGTTCAGTCTCTACCTTTTTCATATCTAAAATATATATGTTTTAAAACATCTAATATATGTCTTGAGCAAAAGCTAATTCTTAGACTTATAATTTTATCAAAAGTAATAATTCATATTTAAATGTAGGCCCTCTATTGACCACTGAAGAATTTTCTTAAACTTAGCATTACCACATGGTTTAAATGAGATACAAAGTTAATATTTTTATGTGTGAGGTTCTAAATTGTAGGTTCCAAAGGAGACTGACATATGATTTGTTCATTCCTACTGTACCTGCTAATTAACTCACTGATACAAAGTTTTGAATAACTATATTCTAAGTATAGTTTTCTCTACTTTTATCAATTATAAAAGTTAGAAAACAATTTTCATCATTTCTCAACTTCTTCATATTAGTGGCCTGTAGATTATTCCAACATAGTTCTTTTGAACTTATTAGATAAATGCAATTGTTAGTTAATAAATCACATATCATTAATGAATCAAATGACTTTGAGTTTATTAAATAACTTTTTTCTTTTTACTAATCTATAATCTATGCTCCCCTCTATTAAACTAAGTAGTTAGTGACTATCCGCTATGTGCAGGCACCACACTAGCTACCTTCATAGATGCTGTTTTTGGCAATCTTTACGACACCCAATGAGGAGTTTTACAATTGATAGTGTAACTCTGCTCCCTAAGGTCACTCGTTACTTTTACAGCAGTATCAAATTCTGTTTGCATGACTCTACTGAATTGTGTGATATCCTGGTCTCTCTCTTGCTTAACTTACTTTCCATGAGGTTAGAAATAGTTACAACAGCAACAGTACCAAATAACTAGTGCCTGTACAACAAGATGGAGAGAAATCTCTGATTCTAGTGCCTATATTAGCCCTTTGAAAATGGTGAAGATAGGGAGGCGAAGAGATCCTACAGCCAGTTATTCTGTCTTGATGTAAACCTTGCATTTAGTATTTAACAACACAAAAGACAGTTCTTCACAGTCACTCACAATCACCCCAGTGTTGTCCTGAGCTGGACAGAATGGATTACTGAGTTATGCATGAGATAAAAATTGGCAGCCTTCCTAGTGCAGTCAGTGGTTTATTATGTATGAATGCATTATTCTTTCGTGGGTAGCACATGTTTCTCTGGATTACCACCCCCTAATTGCTTTTATGGGACCTCCAGCCCTCCTTCTCCCTGAACAAGTCTTTCCCAACCACTCTAGAAGCCCCTAAGAACATGACTTGCAAGATTCCAGAATACTTACCCTCAGCCAACTGTGGAATGTTTATCATTTTTCCTCCTCTTGGGGCCAACTCTCTTTGGTCATATCACTCAGAAAGCCAAGTGCAGGCCCCCTAGCTTCAACCCCTTGGTGCTGCCACCTGTTCATGCTACCCCAAAGTCATTCTAAATGGACCCTCATCACTAACGCCCCTCTTCAGGAGTGGGGAGATTAAGGGGGCTAGTGGCAGGATGGTCCCTAGGGGTTGGCACTTCCCACTACCAAAAGGTTTGTGTGAGAACAGTTTACTCTTTATTCTGCTGAAACCAGTGATTTAGAGGACGAGTCTTTGAAATAAACCCCCAATCATCTCTTTCTGGATTTTCACTAAAAAAACACAATTCACCTTTCCTAAATTTCCCCTATGGTTCTTTAATCAGCATTTGCAGCAAGGCTCATAGTTAAGACTCAGCTGTCCCATTGCATGGGGCACGGGTTTGATGCCTGGTTGGGGAACTAAGGTCCCGCAAGCTGCGTGGTACAGTCAAAGAAAAAAAAAAGCAAAAGTAGAATGCTTAGTTTTTTCAAACAAATACAGTAGTCATGGTGACCACCTTAAAATGTTTGCAAATTTTGCTAGACATTGGAATCACCTGTAGCTTTTTAAAAAAATACCTGATGCTTTAAACTTGGGTTATAAGTCATCTCTAGGGAAGAAAAACTCCAAGGAAATAATGCTGGATGATCTACCTCATTCTGAATTTTATAAAGAGAATGAAAATATAAACTCAGTGCACTAAATTCAGCATATTTTCCAAGACTTTAGAGCAGTAGGGAGGACTTACACCAAAGACAGAGAGAGGCCGAAAAGAAGCATGCCAGGTGCCCCATGGTCCTTAGGAACCTATAGTAGGGCTGAATGTAAAGAAGACTGCAAGGTCCTGGCTGCTTAGACCATGGAATGTGTGCCCAGGAAGCATTTCCAATGGCTTGAGTGTGAGACACATTAGGAAAAGTGAGCCAAATCAGAAGAAAACCAAGAGTGAAGCAAAGACCTAAGGATGCAATGTCAAGGGGCTATACATACTCTTCTGTATGTCACTGGGGAATCATTTTGCACTGTGAGATACACCTAAATCACCCTGCAAGGGATGGCTTTAATTTCTGTTACTTAGATTTGTTTAATAAACTTTGAGTCTTCAACTGGACAGTATTGGGCTGAGCAAGTGAGGGTATTCAAGATACTGAATCAGAGCCTAATTAAGACAAATGAGACTTCCCACTCTGGTCCTTATTTTTCAGGGTCAAGTCTATCACCTGGCTATTCCATTTATTCTTTGGGCAATGCAGGTCTATGTTTTATTATCAGTAATAACAATTCTCATATGTTATCATCCTTGTTTATATATATTTTTAAAGAGACAATTTGGTAACTGTGTTTCAATTAAGAAAAAAACAGATTTTTAAAAAATCAGAAGATACTGCACTTCATTCATTTGCTCACTAATTAATTTTTAAATTAATTTTTCATCCATACATATGTAGAATAAGATACATCTCAAAATCATAATTTGTTAATGTCAACTGTAAATAGTGTATGGCGAGGAAATACTGGTTTCCAGAGTTTGAGATGAGATTGTCCTATGGTGGGCCTTCTGCACCAGTTGATACCAGTGGAAGTTCTACCTAGTAAGGCACCAACATATTAGTTCATTGTAGTGAAAGTTAGCCATGAAGTTATATCAGATTTTGCTTTCATTGAATCATGTGTGTAGTCACTGCCTTCACCAAGAAATTGTGTATAGTATTGGATGGTAAGTATAAGATATGCTTATTATAACACCCTTCTCTCACTGGATCGTATGATTGCAACACATTTCATGACAGATTATGTTCTGTTCTTCAGGGCTTAAAACTGTAACCATCACTGTCATTACCATAAGCACTAATTTTGAGTCCGATTACATGGTACAAGTATAGAAACAGCTTCACCAGCTAAGCTCTTGCTCTGAACTTCGCATCTAAGACAATTTTTAGATTCAGTATGCCTCTAATACTTCCTCCCCAGTTTCTTTGTTCAAAGCTCCATTTCTTGAAATGTTAAAAATCTCCCAGAAGGGTCTCTAATAAGCACTGTTCTCTAATAAAGAAAAGCCCAAATGAAGCCTGAAGGGTGGAACAAGTGGAATTTGAGCTTCTTGTTCAATTTCTCTTTCCTCTCTCCTCACTATGCTTGTCTGTCTTGCTCTTGTATACACACCCACCCGTACATATTTTTGGAGGCAGAAGAGCACTGTTTGCTTTTCGTGCAAATTAAATTGCAAAAAGGAAAAAAAAATGTTGATGTGAAGCTGAAATGCACTCATCAGACTAACAAGTGCTTCTGGAAAAGTTTTCACTGAATGTCATCCTGAGAAACACTCGCTTCCACATGAGACACAGGACCTTCCAGTCCCTCAAAGCCTCTTGGACAATGAACTGGATTTGAAGGAAAAATAAAAGTCTGAAAATGGTAGTCCCAAATTGTGGGTTGTGATCTCGGAAAATAGGGAAGAAATAACGCCATTTTTCTGTTCTTTATCTTTTCTTTTTGTGGTTCTCTTGTCACTCTAAAAAAGCTGGAGGTACTGCGGGACTTAGGGGCCTCCAGGACACAAATGATAGTCTAAAAATATATTTGTTTAAAATTTTTAGAAAACCATTTGCTCCAGAATTTGTTTTCTTTTGAGGTAATCTGTTACACAAGGCTGCTGTAATTTGGCTTTCAGCAGTAACGACTAGTTATGCAAAAATAGATCATAAGTAAAGTCTAGACAAATGCAGTGTTTTATTACAGAGGCAGCCGGCAGATGCTTTGTGAACCCCTGCATTCTCTTGCTGACCAGATTAATTTCACACCATGATTTTACTCTGTAATGCCTTGGGACAAAACAAATTTAAAATATGTCTTTTGGCCACTTACACTTCCTCAGATCACTCACTGTAGCATTCTTCAATAATAATGAAGAATAAACTGTCTTTTGAAAGGCTTTTCTGGTAGTCTGTGACTTAGCATATAGCTTCTCATAGGCAAGGAGATAGTAGGCAGAGTAATCAGTACTCCAGAGATGTACTTCAGTTGTCAAAATACTGTAACATGTTAGGTGTGGGAAGAAGGACAAGGCAAGGAAAAGGAAGCCCAGGGGAGCAGAAATCTGGAGTTTCTGCATGGACTGTCGATCAACTCTATGATTATAGTTTCTGATAACCCCTTCTTCCCCTTCTGTGACATTCATGTAATGGTAGAGACTATGAAACCTTTCAGATCTAGTACCTTCTCTTCAGAATGCATGTTATATTTGGACAAGTTACACTGCTGCCTCCCCAGATGGAATAGTAACAGGGTCTGACAAATCAGGCTTTTTTCTTTTGATTCTGATAAAAAGAGTCCATGGAACTTGACCTTGAAATATAGCCCAAATGAATAACTAGCCAACCTAAAAGTAAGCATTAGCTGCAGTGATTGTGGAAAACATGATAAAGCTTTCCACTCATTATAAGCAATTCTAAGCTCGATAGACATGCTTTCCTTAATTGAGCAGCAGGCATTACCAATGAATTTTTATGAATTTATTCATTCTGGAATTTTTCTTCATAATGCAGTCAGTTTATTATATTAAAAATGTATATTACAACTGAAGCAGTTTTGTAAAACAGGCATTAATACAGTAGTGCATCTATTTATTTGTACCTTGGGGATGTAAGACAAAAAAGCAAACTGCTTACTGCTTGAAAAATCATAGCCATCCAATTACAAATGGCTGTGGTGTTGGAAGTAAGAAAAATGCTTTCATTGGACCCCAATCAGATGATTGGGTTGCTTGTAACGAGATGGAAGGGTTAGTTGAAATTGAATCAAGATGTAGAACAGTTAGATATTAATTCTATTTAATGTTAGTTGAAAATAAAACATGAGGGAAGTTAACTAAAGTACATTATTTTGTTATTATAATCCCTTCAAACTACTGTATGCTACTTTTCACCTACAATGTATGCCTGAATATATGCATATTTTCTGTGATTTGTACTTGGCCATAACTGTTAAATACCAGTCCTTATTTTTAATACATTTAAAAGAGTTCCTGCTTGTCTCTATGGCTGCTGATGCCAACAAAACTGGAATGAGAAGTCCTAAGCTTTTTCTAAAGATGAAGAATGCCCCCTAAAACTAGCAACCTAGTGTGGGGTCCAATTGTGATCTCTTTATAATACTCATAGTATCTTAATGATGTCTCTAAATATGTTACTCTGGCTAAAAATTAAAACTGCACGCCTGCCTGCTAAGTCGCTTCAGTCATGTCCAACTTTTTGTGACCCTATGGACTGTAGCCCACCAGACTCCTCTGTCCATGGGATTCTCCAGACAAAAATACTGGAGTGGGTTGTCATGCTCTCCTCCAGGGTATCTTCCCAACCCAGGGATTGAACTCCTGTCTCCTACATTGCAGGAGGATTCTTTACCACTGAGCTACCAGGTAAGCCCAATATTGCATATGAGGTCTTAAAATTTAAAATTGAAATACTTACGTTTTCTTTATTCTAATTGCAGTCCTCCCTTGAATTTTCCAAATGAAATATTCCCACGCAGCTTCATAGGGAACCAACACTGCTTAGCCTCCACTAGCCCATAAATGTAGAAAGTAGTTCAAGGGTAATCACCAAACCATTGCTTTGGCACTGGGTGCTCTTATGCAAGTTTCTCCAGCCAGTATTTTCCAACAGTTTGTTGGAAGATTTTATTTTTTTTAACATTTGAAAGAGTTGCTAGAAAATGTGCAATTGGAAAATAATTTACACATACAAATTACAGGCTGTCACTATGGGACTCTATAAAGCTTACAAATTCAGAAAATAGGATATTCACATTCTCTCAATGAATCAGAAATGTAGCAAGCCACATGACTAAGCAGATGACTAAGCAGACACTCTGGAGAGGAGTTTGCAAATTGGGCTGTAGGGAAAATGCTATCACCAGACTCTAAAAATCTAATGTAATTGTCATTTAAAGAAAGTCAATGTGGAAAGGTAATTAAAATACTTTTTAGGTCATTAGTTTTTTCTAGCTCTTACATCCCTTTCTCCTTCCATACCCATCCTCTCTTATGTTCTATTTAGCCCCAAATCAAAAACATATCAAAAGTCAGAGAAACTTTTTAAAAACAAAGCCTGGAGTTTTTGTTACTTATTTGTCCACAATATTTTTATTCATCAGTGGCCTATCTTCCTCAGAGAATAGTCTATTTTTTCTGACTATAAAGAAAAAAATTATATAGTTGCTATAGGGATGGCACCTTGCATGATGGTAGGATTTTGGTCTTGCATGCTATTTACATTTTTGCAAAGATTCTTTATGTCCTTATTTTTATATCCTGCTTCATGAGCTCATTCTTCCAAATGTGTCCTGATAATAAATAGAGAAGTAAGCATGTTTTGTTTCATGTACTTGCTACCATTTGGACTTAGGGGCTCTTTAGTTAATCATTTCGCTTAAGTTGCTTTTCTGTTTTTTCTTCTCTCTTCAAAAGGACTCCCACTTCTAGAAGTGCTCATTGACAAAATAAGAACAAATATATATGGTACTTGCTATACCTGCTCTCTATTCTAAGTTCTATAGGTAAAAGTAAACATTTAATCATTGTGACAAACATAGAATATATAGAAGAGAACTGAAGCAGAGAGAAGTTAGACAACATTTCCCAAAATAGCACACCTGACACCTTGCCAAGTCAGAATCTGAAATCTATGACCTTAGTCACTACTCTCCTCTCCCTTATGCAGAAATTTACACATGTTTTTTTTTTGGCAATACAGAAGCAATATTCCCATATGGTTATGTAAAATGAATGGTTTGTCCTTTTTGTCAGATGGTGGACATGCTACTTTAAAAATGAGTTAACATGAGTTAACATATAATATGTGGAATCTAGAAGTATCATACAGATGAACCTATTTTCAGGGCAGGAATAGAGAATGGATGGGTGGAAATGGAGGCTTTTTGTTCAGTAGCTCTGTTGTGTCTGACTATTTGTGACCCCATGGACTTCAGCATGCCAAACTTCCCTGTCCTTCACTATCCTATCTTCTGGAGTTTGCTCAAACTTATGTCCATTGAGTCGATGATGCCATCCAACCATCTCATCCTCTGTCATCTCCTTCTCCTCCTACCTTCAATCTTTCCCAGCATCAGGGTCTTTTCCAATGATTCGGCTCTTTGCATCAGGTGGTCAAAGTATTGGAGCTTCAGCTTCAGCATCAGTCCTTCCAATGAATATTCAGGGTTGATTTCCTTTAGGATTGACTGGTTTGATCTCCTTGCTTGAGTCTGGTATCTTAGATCACTTGACCATCCTGATACCTGGAAGTGAAGGCAGGGGGGTGATTTGGAAGATTTGGATTGATATATGTGCACTGCCATGTGTAAACCAGATAGCTAGTGGAAACCTGCTCTATAGCACAAGGAGCTCAGCTTGATGCTCTCTTGTGACCTACATAGGTGGGATGGAAAGGGGTGGAAGGATAGTCCAAGAGAGGGGATGTATGATAACATATAGCTGATTCACTTTATTATACAGCAGAAATGAACACAAATGTGTATATGCTCAGTCACTCAGTTGTGTCTGACTCTGAAACCCCATGAACTGGAGCCTGCCAAGCTCCCCTGTCCATGAAATTTTCTAGGCAAGAATATTGGAATGGATTGCGATTTCCTACTCTAGGGGATCTTCCTGACCCAGGGATCAAACCCACACATCTTGGCAGGCAGATTCTTTACAACTGGACCATCTGGGAAGCCTTGGAAAAGTGTAGAATCAATTTATTTAAACATCAGACAAATCCACTTACTGATTCTCCAATATCATGCCTTCGATAATTAGAAAAAATTATTTTTCATTTTAATCTTTCCTAAAACAGAAAAAGGAGGAAACAAATTACCCAAGTGATATTTAACAAGTGAAATCAGAAAATGAGGAGAGTGATGGTGATGGTGACAATTTGGGGAGGACTGTAAGCCCTTATGAAAGAGAATTTTCTTTGTTCTCCTTAGCACACATGGACAGAAATTTAAAAAGAACAAAAACGGGAATTATGTGTTTTTCCTATAAGATATCTCAAGTCATAATTTTTTAAGTCTTTTTTTGTCCACCATGGTTTCAAAAGAATCCAATATACATGTAGAGTTATTTTTCATTGTAACTTCTAGGTAATGGTTAAATGGAATACAGACTTGCCTAAGAACAGGACATAATGAGGTAGAATGTCAAGTGAAATAAACAGCTGTGATGTACATATGATTTTTCATTCTAAATTAAAGAATATTATTAAAGAATATCACTAAACAAAGCCTTTAGGCTTTCTAACCTTCTAAAAAACCAATTGATAAATGCAGAGAATGCTACAGAAAGGTGTGTCTGCTGTTCTGAAATTAGCCAAAATTTGTGGTTGTCATGGGGATACTTAAATTACAGAAAGAAATAAATCAGAAAATAATGAATGTAATTAATTTTTCTTGAAGTTCAACTGATGCAAGGTAAAAGGATATTTATTATGTGAATGTCTAGCCACCCGTGATATTAAAAGAATGAATAAATACCAAATTTGTAATGTATGTAAATTAGGCAAATTTTATCATTGAAGATCACAGAAAATACAATAAGGTAGAGTTACTCACTGATCATTTTAATTTTCTCATATGTTTTTATATAAAGAAATACATTTATAAAAATAAAAGGCTGATTTTTGTTACTTTTGGCAATTTAATAGGAAAAAATAAATCGAAGTAAATTTAATAGCCCGCATACACCAAAAGTAATCTGATGTGTAAAAAACTGCTATAATACTGAACAATACATCACATCTTCAGAAATTCAAGCAGCTTTCAAATGCCCAGCTTTACTGCTAACTCAGAAAAGCAACAGATCTGGATTAGATTAGAGAAACAGATCAGGCAAATCAGTGAACAACATGGGTATTAAAAAACAAAACAAAACAAACAAAAAACTGAAGGAGTAATAGGGATGGGTAAGGTCAATGGTAAACTAAAGAGTTCATGCCTTCTCTAAATAAACAAGTTAATTTTTCTAATTTTTGTCCAGCATGAATTTGTATCCACAAATTCTATCAAATCAAATGCTAGATTTGATTTTCATGGAAAGCTGGAGCTCTAGATTCTTATGCAATAGCTTCTAATTTTTAAATAAGGGCAGGTGAAATCATCTAGTGGACCAAGAGAAGAATAAATTGTCAGTAACTAGTTTTTTACCTTTTTAGAGGTTTTCATATAAGAGTTGTCTTTAATAAGTAGGCTAAAATCTGACCAGTTAGGGAATTTGTTGGATGGAGTCATTGTATTTTCTCAGTTCAGTGTTTATAAATATGAGATGGTCTACTGTGTTTTATCAGTGGTGGCTTTTAGTAAATAATAACTCCTTCAGTTCGTGGGTGTAAGTCTCCTTTCATAAGGTCACTAGATCTCAAGTGCATACCTAATAAATCCTGTCTATCAGTTCTGGCATTCCAGACCATCAGTTCTTAATAACAAAAAATAAAAAGTTATGGTTCACAATAGAAGTTTAATAGGTTCCAATCAGAGAATTTATATTTTCTTCAGTCATCATTTGTCAATCTTAAGACAAAATTTTCAATCCAGTAACAGCAAGGAACCACTATTTTTGTGATACAATTAATGCACACTTCTCCCTCATGGACTTCCCTGATGGTTCAGACAGTAAAGAATTTGCCTATGATTTGGGAGACCTGGGTTTGATCTCTGAGTTGGGAAGATCCCCTGGAGTAGGAAATGGCAACCCACTCCAGTATTCTTGCCTGGAAATCCCATGGACAGAGTAGCCTGGTGGAGTACTGTCCATGGGGTTACAAAGAGTTGAACACAGCTGAGTAACTTTCATTATCCATTCATGGTTTTGGAATAAGAAAAATAAAGGTGGTATCTTCAGTGTTATAAAAAATGATCTTTACTATTATTTTCTCCCATTCTGAAGGCTGTCTTTTCACCTTGCGTATAGTTTCCTTTGTTGTGCAAAAGCTTTTCAGTTTCATTAGGTCCCATTTGTTTATTTTTGCTTTAATTTCCAATATTCTTGGAGGTGGGTCATAGAGGATCCTGCTGTGATTTATGTCAGAGAGTGTTTTGCCTACATTCTCCTCTAGGAATTTTATAGTTTCTGGTCTTACATTTAGATCTTTAATCCATTTTGAGTTTATTTTTGTGTATGGTGTTAGAGAGTGTTCTAGTTTCATTCTTTTACAAGTGGTTGACCAGTTTTCCCAGCACCACTTGTTAAAGAGGTTGTCTTTTTTCCATTGTATATCTTTGCCTCCTTTGTAGAAGATAAGGTGTCCATAGGTTCATGGATTTATCTCTGGGCTTTCTATTCTGTTCCATTGATCTATATGTCTGTCTTTGTGCCAGTACCATACTGTCTTGGTGACTGTGGCTTTGTAGTAGAGCCAGAAGTCAGGCAGGTTGATTCCTCCAGTTCCATTCTTCTTTCTCAAGATTGCTTTGGCTATTTGAGGTTTTTTGTATTTCCATACAAATTGTGAAATTATTCGTTCTAGTTCTGTGAAGAATACCATTGGTAGCTTGCTAGGGATTGCATTGAATCTATAGATTGCTTTGTATAGTATACTCATTTTGACAATATTGATTCTTCCAATCCACGAACACGGTATCTTTCTCCATCTGTTTGTGTCCTCTTTGATTTCTTTCATCAGTGTTTTATAGTTTTCTATGTACAGGTCTTTTGTTTCTTTAGGTGGATATACTCCTAAGTATTTTATTCTTTTTGTTGCAATGGTGAATGGTATTGTTTCCTTAATTTCTCTTTCTGGCTTCTCATTGTTAGTGTATAGGAATGCAAGGGATTTCTGTGTGTTAATTTTATATCCTGCAACTTTACTATATTCATTGATTAGCTCTAGTAATTTTCTGGTAGAGTCTTTAGGGTTTTCTATGTAGAGGATCATGTCATCTGCAAACAGTGAGAGTTTCACTTCTTCCTTTCCTATCTGTATTCCTTTTATTTCTTTTTCTGCTCTGATTGCTGTGGCCAAAACTTCCAAAACTATGTTGAATAGTAGTGGTGAGAGTGGGCACCCTTGTCTTGTTCCTGATTTTAGGGGAAATGCTTTGGATTAATCTCAAAAATATACAAGCAACTCCTGCAGCTCAATTCCAGAAAAATAAATGACCTAATCAAAAAATGGGCCAAAGAACTAAACAGACATTTCTCCAAAGAAGACATACAGATGGCTAACAAACACATGAAAAGATGCTCACCATCACTCATTATCAGAGAAATGCAAATCAAAACCTCAATGAGATACCATTACACGCCAGTCAGGATGGCTGCTATCCAAAAGTATAC
The DNA here is from genome assembly GCF_023699985.2 of Odocoileus virginianus. Taxonomy (NCBI): domain Eukaryota; kingdom Metazoa; phylum Chordata; class Mammalia; order Artiodactyla; family Cervidae; genus Odocoileus; species Odocoileus virginianus. Next base: position 1,582,198 of record NC_069703.1, on the reverse strand, counting down.
AAGCAATAAATGCTGGAGAGGGTGTGGAGAAAAGGGAACCCTCTTACACTGTTGGTGGGAATGCAAACTAGTACAGCCACTATGGAGAACAGTGTGGAGATTCCTTAAAAAACTGGAAATAGAACTGCCATATGACCCAGCAATCCAACTCCTGGGCATAAACACCGAGGAAACCAGATCTGAAAGAGACACGTGCACCCCAATGTTCATTGCAGCACTGTTTATAATAGCCAGGACATGGAAGCAACCTAGATGCCCATCAGCAGACGAAGAATGGATAAGGAAGCTGTGGTTCATATACACCATGGAATATTACTCAGCCATTAAAAAGAATTCATTTCAATCAGTTCTAATGAGATGGATGAAACTGGAGCCCATTATACAGAGTGAAGTAAGCCAGAAAGATAAACACCAATACAGTATACTAACGCATATATATGGAATTTAGAAAGATGGTAATGATAACCCTGTATGCAGAGTGGAAAAAGAGACACAGATGTACAGCATAGACTTTTGGACTCTGTAGGAGAAGGCAAAGGTGGGATGTTTTGAGAGAACAGCATCGAAACATGTATATTATCAAGGGTGAAACAGATCACCAGCCCAAGTTGGATGCATGAGACAAGTGCTTGGGGCTGGTGCACTGGGACGACCTGGAGGGATGGGGTGGGGAGGGAGGTGGGAGGGGGGGATCGGGATGGGGAATACATGTAAATCCATGGCTGATTCATGTGAATGTAAGGCAAAAACCATTACAATATTGTAAAGTAATTAGCCTCCAACTAATATAAATAAATGGAAAAAAAAAATATGATCTTTAAAACAAAAGTAACCACATTTGACTCACTGAAAAGCAATTCATTCACCAGAGTTATCTGCAGATGCCAGATTAAGTTCATCATTTCTAGGACAGTCCAAGTTTCAATCTACATGTAATAAATGCATGATATCTAATGATTATTTAATGCTTAAAATTTACAAACTACATTCTCTTTCAAGATCCAAATATAATCATTCAGATATTAGATATAATAAAACAAACATAAAACATATTTCTCCAACTCTCAAAAAAAGGTCTTTCAAATGTATCCTAATGGATTAGTTTCCTGGGAAGACTCCATTGCTTGAAAGTTAGGGCTGTGTTTCTTGAACACATTATCACAGTATAGTCATATATACTCATTTCTATAGAACTGTTTTTCAGTTACATGTAGTCTATATACCTATGAGGATTAAGAGAAATGCTTTATGTAAAGGACCTCACCTAGTGCCCTGGAATACAGATGATATTCATTAAATACAAATATTCTTAAATGCCTCTGTTTTGCCTATCTTATTTCCAAACACACTTATTTTATGAAATATATCCACTTGTCCCAATTCCTGAAACAAAAGTCTGATCATGGTTGTTCTATGCTCCAACATGTGCTATGGATTCTTCCTGCCTCTAGAGACCCTTTCTGAGCCTCTTCCTCATTGCTTCCTCTTTCCCATCATGCTTTATCTAAACTAAACTGTCTGTGTAGCTTCTCTCTCAGGTCAGTATTTTTACTCTAATTTCCCATCTACTAGGAATTATTTTGCTACTTCTTTTCATCACCATTTAGACCTGATAAAAATCTTACACATCCTTGAGGTCCAGTTCAGTGACGTGTTTCCCCTTCTTTACTAGCAGAGCACTGTGTGGCTCTTAGACCACTTACTTGTGAGTATTATAACCCTTAAAATTAATGAAGACCACAGGTATGTTTAGGTTGATGTCTTTATCCCATTCATTTTTGTATATCCCCAAAAGGGGAAGGGTGCCCTCCATATAATAAAAGTTCAATAAATGTTTATTGAATTGACTTGGTAGAAACCGCAGGAGCCATTAAGAGAAGCTTCCTACCCAATTCAGAAATCACCTCTATACCTTCCCCACTGCCGGGCTTCTGATAGAAATGTGGGATCTCATCAGTTCATGATATAGTCTTTTCCCTTATGGTAAAAATTAAAATGATTAGAAAGTTCTTTCTTGTTTTGATCTGAAATATTTTCCTCTTCTTTTCACCTTGCTGTCGGCTCTTTCTGTGGAGTTTAAATATTAAAAATTTCTCATTTCTCTCTTCCCAATGACAACCTAATTGTTTATTTTTAATTGGGGGATAATTGCTTTATAATATGTGTTGGTTTCTACCTTACAACAAGCAGCATAAATCAGCTATTGTAAGTATACATACATCTCCTCACTCTTGATCCTCCCTCCCGACCACCCCCATCTCACACCTTTAGGTCACCACAGAGCGCCAGGCTGAGTGCCTGTGCTTTATAGCAACTTACCACTAGCTCTTTGTTTTACACATGGTAATATTTAATATTTAAATACTACTCCCGTAATTCAGCCCACCGACTCCTTTCCCCCACTGTGTCCACAAGGCAGTTCTCCACCTCTGTGTCTCTGTTCCTGCCTTTTAAATGTTAGTATAGCGCTTACTCCAGTCATTCTCTTCCCATCTCTTACCTCCCACCCCTACATTCTGTTTTCCTAAGATGATACCATTTTTGGTCACCTTCTTTAAAAATCTTACTTATTTTAAAATTTTACTGATTTTAATGAAGAACCTAGAACTGGACAGACTGCTCTGTGAATGATCTGACCAGTCCTTGATGCTCCTTCAGTGTGGACCATACTCCTGCAGTTCAGGCTACAGTGTTAGCAGCCAAATCATATGGTTGGCTCATAGTCAGCTTCAGCAAAAAACAACTACTCAGTGAGTGTCTGTTATCTGCCAGGCGTTTTATGTCCCTTCCACATGCATTACCTCAGCAAATGTGTAGCTGATTAAAGCTCCCTAGTTATTGTCACACAAATAGTCATCAAGAGAAGCAATGTATGATTGCTATCCTCATTTGGATTTTTTATTTATCCTAGTTAAATTTCATTATGTTCGTATTGTCTCATCCCTTATCCAAGTTAAATTTCATTATGTTGGATTTGCCTCAATCCTTTAGTCTGTTAAGATCCATTTTGATCCAGTTTCTGGTGTCAAAGATAGTAGTCAGTTTTCCAAGTTTCCAGTCAACTTTATATTTGATAAAGACATCATTTAATCTTCAACTAAGATGCTAATGGGGAAAAAAAAAAGTGTTTAACTGATAGAGCAAAGCCAAGAGGGAAGCTACCCTTTCTAGAGACTATACTGATTCATAATTAGAATCCCGAAGGTAGGGCTCTTCCACTATATTGCATATTCTCTCTTAGCTACAAGGGCATCATGAACTTTCTTTAAGTGTCTAAATTAAAATATGATAGAAAGCCTATGAACTATGAGATGGGCTTGCTATACCCTTGTCTGCATGCACACTTGGGGTTAAATGTTTATTTATTCATCTATTTGTTTGATTTCCATATTCACCAGTTACTAGAGGGTCCAAACCAATAGTTTAATAATACTTTATAGATTTTTTTCAAAGTTAATAATTCGAAAGCCTGTAGATTCCATACTTTGATTTTTATGCATTTTTGAAAATGGGGTCATTTGCTGATCTTTAGTCTTATGGAATTTCCTCTATTCACCATCATTTCCCAGTGATTACCCAGAATGATTTGTTTCACAACCTTTCAAATGTAATTCATTTGTGTCTGAACTTGAGCATTCATTTAAATAGGCTAAATGCTCTCATAATCTTTGCTTTTATTTTGTGCTTCAATTTACTTCTTTACAGTGCTATCCTTCCTAATGTGAAGATAATTCTCCCAGTGGAGAGAAGTGGAAGCAAACCACTATTTTACCACTATTAACAGTATAACATTTTTTTCCAAGCAGTAATTGTGTCCATCATTAAAACAATCTTTTATTACTCTGATATTGTATTCATAGGGCTTCCCTGGTGGCTTAGACAGTAAAGCGTCTGCCTGCAATGCGGGAGACATGGGTTCAATCCCTGGGCCGAGAAGATCCCCTGGAGAAGGAAATGGCAACCGACTCCAGTATTCTTGCCTGGAAAATCTTATCGACAAAGGAGCCTGGCGGGCTATAGTCCATGGGGTCGCAAAGAGTTGGACATCACTGAGTGACTAACACACACATATATAATATTCATATCATATATATGTATTTCATGCACATTTAGAAGAAAACTCTTTTGTGTTCTTAGTATAGGTAAGAAATATCAGATTTTCAGCCTCTTGGTCCTGTTCTTAAAGATTGTTGCTCCTCTTTTGTATTCATCTTTGGTTATATGATCTTCCCTTCATATTTTGTACATGTTTCATTTAAATCAGAGCTCATCAGAAGAAAGAGAGCCCTCAGCAACCACGCTGGTTTCCTTGGATACCGATTATTTTCCTCATCAGTATCATTTGTGATTGTATTATCAGATTTTCAATTTTTACTTTCTACCTCCTTTAAATTTTCTGGCCACAGAACCCCCAGCAGAATTATGATACCTATTGCTTCTTAAATTGTTTTTCAATATAATTTCCTAAAGACTAAGGTATGCTTTAGTAGCCTTTTCTTGATTACTAAAATATCAGGGATGCTTTCTCTACAAGTTTCCATTATTTCGGATTCCAGAATAAGCTCCTCTTTGCTGGTAAAAATTAAATCAGGAATAGAAACTCCCTTCATTGTTTTGTTTTCAACCTGAGGGATGTTGTTTCAGTAAGACAGCACAGTTTTCTCATGTTCTTTATTGGAAAAAAAGGCTTTCCAGTAATTGTGCATGTGGTTGAATTTCCTGTAAGTTGCCTCAAATCACACTTGTGTGATTTGTGTAATACAAAATCAGCATTATGTATGTGCTTGTTAAAAATGTGCATTCTGAGCTTCAGCCCAGACGCACAGTATCAGAAAGTCTGGAGGTGAGTCTCAGCAGTCTGTGTTTCAACAAGCCCTTTAGGTCATTCTCCTGCCTAAGCACTATTGTAAAGCATCACCCATATCCTCTGACTGTGAAGCAATGTAGAACATTATCTCTTAGCCACTTATGTTGGCTCAGACATTTTCTACTAATGTCACAAGTTTCTAAGCAGTTTCTTAGCAAGTTTTTAACGCATAGTAAAATGCTCTTGCCTTTGCTGTTGACCTATTTCTTTTATACAAGTAGTCATCTTATATCACAAATGTAGTTGAATCCTAACAAATATTCTGATGCCAGGAAGATTATTCAATTTCTAATGTTAAATTGCCAATGTTTCTAAAAAATGTATAACCCATCAGGCTCAGTATATAAACACAGAAATATCTGTGGCCTTTTATGTAGTCTGACTCATTCAGGATTGTTTCTGCCTGAGAACTTAGCACTGCCTCCATTATTAGTCTTGCTCAGACCATTAAAACCATCTTACACTTCTCTATATGCCCAGACTCCTCTTACTCTGATCTCTTCCTATATGAATCAACCTGAAACACAGCCCTAATTATGTCATTCCCTTGTTGGAAATTCTTTGTTAATTTTGAATTCCTCAAACTGGCATTTGAGACTTTCTAGAATACCACTTCTGGAGAAGGCAATGGCACCCCACTCCAGCACTCTTGCCTGGAAATCCCATGGACGGAGGAGCCTGGTGGGCTGCAGTCCATGGGGTCGCTGAGAGTCAGACACGACTGAGCGACTTCACTCTCACTTTTCACTTTCCTTCATTGGAGAAGGAAATGGCAACCCACTCCAGTGTTCTTGCCTGGAGAATCCCAGGGACGGCGGAGCCTGGTGGGCTGCCATCTAAGGGGTCACACGGAATCAGACATGACTGAAGCAGCTTAGCAGCAGTAGCAGCATACTGCTTCAACTATCCTCTGCAGAATTTTATTTCACAACCTCCTTCTTTAGCGTCCACATTCTATTTCAGTGGGACTGAGTTTTGTTCCTGGGACTCTCCTGCCCTCCAGCCTCTGTTTATGCTTCTCCTTCCTCTTGATACATGTACCTTTTACCTTCATTTTCTTGTCATAACCCTTATCTTGTATCTCTAAAGTGCCCCATCCTCATGAATTCTTTTCTATATGACTTAGTTACATGTCATTTCTCCTTCTCATCCTCTACTGAACACCAGTGGAACATAGAATGTTGTAGTTTATGTTCCATTATTAATACAACTTTGGACAATATGTGATTGGGCATTTATCACATGACTATTAAGAAAGAACTTCTGATGCATGCTTCACTCAACAATATCTGTGGCATTGCAATAAACAATGTGATGCAGCAGTTCATTTAATCATTTCTTCTAAGCACTTTTTCTTTTATTCCCTTCCTAAAATTTTCTCAAAAGATATAGTTTCATAGAGCCTAAATAGAAAATTAGGGTTTCCCTGATGATTCAGATGGTAAAGAATCTGCCTGCAATGTGGGAGACCCAGGTTTGATCCCTGGGCCGGGAAGATCCACTGGAGAAGGGAATGGCTACCCACTCTTGTATTCTTGCCTGGAGAATTCAATGGACAGAGAAACCTGGTGGGCAACAGTCTGTGGGGTAGCAAAGAGTCAGACACAACTGAGGAACAAACACTTTCAAATAGGAAATCAAGGGCTTTACTTGATTTGAAACTCAAAATTACTTGAACTTAGTGATTCAATACAATAATGTATTACTTTTTTTATGAACTGTCCCTTGAGTATAGTGTTCTTTTGATAAATCTAAAATTAATTGTTCACCTTTGAATGACTTATTTCCAAATGAAAGCAGGTAGAAAATACTAATTAAAAACACCTCGTATTCTAAGAATGGCATAGTGAATGAGTATGTGTGAGAGAGACAGAGGGAAAGAGAGGTTGAGAGAGAAGGAGGGGAGGAGATAGGAAAGGGGAGAAAGAGAGAGAAGAAAAAAGAAACAATTCACAAAGAATGAGTTGACCATAAGGATCTTTAATGATTCTTTCCCCTTCTATCAGTAATACCACTTACAAATATTCAATTTAAGAGGAAAAGTGAGCTAATAAATATAAGAAAACAATTCTTTTATTCCACACATATATAGGTAAGTGGTGGTTATATTATAAAATTATTAAAAATACACTGTGTATTTGGACAATATGTTGTAGAGTTGAGAGAGTTTATGAGTCATAAAAAAGCAAGATATGAGGAAGCTGACTTCATGAAAATAAGGGAGAAAGCTTAGAAATTAACATTAAGATGAAGTATCTTTCCTTTCTTACCCTGATCAACTCATATTTAAGTCATTTAATGGAAAATGACTTGTATTTAACCTTTTATGACTCAGAGAGCCATTTAATTGTAATTATAGCTAATACAATTAAAGATAGATTATAATAACTGTTGAACTAATAAGTCATGAAATACTGAGTTTAATTAGCAGACTCCTATTTATTTTGAAAAAAATTAAAAAGAATTTAAAAATATTATGTAAAAACCCTTTAAAATTTTTGTCCAAACTTAAAACTGTGGAAGTTCTATTGCGTTAAAAAAAAAAAAGCACAAAATAGAAGAAACACAAAAAATAATGGCATATATGAAATTTGAGTTCCCAATTTTATATTAATTGAATTTAAATTATTATTTTATAACCTTGATCTAGAAAGAAAATATATTAGTACTTTTTAATTTCTTCTTTTCCTGGAAAATTTAATATTATTAATTATATACTGAATAATAATAAAAATGGTATAATAATGATAATAGTATTAAGTATACTTTTACTTTTGTCAGATTATAGATCACAGTGTAACACAACTAAGTCACATGTTGACATTTTATATCTACTTGCTGAATATTTAAGGAAAATCATAAAGCTGCACTTAAATTAGAACAGGTGACCTGTGTTAGCGTCAAATGTAATATTTTAATGTTAGTATAGTTTATTTTTTCAGAAAAGCTATAGAAATAAATATTAACAAAGGAGACCTTTTTAAAGATTAATGATTATTGGTATGGCAAATAATTATACAAATAAAATTAAAGGACTGTTTTATTTTGTGCATAAAATAGATTATACATTGTGGTGTGCCTCCATTCTTTTCAGCTAGTCCTAGAAATATATTTTAAAAGGGCTTCATTCCAATGATGTGCACATTAATATCAAGTCCTCAGACTGGGAAATTCTGGAGCAATATAGGCAAATCCCTAATAATAGGTGTCATATTTTCTTAATTCTGTACTATAGTATTTTCATATTTTAACATTTTTGAAATCAGAATGCATCTTAAAATTGAAATATAAGAACAAATATGAGGACTTCAAACTCCTGCTCCACTGCATTGGGGAATTTTCAGGGGTGATACGAGCTACAGTATTAAAATGTTTTCCTCCAAAAATGTTCTTACTCTTTGGATAGCCCAAGAACTATTAATACCTGCTTCATGGACAGAACACAGTACTCTGAGGATGATGCCATTTGTTTTAACAAGCTGATAAAAAGTGTCAGCCTGTTTCACTTTCTCCTTTTAAAAATTTACCACTAGGTTTTATTTTCTTTTTCTTTTGTTTTTCATTTATTTTTATTAGTTGGAGGCTAATTACTTTACAATATTGTAGTGGTTTTTGTCATACATTGACATGAATCAGTCATGGATTAACATGTATTCCCCATCCCGACCCCCCCTCACACCTCCCTCTCCACCCGATCCTCTGGGTCTTCCCAGTGCACCAGGCCCGAGCACTTGTCTCATGTATCCAACCTGGGCTGGTGATCTGTTTCACCCTAGATAATATACATGTTTTGATGCTGTTCTCTCGAAACATCCCACCCTCGCCTTCTCCCACAGAGTCCAAAATTCTGTTCTGTACATCTGTGTACCCAAATTAGAGAATTGGTGTGTTAGTCTCTCAGTCATGTCCAATTCTTTGGGACCCCCATAGACTGTAGAATTCCAGGCTCCTCTGTCCATGGAATTCACTAGACAAGAATACTGGAGTGGGTTGCCGTTTCCTTCTCCAGGGAATCTTCCCAACCCACGAATCCAACCCAGGTCTCCCACATTGCTGGCAGATTCTTTACTGCCTGAGCTACCAGAGGTAAAGCCCAATTGATAGACATTAAAAAAAAAAAACAACAAAAATCTAGAATATACACTGGAGGACTCCAGGAGTGTTTCTAAGGCCTGCGTGAAAATCACAAGAGATCTCTAGTAGTTTGTTCATTCTCAGACCACCCAGGTAGATGGACATATTAACTGGCCTGAGTGCGTGCTAAGTCACTTCAGTCATGTCCAACTCTTATGCAACCCCGTGGACTGTAGCCTGTCAGCCTCCTCTGTCCATGGGATTCTCCAGGCAGAAATACTGAACTGGGTTTCCAGACCCTTCTCCAGGGATCTTCCTGACGTAGGGATCAAACCTGTGTCTCCTGTGGCTCCTGCATTGCAGGTGGATTCTTTACCACTGAGCCACCAAGGAAGCCCTATATACGGCCACCAGAGGTAAACTGGCACCTCATTTAGGAACCCTAGGCAAGGACAGGTTATGATTACTCTGTGCTCTACAAACACACATATGGAGCACTAGGAATGTCCCAGAGGAAATGTGTGGCTCTTGAAAGCTGTACTACAGCAATTGTGTATCAGATAGAGCAATCCCTCAGAATGGATGCTGTGTGCCACTTGCTGGAAAGTTCCACCGTCTCCTGAGGGGTACCAGAATGTGCGGCTGCCACACTTGGAATGAAAATGCATTTTCTGTGAGCAACAACCTCCTATGAAGAAATTACTTTTTCCTTAAACATTTGGAAGCTGTTGAGCACCCCGTATTCAAGGTTTTCTTAATGTTGCTTTAAACAGTCCTGTTATCAGAGTTGCATCTCTCTGAAAGCTTCAGACTTCATTACACTATTAGAAAAAAGTTAATGTGTTGTACCTGATAAGCTTCTGGCATATGCAAAATCTTGTAGCATTATTAATGCTGACTACCCCAGCACTCTCTTTCTTATTACAATTGAGTTGCACAGAATTAAAATATGTGCTGTTTGTCTACATTCTTCTTGAGATAAGGTAGCAATGGTTAACTTGTTCTGAAGTTAATTTTCTATCTAGAAATTCAAGTATTTTTAGCATATATCTTCTTTGGTTCAAATATTTTATCTGATTATACACTAATTTATAAAGGAAAACCAATTTGTACATGTTTATAGTAGATAATATTAAAAGTAAATTTGAAGGTTCAAGTGATTTGTTAGAATATTTGTCAGTAATCTAAGTAAAAACTAAGAATATTATATTATGCTAATGCTGAATCAGCTACTTCATTTGTCAGTTCTCTAATATTTTTACAGTTGAGAGAGTTAGAAAAAATAAAAGTATATGTATAGACATTGAATAAAAATTGCCTTTTTAGCTCTTTGAAGATAGGCTTTATCTGGAATGGCAAATTTTAAAAAAATTGTGACAGGTACAATTTATTTGGATTTAAGTTTAATCAGTGAAAAGCTAAACATACATAAAAGCCTGAAAACTTAAACAATCTAAAATTTAAAGTAACAGTGGAGAAACAGGGCTGGAAATATGAATCCTATCATTACACAGTTCCATGCAGGAGAATTGTGCAACTTTGCATTAGGAAATACTACCAAACATCCCCGACCTCTGTATCCCAAAACTTTAAAGAGTTTCCAGAGTATATACTTATGACATCACCATTAAAATTAAATTAAGATTAGAATATAAATAACAAGGTCCTACTGTATAACACAGGGAACTATATTCAATATCCTGTGAGAAATCATAATGGAACATAATATGAAAAAGAATAAATATATATGCATAACTGAATCACTTTGCTGTAGAGTAGAAATTAATACAACAATGTAAATCAACTATACTTCTATAAACTAATTTTTTTTTTAATTCAGATGAGAAGGATGTAAGAGTGAAAGTCACTCAGTCAAATCCAACTTTTGCAACCCCATGGACCATACAGTCCTTGGAATTCTCCAGGCCAGAATACTGGAGTAGGTAGCCTTTCCCTTCTCCAGGGCATCTTCCTAACCCGAGAATCAAACCCAGGTCTCCCGCATTGCAGGTGGATTCTTTACCAGCTGAGCCACAAGCGAAGCCCAAAGGATGTAAAGCTGTAAGTTATGTTGGATAGAAAACGTTTCGTGTAATTTTAAGAATTTTTGCTAAGCTGATGGTCAGCTATTACCAGGAAGAGTAACACACAAATACAGTATAAAGGGATTATTACTTAAAATGCCCAGGTTTTCTTAAACTAGCATATTTAAGATTTAAATAAAAAGGTAGGGATTTTCAATGAATATAAACCAAAGTTAAAATTACAGAATTATACTGTTGCCCCATTTTTAACTTTAGACATGGCCAACTCTGCTCTTGTCTTGTCTTGCCTTAGCACAGAGTTTCAATGTTTGCCTCAAATAATTGTTCTACACCAGCAAGTCACTGATTTCCCCAAAACAAATAGAAAGACTTCTGATCTCTTTTAAACAAACAAAAACTGCATTGTTGATTCTCAAATTTCCCCAAATGTTTAGCTTTTACATTTTAGATTTAGGAAGGAAAGAAGTAGGAGATAGGGCACTGAAAGACAGAAGGGAAAGTATTTTAAAGCCTGTAAGACGTGATGCCCATAAAAGTTGCGAACTAGGTGGCTTGTGATGTTTAATGAATCCTTATAATTTGATCTATTATTGTCAGTATGTGGCTTTCTGTGAGCATTTACAAAATTGTGCCTTGATGAACAGTTTGGCCAGGTAAATTTTTCTTTCTCTCCGCTGATAGAGAATCATTTGGAAATGGACTGCAGCAAAGGCGATGCCATTAGTGATCTTCCCAAGACTGAGGGAGGACCTGCAGACTGTCAGAAACCCTGGTGAAGAGAAAGATCCTTTGCTGCCAGTAATTTCATTCATGTACTTAGTGTTATAGTTGTCAGGGTAAGAACGCTTTGCTAACACAACACATAACTAAATATGGTAGCTCTAAGTGATTTAGCAAAATAACAAAATTCAAAACCCCAAAGTGAGCATTACTTTGATATTTACAAAAATGAATAAATACAATAGAGAAATGAATTGCCCAGAGTGGAAAGAGGGAGCATCCAAAGTAAGTGTTTCTTTGTAGCTTGGAAGGTAACGCCACCCAGTGAAAGAGGACGAGTTTTGGAGTCTCACCAAACCAGGTGCAAGTCGCTAAGCCTCTCTGAGCCTCAGTTTGCTTAACACAATTGAGAGAGAAAGGCACCCAGGTCCTGAGTATAAAACAACAAATAATTTAATTGAATTTGATCATCTTCCCTCTAGCTGCAAATTTGTCTTTTCCTTTATCTCAAATGTGACCAGTATGGTAATATCTACAATGCATCAACCTGTGATATAAAACCTGAAAAATGCTGTCCATGCCTTCAGTTTGTGACTAGCAGTTTTAGTTGTCACCTTTTATTGTTCTCATACAAATCTTGATTTTTTTTCTGAAATATATCATATAATATTTCCATAAAAATAATTCAATGTATTTGAGACATGTGAATAATTTATAGGATTTTCTCTGTTACCCAAGCTGTCATATAGACTTGGCAAATGTACTTATAATTAGGAACATTCCCATGGGGAAAAAAAATGGTAAGTTATTCAGATTGTACTTTTTCTCCATCACCTAAATAATTAGCACAGCATATTAAGGACTTATTTTATGTATTAAGTAATTTTCAACTAGATATAATGAACAAAGATTAAAAAATATTTCAGAAAGTGGCTTATAAATACCTTATTTTTTGTTTGTTCACACAGAGGGAGAATATTGATTATTTTTCATATATCTGAATAATCAACTAAATTCTTCCATCAGAATTTTTGGTAGATATGTTCATATTTATTGGTACTTTTTAACTGAGCTCATTTCCTCTAAAATACTTTATAGAGTCTGTCATACAAAGTCAATCAAAAACAGAAAAACAAGTATCACATATTATGCATACATACAGAATTATAGAAAAATGTTACTTTTGAACCTATTTGCAGGGCAGGAATGGAGATGCAGATGTAGAGAACAGACTTGTAGACATGGGGTGAGTAAGAAGGAGAATGTGAAATGAACTGAGCCGTACTGACATATACACTACCACATGTAAAATAGATATGTGAGAAGCTGCTGGCTAGCACAGAGAACTTAGCTTGGTACTCTGTGGTGACCTGGAGAGATGGGGGTGTGGGCAGTGGGGTGGAGGCTTGAGAGAGACAGGATATATGTATACATATAGCTGATTCATGTAGTTGCATGGCAGAAATTAACAGAATATTGTAAAGCAATTATATTCCAATTTAAAAAATAAAACAAAATAAATAAAATACTTTAGTTTTGTCTGAAGTTTAAATAAAATTAATATTTAGCATAATTTAAATTTAAGAAGGTACTTGGTGACTTTAAAAATTAATCCTTTAAAGGGGCATGTAAAAGGAAATACTTGAATTGCAATATAAAATTGGTTATAATGCTAGAACCTTTTTTTAAGCTCATAGATGGACTTTCCTTATATAATAACTTGAGAATAATTTTATTTATTTTACTTATTTGCCTGTCCCCTCTCTGCTATATATATTTAAGACCTGACTTCTAGTTTAAAATAGTATCCAGTGAGACCAGAAACAAAGAGGGAAATTTCTCAGATCTTTAAGACATGCCAGTTTCTAAGTGTTTCTTCTTCTAAACGAGAAAACTTTAAAATAATAATTTTGTGCTATAAATATAATTTAATGTAACTGATGCTGTTTGAGACAAGGATTGGTAATGATTTCTTTCGTGGTATGCTTCCCCAAATGAGGAAGAGTTAATTCTGGTTATATTTAGGTAAGAATTAAAAAGGGTGCTGCTATACAAGAAGCAAAACAGTCCTAGGATGACTAGTATCTAGTCTTCAAAAGGATATGCTTTGTTGGGCAATTAGGACAGATTATGGGAAATAAGGAGGCGGCCATGACTGAGACAGAGTTTGAAATACTGATAGAATATGTGTTTCCTCTTAGTTTTATGGTCAATATGAATTACTCTTCTGCCTTTACATGTTTAAACTCCACTAGCCAGGGGTCAGCCAAGAAACCCATTCTCTATCTGCTTATTCATGTTTTCTGTCATCTGAAAATTTTTATGTGTTCAGTCTGCTTCTGAGGTTGACTGCATAAATTTGAAATACTTGCTGATCTTATCCATCCAAAAGATCCTGGCAGTTTCACAACTGCATAGGGAATCTGGTTATTATCCTCAGGAGTCCTAATTTGACCCAAGAAGGTGCAATGCCTCCAGATCCATGGGAGAAGAATGCAACATCCATCACTTCTGCCAGCCCTTTGTCAGGTGACCCACAGAGCCCCATTAGAATGTCTTCAACGGGGAAAAGCTTGACTGCATTCTCAGGTTAAGGAAAGGTGATGCAGTTTATAACTGCTGAGACAGGGGAAATGAGAAAGAGATGGATAAATCAGTTCAAATGAAGCCATAAATAGAAAAGACTGTGAGTGCTTGCCCTTGTGGTCCTGTATCTCACACCCCCTCCAATTTGCAGACCAGACATTCGTTTTCATAATGATTGCATTCGTGCATGTATATCTTAAAGTGGTAGGAACCAGGTGATTAAATTCAAGTGCTGCTGGGTGAGATTTATTATCCAGCGGCACTGTCGCTTAGGCGGCTTCAGTTAGGAAAGAGTGAAAGGTGCACTTTCAGGAGCAGCTGATCAGCTCTTGGCAGGCGGAGTGCTGCTGAAGTAACAATTTGCAGTAGTTTTACACTCCTGTCAGTGCCAGTTGGCAAACTAATGGAGATGATGGAACGAAAGAACAAAATGTCACAACAGAAAGGAGTGAGCTGAAAACTCAAACATTTTCTTATTTCTCATAATCCTACTGATTCAAAATTAAATCAGTCTACAAATGAACCAACTCAATATTGAATAAAAGGCAGTTCTCTGCACGACTTTTTCCAAGTGGGAAAATCGATTAACATTCTTGTAACCATTAGCTTGTTCAAAGGATCATCATGATTTGTAATAACTCAGAGAACTAGTTTATAAATAAGAATATTGATTTTAAGAGAATAAGTTTTAGTTGAGAATAGCAATTGATACAGACGTCGAAACCTTACATTAAGGAATTCCTTGTAGTGGTATAGTAGAAAATCAGTGCCAAGGTAGCAAGATCGATTTTAAACTATTATTTTCTAATAGTAAATAGTGATAATGATAATAATGCATCTGCTACTTGTCTATGTGGATTTCCTATATAATCTGCCTTTCACTACAGCTGCAGTAGGAAAACCAATTCTGTATACATGTTTTAAGTCATGTTTTTAAACTTCAAAGATTTAATAAGTGTTGTTGACTTACCATGATTCACTCAATTATAAGTGTTCTTATAACACAGAGGAAGTACATCAGTTTTTTACTGTAGAAGAAAATGTAAGTTTATTTATCAAAACAAATGAGAGAAAATCAAATAAGCACATCACATCAGAAGTTCTGCACACGATAAGTAAATGTGAAGTAAAGATGCCAATTATCACAGATATTGCCTCAGTAAATACACTAAAGAACAAATCTTTGCTTCAGAGAAACTACAAAACAGCAGCTATTAATGCGACAAGAATGAGCAACTAACTTGCCAAAGGTTGAAAAGTAATTTTCTCCTTAATATAATTTTACAGAGCAGCTATGTGGTGGTTCATTCACTTTTATTCCACTTGGTATAAGAGAGAAGTTGTTTTAATAGTCACATAGAGAAATAGATAAATGGATTTATCTATTTCATGGCTGCTATAAAGCTCAGAGCCCAATTTGTATGTCTTGCTATTGCATATACATCTTAAAATAATATATATTCTTTAATTTTATTTCTGGATTCCAATCTGACTTTTATACCTTCCCCTTGCATTTTTGCCATTCTGTAATGGAGTTTTTGATTTTTTGTATTTACAAAGCATTAAATCACATTGACTAGAGCAAGCATATAGTTCTATCAACTTATTAATACCTGATAACATTTCTTTTAGAAGACATAAAACAAGAGATATTTTCATTTCTATGTAGTGTTTATGTGTATATTTATTCTGTAAAGGTAGTCTTATGTTCTCATTGTTCTATATGTAATTAGTCTTTGGACCAAGCAGATACATAGAGTTAGTTTCCTGAACAAACTCATTTCCTCACCTGTTGACCACAAGAGATACCATACAGCGCAGTGCCATGCATGGGATTTTAAACAGACCATAAAGTCACACAATTCTTTGATAGGACTGAGCCGCTGCAAGAGGAGAAGTGCCTATCCCATTCTTAAGAATACCCACGTAATTTACCATCTGTTTTGTTTTTTTTTTTTTCCTGTAACTTAAAATAAAGCTCTTACATTGGCAGAGTCTGAATTCCTCTGACATCAGTTTTAGCAGAGTGGAGGTTAGCTATAATATGCCAAAACATTTCTTTTGTATATATCCATTAGAATGAATCCTGTTTCTAAGTACTTTCTAGTACTTTCTTTTAGCCCTAAGGAAATCCAATTCTGTTTATGCCTTTTTACTGGAGAATAGAGGTGCTGGCATGGAGTGGGGCCAGATTTTATTATAGCTGCATGATGAATAGTTTTCAGGGAGCTTAGCGATCACCACTTCAGTCTTCTTATCCATCCATTCCACGTAATTTGAATATTTTTCTGTTAAACATTTTAAAAACTCTTATCTTCATTATCATGGGAGTGATAACAGGAAGAGGGAAGAAGGCTAAAATCCTTAGTGTTGTGTAGAGGCTTGCTACATCCAGTAGCATCACGCCACCTGGGATCTTGTTAGAGATGCAGAATGGAGACCCCATCAACTGAATCAAAAGTTGCATTTTAACCAAATTGCTCAGGTGATTTCTTTGCATGTTAAAGTTTATGAAGTCCTGGTTCCAAAGGCTACCTCAGTCTAACCTCACCTTGCCTCTCCAGCCACACCCTGCCACTACCCTCTTTCCCTTCTTCCACCTTGCTTCTGCTTGCTCGCATTGTCTCTGCACATGGAGTGATATATTTAATGCCTCCAGTCCTCTATCAACGCAACCTCTGTCCAGAATTTCCTTTCTTGATTGCTTTGCCTAAGAAACTGTTATAAGTGCGTTATGAACAAAACCAAGTGTCTTCTCACATGGCATCTCTTTTTAACTATGGCATTGGATAAATCACAATCAGTTGGTCTTCCCCTCCTTATTCCTGTAGTACCTTTACATGTTTCTGACATTTGTCATATTATGCTGGCATGCCTTTTTCCCTTACTAGACTCTGTTTTTTAGTTCCCTGATACTCCTTAGCATTCAAAAAACACAGTAAACCTTTAACAAATGATTATTCAAGAAATTCATGAAAGAATGGACACTATAAGAGTTCTCTACATCTTGCTCAAGGCAAATAAAAATGATAAATATTTACTGTAGGACAATGTAAGCAATTACCTTTCATATCCTTTAAAACAGGGGAACAGGGGTCCAGGGTCAAGTACATCCCCTTGGCCACTGTGATTTAAGCCAAGTTGGTATTGGAAATTAGCTTCTGCTGCAAACTTGATAATGGTTCTTTATAAATTCAACTTAAAATCACAAGGCAAACAGCAGCCACATGTGCAACCTGCACTGCTATAATGTCAAGAACAACTAATGTCGTTTGAATCACAAGTAATGTCAAGCTTCATTAGACTATCCTGGTGCAGTCAAAGTTAAAGTAAGAAGTGCAATCCTCATTCTCACACATATCTGCAATGGATATATTTTAAGAGCTCAAATTACATTCCTGAAGCACTTTTCAGGCCTTGATGCAAGTGCAAAGGAAATATGTGTATTTATTTCAAACTGCATTTAACTGTGCAATTGAGGAGCTTCCACCTAACCTTCAATTGGAAGTCATTAATTTACAATTTAAAGACAAGCTAAAAGGCAAATATCAAGATGATCTAGTACAATTCTGTAAATTCCTTCCAAGCAGTAAATACATTCAGTTGAAACCATGTGTTCATGAATTTATGTCAGTATTTGGCACTTTCTACCTGGGTGAGGAAATACATTCAAAGATATTCAAAAATATATTCAAAAGTAATATATAAAATCACATTACAGAAAAATACTTGCAATTGATTTTGATGATAGGCAACTTTGGACCTCAGTTAAGCAAAATGATATCTCACTACCCACCACCCCCCACCAAAATTGTATTTTCTCACAAATCTGTATTATACAAAACCATACTCAATTTTTATTATTATATTTTGAATGTCAATATAAAATTTGTGGAAATTTAGTTTCTCTCTTGTCATATAAGTATCTGCATAATGATTTTTAGTACTTTGATTTTGTCTCTTAGCCCATGATCCTAAAATATTTACTATCTGGCACCATACAGAAGTTTGCTGACTTCTGCTCTAGAAGCAAAGGCAGAGAAAATAAACATGTTTTCACTTATATGGGAAATCTAAAAAACAAAATAGAAAAAGACTCACAGATACAAATTACAAATTAGTGGTTGCCAAACCAGAAGGGGTGGTAATGGGGGATGGGCAAAATTGGTGAAGAGGATTAAGAGGTACAAACTTCTAGTCATAAAATAAATGTCATGGGGATGTAATGTACAGAACAAGGATATAGTCAACAATATTATAACTTGGTATGGTATGTAGTTGTTAAAGATGTTGTATTAATGTGTCATACACCTGGAACTATTATAATGTTGTAAGTCAGCTTATACTTCAATAAAAAATGGGTAATATATTTAATAAGTCTGGGAATAAAGTGTAGACAATTTCACCAATTTAGAAGTTATGTTATCACATAGTATGTTTACATATTTCATAAATAATCTTGTTAAAATACATAACAAAGAAACATATTTTTAAAGATGTATTTGAATTATTTCCTGAGAATAGGCATCAGGTTTAGATCAAATTTACTTTACAGACATTTTATATCTGCTGTGTAAAGAAACCTAGTCTTCGAGGAATTTCTCTTTTCGGGCAGTAAATTGTTAACAATTTTTTAAAATCTGAAAACAGCGTTCATATTTAGGTGTGCTGAGTAAGCTCTCAGTTCCTGAAACAACTTACATAATTAAGCTCAGAAAATATCTCTTCACTGTTTACTGTGCATCTTGTTGTATAGAAGCATCTCTGAACTCATGTCAAGGGCTCTTCAGAGTTGGAGAAAAAAGAAAGGGGTTTGTTTCACCATGACTTGTATCCCTTAAAAACAAGGCAATTTCTGTGTTGAAACTTTGATTTTCTTAGAGCAATTACAGTGGAGTAGTTATGTCATTCCTGAACTTCTCACCACAAAGTGGTTGCCTTTTAAAAACACATCCTCAGACAACTTGTTCAAAAGCTAGCCCTCACTCCACATAGTTAATTCAAGAGGATCAAAGGAATCTGTTGGCACATACTGTTATGAAATGATCTCTACTCTGATGTTTTTGAAACAAGACTGTCTATTTTGATTAGAACTGTTGAGTTTACAAAACTGAGACTGAAAATGTTCATAATCTTTAAGGTGTAAGTCATAAAGGAATAAAGCCAAGCTATTTTCTAGTAGATTAGTTTTATTCTAATTCTACTTTTTATCAATAGAAACCAGGAAACTTCCATTTACTTCAACCATTTTAACTCATTGTTTACCCTTTCCTAATATTCTGTTGGAATCCCTGGTTTTCTGTAAATGAATTGCCATTTCCCTCACTTTCATTTCTACTTGGTAAGTACTTATCAGTATCTGTATTTTTCTTATCACAGGTTTATATAAATAGATATCAATTAGATGGGCTTCCTGGTGACTCAGTGGTAAAGAATCTGCCTGCCAATGCAGGAGACATGGGTTTGATCCCTGGGTCAGGAAGATACCTTGGAGGAGGAGATAGCAACCCACTCCAGTATTCTTGCCTGGGAAATCCCATGGACAGAGGAGCCTGGCAGGCTACAGTTCATTAGGTCGCTAAAGAGTGGGACACCACGTAGCAACTAAACAAAAATATCAATTTGATATTAAATAGCTTTTAAGTTTACTTATTATTGAATTGACTATAGGTCTCAGTAACAAATCCTATATTGTGTACAATTTATGAGAAATTTCTTTAACTATAGCTTTTCATAGCTTTGAGAGAGTACTTTTTGTTGTTGTTTAGTCACTAAGTCGTGACCTACCCTTTGCAACCCCACGGACTGTAGCCCATAAAGCTCCTTTGTGCATTGGATTCTCCACACAAGAATATTGGAGTGGGCTGGCGTTTCCTTCTCCCGGAAGACTTCCCAACCCAGGGTGTGAACCTGTGTTTCCTGCTCTGGCAGGATGATTCTTTACCACTGAGCCACCCCGTTCACCCCCAAGAGAGCACTGCACTTACATAAAATTTCTGAAACACACAATAGATCTTACCACCTCAAATTATTGCCATTCTCTGATAACTCCCAGGAGTTGAAAATCGTACTCTCATTTGTTAAAATATAGTTGGCTTTAAAAATCACAAGTATCAGAGCTAAGAAAGAGAATGACATTTTTTAAACCAAAAATAATTTAATAGGGAATATATATAGTAGCACTTGTTAAAATGGAGCTACTAAATAATGATGAAAGTAAGAAAAAATACTTTTTTCAATAAAATGAGTACTGAAATAAAATGTTATCATTTTGAATGACTCTTGAGATGTAGATGTTTAATACTTGACTTAGAATGTTTATAAATTCTTATCAGCAATCATAAATAACATGGTATACTGAGATTTAGCATTTTTAATAATTCTGATCTTCAAGTGAGAATTGATTCCGTCCTTTCTTACATCATAGGCAGTAATATTTATTTATATCAAAATATTTATAAAAATCTCACACAGATTCAGACCAGATTTCAGGGAATACTTTCTTAGAAAGAAGTATTTTAAATAAAATCATGTATTTGTTTTGTCATTCTGTTGAAATCAACAACGAAAAGTAAAAGACATATTTTCTTTATAGTTATATCCAATGAGTAATATCAACATATAATATTTTCATAAAACTGAATATTCAGTAACACTGAATATTCATTGAATTGATTCGTTCATTTGTCATCACTTTGTTTTATGGAATAACATTCAGAATTCTGTCAGGCAAGTTTTTTTATTTACTTTTATTTTATTAAATTAAGCTTACATGTATTATTATATTTTTAATTTTTATTTTATTTAATCCAAATATATTCTCAAAGTTGAAGTTTAGATATTGTACTAACAAAATAAAATTATTTTCTACAAAAATAGGTAGCATTATGGGAATTTTATTTTCACATACATAAAACTTTTTTTCGCATTTTCATGTAACTGAAAACTCCTTTTATTTTCACATGACTCTTTTGAATTAAGAACTATATTCATAATCTCTGCAATCTGAGCAATTTGTTTGATATTGGCTTTATGGTTTTCTTATTTTTTGTTTTTCTATGAAGAATACCCCAAACTTACTACAGTTAGCTCTCTACATCCGTGAATGTTAAACCCGCAGATATGGAGGGGCGACTGTATTAAACTATTTTATATAAAGGTCTTGAGCATCCACAGATGTTTCTATTCACAGTGTATGTGTGTGTGTGTGTGTGTGTGTGTGTGTTTGTGGAGGGGTAGGTATCCTAGAATCAATACCCCACTGATACTGAAGAATGACTGTATTGGTTAAGGGCTATAATAGACACATTACAGACTTGATCCAATATTGTTCTCGGGGAAAAGAATAATTCTAAATTAGATTAATTGTGGATGTTTTTAAAGCATAAAGGTGAAGTGTCAGACTTAAATTCCAATTTTTGCTCTACTGTTTATCAGTGATGTGGCCCTACTCTGAGCTTCAGTTGCTGTCAGTGTAATGAGGATGATAATGATAATACTTATTAGGAAGTTATAGACAAATAATAAAATTAAGTTTCTGAGGAATGTTAAGTACTCAGCAACTGTTAGCTACTACTGTCACCTGCTTTTAAGCTACTGCTCATATTAAAATCACTATTTTAAAACTTGTATTATGTTCATTTCATAAGTTCACTATTTATTGAAAAATATATTTCATTTTTTTCTACTCTTTATAAGGATGCTAATTTTATTTACTGTCATGTATTCAAAACAATCTAAATAGCTTATTAGAATTGATTTAATCTGATTAAATGCTGTATTTATTTCATATCATTCCTATTAAGAGAAATTTCTTAATAAGGAAGTATCTAAAACAAAAATATATATCATTATTTGTGCATCCATTTACTTTTCATAATCATAAAACTGGTATTAATTTATGTAAATTAGTTTTCTTGTTTAGTGTTAATATATGACACATGATAACTAAGACTTTCAAAAATATGTGAAGATGATTAATCTTTTCTATAGAACATTGTAATTTACCTGAAAAATATCAAGATGAGAACCTCTTTATCTTTTCAAATTGCCCAATTATTTATATTTTCAATATTAGCAATCTCTGGTAAAAATAATAGAACAAATAATACTTCTGATATTTGCTACAGTGACAGTATTTTTTGCAATTGTACATAAGCTTTAACATTTGAAATTAACAAATATCTTTAATAAATGATAATATTATTTTAAATGCTTTTATACAAACTTCAGGGCTTCCCAGTGGCTCAGTGGTTAAAAAGTCCACCTACCAATGCAGGAGACGCAGGAGATGCAAGTCAGTACGTGGGTCGGGAAGATCCTATAGAGGAAGGCATGGCAACCAACTCCAGTATTC
Organism: Odocoileus virginianus; assembly: GCF_023699985.2. Taxonomy (NCBI): domain Eukaryota; kingdom Metazoa; phylum Chordata; class Mammalia; order Artiodactyla; family Cervidae; genus Odocoileus; species Odocoileus virginianus. The sequence continues at coordinate 1,559,550 of NC_069703.1, read as the reverse complement.
TTGCCTGGAGAATCCGATGGATAGAGGAACCTGATGTGCTACAGCCCGTGGTGTTGCAAAAAGTTGGACATGACCAAAGCGGCTGAGCCTACATGCATTCATACAATCTTCAGCATTAAGGGAAGCACATGAAACTTGTGGAACATGTATTTACAGTTAATATCAAAAAATACCTATGTGCAGAATAACAGACAAAGCATCTTAAAAAAGAACTGATTTGCCTAAGTTCAAAAGAAACAAGTAGCAATGAATGAGAAATTAATATGAAGGGATGTGCAAGAAATGGAACAAATCTTAAAATTCCTTTTATTTTTTTTTTAAATTTTTTAATTTTTTTATTTTTTTAATTAGTTGGAGGCTAATTACGTTACATCATTACAGTAGTTTTTGTTATACATTGAAATGAATTAGCCATGGATTTACATGTATCCCCCATCCCAGTCCCCCCTCCCACCTCCCTCTCCAACAAACTAATGTATAGTAAATACTTAAAATGTTCTGTATGCCCAAGAGGAGGCAGGAAGAGATGGGCACAGGTTTAGTCTTGAAAGGTAAGAGAGATGTTTAGACAGAAAGAAGAGTAAAAGTCCAATTGGATTTTTATTCTAAAGATGAAGGGTATCAGATTAAAATAATAATAAGACATCTCCCTCCACCTCTAGATACTAACTTCCTTTTCTTTTCTTGTTTAGAATTGTCTATACTCTCCAGCTCTACTAATTCACTTCCTACTCACCAGTCAAACCACAACAGTTTGGTTTTCTACCTTACTGTGCCATACATACAGCTCTCTATAAAATTATCACTGACCTCTGAGTCATGAAATACAATGGACGTTTTTTAATCCTCAGTTTGACTGCTCAGAAGGAGGTGACTCCATTGACCTCTTAGTCTTTGAAAACCCTATTTCTTCAGTTTCCAATTTGCCTGGTCTAATGTCCTCTTAGAGCTCTGATAGCAACTTCTCTGTCTCTTTTGCTGGCTCATCCTCATCATCCAGGCGTTAAATGTCCTCAGTGGACAGTCACAGAGTCTCTTGTCTCCTTTCCTGTCTTTACCTTTCATCTCCGTTTCTTATTCTAAACTTTCCACCTAAGTCATACCATCTGTACTTGTGATTCTAATTGTACTCTGTATGCTAATGACTTCTTAATTCTTGTCTGTAGTACAGAATTCCCTGAGGATCAGACTTAGAAATGGACCTGCCTATAAAAAAAGACCATTAGGTGTGTCTCAAAAGTGATTTAAAAGCCCTGAAAACCTACTATGTTCCAAATCAAGTTAGTTATCTTCCCATAAGCAGTCATGCACACATATTGTACACATCAAAATCTGGTTTTCCATAGTTTCACTATTTCCATTAACTCTGTAATCCAGAAACCTAGAACTCATTAGGGTATGTGTCCCTTCCTCAAACCTCTCTATCATATTCTGGCTAGAACAGGTAACATTTACCTGGCAAAGTCTGTCTTGGTGTTGTCCACTTCTTTCCTTCTTCACCATCTGTAAGAGAGATAATATTTTAAACACAATGTTCATTGAGTCCAGGAACATCTTCAATAATTAACTGTTTACTTGCTTAACAATTTAATATGTCTAGTTCAAATAAAAGTGGTTAGAAATAAATGCAGTGAGGATCAATGTACTAAAGAAAAAACTACTTTGAGGGGATGGGCAATTGATAAGAAGTGGCAAACAGCAATGCATCAGAATAGCAGAAAGGAATCCGCAGAGGTTTGGCCTGCAGTAGACTGCATGCACAGTGAATATATGGCTCCATTGATTTTTTAAAAGCATAATATAGGATTCAAAAGTAAAAATACAGTACATGGACACATGGACTCTCATACTAATTATGTATTATATATAACTCTCACTAATACATTTATATATAAATATAAACATATATAATACTTGCCATTTTAACCATTTTTAAGTGTACAATTTGACAGGATTAGTTACAATCACAATATTGTGCAACTTTCTATATCCAAAATTTTTTTCATCACACTAAACAGAAACTCTACCCATTAATGAGAACTTCCCGCCAGTAAACTCTACTTTCTGTCTCTATAAATTTGCCTATTCTAGGCATGTCATATGAGTGAAATCATATAATATTTATCTGGTTTATTTCACTCAGCATAAGGTTTTCAAAGGTTTATCCATATTGTACCATGTATTAGACCTTCATTGTTTCTGTATAGCTGAATAATATTCCTTCTGAATGTGTAGATCATATTGTGTTTAATCATCTTTTATTAATTGAGGACCACTAGGATTGTTTCCACCTTTTGACTTTTGAGAACAGTGCTGTAATGAGTATTTGCATACAAGTATCTGTTTGAGCTTCTGCTCTCAATTCTTTCAAGTAAACAGCAAAGAGTAGAATTACTGAGTCATATGATAATTCTGTTTAACTTTTTGAGGAATCACCAAACTGTTTTCCACAACAATTGCATTATATACAGTGTATTGCATTGCAGTATACAACAGTTCCTCTCATTGATGCCTTTTCAATAATAGTATGACTTTAATGCTTAATAATTGAGGGCTTCTCTGGTGGCTGAGATGATAGGGAATCTACCTGCAATGCAGGAGACCTGGGTTTGATTTCTGGATTGAAAAGATCCCCTGGAGCAGGGCATGGCAGCCCCTCCAGTGTTGTTGCCTGGAGAATCCCCATGAAGCTTAATAATTAGAATTGCTTTAGATATTTTGTTGCAATGAATTAACAAAGATCATTAAAGAATTTAAAAATTAAAGTTATAAGTCATAGTGCAATGGCCTGGAAAAAATCTTTTACCCTGAAGAAGACTATGGAAATATCTAACATTCAGTTTTACTACAAAAGGATTTATGTTTAAACCCTGTCCTTCACAGAAGTGGGTATGGTATGCAATTCAAATTTCTGTTAGGCTAATAAAAACATATTCCTGATTTAGACACTTTTTTGTATCCAAGCTCCATATTACTAAAAGTACCCATTTTGAACTTGCTGGCTAAAATAGTAACCTGATAGTAACTAGATGAGCAATTGCCTGCTAGGGAAATCAATTTAAAAGGTTGACCCATTTGAACTAGCTAAGATAATTGATCACGTATAATGGATGACTGGCTGTTTCTTTTTTCTTTTCAATTCCAAAACAACAACAGAAAAAGGAACATAGTTTATAACAGATAATCATCATGAGATTATTAAAAAGAAATTATCTGTTTTAAGTATTTTCTAAAAGAGAAGTCATACAGTCGCTATCTTTTATGGAGAATCAGAGACAGTGTGGTTTATAAAATAAGCAGAAGATAAACAAGATGATCTCTTAATTTCCCTTGTTGACTGTCCAACACTACTAATATACTGAGGCAATTTTATTTGGAGCAGAGAAAGGCAAAGTCTTATTGGAGCATATGCACTCATACTGACATGTGGGGAAGTCACTTGAATTATTATATTTAGGAAATTAAAAAAGACCTCAGTGTCTTATACTTGGAGAAAAAAAGTATCTTGTGAATGCATGAACATTTTACAAGTCCACAAAAACACTTGATTCTTATTTTGATAAACTGTTTTATCAGCACATGATATCATATAAATTGGGCCGTTCTACTTTAGAAAGCTATTTTTTTCCTAATTGTGGTTCTTAATTTTTCACAAATGATTGTACTAGCATAAGTATTTGCTTTTTTTCATGGTAAGATATAGAACATTAAATCTGAGACTGTTTTAAAAAAAAACTGTAGGAAGAGAACAAAGAATTTTCTTGGTTCTCTAGTTGAAATAGAGCACCTTTACTTTTGTATTATTCTATCAAGATTTTTTATTCTCATGTGATTTGGAAAAATCCAGAATCTTGGGCTTAATTGATCTGTACATGAATTAACAGTCCCTTGATCCTAAGTGCATTTAACCTTATATTATTTATAATTAATATAATGTCATTTCTTTACTCAAAAGCTTTTATTAATGCCACAATAAATAAATGATAGAGACCAAACAGTTTAGCCTTTTTGTTGTTATTGGAAAGTTTCGAACTTGTTTCAACTCCCTTTTCAGCCTATTCACTCTTACTTGCCAAATACTCAATATGTGAAACAAACCATATTGTTCATTCTGCTTTATTCCCTCCAAAGTGTTTCTCATCTAATTCCCACCTGCTGGAAATACCTAACTCTTTGAATTCATCTATAAAAGTCCATCCCAAAGAAAGACAATGCCAAAGAATGCTCAAACTACTGCACAGTTGCACTCGTCTCACACGCTAATAAAGTAATGCTCAAAATTCTCCAAGTCAAGCTTCAACAGTACATGAACCGTGAACTTACAGATGTTTAAACTGGATTTAGAAAAGGCAGAGGAACCAGAGATCAAATTGCCAACATCCATTGGATCATTGATAAAGCCAGAGAGTTCCAGAAAAACATCTACTTCTGCTATATTGACTATGCCAAAGCATTTGACTGTGTAGATCGCAACAAACTGTTGAAAATTCTTCAAGAGATGGGAATACCAGATGACTTGACCTGCTTCTTGAGAAATCTGTATGCAGGTCAGGTAGTCTAAACTGTTCTAAACAGTTAAAACTGGACATGGAACAACAGACTGGTTTCAAATCAGGAAAGGAGTACGTCAAGGCTGTATTTTGTCACCCTGCTTATTTAACTTATATGCAGAGTACATCATGAGAAACGCTGGGCTGGATGAAAAGGAAGAGGAACTAAAGAGTCTCTTGATGAAAGTGAAAGAGGAGAGTGAAAAAGTTGGCTTAAAGCTCAACATTCGGAAAACTAACATCATGGCATCTGGTCCCATCACTTCATGGCAAATAGATGGAGAAACAGTGAAAGACTATTTTTCTGGGGCTCCAGAATCACTGTAGATGGTGATTGCAGCCAAAAGACGCTTGTTGCTTGGAAGAAAAGTTATGACCAACTTAGACAACTTATTAAAAAGCAGAGACATTACTTTGCCAACAAAGGTCCATCTAGTCAAAACTATGGTTTTTCCAGTAGTCATGTATGGATGTGAGAGTTGGATTATAAAGAAAGCTGAGTACCGAGGAATTAATGTTTTTGAACTGTGGTGTTGGAGAAGCCTCTTGAGAATCCCTTGGAGAGCAAGGATATCAAACCAGTCCATCCTAAAGGAAATCAATCCTGAATATTCATTGGAAGGACTGATGCTGAAGCTGAAACTCCAATACTTTGGCCACCTGATTCGAAGAACTGACTCATTTGAAAAGACCCTGATGCTGGGGAAGATTGAAGGCAGGAAGAGAAGGGGACAACAGAGGATGAGATGGTTGGATGGCATCACCAACTCAATGGACATGAGTTTGAGTAGACTCTGGGAGTTGGTGATGGACAGGGAGGCCTCACAGGCTGCAGTCCATGGGACCATGGATTCTTCATCTTGGTATTTCCCAAAGTACTGAAAGAATGTCATGCAGACAGAGAATACTTAAAGTTTATTATTTTGAATTGAATGAAATTCATATTCTCAAGTTTAGATTAAAAATATCATTTTAAAAAGAGTAAAATTCATTCTTCATTAAGTAAAATAATTAACAGAAACATTTAGTAAATCATGGACCTGTTTTGAAAATAAGCTAAGTAGTGGCAACACTTTAGGAAAGGAATAAACAGTGGATTTCTTAAAATAACTTTTTGGTTGTATCATCAAGTTTATTGATAATTGTATAAAGTAATGAGAAAAAATACACAGGAATAAAATACTTTTACCTGCATTACCAAAGATAACCCCAGATATATTGAGATACTTTTTTTAACCCCTCAAAGGGGAGCAGTTTACTTATTTTTCTGTAGTTTGTGTTCTTCTAGTAACAGGTCGTCATTATTTGTCAGGTATTTATTTATCAATAAATATGCTTCTCAAAATCATTTTTATGAATGCCTAGCATTGCTTTCTTACCTATATAATCCCTTTACTTGAACATTTTGAATACTAGGGGGTTTTTTTTTTAAGTGAAAGTGAAAGTCACTCAGTCACATCCAACTCTTTGTGACCCTATGGACTATACAGTCCATGGAATTCTCTAGCCCAGAATACTAGAGTGGGTAGCCTTTCCCTTCTTCAGGGGATTTTCCCAACCCAGGGACTGAATCTAGGTCTCCCGCATTGCAGGCAGATTTTTTTTTTTTTTTACTACATCTAAATCACTTTAACTTTCCTTCATGTGGTTTAAGTGTTATGCTCATCTTAGTTTCGTTTCTTAGGAATAGGATTGTCTCACCCAGGACATACATATATAGTGTTAAAAATATCCATATGCATTAATATCTGTCTGTTCAAACATCTTTTTCTCTTTTGATAATTTCTTTTGGCAAGCATAGTGTTTTAGAGTCCCCAATAGTGACATCTTTAACCATCTTTTTTCTGACTCAAGATTCATTCTCTAAAGCATTCCCCAAAATTGGGATATAAGTCCTGTCTGCTCAAAAGACATGAGAAGTCCTGGCTAAAGCCGTTGGATTAATTACATAATAAATTATATTCTCCTTTATCTTTTATTTTCTACATATCTGAAGATGCATGTTTTATAGTTAGTTGTACTGCATCACACTGATGGCAGGTAGCAAATAGTAACATTGCAAATTCAGAAACGCCAACTGAGTTAAAGAATCATGCCACTGGCTTTTAGTATTCCAATTATGGGGTTATATTCCCTAGTTAAACTGATACCTACCACTTGCCATTGTGGGCTGTTGGACCAAACGCCTAGCAGTTCTTAGCTACTGTTTTTGTGCTCACCAAACATTAATAGAAGTCATGATGGTACCTTCTTTGCAGGGTGATTGTGAGGGCTAGGTTAGATAATGCATAGAAAATTTATTGCCGAGGGCCTGCCACATAGAAAATATCCACAAAATAGTAGCTGTTACTACTTTTACTTTGTAGTATTTGGAAAATATTTACCTAAAGTACAGGTTCATTACTTGATAGGCATTTTCAATAAATGTTTTATTTATTGTAGAATAATATATTACTTCAGGGAAGGAAACATGCAAAAACAATATTAAACTTTATGTTCATTTCAGTAACCTTTTATGAAATAATATGAAATCAGTATATCTTATGAACATTAAAATAATTTGGTTTAACAAATTTTGTGTCATTTTGAAAAGAGTGTGCCGCTCAGCATTACATCAATTAGACTTCCTATGAATACTTAAAGAATTCTGGTAATAATTTGTGTCATAAAAATCCAAAAGCAGCCTTTTCAATCAATGAAAAGTTCACAGGTCAAATCTCTTCACAATATTCATATATATTTTCTTGTTTTGAGTTGAGATAACCATCAGGGTTACAATTTCACCTATAACTAACTTAAAGAAATAAGACAGGTAAAAATAAAAGAACTGCCTTTCATAACACAGATACAGAATTAAACTGTCAAGACTTGAAATGTTCAATAAACTACATGTAGAGTAATATTTTTTTAAATTCAAATAATTTTCTTTGAATTTGATAGGAAATGAATGTATTGGCCAGAAAACTATGACAATTAATTGCAGAATGACTGAATTTTAATGAAAGACTCTAAGAAAAAAAATGATGAAATGAATGTGCTGTTTGCTTTTAAATCATTTACAGTTGAATAATTTATGTTTTCTTTAATTCATCCTGTTAAACTATCCAAGATGAATACAATATGAATAGAAGAGCTTTTAAATTGTCGGGTTTTTGCATTAAAATGTTTGCCAATCACCACTTTCTGGTTTTTTTATTACTATTTTAATGGTTTTATACATTGAAGTATGGTAGTTAGAAGACTAAGATAAAGTACATATTATAATGAATTTGAAGGGTTATAAATATTTGACCTACATCTTCAGACATTAGAGTAGAATCTCTTGTATAGGTAGATTATGTGTTCACGCAAAGAAAACTAACTTAACTAGAAATTCTGATTATCACCCCAAATTTGGCTCACCCTGTTCTCCTCATTTCTGTTTAAAAGCATTCTCCAGTTTTCATACCAAAAACTTTGGAGTTTTGCCAAAAACCTTTAACTTCTTTTCTCTCAAACCCTATATCTTATCCATCAGAAAATCTTGTCGGAAGCTACCTACAAAACACATCCAGTATACTCTCCTGAACGCCTCCTGCTGCCAGCCTCACCCAAGCCACCGTCATTCTCCGGGATTCATATTCTCTCTCCCTCTGATTATTAGCCTCTTACTGCTTCTCTCCGCTTTGGCAGCTGCTTTCCTCCAGTCTCTTTCTGATAGAGCAGCCAGGATGATCCTTTATAAATAGAAGTCAGAATGTGTCACTCCTCTACTCGGAAGTCTCCATAGCTTTCGGTTTTCTATCTCACCCGGAGTAAAAGCCACAGGTCTTATAATGAACTTCACAGCAGCATAATGAGCTACCCTCTGCCACATCTCTGATTTTATCTCCTACCACTCTCCTTTTTTCCTCAGCTCTTTCCTCAAATATACCAAGCATGCTCTCACCTCAAAGCTATAGCAGCTCTGCATATGAAATATAGTTTCTCATTTTCCTTCCCCGTCTGCTAATGACAGCACCATTGCTTTGATTCTCACCAAGAGAACCTGGAACCCAGCTCTAAATGCTAACAGACTGACTGCCTGACAGTACACACAGTAATTGATGATTCATATAGCACTCTGCTAGGTGTTTCACTTGCAGAGTTGAAAGCAAGATTACCTCCCTAATTAAGCTTCTATACTGTTAAGAATTAGATCCTGGGTCACTACTGGGGTTTTGTTAATATATAATTGGCGAAAGAACTAGACAAAGTACAAAGGTTAGATCTGACTCTTCAGGGAACTGGAAGAAGATTCTGCAGTTCCAAAATGGAAATAAGACAAAGACCAATCATTCTAAAGACAACACACGATGACACATGTCTGAAGGTGAATCCAAAACCAAAAGGTTTATATCCTGACCGTGATCCAAGTGTAGGTGGGACAGGAGATGGGAGAAAATCTAACCGTGCCTTTGGGTTTTTAGTGAACCATTCTGCTGGGGTTAGTGCAGGAATGAGGTCAGTTCACAGATTGTGTATTCTTCTATTAAAAACCATTTAGTGGCATGCCATCTCACTCACAATAAATGTCAAAGTCCTCACCATGGTGGCATCTAAGATCCCACAGAATGTGCCCTGACCTCAACTTCATTCTCCATTTTTTTCTTGCCTTCCCTCCATTCCTGCTATGCTAGCTTTCCTGCAATCCAAATGGAGCCAAGAATGCTGTGCACCCAGATACCCCCATGGCTTTCTCTCCCTCATCTCTTTAAAATTTTGCTTTAATGTCATCTTTTCAATAAGCATATGGAGGCTTTCATTTTCTTTTTATTTTTTATGTGATAATCATCTCTTGCTACATGAGTTTGACATTTCATGTGTGCTGTTTCAAACACATCTCCCTGACATGCTAGTGTTATTTAACATTCTAAACCTTCTAATTTTTTTTTTAGATTAGCTGCCCTAAAGCTAAATTAAATTACATTTATTGAGTCTTTGTATGCACCAGGTACTGTGCTCTCTGATTCATTTGCAGAATCTCATTTATTCCTCCAACAATTTAGTATAAGTATAATCATTATCTCATTTTATTGATGGAGAAGCTAATTCAGAGAACTTTGGAATTTTGGAGCATGTGCTTGGCATATGATTGACTTAATATTTGTTTTTATGGGCCTGCGTTCCCTCTTCATATATTTTCTTTAGATTGATTAATGTTTAGGTAGGAGAGAGTGCTTTCTCCATGTGGGACTAGATTCCTCAGTGAGAAGACATCATCTCTATCCCCAGACATTTGTTACAGCCTGAGGTACTGCCCAGGACACAGTATAGTCAAGTGACTCAGCACATGAGCATTTGCATTTAGAACACAGGAGTCCCTATCCTAGCTCATTCATTTACCAGCTCTCCATGATTTCCCAGTTTCTAGTTTTATATTATTTTTGTAAAAGAATAGTACCTAAAGCAATATCCAAGCCAATAAAATTTTGAGCTCACAGTTTAATAAAAAGTCATAAAATTAGGTACAAAAATGAATATTTATTTAGAGGAGGAACGAAAACATAGCAAAATACAAATTTAAGATAGCTGACAAATACTTCAAATATTATAAACTCCAGAAAAAATAGTCTTGTTTTTTTGCCCAACAGTCAAAGTGGTACAACTAAGGACTGTTGGAAGATGGCTGGAGTCAGACTTTACTGGAAACCCAGGGATGAGTCAGGTCTTTCTGGACAAAGGTTTCCAGTGGGCCACTATTCTGACACAGCATCACTCACAAGATCAGATTTTTAGCCTCTTAAGTCAATCAAGAATTTATCTTGAAATGTGTACAACATATATTTTAAGCAAAACCAGTCTGCTAGGCACTCTCTCTATGTTTGTTCAATTGAATTAGATTTGAATTAAATTGAGTAAGGCTGGTTCCTTGGTATAAAATATGGAGAGGTTTATTGAATGTAAAAATTTATTTTTTGGCTATTTGAAGGCAGTTACCAACTTTGACAATAAAAGTACAAACAGGCTCATAGTTCATTATTAGGATAACATTTTTCCCCCTGTGAGTATATGTCAATAGCTTCTGGCCTAGATATAGGGTAGTATGTATTTTTGTAATACGCTTGAGTTATACCTTATAGGTAAAACAGTTTGGAAAAGCTAAAGCTGTCTAAATATTTTGCATTAATCAATTATACATATTCAGAAGTACTATTGAAACAAAATATATTGTCATTCTGAAGGTGGGAAAAAGTGATAAAATTGTTATCACTCAATGTGGAAATGCAGAGGCATAGAGGTAAGACACTAGCTTCTTATCCAAGCCTGATTTGTATTGCCAGTGTGATCTGGAGAAATCTGTGTCACTAAATACTTTTGTGCCATAGATTCCTTAGATGTAGAAGGAGCCAGTGGTTTTAGTTCTTCCTAAAGAAATTGGGGGAAATAAATCTTGAAATGAACATACATGTCTGTGTGCTTTCAGTACCCAAATATATTGGGTAGCAGCAAAGTCTGAGGCATATGATGCAGTTCTACATGCCAAACTGAGAAAATTGGGTGGAAAACTCGTTTTCCCTTAAACAGCCTTTGAAGCTGCCAGTAATTAATTTGATATAGTTGTTAAAAAACGGAAGCCAATCTCTCTAAGATGTGGGGCTCTGTATATGAGCCATCTGTAACTATCAGATAATCAGGACAATTTAAGTTACACCTGCACAGTTGTGAATAAGAAAACTCGTTTTGGTCTGAGTTCAAGGGTTTAGAGAAATAGAGTGCAACCAATCCAAGAAAGCTTGAAGCACAACAGAAATGAGATATACATACAAACACATCTGGTTAGAATTAAAAAAAAAAAAAAAGATCTGAAAGCTGTATTCTTAATGTGCTAGGCTTCCCAGAGAATTAATTCATGGACTTATCTTCAAGGAATGACACCTGACTAGATATTACTCTGATCCTAAAAAAACAAACAAATAAAACAGTTGTTGACTACTGAAAAATGTAATATAACTATGAACATTACTCAAGGCTTTCCGTTCTCATCTCTAGTGAGAGGGAAAAAATAGCATTTGTTTGCTCTATAGAAACAACTGGGGGGAGAAACAATGAAAGAAGGAAAGGAAAAACAAAGTAGGAGGCCTGTATTGATTTTTGCTCAGTTCGGTGGCTTAGATGGTAAAGCGTCTGCCTACAATGGGGAGACCCAGGTTCGATCCTTGGGTTGGGAAGATCCTCTGGAGAAGGAAATGGCAACCCACTCCAGTACTCTTGCCTGGAAAATCCCGTGGACGGAGGAGGCAAGTAGGCTACAGTCCATGAGGTCGCAAAGAGTCAGACACAACTGAGTGACTTCACTTTCTTTCTTTCAGTGTATAAGCCCTGTAGCTCTTACTTGCTGTCTTTTAAGAATATTAAATGCATGGTAATGTAGTTTTAAAATCTTGAGACATTATTGGGAATTTCAAAAATATAATACCTCTGCTTTTAAAAACCAACTAATAAACACAATTTCATACCTGGTTTCTATAACTGAAATACTCTGAAAAATTCAAATTAATTTATTTTCAATATCTAAGTAATATTTTACCAAAGTTTTCTCAGTACTTGCTCTAAACAGATTTTGTATCATTCCCTTAGTTATATACAGTGAATTATGATGATCTGTTGACAGAAGGCATGCTTTTAGAGAATTCTATTCTGCTGCTTTTCATAGGGTTGCCATTTATGCAGAAGAAAAAACCTTCAGAATTTGAAATTTTATGGCACTGTCAACTTAGCTAATTTGTCTTTATTTTTCAAATTTCACTTTTATCATCCAGTTGAGGGAAGAGCAACAGACTATCTCTGCCTCTTCTCGCTCAGCTTCCCTGCTGTAATCAAAACTGGATAACATGGTAGAACCGTGGCACTACCTTATGCTTAAAAATTCTCCAATATAATCAGTAATTATCTACAGGGAAACCCAAAGTATTTTCTTAAAAACGTGTTTTCTTAGCACTTTGCCTAGTCTCACTTAACAATTGACTTATCAGATAATAATGAGAATTGTTTGTAGTCAATTGTATTAATTCTAAATGATGGGCAAATTAAATACTTTGAAAACACTGATTTTATATTGACTGAACAGTTCAAAAATTAACATAAAATAGAGAAACATATTTTTTTTCTATACAGGGAGATCAGGGTTCCATTCAAATATCTAGATTGAGAGTGGTTTTACTCAGTGGAGTATTACTTTGCATTTGACACTACTCCCTGAGTAGAAAGTCACTTTCAGATTATAGATTAGTGTTTTGTTTTACTTACTCTGCTAATGTGGTTAAAATCAAGTTAGAGATTATTATTTGCGGGGACCATTTCCTATCTTAAAGCATTAACAAATGATGATATATGGTACTAAATAGCAAGCACAGAACTATATGCATTGTATATCTGTATTTGGTTAATTGAGTCAATTGTAGTTCTCATTTGCCTAATGCTTGCAACCTTTCTTTTCTTTATCTTCACTTTCCTCTAAGCTGCTATGTAAATGGAGACTATTACTACCACATTGGTGAAGTCTGAATGTGATAGTATATGTAATGGACCTAGAATCCTAGCCTTGCACTTTCTTCACTTCATTTAGACAATTTTTAGGCTTACATGAGCTCTAAATGTGAAGGGTTTGTTTTTTTTTTGGTTTTTTTTTTTTTTGTGGTGGTGTACTTGCATAATCTGATTAAAAGCAAAAACATGAGGACCTTAAGAGATATTAACAATGGAGGTCAAAGAGCGTACAGTGCAGTGCAGTTAAGACATGATGCCCTGCAATTGTAGCTACTCCTGCTCCTCCACAAGGACAAAAGACAGTATTTAAAATTGCAGTGAAGATTTATTCCATTTTGGTTAGAGCAATCAAATGCTTATTTCTCTGAGAGAAGAGTGTATGGTAGGTCAGTTGAAGGTATCTGTTGTATCTTAAAATCTATTTGAAATGTTTGAGTGAATTATTGTCTAAATTGACAGGTGATTCCTATCCAAGCTAACAATGTATTTCTGTTAGCATAACCTGGGAGGGTCTACATTAAAGAATATATGCTCTTCATAGGCTTTGGCTGAGTAGATGAGATGATATGATACGTGAATTAGTAAATGAATAAGCTGGACTTACAACTAAATCCACAGAATTCCATTGTGAGATGGCTTTGCTTGCAGTCCTTTGCAAAGCATGCTGTGCAGAGTGTGGTACATGCGCTTGTAATAAACAATTAAGGAAGCTGCAAAACTGGGTGTATACACAAACCTGAAAACTCTCTGTTAACACTATATTTGTATATAGTAATACGAAGAAATAATATTACTAAAAATCAATGCAAAATATACTTGTGTGTTTTAGAACACTTAAGAAACTCAAATTTGAAGATACATCCACATTTTAAAATATAGTTTTCTTTTTATAATTTTTAAATAATGAGTGCATTGATAAACTGAAATTAAGTTAATAAGTATAGAGGATTAATTTGAAAGAAATCATTCATGCAGGGAATATTTTATTATATGCAGAATGAGTATCTAATTTCTAAATGGCCTAAGAAATAAGCTCATAGAATTGTTCTTAAACCATTTAAAAAAATTAACCTGTCTAATAAATACAGTCACATTTCTGTTGTTTTATATTAATGCTTCATCTACATTTATGTCTATAAAATTTTTAAATTCAGCTGAAATCTCTTCAGGTAAAAAGTCCCAACTGTCCTTTGGAATGAATAAGACCCAATTAATATTCCATTTATTTCATTGTTAATGGATGACCAAGTCACAGCATGAGCAGAGGAGAAAGTTAACTAACACCAACTGCCTCCTCTTCCAGAGCAGTGGAATGCCCATCCAGATCCCATTTTCTGTGTTCTGTGGAGCAGTGTCTCCAAACCCCTTAATACCCCTTCTCCTCATTATGAAACCTCTTCACAGTTTACAGGGTAGGAACAGTAGGTTAAGCCCTAACAAATGCCCACAGCAGCTTTTCAAGTTAGTCATATGAACTTTGAATATACCTTAACCTCAATTATGAATTGTGTCAAAAACTGTGAAGCATATTTATCTTACATACATTTCATTTGTTGGTTGTGGTTTCTAAAGATTTTGGCAGTCGATTATTTATTTATTTTATGTTTAAAGTAAGTTACTGAAGACTTTTATTCCCAGAGTACAGGAAGCACTATGCTTGAATTAGAAGTCCTAAATTGAATACTCTGATAATATCTGACTTTGCCATTAGCTAATCCCCAGTATTAATATGTATTTTGATCTCTGCCTCTAAAGTAAGTTCGTGATAAGATTCTCTGTATTATGAGGATTTGTGTTGTTATTGTTGTATCTTATCTTTATTTTCATTTTAAATAATTGTTTTCTGTGTTTCTTTTGCTGAAGGAAAAGTGTCAGCTTTGATGGGCTGCCACATAACTTTATGATTTTAATATTGCCATAAACACTCTTGAAAATAAAATTAGAATAAATGTGTGACTATATTTGTCAGTAAAAAACACACATTTAGAATTTATTTTCAAAGCAAGAACAATGAACATATATTTCTCACACTGAACTCCATGATGTTACTATTTCAAAACTTCCTTAAGGCCTTACTACCATGCCATTTACATAAAATGATACATGGGAGCATGTAGAAAAAAGCCTCTATCTTGCTAGAAGCATATATTTCCATCCATTTCTGCCCTTCATTGGAATCAGTTTTTACTTCCTTTATATTTTCAAAAATTTTCACCATCTCCAATAAATATGTTGCTGAAAGAAATTGAATTATATTCCTGTTTAATTAATATTCCTCCTAAATATAATTAAAATTTATAGTTGATCACTGAGGGTTTTTGTTCAGTAGCAAAATAATCATCAAGCTCTGAGCCAAAATAATAAAGTATATATAATCAACTCTGCTGATCTCTAGAATTTTAGTTGTAAAATATCATCAGGCCAGGCACTGAGCCTCAAAGCAAGATCCTCTAAATGGCTTCAGCTATATACTCTTATCAAAGTTACCTTCTGAACTCCCACCTGTTTATTAATAGAATCTGAAGGGAAAAGTTTGAGAGGACTCTCCTGCCTCTAGAGAAAGGAAAGCTGTCTGTGAATGACTCAGAATCACATGAGGAAAAAATTAGATGAAGGATAAGTAAGAAAACAATAGCAAACCTATTCAGGACATAATAAAGGCAAGAAAGGAATGATGAGAAAAACAATTGAACATGGCAGACCATCAGTGATTGTACAGAACCATGTATCTTGAAGGAAAGTTCAACCTGATGTACAAATTCAGCTTTTGTGATCAAATATTGTGCTTGAATGAATGTTTAAACTCTATCTTAACTCGAGTGAATTTACCATGAACTTCTAGGAATAGAAAGGGTTGCAGAGACTGTTTTGAAATAGGCATAAGCAGTTAATCTTGTAAAACTCAGAGAAACATGTTGACTCATCTTATTTTTTGAATCATTATGTTTGGAAAGTCATTGGGTTCTAGAAGAAAATGCATCCATTCTGTTGCTAGTTAAATGCTAGAATACAAATTTTCAGAAATTATTTGTTTAAAGCAAAAATGCTATTAATAGCAGTGAACATGAAACTTGATTATTGGCAGGTTAATTCCCCCTCTCCAGTATATGCATTAAATAATGCCAACTGATGTCAGCACAAATTATGAGCATGCAAGAAAAACTAATTGTTCCACATTATTTTACAGTTATTATTGATTACTGTGCCCTTTGCAAATCAAGACAGAAATAGAAAGTATAATAATTCTTAAGGATGAATTTAACACTTACTAGAGGGGAGGAATGATATTTCCAAATGATGCTTTCTTAATTACATATTAAAATCTCAGGATACACTTAAAGGGCTACAACTGAGTATAAATAAAATCTGGCTAAATTTTAGAATGTGATCTATAATCAGATATGTACTGATTTAAGAGGAGACTTTTTTCACATTGAAAATGGTTTCTTCTTTCTACCAGAGTAGCATCCTTATCAGCCACAAATAGCTTAGAGTCAAGATAAGAATTGATTCATGCATATCAACACACACACACACACACACACACACACTTACTGAGAATGTTTGCCCCTTGGCTGTGTAGTAGAAGTGTGTTTCAAACAGTAGATGTTCAAACACCACTAGATACGTGTTTGGATCAGGGTATTTGGAACTTAGCCTCATTTTACATTAAATGGAACACAGGTGGACGGACAGGCTGTATCAGACATTAAACTAAGAATGCAAGTGATCTGAAAGGCAATGTAATGAAAGTCATGTAACAGGAAACTTGGTCTCTGTCTGAGCCCCAGCTCCCCAGCTCTGACTGATCCTTTCAGTTTAAGCAGACCTCAGAAACCTCAACCACAACCAAAATAGTTTTATCAACATTCCTCCTTTTCAAAAGATTATGTAAATAAAGTGGATAAGCTTCATTCAAGCGAAATTAATAATAAGTACATTCAAAAATAACCCCTTGGAAGATCAAAGTTCAAGACACTTAAACATGCCTTGTAGAGAGTTACCATGACCTCCTGCCATGAGTCTAAAACCATGAGTCTAATACCATGAGTCTAAAAACAATCCACACAAAACACATCAAAAACCTAATCTTAGACTTAATACTTGTGTCCCTAAGACCAGTCCCAACATATATGAAAATCTAGAACTTTCTACCCCTTCTTTATCATATACTTTTCTCTACCTTATTCCTTTTTATTCTATCATTACTCTTTTTATTCTTGTTTATTCCTCCTAACTTAGAATTCTCAGGGCTTTATGTAATCTGAAAGATTTTAAAATTACTGCAGTTCTAGAAACTGATCTTGGTGAGGCAGCAGTGAGGAGTCTCATGAAGCAAAATCTTAATTCCTTGCCTGAGAATTGAACCTGGGCAGCCTGGATGAAAACCAGGAGTCCTAGCTACCAGGCCAGTAAGGGCTAAAGGTTAGCTTTTTTCCCCTGGATCTTTGCCCCCTGTGAAAAAATGCGTTTATCACAGAGGCAAAAACTGTAAATGCAGGCGTGAAGTTTATTATTAAAGACAGAGCACAACACCAAGTGGGAGAACACACAGAGAAACAGTTTGATTAGAAGACAGAAGCAAGGCAGACGCACGCACCCAGAGTGAAAGTGTGAGGGCATCCCTCCTAGGGAGGAGGAGAGCTGGAAAGAGGCGGTTTAGATCATTTATATAGATTAGTTCTTCCAGGTCTTTGTTTTTACCTTTAGCCAAGATGGATCCTTTTTCCACACTTGCCCTACCCCAGGACCGTCCCCTGGGTGCACACGCACCCCTCAGCCAAGATGGATCTCAAAGTTAAGGCTTCTGGGAGGAGCAAGACTCATTATGGCCTGGAGTCATCCCCCTGACTTTTGACCTCCAAGAAACCCTTCTGGGCATGTGTAGTATCTTCCTTGTTTCAAAAAGATCGGGGCGGGGTGGAGTGGAAATCCTTTAAGCCTTTTACTCAAGCAGGGTTTTGGCCTTCTTTGTCCTGGCCATGACTATTACCTTAAAGTGTTTACAAGAGACAAAGATAAGCTGTTTATCCTGTTTCTGTTGTTACTTCCATTTGGAGGGCAAACCGGAGGCTGATGATAAATGCCTTAACTGGAGACCACCTGTCTCTTCTCTCTGCAGATTCTAACTGGAGGCTAGTTGTAAGTATCCAGCTTGAAGTCTATTTCTTCCTGCCCCATGAAATGCAAATAGGAGGCCAGTTGTAAATGTCTAACCTGGAGGCCATCTATCCCCTGCCTCAAACTGACCAATGAGGTCTAATTGGACCTTGGTCTACATGTCATCAAATGGTCAAGTTTACTTAGAGATTTCTGGCACAAGTTCTTACCTGAATCTCATCTAGCCACTGCTGTTAAAAAGAATAGAAGTGTTTTTCTGTGCTCTTATGATTGAGGTATTGGAATTCAGATTGGAAATTATATCCAAATAATTTCTTATACTATTTTCTGCATATTCAATGATGGCCACTTCTTAGAGATGAGGAACACCTGGCCTAGAACTGAAGAGAAATGAGATGTTATATGGGAACAAACCAGAGTCTACTTGGGAATACCAAATGAGTACTTCTTTATAGACAGGGAATTGATAATATAGAAACAGATTTGAGACTTATTATAGAGCAAAGTTATTAAACTAGGTCAAATGCTCCTTCCAAAATAAATAGCACTAAAATATCACTCTCCATCCCCTTGTCTTAATTTATTTTTATTACCACCTACTGTATCTTACATCTATTACTCCCTTTGTTAGCATCTATTTCTTCCCATTAATTGAAGCCTTCATGAGAATAGACACGGACATGGAGAGCACAGGCCTTTGAAGTGACTTTTGGTCTATGAACAAAGTGGACAAGGAGGAACAGTGCAACTAATAGCAGTGATGCGCATCTGCTCAGGAAAGGGGAAGCTGGAGAAAATATCAAGAGGTGATTTCTGAAGTAAATCCTTTATTTTAGGGTTTGTACTGGTTTCCTATTGCTGCTGTGACAAAGTCCCACAAACCACTTTCCCGGTCAAACCCAATTAATGATAAAAAAATGTTGGTCTTTCAGAACATTGAAGACTTTTTAAAAATATGGAACATTCTTTTTTTGACCATTAATATAGTCTCAAAATTCTCCTTAAAATTCTAGATAATCTATCAACTGTCTTTAAATACCACACATTTGGTAAATGTAAATTACCACATAATATACAAGAACCTTATATATTTGAAAATAAATATACAGAATGCTGTACAGTCGAAAATAAATGAAGGAGAATATTGAAGAGAATTCCTGAGTAGCAAAGTCAAGCTTAACCTTGATTCCACTTTGTTTACACTAATTCAGTCAGAAGTAGGAGCAAGCACCACACAGAATACAACAGGACTTGTCATTACCAATAAATGTCTAGCCCACCATCCAGGAATGTCATGTCTTGTAACTGAGCTCTAGAAAGAGAAAAATCTCCAAAATCAGTGCAGATGGTGACTGTAGCCATGAAATTAAAAGACACTTGCTTCTTGGAACAAAAGCTATGACAAACCTAGACAGTGTATTAAAAAGCAGAAACATTACTTTGCTGACAAAGGTCCATCTTATCAAAGCTATGGTTTTTCCAGTAGTCATGTATGGATATGAGAGTTGGACCATAAAGAAGTCTGAGTGCTGAAGAATTGATGCTTTTGAACTGTGGACTTGGAGAAAACTCTTGAGAGTCCCTTGAACTGCAAGAAGACCAAACCAGTCCATCCTAAAGGAAATCAGTCCTGAATATTCATTGGAAGGACTGATGCTGAAAGCTGAAGCGCCAGTACTTTGGACACCTGATGTGAAGAACTGACTCATTAGAAAAGACCCTGATGCTGGGAAAGATTGAAGGAAGGGGAAGAAGGGGACAACAGAGGATGAGATGGTTGGATGGCATCACTGACTCAATGGACATGAGTTTGAGCAAGCTCCAGGAGCTGGTGATGGACAGGGAAGCCTGGCATGCTGCAGTCCATGTGGTGGCAAAGAGCCAGACATGACTGAGCAACTGAACTGAATTGACTGAAGAGGAAAAGAGCTGAAAATTGAAGGTTCAAATCCAGGGCAAGTACCTGGACTTTATATCTTTAAGTTTCTGGTGAAGAAAGCAAGCCACATGTTTTCATGACTAACTTTTAAGAGAAAGTAGTTACACTTTCATAAAAAAAAAATTATTCTGAAAAGGCAGTAACACACACTTACTGGCAAGAGAGCAGGATCTCAGGATGTCACTGGACTTTAGGAATTTTCCCATTTTCCCCCCAGGGTTTTGATACTTTGGAATGAAGTGTACATAACATTTCTTGGTTTTTAATGAGTTGGAGAATTACATTGAAATTCAGTACTGTGATAATAAACTCCAAATTAATATTTTCCTTCAGAAAAATTGCAATGGAAAAAAATCTAATCTTATTGCTCATAAAGTGACATAATAAAACCATAATGCCAACTATAGCATGGAAAACTCTCTCCCAGCAAATCTTACAGTCTGTCCACTTTCTGAGTGTTTGCTCTTTGTGTTTAGCTATTAAAATAAGGGTTTAATTTAAAAATGCATAAATAAGCTTCTTACTAGAATGCAGACAAGCAAAGGAAGTAAATATTTTTTTTTCTATCATTTAGAGAGCTAGCTAATACTCTGTCCTTTTCTTTCTTCCGTGCAATTACGAATTTAGCAGGTGACTTGGGGGTGCGAAGCTGGCGGGGAGGTCAAGGAGAGGAGGGTGTTGGGAGTATCTGCTGAATAACTACTCTTCTTCCTGATCATCTCTGTGGTTTCCCTGACATTTCTGCTACTGTACGACTTTTGCTTAGGCTGAGATTTATGACTCTGTCATTCAGGAATACGTGTTTGAGAGGAACCATTAAACAACCATCAAAGCATTAAACAGCTACACATGTGGGAACCAACCACAAGTACTGCCACAAGCTGGTTGCAGAGAATCCCTAAGCCTTGCAGCAGGTGTGATACTCCTTGGAGGAGGAGTCTTGGGAGCTGGGAGTTGACAATAGCGTCCAAAGATTGGAGGCGAAAGAACACACAGCTTGAGTGTGTGAGACAGATGCTGCTTTCTTGCTGTGTTCACCGTCTCCCACGTGTAATATTTCCAACACATTAACGGGGCATTAGAGTGCATGGCATGCTTAGTGACAGGAATAGAACCATGAAATTGGTAATGTCTTGCCAGTTTTAAAATGTGGATAATAACTTCTTGTCAGAGCAATGAAATCTTTCTTAGCCTATAAGAAATCCTTGTATAACTAATGAGACTTCTGGGCCATCATACCTGCTCTGTTCAATTTCTTACACTAGTTTAGCTGTTCAACCACCTGTGGTACTTGAACTATGGAGATAGGTATTTTCAGAATTGATTAACACTGTAATAAATTCACATACAAATGCTTGCGTCTGAGTTGCCTCCTGGATATAATGGGGAAATTTGATGTTACCATTTTTAAGCTATTCCTGGCATTTCTACATCAGTTATCGGACTTCCTTGGTTCTTTTTTATACAGAAAACATGTAAATTAGCTTATGTCACACATTGTGGAGAGAGAGTCTGGGGATGGCAAAGTGTCAGAGAGCTGCCATTTTGACTGATTGTATTCTTGGCAACTTATTATGATAATAGATTGCTTTTTATTATATCACTGCATTTGGCTGTGATGATATTTAACTACCGAAGATTAAAGACATGTCATGATGCCAGGGAACTTTATGTATGGGCTAGTACATTTTTGTCACACTTAAAATTAGCAAGCCAGAACAGTAATAAACAATTCTGGGAAATTTCAGAGTCACTCCACTGAAGAATGCACAATTTTTATCTCTTGGCATTTCCTTCAATTGTTGAGCGAGTTAAGTGTTCAGTGTTTACTCTTTATGTGCTAGCACTAGGCTCGGCTCTTGTAGAACATTTAGCTGTAAACATGATTCCATCCTTAAAGATCTGGTGTGCTAAGTCACTTCGGTTGTGTCTGACTCTGTGACCCTATGGACTGCAGCCCTCCAGGCTCCTCTGTCCATGGGATTTCTCCAGGCAAGAATACTGGAGTGGGTTGCCGTGCCCTCCTCCAGGGAATCTTCCTGACCCAGGGATCAAACTTGTGTCTCTTTTGTCTTCTGCATTGGCAGTTGGGTTCTTTACCACTAGCGCCACCTGGAGAGCCCAGAGATCTGACAGTCAAGTCTGTATAATACAACGTAAAAAATAAAAGATAGCACATACTAGTTCAAATGTGTTTGCTACAAAAGATAAATGTTATTTATGGAAAAGAGGAGCAGATCAATAGAAATAGATTTATATAGGACAGTTTGATAGTCAACCAGTAGAAGAATAGTATTTTGTTAAGACAAAGGAGAAAAGAAGGCAACTTAGATGGCGGTGGGGGTGGGAGGGGAATCAATGAATGGAAAGAGGAACGTGGTTATGCAGGGAACAGGTGTGTCTAGTTCTTAAGCTTAAAGTTTACCATGTTCTAGGAATGTGTCTTCTGATTTACATTCCTTTTCTTGTTTAATTCTCTCAGTATAGTAGATTAGACATCATCATCCCCATTTTACAGATAAGGAAACAAAAACTTAGAGAGGATCTATGAAGTCACACAGCTGGGAAACAGAATAAGCTGGACTCAGATGCATCCTGGGCAGGGCCATGTGACATGTGACCCGAGGGGAGCATAGAGCACATGGTGGGCACATGCAGGCTCAATCTAGGTTGGTGGCCGTGGGAACCCAGAGGTGGACCCAGATCACAGATGCTATTGTCAGGGAAATGTTCAGGGCTCTCTGGATGTGGAGAGAGGCAAGGGGATTGTCAAAGAAAACTCTATGGGTTTCAACCTGAAAGCGGAGTGCTAACTCTGAGACTCAGAAAGAGAGGAGAGAGTCTTTTTTCTTAGGTCCTACATTCTCTGGAGTTTTCAAGGAAATTCAAGAGCAGGATTCTTTGCCACTTAGAGACCAATTTTCAGTCCCCCTCACCTTTGGGAGCAAAAAAGGTTGGGATTGTTGGTCCCTAGACTGCTGATCTAGTTCTTCTATCAGAGTAACTAGGTCAAGCTGGAGGAAGGATGGGTGAGTGGAGGTGGGGAGAGAGGTCTTAAGCCTAGAAGGATTTAAAAACAAAAGGAAAGGAGGTTAGGAAGGACTATGCTGGAGTTCAGGGAGCAGAAGTTTTGCCTAGATACTCTAAACTCGGGGAAGAATTGGAGCCATTTGCTAATTCAATCTCCAAATCTCGCTTTTGTCTTGATTTTCAATATGCGTGTTTGTTAAACAAAAATCTACTGAATGCCTACTTTCAGTGGTTAAAGGCAAAAAAGTATAAATCAGACATAGATCCTACCTTCCAAGATTTCATTAAGAATTATGAGACCACAGACTCATAATTAATCTTTCTGCCAAGGTGAACATGATTGAAAGCCCAAGTTAGGGGCAAAGTGCTCCAGAGTTCAAGACAAGACTTACTTCAAGAAGACGGGGCAAGTATAGATGGAAGGCCAAGCATAAGAAATACTTTGGAGGTGATATTTGAAATGTGTGTGATAGCCTTTGGACAGAAGAGATGGAAGAAGACAGAAGACCAGGTTTTGGCAAAACAATAGCATGAGTTAAAAGACTGAAAGGCGGGAAAGCATGAAGTATGAGTAAGGAACACATTGAGTACTATTGAGTACTTGGGTTTGCCTGGAGAGCAACGGGTACATGAATATTTCAGAAAATATCAGGATAATTGATTCAATTTTGTATTATATTCTGCATATCTGTGATTTCATTCAAAACAGCTGATACTGATACCACCAGTAATGTTATCAGGGTCAACTTGCCCTGACCCAAATGTCGCTCACTGTTTCTGTCAACCAAGTGGGATAAGACCCCTCTCTCTTTATAGAGATGTCTTTCTAGGCTAGCTAGAGGTGGTCTGGGAAAATGCAGGGACTCCACCAGCTAAAAATCCATGAACTACATATTGCTGTGGCTGGAGGAGAGATAGATACTGGAAATAGTATTAATTAAATGTGAGCCTATCATTTCTCCCTTCCCCTTCTACTTTCCATTCCCTTCACAGATTCAGTTACTTCTTACCTGAGGGAAAAATTTAGTCTTATTGCATATGTTAAAAAAAAAAATGTTATTTGCTTTGAGATGATAACAAGTTCCTGGAAGTAATGGAAAGAATTGAAGTCCCAACACCTGTATTGTCTGGCAGAACCTCTAGAAGAAACGATTTTCTCATTGTTGAACCACAGAAAGGAAAATCCAACACATAAACACTGACATTGCCTAATGAACCAGGCATTTGAACTATGCTGGAATGAGTTTATCTTCTCTAAATCAATGTTTGGCTCAAGGAGAGGAATAGGAACTAATTGTACTAGCATCGCCTCCCAGCATTTACTGCTTTATAAATAAATTTATTGAGGGTTTAATAAACAAGCTATTTCATTTTTGTATTCAAACACATAACTTAAATATCCTATGTGGAAAATAATGAATGATTAAAGATACGGTTTTATTAATAAAGGTATTAACTGAAAAAGTCAATAGACTTCAAACAGGGATTTGAGTCTATCAGAGATAATATAAAGAACTTAGGAGTGTTATTTATCAGTATCATACATACTGTACATTAAAAATAGACAAGTTTCTAATATAATCTTTGCTCTCTTTCATTGCATCTAGTTATAATGGATCAGCTCCCTTTTTGTTTCTTCTTTAATTTCACTGTGGTAACATGCTTGAGTGAACACAGACATGGTACATTTAACCAATTTGGCACTATGCCTTAGGTTTATTAAACAAACAAAGATTTGACGGACTGTTTCTAGACTCTGTGTGTGCTCAGTCATGTCTGACTCTATGCGACCCCATGGACTGTAGCCCGCCATGCTCCTCTGTCCATGAAATTTTCCAGGCAAGTATACTGGATTGGGTTGCCATTTCTTCCTCCAGATCTTCTCCACCCAGGGATTGAATCAGGTCTCTTGAGTCTCCTGCATTAATAGGTAGATTCCTTACTACTGCAGCACCTTAGAAGCCCATGTCTCTAAACTCCAGCCCCTTGGGTAATTCCTGCAGCTGTAGTGTTTCTCCCAAGGAGGTTTTTCACTCTGCTGGTGCTGGGACTCGGGACGCTGTGAGGTAGAAGCCATGCACTTTGGGACCCATGTTTATTCCTTAGATTATCTCCTTTTTTTAACCTGGATATTGTCTTTCCTTTACCTAAGGAAACTATTTCACAATCCTGCGTTTTATTGAATTATGAGCTGTTTTCTCACAGAGTATTGCATAGCCTTCCTTAGAGCCTTAGAACATTATTGAATATCTTCCAAAGTTAAGAAATGAATGAATGAATTACTATATAATTTTTCCCAATGAACAGGCAAAGTCTTCCTCATTGATTAATTTATTTTTCCTTGAAGTTTTACCCAACATAGAATATAATTGTCTATCCACAAGCTCTCACATTGAGAATTTAGTTTTATGTATAAGATGGAATTTTTTAATGTCAAAAAATGTATATTTCAGTTTTTTTCTTCCCAAGTCCAACCTAGAAAATGATATCTAAATTTTTATTATACATATGTCATATTTAAAGAAAATTGCTTTTTAATATATTTTTCTGCCATATATAACACTTAGGTAATAAATTGCAGTGATGTATCCTAACAAAATAAAAATATTTCAAGGCAGATGTCTTTAGAGGTTGCATACAGGCCAAATACAATGAGAGGTATATTCCATAGGAATAAAGACATGTGAACTTAAGGTTGCTTGTCCTTTGCAAGGAGATTTGTCTAATTCCTATCATAATGAGATGGATCATAAGGTTTGATCATTACTATGAACATTTTTTATAACCCAAACTTATAACCCATGAATACCACCTCATCTCTCAGCTAACATCCCTTTTGGATGTATTACCAAGATGATACATACTACAGAGGAGATACTGCTAGATAAGAATTACAATGGGGAGATAACATGAGCGATCATGTTGTAAGTAACATCCATAATCAATGATTTGAAATAAATCTACATAAACCTTGACTCAAGACAAAACCTGTGTTAGAAAAAAAAATCCCAAAACACATAACTGGATGTACCAAAAACTTAAATGTTCTTAGTTATGGATAGATATGAATGAATTCTATGACGAGTAACTTGTTAAATAATTCCCTTTATTTTCTAATATCATTGTTGATTTATATTGGCCAAAGGTACAAATTTTACCAAAGAGTAATAATAAAATTTAATGTGCCATATGTTAACTACCTTGATTTTTTACAATGGCCTGTGGAATTTGATAGGGTTCATTTTCCTAATGAGGGAACTGACACACAGAAAGATGAAAAAGTCTCCTAAAGATCACAGTAGCCATTTTCAATGGCTCCACAGCGTATTTTGGAGATGGATCCTTTCCATGGGCATAAAGCTTTGAAATGCAGAGCTCGCTGGAGTGCTAATTGCATGACCAGTGAATGCTGTGAGATGATGATGAAAGTCATCTCCTAAGAGCTTTGTGATCCAATTCATACATTTACACCCTAGATTTCTCTGACCCAACTTTGTTTACTGAACCCTGAAATTACCTTCTCAGTGTGTTTTTTCCTGGTTTCATGAGTTCACCCTCTCTCTATCTCAATAGATGTGGATTTCCCCTTCATATACCTCTTGAATATGATTATCAGCTGTAACCTGCTTACAATTTCAGAGTCAAGAGAAAGAGAACAAAACATACTGTTTGGAGGTCTGCACTCTCCCAGGTTACTCCGCCTATGGCTGCATGAGGTGGGATTACGCCTCACCATCTCTCTGAACAAAGCCTTTCAGCTGCTGTCAGTTTTATTTAAAGAACTCACAGTGAGTGGTGCCTAACTGTGGAGCACTGTTTTATGTGCAGAAAATCCTAGGGTACATAAGGAGCGCATAGCCCTGTTGCATTGTTTATCTCGTTCTGGCCTTGCAGAGTTGGTTTTCAGTGATGCCTCTTTTTACCACTCCATCTCAGTTGACTGAGGTATTGGGAGCTCAAGTAACTTATCCAAAGTCACACATGAGTGGCTTACCAGAATTCATACCCCAGAACTGTCATGGTTCCTAAATCCTTTATTATGAGCATTACACCATACCATCTTCCAGGTCTCAGTATTAACATCATGTAAATTTATTCTCCGGCATGATTCATTAAAATGAAAATGGGCCATTTTCTCTGATTCTCCAAGCACTTCAGAAGAAGCGTTACATCCTGAATACAGATTTCATTTCTGAGAAGGAGACAAGAAAAGAAGTTAAAGCTTTACTTGTATCAGAGGCTGGTTCATCTTAAAAGGGCTTTTATTCCAGTTTTTGGTTTAAAATATTTAAAGGAAAACCAAGCAGTATTAAGGTTAAGAATAGCTACAATTGCATTTTTTAAGCAATAGGTAAAGCATGAAAACTAAAAAGTGCCTGTAATTCAGTGGCAGGAATCTAATGAGTTCCCTCCAGATTAAAAGTTAATGTAAAACTAAATTTTAAAAAATCAACCTGTGCTAGACACCCACTCACACATTTTTAAGTACTTTCTATCACATAAACTGCATAGCATTGATTCTTTCTTTTGGTGGAATCTTAATTTCTGTTTAAATAGAGAATTAAAATGATAATAAAGTAACCAGTATATATCCCAGTACAAAATAGTATCACAAGAAATAAAAACTCAAATATAAGTGTATTTAAGATTACAGTCAAGAGGTAGGAAGATAAAAATAAAAGCAAAGAAATTATAGTGTGATTCTGTGTTTTTTGTCTCTATCAGTTAGAGTCCTACTCTGAATCCAATCTTTATATATATGTATGTATGTATAAAGAACATTCAGTCTTGTTTCACATACAATTTCATTATCCTCAGCAAAAGTCATTAACAGTTATCCTCAGCAAAAATCATTTGTTAAGCACCCACTATGTGCAAATGTGCCTATCAGATTTGGTTGGCACTATTGGACAATAAATATCATATTTTCTCTCAAGGAAGTTATTCTCTAATATGGAACAGAGGATATATTTAATAATACAAGCTTACATCTTTAACTCAAGGAGGAGAAAGCCACATAAGTTGTACACACAGTAAATAATCAAGTGTTTAGTTGTTGTTTAATCGCTAAGTCATGTACGACTCTTTGCGACTCGGTGGACTGTAACCCACCAGGTTCCTCTGTCCATGGGACTCTGCAGACAAGAATACTGGAGTGGGTTGCCACTTTCTTCTCCAGGGGATCTTCCCAATCCAGGGATCAAACCCTCATCCCCTGCATTGGCAGGAGTATTCTTTACCACTGAACCACCTAGGAAGCACAGGTGTTTGGATGAGAAAAAGATAATGGTAGAATAAAAACAACAACAACAACAACAATGAGCATTCCCAATCAGAGCAGAGGCACAAGAGACTACGAGGGAAAGTGAAAAGAGTTTTACTTCAGGATCCCAGTGGGCCTGAAACTCCATCTCAACCACTATTAGCTGTATGCATTTAAGCAGCACTTCTCTGATTCCAAATGTATGAGTGAGCATGATAATACTTAGCCCATAAAGTCATTTTGAATATTAAATTAGGAAGTGTACATAACCACCTTAGGAAGCATTACTAAGCTAGCGGAGGTGATGGAATTCCAGCTTATCTATTTAAAATCCTAAAAGAGAATACTGTGAGAGTGTGACACTAAATACACCAGCAAATTTGGAAAACTCAGCAGTGGCCTCAGGACTGGAAAAGGTCAGTTTTCATTCCAATCCCAAAGAAAGGCAGTGCCAAAGAATGTTCAAACTACCACATAGTTGTGCTCATTTCACATGATAGCAAGGTCATGCTCAAAAATCATTCAAGCTAGGCTTCAACAGTACATGAACCAAGAAATTCCAGGTGTACAGGCTGGACTTAGAGAAGGCAGAGGAACTGGATATCAAATTGCCAACATTCATTGGGCCTTAGAAAAATCAAGAGAATTCCAGAAAAGCATCTACTTCTGCTTCACTCACTATGTTAAACTTTTAACTTGTGATCTGTGGATCACGACAAACTTTGAAAAATTCTTAAAGAGATGGGAATACCAGACCACCTTTCCTGTCTCCTGAAAACCTGTATACAAGTCAAGAAGCAATAGTTAGAACTGTACATGGAAGAACAGACTGGTTTAAAATTGGGAAAGGAGTATGTCAAGGCTGTATACTGTCACTCTGCTTATTTAACATCTATGCAGAGGACATTATGCAAAATTCTGGGCTGTATGAGTTACAAGCTGGAATCAAGATTGCCAGGAGAAATTATCAATAACTTCAGATATGCAAGTGACATCACCCTAATGGCAGAAAGTGAAGAGGAACTAAAGAGCCTCTTGATGAAGGTGAAAGAGGAGATTGAAAAAGCTGGCTTAAAATTCAACATTCGAAAACCTAAGATCATGGCATCCAGTTCCATTGCTGCTGCTAAGTCGCTTCAGTCATGTCCGACTCTGTGCGACCCCATAGACTGCAGCCCACCAGGCTCCTCCATTCCTGATATTGTCCAGGCAAGAATACTGGAGTGGGTTGCCATTTCTCAGTCCCATTACCTCATGGCAAATATATGGAGAAACAATGGAAACAGTGAGAGACTTTATTTTCTTGGGCCCCAAAATTCCTGTGGATGGTGACTACAGCCATGAAATTAAAAGAGGCTTACTCCTTGGAAGAAAAGCTATGACAAACCTAGACAGCATATTAAAAAGCAGATATCACGTTGCCAACAAAGATCTGCGTAGTCAAAGCTATGGTTTTTCCAGTAGTCATGTACGAATGTGAGAGTTGGACCATAAAGAAGGCTGAGCACCAGAGAATTGATGCTTTTGAACTGTGGTGTTGGAGAAGACTCTTGAGAGTCCCTTGGACTGCAAGGAGATCAAACCAGTCAGTCCTAAAGGAAATCAATCCTGGATATTCATTAGAAGGACTGATGCTGAAGCTGAAGCTCCAATACTTTGGCCACCTGATTCAAAGAGCCAACTCAGTGGAAACGACCCTGAAGCTGGGAAAGATTGAGGGCGGGAGGAGAAAGAGGGGAGAGAGGATGGGCTGGTTGGATGGCATCATCAACTCAATGGACATGAACTTGAGCAAACTCCTGGAGATGGTGAAGGACAGGGAAGTCTGGCATACCGGGGTCCATGGAGTCACAAAGAATTAGACACACCCGAACTACTGAACAACAACAGCAGCAGCAAGCAAATCAGTGGAAGCAATGGTTCTAGTGATAGTAGTGCTAAGAACAACTGTGAAACTCCTGGGACCAGAGCCTGGCATAGAAAAAGCCCCAGATGAAATTTAGTTTCCTATTCTAAGCCTTCCCTCTACTTACAATATACCATCTAATTCTCTAACTGCTTGAATTGAACCTGAGTCAAAATAGATCATATAAGTTTACAAATGGAGGCAGACATTTCAGATATGGATAAAGAATTAACAAAGTTAGGAAGTTGAAAATACAATTAAGGCATTCAAGAAACAATATATTGGACTTTTTTGTTGTTGCATTTTTTGCGTCTGCTTTTGAGAGCTGATGATCTGTCTGAACACTAAATGTGGTAACCACCATGTAGAGGATTGTTTTTTCCCTATAGCTTTTTGATTTTGAAACAGCTTTTCTGTTAAAACTGTCTAAAATGCTACACTTGTGCCAAAATGTAGGAAACAACTGATAAAATACAATATTCTGCTCAGTGTTTTGACATCCTTTGCTGTCTTCTGTTTTTATTTAATTTAAAACATATTTTATGGTTAAAAATAAACCATGTTACACAAAGTGATAAAAAGTGTTTTTTTAGGAATAACAATTTGGGAAGATGCACAAAAATAAATACCAGATGGAGTAATAAAGATCTAGAGAACTGACTATCGAGGAAGGTCATTTGTCTGTCGAAACCCAATTAATGTGCAAAATAGTTTGTATAAAAATGAATTCTTGAGCAGTGGTAATTAGCAAACACATATAGGAGAAAGTTTATCCTCACACATAGAACAAGGAACATAAATGCAATAACTTTATGATAAAATGTTAAAAAAAATGATAAAAAGTGATTAAATGTTAGCAAAGTTTCAATGATGTTACTAAACTCATTTGTTTTTAGTAGCATTGGGATTTGGATAGTTGTTTTAGGAAATCATAGGAGGAAGATGACAGAGTGGTTGTATTTAGCATGCTAACTGACTAACGGCTGTTACTCTAAGAATTCTGAACCACATGGGTCTTAGCAAGAAAGAGCACTAGGCTTGAACAGAAACATCTGCCATGGGTAAAGGCACAACAGCAAAAAGTAAACATAAAACATTTTCAAATTCATTGATTAAGAAGACTCCACTCCTAACACACGTTCAACACAAGGAAGAAAGGGTATATTTATGAAGACATTCATCACGGAATTAACTATAATGTCCAACAAAGGAGCAACTTCAAAAGCAAGTAAAATGGGTTAATATTATGATGTTTCACCTTGATTTTTATGCATTAAAAAGTACTGTTTTAAAGATCACATAGAAGGCTTTAGTACTTTCCCCATATAACATGCTCATAGTCTCCACATAACTGAAGACTCTTCTGCCACTGAAATGTTTTGTATTGTCTCCCTTCCTTATGGCATTTTTTGTTAAGAGTTGTGATGCACTGATTCTTTTGAAAGGAAAGCCTGATATTTTATCACAGATAATTGTGTATAAATTAAGTTTCAGGTATATGAATTTAATAAATTGGCATGTCATCAGACCAACTGTTTCATCATTCTTAAATTAGAACTAATATGACTGGAAAGAAATGACTTCCATCTTATGCTTCTTTATACTGAAATTTGCTAATTAAACAAAACCTCAAACTCCTTAAGTGCAAAATATAGTTTCATGCCTTGCATTTCCTGGCTTAGCATTAAAGTAGACAGGGTTTTGGCAAAGAAATTTTTCAGAAAAATCTTCAAGATGAAATTACAAAGGATACTGCATTTCCTACAGTTTTGTGGCAAACCAGTAAGCTGTGTACCAAGATGCTGCTAGAAAAACAGAGTAATACTTTAACTTTCCAGTTATTTAAATATGTTGTTCACAGGCCCTAGTATTGCAGCTGAAAATACCTGTCACAAGAAGTTCTTTTTTACATTCTTCACTGTGTGTCGTAACAAAAACTCTGTTCTTACAACATTCCTAATTTTTTAAAAAAACTTTATTCAAGTAGCACAAATAAAATTACAAAAGGTAGATTTTTTTTTAAGAATTTGCTTGTAAATATGACATCTGTTTGATCAAATACTTGGCAAAGAATTATGTGTAATGAGAGGCATTGGCAAACAAGTATGCTTTGGAGTATATAAAACGTTGCCTAAATGAGCACATGCTTTGGGTTCAGCAAAAAGGTTATTTTATGTAGTTCAGGCCTTTATTGCTGTCAAAAAAGAAAACCATGAAGCAGCAAAACTGGTCATTTAAATCGATATGTATATAATCTGTGCAGTTGTTGGTATCTAAAACTACCAAATCAGCTTATTTTCTCTACCTCAAAACAGGGCTCACAGAAATGTTCAAGAAATATGTGCTATGTAAGTTCCTGAATTAACTTAAGTAACTGATAGGATGGGGCTTCCCTGGAGGCTCAAACAGTGAAGAATCTGATAGAATAAGCAACTGAATTAACTACAGAACACCTATGTGATGGTAAATGATTTTGTTATGAAAAGTGAAAGTGAAAGTCGGTCAGTCATGTCCAACTCTTTGCGACCCCATGGACTATATAGTCCATGGAATTCTCCAGGCCAGAATACTGGAGGGGATAGTCTTTCCCTTCTCCAGGGGGTCTTCCCTGACCCAGGAATTGAACCCAGGTCTCCCGCATTGCAGGCAGATTCTTTACCAACTGAGCTATCAGGGATTTTTTTATACTATGGTCTAATTGATGTGAGTCAATAGCCCTATTTTTATAATAAACTACTCTCTAGCATATGCAATCATTCTTTAGACATTTATACAATTATCTTTGTTCCCGCAGCTTCAACTCTATCACTATCTTCATCATACTTTTGTGCAAGGTAGAGACCAGTTTTAAAAATAATGTTAAAAAATATGCTTTAGATTAAATGTAATTAATCAATTAGACTTTATAATGACTGTGGTGCAATCTCAAGTTTACATATTTTTCTGTTTACAGTATTTGTGCAACGTGACATACAAGTAACAAGCAATGAAAATGGTTTAGGTTTCTAAAAGTTAATGAACAAATGAAGAATTTAGTTTTAGAAAGCTGCTCAAAGCTTAGATGAAGGAATGACTGTGTTGTATAACATTTGGGAAAGAAGGGAAAATCGCCTTAATCTTTTTATTTGTGTGTATGTTAGCTGGGGCCTATTGCCATAACAGCGAGACAGAATAATACGCTGGCTCCAAGGATAAAAAAGTTTATTTTGCTCTCACATTACAGTCCATCCCTCCAGGACAGAGGAATGGTTTTGCTCTAGATGATCATTCAGACACCCAGGTGTTTTCTAGCTTGTTAATCCATAGTCCTCTGGAGCAGGATTGGCAAACTTTATCCATGAAGGGCCAGATGCTATTTTAGGTTTGGTGGGCCAGATATGGTTTCTGACACATTCTGCCTCTTTTTATTTATTTTTAACAATGCTTTTAAAATGCAAAAACCATTCTTAGCTTACAAACCGTACATAGGCCACAGGTCAGCTTTTGCCTGTAGGCTACAGTTTGCTGACCCCATCTTCAAGGGAATTCTAGCATATTAGAAGCTCAATCAATGCCAACCCAATGTGCCAGCTTTCAGGAAAAGGGAAATAACTGAAGTAGAAGGCAGGTAATTTCCTCTTAAGGAAGTGAAGCAGTAGTTATATGTGTCACTGTCAGTCATATTCCGGTGCCAAGAACTTAGCCATATGGCCATTTAGGCACAAAATAGGCTGGCAAATGAAGTCTCTAAGTAGATTCCCAGGTACCCTGATAAGATTCCATTACTGTATGTGTTAGCTTGGTGTTCTGGGAAGTAGACACGGAGACAGATTTAAGAGTGAAAAAGGTTTATTGGGGAAGTGAAAGATAAAATGTAGAGGAAGCAGAATTGGGCTGGAAAAGTCCTCAAACTGTGATGCAGAGCTGATAACTATGAAAGTAATGAGGAAGGGATGCAGGATTGGGTAGAGAAAACCTCCAACCAAGACATAAATGTGGAAAAAATTAGGTCAACCCTACGTGCATCTCTAGACTGAATACCCATTAGAGGACTCTTATCTTGGGCAGGAATGGCAGGCCCTAGAGTCCCCACCATGCTCAGTATTTGCCTGTGGCTACACAAGAAGTTAGTCACCCAGACTTTAAAGCCAAGATGAATCTTGAAGTCACTGACAGGTGGGGGATCCCAGCTAGCTGCATGTCTTACAGGCGGGTTCTTTCTTAAATGAAATCTGAATTCGGTACCTATATACCTGCCTTATTATATGAAAAGGGAGAGTGGATTTGTGGAGCACTAGCAGTTGACACAGAATATGTTCCTCATTAGTAGAAACAGAAAACAAAGAAGTATGGATTTAACCACTGGATGAACCCCACTAATCTATCAAGAAGAGGTTGTATCATACTCTTCTGAGTTTGAATGACATATTATATTTTTTTCCTTTTTTCAGACCAAAATTCATGCAGCTGATAATCAAGTCCACTTTGTTGTCAAACGTGTGATTTGTTTTTTGTTTATAAGCTGGCACTATATAGAATATGGTTTTCAGGGAGAGAGGTGGGAAAATTTTGTGTAAAGCTGTTTAATGCAAATTCTGAACTTTTTGCTATTTATTTTCTGGAGCTCATATGCTAGAACCAGATTCAGTTTAGGAAAAAATATTCAGATCATGTTTTGAAATACAATGTTTTGTTAAATCTCTCTCTTATAAGAAATCAGAAAGTGTGCTTACGTGTGTGTGTGTGTGTGTATGTACATGAATATAGCCAAACTTGAAAACATAAGCCTAAATATCCATGATACCACTCTGTATCACACATCATTATATAATTGACATTCCTCATTCTTGCTCCAATTATTGCCTGATCTAATGATCAAGGAGTAGAGGAAAGACATCCTTGGAAGGTTAATAAGCCATCCAGAAAATTAGATTAGCATGATCAAACCTTAATGATTATTATTTCTCATTATATTAGATCACCTGAAAAGTTTGGGGAAGAAAAAATAAATTAGCATCATTGGGCAATTATACTTGTAGTTTTCCACAGTAGATTTTACAGATCATCACGTTATGAATTATTTTCATATCTAAAACCAGGATTTTTTAGAAATTATACTACCATTATTATAGTAATCAAAGCTCACTTATTTGATCATCATCATAATGGAGTACTTGAGGCATTTTTCCTTTGCTAATTGACAGTTGGTCAGTTAAGAGGTGCTTTTCACAAAATCTTCCATAACCCGAAGGGTTTGAATTAGCCTTTAATAAATGCCTGAGAATCTCCTACATTCCTAAGTGCATTTGCTAAAATTCCCAACTGCTATTTTCCACCTTCTGGTCAGGAAATGCCTTTGATCTGCCTTTCTTGCTTTTATCTATATGTCTTGAGCATTGTAACCCCTACTCATCAGCACAATGACACATTATCATTTAGATATCATTTTCTGAAGCTGGATTTCTCTGTGAAAGAAACAAAATGCAAAGAGTGGGCATAGGGTCAAACTGAAGTTAGATTGGCCCATTTGGAGAATTGGGAGAGGTGACCTGTGGTCAGCAGACTCAGCCTTGAGCTTTATCCTCACTCACACCCTAATTACACACCTAGGCACTTCCTATGCAGACTTTTTGGCTCACTGGCTGCTCCCTGCTTACCCACATGTCATATCACCACCTGCGGTGGGGACCCCCAGAACACAGATTCCTCAATATCAACATCCAGATACACAAAATTCTTTCCTTCAGTTTCAGTCTCCCCATCACTTCCTAACAAGGTGGTAGTAGTTGGGTAGAGGGAATCAATTGGACTAAAAAAGTAGACAAACTTGCTGATTTTCAGACAAGATTGGGTGTGTTCAGGGTGGTATGTCCATAGACAGAACTTGCTGATTTTCAAATGACAGAACATGTAGTCTTAAATTATTCAAAAATGTCTAAAGATATTTCCTCGCAATAGAGAGATACTTCAGAGATATTTCAGGTTCAGTTCCAAATCACTGCAATAAAGCAAGTCACATGAATTGTGTTGTTTTCAAGTGTGTAAATAGTTATGCAATGTATTAAGCATGAAATAGTTTTAAGTGTAAAATCCAATGTACATACCTTAACTTTTTATTGCCAAAAAATGGTAGCTATCATCTGACAATGCAGAGTTGCCACATACCTTCGATTTATTTTTTTTTAAAATGCAATATCTGTGAAGTGCAATAAAGAGAGAATGTGTTCAGTGAACGCTGCGAGGATGAATGAATGTACTACCAAAATTGGTCTGTGATCACTGAATT
Source organism: Odocoileus virginianus (assembly GCF_023699985.2). Classification (NCBI taxonomy): domain Eukaryota; kingdom Metazoa; phylum Chordata; class Mammalia; order Artiodactyla; family Cervidae; genus Odocoileus; species Odocoileus virginianus. Next base: position 1,522,968 of record NC_069703.1, on the reverse strand, counting down.
AAAAATTCAATATCTAGTTTTACCCTTATTCTGCAATGTTATTATATTTTTAAAGCAAACATTTAAGGAAGAAATTGTGGTGATGCAGACTCCCATAGGCTTGGTTAATCTAAACCTTTCTAATAAAAGGAGAGAGAGAAAGAGAATTAGGGAGAGATGGAAAGAAGGGAGGGTGGGAGAAACAGTATACTGCCTTATTATGTGTGAGGAGCTGATAAGTATTACTGTTTGTCCCACCTTTCTTTCCTTTCATATCTTCCTGATTACCTTTCTCCCTCTCCTTTTATCAGAAAGGGCTTCCCTGGTGGCTCAGTGGTAAAGAACCCACCTGCCAATACAGGTGGCGCAGGTTTGATTCTTGGTTTGGGAAGATCCCCTGGAGGAGGAAATGGCAACCCACTCCAACATTCTTGCCTGGGAAATCCCCTGGACAGAGGGGCCTGGTGGGCTTACAGTGCGTGGGGTTGCAAAGAGTCAGACACGACTTAGTGACTAAAACAGCAAAACAGTATTTGAATAAAGAAATGTTATAATTTACACATAAATACTAACTTTAAAAATTACCCTTTTCTTATCTCTGCCAAGATTCATTCTTTTTCTGATTCAACAAATATTTCTTAAATGCCTTGCCATGTGCCAACTAATACATGGGTACTAGGGCATAGAGCAAAACAAAGCAACTAGTGAACCAAAACATTCACAGCCACAGAGAGACTGTAAAGGTAGTCCTCCCATCTTTCCTTCCTTCCTCATGTACAGAATACAAAGTCAAATGTATGAAGAGTAAAATGGCATCCTTAATATCTCCCAAACTATTTGATTTACTATGGAAAAGTTAGCAATTGAAATCTTTTCACCAGCTGAGGTTAGCTTCTTCAGTGTGTATTTTAGAGTTTAAAATAAATATTTTGCAATTAGGGTGAAATATGTTAGTGACAGCTGCAGAAACTGAAGGCTTCTATTTATTCAGATACCCATTTATCTCCAAAATATCAGGGTGATGGCAGATGCCCAGCTTATCACTGCTTCTAGATGTGAACAGGGAATTAAGTCTCGCCATGCCTTCAGTTTGCTTTAACCTCCCTCCTCAAGCTGCTAGTAATGAGAGGCCTGCTGCTATCATTTGAGAAGATAATTCTTCGCTAAGAAATTTTTAGCCACCAAAAGCCAAGTCTGTTCCATTACCAATAATATACTGCTCAAGGCTCCTATGTTGTCTTGGTTTATGGTCATATGGCTAAGTTTATATATAGAACTATTAGGTCTTCATAAAGAAGAAACATTTTTGCAACAATGTATGCTAAGCAGTATGTATATATTGCTATTGTTTTCTAGGCACAATAACTAATCTCAGTGTATGAGGTAGGCATGCTAACCCAAACTATAAATACAACTGGTAGCCAGAGTTTTGGACAGAGGAACAGAAAATGTTCATTAAAAGCACATTTACTCTATTATGCCGCCTTCTGTTCATCAAATCTGTTGAACTTCAAACACAGTAAAACTAGTTCTCATTATCAAAGTGTTTAGAGAATAAATTAGAAGATAGCTATGTTTTGAACACCTGAGATAGAGTAAGGATACAAAGGTTTATTAATTAAAAATTTCTGTTTGGTTTATTTATAATCAAGGGACATTATATACAAAAGTTACACACATAGTCAAATCATACATGCAGGGATTGTGGTAAGACAGTCTCTCCATTTTCATTGGAAGATGAAAATCAGGGTCATGCCATATCTTAGTTTTGTAAGCTGGAAGACTCTAAAACAAAAGTGACTCTTGAGAGTCTCTTGGACAGCAAGGAGATCAAACCAGTCAATCCTAAAGGAAATCAATCCTGAATATTCATTGGAAGGACTGATGCTGAAGCTCCAATATTTTGGCCTCCTGATGAGAAGAGCCGACTCATGGGAAAAGACCCTGAAGCTGGGAAAGGTTGAAGGCAGGAGAAGGGGATGACAGAGGATGAGATGGTTGGATGGCATCACTGATTCGATGGACATGAGTTTCAGCAAGCTCAGGGAGTTGGTGATGGACAGAGAAGCCTAGAGTGCTGCAGTCCATGGGGTCGCAAAGAGTCAGATGTGACTGAGCAACTGAACTGAACTGAACTGAAACAAAAGTACTGAATTCGGAAGATCCATTCGTGAATAGTATCATATGCGATACTTGAATTACAGCTGTCTAGAGCACTGCTATCCAATAGAACATTCCATCCTGAAGAAAATGTTCTATATTCACCCTGTCCATACAGTAATCACTAGCCATGTGTTTCTTTGAATTTCTTGAACTGTCACTAGTGCAACTGAGAAACTGGATTTTTAAAAATTTATTTAGTTTTTAACTAAGGTAAATTTATATAGCTGAAAGTAGCTACTGCCTATTATATTGGACCACACAGTTCTAAAACATTTGATATCTAAGTTTTAAAAGACATTTTTTTACAAAGTGTAAAAGAGAGCTTTTAATAAAATATTAACCAAAATATATAAAATAAATCTGGTTTTATCATCATATCGATGAATATTTAAACATCACCCCACCTAAGTGGATTTCTATGTTGCAATAAAATTCCTCAAAGAAATTTAGAGCTAAAACTCAGTACATTTCCAGACTTCTTGCAACCACTTCAGCACTTCAGGGTCTTGGGATTTGTGGTTTAACATGTTAAAACTAAATATAATCTCTTCTTGGGCAAGTTAAACATTCTCAGAACTAGTAGCAGAAACTGAAGACAGGTTGAGACTTGAGTTGGCATATGCCACACCAAGTGACATTAACTTCTCTACTGACTTATTAGAAGAAATATTTGATGTCTGGAAGCAAAGACATGAGATTACTATAGGCTCCCCCTCTTTTCACTAACCAACTATTTGATTTATTTGATGAGTGATCTCAGATGACCCTTTCAGGCACTGATCCATCAGAGAGTTATGTTGCTGGGTGATAAGAAACCTTCAGAGATACCTAAATCTCCTTTTAGCACTGGGAGTTTTATCTGTTCTGGAATAAAGAACCTTTTTATGTATGATGTTTCTATCTGGATAGTCATGGGAATATCCAGAAAAGATGCACAGCCTTAAATCAAATCCATACTGACAAGGACCTTGAAACTGCATGAAATTTATCAAAAATATGTGAGCCAACATCTTATTTTTATATGATTTTTATAGTTTGTGTCTCAAAGTTCAAAGTAGCGGCTAAATGTATTATACATTGAGAAGTCCATTAATCTTTTGATTAGCATTTGTTTTCCTGTATCTTCCTTAGAGACAAAAGAACAAATGAGGAATGTACTTAATTTGATCTCTGGAGTAATTATACATATGGATACTGTATCATTTAAGAGAGACACTAAACAGACTAGTAGGTTTTTAATGTACCTTGCTATGCACTGATAATGCACCTGGCTTCTCAATTTCATTGAAGTTGTTGAACTGAATTTTATTTCCAATTTAATATATCTACTGATCATATATTAAGAGTCTTGGGTTTTTCAGAAGGAGTTAAGTCCAAGTAATTTGTCTTAAAAAAAAAAAAAAAGTTGAAATCCTTCCCAGTTACACTAAAACTGATATGAAACCTGCTTATAAAAACATATACTATACAAGTGACACTCTTGGCTGGTCTGTCCCATCCACAGTTCTCTCTCAATATGCAGCAGTTTTTTCCCTCAGGAGACTTCATTGTTTATAGTATGTTCGCCTTGCCCTGTGACTCCACCAGAGGTAGTTGGCATATAATAGAAGCTGTCTTTAAAACGCACCCTCCTGTTTGAAAATTCTTCACCCGAGTATTTTTTCCATTCCTCTGCATGAGCCCATCTGTACACAAACAAATCACTGCCTCAGCCATCTGACCCTCTTGAGACCTGCTTGTCAAGTTGTGTGGGAACAGAAGAGGAAGGAGTCTGTGGTCATGAAAGACAGCCCATGTTTCTAAGGAATTTACCAGCCCAGTAGAAGTCCTCTTCATTTTGATACCTGTATCTGTGCTGATGGAAAGTAGTTCTGTAAGGAGGTGGTTTTTTCTCAAAAATGAATACAATGCAGGAAAGACAGGATTTGTCCTTACGTACCATTTCCAAATTTAGGAGTATTTTGAAAGAAATGGTGTTTAGTAGCTTGTTTCCCCACCCCCTTCTCTTCCATTTAAAAATTCTGTCGATCCTAGTGCTGTATAGCTGTATAATTCCATAAGAACGGTGCTTGAGATACACAAAGAAAAAGCAATTGATTGTGGAGACAAAATTAGTGGCTACATATCAGTATTTCACAAAACTTTAAGTATTTCTTTTCATTAACATTTTCTTTGAATCACACTACATGTTTTTCAAGGAAAGAACCTTCTATTCATTTTATCTGATCTAAAAATACAAATATGCATGAAGAAATCTAAGCGGCACTGGGGAAAATTGAAAGTGACAGTACAGAATGTTGTGTGGGTATGAATTGGGTGGGGGCAGGAAGCAGAATGTGTTTGAGATAGGAAAAAATATGTCCTTCCATTTAGGGATACCCTGAATCAGTCACAATCTGACCTTCATGTCAAGGGGCTTTAAGGCATTAAAAGCATGCATGTGAGCATAGATTTTAAAATACCAATAATTACCAGAAAATCGTTCCGATATGCTCTAAGAAAGTAAAATTAAGTCTATTTAAGGATACAAGAACTTAGTATATTCTTAACAGTTTTTGATAGTTATTACCAATATTAACTCTTGTGTCTAGTGAAAGACTAAGATTAAATTGTCTTAAAGGTTTCAGTAATTTTCTCTTGTCTTCCTAGTGACAGAGTAACACTCCTTCAAACCATATCTATCGCAGCTCTACTTTCGCACATCAGGCCATACATATTTGGCTTCATACTGTCATTTTCAGACTACCATCAATGCAGCCTGGCACTGTCATTCAATAAACTGCCTCTTAGTCAAAATCAGGCTATTTGCTGATACCATCTTTTACCCATACTTTTGGTATAAGCTGCTGAACTCCCCATTACTGCCATTTTTTTCTCAATGATTCAGCACCTGGTTTGTTTTCATATATTCTCTTCCAGGGTAGCTATCAGTAGTTGGGTACTTGGGAGTTGCTGGTGATTTCCAGCAATAAACAGATTGCATCCATGCCTCTTAACCTCATTCCCTGACATATTCCAGTTATGGTAGGTTATGCAAGGTTGTAGTAATAACAAATATCCCCCAAACTTAGTGACTTCAAAGGATCCAGGTTCATTTCTCATTCTTACTCCATGTTCACCGTAGGCTGTGAGATGCTATTTGGGGGCAGCTGGCTCTGCCTACTGCAGTCACATGGGGACCTGGACCCATGGAGCAGCTGTCTTAAACATTGATTATCTACCTGCACCCAACTTACCAGTAAACCTTGCCAGTTCTTTCTCAAAATCGTATGCTGCATCTGACCACTGTTTACTATCCTCATGTGATAGCCTCCTTTTTTGGCTCCCTTTCCTGCACAACTTAGGCACCCTTCAGTAGTAGGGAAGGTCACTAACCAACAATTAAATCCTCTAGTCTGAACCGACTCATGACACTTTCACTCAACAACTTATTAACCAGAATTAGTTACATAGCCTGTTCAACCACAAGCCATCCAAGAAATGCAATCTTGCCCTGTGCCTGAGCATTTTAATGCCCAACATTAATAACTACCAAGGATGTATCTGATATTTCTTCAAACTGGCCCCATGATTCCCCAGGTCTCCTAACTTCAGTTTAGCCACATGGAAATGTGGTCATACCTTGTTATTACCTAAAACTACAACAATACAAAGATCTGGAATCCTGAAATTCCCTTCTCTGACCATTAATTTCTGTCATCTCTGAAGCACTGTGCTAAGAATGAATATCAAAGCAAATGAGACACATGAGTTGACACTGAAGAATTCTCAGGATGGTGGAAGCATCAGGAAAGCTCTATATAACCTCTATGATATGAGACCTTCTGAAAACGTGTGGGAAAACAGACCAAGGGCCCAACACAGCCCAAGGATGAAGGAAGAGGGTGAAAGATGAGGACACCTTTCCTGAATGGTGTTATGCTACAGCAGAATCTTCAAATTGGAATCAGAATTAGCCATAGACATGCTATTCTAGACAGTGGTGACAGCTCATGTAATGCTCAGCAAAATGAATAGCTGTCAACATAAGGAGCATGCCAGGGGTGCTAGAGATGAACGTGGAGAGATAGGATGGGAGCAAATCATGAAAGACTTTGAAAACAATGATAAAGACTGTGGATTTTTATCCTGAAGGTATAGGGAACCTTTGAACTAAACAAGACTTGTGTTTTTAAAGTGTCATTCAAGTTTGCTTATTGACCAATATTTCCTAGTCATTTGATATACTTCATTGACTCAATTAAATGAACAACAGCAATGCTTTACAAAAGTATGATTTTGATTTTGTTATTAATTCCATGAATTAAACCCACAATGTTATAAATAATACAAATGTTTTGATCTTTTAAAATGTTTCTTTCTTGGATTTTTTATGTTCATCAATATGTTTTTACTTATTCACAAAATTGAGTCATACTTTTATGCCTGAGAATTTTAGCATGTATGTCCTTCAACAGTATAATTTTTAAAATAAACATTAAGAAGAATAGGCTGTAGTCCCTGTTAAACCTTAATTTTTATGTTTTAGCCTGACCAACAAGTTTCCCCAAAACTCGAAGGAACTCTTCCCCAAATTTGCAAGAACAAGGAAATTAATATAGTTCCAATTATCTTATAATTCAGGTGTAAAGTGTTTAAAAATGAAAGGTCCATGGATATTACAATTCAGGTGTAAAGTGTTTAAAAATGAAAGGTCCATGGATATTACAATTCAGGTGTAAGATGTTAAAAAATGAAAGGTCCATGAATCTTGATGAAACTATAAATGAAAGCTATTTGAGTTTAAAAACTCAGAGTTTAGGAAATTGGTCTCCTTATGAGATTCCAAATAAAGCATTGTTAATTTTTTAAAATTTATGTCCTTCGTTTATTTCTGGATATCCTAGGCGATCTAATGGTGGTAAACATTTCTCTAAAATCTCATACAATTTTTAAAAATCTAGATGTCTTTTCCACAATTATTCATTCTTTCCACTTTTCAGTTTTAGATTGAGTTCATGGTTCTGTAAGAAGTCATATTGATTAGATTGAAGTCAATTTCTAGCCTATTCCAGCACTTCAGCTTTCTTAGACCATTTTGTGGGTTGGGTTTGGTTTTGTCTTTTCCTTTTTTCCATTTTGTGGAAGATGTTCTTGTCTTCTTTCACACTTCAGGTTGGATCATTTTGATCTCTTTATCCTTACTTTTGACTCTACATTTTTCATTGCTTTCTTTTGCTTATGTTGATTCAAAATAAGGTAGGTGCAAGTGCTTTTTCAGTGCAGCTGAGCCTAGTAGGGCCTTACTGGCATGACTGTTAGTGGGGCTGATTCTGAGATGGAGTGTCACAAGAAAGGTCTTCAAGAGTGGTAGGGAACAGGCCATATGTTACAGATTTGAAACCAGAGCTAGAGAGACAGCTATAGACTGGAAAAGGAAATCACAAGAGTCACTGAATTCCACCAAGCAGAGCCAATAGGCAGAGGGCACTTGGCGAGATAAAGCAGGGATCTCTCAATATAAAACAAGCAGAGGCGGAAAAAGGAGTGTGGCTATATCCAACTCAAGATTGAAACTAAACACCAACACAGAATCCCAGCCCTGACATTCTTCCCATTATTTTGGCTATTGTGAGTCCAAAAACTAGGAACCGGACCTTTAATAGCAAAAATAGGCTGGAAATGTTATAGACAATTCAGAAAAAATATTGCTGCAAGTACCAATTCTATGAAATGCCTTGACCTCTTAAAATTGGCTTCGTTATTACTGCTGCTCTTTTATTTCACTGGCCTGTTTATATCAATAAGTTATATATTTAAACAAGCCTTGATCTTTATAAATTATATTCTTAAGTCTCATTTAGACTTAGAAATTAGACTTAGATGAATATGTTTTTGAGGCTTTATCGTGAAAGCCTATGCCCATAACAGGCAGGTCGAAAAGTAAAATGCAAAGCTCTTATTTTACTCTTATCTTCAACAGTAAGAAAGAAATGATCATTTGAGTGCTTTCTTTGTTCCAGGATGAACAGAGCCCAGAGCTCCTTGAGCAGTTTCTGAGGCTATGTTTCTGAGACTTCTCATCCGCCCCTTACGGCTCCTCCCTCAGTCGTCTCACCCTATCATTTGAGAAACCAAATGAGTGTGTTTTGGTACAAAACTTTTTCTACAATTCTCTCAATATTTTTATTCCTCTATTTTTTTATATTGTTTTGTGATTCGTATTTCCCTACTCCCTTACAGACTCCTTCACTATCACTGTAAGGCCACTCACAAGAGCCAAAAATTCATGTTTGTGATGCCCAAGCTTGACCTTCCTTCAACGAACCTTCTTACTTGGAATAAAAAATGACTTTACTTCAACTTTAACAATATTTAGGTATTAACACCTTAAGGTGGCAGAGCGATTTAGAGAGTGCAAAGCGTTTTCACACCTTCTCACCACCACCTATGAGCTAAACAGGGCAGCCATCTCATTTTATGAGCAAGACACCTGGGAATCAAGAAGGAACCTGAGTAAACCAAATCCAGCTCTTGTAGCATTAGGCCTAAACTTTGTCTATCACATAACTGCCTTTAGATTACTTCATGTCATTTTCAACTTTAAATGGCATGTAAGATTTTGATTTTAATATAAATACATGGGAGGTATATTTAAGAGAGGCAAGTTTACAAGTTCAGAGATCAGGTAGTTAGATGTTTAGGTAAGTATGATGAGAATCTGAACTAGTACTATGGTGATGGATTGGGAAAATAGGAAAGAAACATGACAGATAGGTTGTTACTAGATCGTAAAGTCCCTCTACCAAAGCAAATATTAAGCAAATTAAAGTTGACTGTATTGACAATTTAATCTTTATCTGATGATTCAAATGAAACTTTCTCTATCACAAAATGTCTTTAAATTGTCAATACGAAAACTCATGTACTAATGACATACAGAAGTGTAAGTTAATAAAGCTCTATCTTTGTTCACCAGAGATTTACTATTTAGAAGAGTTAAACACAAATGAGTGTTAAAAAATGATTTACAAAGACTTGGTCTTTCTTCATTCACATTTACTCCCCTGTATTTCACGTTTTGTCTCTTCCTATCACTTCCTCTCAACTGATGACCTTTCTTTTGAGTACAAATACAATACAGGCAATAAATACAATCAGAGAGATCTATTTCATCCTCCCCTTTCCAATGTCACCTCCTGCCTACATCTGTTGATAACTTCCATGAGCCAGAAGACATATTTGTATTTCTAAGACCAAACATTCCACCCATGTGTAAACACATCCCTTCTCACGGACTTGGCTTCATGCTTAGGCTCTTTCTCTTCTCCATAAATTTGTTCCTCTCTGTTTCATCATTGCTCTCAGCCTGACAATGATGCTTCAACTTCTTGCTTTCATAAAAAAAAAATCCCTTTCTTGAACCCAAGACCTTTTCTAACTAATGCCTCATTCTGTTTTCCTCATCAGCAAATCTGTGCAAAAAGTGCCAAGTACATTTACTGTTTCCACTTACTAACTCTTAGTCTCACCTAATGTCCTCTAATTGGAATTTGGTACCCACTATGCTTTACTGTAGTTCATTCAGCCCAAGTCAATGTTCATCACTTACCAATAAAATATAAATTTCTCACCTTTGAGGCATTTAATAAGGAAAAATTTAATTATTTATATTAATATACATAAAATGATACAAATTAATTATACTGAGTATAATAAAAGCATCTTTGGGTATAATTATCATATGATTGATGCAATAAGAGTTTCATGAAGCCTGACATGGTGACTTGCTCTGATGAATTCTGCCAAGGCTGATATCAAGCTTAATAAGCTTTCTTCCTTCCTTGTTTCCTTCTTTCCATCCTTCCTTCTGTCATTTCTCCTTTCTTTACTTCATTCTCTTTATTTTCTAATCAACTGAGTATCTTTAGTTCTAACTCAGGGCTAAGTGAAATCAGTCAGATTTAAATGATGACAATAGAATTATGCCTCAACATAGTAATGTTGTATTAATGTCTTAAATTATTTTCAGTTGTGCAGAAGATAAATTATATGTGATTTCTAAAGAATCCTTGTCAAGCTCTAGCAAACTAGCTTAATTATGAAAAATTAGATTTTCTGTAATGATCTCTTCTTTTGAGTGTTTAATATAAAATTACATTTGCTCAGTCATGAACTTGGTTCTTTTAAACCATTTTCTGTAACTGTAATTTCAACCTTCCTTTAGTTTTTTGGCATTTAAATCACTTATTAAAAATTATCAGTGGATTTGTACTTCTTTTAATTAAAAAGAAGCAAAGATAATGAATTTCCTTCCCCAAATCTGAATACATCCTACTGCATTATGGCCCTGATACCCACACAGAATTAATCTGTGCTAGTTTTGTAAATAGGAGACCAAAATGCTACTCCCCTTGTTTCAGTATTTCGATAATATGATAACTGTGTACTTATTATTCATATGACAATATCATCACATTATAATATGAATAAAAAGAAAGTATTTCTTATTCTTATTTTTCTTTAAAGACATTGAGGTTTCTAGGGAAATTTTGGAAAATGTAAGAGAACATGACTATGGCGCATAAACAACAGCTTAGAATTGTCTGAGCCTCTAGAAACTGTCAGCAGCTTCCATCATTTAAATTCAACTTACATGTGGGAGAGGCAAGTGAGAGGTAAAACTGCCATACAAAAGGCAAAACAGACAAAACTGTATAAATTAAAAAATGGAATGGAGGATTTTGATTTGTTTCTATTCTTTAAGAGTAATTTTTCCTTCATTGGAGGATAAACTCAAAAGTTCAGCTTTTTGGTGATAATGAGCTAGAAATTTATGCAAGTAATTCAGAAAGAAAAATCACTGTTTACAATTTGATAAAGTAATTTTAGTTACAACAGATAACATTGAATGGTATCACTGACAAATCCTTTATCTATGTAAATAAAGTGGAAAAAATTACATGCCTACCAAGGCATGATTATTTTGTCATCTATTTAAAAAACAAAAACACAAAACACTGACTACTAGATTAATATTGACTCTAAAATGCAAAGAAAAAAATGCATTCTAAATTTTGAAAACTTCAGATTAAGATCTATATAAAATGTGTGTAATTTTTTTTAACTTTTTAATAATCTAAGTGAGTATAGAACCAGTATCTATGAATCATATTTAAGCTTAGAAATCTCACTCTTTCTGTTGATGCATTATGATTGTTTCAGGGACCCCTTACTTTATTTCAGACTTGATGCACATGGAGGTTTCTATTTATGCATACTTATACTATGTTTTTTGTGGGTTTTTGTTTTTTTAGCTGAAGTACAGTTGATTTACAATTTTCAGGTATACAAAAAGTGATTCAGTTATACATATATACTGTTTTTCAGACTATTTCTGATCATGGGTTATTGAAAGATATTGAAGATATATTGAAAGATATAGTTCCCTGTGCTACACAAATAGGTCCTTGTTGTTTATCTATTTTATATGTAGTAGTTTTTATATCTCTTAGTCCCAAATTTCTAATTTATCCCTCCTGCCTTACCTCTTTGGTAATCATGAGTTTGTTTTCTATTTCTGTGAGTCTATTTCTGTTTTCTCCATATCCTCTCCAGCATCTGTTACTTGTAGACTTTTTGATGATGGCCATTCTGACCAGTGTAAAGGTAGTGAAAACTCATTGTAGTTTTGATTTGCATTTCTCTAATAATTTGTGATGTTGAGCATCTTTACATGTGCCTGTTGGCCATCTGTTTGTCATCTTTGGAGAAATTTCTATTTAGGTCTTCTGCCCATTTTCTGATTGGGTTGTGTGGGGTTTTTGTTGTTGTTGTTATTGAACTTGTAAATTTTTGTATATTTTGGATATTAATTTCCTACAAACAATTTCTCTCATCCTGTAGATTGTCTTTGTTTTGTTTATGGCTTCCTTTACTGTGTCTATTAGGTTTAGTGTGTATACTATGGCTAATTTAAGTGGGACAAATTATATATCTGTCAAAGTGATGTACTAGAGTCAAATGGAGAAGAAAGTGGGAAGAGTGCCTAGACTGGGAAAGGTAGTGCTATGGTAAGATAAAATGAAAATATAATAAAATAAACGTGCCTTAACTATTGCAAAGTCTATGCAGGTATGGAAAATAAATAGAAGTTCAAGGAGAGATTTAGAGACGACTAAAAGCAGATCCAAATTGTACAGTAATGCTCCCAAAATCTGAGGTGTGGAAAATGATATGAAACATCTTGCCTTAGAATTTATTAATAACATTAATTCAGGTCATATTAGCCATCTTTCACTAGGAAAGCTATGGTTACAAATGACCTCACAACCTCAGAGGCTTACAACATCAATGCATGGCATAATTCTTGCTCCCATGGCCATGGTCAATCCTGGTCCTACTCTGTTTATCTTCTTATTCAGGGACTGGTTGAAGAAACAGCTTCTGTTCTGGAATGTGTCTTTTTTATGCAAAGGGGACAAGCAACAAAGTAGAAATCCACATGTTGGCTTTCATATAGATTCTCACTTCCACTGACATTTCAACGACAAATCAAGTCATAAGCCTATAAGTGATGTCATGGAACTTCAAATCATATGGCCATGGAGAGGAATGTACAATCCCCTTTTATAGGCAAAATAATTCAATCTATAACAAGTGCCATATGCCTATAATGTCTTCCATGGAGAGTGTAAGACTATAGATAAATCTTCAAAAGTGGAGAAGATGTGAATCAGAAGTCAAATAATCATTTAACAATGACAGGCAGGAGTCTCCATTAGCACTGACATTTCTGGCTTTTTGCCTATGAAATTAGAGTAGGACAGATGTTTAAAGTAAAACTAATGTTTAAAAGGAACATGAGTTGCTGTAGCACAGGTAGAAGTATGATATATGATAATAAGAATGCAAAAGATAGACTATGATAAGTGTATAATTATAAAGTTGAAAAAATGTTCATGAAGTAATAGATTACCATTTAAAGTTGTGTATTGCAATCATTAAATCAGACACCAAAACAATAACCAAAAAATATAGCAAACTAATTATTAGAAGAGGTAAGATGAAATAAATACCATAAAATATTTGCTTCTCCAGGAAAAATAAAAAAAGAAAAGGGAACAGAGGAAAACAAAAAGATTGGCTAAATATGAATCAAACATCGTATTGGTAGACTTACAGCCAAACATTTCAGTAATTACATTAAAGTAAAGGGACTAAATACCCTGAGTAAATGCAGACATATTCAGACTATATAAAAAAAGCAAGATCCAACTGTGTGTTGTTTACAGGGAACACACTTTGAACGTAAATGAATGAACAGATTAAAAGTAAAAAGAAACAATAAGTGAAAGAGAGCTGGTATGTTTCTCTGAATATCAGAACAAAGTAGACTTCGAGATGAATAGAGTGACCAGAGAGTAAAAGAGGACATTTTATAATGCCAAACAGTCACTCATTAAAGAAGACGTAGACTACTAAACATTTACACACCCAGTTTCAGAGCTCCCAAATGTAAGATGAAGCAAAAGAGCAAAAGACTGTCACCAATAGAGATTTTAACACACCTTTCTCAGTAATAGAACAATTAAGCAAAAAAATCAAAAGAGTTATGGATGATTTGGACCATCAACTTAAGCTAATTAACATTTATAGAAAATCACTCCCCGTAAGAGGTTACAAATCCTAAAATGCACATGGAATAGTCAAAAAGATGGATCATATTCTGGGCCATAAAACAAGTTTCAATAAATTTCAAAGGATTTAAATTAAACAGAATATTTTCTCTAACTATGATGGATAGATCACTCTGGATGGATTTTTTTAGTATATATATAACATCTTGAACACCAGACATAGACTTGTCAAACTCCAGAGAGATTTATTTCAAAGCCTGGACAATCAGACTGAGCTCTTTTTAATACTTCAGACTTTTCAGCACTTCAAAACAATTTATTCTTGTAGCTCACACAAATCTACTTTTTATTTCAACTCTCATTCGGGTTGATCATTTGATTGAATTTTGCATTGAGGGGATGGGGATTGGGTAAAAAGATCTAAAAGTCTTCCTACCTAACTCTAAAATTTTTTAATTTAATGAAACCCTATATTATGTTTGTTATTTTTCATTTAATTTTAAGACCTGGAGTGACTCTTTTCTACATTTCTCTGTGTGCTGAAGACCACACAACTCTTTTGCGTGAATTTGTATCCCAATGAATTTTGGATATTTAAGTTAAATATAAATAAAAATAATATACCTTTGAACATTCACAAATATTTGGAGGTTAAAAAATGCACTACTAAATAACCCATGGGTCTAAGAAGAAATCTCAAAGGATATTACAATTTATATTTTTCACAAAAAAAAGTCTTTAGAAGAAGATGTACGGATATAAATACCTATATTAGAAAATAAGAATGGTATAAAATCAAGCACTTCTTCCATTTTAAGAAACTAGAAAATAAATTAAACTCTATAGCATAAGGAAAATAATAAAAATGAGAAGGAAACAATCAAACAGACTAGAGTGGGTCTTATCCCTTCTCCAGGGGATCTTCCCAACCCAGGAATTGAACCAGGGTTTCCTGCATTGCAGGCAGATTCTTTACCAACTGAGCTATGAATGTGTGTGTGTGTGTGTGTGTGTGTGTGTGTGTGTGTGTGTGTGTGTTAGTCACTCAGTTGTGTCTGACTCTTTGCAACTCCGTGGACTGTAGCCTGCAAGGTTCCTCCATCCATGGAATTCTCCAGGCAAGAATACTGGAGTGAGTTGCCATTTCCTTCTCCAGAGCCATGAGGAAGCCTGAAAATTTAAATAGCCTTGTATAAACAATGAAATAATAATCTTCCACAAACTCTTTCATAAAATAGAGGAAGAGGGAATACTTCCCAACTCATATCTTGAGGCCATTTTAACCCTAATACTAGAACAAAACAAGAACAATACAAGAAAAGAAAATTGCAGCCTGCATGTCTTGTGAACCACAGACACAAAAATGCTCACCAAAATACAAGCAAAAGAAATCCAGCAGTATATGCAAAAAGGTTATATACCATGATCAAGTTTGTTATGGCTCAGCTGGTAAATGCAACGCTGGAGACCTGGCTTTGATCCCTGGGTGGGTTGGGAAGATCCCCTGGAGAAGGGAAAGGCTACCCACTCCAGTATTCTGGCCTAGAGAATTCCATGGACACAGTCCACAGTGTCGCAGAGTCAGACATGACTGAGCGACTTTCACTTCACTTCACAAAATGCAAGGTTGGTTTAACCTACGGAAATCAATCAATATATTTCAACACATTGACAGATCAAGAGAGAAAAATCACATCCACATGGGAAGAACAAAGCATATTAATCTCTGCTTCACATCATGCACAAAATCCAATTTTAGATAGATTACAAACTTAAACATAAAGTAAAATTTAAAAACTAATACACATAGAGAATAGAATAAAGCACAGATGAATATCATATGAGTTTTGAGTAGAAGACTTTTTAGAAATAACACAGAAAAGACAAATCATAAAAATAAAAAATAATTTCATCAAAATAAAATGTCTGCACATCCACAAAAAAAAATAATAAATGCATTCAAGAAAATAGACTGGGAAAATATGTCCCAATAAATTGTATCTGACCAAGATTTGTACTCAAAATATATTAAAAATTTCTGCAACTCAAGAGTTAAACAAAAAAAAAATGTTGAATCAAACACCAACTTGGGAGATTTAAAACCAAACACATTAATAATTACAGTAAGTAAATGGACTAAATAAATACCCTGATTAAATGCAGAAATATTCAGACTAGATAAAGGAAAAAGTGAGATCTGGACTTCTCTGGTGGTTCAGTGGTTGAGGATTCTCCTGCCAGTGCAGGGAATATGGGTTTGATTCCTGGTCCAGGAAGACCCCACTCGCTCTGGGACATCTAAGCCCATGTGCACAACTGCTGAGCCCCAACTCTAGGGCCCAGGAGCCACAACAGCTGAGGTCTGAGCGCCCAGAGCCTGTGTTCTGCAGCCGGAGAAGCCTCTGCACGCAATTAGAGGGACCTCCACCCACCACCACTAGAGAACGTCCATGCTCAGCAAGGAAGACCCAGCACGGTCAGAATTAACAGTAAATAAAATTTTTAGAAAGTGAGATTCTACTATATGTTGTTTACAGAAAACACACTTTAGACATAAGCTAACATACAAGTTGAAAGTAAAAAAAAAAAATTGATAGAAACAATAAGCAAATGAGAGCTGGTATGGATGGCTATCTGAATATCAGAATCCCACTGTGATGTATTCGTCTAAGAGGAGTAACTCATGTACACAAAATGTCTTTTACAAGAATGTATAACAGCTTTATTCCTAAATAGTTATTGTTTCCAGCCAGTAACTGAACAACCAGATGTCCTTCAACAAAAAAATGGAAAAATAAACTGTGGTATATTCACTCAACTGAATACCAGGTAACAAAAAGAAATAAACTACTGATGTGGGAAAGTGCCCAAATTCATCTAAAAACTAGGATGTCAACTGGAAGAAGCTGAACACAATAATTACATAGTGTATGATGCCTTTGATGTGATATTCTAGACTAGTTCATCTGTGGTGACAGATCAGATTACTGATCAGCTTATATAGAAAGAACAGTGGTAGAGAAATGGCTGAAAAGGCGGCAAAATCAAACTTTCTGGAATGGTTGAGTTGGTCCTTGGCATGTGTTCCTCAATATTGATTGAAAGACATGAATGTTTCACTGAATGTCAAATTTATTGAAATTTTGAATCAAATAAATGACATTGAATAACTGTTTAAACATTAATATTTCATGTTTTCAGAAATAGTATACCATAGTGTGCTCACTTCAGCAGCACATATACTAAAATTGGAATGATAAAGAGATTAGCATGGCCCCTGTGCATGTGAAAAATTCCATATTTTTTAAAAGGGTGGGATGGGGAGAGAAGTTCAAGAGGGAAGAGACATATGTATACCTATGGCCGATTCACATTGATGTATGGCAGAAACCAACGTGACACCAATTAAAAATAAAATTTTAAAAAGCTTGAAATTCTGATTTAAAGAATCAAAAAAAGAAATAGTATAAGTTAGGAATATTATAAGAGGCACAGAGGCATTATAGTGAGTTCGTAAGAGAACTGTACTAATAGGCAGGCACATCCACTGTGAGAAGCTGAGTGGGGCCAGAACAGGGTCATTATAAAGGAATTTTAGTAACAATTTCCGGATGAAACCATGAGGGCAGGGAAAATTTAGGAGAGAGGCAATTTAATCATCTCTTATTATGTTCCAATCCAGAAAACTCTTATAGGAATTAATTAAATCACTTATAACTATAGCATAGCATAGTGAAGTTGCTCAGTCGTGTCCAACTCTTTGCAACCCCGTGGACTGTAGCCTACCAGGCTCCTCCATCCATAGGATTTTCTAGCCAATGTACTGGAGTGGGGTGCCATTTCCTTCTCCAGGGGATCTTCCCGACCCAGGGATCAAACCCAGGTCTCCCGCATTGTAGGCAGACACTTTACCATCTGGGCCACCAGGGAAGGGTAGCATATATAAAATATATTAAAAAGCCATAAAATGGCCTTCCCTGGTGGTTCAGTTGGCAAAGAATCTGCCTGCAATGCAGGAGTTTGCCTGCAGCAATCAGGAGACCAGGGAACAGGAGACCAGGATTTGATCCCTGGCTCAGGAAGAGCCCCTGGAAGAGGAAATGGCACCCCACTCCAGTACTCTTGCCTGGAAAATCCCATGGACGGAGGAGCCTGGTGGTCTACAGTCCATGGGGTCGCAAAGAGTTGGACACAATTTAGCAGCTAAACCACACAGTTATATAAAATATGCTTTCAGGAGTTCCACCTCCCTTACTCCTCAAATTTCCCTCAATCATGTGCTGAAACCTAACCTTTTGTAGAATGTGTGCTGTGTTTAGTCACTTAAGTCCTGTCTGACTCTGTGACCCCATGGACCACAGCCTGCCAGTCTCCTCTCTCCATGGGATTCTCTAGGCAAGAATACTGGTGTGGGTTGCCATGCCCTCCTCCAGTGTTTTATAGAATGGAGGGAAATAATTCTTTTACTTTACAACTCAGAATAAAAGGTTTAAAGTGCAAATGTATGGTTAAAATAATACTTTATTATAAATTAATCTCATTCCCGCATAATCAGCAAATGAATGCAAATAATTAAGCACCACTTCTTCCTGTTTTTTATACTTTGAAAAGAACAGGAAAAAGGAACAGTACAGTTCAACACATGATTTCCAAGCATCTAGCATGTGCTAATTCAATGGTTTTCAAGCTTTTGTGACTATGACCTTTAGAAAGAAATGAAATTTACATTGTAGCCCTGGTGAGATATTATATGTACAACAAAAATAGTGTTATAAAATAAATACTATACTTGCTAAATAAAATGCAGTCTGTGTTTTCTGTCCCAGTACCTTCTGCTTCATGTTTACAAAAATGTTTGTAAAAATGCTGATCGTGACCCACTAACTCTATTTCCCTACCCACTAACACATTGTGAATTGTGGTTGGAAAAACACAGTGCTATCCTTGCTACTCAAAATGTGATCTATGGACCAGCAGCAGCAGTTTCTGGGAGCCTGTAAGAAATTTAGAGCCTCAGGATACACCTCACATTTACTGAATCAGAATCTTTATTCTAACAAAACCTCCAGGTGCTTCCCGTGTACTTTATTTTTTTTTTTTTCATTTACTTTTATTAGTTGGAAGCTAATTACTTTACAATATTGTAGTGGGTTTTGTCATACATTGACATGAATCAGCCATGGATTTACATGTGTTCCCCATCCCGATCCCCCCTCCCACCTCCCTCTCCATCCCATCCCTCTGGGTCTTCCCAGTGCACCAGGCCCAAGCACTTGTCTCATGCATCCAGCCTGGGCTGGTGATCTGTTTGACCCTTGATAATATACATGTTTCGATGCTGTTCTCTCAAAACATCCCACCCTCGCCTTCTCCCACAGAGTCCAAAAGTCTGTTCTGTACATCTGTGTCTCTTTTTCTGTTTTGCATATAGGGTTATCATTACCATCTTTCTAAATTCCATATATGTGTGTTAGTATACTGTATTGGTCTTTGTCTTTCTGGCTTACTTCACTCTGTATAATGGGCTCCAGTTTCATCCATCTCATTAGAACTGATTCAAATGAGTTCTTTTTAATGGCTGAGTAATATTCCATGATGTATATGTACCACGGCTTCCTTAGAGTCTACGGCCATACCACCCTGAACACGCCTGATCTCGTCCTGTGCACTTTAAAGTGACAGAAGTCCTGAGCCAGACATTCACTGCAAGAGGAGGATGCTTGAGACAGAGGAAGTCTTCTCAGTATTGTTTAGGCAGAGATGCTTAGGGGCAAGTTGTGAAGAGTGTGTGTGTGTGTGTGTGTGTGTGTGTGTGTGTATGTATATGTATGTATCTCCAACCCCCAGCCCTACAAATTCAGTACCTCCAAGGATATCTCAAGGCATTTATCTAAAAAACAATACATAGTCTACAGCCATAGCACCCTGAGTACTTATTTGATGGCTTAGTGGTGAAGAATCTGCCTGCCATGCAGGAGACTTGAGTTCAGTCCCTGGGTCGGAAAGATCCCCTGGGGAAGGAAATGACAAACCACTCCAGTATTCTTGCCTGAGAAATCTGTTAGACGGATGAGCCTAGAGCCCTTACGGTCCAAGGGATGGCAAAGAGTTTGACATGACAGAGCGACCTAAGATAAGATAGCAGCTCATCTTTAAAAAAAATACATAAATTAACAAACCAGATCTACCAGAGGTTCTGAGCCCAACCATTGGTCTATAGTGTTAAATGAAAGCTGGGTGCTGATTTGCTTATTGCAAAGGGGCAAGTCTGTGCTTCAGAAAGTATGGAAATACTTTATTTTTCACTGTGATTGCTTCACATTTTATTCCCAGAATATTTGTTGAGAGAGGGTTTGCTACTGCTACTTCTGGGCTTACTTCTCCATGTGGGAGAATTTCTAAACATCTCAAGTCTACCAGTAACTGCCCTTTTATAGAAATGTAATGTGACTTCCAGTAGAAATATTATTATTAGTTCCGCTGAGTTAGCAGGATTCATTGCCTGGATTACTTCCAGTAGATCCCTAATCAAGGATCCCTGCTGTGAAGGAAGATGGGGCTGCCCATAAGTGGCTATAACTGTTCACTAAGGACCTTCCCATTGTGTTAGTATGTTTCCTGAGTGATGTGAAGTTTTAGTCTAGAAGCTGCTAATCTTGCTAACACTAAAAGGCTCTTTCCCATTAGCAGTTTCTGTGTTGCATTAATAATAAGAAAGTAATAAAGAGATGGGCCTCAGCTGTTCAGGCTCCCCTGAGGTGAGGCCCCAGCTTCCTTCTTATCCCCATAGTCCACTCTAATGGTCTCGCCTCTATTAATGTAATAGAGTGGATAATAAGTGCTGTCTATTTTAGCAGAGTCTAGAATTCCTCTTTCTTTCTGGGGAGGAACACCATTATTTTAGACTTCAATTTTAAAACTATACCATCAATCCTTTTGCAATTGAAGTTGGTCTGTTTAATTCATAACTTTGTTAAAGTGCAATGCAAATCAAGTGTGGGAGAAAAATGTTGCTTTGGAAAAACTAAATCTATCTTTCCCGGAAAAACTGTAAAACACAACTCTAAATGATGGTTTGGTTTGGTTGTTGTTATTCTGGTAAATCATATCACTTATTTGCAGAGCAGTAAATTGGAAAATAAGGAATAAAGAGCTTTGCTTTTGTAACTATCAATAACTCTCATGTTAATAGACAAAGAATAAGTTATGAAAATATCATATTAAATAAGTAAGGTTGAATATGTTAGGTTCAGGGTGCACTTTAATAAATGATGTCTTTGTTAAAAATAGTACCTTACAAAAAAAAAAAAAGTACCTTACTAGGGTTCATAATGCTAGAAGCCAGTGCCATACTTAATTGTTTATGTTCTTTTTCTATTTAAAATGCATAACCTTTTTCAAAAGTGCACTTTTTAAGGATCTCTAGATTTAAACATGTTTTTAAGTATATAATCTGTCCATGGAATAATATTATCTATGCAGTTGTTAGGTTGTTGCAGTTTTTCATCTATAAGCAAAGTTATTTTTGCTGTCAACTACATATTTTTTAATTGGTAAATAGTAATCTTCATCTAAAAGTATTGCTCAGATTTTTATTTTTTGAACTCAAATACTAAATTTTTAAAATTGATGTACACTATTGTTTCCTGATTTTGAAAGCTTAATTTTATAAGTAAATTGTATGCAGCACATTTTTACACTTGTGCTTTATGGTCTAAGTCTACATGAATAACTATCATCAGTGATAAGTATATATTTTTAAATAAAATATATGTTCATAGCCCTTATAGAAGAAATCACTATGATGGGCTCTGTGCAACATTTATGTAAGGTTCAAGAAAGTGTGTAAAAATCAATTAAAATGTGTTTTTTAAAATTTATAATTAATATATTTTTCCTTATAAGTACTTTTTACATCTTGAGGTGGGGAAAAGACATATCTAAAAAGTCAAAGCTGCCCTCCTAAATTTTATAAATTATATATTAAAGCCTTTGAATGAAAAAAGTCTATAACTTAGGACTGAGAAAATTTTCTTATAGACACTAGATTTTTGCTCTAGGCCAGTAGCAGTTTTGTTGTTGGTCAGTCACTCAGTCATGTCTGACTCTTTGTGACCCCATGGACTGCAGCACTGCAGGCTTCCCTGTCCTTCACCATCTCCCAGGGCTTACTCAAACTCATGTCCATTGAGTCGGAGATACCATCCAATTTAAATTCTTCTTAATTAATTCTTTCATATGGTTTATTAACCAACCCATTTTGATAAATCCAGTAAACTATCTTGTTTGTTTTATTTTTGTGGTAAAAAGAATTATTCACTACATTTCAGTAACTAGCATATCATTGTTTTCTTCAAATTTAGAGAAGAGTGTTGAATATGACAATCTTAATGGAGCTCCAATTGCAAAGAAGTCCATTGGAAAAGTAGCAACTTTCATATAAAATATTCTTGGAATTGATATTATGTGCACTTATCTGAATTCTTTTTGTTCCATTTTTTCTGTCCTATAGTCCATGAAGGCTCAGGAGAAACCAGTCAAAAGGAGACATCCACCTGTGATATTTGCCAGTTTGGTGCAGAATGTGATGAAGATGCTGAGGATGTCTGGTAATGTGCTGTTTTATTCTTTTAAACAAAATAATGATAAATAATTTATTTTTACTGTATCAGTTATTTCCTAAAAGAAGACATTTTCAGCATTTTTTTAAATCCAGTTCTCAACTAAGAAAGATGAGGGCTACAATAACAGGAAGGAATTTCTGCAGCTAAACTAAGAGTTGGGTCAGTCAAACCGCTCTCTAGGGAATTACTTGATAAGGTACAGTAAGATATCACTGAGACTCCCAAATACTGTCAATGGTAAGAGATGGAGAGAAAAAGTGTATCTACCAGAGTATCTCTCAAGAAGCATGGTCAAGAAACAATGGATACTTGCTAATCTGCTCCAGGATGGTGGATTTGGGTAACCACAGAGATTTTATTTAAAGGTGTATATATGTACACCCATAGCTGAATTAGGGAGCTGTTAGGGCAAGGCATGGTTTCTGAGCCACCGTCTAGGATCAACTACTCCCTTCACCCGGGTGTTACCCAGCTTCTCCTTTAAAGATACACTGAACAGATCTTGAATATTCATTATTTTAAATAGGTCTGCCTTCTAGGGCATCCACTGTTCTATTGGAGTAGGTTGCCATTTCCTTCTCCAGGGGCCACATGTATTGGCCCTACCCAGCTCTCATACCCACAGTGAACACCCCAAAGGTCTTTGTGTGGCGTAATAGTAGAAAGAGGCAATCTTTCTTTCTCTCCATCTCTCTCTCTTAATATACAACTTTTATACACATACCTTTCAGGAAAGCAAACAGGAGCCCTTTCATTTGTGTGTGTGTGTTTGCCTAGAGCAGTTAACAATCATTTTGATCAAAGTAGGTAAGGGAGTAAATCTTAAATGTTCACCACACATAAAAAATAACTGGTAATTATGTGAGGGGATGGGAGTGTTGGCTAACACTGTGGTGGTGATCACATTGCAATATACACATTGCATACCTTAACATTTACAGTCTTATATACCAATTATGCCTCAGTAAAATTGGGGGAAAAGCATGGCCATTTTGATCAAACACTTTGTGGGTGGAGGGAATTTAGCTAAGAAACAGGAAAAATTAAAAAATTTGACAAACATGAAACAGTCTGTGCCTGAAACAATTTAGAGTATTTTTAATGTAGATTAAACTGAGGATTCCAACTGAGCAAACTGAGATTCTTAAGGTAAATTAACAAAGTACTTACAAGTAGGCACTGCTGTTAGTTACCCAGCGAGGTGAAACAGTCACCCATTAATAAAAGCTGGCTTCAGTAGCATTCCCGTGCCTGTCAGACATTTCTAGCCAGTGGTCAGCTAGGAGCCAAGTCAGGGAGTCTATGCACTAGCTTGACCATCCTGAGGTAAACAAACATATGTGTTCTTAAGAATCTCCTGGACATCTTAATGACTGATGAATTTTTGGTTCCCAAACCTGGCTGATCATCAGGATTACTTAGGGAATTTTTGGAACACATCTTTAGTTCCATGTCAAAAATTAGTCCATCAGAATTTCATAGAAGTGGGACTTAAAACTTTACTTTTTAAAACTCCCCAGATGGTTGTATAAATATTGCTCTAAGATAAATGACTGACTCAGAGAATTATTCTCCTTCGAAATGCTTTGAGTCAGACAGGACTGAATGACTGAACTGAACTGGCTGAAGTACTTTAAAGCTCTGTGCAGTTTTAGTCATTATATATTAAGACACATTGATAGGAAATGTATCTTTAAAAGATCTTGGTTTTTAATGTTTGTTGATGACTACATCTATAGTTTAACTTTATTTTTAATGATATTAAATATCTTGCTATCAGCTATTTTACTTTTAACAAATTCACACGGATCCCTAATTTTTCTTAAGAATTTCCCATTCCCCATTCTTGTCTAATGATCACTTTTAAGTGACATGTTTTCACTTTACAACTGCAAAGATCTAAGAAATGATACAATAATAGCAGATGAAAATGACTGATTATTTACTATGGGCTTGACCTATATGTATGCATTCTTTTTTTTCTCAGTTATATAATAACCCTAGGAGTAGATTCTATTATGATCACTTTACAAAGAGGAAATTGAATTTTAAAGTGTTTAAGTGGCAGGTCAAGATAAAGATATGAGGTAAAAGTAACTCGAGGATGTTAGCATAACAATTCAACCAAAGATGCAATTAAAATATTTCTCCCCTGTCATGTCTGGAATAATGTGATGGACAGATTGCAGGCAGCTTAGATCCAGTGACTCAAGACCTGCAGGGTTAGAGCTGGGGACAAGAGAGAAGCCTGCAGCAGGCAGTGCAAAAATGTCCAGGCAAGCAGTGTCACTCTGGTGTTCTAGCGAAAGTTCAGACCTGTGGTATGTGGGTAGACAGAACAAGGAGATTAGAGCAAGTTATGCAGCATCAGAAAGATTCAACAGCCATGGCTACTGGAATTAGGACAACAAATTCAGTTACAAAGGGAACAGGAAGAAGGGCAAAGCAGAACCTTAGTCATCAATGAATTGGAAAATGAACCAAGGACGGATACTGGATACCCACCTACTGGAAGTAGTGTACAGAGCCAAGTCTTGGCTACAAAGGGCTGAGACAAGCCCTTGGATCTCAGAAATAAGTTACAGGGTCAGAATGAAGCCAGCAGCAAGGCTGCTGGTGGATGAATCAGTTAGTTTTTGGCTAGGACATCTTGTACGCCCCCAGCCTAGAGACAAGATTAGTTCCAAAATGCAGAATAAAGCTGAACCTCCAGATGGGGCTAAGTGGCCATAGCTGTGAAGATTAGAGGGATGCAGGGGGCAGGGAGCCAAGAAGATGATTATACTTCCCCGGCAAGAATGAAAAGTTGTTCGCGTTTAAATAAAATGTACTAAAAATGTCCAATGTAAGCAAGAACGAATGGTGCTGAAATGAGAAGTGTATTGATTTTCATTTACATAAATACCTTTGTATGTTATCATATTGTATTTAGCTATGGCCATGAAGGGCAGATTGAAAACAGCTGAAGGACACAAGAATAAAGCAATAAATGAAATTAAATAGGCATGGAATGCAAGAGGCTATAAAGTAAGATAGGAAGCAATAGGGGAGTGATCTGACTAGTACTAGTCAACTGGATCAGGGGAGCTTGATGTGCTATTGATTTTGGATGAAACAATGGTCAGGTTCTCTCACAAATATAAAACACTGTGTATGCTGTGTGGAAACAAAGACTACAAGTCAGTGTTTAGCTTTGTTTTTTCCTTTGGCATTAACTAAACTAGTTTTATGCATAAAGTTTCCTCAACTCTACATTACAAAGTAATAGCAAGATAAATGAATAAGTGAATAAATTCTACTGAGAAATAATATTATTGTAACTGCAGTACTGAAACAAATGTAAAATATTAATTCCTGATTTTTTTAACCCTATATTAAGGAATTAATATTTACATTTTACTACAAGGACTAAATCTAGCTATTCAGGGATATTCAGATATTTTCTAGATGAAGGTAAACCTTTGTTAGAATTAAAAAGCCAGTATGCAATCAACTGATCTTGTTTTCATAGTTAGATGAGTTTTTTAGTTAAGAAGCAAGTTACATTGGACATGGGAAAGAAAATTTTAAAAAGTAAATGGGGGAAGGGTAAGAAGAGTAGAGGAATAGGAGAAAAAATAACAAAGAATGACATTGATAAACCATGATACTAATAATATAACATGTTAATGCCTTTATTTTGGGAAAAAACAGATGATTTCTAAGCTTAAACAACCTCTCCCTTATGTTCTATGGTGTCCTTTCAAGGTTTTCCTCTTGTTTTCTTTTTCTTATGGAAAATATCAAGGCTATAGAAAATGGGCAGATTTTCTCAGCAGAAAAGAAAGAACATTGCTACAAAAGACTCTTCAGTTATAGATATTTACCTATATGTAAGAACCAATTATGCTTTCAAAAGAGAGTTAAAAGTCCACATGGTAAGTGATCCACACCACAGATAAATCTACTCTCACAATGAGGCATCCCTTTACTCAGAACAGACTTCAAAAATAATGGAACACCTGTGCGAAGGGATGCGCATACCTATTTATGGGGAAAGGGTTAAGAGGCAAAGAAAAGGAGGGCTTAGAAGATTGTTTCTCTTTATATATAGGCTGAAAAAGAGTCAAAAATAATACATTTATACATCAAAGAGACTCTCAAATACATTCTGCCAAGTATAATTTATAAAAAAAGAAGGGCTTCTAAGTCAGGCATAATAAAATTGACTCATTGTAAAGCAATAAAGCCCCATCTGATAGCACTGGGAATACTGACTTATGATTTCAACAAATATTTCTGGTACTTGCTTGGTTTTAGAAACAGTTTTATATTCCCTTAATTATCTTACCTGATAAATTATTTCAGTAAGTCCAAAGTAGGTCAGCAGCAACTCTTTGTGCTGGAAAGTAGTCCTAAGAAGTAATTAGCCTAGAACTTTCTGTTGGTCCTGTCAGTCAGAAGTAGTTCAGAGCCCTGGGGTTGATTCCTGATTTAATATAAGAAAAAAGCAAGTTGTTAGCTGGGTCTGGTCATAGGAATGGCTGAGTATGAAATTGGCTGCATGCCTAACATTTCCAAGGTATTAGACTAGATCAAGGAAGGGAGCTCAGGTGTAAGAACATATGGAGCTGGACGACAAATGACATAAAGGAGCAGCCTAAATTATTATGCATATTTGCTTCATACATGTGCTTTATGGCTCCTGTGCCCATCTTAACATTGCTCTTGTATTATTCTCAACACACAGCCCCCTTTAGCAAAATCATATTAACTTAAATGCTATTAATTCCTCAGTAGTCATTCATTTTGTCTTTGAAAGCATTAATGATGTTTTTCAGTTTTTACGCATCAAATCCTTGTGTTTAACTGTAATGGTAAGAAAGGAGAAAAGCAAAGTCATTTAGTAAAAAGAGTTCAGAAGAGAAAATGAAAAGCATCTATTTTTTCCTTTATTTCATTGATGTTCTGTAACTGAAAACAGGGTGTGGGATTTGGCATCCCTTTTGTGAGCCTCTCTCACAAAGACAGTTTAGTTTGAAGTCTTTAACATCTTGCTCCTTTGATCTAAGAAGGCTTCTTGTCACTAGGAAGACTGTGTGTCATTGGCATCATTCCCGCCTTTAATGCATTTTGGACTGTGGAGAATCATGAATATTTGAAGCGGGGCAATGGCCGAGGATGCTCCTTAGCACTAGATTTCACCATGCATATAAGTGAATTAGGCATTAGATCCTGCTGACTTCAGTACATTTGGGTTATGAGTTTAATAGGGAAAATTAGGACACCTCTAAGTCTTAAGATTTCGAAATCATTTCTTTTTAAAACTGCTACTGGTTGACAATTGAAAAAAAGATTGTGTTGCAATTGGAAAGTTTCCAAATGTTTTCTCCCAAGTAAAAGGATCAGTTGGGGTTGTATGTGGGATATCTAAAGAAGATGCTGCTTAGTCACAAAATTTTAGTGAACCATGAGTTCATTCAGTCTTCCCCCCAGGGTGTTTTCTTTCTATTGATTCCCTTTGCTCTCTTGCCTTAGAACTGTAAACGCGGTTACCATAATTAGGACTGGCTTCTAATGTGAGTTTATTCATGGAGAGAATAAAACACACACACACACACACACACACACACAAAAATACAAAATCATTCTAGTCCAGAAAATCCAAAGTTTTAGTTGGATCTAAGGCTTTACAAGAAAACTTTCTTAGTTCTAAGTCACCTATAGTTAGTATGCTGCCTCCCTCAAATTGCCTCTACTCTACTAGGAAGACAAGGTTGTCACCTGTGCAAAGTGGCATTGTATTATCTGTTTGTATAGATGGGCGGGGTCTGAAGAGGAGACATCTCTCATTCCTTTAACACTTCCTTTTGCCCAGAAATTTTTTTCCAGAGAGAGGGGGAAATATATAGCTCCTGATTTAGGGAAACACACCGCTTTCCTCTTCCATAATTTCAAGAAAAATATGCTGATGCTTGCATTTTTAGCAAATCTATGTCCTAATATAAAAGAGTTTAATTGTGTTATTTCTTTCTTTTATGTATTAATCTACCTATCTTAAACAAGAAAAAATAATTTGTACTTTTTCAAGATTTCGCACAACTTAAGAAGTACCATTATAAATAGGAGGAGCATTTGTAACACAGTCTGGGCAATGGTCTGTGCCTACAAACACCATGTCTATGACTCACACACCTCTCAGCCAATAGAAAGAAAGAGCATGAAGTTGCTCAGTTGTGTCCAACTCTTTGCAACCCCATTGACTGTAGCTGTCCATGGGATTTTCCAGGCAAGAATACTGGAGTGGGTTGCCATTGCCTTCTCCAGGGGAACTCCCCAACTCAGGGATAGAACCCCGGCCTCCCACATTGCAGGCAGACTCTTTACCATCTGAGCCACCAGGCAAATAGTCAGGTCTTCAAACTGAAGCTGAACACTTTAAGTATTACTTAGCAAGATGAATAAATAATGATGCCTCTTCAAATGCACAACAGGTCATTCCAAAAAAAGACAAACCAAAAAATAGACAACTAACCCTCCTCCAAATTTGAGTTGGGCTTTGCAAGAAGTGAGACTTTCAAAATAAAATTGAAATTTGAAAATAAATCATAGTCTTTAAAATAAAGACATACCTCAGGTCTTCCACGTACTGGGCTACTTAGAAAAGAATTGGATTTTCACATAAGTTCTGAAGAGTCTTTTGAATTTTTCTCAGTAATTATGCCTCAACTATGCTATTTATCATGCAATGATTAGTGAAACTTAATTAGGACATGATGGGTGCAGATGTGGATCTGGTGTAGAGTACCAAGATATACAGGAAGAAAGTATTGGAAACATTAATATATTTCATATGTTTTCATAATTTTTATTTAGTTCAGACAGTAGAAATCAGGTAACTTCCGTTTTATATAAAAATAATGAAATACTACATGAAGGTAGAATAAAGGAAACAAAACTTCTAAGCCTAGATTGTATTTCTACCACTAAATTAACTCTTCTCATTACTTGTTTCCCTTTTACCTGCTTGGGTAAACTGTACTCTGCTAATGGGGCATGCCTGCCTTACTTCCAGTGCTTACTCACCAAACTACCATACACAAATTTTTCTTGAGTTTTCTCACTCAGTTTCTAGTATATTCCAACTCAGAGAGTCCTGTCCCTTAAATCAGGGAATACAAGCCCCATGTTCCAACATCACAACATAACATCCGTCTGGAAGATAAAAAAAAAAAAAGAATGAATCTGAATTCTAGTCATCAAAAGATGGCAGGATTTTCAAAAGCGTGTGTTTCCTGTGTGGCAAGTACCGTGGTAATATTTACATTCATGGAGCCATTTAATCCTCCTGCTAACCTTATAAAGGGTTTCCTAGGTGGTGCTAAACAGTTCGCCTAGCAATGCAGGAGATGCCGAGACAAGGGTTCAATCCCTGGGTAAAGAAGATCCTCTGGAGGAGGGCATGGCAATCCACTCCAGTATTCTTGCCTGGAGAATCTCATGGACGGAGCAGCCTGGCGGGCTACAGTCCATAGGGTTGCAAAGAGTCAGACATGACTGAGCAACTTAGCACACATGCATGCAACCTTATGAAGTTAGATACACTAACAGTTTTCATTTTACACAAAAGGAAACTGAGGCACACGAAGGTTAAGCAAACCACCCAAAACCAAACAGTAAGTGGAAGAACTAGGATTTGAACCCTACCAGGCTGACTCCAGACACCATGCTGTTAACCACCACTCATTATCTTCTCATATGTTTAATGACGTGTGTGTGTGTGTGTGTGTGTGTGTGTGCAGTGTGTATTAAGTATATAAGGCACACATATGCATGTTGGATATATTCAGTGTAGAAATTTCACACTTTTTTGTTGTTGTCGAAATAGAAAATGCAACCACTTTGTGATAACACTACCAGGTTCACATCACCGACGATGTCCTTTGGAAATATTTTCTTTCCCATTAAATATATATACCTTATTTTTGGCAGATTGTATGGTTTTTATTTGTTCTTTGCAGATGTATTGAATCATTATAGATGAAGGATATCCTTATTCTGACTATGTGTGCCCAAATAGATAAACAGGTTATTAACCATGAGGTTGTAGAGAAGAGACATATCTTGACCAAAACCTGGTTCTTTGAGGTGTTTCAAGTTCAGTTTGCTGGTTTTGAGTAAGGCAATAGCAACCGTGATTATGAAACAGAGTGAACATAATTTATATCTAAAGCAAGTGATGTGCATGCAGGCTAAGTTGCTTCAGTCATGTCCAGCTCTTTGCTACCCTATGGACTGTATCCCACCAGGGTCCTCTGTGCTTTAGATTTTTAGCCAGAAAAGAGGCATATAACATGGAGTTGTTGTTCAGTCGCTCAGCCATGTCCAACTCTAAGACTCCGTGGACTGCAACACACCAGTCTTCCCTGTCCTTCACCATCTCCTGGACCTTGCTCAAACTCATGTCCATTGAGTCAGCAATGCCATCCAACCATCTCATCCTCTGTCGTCCCCTTCTCCCCCTGCCTTCCATCTTTACCAGCATCAGGGTTTTTTCCAATGAGTCAGCTCTTCTCATCAGGTGGCCAAAGTATTGAACCTTCAGCTTCAGCATCAGTCCTTCCAGTGAACACCCAGGACTGATCTCCCTTAGGATGGACTGGCTTGATCTCCTTGCAGTCCAAGGGACTCTCAAGAGTCTTCTCCAACACTACAGTTCAAAAGCATCAATTCTTTGGTGCTCAGCCTTCTTTATGGTCCAGCTCTCACATCCAGAGTCATCCACACATGACTACTGGAAAAACCATAGCTTTGACTATATGGACCTTTGCTAGTGAAGTAATGTCTTTGCTTTTTAATACATTTAATACATTTTTAATACATTGTTTAGGTTTGTCATAGCTTTTCTTCTAATGAGCAAGTGTCTTTTAATTTCATGGCTGCAGTCAGCATCTGCAGTGATTTTTGAGCCCCCCAAAATAAAATATGTCACTGCTTCCATTGTTTCCCATCTATTTACCATGAAATGATGGGACCTGATGCCATGATCCTAGTTTTTTCAATGTTGAGTTTTAAGTCAGCTTTCTCACTCTCCTCTTTCACCTTCATCAAGAGGCTCTTTAGTTCCTCTTCATTTTCTGCCATAAGGGTAGTGTCATCTGCATATTTGAGGTTATTGATATTTCTCCTGGAAATCATGATTCCAGCTTGTGGTTCACCCAGCCTGGCATTTCACATGATATACTCTGCATATAAGTTGAATAAGCAAGATGATGGTATGCACCCTAGCTGTGCACCTTTCCCAATTTTGAAACAGTCAGTTATTCCATGTCCATTTCTAACAGTTGCTTCTTGTCCTGCATACAGGTTTCTGAGAAGGCAGGTAGGGTGGCCTGGTACTCCCATCTCTTTAAAAATTTTCCACAGTTTGTTGTGATATATACAGTCAAAGATTTTAGTATAGTCAATAAAGCAGTAGCAGATGTTTTTCTGGAACTCTCTTGCTTTTTCGATGGTCCAACAGGTGTTGGCAATTTGATCTCTGGTTCCTCTGCCTTTTCTAAATAAATCCAGCTTGAACATCTGGAAATCCATGGTCACGTACTGTTGAAGCCTAGCTTGGAAGATTTTGAGCATGACCTTTCTATCGTGTGAAATGAGTGCAAGTGTGTGGTAGCTTGAACATTCTTTGGCATTGCCCTTCTTTGGGATTGGAATGAAAACTGACCTTTTTCAGTCCTGTGGCTACTGCTGAGTTTTCCAAATTTGCTGGCACATTGAGTGCAACACTTTGACAGCATCGTCTTTTAGGATTTGAAATAGCTCAACTGGAATTCCATCACCTCCACTAGCTTTGATTGTAGTGAGGCTTCCTAACGTCCACTTTAGACCTCGCACTCCTAGATGTCTGGCTCTGGTGAACTGATCACACTGTCCAGAGGTTATGGTTATAACATTTCCATGGTTATCCAGGTTATTAAGATTTTTTCTGTATAGTTCTTCTATGTATTCTTGCCACCTTTTCTACATATCTTCTGTTCCTGTTAAGTCCATGCCATTTCTGTCCTTTACTGTGCCCATCTTTACATGAAATATTCCCATGGTATCTCTAATTTTCTTGAAGAGATCTCCTGTCTTTCCCATTCTGTTGTTTTCCTCTATTTCTTTGGGTTGTTCACTTAGGAAGGTGTTCTTATCTCTCCTTGCTATTCTTTGGAACTCTGCGTTCGATGGGACTATATTTCCTTTTCTCCTTTGCCTTTCACTTCTCTTCTTTCCAAACATCCATTTTGCCTTTTTGCGTTTCTTTTTCTTGGGGATGGTTTTGAACACCCCTCCTTCCTTTAATGCTGGGGCCACTACTGGCAATATTTCAAAGGGCTGTACAGAAGGCCGTCCATTGCGAAACCCAGAACAGCAAGGGCACTCACTGCTCAGTACGCCATTCACTAAGAAAGGTAGGACTTCATTCCTTAGTATTTCTGGAATAGTTGATGGGCTACACATGCCTTCCCAAATGGAATAGAAGGTTTATTACACATCCATATTCTCACTACAAGAATAGAAATTATGAGATATAAAAAGGAAGGAAGAGTCACCAAATTAAATGGCAAATAAATATGGCCCATATGCCAGTGGGCCTTAATCCCTATCTAAGTGGCAATGTTCTGCTATGCCTTTTTATTTAGCACTTATAAATATAATTCCAAGCTTATTTCCCAATCTACTGTATGTTTTGATAATTACATAAAAATGGAATTTGCTGTGGCTTTTTCTGATTATAGAAGTTGTACATGTTCATCATAGAAATGTCAAAAGCCTAGAAATATTAAAATGCCATTCCACTATTCCAAGATAACTACTATAAAATTTAGAGGTATGTTTCCCCCATGTCTGTGTGTATCTGTACCTGCACACGTGTGTGTATGTATTTTTGATGAGCCTAATCATATTTTGTAGATCAACAAATCCTCTCTCTTGAAAATTTTACTTAACCCTGGGGCTGTGGAGATTTTTACGAATGCTAAACGAATTTATGAATAATGTATTTCAATTAGAACATAATTTCTGTGGCCCAAATTCTAATTATGCTTTCAAAAATTTTTCATTTCTCAAGGCAAGTGGATTTGAGGCAGTGTCCTAGCATTTGTGATCTAAAAAATTTACCAAAACGTAAGTCCCCTTTAAGTCTATCATTAACATCTTTCTTGGTTAGCTCCAGAAGGCTAGACAGTATGTGTACTGAAAACATTTCTTTTGTCTGTATCCAGAGCATTCATAACAAATAACTTTCTGGGGTATAAGCATTATTTACTGAGAAACTGTCTTCCCACAGGTGTTTTAAATTGGGTAGATGCTCTTGCTGGTCTTCAGTGTTTTACTTTCAGATAGTAATATATTGTATGTGTTCGTTCATCTAAACAACAAATCAACAAGCAGTCCTTGGCAGCCACATCAGTCTTCCCCAGAAACATTCCCTTATAAACATGATATGTAATATCGAATAAGTGATTTAACAAATTGTAAAATTATATGCAACATCCAATCCAAAAATCAATAATGCTGAAGAACTAAATGTTTATTATAGTATACAGAAGAAAATAAAGGAAACAGATATCTGGTTTTTCTAGCTTCCTGTTTCCCACCCCTGTGCAAAGTAAAATTAATCAAGAGTGGGTCCATTCATCCCTTCACCACCAAGCTATGAATGAAATATAAGAAACCATGACTATTCACTTGGGATGGAGGATCATCTACCATAGCTCTTTTGTGTTCATTGCAGTCTTTTCAAAGTTTTTAACATAATAGTTTACCCTGTTCTCTGAGCTCACCCTAAAGTGAACTTTCTCTAATCAAAATTGTATTATCCAGGGTAATAAAAGTAATTCTAGGTCCCAACTAGTCATAAGTGCCTATAATGAGCAGATATTAAAAGATGTATATTAGGAAGACATGTACAACAGTTGGGGGGAAAAGCAAGAAATAAAATAAAATATTCTTCTGCTAATTCTTCTGCTAGATTCTGCTAACCTTCCCATTAGCAGAAATTAGGGATGTATTTCTCTTTAAACATAGATATCTACATAAACATGATACTCTAAGATGTTCAAATATAACATCAAATGATCAATTACACAAAAATAATATATTTGATTGAAGTATGCAGTTTAATTTTAACTAAATATGTTTTTCCTTCTCTAAAAAGGTTTGTCAATTTGGGGGAAAGAAAATACAACAGAGCTATTTGCACTACAGTGACATTGGATGGTCAGACTTAGGGATTCAGTTCAGTTCAGTTCAGTCGCTCAGTTGTGTCCAACTTCTTGCGACCCCATGGACTTCAGCATGCCAGGCTTCCCTGTCCATCATCAACTCATGGAGCTTACTCATACTCATGTCCATTGAGTCAGTGATGCCATCCAACCATCTCAACCTCTGTCATTCCTTTCTCTTCCTGCCTTCAACCTTTCCCAGCATCAGGGTCTTTTGAAATGAGTCAGTGCTTCACATCATGTGGCCAAAGTATTGGAGTTTCAGCTTCAGCATCAGTCCTTGCAGTGAACACCCAGGACTGATCTCCTTTAGGATGGACTGGTTGGATCTCCTGCAGTCCAAGGGACTGTCAAGAGTCTTCTCCAACACCACAGTTCAAAAGCATCAATTCTTCAGTCACTCAGCTTTCTTTATAGTCCAACTCTCACATCCATACATGACTACTGGAAAAACCGTAGCTTTGACTAGACAGAATTTTGTTGGCAAAGTAATGTCTCTGCTTTTAATGTGCTATCTAGGTTTGGTCATAGCTTTTCTTCCAAGGAGCAAGTGTCTTTTAATTTCATGGCTGCAGTCACCATCTACAGTGATTTTGGAGCCCCCAAAAATAAAGTCTCTCACTGTTTCCACTGTTTCTGCATCCATTTGATATGAAGTGATGGGACCCAATGCCATGATCTTGGTTTTCTGAATGTTGTTTTAAGCCATCTTTTTCACTCTCCTCTTTCACTTTCATTAAGAGGTTCTTTAGTTCTTCTTCATTTTCTACCGTAAGAGTGATGTCATCCGCATATTTGAGGTTATTGATATTTCTCCCGGCAATCCTGATTCCAGCTTGTGCTTCATCCAGCCCAGCATTTCGCATGATGTACTCTGCATATAAGTTAAATAAGCATGGTAACAATTTACAGCCTTGACGTTCTCTTTTTCCAATTTGTAACCAGTCCATTGTTCCATGTCCAGTTCTAACTGTTGCTTTTTGACTTGCATACTGATTTCTCAGGAGGCAGGTAAGGTGGTTTGGTTTTCCCGTCTCTTCAAGAATTTTCCACAGTTAGTTGTGATCCATACAATTATAGGCTTTGGCATAGTCAATAAAGCAGAAGTAGATATTTTTTCTGGAATTCTCTTGTTTTTTTAATGATACAACAGGTTGTTGGCAATTTGATCTCTGATTCCTTTGCCTTTTCTAAATCCAGCTTGAACATCTGGAAGTTCATGGTTCACATACTGTTGAAGCCTGGCTTGGAGAATTTTGAGCATTACTTTGCTAGCATGTGGGAGTAGTTTGAACATTCTTCAGCATTGCCCTTCTTTGGAATTGGAGTGAAAACAGACCTTTTCCAGTCCTGTGGCCACTGCTGAGTTTTCCAAATTTGCTGACATATTGAGTGTAGCACTTTCACAGCATCATCTTTTAGGATTTGATATAGCTTAACTGGAATTCCATCACCTCCACTAGCTTTGTTCATAGTGATGCTTTCTAAGGCCCACTTGATTTCACATTCCAGGATGTCTGGCTCTAGATGACTGATCACACCATCATGATTATCTGGGTCCCTTAGAAGAAATGGAATAGCCGTCATACTCAGCAAAATACTTAGGGGTAAAAATAAATAAAAAGAAGACCTGTATTGATCAATATATCAGTATCTGACACTTTTGTGTATTATTATGTGCTTAGGGGAATATGCCATGGTGTATTTTATGCTGAATTCGTTAAGTCCTTTAGCAATTGTCTTTATGCACTTTTGTTGGAGAAAGTATTTCTCTTTTGAGATGCACATGGCATGAAGTGATAGCCAGAGAAAAAATAAAACCTTCTAACATATTAAAACCTAACATTTTTCAGACTACTTTCTCCTTCCTTATGACTTTCTGAAATGTCTATGATGTAGTTAGGGCTGGTAATGTTATCTTCCTTTGACAGATAAATACATGAAGCCTCTGAAAGGCTAAGGGTAACAAACATGTAGTAAAGAGAAAGGTTTGAGTGATTTATGCCATTATCTCATCAAAGCTACCTAAGAGAAAGTTTGAAAAGAGAGAAAAAAGTTGGTGTGACACAATGGAAAGACCACTGGGTTCAGAGAAGTGAGATTCCATCTTGGATAAAATCATGTCATTTCCCTTGACCTGTTTTTTTTTTTCTATAGACAGATTTTATTACATAGATAATTAGATGATAAATAGAAAGATAGTTCTATAGTCATATTGTAATATAATTCACATAAAACTCATTCATGTAAAGTATACAATTCAGTTGTTTTTAATATATTCACCAAGTTATGCAACCATCAACACAAACAATTCTGTAGTATTTTCATCACTTAAAAAAAGAAACTTGTATACAATAGCAGCCCCTCTCCATTTCCTCCCCAAGCTTCCCTCCTCCATCCTAAGGCAACAACTAATCTACTTTATGTCTGTATAGGTTTCCCTATTATAACATGTCATGTAAATGGACTCATTCAATAAGTGGTCCTTTGTGACTAGCTTTTTTTTAACTTAAATATTCTGAAGTTTCATCTATATTGTATCATATATCAGTATTTGATTCTTTTGATTGATAAAAATTATTTCTTTATGTGGATATACCACATTTTGTCTCTCTATCAGTTTATGAACATTTGGTTTGCTTCTAATTTTGGGTTCTGATGAATAGTGCTGTGATGAACATGTGTATACATTTTTGTATTCATATGTGTATGTGAAAGCTTTATTTTGGATGTTTTTATTTCTCCTGGGTATATACCTAGGAGTAGAACTGCTGAATCAAATGGTAACCTCATGAATAATTTTTTGAGGCACTGCCAGACAGCTTTCCAAAGTGGCTGCGCCAATTATGTTTGGTATGTATATTTATATATTTATATGAGTAATGTGTGAGAATCCATATTTCTCCACAGTCTTGCCAACACTTATTATTACCATCTTTTAGAACAATATAATCCAAGTGGGTATAAAGTTGTTATCTGGTAGTGGTTTTGATTAGCATTTTCTACATTGCTAAAGATGTTGAATCTCTTTCATGTGCTTGATAATCATGTGTGTGTCTTCTTTGAATACATATCTCTTCATATTTTTACTCATTTTTTAATTGAAGTATTTACCACTGAGTTGTAAGATTTTTAAAGAAATTGTAGGTATAAGACTTTTCCTGTATCTGCCGGATATGCAAATAGTTTCTCCATTCTGTTGAGTTGTCTTTTCACTTTTTTGTTGATATCGTTCAAAATACCAAAGTTTCCATTCTTGATGAATTTCAGTTTGTCTTTTATCACGTGCTTTTATGTCACAACTAGGAAGACTTTGCTTAACCCAAGGTCACAAAGATTTACTCCTATATTTTCTCTTAAGGGATTTACAGTTTGGGCTCTTACATTTAAATCTCTGATTCGTTTTGAGCTAATTTTTTTGTATAGAAGGAGGAAGGGCTCAGGAATATTTCTTACATGTAAATTATCAGTTATTCCAACTCCATTTATTGAAAAGACTATCCTTTCTCTATTGAATTCTCTTGGCACCCTTGTAAACAACAACTGGTTCTGTATGTGAGGTTGATTTTTGAGCTCTCATTTTATTCCATTGGTGTATATGTCTATCCTCATACCAGAACAAAATCCATTTTCTCATAGGTAAAATATGGGAAATGAGGGTATTGGCATAGGTAATGTCCTTTTGAATGTTCTTTTGAATTCAAGCATCCTCTAAGATAGGAACAGAATTGCTGTAAGCTATGTGGACCTTCTCCACAAGCATCCCCTGTGGCCCCAGTGGCATTGTTCCCCCTTGTGTTTTGACCTAAAATTTTCACCATCAGTTTTAAATTAGATAAGATGGTCTATTGTATGCAAAAATTAGCATTTACAACTCTGTATTTTAACCCTCATGCAGAAATCAACAGAAATAAGATTTTCATACTGACTAATCATCTCTTTAGAAAGCATAGAAAATAGGAGGCTCTTCAAAGAATATGAATCGGTAACACCAAAAGGTAAAAATACAATGAAGTTATTTTAAATATGGAAAAAATTGACAAATTTAATAATAAACAATGTTGACAGGGAAAAAGGAGAAAAGTAGGATAGAAAAATAATTTTAAAGACAAATCAAACTAAGAGAAGCTGTTACAATTAATCAGAAACCATATATCTGAATATCCTTAATTCAAGGTAAGGAAGGAAAGGAATAATTCTTCTGGTGTAATTAGAAAAGACAGCTCATTCATCAAGAGACCCTTTAACAAGTTCTAAACTCCACAAAAATTTATACTGTATAACTTTAATATTTTGAATGAAATAAAATGCAGCATCCTTGATAACTCCCTTATAAATATGCAGAATTACTTATTGGATCTTAATGTAATATATTAATGATAAATTCTGAAGTTATGAGATTACGTCTGTATGAGTTATTCTCTGAAAAACCTGAATAATGATATCCAGATGTGTCATTATTAAGGTATCTGATTCAGTGCAGGATTAGAGCAAGATGAATAGATGGCCAACCTATCTGTTAGTCTTTTTCTCTTAATTATTGTTATCTCAGCCAGAGGCTAAGCAGATATCCCAAAATATTTCATATGAGTCTCATATACAGAAAGCAAAACCAAACAGTTGCTGAGAGAGAACTAACTTGTTCAAACATCTGAGTAAGAAAGAGTGCCAGGTCGTAAGTAAGTCCTAGAAAAGTGTTTCTTAAACTGTTCTCTCATTTTCTCTAAAACATTTATGAACAAATTGGAAATTAGATGACTGTTTGTGACAATTAAGTGTCATTTCCTTGTATCATTTTTTCTACAGATATTTTATTTTACTATTAATGAAGGATAAAAGGTGTGGTTGTTATACAAGTTTGTGCAAAGTGGGAAAACATTGATCAGAGTTTTATGACAGATATTATTGCTTTGGTCATAATTAGTTAAACAATTAAAAAGTGGAAATGAGAAGCAAATATAAAGTATGCAAAACAATAGCAATGTATCATAATATAGAGCCTAATAATTATTATTATGAGTTTATAATATAAAATGTGACTTAAAGATACAATTGCTTATAATCAATTCTGCTCTTTCTATTTTTAGTTAGATAATTAATATATAGCCAACAGTTTCCTAGATATATTTGACCATATACATACAGACAGGCTTCCCTGGTTGCTCAGACAGTAAAGAATCTGCCCTCAATGTGAGAGACCTGAGTTCAATCCCTGGGTTGGGAAGATCCCCTGGAGGAGGGCATGGCCATCCACCCCAGTATTCTTGCCTGGAGAATCCCCATGGACAGAGGAGTCTGGTGGGCTACAGTCCACGGGGTTGAAGAGTCAGACCCAACTGAACGAGGCACAGCATGTACATACAGACATTTTCTTTTGGCCAGCCCCGTGGTTTGTGGGATCTTAGTTCTCCAACCAGGGATCAAACCCAGAGTACCTAATGGCTATATATTTTTTACATCCACTGAAGGGGATTCATAGTCCTTTATTCCCAAGCTTCTGGGAATTTTAACCCACTTACTCATAGATTGCATCTTTTTTCCCCAGTTTTTTTTTTTTTTTCTCAAACTGAAGTAGAGCTTCAAATTACTATCTTGTACTGAGTGTTAAATTAGAGGGAGAAAAATCTTTGCACTTAGGATGAAACAGCACATGGTAATAAACTACAGTGCACCAGTGCAGTAGACTTGCATTTTTTAATGGAATTTAGTTTAATTCTATTTGTGTTGCCTAACAGTGATAGCAGCCATGAAATTAAAAAATGCTTACTCCTTGGAAGGAAAATTATGACCAACCTATACAGCATTTTAAAATGCAGAGACATTACTTTGTCAACAAAGTTCCATCTAGTCAAGGCTATGGTTTTTCCAGTGGTCATGTGTGGATGTGAGAGTTGGACTATGAAGAAAGCTGAGCACCAAAGAATTGATGCTTTTGAACTGTGGTTTTGGAGAAGACTCTGGAGAGTCCCTTGGACTGCAAGGAGATCCAACCAGTCCAGCCTAAAGGAAATCAGTCCTGGGTGTTCACTGGAAGGACTGATGTTGAAGCTGAGACTCCAGTACTTTGGCCACCTCATGCGAAGAGTTGACTCATTTGAAAAGACCCTGATGCTGGGAAAGATTGAGAGCAAGAGGAGAAGGGGATGACAGAGGATGAGATGGCTGGATGGCATCACCGACTCAATGGACATGTGTTTGGGTAGACTCTGGGAGTTGGTGATGAACAGGGAGGCCTGGCATGCTGCTGTTCATGGGGTCGCAAAGAGTTGGACACAACTGAGCAACTGAACTGAACTGAACATTGGCTGGGAGGTTTGGTTTGGAGCACTGTGAATATTAAGAAGTGCTTCCCTGGTAGCTCAGCTGGTAAAGAATTTGCCTGCAATGCAGGAGACCCCAGTTCCAATACCTGGGTCAGGAAGATCCCCTGGAGAAGGGATAGGCTACCCATTCTAGTATTCTTCGGCTTCCCTGGTAGCTCAGTTGGTAAAGAATCCTCCTGCAGTGCTGGGGACCTGGGTTCGATTTCTGGGTTGGGAAGATCCCTGGAGAAGGGAAAGGCTACCCATTCCAGTATTCTGGCCTGGAGAATTCCATCGACTATATAGTCCATGGGGTTGCAGAGTCTGACATGACTGAGTGACTTTCACTTTCAGAGCCTGAAAAGTTGTTAATCAAGAAGACTTTCTTTTTAAGAGGAAATACACTGGACACAAGTATCTTAAGTACAGAGAAAGGCCATGTCAGCATGAGCGGGATAGTTAGATTTAAAAGATTTGAGAGAATAATTATAAAATAACCACTATGCTCTAGTGAGCACTTACTCTGTGCCCTGCACTCCTCAACAGGCTCTGCACTCTTAATTCATTTAACCTTCACTGTAACACTGAAATTAGGTACGAGGACTATTCTAGCTTTAAATAGGACGCAATAAGGGAATTAATAATTTGTGTAAGTTTACTTAGCTATTAAGGGTCAAAGTCAAATCTGAATGCAGAGGCCATGCTCTTAATCTCTTTTGTGCTCCAGAAAACTTGGGGCATGGTGGAGAATTTGCAAGACTCATAGGAGTTTTGTAGGTATAGAGAAGAAGAAACATAAAGAAAGATGTTTAATTAGCACAGAAGTCAAGTATTCCATCTCATTTCATTCTTCACAACAGTGTAGTGAATTATATTTTATTCCATCTAAATAAAGGTGCGAACTAAGTTTGGGGAAAGTAAATAACATGCTAAGTGTACATTAGTAGGTAAGGGCAATTCTTGAACTCAACCTCATGTTTTTCTAAGATATTTTTGAGGTCCATGCACTTTTCTTTGTTTAATACTAGAGAGCAGATGTTAAGGTAGAATTAAGGTAGTTAATGAAAGGAATAGCTTATAACTGAGAATGTGTGTAGTAGCTAAAGAGCTAAGAAAGACCCTGATGCTGGGAAACACTGAGGGCAGGAGAAGCAAGCAACAGAATGAGATGGTTGGATGGCATCACCGACTCAATGACATGAGATTGAGCAAACTCCAGGAGATAGTGAGGGACAGGAAAGCCTGGTGCTGCAGTCCATGGGGTCGCAAAGAGTCGGACATGACTTAGTGGCTGAACAA
This sequence comes from Odocoileus virginianus, assembly GCF_023699985.2. Classification (NCBI taxonomy): domain Eukaryota; kingdom Metazoa; phylum Chordata; class Mammalia; order Artiodactyla; family Cervidae; genus Odocoileus; species Odocoileus virginianus. The sequence continues at coordinate 1,480,732 of NC_069703.1, read as the reverse complement.
CAACAGCAAAATGATGGAAGTCTTAGTTGTCAAGTATATTGGTTAGGATAAGTAACACTAAATGTTAAAACATGTAAGTGCTAAATTTATGTAGACATGACAGACTCACACCTTTCTTTCTTGCTCTCATCACAGTTCAAGGCAAGTGTTCTTAATCTTATACATGGTCTTTTAGGAACCATGTCTCTTTCCATATCATGACATTCCCTAAATCCTTAGGGTCAGATTCACTTACATAATAAAAATCAAAAGAGAAGGAAAGAGTTTTTATCAACCACTCTTGGAAATGGCATTCCTTCCTTCCATGTACATCCCTATGGCCAGAATATATATTATACAGTAAAAGTAGCATTAAGGAGAAAGAGCCTGGTAATGAAATTTGGTGATTGTCACTAAAAGAGAGAGAGACTGGAGCCAAGGGAGCTGTGTGGTAATGGTGAATGTTTATTTAGTACATATGAGTCACATTCTATCTCAGCCCTGACAATATAGTATATAACATAGACCAGGTCTACACTTGTAAAGCACTTACATCCTGGGTAGGTTCTGGTCCAAGATGGAGACATGGACATCCTAAGAAGTGGGTAGGGTGAAGGGAATAGATGAGCAAGCAAGATGTTTCAAGTGAGCAAGCAAGATGTTTTCAGATAGTAAGTCTTTTACAAATAAATACAAGATATCTGAAAAACAGGGTCCGGGGAAAGGGGGATGCTATTTAAGATTGAGTATTTAGGGAATGGCGGCTCTTTGAGCATTGCCGTTTGAGTCAAATAGCAAGAAAGGACCAGGCCATGCAAAGATCTATAGAAACAGAATTCTGCACAAACAGAACCTCTGGTCCAAAGACACAATAATGCAAATGAGCTTGAGGCACTGGAAGAACTGACAGAAGATTATTGTGGCTAGAGCCCCCTTCCACCCCCCAAGTAAGAAAGTCTTAGATGAAATTTAAAAAGGCCCTGATCATGAAGATTCTAGTAACCGCTAAAGAAGAAACCTGGTTTTACTCTAAGTATGTAGAGAAGCCTTCAGATGTTTTAATCTGCAAGTGATGTGATTTAGTCACCCCCCACTCACTTCTTCCTGGAGCCCTCCCAGACCTTTCCAGAACATCAGCATTGCCCCCTTCTCCATCTCCTAGAACATTTCCACTTGTTTCAATCATATCAGAACCTGCTGCTGCTGCTGCATGGCTTCAGTTGTGTCCAACTCTGTGCAACTCCATAGATGGCAGCCCACGAGGCTCCCCCGTCCCTGGGATTCTCCAGGCAAGAACACTGGAGTGGGTTGCCATTTCCTTCTCCAGTGCATGAAAGTGAAAAGAAAGTGAAGACTCTCAGTCGTGTCTGACTCAGCGACCCCATGGACTGCAGTCTACCATGCTCCTCCATCCATGGGATTCTCCAGGCAAGAGTACTGGAGTGGGGTGCCATCACCTTCTCCATTGTCATTGCCTTCTCCATATCAGAACCTAGGTACCTATAAATATGCATACATGATTTCTCCAACAAGAACGTTACCTACCTCCTGGAGATCAGAGGCTTATATTTAACTTGTGGCTCCCTCAGTAGCAAACACATTTCCACGAAGGCACTTAGGTCCAATACAAGTGCATGCATAAATGAATGATGAAGAAATAAATGAAGGAAGGCATGAAAAATAGTTAAAGAAAGAGAGAGCAGTATTCTCTTATATGTAGTGTCTGCAACAGGCTTCTCACTTTCACTATGTCATTTGATTCACATGAGCATAATGGTGCATGGGGAAGAGTTTGGTAACTACACAATTATGAGACACAAGAGACTAGCAAAAGAGTGAGCAAGAAATGAAGATTGTGAGGCTGAGTGCTGGAAAGAATAATGGAAGAAATTTGGAAATCGAGATTGGGAGGCAGACTCAATTTGGAGTAGGGGAAGGAAGTGGTGAGAGAAATTTATGTTCTGACTCAGCTAACAAAAGGCAGAAACAACTGGAAAGCCCAGTAGGCGAGTAATTAAAGGTTAAGATGTGGGGTACAGACAGAAAGAGCTGCAGGAGTTCAGAGAAATCTAAAAAGAAAATGGATCTGGGGCTGAGGAATGAGAATAGACACTGGGGCATCAAAAAGTTAGACTGCTGAGCAAAAGGACACAAAAATATTTACTGCAGATAATGTGAGACTGGAAAGAAAGGACAGACTAAGTAATGGAAAATAGAAAGATATCACAATATTTTAATTAAGGCAATAAACTCAAAATAGACCAAAGAAGGAAAAAAAAAAAAAACTGAAGAACTGCTATCCTCTGTTTGTTTAATTAAAAGATAAAATTACCGCCCTGCTGCTCACCAAATGTTTCTGTTTCCCATCCCTCAGTCAGTTCAGTTCAGTTCAGTCGCTCAATCGTGTCCAACTCTTTGCAACCCCATGAATCGCAGCACACCAGGCCTCCCTGTCCATCACCAACTCCCAGAGTCCACCCAAACACATGTCCATCAAGTTGGTGATGCCATCCAGCCATCTCATCCTCTGTCATCCCCTTCTCCTCCTGCCCCCAACCCTCCCAGCATCAGGGTCTTTTCCAATGAGTCAGCTCTTCACATCAGGTGGCCAAAGTATTGGAGTTTCAGCTTCAGCATCAGTCCTTCCAGTGAACACCCAGGACTGACCTCCTTTAGGATGGACTGGTTGGATCTCCTTGCAGTCCAAGGGACTCTCCAGAGTCTTCTCCAACACCACAGTTCAAAAGCCTCAGTTTTCGGCGCTCAGCTTTCTTCACAGTCCAACTCTCACATCCACACATGACCACTGGAAAAACCATAGCCTTGACTAGACGGACCTTTGTTGACAAAGTAATGTCTCTGCTTTTTAAAATCTAGGTTGGTCATAACTTTCCTTCCAAGGAGGAAGCATCTTTTAATTTCATGACTGCAGTCACCATCTGCAGTGATTTTGGAGCCCCCAAAATAAAGTCTGACACTGTTTCCACTGTCTCCCCATCTATTTGCCATGAGGTGATGGGACCAGATGCCATGATCTTAGTTTTCTGAATGTTGAGCTTTAAGCCAACTTTTTCACTCTCCTCTTTCACTTTCATCAAGAGGCTTTTTAGTTCCTCTTCACTTTCTGCCAGAAGGGTGTTGTCATCTGCATATCTGCGACTACTGATATTTCTTCCAGCTATCTTAATTCCAGTTTGTGCTTCTTCCAGCCCAGCGTTTCTCATGATGTACTCTGCATATAAGTTAACTTCCCATCCCTAGAGTAGGGGAAATAAATTTGCATAACAGATTCCACTCTTGGCTCCCTTAAGGTTGAGGAAGCTCATAATCCTGTTCAAGATCTTGACCTGGGGCTGAATATCTGATTGCCAAAGGCAAGACTCTGCAGAGTTCTTTCTTTCCTCTTTCTGGCACAGTAACCAGCACTGTTCAAGTAGACACCTGCTTCATCATTCTGGGTCCTTGGGTGACACGTAGCATCAATTAGAAATAGATCTGTGTTGTTTTAAGCCACTGAGATGCAGAGGTTGCAGGCTGCTGCAGTGTAACGTCTTATCCTGACTGATGAATTCAACACCAGTGAGAAAAATACAGATTTAGAGTGAGAAAGGCTCTTGATAAGAAACAGTGGAGAAATTTGAGTTGTTACAGAAGACAGAGACACAGGTTGGCAAGTGATAACTGACTGTTATGGTCTAAATGTTTGTGTCCCCCTGCGAAATTCTTATGTTCAAATGTAATCCCCAAGGTGATGATGGTTTTAGGAAGTGGAAGCCTTTGAAAATGTTTCGATCATAAGGGTGAAGTTGTCAAGAATGGGATTAACATCCTAATCAAAGAGACTGCAGAGAGCTACGATGTCCCTTCTTTGTTTGTTGTTGTGCTGTGTGCTCAGTCATGTCTGACTCTTTGTGACCCCATGGACTGTAGCCCATCAGGTTCCTCTGTCCATGGAATTTTCCAGGCAAGAATACAGGAGTGGGTTGCCATGACCTCCTCCAGGGGATCTTCCCAAACCAGGGATCAAACCTGAGTCTCTTGTATCTCCTGCATTGGCAGGCAAGTTCTTTACCACTTTGCCACCTGGGAAGTCCTCTGCTATATGACATAGCAGAAAGACAGCTGTCCTGAGAAAATGGCTCTCACCAGACACCAAATCTGCTGCTGCCCTGATGTGAGACTTCCCAGCCTCTAGAACTGTGAAAAACAAATTTCTGTTGTTGCTATGGTATTTTTGTTATAACAGCACCGTCTAACTCAATGAAACTAAGCCATGTGGTGTGGGGCCACCCAAGACGGTCGGGTCATGGTGGAGAGGTCTGACAGAATGTGGTCCACTGGAGAAGTGAATGGCAAACCACTTCAGTATTCTTGCCTTGAGAACCCCATGAACAGTCTGAGAAGGCAAAATGATAGGACACTGAAAGAGGAACTCCCCAGGTCGGTAGGTGCCCAATATGCTACTGGAGATCAGTGGAGAAATAACTCCAGAAAGAATGAAGGGATGGAGCCAAAGCAAAAACAACACCCAGTTGTCAATGGGACTGGTGATAGAAGCAAGGTCCAATGCTGTAAAGAGCAATATTTCATAGGAACCTGGAATGTTAGGTCCATAAATCAAGGCAAATTGGAAGTGGTCAAACAGGAGATGGCAAGAGTGAATGTTGACATTCTAGGAATCAGCGAACTAAAATGGACTGGAATGGGTGAATTTAACTCAGATGACCGTTATATCTACTACTGTGGGCAGGAATCCCTTAGAAGAAATGGAGTAGCCATCATGGTCAACAAAGGAGTCTGAAATGCAGTACTTGGATGCAATCTCAAAAACGACAGAATGATCTCTCTTCGTTTCCAAGGCAAACCATTCAATATCACAGTAATCCAAGCCTATGCCCCAACCAGTAGCACTGAAGAAGCTGAAGTTGAATGGCTATATGAAGACCTACAAGACCTTTTAGAACTAACACCCAAAAAAGATGTCCTTTTCATTATAGGGGACTGGAATGCAAAAGTAGGAAGTCAAGAAACAGCTGGAGTAACAGGCAAATTTGGCCTTGGAGTACAGAATGAAGCAGGGCAAAGGCTAATAGAGTTTTGCCTAGAGAACGCACTGGTCATAGCAAACACCCTCTTCCAACAACACAAGAGAAGACTCTACACATGGACATCACCAGATGGTCAACACAAAAATCAGATTGATTATACTCTTAGCAGCCAAAGATGGAGCAGCTCTACACAGTCAGCAAAAACAAGACCAGGAGCTCACTGTGGCTCAGATCATGAACTCCTTATTGCCAAATTCAGACTTAAATTGAAGAGAGTAGGGATAACCACCAGACCATTCAGGTATGACCTAAATCAAATCCCTTACGATTATACAGTGGAAGTGAGAAATATATTTAAGGGACTAGATCTGATAGAGAGAGAGCCTGATGAACTATGGACGGAGGTTCGTGACGTTGTACAGGAGACAGGGATCAAGACCATCCCCATGGAAAAGAGATGCAAAACGGCAAAGTGGTTGTCTGAGGAGGCCTTACAAATAGCTGTGAAATGAAGAGATGTGAAAAGCAAAGGAGAAAAGGAAAGATATTCCCATTTGAATGCAGAGTTCCAAAGAATAGCAAGGGGAGATAAGAAAGCCTTCCTCAGTGATCAATGCAAAGAAATAGAGGAAAACAACAGAATGGGAAAGACTAGAGATCTCTTCAAGAAAATTAGAGATACCAAGGGAACATTTCATGCAAAAAATGGGCTCAATAAAGGACAGAAATGGTATGGACCTAACAGAAGCAGAAAATATTAAGAAGAGGTGGCAAGAATACACAGAAGAACTGTACAAAAAGGATCTTCATGACCCAGATAATCACAATGGTGTGATCACTCACCTAGAGCCAGACATCCTGGAATGTGAAGTCAAGTGGGCCTTAGAAAGCATCACTACGAACAAAGCTAGTGGATGTGATGGAATTCCAGTTGAGCTATTTCAAATCCTGAAGGATGATGCTGTGAAAGTGCTGCATTCAATATGCCAGCAAATTTGGAAAACTCAGCAGTGGCCACAGGACTGGAAAATGTCCATTTTCATTCCAATCCCTAAGAAAGGCAATCCCAAAGAATGCTCAAACTACTGCACAATTGCACTCATCTCACACACTAGTAAAGTAATGCTCAAAATTCTCCAAGCCAGACTTCAGCAATACGTGAACCGTGAACTTCCAGATGTTCAAGCTGGATTTAGAAAAGGCAGAGGAACCAGAGATCAAATTGCCAATATCTGCTGGATCATCGAAAAAGCAAGAGAGTTCCAGTAAAACATCTATTTCTGCTTTATTGATTACGCCAAAGCCTTCGACTGTGTGGATCACAATAAACTGTGGAAAATTCTGAAGGAGATGGGAATACCAGACCACCTGACCTGCCTCTTGAGAAATCTGTATGCAGGTCAGGAAGCAACAGTTAGAACTGGACATGGAACAACAGACTGGTTCCAAATGGGAAAACGAGTACGTCAAGGCTGTATATTGTCACCCTGTTTATTTAACTTATATGCAGAGTACATCATGAGAAACGCTGGGCTGGAAGAAGCACAAGCTGGAATTAAGATTGCTGGGAGAAAAATCAATAGTCTCAGATATGCAGATGACAACACCCTTCTGGCAGAAAGTGAAGAGGAACTAAAAAGCCTCTTGATGACAGTGAAAGAGGAGAGTGAAAAAGTTGGCTTAAAGCTCAACATTCAGAAAACTAAGATCATGGCATCTGGTTCTATCACTTCATGGCAAATAGATGGGGAGACAGTGGAAACAGTGTCAGACTTTATTTTGGGGGGCTCCAAAATCACTGCAGATGGTGATTGCAGTCATGAAATTAAAAGACGCTTACTCCTTGGAAGGAAAGTTATGACCAAGCTAGCCAGCATATTAAAAAGCAGAGACATTACTTTGCCAACAAAGGTCCGTCTAATCAAGGCTATGATTTTTCCAGTGGTCATATATGGATATGAGAGTTGGATGATGAAGAAAGCTGAGTGCTGAAAAATTGATGCTTTTGAACTGTGGTGTTGGAGAAGACTCTGGAGAGTCCCTTGGACTGCAAGGAGATCCAACCAGTCCATCCTGAAGGAGTTAAGTCCTGGGTGTTCATTGGAAGGACTTATGCTGAAGCTGAAACTCCAGTACTTTGGCCACCTCATGAGAAGAGCTGACTCATTGGAAAAGACCCTGATGCTGGGAGGGATTGGGGGCAGGAGGAGAAGGGGACGACAGAGGATGAGATGGCTGGGTGGCATCACTGACTCGATGGGCATGAGTTTGAGTAAACTCCAAGAGCTGGTGATGGACAGGGAGGCCTGGTGTGCTGCGATTCATGGGGTCGCAAAGAGCTGGACACGACTGAGCGACTGAACTGAAGTGAACTGAACCGAACTGAGCACCGACTAAACCCATGACTAAGCATTGACCAAGCTTCCAACATGCTTATCTTCCAAGGCCTTGCAGTGGGGTGGCCCCAGAGACACAACGGCAGGAGTGTTCACCTACTCATGCATGCTCCACCCAGGTGGCACTTGGGAGAGGCCGTCTCTTCAGGGAGGCTGGTCAGCCCCTCCCAGAGCCAATGTGTCACTCACCCGCCTCCTCTTCACAGCCAGCATGAGTCAGGCTGACCTACCTGAGCATCAGAGAGTTAAGAGGACACTGAGTGGAGCTTGCAAATCTCCAGGACCCACAACACAGGAGAGAAAAGAAGCAGAGATCGTTGGAACCAAAAGTGTAAAGAAGAATGATTTATAAACAGGAAGAACGAAATGCTTGATTGGCTTCTGACAACAAGGATATATTTAGGAAGATAAAACCAAGCTTAGAAGAATAAAGCAGAAATTGATTTTCCATATGAGACCTACAAATACAGAGACCAGCAAAAGGAACTGCAATGTACAATGTGCAGCATATTAGTGAATTTTTTCTTTCCCACAGAAGAATGAGGAGGAGGGTGAAAGGGCAAGGAAATGAATATCTTTTTTAGCTCAATCTTTGACTGCTTGTAGTGACCTAATTTTCAATTTGAGAAATTATACTTAAAACTATATTCGAGATAGGGTTTTTCATATTTTATATGGACTTCTAAGACTTTAAATAGGAAACATTAATCAGTTTTTATTTATTTTTAAAACTCAAAATGTTTATAGGAAAGAAAAAATTTTATTTTCTTTTCAATGGAGGAAAGCGGAACAAGCTAATAAAATTCATTCTGTTAGCAAATTCATTTCACAAGAAGAGAATTCTCACTGCCTAACAAAAAGCCCACCAGGAGAGATGTCCAATTTGCTGCTGAATTGTACCTAAGTCAGATACATCATAATCACACTATATTGAAGTCACACATCATTCTCACTTTACTTACAAACCATGAACCAAGAGTTCAAATCCTGTTGATCATATTTTAAGAGACCAAGAAATGCTTGGATGGATGGACCGATTTATATAATGGGATAGCTTGATCTCTTGAAAGAGCATAGATTGTGTGAAACAAACCCAAACAAGGGGCTCTTGTGTTAAAACCATCTAATTAAGAGCTCAAATGCTGAAGTCAGGCTGCCTGAAATTTTGGTGCTGCCATTTTCTCCTCTGCAGTCTTCAGCAAGTTCCTTAACCTTCCTGAGTCTCCGTGCTCTCATCCATTTAAGGAAACTTTGCACGTGTGTATGTGCTCAGTCATGTTTCACTCTTTGCAGGCCCGTGGACTATAGCTTGCCAGTCTCCTCTGTCCATGGAGTTTTCCATCCAAGAATACTGGAGTGTGTTGCTCTTCCCTACTTCAGGGCATCTTACCCATCCTGGGATCGAACTTGCATCTCTTGCATCCCCTACATTGGCAGGTGGAGTCTTTACCACCGGGCCACTTGGGCATCTGTTATATGAGGGTGTGTAGAAGATACATAATAATAGTATCACTACTCCAGTTAATGAGGTGTTGGGGATGGTGGAGGGAGTGAAAACAATTAAGCCAATTGTTTGTGATAGTATAAATAAAATGAATGTTTTGATTTACCTTTTTATACTTTGAATAATAGTGTAGGTGTTAAATAGATTTTTAAAACAGTGCAACTATGTTAAAGAGTTTAACCAAGGAAAATCATACCATCCTGTATTCTTAGGAAAGTTTTTGTCATTGTTAGAGGATAAAAAAAAAAATTTAGTTTACAATATAAACATCAATTGTTCACAGTACTGTTTATTGATTCCTCAGTAAACCCAATGCTAAATAGTTTACAATGATGATTATGTGTAATGCTCAAAGGGGCTCTGCAAAGGTTGCAATCCTCATTTTGCCATAAAGAAGCCTGAGGCTTAAGGGGTTACAGAGTGCCCGTGCCATAGCATGTGATGAGTAAGGGAAGTGAAAGTGAAAAGTGAAGTTGCTCAGTCGTATCCAACTCTTTGCAACCCCATGGACTAATGTAGCCCAGCAGGCTCCTCCGTCCATGGGATTCTCCAGGCAAGAGTACTGGAGTGGGTTGCCATTCCCTTTTCCAGGGGATCTTCCTGACCGAGGGATCAAACCCAGGTCTCCCACATTTAGGGCAGACGCTTAAACCTCTGAGCCACCAGGGAAGAGAGGCAGGGTGTAAACGTAGGCATTCTGGTTCCACAGCCCAGGCTCTCTACTGCTACACTAAATGCCTCTCCCATAATCATAATGTCTTAAATCCATCTGGACAGGACCTTGAAGATCATGTAATCCTGTCTCTTTGTATTACTGCTTGTAAATGTACAGCAGAGAGAAGTTAAATGGTCTGCCCAAGGTTATTCCCTTCTGTCTTTTCCTCAACATAATACACACTTGCTTGAAACACATTTCTAGGATTCATGCAAACTAATGGCATACTCATGGCATTTTTTAATTGAATGCCCAGTAAAAGAATCATTTCATCTTGTTTTTCCATCTTATGCCCATGAACGAAATGTAAAAAATGTATCACAAAGCCAAAAGAGTCCTTATCTTCACTAATAGCCCTCTTTTTCCTAGAAAGAGAAAAACAATCCTTAGGCTGAGTCTGTTTTAAATGAAATAAGTGTGTGGTCATTTTCTTGTGAAAAGCATTAAGGGAAAAGATGTCTCGACTGGCCTTTGAAGTCATGTAACTTTAACTTACAGCCAACACATTGAGTTTAAGAAAATCCTAGTATTCTCTACCCTGCTAGTGTTATGTACTTTATAAGATCCCCCATCTCACTTCACTATGGTTCCAGCTAGAAAACCAGTGGGGTCAAAAGTGCCTTGTCTTTTCAATAGACAAATTGATTTTGCTTTTAACTGTTAATTTTGTTTGTTTGTTTGACCAGTTTTTACTCCTTCTTTATTCAGACACTAGAAGAGATGTTTACATGAGTGGATAGTTAGCTGAATGATATTCTGACTTTAAAATCAGGGATTATTTTTTCTTGAAATAATAAGAAGGGGGTGACCTCTACTTTTTACAAAGCCAGAAAGCAAGAACAATGCTGGATAATTTTCCTTGAAAACTGCATACCATGACTGAACATAATTTAAAAGTCCATCCCTTAGATAAAATTTCTGTTGAAAATTCTATACAAGAGCTATTCTGGTCTTTTACCTAAAGGACCAGCCCCTTCACTAATTTTTAACCTGAGTTGAGTTACCTGACTTCTCGGAGTCTTGGCTTGTCTACCTGTAAAGTGGGAGAGATAACTGTCTACCCACAAAAATTTTATGTGCTAGATGCTCAGATGTATATAAAATGTTTAAGATGAGCCCTGTTAATAAGTATCTGGAGTTATCTTTGTGAGTTCAGAATTCAATTACAATACATTCATCTCATCCTGAGGCTTCGATTACCACCTTTAGGCATATGATGGCCAAATATGTTTGCTGCCCCGAGCCTCATGCTATGAGTATTTATTCACTCCTTTAATACATATTTTTCTGAGTATCCACTAGCTGTCAGGTATTGATCTGGGTTCTGGAGTTACAGAAGTAAACAAAACAGATAAAAATTTCCATCATTCAGCTTACTTTCTATTAAGAAAACATAACAGATAAACATGTATGTAGTTTATTAGAGAAGTGCCTAGCTTTAAAAAAGAGCATAGAAGTGACATAGAACTTATCAAGACATTGTGGACAGATGTTAAGACGTGGAGCATGAATGTTAGTTTTAGATAGAGTGATCAAAAAAGGCTTTCCTAAGAAAGCAACATTTTAGTGAAAATGTGAAGGATATGAGGAAGCAAATCCTATGGATATCAGATCAATTCTGTCCAATACCACAATAAACATTTATTGAATACCAACCATGTACCATGTATTTTAGGTATCTCCTTCACTCTGTATGTCCAAATTTAATTCATTATATTCCCTCCCAAACCTATTACATCTGCAGTGTTTCTGGCACCACTGTCTTTCTAATTAGCCAAGCAGGCAATTAACCACATCATAACTATCACTTCCTTTCCATCATGCAACCACACACATCAATATCCATATACACAGCAAAGTTTACCTCCAAAATTTACCTGCAAAATTTATCTCCACAATTCTTTCATGTCTAATTCTATTGTATTCTGTTTCTGTTGATACCAGTGTATTTCAGACCCATATTAGCTTTACCTGACTATTTTAATAACCACCTAGCTGGTGCCTCAAAGTCCAATCGATGGAAGTCAACTCAGTCTCCATAGATGTCAATGGGCTTATCAGCTCACAGTTCCAAAATCTTCAACAACTTATTGGTTCAACAGTATCCAGGCTCTGGGTCAGCTCCCTCAGATTCCCTTGAGTGAATCACTGAAACAGGGTGATTGCAGCATCATATTCTTTCAGTACAGCCTCTGGGGTCAGAAAGGAGCAAGTCTCTGTCTCAATGAAAACTTACACATTGCCATAACCACCTGCAATGGCAGACTTCTTTTTATTGCCATGGCTGTGTCACATGTTTGCACTTGTAACAATCACTGGAAAAAGGAAGGCTAATCATCATGTACCTGCTCAATACACACACTGCCAACATCTGAATAGAATCAAAGATTCTTTAGCAAGGAAGGAGAGCAGCAATGGCTTTTGGATTGACAAATAATTTCTGCCAAACCCTCTATTGAGTAAGCTATTGAGTATGATATTCAAGCCTTGTGAGATCTACCTTCCTGAGATTTTCCTTGTTCAGCATGCTGTAGCCAATATGTGCTCTGAACTCTCCCATCTCTATACTTCAGTTGTTCTCCATGTGTGGTCTGAGAATTAAGATATTGTCTGTTTTAATTCTCATGCTCACACAAATACACAGTGAAATTTTCCAAAAGCTACTTGATAACATTTATCCAACAGTTTCAATGCAGAAACACATTGGAATCTAGCATTTTTCTATTAAGTGAAATGCTGAAGGTGTTTTCAAAAATGTGTATATTGCCATTCCTATCACTAAATTTATTTTTAGAAAATATACTTATTTTTATAAAAAAAAGTGTTAATGTGCAATGCATGTGTTAAATGAATTTAATACAAATGTTAAATACCTCAGTTTTAGTTTCTACTATGACAGATATAATTTGCATAAATAAAATCTCTTTGAGGTACTCAATATTTTTAAGACTATAAAGGGTTCTTGAGATCAAAAAGCTTGAGAAGTGTTGCCCTAGCCTAGATTGCACACTCTTCTCTGCAGTGCTATGTCCTTCATCACTAAATGCTTATCCCAAAAGACATGTCAAAAGATCTTCCTCAGTCCTTAGAAATAAGCTTTTATGCTACTGAATCCCAATACATTCGTTTTCTATTACTGCAAAACAAACTACTCTAAAATCTTCCAGGTAACATGCATGTGTGCTCAGTTGTATCTGACTTTTTGCAACCCCATGGATTGTAGCCTGCCAGGCTCCTCTGTCCATAGAATTTTCCAGGCAAGAATGCTAGAATGAGTTACCATTTCCTACTCCAGGGGATCTTCCCGACCCAGAGATCAAACCTGTATTTTCTGCCTTGGCAGGTAGATTCTTTACCGCTGAGCCTATGAGGTAATAAATATTGTTGCTTTACGCTGGTTAGGAAGATCCCCTGGAGTAGGAAATGGCAAGCCTCTCCAGTATTCCTGCCTGGAAAATTCCATGCACAGAGGAGCCTGGTGGGTTGCAATCCATGGGGTTGCAAAGAATCAGACACAGCCGAGCATGCACATAATGTGTTTAGCATGTGTTGGTTGGAAATCTGGGTGTGGCTTAGCAATGTGCTTCTGACTTAGGGTCCCTCCCAGGCCTGCAGTCAGGATGTCAGTTGAGGCTCAAGTCATCTCAAGGCTCAACTAGGGAAAGGCAACGTTCACCCTCACTCCTGTGGCTGCTGACAAGACGCAGGTCCCTGTGGCTCTTGGCTAACGTCTTCTCACAAGATGGTAGTTTGCTTTCTATGTCAACCCTCAGAGAAAGATTCCACATAGAAGGTGAAAAAGAGAGACAGAGAGAGGGATTGCAGTCAAAATATTTTTATTGATATAACCTAATCTTGGCTTCTTTTCTGGCTCAGACAGTAAAGAATCTGCCTACAGATACTGAGCTTGATCCCTGGTTCAGAAAGATCCCCTGGAGAAGGAAATGGCAACCCACACCAGTATTCTTGCCTGGAGAATTCCGTGGACAGAGGAGAGTGGCAGGCTACAGTCCATGGGATCACAAAGTGTTGGACACGACTGAGTGACTAACAGTTTACAACCTATTCTTGGGAGTGACAGCCCATCACTGTGGCCTGCTATCTGTGGGACCCAAGGCAAAGTAAAGACTCTAGTTCAAAAAGCAGGAAAAAATTCTATCAAAGGTTTTTTTTCCCCCTTTTTTTTGTTAGTCCCTTTCTTTAGTTGTCATGGTGATCTTTTATTTGCTCTGTCATTCTGAATAGAGAAAGATAAACTTTTAAAATTATTAGCATGAATTTTACTGTTAATTTTATATTGTACAAAGCCAGGTTTAAATGCAAATGTAAGAACATTAAATTGTATACAGAATCATTACATGATCGTACTTTGTAATTCATACAGGCACATCCATTTTGTTCTTTCCGGAATAGTAGAATCTGTGCATAAAACTAATTCAACTCTTTTTAATTCATTTCTTGATGGTCACACATTATACCAACCCTCTATACCTTCAAGGTACTAACGAGCAAGCCAGGACTGAAAGAAAAAGGAACTATGGGTTGTCTCTTCTCTTTCCTATTAAGTCGTAATTTTTAGCACAAGAGACTGGCTAATCCAGAAGAGTAACATGAAAATATATATATATATATATATATACATATATATATATGATAGAGTTCCTGGTTCATTTTTGTTTCTTAGGATGCTATTGGTTTCTTCCTGTCTCCTAAGCAAGTCCTGGTTTGAAAGGAAAGGCCACCTCGTCAGGCTTTCAGGGCCTCCCCTTAAATGTGCAAGTAGCCCGCCTTCTTTGCCTTGCTTTGAGGCTCATGAACTCCTATGAATCACAGGCCTGCCAGAATCCTGTGTTGTTGAGAACACCTGTGTAGGAATGGGGGAGCCAAGAAACAAAGCAGATACACATGTTCAGCCCACCTCTTCTGCTCATGTGCACATTCCATTGTGTCACTGGACGTCACTTATGGAATTCAAAGGTAAAATTTCGAGTTGATGACAACAGGACATTAAACTAAATGCAGGCACCTATGTGGACATGTCACATGCCCATGAAACCAGCCCTGCTGTTCACTTTTGCTGTGTTAGAAGAGAGTTGCTGGGTCCAACCAATACTCAAGGGCATGACTATCAGGAGGCAGGGGTCATTAAGAGTCATGTTCGATGCTTCCTACCTCATCCAGTATCATTTTTCTCTTGATTTCTCCCTTTACTCTGTAGTTGAAAGTGTTAGTTGCTCAGTCATGTCTGACTCTTTATGACCTCATGGTCTGTAGCCTGCCACGTTCCTCTGTCCATGGAATTTCTAGGCAAGAATACTGGAGTGGGTTGCCATTCCCTTCTCCAGGGAATCTTCCTGACCCAGGGATAAAGCATGTGTCTCCTGCATTGCAGGCAGATTCTTTACCATCTGAGTCACCAGGAAAGCCACACTATAGTTACTTATGTGCGTATTATCTTAGGTACCATCGTACCTGACTGTAACTTCTTTAAGGACAAGGTTTCTCTCTGATATATATTCTGGACTCTTTTGTCTCACGTAATATGCAACATTTAGCAAGCACTGAAAATATGCTTATGGAATGAGTGAATGGATGAATGAATAAATGATGCAATAGAAGTTGATTTCTATTCTGGAGAGTGGTCTTTGTGAAAAACAATCATTATAAGAAATTGAGCTTCGTTTTTTCCTCAAGTGTTGCCAGATCTTATGACTGACTGCCCTTATGATTTCAGATTTTTGTCTTTCCGCCAACCACATACTCTGATTTTTCTTTTTACTCCCTTTGTCATTAAGTGTCCACTTTTAGAGGTTCTTTCTGACTGCTAAAAAAATATTATTTAGGTTATTGTCCTGAATTATTGTACTTGAGAAGAGAATTAATGTACTTGAGAAGAGAATTAATGATACAAAGGACAGCTGTAACATATCTGGAGAAACTGTTCCATTAGCATTTACATTTTTTATTTTGGGCCGCATCAAAATGGCAGGGGAGCTACGCCCTTTTAATGGTTCGCACATGTGGTCAGGCATTGTGTGAGCAAATAAAGCTTCCCAGAGCTTGTATTCAATTTTCAGAAAAAGAAAATAAAAATGAGCAGAAGCCTTTGTAGATCTAAGCATTTTCTTCAGTTTTCTTCATTGGTCTCTCCCCACAATGCATACGCTTTTACTTCCAGATCTGTTTCAAGGGTCTTTTATAGCGACAGAAGCTAAGTCTTTGTTTCCAAGGAGCAGAATACAAAATACATCAGTGTGCCTTTTAAGAAGAACTATTTTGTCCGTCTTTGTTTATGCACTCAAGATAATACCGTGTTTTAAAAGAAGGCTGGACCCAGCCCCTGCCTGTTTATTCAATATAAACAGAAGCATCCCTTTTGACGTTGGAAGGACAGGATGTGTGCTAATTTCGCCAAGTAAAAGCCACTGCACTTGGCCATAGAAATCCTTGTCTAAAGCAGCCTTGCTGCTTGACAATATTGTGAAAGTGCGCATAAAGGATAATATGATGATGCACATCAAATATTAATGTGCATCGACACATAATCATCTATTACAGCGGCAAAGTTGCCTGTACTGAGCCGCTTAGGGTAATGCCTTCCTTCACCTTTATCTTCACACTTCAGCTCTTGCTCCTCCTTCTCTGTCCAAACAGAACAAAGCACTCTGTAACCTCACCAGCGACTCTGAAAAAGTGCTGGCAGCAAAGTAACTAGTGTCTCCATGGTGGCCTATTTACATACAATAGAACATCCATCAGCTAATGTGTGATCAAAGGAAGGATGGTATTTATTGTTTCCGATTTATGATACTGTGAACTCAGCAGAGGAGAGAGCCGCTGCAAGGGACTGGGAGAGGGGGCAGAAGTTCACAAGTAATGTGTCTTTATTCTTCAGCAATTGCTCACTAGCATTTTAGCGATAAATACATTGTGTTTTTATCATGTTTCATGTAAGAATGCATGAATAAACCAAGCAACAGTTCAACTCTGCAGTGTAGAAATAAGTGTTGGTTAAATAGTTCAATCTAGTATGTATTTTTCTCTTTGTACAAAGCTACAAAAGCAGTTATGCTGCAGCCGTGCTTTGCATTCATACGTTCCTCCTCCCTGCTGCGTATCCCACCCCCTTGAGCCGGCACCCATCCAATATCCTGCTTCATTTTAGACTGGTACTACCCCTACGTAGGAAGGAAACACTAGGAATCTGTTTATGCATTTCCAAATCTCCCAATTTAAAAAGATATATGCCAAAAATCAATGTATTGCTTCCAGACAGATTTTTCAATTACTGTGGTACAACTTCAGATCTTTTCCTAGAGAAAATGCAATACTGAATTTTATACCCCATGATAATATGCTGAAGTAGAAATTTTGCTTTTCATTACATAGAGAAACATTTCTACCCTTTATAACTATGCCTGAGTAAGTTTCACCAACTTCTTGGATTTGAACGGTGCTATTTTCCATGTCTTCCCCATCTAGCAGTTTGTTTGTTTGTTTGTTTGTTTGTTTTTCCTGACAAAAGTCCTGTAACATAATGAAGGACCTTCCTGTGTGTTGAATTTCCTGGTCAAATAAGACCTTGCCCATCACTAACTTAACTAATAACCTCACACTTGATCATAGGCTCATCCCTCATCATTCCTGCTCAATAATTCAAAAGTTCAATAGAAATGCTTTAGATTGAAATTAAACCACCATTAACAGTCCTAGAAAAGTAGTCTTCATTCAAGCAAAACAGCAATCAGCACCCTCTTGGTTACCAACTCAAAGCCCAACAAAGCCGAGGTCTGGATTTCTTACTGTCAATGCGTTTTCTCCAGATCAGTTATTTAGTCCTGACTGAGTAAACTTCTGATCACTTCTCTTCATCTGGACATCAGTGTATTTCCTTTACATTAGGCAAGAGTTTACTTCATTCTTTTTTTCTTTTTTCAGGCTTCTCTGCTCATTAATTTTCTCACAGTCAACCAGCCAGCTCTGCCCCCTGTGGTTATAGGAAATTATCCATGCAATGAACTTAATTTAGAAAACTCAGCTGCATAAAGAAGTGGCAACATTATTCTTCTCAGAGCCTCATCTATGTTTACTTTTACGCTAAAGCCTCTCAGTGGTCAGTGACAAAGATTTAGACCCTGAATTTTAAAATCTTTTTGCAGAAGCTATTGGACAACCAATAAATAAATCTGAGGTTAGATTCTAAATTAAGTGCTTAAAAAGAGAAAACTGTGGCATCCATCTTCCTTATTCTTAATGTGTGCTCATACAAAATATTGACTATATACTCAGAGTATATATTTTAAAACTTGTGTCTTTAATAGTAGGAAATATTAAACAAGATTTATAATAGGTAAATTCTAAATCAAATGTTGAAGCTTAACCGTAGGATGACTGTTTTAAAGTTCTTTTCAAGAACAGTGTACTCCACATGCCTGACACAGCACTGTGCAGTATGACACTAACATAAGAAAGCAATCCACTTGATACATTTCTCAGCTTCTCTTTGATTTTACTCTTGAAAAGTCAAGGACCTACCGTATTAATAAATAAATATATAAAAAACACTGAAGGGCACTCATGACTTTTTTTTAGCAGACTGCAACCTACTGCTATATTTAAATTGAAACGATGTGTTGGCTTATTACAGCTTGTGTTGACTTAACGCAAATTGTAGCAAAATGAAGAGCAGGAAGTGTCTGTAAAATAGAATTCCATTTTAGTATTTATGATAAATCAACCATGGAAAACCTTCATGTATGGGAGATATATTCAGAAATACCCCATGAATAAAGAAATATGGGAATATTGTGTTTCAGCAATAAATAAATGTATAAGAGATTTTGATTGTAACAAAGTATATCTGTGAGCTGATCATGCTTTGGTTCCAGATTCCTTCTCTCTGCAGTGTTCCTTCACAGAATTTGAGGAAAGACTCTATTTAGTGTTAATCTTTCATTAGCATTCTTCTTAATTACTTTGAAATGTGTGATCATCTTTAATCAATGAGAGTTGCTAGGCCTTCCTCCAACAAGTACAGTCTGCCCCAAGTTCCTGTAACCTAAGGATAATAGAAACATCACTGCAAAGGAGATTATAAATGTGATGAGGGGAAAGATCTCCCAGTTTAATACTGTGTACAGCTAGCAAAGCTAATTAAAGTTTTCCCCGTGAATAAAATGATAGAGATGGATGATAGATTGATAGACAGATAGGTGATAGATAGTTAGATAGATAGCTGTTTTTTAAACTATCAAAGCCTTCAGATTTTTACTAGCTAAAAGGCTAATACAATGGAGTTTTAAAATGCAGTCAACAGCTACTAATTCTTTGCCTGCAGAAACAAAGACTACCCACCTGTACATTCAGCCTGTTTTGAAAAACTTAAGAACAAACCAGCCAGAAAACTAGCAGCCTTCTCTCTAGAGATGAGTGATGCTTTTGTAGAAAGCCAAAATGTTGCTGTCCCCCTCTTCTTTCCCATGATCACCTCTCTCTCTCAATGTGCAGGCAGAAACTACAATCCCTAGAATGGAGTAAGAAGTGGGGTATACCTGGTGCTGGTATAGTCCCCACAAAAAAAAAAAAAAATGCCACAGGCAGAGGAAATGGGCATATAGAGAGACTTGTGATGGACATATCCATTAGTGTCTACTTTTATGTCTGAATCTATTCCAGGTGTCTTAGAAGAATGGTGGGAAGGCTGGCTCTTTTAGATAAAAGCCTAGGCACTGAACATTGGACTAGGAAATGTGGCCGTCACCCCAGCCCTCAGATGTAGACATGAGAGAGGAGTGCGTAGGTGTGAAAAAGGGCAGAGAATAGGATACACCATAGTCCACACACTTGCATATTGGCAAACTAGTTTTAGGCAAATCAGAACTTATTCTAATGAAGAAAAAGCAAGTCAACAAACCAACCAAAAAATTGCCAACATCTCTATTTTTCAAACTCTATAAATTGGGAAATCCAACATAATATTTAATATGCTCATTGGGAGATATCTCAGTGTCTCACAGGGCTATTGAAGTGAAAACAAGAATATAATGCTTCTAAAGGGTTTAACTTCCAGTAGGTAGTAAATTCAATAAAGAGTGAATATTATTATTGATATTAATAATAAAAGAGATAATCAAAAACTACTTTCTTGAGTGTAAATGAACAATCCTCAAAACAAATGAGTGCAGACTAAAAGAAAAAATTCTGAGGCAGAATCAATGAATTAGCAAACGCATACAACACCCACTCCAAGTCATATGCTTGAAAATGTTTTTAATCATAAAAATAGAAAAAAAAAACTGACAAACATCTAGCTAGGAAGAAATAATTTACTTACTCCCTCAAAAGGGTTCAACTAAAAAAAATAGCACTATGAATGTTACTGAATTAGGGGCTTTTTTATAGGGTTAAGACCTTATGCACTGGTGGAGTTGCTGAAGAAGTAAGAAGACTGCTGCTTCTGAATCCAGCGTTGGCCCTGATGGTGCTATGGATCAGCAGGGGCATTGGTCAGGAACATAAGCTGGGTATGAGATAAGGAAGGCAGCAAGGACCAACTGGAATGCACATCTGCCTCTGACAACCTCCAACCTCAACAATGTGGGTGACTTGCAGAAGAAGTTGATATGTCTTATTATGGAGCTACATACCCACTGGCTTAGGGCTCAGAGAAACTGATGGGGGAAATCTAGTGGGAACTTGAGATGCCACAGCCTTCACTGCTGCCCTACAATATTGAAGTGAGGTGGCAACTGTCAGTGTGGCCGGCAGCTGCTCCTGGTGCCTTCCGTGAACCTTCACAGGAGAATGGCTGCTGCTTTATTCCAGTTATTCTCTTGTGGCACAGAACCAGTACAGGAGGGCAGTTTCTGGGAATTGTAATTCTGTTTTTATTCCAATAAATTCCATGTAATTCCAGTTTATGTACCTTCAAAAGAACATGAAAATAACCTCAGACTTCTCCTCTACAAAATTAAATTCCAGAAGACAATGGAACAGTAACAACTGAATTAGGGGAGAAATAAGCTATGAGCTAAAGATTTAGTTCCTGTATTAGTTATTTTGTTCATTTTTGAAGACACCTGTCATCTTCAGTTCATTCAGATTTTCAAAATGTTCTTAGACTTCCCACTTCTTCACCTGCCACTGCTCCTCCTCTATTTCCGGTCCTTTTCTGATAGCTCAGTGTTGCTATAGATGATGAAGCTCCTGGGGCAGTTCTCCAGATCTCACAGTTCTGCTTGTGTCTGGTTGCTTGTTAGTTATGGTACACGAAGTCATCAGTCATAGAATAAGAGACTGAGAGTATCTTTCTATGTTTTCTTTCCATGTCATATTCAGCTGCAGTCTGAAAGCACTCTTCTGATGTCTTATGGTTCATTCAATCCAAGACAAGGTTTACCACAAAATTGGTAGCTAAAAAGACCATCTTCAGGTCATCCACGCTTGGTTTGTTAATAAAATCTCAGGCCCTCTTGATTCATTATCTTTTTGATCCCAATTCCTGCCCTGCTTTTCTCCATATGATTCTTAAACTTTGTTTCCATTTGTCACCATATTTACCACATAAATTATAGCTATCTATAATATATGTTTGTTTTGTTTATACCCTCCTTAAATCAATTAATGTATAAGTTAAATACTATATTTTAGGAGAAGAAGAACTAGTGTTTTCATTCCCTTCTAATTAAAATCAATGGGATGTATCAGCAAGATACCATTAATTAAATCTACCATTTTAAAAACATCAGCAAAAAGAAAATAGAGTAAATAAATTTTGTATGAGCTTTGTTTGTAGTATGAACTTTGATGTGTATGATACTGGGATTTAGCTTCCTTTGGCCTCACTTGGAGCTACGTGTGGGTTTCCCCAGTGGCTCGGGGGTGATGCAGCAATGCGGCAGCCGCAGGAGATGTAGGTCTGATCCCTGGGTCGGGAGGATCCCCTGGAGAAGGAAATGGCAACACACTCCAGTATTCTTGCCTGAAATTCCATGGACAGAGATGCCTGCTGGGCTACAGTCCATGGGGTCTCAAGGAGTCAGACGTGACTGAAGCGACTTTGCTTCACGAGTCACGTAGAAGCTGTTCTCACCAAGATTCAAATAGTTCTGACTGTGTGCTGGTAATAAACAAATGACAAATTCAGTTTCATTTTCTACTTAGTAAGTTAAATCAATGAAAATGTCTCTAAAATCTTTATATCCTCCAAGCAAACTGTCCTTAGTAATCAGTCTGGAGTTCCCATCCTTTATCTGTTGCTCCCCTGTGGGACTAACCCTGCCACAAGGAAAGGACCCACCCTCCACAACCCTGCCCGTTGGAGTAGATTTCCAGGAGGCCTTCACTGAATCATTATTTTCAGACCAGACTCTGAGAAACACTATTGTGAAAGAGGGTTTATGGTATATTTGTTGGCTCATCAACAGAGGATAAGAACTGTTGAATCTGCTTTGAAAAATGATAATTCTCTGGGCCAAAATGTTTCACCTGTTTTATCCTTCAGCTTTTATCATATACTCTCATTTTTCTTTCTCTTCAATTTTTTCCCTTAATTTCTACACTTCTTTAAAGGAGCGGAGAATTCTGGGACCTTCAATAATCAAAATTCCTTTTTCTTCCTCTGACACCATACCATATTTAGAAGATATAGCCTCTCTTTAAGATACAAATGAAGATATGCATTCTTGAACTTTTTAAAATGCTTTTTCAGCAACTCTAAATGATCAAAAATAAGGATATAAATGCTTAAAAGAATTATTTAATAGATAACAAATAGTTGAGTATTAAACATTTGAGAGGTCACTTTAGAATGGAGCAAAAGTAAAAAAATAGAAGATACTTATTCTGCCATTTAAGTATTAGCATACAACTCAATATATTGTTGAGAGCACAGGGATGGTTGCAAGTCAAATGAAGGTTATGTTATAATTGGTACTCTGAATTGTTAAAGAGAAGCAAAGGTGAAGCTGAACACTTTTTATTATTATTTTCATTGAAATCTTATTAAAAACTTTTAACAGAATGCAAGCTAGATACCATATTCAAGGTCACAAGTTAAATTAGATGTGCAGCCATTAATAATATCACTTTTAACATACAGCTTTATGAAAATAACTTTCCCAACATAGACATGGACTATTTATGTTTTCTGTCTTCTTTGTATTTTCTTTGCTATTACAGAGAAAGTTTTGAGCCCAAACATAAAAGAGTATGACCATCATAATCAGTCCACTGAAATACAGCTGCACATCTCTGCATTATAAGTTAGACTCAAAAAATAAAAACTGGTAAATAAATTTAGCATTTTAATTCAGTGATTCTCAGTCATGCTTAAACATTTAAGCACTTGAAAATTATGACATTCATTGCAGATTTCCATTAAATAATATTTTAATTGAGTTGAAATAATTAGAAGGAAATTCACCTGCAGAAATATGACAGTTTGTGTATGTATGCAAGTCTCTACACATAAAAAGTAATGATCCATAACATATATTTGAGAACTAACACATACAATGTTTGACTCATTTCTTATGTGCTCTTGGCTCATTCATTTTGTCAACTTACAGCAGCACATGCCACTAAACAAATTGATAATCAATGAAACTTAAAAGAGGGGAGGGGAGTGTGGGGAGAGAAATTTACAGATTATAAAAAAGTTTTCTCTGTTTTTCTTAAGGAATTGGGTAAAAGCTGTTATTATTTTATTTTAGTGGCAGAATATCTTGGTTGAGCTCCCAACAGAATTATTTCCTAGAAGCATAATATGAAACCTACTATTTTAGTGTGTGTTTGTTCAGACACATTTCTAAAGGAGAACATTTTATATGAGGCAAACAAAAATAACATAATTACCCAAGTTTCTTCACATTATGAAAGTGAAGGCCTTTAAAAATAATTCTCATCATGTAAAACCAATTTCCCATGTAATATTCTGATCATTTTAAACATAATTTATACATTATTCTAATTATTTGACTGATCTCATCTGTCCTATTGAATCATCATCTAACAACTTCTCAATGCCTTTTATTCTTAGTAAAGAAGAATGTGCAAACTTTAATATAGATATGCTATCATGAAAAGCCAATGCAAAATGCAAGGACCCTGAAGAGAAAAAAAACAAAGACAATATTTCTAAATGCATTATCTTGTGCATGTTATAACCATCATTTCAGAGGAAGGAAGCAATTCTAAAAACAAATGAGTAAAAGCTATTTTTACACTAACATTATTTTTTTCTGAATGCACACCCATTATGGTAGAGTTATCTTTTCCTTCCTTAAGTTCAGAGATGTCAAAGTTAATTTCCTGGTATGCAGTGTGCCTTTATTTTTTTATTTAAATTGTTTAGCTAATGTTAGATTAGAGTGCCCATTTATACATACATGTGAAGGCACAATGAGCTGAAAAGGCAAATTCTGTACAACATATCCATGTGATGATCTTCTCAGTACTTCCAGCAATGATTCTGATGAAGTGCGTTCAGTAATTTATTAACACCTTTTATGCTTTAAGAGTTCTAATAATAAAAGTTTTTTAAAAAGCAACATCCATTTTGGCTGACTCCTTTACTGAAATCAAAAATTTGGCAGGTAATCATTAATATAAAACAGAACTCATTAAACATAATACCTTGGGGTAGTAATATAACCATCTCTATAGTTATAAGTAGTAAACTATCAATCTTCCAGATATTTACTTTTGCTTTATTTATAAGTTACTGTTATAAATAAAACAAAAGTAAGTAACTATTAGCATAACAATTTCACCTGTTTTCCATCCAGAAGAATTCTTTCCAAAAATATTTTGCCTTAAATACCAAGCATTACAGTGATGTTGTGTGAATGCGTGTAGGATAAGTAACAATATTATGTACTAATATTACTATTATTATGCTTAAAAGGAATTTTTTTGATCACATAGATACAGCGAATTAAGAAGATCTTAGCATATTCTGACTAGTTTCTAAGTGCAGCAATGTAGTTAATTTTTTAAAGGTAGTTAATTTTGCTACCTTAAAAAAAAAAACTGCAAATAAACCAAAACCATAATTTGTCTAAATTCACAGAAAAACTGTGATTTTGCCAGTTATGAGTTTTTCAAATTTATGACTTTGAAATGTTGAAATAATTATACTTTTGCTGCGTAAAAATATAGTGGATCAAAGTTGCACACAGAAATCATCAGAGGACTTGAACGGGGAAGGGTAAAAGGGGAGAAAAAAGAAAACGTAGCACTATTCCCAGCCTGCGCCCACCTGGCACTACCAAGCTGCAGGATGCCAGTTCAACAGGACAGAGTCAATCAAATCCCCTTTTAAATAATGACAGAAGAAAATAAAATGAGAGGAAGACAAGTGTACTAGATTGAATGCTCAATGATAAGTGGGAATAAATGAAAAATGTTTGCAAAACTGAGAAGGAAGGAGAACCAGAAAGTAGATATTTATAGTATCTTTATGTGTAAGGGTAAAAAGAAACTAAGTGTACTGAGGTTAAGCTAAAAGCAAAGGGAAAATGTTGAACCTCTTTAACTTTTTGCTGAGTAAAAAGTCCAACACGGTTATACAGAATTTTTTTGCTGGCTATCTCAAATGACTTTACCAGTTAGAAAGAACATCTGTTTATTAACAAAGAATAGAAACTTAAGGCTCAGAGAAACTAAAACTGCCTCTAACAGAGTTTGCATTTTTACAGGCTCCAATAGAACTTATCATCCTCATCAAATAAAACAGTACAAATCCCCCACCCCTCATCCTGCCAGCCCCTTGCTGCCCTCTGTCAACAAGCCAGAGGCTTATCTCAAGCAGGTTGGTCATCTTACATAGCAGTGAGGAAAATGAGGAATTGGTTTGCTGAAAGATTGGAGTGTGAGGTAGGACAGAGTAAGAATTACTATCAATCCTGACTCCTAGCCTTCTGCCTTTCCCACTTGGGGAATGTAGGTGCCAGTCACTGAGGTGGGAAAAGTGAAGTAGATGTAAATTTCTGGGGAAAGAACAAGAGTTTAATGTTAGTTTATGGTGCCTATGAGGCACCCAAGCGGGTGGGTCAGATAGGTAGCTGGATTCTAGTGGATTCAAGACTGGAAGAAAAAAATATATATATATATTTTAATGTGTCAGACTGAATAGAAGAGATTGCCTAGAGAAAGACTATAAAAAGAGAATAAAGGGGGAAATAAGAACTGAGCTTTCAAGAGCACCAACTTGTAGAGTGTGAGAAAGAGAAAGAGATATCAAATAGGCTGAAAAGGGTGAGCCAGAGGAGTACAAGAAAAACCCAGAAAGAGTGCTAACACAAAAAGAGAAAAGAAGCAAAGACTGGTCACCAGGTGAATGTGCTACACAGGTGTGATCATGTCACTCTGGTCTCATCGTTTATCATCTGTACTGATATGCGACCTTTGCACTGCCATCTCTGCTTCTGGCCCCAGTCCCATCAGTCCATTACTATCACTCCTGTTACTCTTCTGCTCCCATTCCTCAAAGCTCTCTGATTCTTTGCAATCAAGTTCAACATCCTTTTCAGGTCACAGATCTGCCCCTGGATCTGGCCCCACTACCTCTTCAGCCTCGCTTGCCTCCTTTCCTGGCACCTGGGGACCTCCAGGTCTACTAAGCCGCCTGCAGCTCCTT
Source organism: Odocoileus virginianus (assembly GCF_023699985.2). Taxonomy (NCBI): domain Eukaryota; kingdom Metazoa; phylum Chordata; class Mammalia; order Artiodactyla; family Cervidae; genus Odocoileus; species Odocoileus virginianus. The sequence continues at coordinate 1,454,451 of NC_069703.1, read as the reverse complement.
GACCAAAGTTTCATGCCTCTGCCCTTGGGCACAAGCTCGTCCCTCTTGCGTGAAGATGTGTCTCCCACACCTGTTCCCAACTGTGTCCTCCTCAACCTTTATTCCTCCTCTGGGAAGCCTGGACACTCTACCACGCCCAAGCTCAGTTAATCTCTCAGTTTTGCCTCTGCCTCTAAATCAGTCCTTTTTTGACTGATTTCTGTTCCTTGCTCTTCACTCTAGGTAGTGCTTTGTTCACCTTTATATCCCTGAACCAGTGCTTCCATACATTAGATGTTCAGCACAGAGCTATTAAATGAACGACTGGATGAATGATGGCACCAAAATTCTGCCTTTTTTCAGTTTTCAGAGCTTTCTGCCATGCTGCCTTATTATTACCTAGTTGGAAAAAGTAATATTTAGAAATGTCAAAGAAAATGTAACTTAGTTTCTTTTTATTCCCTCCACTTGAGGAAAGCACCTACCTTTTGGAGTCTGAATCTCACTCTGGCTGAAACAGGGGATGTCCAGCTTCACTGAATTTCTAATAACTAGCTTGTAAAAGAACACGAGGGAACGTACGAAAGGCCCTGAGATGGACTCACAGGGTCCTGGGTATATTTTACTATTGAGGGAAGAGTCTCAGGCTAGGAGTAAGGATTAGGGGTTCACAGTTCATATCTCAGTTGATGAGGCATGGGATTAAAATGCTGCTAGTTATTTGACTGAGTGCCATACACAGATAGTTACTGAAGAGTATTGGGTTACCGTGGTCAAACTGTGATGTTCAAAGTGATTCCAAGAGCAAATGACCCTTAACCAATATAATCTAATTATGAATTGTTAATAAACAAAAGTAGATATGTATTCACTAGGTAATTATACTATGTTGAATAAAAATGAGAGTCATCCCATTCAGTTCCCTGTAGCCTGATACCTCTGTATATTTCTGATAATGTTTTTCCATTTTTTGGTTGCATCTCCTGGCATATGGGAACCTAGCTCCCTGACCAGAGATCAAACCTGTGCCCCCTGCAGTAAGAAGCACAATGTCTTAACCACTGGACCACCGTGGAAATCTCTCTAATATTTTTTCTTCTAAAAGAGTTAATTTGATTTAATATATCAACCCATGGAATTCTAGCCTCTTTGGTCCATGTACGAATTCTTTCTTATGATACGACCACCACTCCAAAAACTGGTAGCATCATCATTCTCCATTTAAAGTAATCTGTAGAAGTTATAGGTTAAAAGCGAGTATTTTCCTGTGTGACTCAAGGTCTGGTATAGATACATTGGCTCATCTCTGTATAGTCCTTATATTTAGCCAACATTCATTTTCAGTGTCTTGTCCTGTGAAATTTTTCATTATCTCTGACTGCAAGCATACACTGCAGTTAGGCTGGGCTGACATGGTGATTGCTTGAACTATGCCACTGTGTTATGATACAGTGAGACACCACCAGCATTTTGTGACACTGGCATTATGCTTCAAGGAAAAGAGGATGGACCCGAGTCTCTCAAGCTAACTGACAGCTCCAATTCTATCTTCCTGAATATGATGCCGAGTAAAATGGTGTGTACCTTCTCATCGAAAGGAGCTGCCTTCTAAATGTCACATTTATTGTTCAAATGGTTTGAGCTACTTATTTAGAGAATGCCATTGTTTTCTGCATTTACATTATTCTTTTAAAAATACAGTAGTCCTTTTATTTAGTGCAGATCATTTGAATAATATTCCTTCAGAGTGTATTATATTTAACAGGGTTGTTTTCTGCTATTTAAAAATATTACCAAAGGATGATCAGATAGACTAACATTGTGCAATTCAGCCACAGTTTTGGTCTTTAATCATAGATTCTTTTCAAAGGGACACACATATTGCAGAATATGTAGCCAAATGGAACAAGTTCAGAATTAGCATCTAAAACCCTGTTTTAGTTCTTACCAACCTGGCAAAGAAAGCATCTGTGACTGCCTCTAGAATGCCATGCAGCCATTTCAATGTCCCTCTGTCAACAAAAAACATTCCAATGACATGTCACAGATATAAATTTTTTACTTAACTTTTATAAATCATTTCTGTAGATAAAACTTTATATAGCAACATATAGCCCAATCCCTAATATTAACTAACCACCACCCTAACAGCGTGCTGTCTGCCCAGGCACAGCATATGTGTTATGAAAGCAGAAGAGCACTGCTGCCTAAGAAATCTTGCTAAGCAAAGGGAGGCACTGTCTGCTTACCATTTGTTTTCCTTCTTACCCACACATGATGCAGAACATACCCTCTGACTAATAGTCTCCGGGAGCCACAGTCAAAATAAAGATAATGCGTGGGAAAAGGCAACACCTTTTTCTCCAAAATATTCATGCAGTCTTTTGATTCTAATTCATGATTTAGTAATAGCTGCATATAAGCCATAAATTGATACACATTTTTCTCCTTGTTCCATCTAAATATTTGAATCTACAGAAAGTGCTTTGAACCAGTACAGATCCGTTTATTCAGTTTTCAATAGCTTCTGCTGCATCTTTGAAGTGAAATAGATCTGTTGATACCAGTATAATTGGAAGTTAGATCAGAATCATCAAATGATCAAATTACTTAAATTAGACACATACTGAATTGCCTAAAGATGAAGAAACTGCTTGATTGGCTAAGGCTTACAGCAGACAGTAACCTTCAATCATTTTCTACCTCTGCAGTAAACACTGACATTTTTTGAAGGATAGATGATATGAAGGATAGCAATAATAACAGTTGGTACAAATTAAATAATCATTAAAAAAAACAAGGCTGATTGAGTTTTTGTTCAGAATAAGAAGATTCTGACAGAGGAAATCTAAACTATTTTGAGCACCTCAATGGGGAAAAAAAAAAAGATTGAAATGATATTATATGGATTTCAATACCCAAAATGTACAGAGATAATGAAAACGTGAATTGTATGAACTGCATGTAGCCAGGGACTGTCAAACTATGAGGACTTTTACCATTCCTACTAATTATTGAACATTGATCCTTGGGATACAAAATTCATCATTATATTTAAAATAACCCAGTACACATAACAGGGAGATTTGGGTCCATTTTCTTTTAGGCAATCAAGTACCAAAATATCTAATAACTTGTACATGGTAAGTAATCTACTTATTCAGCAAGTATTTATTGCACATCCACTATAAGCTAAGCATTTAACAAAAATTAATAAATATTTATTGTTCATAAGAATGAAGAAATGCTTTTCTTGATAATTGAAGCAAAAAATATGAATTCATCAATTATCTACATAATTCAAATAAAAACTTTGTCTAAACCACTAAAATAGTACATATATGCATACATAAGCATATTTGAAATCAGATATGTATTCATTTATTTGCTCACTTATTCAACAAATATTTATTGGGTGCTTACTATGTGCCAGATATTCTAGGTCTGAAGAATATAACAATGAACACAGCATGTAGCATATATTGAAGTGGAGAAAACAAAATTTTTAAAAATCAAGTATGTGATATAATGTTAGGATTCAGAAATGGAAATACTGATGTTGATACCGTGGTTAATGAAAAAAATGTTTCTGAAAAGGTCATATTTGAGTCATGAAAATAACTGAGTTAAGAGTACTCTAGACAGAGGGAACAGTAGGTGAAAAATTCTGATGGCACAAACTTACACGGTGTGTCCTCAGAAGAGTAGACAGTCAGTGTGGTTGGCGTATGGGAGGGACAGAGAAGACTGATAGGAAATGAAATTGAATAGGGAGCCGAGGGCCAGAGCATGCAGAGCTTCATACACCACGGCACAAACCATGGAATTTATCGTAAGCTCCATGGAAAGACTTTGCTGGGTTTTGAGCAAGGAAATGATTTGATCTTGTTTACATGTTAAAGCATCACTCTGGCTGTTCTGTGAACTGACTCTAGGGAGGCAAAGTAGAAACAGAGAGAGCAATTCAGAGACTCATTCATTTCCCTGGTGATTTAGAATGTATGTACACTCATCTTTAGCTGTCTTTTAATTCCTAGCATGTTAGTGTCCTAAATCTGAATTCGCCGCTCCTTTTTTCTTATCAGAGAAGAGAGTGTTTAATTTGTATGTAGTTTTACTAATCTCTCTACACTTTGTCATTCCAATTCATAGTGTGCCACATAAATGTACTTATTTTGAAAAAGAAAAGATACGTGATAATAAGAGATATCATTTTGAATTCAAAGAAATTATAACTTAGGTTGCCTAAGATAGAAGGCAGACAGCTTACGAAATGGATGGGTAAAATGGGTAAGGATAAATTAAATCTCTAATATGGGCTTAGTCACTCAGTCCTGTCTGACTCTTTGCAACCCCATGGACTGTAGCTCTCCAGGCTTCTCTGTCCATGGGGATTCTCCAGGCAAGAACACGAGTGGGTTGCCATGCCCTAAATCCCTAACATAGACTGTATGAAATATATAGTCACAATAAAGTTAAAATAATAAAAATATTGCCAAGTTTCAGATAATAACCTATGAGAGCCCCAGTATTTGTTATAGTGAATACCTTGGTTTCATTAAAATGCTGTTTCTTCTTAGTGAAAATGAAAGTCACTCAGTCGTGTCTAACTCTTTGCAACCCCATGGACTATACAGTCCATGGAATTCTCCAGGCCAGAATACTGGAGTGGGTAGCCTATCCCTTCTCCACAGGATCTTCCCAACCCAGGAATCGAACTGGGATCTCCTGCATTGTGGGCAGATTCTTTACCAACTTAGTTGAGCTATCAGGGAAGCCCTTAGAAGACTTCAAGTTAGTTGTTTTTACAAAATATAATGTATTCCTATGGTGACCACTTACTGAAAGAAAAGTCCACATTTGATTATGCAGTTTAAAAAGCCTTCTGAGATGAAGCCAATAGCAGAACCATTTTGCACAGCTAAGCTTAAGAATAGAAATGCAGACATTTTAATTAGAATAAAAAGAATAGCACCGTTAGCAAGTAACCGTAGCATGAAAAAATAAATGAGAGTAAAAGAATTCAATGTGACTTTATGCATGTTGCTACATGTACATTAATCTTAAATCTATAAATTGAGTTTGTTTCTACTGTGAGTAGAAGTAGGTTCATCTGTCATTTCATTTATATTGTATCTGCATATAAATACATTTACATCATCATCTTATAGATGGTCCCATCACTTCATGGCATATAGATGGGGAAACAGTGGAAACAGTGAGAGACTTTATTTTCTTGGGCTCCAAAATCACTGCAGATGGTGACTGCAGCCATGAAATTAAAAGACGCTTGCTCCTTGGAAGAAAAGCTATGACTAACCTAGACAGCATATTAAGAAGCAGAGGCATTACTTTGTCAACAAAGGTCCATCTAGTCAAAGCTATAGTTTTTCCAGTAGTCATGTATGGATGTGAGAGTTGGACTATAAAGAAAGCTGAGCACTGAAGAATTGATGCTTCTGAACTGTGATGTTGAAGAAGACTCCTGAGAGTCCCTTGGACTGCAAGGAGATCCAACCAGTCCATCCTAAAGGAAATCAGTCCTGGGTGTTCACTGGAAGTTCTGATGCTGAAGCTGAACCTCCAATACTTTGGCTACCTGATGTGAAGAACTGACTTGTTGGAAAAGACCCTAATCCTGGGAAAGATTAAGTCAGGAGGAGAAGGAGACAGAGGATGAGGTGGTTGGATGGCATCACCAACTCGATGGACATGAGTTTGAGTAACCTCTGGGAGCTGGTGATGGACAGGGAAGCCTGGTGTGCTGCAGTCCATGAGGTTGCAAAGAGTCAGACATGACTGAGCGACTGAACTGAACTGATAGACAGTATTTTAAAAACATGTTTTTCTACATTTCTGTCTTGAACCTTTCCACATTCTTTTTTTTTTTCTTTCCACATTCTAAAAGCAATTTCTCTGCTAGATGGTAAGCTCTATGAATGGCAGGGAATTTTTTTTTTTTTTTCCTTAAGTGCTACTAACTGAAAAAAAAAAAAATGCACAGGCTGAAAGTTGAAAATTACATTTTATTCAGTAGACTTACTGTGGACTATAGCCCAGAATAAGCCTCTCTGATAACTCTAAAGAACTGTTCCAAAGAGTTCAGGGAAAAGTCAGGAAATATAGGAACTTTTGCTGAAGAAAAACTCAAACATGTTGAACATCAAAAGACTACTGCTAATTTAAAAAAAAAAGAAAAAAAGAAAAAACCTAGTCACCCCAAGTTAATGACTTTAGTACCTTTCTGTGTATGAGGAAAATGAAAGAGTTTTATCTCATAGAAATTATTCTTTTGATATGTATCTTAACTACCTAGGGCCAGTGAATTCTTTTTCTCCACCCTGAATTCCACTCAGGGCACATCAGTGGCGGGGGGTGGGGGGAGGGTGCCGCAGTGGCTGATGGCCCAATGGCTTGATGGTGGGCAACAGGAGTAGCTGATCAGAATGACAGGCAGCATTCTTTGTTTACTAAAATGGCAGGTAATATTTTTGGTCCACAGTGCTTAGATTGTATGCACAATGTTAGTTGCTCAGTCATGTCTGACTCTTTGCAACCCCGTAGACTGTAGCTCACCAGGTTGCTCTGTGTGTGGGATTTCCCAGGCAAGAATACTGAACTGGGTTGCCATTGCCTTCTCCAAAGGATCTTCCCGACCCAGAGACTGAACCTGGGTCTCCCACATTGCAAGCAGACTCTTTACTGCTTGAGGCACCAGGGAAGCCCTTCTTATTGCTTTCTCTCTCTTGTTGGCTTAAATATTTGAAGCGAGAGAAAGCAATAAAGAAAGAGAGAAAGGTAAGGAAGAAATGAAGGACAGTATTAAGCAGGATTACAAAAAATAGGAGTAAGAGTGACAAATTTGTTTTCAGTATTACTCAGTACAATGGTATTAGAATTTCCAAGATGTGTAATATTTCTGGAAAATCAGATAAATAAACTAATGGTTTCTATATTTTAAGAATTCATAAAAGTTTAAATTATTAAAATCTATAATATTTTATATCTCATCTTTAAAATAGAATATACTATATATGTTATCTGTTGACTTTCTTCTTTAAGCAAAAAACAAAAAGACGTTAGTCTTGTACTCCAAACATGGCTGAAAAAAACTCAATTTATAGATTTAGATAAATATACATGGCAAATAGTTCTATTATCCAACTGATCAAAGTTTATTTGAGGATGATCAGTTAGGTGTAAGTAGAAAGATAATGTAGTGATGGTCAGCCTGGAATGAACTAAAGCAATTTAATAAAAGATGAATTAATTCCTCATAAGCAAGTGAGGCAACAGAACCTGCTATGGAACAAATATCATATGAAGTTATTTTCATTTGTTTTCCATTCATACCCTCAGGCAACCTTTAGAGATAGGAGTTATCATGAGACAGGAGTTATTTTCCACATTTTACGAATGAGTCAAGTAAATTACAAAATTAAGATTTTTTAGGTCAGTGGCATATGATCCTGCAATCCCACTCCTGGGCATATATCAGGAGAACTATAATTCAAAAAGATACATATACCACAGTGTTCACTGCAGCACTACTTACAAAAGCCAGGACATGAAAGCAACTTAAATATCCATCAATAGAGGAGTGGATAAAGATGTGGTACTTATCTACAATGGAGTACTACTCAGTCATAAAATGAGAATGAAATAAGCCATTTGCAGCAAAATGGTTGGCCCTAGAAATGACCATACTAAGTGAAGTAAGTTAGAAAAAGAAAGACGAATACCATATGGTATCACTTATATATGGAATCTAAAATAGGACACAAATAAACTTATCTACAAAATAGAAACAGACTCACAGACATAGGAAATAGTCTTGTGGTTGCCCAGGAGGGGGCAGGATGGAGGGATGGATTGTGATGCAGATTATTATATAGTGGATGGATGAATAACAAAGTCCTACTGAAAGTGGAATATAGGAATATAGGAAATATAGGAATATAGGAAACTATATTCAATATCCTATGATAAACTATAGTGGAAAAGAAATGAAAAAGAATGTACATAAAACTGAATCATTTGCCATGCAGCAGAAATATACACATTCTAAATCAACTATATCTCAATGAAATAAATTTTTAAAAGCATTTTAACTCAGGTTTGTTGTTCATTCACCAAGCATTTATTAGGTACAGATGACTGGCTGAGACCTTAAAGGCAATATACAAATGGCCATGGTCTTTCCACTAAACTGTGAGGAGACATGACACAGGGCAGAATGACAGCAAGTGAGTGAGGATGCAGTTGGTAAGACAGCCAGCGCTATAGCAGAGGAATTACAGCCCCAGGGAGAAAGCGCTATCAGAAGATGCAGAACATGGTTGGAGTACTGGGCAGTTAGGAGTCACTGATTAATTCACCGATTAGAAGAACATTAAGGCAATGTTGGAAAATCAAACAAGAACCCTCATTCATTCATTCAACAGTTATATGTAAATGTCTACTATCTGCAAATCACTGAGTTCGAGGAGAATGCCAGATTCATTGAGCAGAGGCTTTAACAGAGAAGATGCTGCAAAGACCAGGAAGATGGTAGGAAGTGAGGATGTGCCAGGTAAACAGAAGTGCTGGGTGATACCAATAGAGGAACACAAAGTATCAGAATTTTAGAACTGACCACTGTAGATATCATATTTAGTCAGCTGGACAGAGGAGCCTAGCAGGCTATAGTTCATGGGGTCGAAAAGAGTTGGACCTGACTGAGCACGCTTGCACACATGTCCTCCAGTATCCTGTGGCAGATGCCCAGCAGCTAGAGAGCAAGAATGCCAAAGGCCCCTGAGTCCTGACTCCTGGCGCAAGGTTCCTTTAATGACCTGGCCTGATTTCCAGTAGCCTCTATGGCTCTGGGTCCCAAACAGGATGCATATGTTGTCGTTTCTAATGTGAAACAGGAGACACTAGTTTTAGGGAAGATGAAAAATGTTTCATCATGAATACATGGGAGAGAATCAAGAGGGAAAAGAATGAGAAATGATCCTGTCAGAGAGTTATCTTCAGTGCAGTAAAGGATTTAGAAATTCTTTTGCTACAAGTCACCATGGAAACCACCTGTTAAAATTCTACTCTTCTTTAAAGTTCTAGTTTAAGCATCACCTTTTCCATGAAACCTTTCAGGATCCTCCAGGTAGAAATCATTGTTTCTCCTCAATGCTCTCAAAACATTGTTCATGCCAACTCTGATGATGCTGTTTTATGGATACTTTTTTTCTCATTTCATTGTGATCTCTGTTACCATCTGGGAATCACATGGGTCATCTTGGTGTCTCTGATGTCTAGCTCAGTGCCTGGCACCAAGTAAATGCTCAACTATGCATGTGAGGTTAGACTGAATTGAGAGCCATGATAAATGAAAATGCATGTGCCTAGGAATAAAAGACAAAAACAAAACAAAAAAGAGTGGCAGTAGTAGTTGCAGCCTCCCAAACATCTTTAACAAGAAGACCTGATCAGGAGTTCAAAGCAGGAGGTATTCACACATCCTGTACGTTTTTACCTTTTAAAGCTTAATAGGTTTGAGAAACTCTGAAGCATTCTTATTTCAAGGCAATATGTTCAAACATTTCTACTTAAAGTCCTTCATCCCAAGGGTTTTCGAATAGCTCACGACTATTTCTGGCTGCCAACTCTGCCTACAGCCCTGTTTCAGAGCATCAAAACTCACCGGCAACACTGCAGGAAGTCAATGAAGAATGCTGGCTTGGCCTGTAAACTAAAATGCCACCATGTGTTTGTGAGTTTAACATTTCAGTGGGTGAACAAGTAAGATGAGAGAAACAGAGAAGGACAGAGATGATTCCCTTCATATAACAAACTCGGCTTGAAAGTCATTTCTATTCAGACATAAGAAGCTCAATCTTAAACAATTGTTATTTACAAAGACACATTTTAATCCGCTGGAATTTCTCCATGCTCATATTATTTTTTATGTGACTTAAACAATTTAGAAATAAATTAACCAGATCTAAATGAATGCAACAAATATTTGCTAAGTTTGACATTTAAGCAAAATGTCAAATTTAATATTTTTAATTTTATTTTGGAACTATCAAAAACATAACACATGTGCATCCACCACCTAGTTTTAGCAAACTTATTTAACCATATTTGCTTTTGATCTGAAAGACATTACAGATAAAGTCATCTTCCTTCCTTAATCATCTTTCCCACCTTCTCTTTTCAGAGTTGGTGTATAACATCCTTATGAATATTGCAATTATATTTTTTATTCATCAAATAATGGAATTTATGATAGCATGTTATAATATGTATTGATATTATTTTAGAAGCAAATTTAAATTAAATGACCCTAAAATTAATAAGTGAAAGATAAAAGATGATATAATCATAACAGGAGATCATTTGATACAAGTTTTAATTATAAATGTTGTTAGTTCATGCCAGCATAATCTAATTGACACTTTATTTTTACACTCAATTATAAGAGTGTAAACTTTTGTGGATACCATTCTGGAAAAAACATGTAGCAAAAACACTGAGAATTAATTTCATGAGGAGACACTGCAAGTATACAAATATCACCTATTTTCCTGCCTTTATATCATAAGATCAATAAAACTGACTGAAACTTGTTGGATATTTTATTGCTTCTATTTATCACTCATCATTCATACACACACACACATACTTACTACTCTTAGCTTCTTAGCTCCCTGAGAGCCGAGTAAGGGAAAACATATTAGGTCTTAAGCTGGCATTACCTAATAAAAGGAGATATGCTCAGATCATCAAGTAAGACTACTTTTTTTCTTTGAAAAACATATTATGAGTGTCCTTATAGGAAAATAAATAAAAATTAAATAAACAAATGAAAATCACCTGATTTTCAGGTGACACATGGACAGTGTTTTCAAACTAGCAGTTTTACCACAGTGCAGAGCTTATTTTCATTTGCTGTTTCTTATAGCTCATGAATTAAATCCAAGTTCATGATATCAAATTACAGGTTTCTAGAAAATCTAGACGGTAATGATGTTGGTGCATATTTACTCCTGAAAGTCTCCTGGCAAACGAAAGCATAACAGAGGGCCAGTCTGTAAAATACAAACATGAAGCCACCCCACTGGCTGAAGTAGGGGTGGGAATCCCGCAGCTGGTCCTCAAGGAATGTGCTGGAACACTCAACATGGACTGCGACAGGAAGGAGTGAGTGGGAACTCAGTCTATCACGTTATTCAAATGAGATTTTTTTTCATCGTATTGTGTTTCCTTCCAACTTTTTATTCTGGGGTTTTCATGCTTTCTGACTTTGTTGTGTACTAAGACCCATCTAGTCAGAGCAACCACGCTTCTTAGTAATCAAAGAGTCACCCTTGGTTATTGAATATGTTTTCTAGCTTAATGAGCAGAGCATACACATGATGCTAATGAGGGATTTTTGCTTCAAGATACTTTTAAAAATGTATATGAGTAAGAAGAATTGTTTTCTCTGATTATTTTAAGATGTAAATGCAGCTGCTTCAAAAAGGAAAAGATGATCCCGAGAAAAATGCAACTGTGATACATGAAAATGGATCATGAGTTAAATCCTGTTTCAGCTACATGGTATAGACTGCAGAGGGGCGCAGGAGCACTCACAGCCTTGGAGGGAGCCTTGTCTGCTCTCTGGGGCAGTGGCATTAATACATATCTGCTGCCACAGTCATCTTCAGTCAGTCCTGGAATCAGGCAAGAGAATACATTCATACAAGGAGGAATTCTCTAAACTGCAATGAAGGTGTTTGCATGATATCTCCGTCATCATAGAACCCTGTTTGCCTCTGTCCCAGGAGCAAAGGAAGAAAGTTGTCCCCACCAGGAGAAGGAATGCCTTCCTGAATCCCACACCCAAATGCCTCCTTGAGCCTGGCTGTTCTTCTCCCAAGTTTCCGATTTGGAACAGAACTCAGGTCAGGAAAAAAAGCAGGAAAGGCATGAGGGTATCGTTTTCACCTTAGCGTTTTGCTATAATATGCCTTAAGGATCAAGCCCTGTTGATCCTTCCTCTGCGTGACTGCCTCACTCCTGAGCTTTCCTTGCTAGTCCAGTGAGCTGACAGCGATAGCCTGGTGACTAGGCCCTGCCTATGCTCCCCTACCATCTTGTCTTCCTAAAGTGCGCCTTTCATCATGTTGACCTTCTCATCACCATGTGTCAAAAAGCTTTCTGGACTCCCCATTGCCTTTCTAGGGCAATAAAGACCACTCTTTGCACTGAAATTGAGGCCCTTTATCATCTGACTATAGAGAGTTGGACTCTGCCACTTTTACTGGGAGTTCACTTCAATCATACTGATTTATTCCTGTTCCCCCAACACCCAGTGCACTGTCTGCCTCCACACATTTCCCTGTGTCGTTCACTCCATCACAGTTCTGTTAAATCCTACCCATCTTTTGAGATAATCCAGTTTCCGTGGTATTCTCCCCAGTGAAAAGATGTTAGTCACTCAGTTGTGTCCAACTCTTAGTGAACCCAAGGGCTGTAACCTGCCAGGCCCTTCTGTCCATGGAATTCTCCAGGCAAGAATACTGGAGTGGGTTGCCATTCTCTTCTCCCAGGGGATCTCTTCCCGACCCAGGGATCCAACCCGGGTCTCCTGCATTGCAGGAAGGTTCTATGGACTTCCTGGTGGCTCAGACGATAAAGCGTCTGCCTACAATGCAGGAGACCCGGGTTCAATCCCTGGGTCGGGAATATCCCTGGAGAAGGAAATGGCAACCCGCTCTAGTACTCTTGCCTGGAAAACCCCATGGACGGAGGAGCCTGGTAGGCTACAGTCCATGGGGTCACAAAGAGTCAGACACGACTGAGCGACTTCACTTTCACTTTCACTTTCTTTACCATCTGAACTACCAGGGAAGCCTTATCCTTCCTGCCTTGTGAGCATTAAACCTGGGAGTCATGTGGAAGTTGGAACTAACTATCTGGCACAGGGAGCCCATTCAGAGTTTCATCTCCTTTCTCGTCACTCCATCTTGGTTTTACTTGATGAATCAGTCCTGGTTTCTCCACCATGGATGTTTTGGAATCAGTGCATTTAATCACCTGTCCCTGTCACCTGAAACCACACACATAGCACCTGGAGCATGTGGAAGAAGGCATGTAACTGAAGCATGTACATTAGTCAAGAATATTAAATTGCTTATAATGGAGTAAAAAAGAAAGAGAAAGGGGATGTGGCTGAGATTTCTCAGAGACTATGCAAGTTATCTGCCTTAGAAAGAGCCAAGGAACTTGCTTAAAATGCTCATTTCTGAGTCCCTTCCCAGAGTAATGCATCAGAACTTCCCATGACAAATCTTACACTAAATTTGGAAAAATCTCTTAGTGTTACAGGGTAAGAAAGAGCATTTACTAATGATTGCAACTCATCACAACTGCACATCAGAATCACCTGTGGCATTTTCGACAACTACAGTTACCTTGACCTGTTATCAGACCTCCTAAGTGAAAACCTTTGGGTTGGTGCCCAAGGTTGAACTATTCCACAAGAGATTTTGATCTGCATCCAGGGTTGTATACCACTAAGTCAAGAAATTAATGATTACCAATACTTATTAGGTAAATACAACTTCTAGAAACAGTGTTAAGCAGTTTATGTACATTTATAGACTATTTCCAAGGTTTAGGGAGGTTAAATAACTAGTCCGATGCCGTAACTTTAGTGAGTGACCAGCCTCAGTTAGGCACAGTTTGATACAGAATGAGCTCCAATGTCACTCTCAGCTGCCTCTATTATTTCAGACCTTATTTTAATACATGGCTGGCAGCCCTTTCCCAGGAATTGATCCTCCTGTTAAATATGTGATTCTGCTTTTGAAAATTCTGACATCACCTAGGGAAAGGGTTTCTCAGCTTAGTTTCCCTTCAGTCAGATACCCATTTGTAGTTTTATACTTTTCCTCAGTTCTTTTCATCTAACAGGCCAATTTCTGTACTTTAATCCTTATAGTTATATTGTTATGGTTGTTTAATTGCCAAGCCGTGTCTGACTCAGTTGCATCCCCATGGACCATAGCCTTCCAGGCTCCTCTGTCCAGGGGATTTCCCAGGCTAAAATACTGGAATGGGTTGCCATTCCCTTCTCCAGAGGATCTTCTGAACCCAGAGATCAAACCCACATCTCCTACATTGGCAGGCAGATTCTTTATCATTGAACCACCTGGGAAGCCCCGTAGATAGACATTTATAGGAACTGAATCTTTTCCATGTACAAGGGAAGCCTGGTCCCCCTCCTTGTAATCCTGGGTTACTTGTCTGGAGAAGGGCATTGGTCCTTCCTCCTAGGTTTTAAAACAAAAAAGATTGCCTTTCTCAAATTAAAAAAAAGTATTGGCCCAAGCTCACATACCTCACCTGAGTAACAACACAGTAGGCTTTCTCATCTCACCTCCCAGTCAGCACTTTTCCACCCTCTGTATAAAGGGTTTAACTTTTTAATGAATTTTCACATCTCTTTAGCTCATTTTTGCCCACAATTCAGTTGTTCCTGTAGTTTCTTTGCTGGTAAAATACTTCTAATCAAGTTCCATCAAAAGGAGTGACATGAAAATTGAATAAATGCATGTAAAGTATCACAGAACTCTTGAATGAAAAATACACACTGTTTTTTTGCTGTTACTAATATCATGCAGCTCATCCATTACAGTTCTGACAGAGGACACTGACGCAGCTCTGACCTCATTTACTGGCTGGGCCAGAAGGGTTCTGCATCGTGACCTCAGAGACAGACAAGCTCTGGGGAAACAAACCAGTCATGGTCTGAAACAGCCCCGAAATCACCGACACTGCAGTGCAACTAACTGCAGATCAAAACCTCTTGTGGGATATTTCAAACTGATTAAGAGTGTTGTATGGTAAAATTCTGAATGGACACAAGATCAAGGACCTTGGGAGAGGAATAAGTGACAGGCATGTTTAATAGATGAAACAAAATCTAGTGAAATTAGAGGGCAGCCACAAAGCAGACACATGAATGAGTAATGTGCTACCTGGCAGCACTCGCATCCTCTCCGGTGGATGACGAGTCATTCATAAATACAATGGGAAAGGCTTAACTCATCTCAGAACATCCTTGGAAGAGGCATTTCAGGAGAGGTAGAGAACTAAATTAATGTCAGACACCCCGAAATATTCATGGGGTAATTATAAATGTATGTGAGTTGTCTTAGATAGCACCTTTTACTTAGTATAATTTAGATTCTTCAGTCCATCAAGGGGTCTTTTAAAATTATTGGATGTTTCTCTCCTTTCTTACAATTCAGAGACCTAAGGTTTTCAGTCAATGTTAATTTTCTTCGAAGGATTTTCAGAAGGGAGTATTTCCACATAGAGACCCCTGAAATTATTATTTTCAAGTAGGGCTGATTCTTTTTCTTTGTAGCATAGAAGAAAAGAGATCTATGTAATCACGGTGTCAAAGTGTCAAAAGACTGAGATAGATTAAAAAAAAAGAAGAAAAGAAAAGAAAACACAAAAACCTTAAAGGCATGCATGCAGTCCTCAGCCTTATAAATTCTTGGCTCGTATAAAATACTTGTGACATGCTATAATTAACCAGTTACTCCTCTCAGAATGAATAATAATGCAATTATTTGCCAAATGCAGGGAAGAAGGGGTAGTTTCTGTTTTTAAAAATGTTTGCCTTTCATTTTTTTTCTTTCTATAGAAAGAAAAATCCTGGATTAATTTACATAAGCTGTGAAAGCACAGAGTGACCTGCATTCTCACCATTAATACAATAATTCTGTCACCTTTTTTTATCAGAGTCTTATATTTTTCAATAGTTTGAAACATCACTAAACTGACAAGTCACCTGCGTGTTCAAGTTGTTCTTAAAAACTGCACCCAAATACCACAGAATATAAGTAATAACCTGAAAACCTCTTTTTATGTTATGATTGGACTTCTGTGCCATTGACGCGGCTAAGGGCTAATGAGGATTCTGTTTCCTTTGTCCATGTAGACACAAATAAAAGAAGGGAGGTGAACCTTAGTTCTTCAAGGTCCTTCTCCTTCCTTAGAGATTCCATGTGCCAAGTAGCACAAAGTTAGGTGAGAGTCTATCTGAATATAGCAATGGTTCTCTCTTCTATGTGTTGATGTCTAGACAATGACTAATTTTTTCCACCTCCATCCTGCCATTATCTCAGTAATTCATTCAGCAAGCATTTATTCAAGACTTGCTATGGCGCACTGTCCTAGGTACCAGGTAAAATTCAAAGGCAAAAGAGGTACATTTCCCTTGAGGAGGTTGCAGAAAGGTAAAGCTATGAACTAAAGAATAGGCACATTAACAATGTAGTCAGTGCCACAGGCAGCCCCCTCTCCACATACATACATACACAAATTCATTCACTCACATAAACACACAAAGCCCCCTTGTGCCATGAATATGAGCTTCTAGGACTTCCTGACTCTTTCTAAGTTTTGAAGCAAAGACTTGGATTTAGTGCTAGATTTTGTCATTTCAATAGAATCATTTCATGTGTGCCTGTCTCTATGTGTTTTTCTGTGGAGCCACCTTTATATAGGGTTTCCTTAAAGATAAAATATTCTGAACAATTGATGCCTTAAATAACCAGATTCATTGAATACATCTCAGTTACTCATTCTAATACCAGATGTTGTTCAGAATTTTTTAAAACTAGTAGTCTCTGACATAGTCACTAATTCACATATTCACTAATAGTCTCTGACAACATCACTTGTTTGGGAAGACAGAGACTGAGTCAACATGATTTAAATTCATAAAGTCATAATAAATATCCCCAAAGTAGACATAACTTTGTTTTCTCAAGCCTTATTCATCCAAAGTATTCTTTTAGTTAGTTAACAGCAGGAATTTGGATCTTTTTTGTTTTTCATTGTAGTGAACAGTATGTAGAACAGTGCAGGTTTTGGCATCAGACTGCCTATATCTGAAATTAGGTTCTTCCCCTTACAAGGTGTGTGACTTCTCTAGGCCTACATTTTCTCATCTGTAAGACGAAAATGGTGTGTGCTGTGCTTAGTCACTCAGTCGTGTCTGCCTCTTTACAACCCCATTGATTGTAGCCCACCAGGCTCCTCTGTCCTTGGGGATTCTCCAGGCAAGAATACTGGAGTGGGTTGCCATGCCCTCCTCCAGGAGATCTTCCCGACCCAGGGATCAAACCCAGGTGTCCATGTTGCAGGTGGATTCTTTACCATCTGATCTACAGGGAAGCCCAGGATGGAGATAGTAATGGTAACTACTTTACAGAGATAGAAGGATGAAAAGAGTAGTAACATGTGAAGCATATAACTCTGGGACAGGCACTGTCATTGAATAAGCTATTATTATTATTACCATTATTCTTAAATTCAATTGAATATTCATTTGATTGCAGTGAGGACATTTAATATTTGGCAAGAAAAACATTTATTAGCTACCCTATGTCTACTTTTATGGCAGTAGAGTGATGAGAATTTGGATTAATTTTATCTGTTCTTTAAAAATATAAAATCCTTTTGCTCTGTTCACTCATTTCACTTATGTACGTATTGAAACCACAGTTACTAAAAGTTTAGTGTGTGAAAGGGATTGGGCAGGGCAGGAACACAAAGATTAGCCACTACTGATAAGAGCCAAAATGGACTTAGAGTTTGAGACTCTGATCCTGGAATTCTGCATGGTTTTCTAGCTAGTTAAGCCTAATATACTTAGGTACAAAAAATATAGTAAATAATGATCATATAATCAGAATTCATTGGTCTTTCATAATATAGAAATATTAGGTCTTTTTAAGCCAAGCCCAATGTTTCCTTTTCCCTGATCTACATAGTTTTTTAAGCCATTTCAGCAATCAATGAGGCTTCTTCAACTTATTCAAAGAAAGAAAAATATTCTCTATAGATTTCAGATTTCTAATTGGTGCTGAAATTCATGAGCAAAGTTATTATACTCATGTATTTATTTAACATACGCAAGGCTCAAAGAGAAGGGAGGAAGGAGGGGAAGTATTATATAATGACACTATGCAGTAGAGAAAAGATGAGTGTAACCCATACTTGCCTGAAGCTTATAGCAAAACTCTTATCTTTCACCTAAAAGAATCTGGGTCCTCCTTTTGAGATGAGAATAGAAATGGCAAATATCTGTACTTTTTTTCTTAGCCATTTCCTGAAAGGCTTTATTTGAGGCAGCAAGAGTGAGGAATTTCCAAAGAGGAAATAAACCTTGAGAGGATATCCCTGAAGGAGCAATGCTGGAAAAGGAAAGGGAAGAAGGTATCGGCAGCAAAAAGTCTATGGCACTAAGATCAGATCAGTCAAAGGGAAGAAAGAAATAGCCCACTGGAAAAGGGTGATTTTGTTAGAGTTTCCGAATAATTGTTTAATTTATTGGTACTATGGTTTAGTTGAGTTCTTCACTGAAATGTTGAATCTGGCCAGTTCAATTCAACCAAATTTTATCTTTCCATCTCTATTCTCATTTGCTATCTTGTTATGATATCAAATGGATTTCTGAATTGCCAGTCATTTTTTTTTTTTTTGGCAAGATTATATGTGATATACTTCCCTAAATTTCGTTGTATTCAACTTGGAGAAACCTGAAAATCCCTTGATATCTTACCTAATTTGCTCAAGATGTTCATAAGTTCTCACATACCTTCCTCTCTGTTCTGCTGCTGCTAACAGATAATTATTTCAGTGTCTTTCAAAGGGATGGTCTCTAGAGTCCAACACAACAATAGTCAAAACCTCAACTGTCCTCAACATAAATGAAACTATCTTTTTAAAAATGAAAAAATCTGTCCCCTTTCCTCTTTATTTATTACAAATGGTTAAGGAGAACACGCCTGAGCTACAAAGTCACTTCTCCCAATTCTTTATCACAAGGACCAAAAGCTCTTTGAACATGTAGCAGCTCCTGATCTCAGATTTTTCAGATGCCAAGAATCAGCCAAAGAAGCAATATTGTGATCCCAGTAGCTGTCATCATGTAGCACCATCATGGCCAGGGTAGGAACACTGCTCTCAATGACTTAAGCATTAGAGATGGTTGCCATCTCTCTTATTTGTACCTAAGTGAACTATTAAAAATAACAAAGTGTTCCTAGAGCAATTCTCTTATTCAAAAAAATAATAATAATAATAAATGGATTAGCACATTATCTGCCAACATTTTTAACCAATATCTAGGTAATTCTGATACAGGTGGTTTCAAGACTACACTCTGAGAGACACTAGTGTGTAGACAAACCCTCTTTCACTCAGTCAACAAACCAATCAAGCAGTGATTCCCAGGAAGTGAGTCTGATGCCAGGCTGATTAACTAAGTAAGAATGCAGAACCCTAGGCTTTCCCCTGCCCCAGATTTAAGGAGGCCCAGAAACCTGCTTATAAACGACTATGTTTAAAAGTTTTCCAGGAAACTAATACATAGCCTGTGGTGGGTGGAAAGGAATTGTATTTTAGTTTAACACATCTGTGGGGGGTCCTTGTTCCACAGTTTACTAGCTCTCTGACCTTATGTAATATCATTGGTCTGTAAAATGGCTGTTGCAAAGATTAAAGAAAGCAATGTGTGTTCAGAACCCAGCATGTTGTCAGCTGCTTGTTTTTGTTATCCCTACATCCTATGCTCAGCTTCAAGTAAAATATACAGAAGTAAAATGTGTGATTCATCACTTCAAGAATCTTATCATCTGTTTAGAAAAGTAATATAAATATTAATAAAAATTTTAAACAAGAGTTTATATTCTAAAGCAGTAACATATTTGCACACATAAACACAATATTCTGAGTGAAAAAGTAGACAGTAAAATACAAGGACATAGGAAAAGTCCTAAGAAGCTTGCTTTAAAATATCTATTTCTCTTAATTCAAGTAAACTAATTTTCATTAATTCACCAGATTTTTATTTCTATTAAGAAATCTATTAGAATCATGAGTGATAAGCAACTTATTTAAAACTGAAAACAGAGAGAGTAGTATGTATTTGGGAAAGAGATTAATGGCATGGACTATAAGGGGCCCATGAAACCCCTAAAATATTATGCAGAGTTGTTTACATGAGTACAGTATTTCTGAGGCGAGGTCTATCTGTACCTTTTATTTGATTCTCAAAGGGTTTGGTGATCTCAAAATACTAAGGACCACTGGCCATTGCTATTTAGCACATCTTATGTGTATCTTCATATATGCTGAAGAAATTTAACTCCTCATTTCATTCCAAATAATCTCCATGTGTACATTCTCTGAAATGTCCTCTGAGTCATTTTCCTCAAGCTTTCACCATTCAAATATCCTGAGAAAAGAAGTAACACAGTAGATTTCATTTAAGGAAATTGTAAAGCAAAATTTCATGGCTACTTCAGCCTATTCAAATTCTGCAGGCATCAGCAGGGAAGTTTATGTACGTGTTTTAAAAGTTCCAGTGGCAGAGATTAACTGATGATTATTTTCTGAGTTTCCCCTTTTTTATTTTTTATCCATTGCTCAGTCTTTTGAATTATTTTCGATTAGGTCTATGTTTCTTTTCATCTCAGGTAGAAGAGTGAAGGAATTTCCCCTGGAAGGATATAATTCAATTTTGCCAACTTGCATTTTGCCAACCTAGCAGTTCTTCCTCTTTGTGTTTGATTTGTAATGTGGTAACAACACCATTGATGTTGCACATTTTATTTCTCTCTCCCTTTAGGTGTGTGTGCAACATTGACTGTTCTCAAACCAACTTCAATCCCCTCTGTGCTTCTGATGGGAAATCTTATGATAATGCATGTCAAATCAAAGAAGCATCATGTCAGAAACAGGAGAAAATTGAAGTCATGTCATTGGGTCGATGTCAAGGTAATACTCACACCAAAATTCATTTTAAAGAATATCTTTAGTTTTTGCATGGGCTTCCCTTGTGGCTCAGCTGATAAAGAATCTGCCTGCAATGCAGGAGACATGGGATCCCTGGGTTGGGACGATCCCCTGGAGAAGGGAAGGGCTACCCACTCCAGTATTCTGGCCTAGAGAGTTCCCTGGACTGTATAGTCCATGGGGTCGCAAAGAGTCAGACATACTGAGCGACTTTCACTTCACTTCACTCAGTCTTTACATAGCAATGAAAAGGGGAGATAATCCCTTTTTAGGCAGGGACTTCATTTTTGAAAGACAAGTTTGGTTTACAATGGACAGTAAATTTTACTGTACCAATTGTGGTGATCATAGAGCCTATTGGCAACGGTCCATACTTTTTTTCTGTATAATGGCACTGCATATTCACAATGCCATCAACACTGAGTCCAATATTCAAGAGATTGTAGATACACTCCTTGAACAGGGTGAAAAGAAAGTTAAAATCATTTTTAGCAAAGATATAAAGATTTATTGTATAACATTGAAATCAAAACAAATCACACCATTTTTATATATTGAGTCAATAGAAATATGTCAAGTTCATTTTTATAAGTGGGATGTCCCAGAATGTCCTATTTTGTTTCTTGTTCAGAAACAAATATTTTCTTGGGTTTTGATTTGTTATTTTTTTACACAACTTATCTCAGTTATAGTTTGAAACTTCTCCTTGCCCTAAGCATTAGAAAGCCTATATCTTTCTATTTGTCACTCTTAAACAGAAATTGATATTATAAATCTGTTTTGTGTAAAGATTGCTTAGAAATATATTTGAAAATTCCTTAATTGTAATGAAAATACTGTTAGAAAGATATCTGGGTAACAAGTTAATCAATCTTTATTGTTAATTTTTTTAACACAGATAACACAACTACAACTATTAAATCTGAAGATGGGCATTATGCAAGAACAGATTATGCAGGTACATAATATTTTCTACTACAAAATATGAACACTACTATTAAAGAATTCTGAGGAATCATTGTTTACCATTGGTCCTAAGTTGATCTTGTAAGACTCCTGACATGGGCTAGTCTTCTCTTGCTTTACTTCAAATTTTCAGTAGATAAGATTGAATTTTTGTAGAAGCAAATAAGATACTTTTTTTTTGCAGTTAAAGCAATTGTCAAAAATGTCAGTAAGATATAATTAACTTGTTTTGACAGCACAAATAGTACAAATGACAAAACATTTATCAAATTAATGGGCATCAGTGGAAATTAATGCAATTTTTGGCAGTATATTGTAATTAATGCAAATGTTCTAGTTTGAATTTTTATAAAAGTCAACAATAAAGAAGTCTTCTAGTCTCTAAAAAAGTTGGAAAGAAAGGACATCTATAAATAGTAGTACAGGCTGTCTTTACTCTGATGCAAAGTTTAAAAGGTATGGTTAATTTATTTTAAAAATAATAAAATAATTTACTTAGAAACTAAAATGCAAAATTATGCATTTATAATTTTATAGAGTAAAATTATACTCTGACACATGCAAAATTATAAAACATTTTATGCAGAAATGTAAATCTTATTTAGCAATTATAGAATATTATCCTGAGGAATATTTTTGCCTAATATAGTTTGCTTGAGAAATAATTTATGGGTATTCAAATATGATTTTTAACAGATTCTTAAATTTCATAGAAATTTAGGATAAAAATATAATAAAATCATTGAGGTTGATAATGATATGTAGTTTTTTTAAAACAGTTTTTCATTTAGTTTTTAAATATCTATAACTAGATTTATGGCTAATATCCAATGGAAAAATGCTTATCTTTTGAAATATGGACTATTTTCACTCTTTTTGAAACTGCATTTCCTTTAGCACTATTTCTGCCAGTATATTTATACACATAATAAATCTTGATGAAATTTTTTAAAATTGGATATTTTACTTATAGATACTTCAAACGTCTCAGAATTTGGAAATAATTCTTTTTAAAATTTTCCCATTTTTACCTTAATTTTCAACACATAAATAAATTTTCTTTGTATGCCAGTAGTCTGGAATTATCATGAACAATGATCCATGGAAAAAGACATTAGTTCTGCATAGATATTGTATAGCTGTTTCCAAAATGTCCAGGAGACCTACTGATACACGTTCCTCGAAAAGAACAGTCCATGGTCAGTAGTTTGAGAAGATTCCAGATAAACAAACGATTTTTTTTTCCTTTTAACCTGGAACTCCTCATAGCTTTTACGTGCAGTATAAAACTTTTCAGAAATATGCATCTTTTATTTATTTAATGCTTTTTATGTCTTGTGCAGAATTTCTCATATATACAAAATACACACAAATATAGGCCATATAGTAAAATGAACCCAAAGGTGCTCATCACTCAAACCTAGTAACATCAATCCATGGCTGACTTAACCCCATCCCCACACCCATCTTTCTCCACTTTCAAAATATGTGGAAATCATTCCAGAAATTACATCATTTTATTCATAAATACTTTAGCTTACATCTCTAAAAGATCAACTCTTTTTAAATAAAATCATGTCATTATCACACACAACACAGTTGTGAATAATGCCTCATAACACATAGCTTTTATCAAATTTATTGATGAATAACACATTTTTTGTGGCATAGTTTTCATTGCTAGTGTCACCAAGAATGTACTTTGGAATATGCTGATCTATAGGAAAATACTGAAAGTAATGAAAGATAATAATGGAACATTGAAGTCTGGAGCTAATAGCATGTTTTACATATTAAATGATGTCAAATTTAAATTCTATATTTTATTATAAAAAATAACTGTATATTGGCATTTTAAATCACCACCTGACATATTTAATTTTACTGTAGCCTAAAATATTTGGATATTTTATAAGAATCTCACTTTTATACAAGGAGTAAGTTACTAAATGCACTTAAAATATTTTTATACCTGTTTTGTAAAGTAATTCATTTAGAAAAAAATCTTCAAATATGTTATGTTTTGTGAATATCTTCTCCATTGAACTCATAGGAAAAACAAACCTCTTCCTGAGAATTTTGTCCCTGAAACAAAGAACAGTTCAAGTTAATTAGCATCAATGGGCAAATATATTTGCATGTATAAATTTGTATCAGTAAATGGAATGGAGTATGCAATTCTCTCAACATTATGCATACTGCATATTAATGGTTTATCCATTTTCAAACAATTTGGGAAGCTGAATTTTTATTCCAAAAAATATTTTATATTTGAGTTTGGTTTCAAACAGATCATCTCTGGTCTTCAGTGTCAATGTTTTTAGTTGACATTGTTTCCTTCCTATCTATGTCTTTATTGAACATAAGAATGTATTTTTAAGTACATGCAAATGAAAACTACCTAGACACTCAATGTTGTCAAAGATGTTCTAATTTGACATCAGATTTATCTAGTAAATCCTAAAGAAAAACCTTTGAGATAAAAAGTAAAGTTTAAAAATAACATGTGTTGAAATCCAGATTTAAGATAGAAACAAAGATAATGTCAATGGAAGCTTGCAATTTCTAATTAAACATTGATTGCAAACTTTAAAATTCCCCTGGATTTAATTTAGATGTTTATCTTCATCAATGATCTTATTAAAATGTAATATATACACTGGCAACCCACTCCAGTATTCTTGACTGGAGAATCCCATGGACGGAGGAGCCTGGTGGGCTGCAGTCCATAGGGTCGCAAAGAGTCAGACACGACTAAGCAACTTCACTTTCACTTTCACTTTCATACACTTTTGAGACATTATTTAAATAATAGTCATGCTGTGTGTGCTTAGTCGTTCAATCGTGTCCGACTCTTTGAGACCCCATGAACTGTAGCTTGCCGGGCTCCTGTGTCCAAAAAATAGTCCTGTCCCTCAGCCTTTCTAGGACTTCCTTTGTGGCTCAGATGGTGAAGAATCTGCCTGCAATGTGGGAGACCTGGGTTCGGTCCCTGGGTTGGGAAGATCCCCTGGAGAAAGGAAAGGCTACCCACTCCAGTATTCTGACCTGGAGAATTCCAGTATTCCATGGAGAATACTGCTGGACTGTATTGTCCATGGGGTCGCAAAGAGTCGGACACAACTAAGCGACTTTCACTTTCACTTTTCAGCATTTCCAAGCTTCCCATAGTATTTGAATTTTCCTGAATTTTGGGACTCAAGCTTTAGAAAAAGTAAAAGGGCACCAAATCGAGACTCAGTAGTTATTGTCCTCTTAATTTGTTTCACAAGCTCAAAACTCCCCAAGGAGGGAAAACAGGAACTGGGTGACTCCTTTTCCTAGAAGTTTGCTAGTGCTCACAGCTAATTTAATGTCCGTCACTTTCCCTGTTAGACAAACATTCATGTGCTCTTGCACCACAGAGAGGTACAGATCTTTAATGCGTTCTGCTTTTTTTCCTTACCTGTCTTTAATATTATACTTTAAAACTTTTAGCTTCCCCCCACTTTCTTCACTTTGAGCCTACCTTGAAGCTGTTAATATAAGAACACATATATATGATTACAAAAATGGAAATACACTTTAAAGAAAGCCTAAATCTAAAAATAAATATGCTGTATCTCATTTTTTATATAACCTTAAAAAGAGAAACTCCAAGTAAGGACTAGTAGGGGCTCATTTATGAAAAAATAAATGCAAACCACGAGAACCATGCCCCCAGCAAGACTAGATCCTGACTGGGCTTATGCAGAGCTGTGAATCCCCAGGCTCTTCCAGACACAAACCTGAAATGGACACTAAAAACCAAAGAACTTGTCGGATCATCCCGGTCGGCAGCACTTGCTGATTGTGTCTGACTTGGGTCTCTATTTTGCCTTCTCTTCTTTAATGAGACTCAAGGCATTAGTGAGTCCTGAATCAAGAGCTTTGGGTCTCTTTGTTTCAAGGCAGACAGGATCCCTGTCTGATGAGCTAAACAAGCCACTTAATGCTATTCTCCCTTCATCAGTCTAACATGGGCTTAGATTTAGGTCTTCTTGTTCACTAGCAGAAAGGTTCAGAGAACTCAATTTTATAAAACCACAAAGCTGGGGCTTTCAGGGATTTCCATTGTTTCAAAATGCTAATATTAAACTTTCCTTCTGGAAGTTTTTAAATAGCAAATGTTTTACATCTCTTGAAATCTGCAACATTGTCTTCATAGATGTGTGTATGTGTGTGTTGCCCTCATGTCTTGTAATGAAAAAAGAAATGAAGTGCAACTATTTTGTTTTTCTTCATCTGATATGCGTATTTTCTAATTGGGTTGCTTTTCTGTCTGAAGGTCTGGTCATGCTTCATAAAAATGACTATATATTTTTTCTGGTAAAAATATGCTTAATTTTATAAGTTATTAGATGTAAAAAAAAACAAGCAAAACAATCATGAAGTTAAACTAGTCTGTCTTTTATCATCTGGAAAATAAAATATATTTTTTAATGCCATTCTGTACTGATTTCCAAAAGTATTTGCAGCAACTTACAATTAAAATATAGTCAATGAACTTTTTTAAAGAGAAATTGAAAACATAAAAGCAGAACTGTTGAGGAAAATAAATATATCAGCAACATAGACTATTACAGTTACTGCATTTAGCCCTAAGCATTCTTGCAATCAATATGAAAAGAGAAATCATGATTGAATCAATTCATTCAACAAATATTTGGTCTGTTATATGCATTCTGATGTCCTGAGCTTTACAAAGGTGAGCATATCAATGGAAATCTCTGCTAAAATGAAGCTTAGCTCTTTCACTGTCTGATCAAAATAATCAGTTCAGAGGCCACAGTTTCTTTGGAACTAAATTCTAAGGAAATATTTAGTGTAGATCTTATAAGGCATCACTGGAAAATATAGAATGGATAAGATCTTCAACAGCGATTTTTATAAAATATGCCAAGAGTATCTCTATATGGCTGGGGACTTTTAAATCAATTTTTGATATCATTCTAGACCATAGCATTAAAATATGTATAACTCAATGATAGGGTTCCTGTGGCAAACTAAAGTAATTAGTGTTACATTCATGTATGTTTTCAAATTGAAAAATAAGTAACCC
The DNA here is from genome assembly GCF_023699985.2 of Odocoileus virginianus. Lineage (NCBI taxonomy): Eukaryota > Metazoa > Chordata > Mammalia > Artiodactyla > Cervidae > Odocoileus > Odocoileus virginianus. Next base: position 1,427,576 of record NC_069703.1, on the reverse strand, counting down.
AGAATACTGAGGAAAATAGCTCCAAGAGAATGCACACTCTGTCTTTCTCATGTAGCTACAGTTTCAACAGGATAACAGAACAGTCAGAAAGCTTGAGTAAAGATAAAGGATATGTTAGATTACAGTCTGTATATGGGGGAGAGAAATCCCCCTGTTTTTATTAGTTGTTAATGAGGAAAATAAGTCCTGAGTCATTCCCACTCTAGGGAGGGAGCCAGGCTCTTCTTAGCTCTGAGTCTAGTTATGGAGTCCGTGTGTCTACTTGATCTACGTTACACTGGGTTGTTCACTATTTCTTATAAAATTTAGGCAGGATTAATTTTTAGGAAATGTTCTCTTTTCCTTATCTTTAAGCAATAACTTAGTTATTAAGCTCAGGTCTGAAATATGGAAGAAAATAACCAGAACTACACATTTAAACCAAATTCTATCCATCCTATTATTATTCCATCAACCCATTTTTCTACATTAAGAGGAAACTGACATCTTGAAAGGGTATCTAGATAGCCTAAGTGAATTGTCATAATAACTTGTTCTCTGTAGAAGCCATTGCAATTTACAAAGGCTTTTCACATATATTGTCTCCTTCAGTCTTGACAACCGAAATGTGAGGGAGATATTATATTCATTTGACAGGTGAGAAATGGAGGTTCAGGAAGATTAAGTAAAAAGACTATGTGATAGAGCTAAGGCTCAAAGCATCTTTGCTAATTTCAGATTCCAGCAAAATGTGAATGGTGAGAGATCAGGGGAGAAGCGTCACTACCTAACATTCTTAGAGGCTTTGGGACTGACACTGCACCTTATAGGTTAACCCCTTTTGAATCCAGATTCAAAACTGTTTCACCATGATATCCCCATTGCTGTGAGATGCTCCAGAGTTACTCTTCTCTTTGAACTTATGTCTTTATATTATAAGCACTATATTGTTTGGCTTTAAAATTCTCCTGTTCTGTTTCCTATTTATCCACATACACAGGAGAAGCCAAAGGAAACAGGATTTGTTACCAAGTAATCCTGCATTAATAGAAAATGTGTATGTGACACTTTGTAGTTTTACAAAGATCCATCCACATTACCTTATTTGCTTTAACATCAATTCAATAAAATAGTGTTAGAAATAGTTAGGGGAAATACAATCATGGCTCAAAGATGCTAAATGGTTGACCTGGAGCTGGATGCAGTATTTTGACATATTGACCATCCATCCATGCAAAAAAGGCACTTGCTTGATTTATTTACTATTTGCCTTGATTGCCCTTCCATATATATATATATGAATGCCAAGTGATTACATATCATATTTTTAATACAAACTAATTCAGTCATGTGGCAAAAATCTGCATTTAAAAATGGAAGCTTTTTCTATTTGCTTGTGATCACAAGGAACACTTCACTGGAAAGCATGTTATGTCTAGGCCAATAATTTGATCTGTAGGAAATAAATAAATAAATAGCAGCAAATACAGACAGCAGCTTGTAGCACAAATATTGGTATCAACAGTGAAATAAATAAAAATGTTTGCCTGGGCTATTACAGTGCCACCAGACTAGCCTAGAATATTTAAGTTCAGGAAATGAATTAAGATGTCAAGATTTTTTCAAGATTTCTGAGGGAAAGTGTCTCAATTTGAGTATTTTCCCCTCTGGGATTTACTTTAGAGTACTGCAAAATTCATAAAGCTTTCTATGAACTCTAACTCACAATTTTTCCTGCTCTCTTGAACTTCTGTGCTTTCATTGTTTTCCCCATAAAATCATGTAGCCAGTCATCTGTAATATAATGTTATGTTCATGGTTATATATAAACACAGAAATAATATTTGCAATACAGATGAAGGTTTTCTACTGAAGAGTTGCCTTGGGCCTTGCTAGACATGCTGGAAAACTTTGTGTTTATACCCCAGTTCATAAAAGCACCCTGCCTCATTTATGTGCACTTTTTTTTTTCCTATTTGAAACACTCTTTTTCCAAAACAAATTGTTCACCATGAGGTGTTACTTATCAACTTTTCCGTCCCTGTGAAGGTGTGGCAGCCAGTTTAGTGGTTAAAGCAATTACAGATCAGACAGGGCTGAGTTGAAACACTGGACATGTTATTGTTGCTTATTTAAACTTGAATCAGTTAGTTAACCATTCTGAGCCTCAGTTTCTTTATCTACTCTCCTCATTCATCCCATCCCTCCCTTCCCCATCTCCTGTGTCCATATGTCCATTCTCTATGTCTGCATCTCTATTCTTTTCTGGAAGTAGGTTCATCTGTACCATTTTTCTAGATTCCATATATACGTGTTAATACACGATATTTGTTTTCCTCTTTCTTACTTATTTCACTTTATATGACAGACTCTATGTCCATCCACATCACTACAAGTGACCCAGTTTCATTCCTTTTTATGGCAGAGCAATGTTGTATTTTATATGTGTACCACATCTTTATCCATTCATCTGCCTATGGACACTATCATATGTAAAATAATTGGCTAGTGGAAAGCTGCCAGATAGCATAAGAAGTTCAGCTGAGTGCTCTGTGATGACCGAGAGGGGTGGGGTTGAGGGAAGCGGGAGGCTCAAGAGGGTAGGGATACATATATACATATAGCTGACTCACTTTGTTGTACATCAGAAACTATCACACCATTGTAAAGCAATTATACAAAAAAAAAAAAAAAAAGATGTTACATAAGGCATTAGCAAGCAGCAAGTAAGCTAGCTATTGCTGTTAGTTTCCTTTTGGTCTGACAACTTAAAAGAATTTATTTTATGGGAAATGTAACACATTGTATGGAATATGGTCTCTTCACATATGGGTTCAGAGTTTTTATATATATACTGTCATTTATAAGATCATAAAAGTACAAAAGTTTTATTTTTTCCTACCCAAGTCATATAACAGCTTATTGCAAGATCCTTTGGCTGATTTTTTAATTCACCTATAAAGAAACACTTATTAAGCACCTGCCATCTCTAAGTCTTTGACATGTTAGTATGTCAAATTTATCACATGGTCATTTTTTTCAGTTTTCCTCTAGTCAACACAATGTTATGTATGGTTTATTTTGACCATTTAAAAAACGTGGTCACCAGATTATTACACTATGTGATCCAAATAGGAATTTAATAAGAGGACATAACATTTGACAGGACTACAAGATCTTGGTGTCACTTTTTTTTTTTTCTAGTTGAGCTTTAAAATTAGTCATTTATATCCCAGAGTATACAGGAATTTTTTCCACTTGTGCAGAGTATTTAGGGAAAGTGTCAAAGTCAGAATAAATAGTTTTAACAAAAACTAACCGTCGAGGAAAAACAAGTCTTCTTGGCCTAGGAAAGAGGAAAAGCTGTTTGAATTTAAACATCTAGGTATCACTGATGAAACTGAAATAATTCTCCATTATGGTTTACCTTTTTACCTCAAACATGACATTTCTGTTCCTAAGGAACAGTAGTTTAAGTATGGATAGAATATGTGAAGCTGAAAGAAGAGCAGGATATGTTCAAATTCTCTGTATGATTTCAAGACACATAATTCTCCATAAAACTAATATCTAGAATTCAAGCAGTTTCAAAAAACCCAAAGTATCTACAGCACTTTGATTTACTTCTTTTGTTAATGAGTCTGACATGCCCCAAATATATGAACCCACATTATCAAGCACATTAAAAATTCAATTCTCACATCTTGACAATTTGAGACTGTATACAAACATAACCAACTAAAAATATTTTAAAATATCTGAAAAACTAAAATCTCTCAGAGAAAGTGCATTTCTAAACACTGTTACTCATTTCATGGGTTGTAGCTTATTCCCTCTAGTTGATCATTTGTAAGACGCTCAGACTTTCAGTCTGAACTCAAATGGAACCAAGAGAAATCTAACTTATGAGCTAAACTCTAGGCATAAAAGTGCATGAAGATCTGTAATGAGGCTTGAGGAATGTAACCTGAAAATAGTAAGGGAGACCGAAGAGGAAAGCATGCCATCCCCACCTCTGAGTCCTGAAAGCTGAAGGGACTCGGTACTCTCGGGGAAAGCTAGTGCTTCAGGATGCAAGAAGAGAGATGAGAATTTGAGTGACAGATCTGACGATAGAGGGGATTTTGCCAATTATGGAGCACAGTTCCAGGTGAGCTTTGGGAAGTGGCTGGAATTGGGAGACAGAGAAAAGTTTAGTCAAGGGCAGAGAACCAGCAAGTGCAGCACGTCACATAGTGGAGATGATGAATTGGTAGAGAGAGGCAACTGGCATAGTGAAAGTGAAAGTGTTAATCTCTCAGTCCTGTCCCACTCTTTGCGACCCCATGCACTGTAGCCCACCAGGCTCCTCTGTCCATGGGATTCTCCAGGCAGGAATACTAGAGCAGGTAGCCATTTTCTTCTCCAGGGAATCTTCCTGACCCAGGGATGGAACCTGGGTCTCCTGCATTGCAGGCAGATTCTTTACCGTCTGAGCCATGGAGCAGGGGGAAGACTATTGGGATAGGACAGCGCAAGAATTGGATATTTACTAAATTCATGACAGGTCTCTTAGACTTGTGGACTCAGAGATCTACGTTTTCACCACTCTAAAAGTAAGTTGTTACCTCCCCGGTAAACCAAGATTCAATGTCAGTGTATAGATTTGCAATAAGATAGAATTGTCTAGAGCTCTTGGTTCCTCAGCCAATGCATTCTCTTCTTAGAGTTGAATTCTCCAAGAAGCCCAGTTATAATGATGTCATTTAGTGAATCTGAACAGAGCGTGTTTTCTTTAGATGTTTAAGGAATCAAACTAAGACAGCCTGATACAAAAGACTATACAATAGAGATATCCTTGTCCTCAAATTTATATTGATAATAAGTGCCTTCAGCCAGGATTTCCTCTTCCATGGTTAGCACTTAACAGTAACGCTATTGGCCTATGTAACTCTCCTTTGATGAGTTTCCATTTCTGGGTGTTCTTGTCCAATCTACCTATTTTTCTAGATACAGTAAAGTTTAGACATGCTCTCCTAAAAGCCAACTCATGACTTTAAGACTTTCTAGTGCTCTGGAAAAGCACAGGGCAATCCCTTCTTCCTACTTCTGAGTTCCTCTGGGATTTTCCCCCAAGAAATTACAATATTGGTATGAATATCAATATTAACCATATTGGGTTGATAGGTCCTTCTACATTTTGAAAGTTGCAAAAGTTTTTATGCAAAGTTATCTTTCAAAGCCCTTCCTTAACATATAATTCAAAGAGGTCTGACCAATAACTAAGAAAAATGAGTAAATCTTAGAAAGCAAGTTTAATATTTGGGTGTATCCTAAAATAATTCTTAGCATTTATGCCAATAAATTTCCTTTATGGTGACATTGTTAATGTTTCATTTCATTAATACAAACAGAACAAGTTTATTTATTATTCCAAACAGAATGAGATGGAGGATTCTGTGGGGAACTGTGAATGAATCATCAGTGTTTGGCAGTGTTATATAATATTCCTGTAACATATGAAAGTGTTACTTGGTCAGTCATGTCTGACTCTTTGCAACTCCATGGACTGACTGTAGGCCACTAGGCTCTTCTGTCCATGGAATTTTCCAGGCAGGAATACCGGAGTGGATTGCCATTTTCTATAACATATTTTATATAACATTTTCAAGGCCAAATTTAAAAAAAAATCAACTGCTTTTAGGTGGTGCTGGGGCAAAGAACCCCACCTGGCGATTGATACAGGAGAAAGGAGACACAGTTTCCATCCCTGGGGCAGGAAGATCCCTGGACAAGAGAATGGCAACCCACTGCAGTATTCTTGCCTGGAGAATCCCATGGACAGAAGAGCCAGGCTGGCTATAGTCCGTGGGACCACAAAGAGTCAGACATGACTAAAGCAACTTTAGCACGCATGCATTGCTTTTATCTTTCACATTTTCTAAGACTCAAAGCTGTGTGTGCCAGCCATACATCAGAAAATCTCTTCCCGAGAGCATTTCATTTAATAACAGAAATAAATGTCTGTTTAACGAAAAAATTTTTTGAGTAAAATTTTAAAAATCATTCAGAAAATGAAGCCTATAAACAAGCTCCATTTGTCCTCCAGAAATTAAGTATTCCAGAAAGATCATTTTATTAGTCTACAGAGTTTAAACCAACAGGCAATTAGTGTTTTGTCAGGCAGTACACATCCAAATTCACTTCTGCAGATTGACTGTTCATGTACTGTCACAATTATTCTACAAATCTTGCACCAGCGGGTTTTCTCCTATTTATTTTTCCATTATTTAAAGAGCCCCAGGGAAGTTGAAGGTTTCTAGTTGTTTGAAATGATCTCTGAGCAAATCTCACTCCTGTCTCCAAACCCCAGCCACTCACCCTTCCCCCCAGTTGGGACATATGCCTTTGTTTCTGATTTTTAATGAAATGTAAATAGAACTATGAGCAGGAGCCAACAGGCAGGCAAGGGAAACTTATCTGTAAAGTCATTTAAAGAAAGTGTCCACACTGTCTTCTACATGCAAAATAATTAATAGTAGGCAGAGCATCCATCAACAATGATAGACAACCATTACCTCTCACTTATCTAAGCATATTGTTGAGAGTCTATTCTAACATTCAAGCTGACTGTGTTCTGCAATTTAATATGCTTCTTAGCTGTTCCCATTAGCCATGAATTGTTATATGCTTAGGAAATACAGCTAATTGTAATGTTATCCTAAGAAAACCACTGTCATCTTCATTATAATCATGATTATTATCATCATCATATCAGGAAAATAATATACTGGAATAGGATCACTTAGCTCTTTCCAAAATCAAGTAGAAATTTTATGTGTATTGTCTACTGTTTTAAATTCTCTACAAGGATATTCTCCAATGATATAGGTAGCCATATTTATTGCTTAATTTATTTTAATTTCAGAGCAAATAACTTACAAAGAGCATTTTGTGTGAGAAAGAGCCTGGAATAGGAATGCAAAAATTTTGACTTAGTGTCATCTTTATTCTAACCTACCTTGTTGAAACTTAGATGGGTATTTAGCCTCTAAGAAGCTTAAGTTTTCTCATCAGTAAAATTTGAAAGTAAAATTATATTATAATGAAGTCTTTCTGGATTTAGGATTCTATAATCAAATACACAACTTTAGTTCAAAAAGCATGATCTTAAAAAAAAAAAAGCATGATCTTGAGGGAAAGTCATTGACCATTTCCTTGTGCCAGTGATTCTCAGCCGGGGCAACAGTTGACAATTTCTAGAGGCATTTTTAATTGTCTGGGGATGAGGAGGTACACACACATCTAGTAGGTGGAGGCCAGGGTTGCTGCTATACTAAACATCTTACAACGTAGAGGACAGGTCCGCACAACAAGGAATTATCTAGCCAAAAGTGCCAATAGTGTCAAGGTTTGCAAACCCTGCTTAATGGTGTTAGAAATTATAGGAAAGTAGGGCTTCCCAGGTGGCTCAGTGGGTAAAGAACCTGCCTGCCAATGCAGGAGACGTAAAAGACGAGGGTTCAATCCCTGGGTCAGGAAGATCCCCTGGAATACTGGCATGGAAACCCACTCCAATATTCTTGCCTAGAGAATTCCCATGGAGAGAGGAGCCTGGCGGGCTACAGTCCAGAGTGTCACAGAGTCAGACACAACTGGAGCAACTTAGTACGCACGCATATACATTACTTTTAGGTTCTAGACATTAAGTGACACCATGAAGTCTGCAACTGGGTCCTCTAATCATTTCTCAGTTTTCCCGTGCCACAGAGGAGACATAACCCTAAATCAAGGATTGCTGGCTTAGTCCAAGTTTCTTTTTATCTTACTGTTTGAAACATACAGTCTTTTTTTAAAAACGATGGTTGTCTCATAAATAGAAATATCCTTTAGAGCTTTACAAATAAGAAGGAATGTCTGTTTCTGAATATCTTTACAGTAAGAAGGAATGCATTTTCTGAATGATGAAAGTGCATCTAGCTAAAAAGGAAGTTATACTCTTAATTATCATAAGTTACTAAGGAAAGTCCCCTAGTCATAATTGGATCCTTATCTTATGCAGTATTCTTAGCTAGTAGTCTGATAACCCAGGTCCCTGCTCTGTTTCACTGCAAAGCTGTGTCATCCTTGTGTTCATATTAAGGTGAAGGTCAAGTCGCTCAGTCGTGTCCAACTCTTTGCGACCCCATGGACTGTAGTCTACCAGGCTCTTCCATCCATGGGATTTTCCAGGCAAGAATATTGGAGTGGGTTGCCATTTCCTTCTCCAGAGGATCTTCCTGACCCAGGGATAGAACCCAGGTCTCCCGCGTTGTAGGCAGATGTGTTCATATTAGTTACTCCTTAAAACATTTTGACTAAATCGCTGAGGCAAACATTGCCTTTGAAAGATCTTTAATGACATTCTCTGAGGAGGCAACAGCAACTATTTCAAAGCTTCTTTTATTGTCTGGCCCTTCCTCAGTAGAAATCTTTATAAACCTGATTCAGAGGAATATATTTAAAATCAGGCTGGCTAAATTCTATTTAAGTGTCCAACAGCAATTCTTAAGGCTGAAATTGTGTTGTTCATGGAACCACATGCTTGATAATGGCTGTAGATCTCAGGTGTTCATGAAAACCTTCATAGTTGAAAGTGGAGGTGAGCCTGGAGAAGCCTCTTAAAAAGCAACCTAGAACTCAGCTAGCCCTTTCTCAGGAAAGGACAGCTATGTGTGTTAGTTTAGCGGCTCCCAGGCACAGATCCTCCTTGGAATGGGGAATGAACTTGACTGCACGGGTTTGCTCTCATACCTAGTGAAATAAAGTTATTGGTTTTGCAACAAGGACAATGAGGATATTTGTTTTAAAAGACAACTTGGAATAATAGCAAAGACAACAGGAAATGATAAATGAGCAAGTCTTTGCTACAGTAATTACTTTAGTGTTGAAACAAATGAAGAACTTTCACAGCAGTGCTATTTTCTGTCTTAGATTATACTACTACCTATTCATATAGTACGTGTACCATTGGGCTTTATCCGAAATAAACAAACAAAAGAATCTAAGAAGGAAGAGTTGGTAAATAAATTGTCTGAGATATATATGTTAATGTTTTGAAAAACTTATGATGTTCTTTCTAAAAACTATCTCTGAAAGATGGGAATTTTTTTTTTCATCTGTACAAGTTTTATGCCAAAAGTTAGTCACTAAAAAAAAATGAACTAAATCTGTCTGGTATAGACAAATGAAATAACATACACGTATCTATAATCTATTTTTAAAATTTAGGTAATTAATATATTTAACCTGCCTGTGCTGAATCTTCTTTGCTGCATGGAATTTTCTTGCAGAGCACAGGCCCTAGGGCGCTTGGGCTTCAGTAGTTATGGTTCCAGGCTGTGGAGCACAAGCTTAGTAATATGGCGCATAAGCCTAGATGCTTCTCAGCATGTGCGATCTTCCTGGATCAGGGATCAGACCCATGTCTCCTGCACTGGCAAGTGGCTTCTTTACCACTGAGCCACCAGGAAAGCCCTATATCCATTTATTGAATATTATTCTGTATACAGTTTGTTAATTCCCCATTGAAATGTTTTTATTGTGGGAAACATACTGGATACGTTGACAAAAGACCTAAATTCTAAACCTACTTGCTCAACTTACAAATATTATATCATCTGGGAAAGTCTCCTAACCTCCCTGAGAATCATAAATGAAGATTATATCTTTTCTGTCTTTTCACATGTTTTGAAAATGAAAATCCTTTGTAAGATGAGATTCATTTGGAGTTATAAGGAATTATTATTGGCACAAATTTAGGATATGGATACTTCTTATTCTAACATGTTTCTCATGTTGTCATTGAAGTTTTAATTGTTCTCAAGACTGAAATAATTATTTACTTTGGATAGCATAATTGTATCTAATTTTTTTTTAATTAAAATTTTTTAGGTTCTAGATTTCTATTTTCCTCTTTCTATGTGTATTAGTTAGATCATTTTTTTTAAAATGGCAAGGCTGTGTTAGACAGTCTTCCCTTGAATGTGTACAAAGCTTAGAATTTGTGCTTCAGGTAATTCTGTTTCCTACTGACTGGCTTAAGCTCAAGCTCCATTTTCTAAAAGCACAAGGGCTATTTGGGGCAACCATTCATACTGTTACAATGATTTATTTTTTCTTTCAATGTGCTCCTAAGTAATAGAAGAGTTCACTGTACTCAACATGTGTAGAATGTTTGTGAGTAAAAATTGTATTAGTTTAAGGTAATATGATTTAGCTCTATTAAGAGAACTCTACCAGGCTTCTCTGGTAGCTCAGTTGGTAAAGAATCTGTCTGCAATGCAGGAGTCCACTTTCAATGCAGGAGACCGGGGTTCAATTCCTGGGTCCAGAAGATCCCCTGGAGAAGGAAATGGCAACCCACTCCAGTATTCTTGCCTGGAAAATCCCATGAACAGAGGAGCCTGGTGATCTACAGTCTATGGGGTCGCAAGAGTCAGACAAAACTTAGCAACTAAACCAGCAAACCACCACCAAGAGAACTCTCTTACAGAATTTGAAAGTAGCAAGGTACCAATTAAAATTATGAGTTAAATTTGTTAAAGGCCTATTCTAGGTAAGACACACTCCATCATTTCTACATTTTGGATATGAGTTTTACCCACTGATAATTTAATCAATAAATACAAATGTAAACATTTCTAGTACCAGCACAGATTTTAAGTTATAACTCTTGTCCTCTCTCCAAGTAAATGGAAAATAAAGAAATAACCAAATCACTTGTGTACATGAAGATGAAATTCTTACCACTTTCCCTCCTACAAGTGAGCCTCCATCCTATATTTATATCTCTTTGGAGAACTAGACTGCTTGTTTTTTTGATCACCTTAATCACCAAAGATTTTTATAGGAACTTGAATTCCATGGTTGCCCTTTATTCCTTGAAAAATGAAAGGAAAAAAAAAAAACTTTTGGAGTTTACACCCATAGCTTATATTTGCCTTTATCTACTACAATATTTTTAGTAGACGGGATGCTCAGAGTTTAGCAGAATATATCTACAAACTATTTTTAGACTCTGTATTTAATCTTGAGCCTTGAGTTCATTCACTGCTCTATGTGACATTTTAAAAACCTGAGCAAACAGTATTATTCTTGGAAAAGAAAAGCCCTTTCTCACTAGATTTAGCATTTAGAAACAATATTGAGTTGATTTGAATCAGAAAATTGTCTCAAAAACCTGAAATGAATATAAACATTAGGAAGATGATCTCACCTCCTATTTCCTGCCCTTGGTCTTGTACTGTTTCTTTTGGAAGTGGTTCTTAAATGTTCACTCAAGCCTTGTATGTGATCAGATCCACTCCAAAGCAACAGTTTGCTTTGGTTTTGTCAGAGCCCGGGCTTTCTGCACTCTGTGCTTTCAGATCTGTGCAAGACTCCTCTGCCCTTGGGGTAGAACCCTGTTCATAAGAAGTGTGTTATAATCATCCTGCCAAGCACTGTCATCTCATATGTCACGATCACATGTTTATTTTCCTACTATTTCTTCAGCACCACCACCCCCCACCCCCCTGCAAAAGAAAATGGTGCTTTTAGGTGAATAAAGCTTTCCTGCCTTACCCTGAAGGTAGAATTCTTACATTCCTTGGGGTTACAAAGGATCATATCCTTTTCTGCCCTGAGGAGAAAAAAAAAAGCCTAAGATGCATCATTAATCATGCAAACTGTCTACTGCAACAGTGCCAAGAAAATGATCATTCCTATATCAACCATCAATATTCCTGACACCTGTCTAAAAGCTCAGGTCATGCATATCCATCTGCCTTTAGAGAAGTGTCAATGTGCAAACATTCCTTCACTATTTTTAGGGTCATGTTAAAACTATTCATCACTTGCCTGTCAGTTCATCCAATTTGTCATATTATTCTGATGTACCAGTGTCTATTATTGGTCATTCTCCTCCTGCATTGTGTTTTTAGAGCACTGGGGTATACCATGTGTTTGAAACTGTCAAATACAAAGGAGGCAGTGGAATCCTATAGTAGGCCAGAGTTCTCATCAAGAAATTACTTTGCTCAGAGTCCCTTCATGCTTAATGGGAACTGAAGATGTTTGGGGTTCCTCTGTCTCCTGCAGGTTTCACTTCAATCTAATTTTTGGCAAATGAATTCTGATTTCTAATGATTTTCATTATAAACTCCACAGTATTTCTCTCTTGGGAAATGATTCCGAGGGGTTAAAACACAACTTACAAGGAAAGAAAACTTTAAATTAAGGGGGTTAAAGAAAAACTGTTTTGATAAAACTGTCAACACTCAAATGCCAAGGAATATTGTGTTCTATGTTAAAATTAAATAGAAATTTTGATAAGAAAATATATTCAGCAACAGAAACTTAAGTAATATGATGGTATATCTCAAATATTATTCTTAGTATAAAAGTCACAATCCCTAAAATCAGCTAAGTCAAGTATTTCACTGATCTCAAATCATTTTAAAATTTCTATTTTATGTCTAATGAAATCTTAAAACTAGTATAACACTTTCTCCATCCTCTTTGACTTTTTTTTCCCATTTACCTGTTTCCATTCTCTTCTGCTAATACCTGTGACATGGATTATAGTATCTTTCTTTTTTTTTTTATGTTTAAGGTATACAACATTATGGTTTAATTGACATATATTGTGAAATGATTACAATAGGTTTAGTTAACATCCATCATTTTGTATAGATACAGTAAAAAGAAAAGAAAAAAAATTTTTTCCTGTGATGAGAATTCTTAGGCTCTCCTCTTTTAACAGCTTTATATATACCATACAACAGTGTTAATGCTGTACATTACATCCTTAGAACTTAGTTGTCTTTTTGTTTGCTTGTTTTTATTTTTTTCCCATTTATTTTTATTGGTTGGAGGCTAGTTACTTTACAGTATTGTAGTGGTTTTTGTCATACATTGACATGAATCAGCCATGGATTTACATGTATTCCCCATCCCGATCCCTCCTCTCACTTCCCTCTCCACCCCATCCCTCTGGGTCTTCCCAGTGCACCAGCCCGGAGCACTTGTCTCATGCATCCAACCTGGGCTGGTGATCTGTTTCACCCTAGATAATATACATGTTTCGATGCTCTTCTCTCGAAACATCCCACTGTCGCCTTCTCCCACAGAGTCCAAAAGTCTGTTCTGTACATCTGTGTCTCTTTTTCTGTTTTGCATAAAGGGTTATCATTACCATCTTTCTAAATTCCATATATATGCATTAGTATACTGTATTGGTCTTTATCTTTCTGGCTTACTTCACTCTGTATAATGGGCTCCAGTTTCATCCATCTCATTAGAACTGATTCAAATGAATTCTTTTTAATGGCTGAGTAATATTCCATAGTGTATCTGTACCACAGCTTCCTTATCTATTCGTCTGCTGATGGGCATCTAGGTTGCTTCTATGTCCTGGCAATTATAAACAGTGCCGAGATGAACATTGGGGTGCACGTGTCTCTTTCAGATCTGGTTTCCTTGGTGTGTATGCCCAGAAGTGGGATTGCTGGGTCATACGGCAGTTCTATTTCCAGTTTTTTAAGGAATTTCCACACTGTTCTACATAGTGGCTGTACTAGTTTGCATTCCCACCAACAGTGTAAGAGGGTTCCCTTTTCTCCACACCCTCTCCAGCATTTATTGCTTGTAGACTTTTGAATAGCAGCCATTCTGACTGGCATGTAATGGTACCTCATTGTGGTTTTAGATTTGCATTTCTCTGATAATGAGTGATGTTGAGCATTTTTTCATGTGTTTGTTAGCCATCTGTATGTCTTCTTTGGACAAATGTCTGTTTAGATCTTTAGCCCATTTTTTGATTGGGTCATTTATTTTTCTGGATTTGAGCTGCAGGAGTTGCTTGTATATTTTTGAGATTAATCCTTTGTCTGTTGCTTCATTTGCTATTATTTTCTCCCATTCTGAAGGCTGTCTTTTCACCTTGCTTATAGTTTCCTTTGTTGTGCAAAAGCTTTTAAGTTTCATTAGGTCCCATTTGTTTATTTTTGCTTTTATTTCCAATATTCTGGGAGGTGGGTCATAAACATCAGGGTTGTAGTATCTTTAAGTAACAGAGGCATTTCCATGTAGGTGGGAAAATCTTGGGATTTAAGGCACCTGTGATTCTCATCATTTCCATGCACTAAGCCCCAGAGAGACCCATGTTAGGTCCCGTATTTGATCGTAACCTCCCAGAGTGTTAGTTGTCTTCTCTGTAAACCATAGGCCTTGAATAGATATCAGTGTCTGTTCCAGATGACAATCTCATCCATTACTGTGACAGCAATGACACATAAAGCCACAGACTAAAGAGTGAGCCCAGTGAATTTCCCCAGAATCTGCCTCAATATGTTAAAATCCTGAAAATGATTAGCAAATTAGCAGAGTGCCTCTTCAGAATCTTTCTTACTGTAGTCACCACTGTTGTCCGAACTCATCAAAACAGCAAGTTCTAAGCCTAGTAACGTTCCACCTATTTCAGACACTCTCACGGGATATGATTTTAACTGTGACACCCATAAAATAAAGTGCCCTGGTTCTCAGGCTGCAGAATCCAAGACTTCAAAGTCACAGATGTAACAGAACAACCCAAGACCCGCCCCCCCATCTATACATTAGGAAGATGCATTGCAGAATTTTAATATTAGTGAATTTTTATGAAAACTGAGCAATTTCTTACTGATTCTGGTAATATTTGTTTTTACTTTTTATAAATTAGAGAATGCAGAGGCAAACTACATCCAGGCCTGTCTCTCAGAAAGAGAGTCATGTTATTCTAACAAGCCCTTTTTACTAAATGATGATTATTCAAATAACTTTTATAGTAATTAGAAAATAAAGGACTAAGAGTGCTGAAGTAGAAGTAAAACAATAGAAAACAGTAGAAAAATATATTTATTTTTCATTTACTTTGTGTCATGAGTATATATGGGCATTCTTGGTAGCTCAGATGGTAAAGAATTTGCCTGCAGTGCAGGAGACTGGGGTTTGATCCCTGGGTAGGGAAGATTCCCTGGAAAAGGGAATGGCAATCCACTCCAATATCTTGCTTGGAGAATTCCATGAATAGAGGAGCCTGGTGGGCTATAGTCCATAGGGTTGCAAAGAGTCAGACACGACTGAGTGACTAACACACATGCATATATATTTATATTTGTGTTATATTTGTGAATAGAGGAGCCTGGTGGGCTATAGTCCATAGGGTTGCAAAGAGTCAGACACGACTGAGTGACTAACACACATGCATATATATTTATATTTGTGTTATATTTGTGTTTACTCACACACACACACACACACACACACACACACAACATGCTGTCTTATCTCCTCACAACCTGCTTGGGGAGAAGGTGTCCTTTCTAGAAATAAAGTATAGCTCAGAGATGCTTATATAACAGAGCAGAGACTCAAGCTGATGGAGTGACTGCAACTGGCAATAAGAGAAGTAGGAGGCATTACAGAGAAGTTGGTACTTAACTTGGTGGCAGAGAAAAGAGCATTATAAAACTAGGGAACAGCATTTGAAAAGGCAAAGAGGCATTGGTAAGCAGGCTTTGTTTAGGGGCCGGCAAATAGTCTGGAGTGGCTGACATATAGGATAAGGAAAGGGAAAAGAGGGCCAAGATGGAAATGGCAATGAGGAACTGCAAAGAAGAAAATGGCACCCCACTCCAGTAATCTTGTCTGGAAAATCCCATGGATGGAGGAGCCTGGCAGGTTCAGTCCATGGGGTCACCAAGAGTTGGACACAACTGAGCGACTTCACTTCCACTTTCAAGGAAAGTTGAAATTTACTCTGCTCATAAGGGGCCATTGAAGTATCTTAAATGATGTCATATTTTTAATTAGGAAAAAAAACTTGACAGCAAAGTAAAGAATAGGCTAAAGAGAGAGAAACATAGGCAAAATGAGGTAGGAGAACATGGCGTTAACTACAGAACAATGAAGCATGAATGCCATTGATGGTGGTGGCAGTGGAGAGGGAGGAATAGATCTGGGATGGATTTAAGAGCTAAAAGGTTATCAGTTTTGCCAACTGACTGAGTATGAAAGTCAAGAGAAAGGGAGAATCAAGAAAAATGTGACAGATTTTTGCTTGGCTGCCTAAATGAATGATAGTTCCATTCTCTAAGACAAGGAAAACAGTATAAGGAAGAAAATATTTGGGGACAAAATATTGAGTCCATTTTTTACCTGTTTTATTTGAGGACATCAGCATAGAAAGGAACACATGGAGATAGAAGTCAGGAGAGAAATGGATTGAAAATAATGATGTTCAGTTCAGTTCAGTTCATTCGCTCAGTCGTGTCCAACTCTTTGTGACCCCACAAACTGTAGCAAGCCAGGCCTCCCTGTCCATCACCAACTCCCAGAGTTTACCACCAAACTCATGTCCATTGAGTCGGTTATGCCATCCAACCATTTCATCCCCTGTCATCTCCTTCTCCTCCTGACCCCAACCCCTCCCAGCATCAGGGTCTTTTCCAGTGAGTCAACTCTTTGCATGAGGTGGCCAAAGTACTGGAGTTTCAGCTTCAGCATCAGTCCTTGCAGTGAACACCCAGGACTGATCTCCTTTAGGATGGACTGGGTGGACGTCCTTGCAGTCCAAGGGACTCTCCAGAGTCCTCTCCAACACCACAGTTCAAAAGCATCAATTCTTCGGTGCTCAGCTTTCTTTATAGTCCAACTCTCACATCCACACATGACTACTGGAAAAACCATGGCCTTGACTAGACAGACCTTTGTTGACAAGGTTATGTCTCTGCTTTTTAATATGCTGGCTATCTTGGTCATAACTTTCCTTCTAAGGAGGAAGCGTCTTTTAATTTCATGGCTGCAATCACCATCTGCAGTGATTTTGGAGCCCAAAAAAATAGAGTCTGACACTGTTTCCACTGTCTCCCCATCTATTTGCCATGAAGTGATGGGACCAGATGCCATGATTTTAGTTTTCTGAATGTTGAGCTTTAAGCCAACATTTTCCACTCTCCTCTTTCACTTTCATCAAGAGGCTCTTTAGTTCCTCTTCACTTTCTGCCATGAGGGTGGTGTCATCTGCATATCTGAGGTTATTGATATTTCTCCTGGCAGTCTTGATTCCAGCTTTTGCTTCTTCCAGCCCAGGATTTCTCATGATGTACTCTGCATGTAAGTTAAATAAGCAAGGTGACAATATACAGCCTTGACGTACTGCTTTTCCTGTTTGGAACCAGTCTGTTGGTCCATGTCCAGTTCTAACTGTTGCTTCCTGACCTGCATATAGGTTTCTCAAGAGGCAGGTCAGGTGATCTGGTATTCCCATCTCTTTCAGAATTCTCCACAGTTTATTGTGATCCACACAGTCAAAGGCTTTGGCATAGTCAGTAAAGCAGAAATAGATGTTTTTCTGGAAGTCTCTTGCTTCTTCAATGATCCAGCAACTGTTGGCAGTTTGATCTCTGGTTCCTCTGCCTTTTCTAAAACCAGCTTGATCATCTGAAAGTTTATGGTTCACATATTGCTGAAGCCTGGCTTGGAGAATTTTGAGCATTACTTTACTGGCGTGTGAGA
Source organism: Odocoileus virginianus (assembly GCF_023699985.2). Classification (NCBI taxonomy): domain Eukaryota; kingdom Metazoa; phylum Chordata; class Mammalia; order Artiodactyla; family Cervidae; genus Odocoileus; species Odocoileus virginianus. The sequence goes on along the minus strand of NC_069703.1, from coordinate 1,410,041 downwards.
TGAGTGCAATTGTGTGGTAGTTTGAGCATTCTTTGGCATTGCCTTCCTTTGGGATTAGAATGAAAACTGACCTTTTCCAGTCCTGTGGCCACTGCTGAGTTTTCCAAATTTGCTGACATATTAAGTGTAGCACTTTCACAGCATCATCATTTAGGATTTGACATAGCTCAACTGGAATTCCATCACCTCCACTAGCTTTGTTCATAGTGATGCTTCCTAAGGCCCACTTGACTTCACATTCCAGGATGTCTGGTTCTAGGTGAGTGATCACACCATCGTGTTTATCTGGGTCGTGAAGATCTTTTTTGTATGGTTCTTCTGTGTATTCTTGCCACCTCTTCTTAATATCTTCTGCTTCTGTTAGGTCCATACTATTTCTGTCCTTTATTGAGCCCATTTTTGCATGAAATGTTCCCTTGGTATCTCTAATTTTCTTGAAGAGATCTCTAGTCTTTCCCATTCTATTGTTTTCCTCTATTTCTTTGCATTGGTCATCCTCAAAAGGATGTTGAGCTTTGGGCTGTCAGGGAACGCAGGTGAGGGAAAAGCAGAGACAACCCAGGATATATCCCTGGGAAACAGTGGGGCCCATTCTAAGGAGCCCTGAAAGCAAATGGAAAGTGTGGAAACACTCAGACCCCATGGACTCCTCTGTTCATGGGATTCTCCAGGCAAGAATACTGGGTTGCCTAACTGGGGGATAGAACCCTCAGCTCCTGTGTCTTCTGCATTGGCAGGCAGATTCTTTACCAATGAGCTACCAGGAAAGCCCTCCTTCTTCTTTTATGTTTCTTCAAACTCTAATGTCAAAAAAATGGTCATTTCACTCTGAGTTGTATTTTAAAACACCCTTCTTATTGCAAACTTATTTTTCTGTGTATTATATTTAAAGAGTACTATTTGACCTTAGCCTGTTCTATGTTTTTAAAGATACACCCCTCATCTGGTTCCCTGGTAGGACCCTTCATATCTTTTAAGAAAAAGCCTGCCCAACCATTCTGCTCAATGTCCACCAGCAGCCCATGTATTCTCTCCACCAGTACTGTTAGGTTTTCCTCACAGCACTGAATGAGGACAGAATGTTTTTAATGTGCTCATTTTTACCTTTTTATTTTCTGTCTTATTTTGTTTCAATGTAGACTTACTTCATGAGGACAGGGAATTTGTCTTGTCTTCCTCTATAGACAGGGTGCCTAGGAAAAAATGTCTGGTATATAGGAGATAACTCAATAATTATTTGTTGACTAAATGAATTAGGCTGATAGTCATCTATGTAGAAAACAAACTCTATGAATGTTTAAAGGATGCTCCATATCAAATTAATGCCACTTTTGTTTTACTCTTGAGAAATTTTTACCATAATGATAGTATTTATCATTTTTTAAAACTTTTAGCCCAAAGGCACGGAAACAGGTGAATCAATCTCTTTCTTATATGTGTGTGTGTGTGTGTGTGTGTGTGTGTGTGTATAAGCATACATATACTCACCCCTAAAAGGTGGATTCCAACTTGAGGGGTTCATTTTTTATCTCTACTGGGCATTTCAAAAACATTTAAGGAAAGACTTGTATAGAAAATGTAATTCTAAGCATTGCTTTGGAAGTAATAGCAGAGACTGTTTACTGAAAGGGGAAGAAAGAGACCTTCATATGCAAATGTATGGCATTTGAAAATGTCATATAGCTACATCTACATATAAATAAGCTGCTCTCTGAATTCCAGGAAGGAAGATTTTGTGTAGCATTAGCCAATTTCTAAATCAAAATAAACTGATAGCATAGCAGTGAGTCAAGACATAGAAGAACACATCTTTGCTACCTCTTAATACAGCTGTAGCCCTCCAGGTTAAAGACCACCTGGCCAAAATGAAATCTAATCCCACAGTATTTGAATGGAAATAGATGTGAACCAGTAGAAGAAAAGGATTTCACAAATCCAAAAGGATGACAACTTCCTGTCAAGGGTTTGCTTCCTTCTAAATATGGACTTGGAAATTAGGAGTCTCATAATGTCTTTTCTGCTTAACCTCTGTATCAGGATTGTTTTTTCTGTGAGGTTCTAAACTTTGGACTGAAAAGCAAAGACTTTTAATTTTTGCCTCTTTCTTCTTCATTATTTGTTCAGTTGTCTTGGTTCAAGATGGTTCAAGATGGTCACCTTGGGGAAATTCCTCTGGTAAACCATAGTATGTAAACTATCACATAGGGATTCCTCTATATTAAATGAATTATCCTTCCAGGATCCCAGGGTGCCATTCTAAAAACAAGTCTTTCCTGCATTGTTTAGGTGCTCTTAGCTTCCAGAGGAGTTAATTAGCCTCACCTGGATAGGCAGCCCATTCCTGAGCACCAGGTTTCCTAAGTATAATTTTTACAATAGGCCATTTGCTCCTGCCTAAGTTGACAGCATGGAATTCACCACAGGAAAAAATAATGAATGATTTATTCCACTTTTACTTGCTGTTTCATGGAGCCCGTGTGGGAGTTGTTTTCCTAGCAGGAAGAACTAACTGCAATGTGTCAGGTAGTACATGCACCAGGGTTCTGTCTTGGGTGTTATAAAGCACAACAAGGTCCTCATCCTGGCATAGCATGTTTATAAAGGAGCTGGGGCTAAGAGGATAAGTTTCTAGACTGATAACTGAAGAGAAAAACATGAATTTTAGAAAAAAAGAAGAAATTTAATAAGGTTAAGGTATCAATAGGGAAGAAAAAATGAAAAATCCAATAATCAAAGGAAACCAAGAAACCATAATAGTCTTCAGATGACTGAGATAATTGCTACCTTATATTGAATATGGCTGAATACTTGGCACTTTATTAGTGTTTTCTTTGAAATAATGAATTTCCTTCAATGAAAGAATTATTTTCACCATTGTAAAGAAAAAGAAACTCAGGTTCAGAAAGTTTAAGCAATTTTCCCAAGGCCACCTAACTATTAAGATGAGACTATGTGTAAACTGATATGTCTTTGACCACATAGCTGGTTGATCTCTTTCCATTATACCAGCCTACCTCTTGACATATAGAGTAATAGGGGAAAAGGTAGCAAGATGCATGTTGGCTATATTTGAAACTATATAGTCAGTCTCTTGTGGAGGATATTAAAGGAACCAGAAGCAAATCCCTAATGAAGATTAAAAATATCATATCAAAGAGCATGTTCTGAGAACTAAAAATGGAAAAAGAAGTTGAGAACATTTTGTTGACTTTTTGCTAAAATGTGCTGATGTGGAGATATTTATGTTTTTCTGAACATCTGGTAGATATTAGTATGTTTTTATTCAGAATCTTCTGTCATTAATGATAAAAGAAAGCTGAATAATTATGATATACTGCCACAATGGATGAATATCATGCATGGCTTTTTCTAATACATTACAGAATCTCATGATTCCATCAAACATAAAAACATAGTTATTTTTAAGAAGAGGAATATGGATGTTATCTTACTGTAACAAACTTGTTTCCATAAGAATAGACCAAGTCAGCAACTCTTGTATCTATGCGTTAAGAATACATTTCAAGTCATAGGATCTGTTGTTATTAATAAGTGACTTAAATTACACTTTAACATTGCTAGAAGCTTGAGAAATAACCGAAACCTGATATATAGTTGTTTTGCCAAGAAAGAGTTCCATTTCTTTTATCAAACTTCAAGGAAAAGAGATTCTTTCATTAGAGATAGAAACACCATGGCTTTTGTCTCCTTGGTAGGTTGTCAAAACAAAGAGTATCTTTACTAACTTATAATCCCTCCCACTGGCTTTTGTTTTTTTTTTTTTTTTTTTGAGGGTTCTTTAGTCACCCAGGATACTTGCCAGAATCCACTGCTGAATATAACTGAATCCGTTCCATAGGATGCCAGCAGTGACACGTGCTCAAAGGCTGGATAAGACCAGCATGGCATGGACCTGCTGATCCTGCTGGAGAGACAGCCTCCCCACCAGTGGGAGCACTGCACATATTTAGATGTGCTCGTGAGTGTGTGCCAGCTTTATTAAAGGATGCTACAAATGGCTCCAGGTGGCTCAGTGCTAAAGAATCCGCTTGCAATGCAGGAGACCCAGGTTTGATCCCTGGATCAGGAAGATCCCTTGGAGAAAGGAATGGCAATCTACTCCAGTATTCTTGACTGGGAAATCCCATGGATAGAGGAGCCTGGTGGGATACAGTCCTTGGGGTCCCAAAAGAGTTGGACATGACTTAGCAACTAAACACCAATAACTTTAAAGCATATACCACACTCCTTACGGGCTTCCCAGGTGGCTCAGTGGGTAGAGAATTTGCCTGCAATGCAAGAGACGTGGGATCCATCCCTGGGTCAGGAAGATTCCCTGGAGGAGGGCATGGCAACCCCACTCCAGTATTCTTGCCTGGAGAACCATGGACAGGGGAGTCTGGTGTGCCGCAGTCCATAGGGGCATACATACAGTCCAGAGGGTCACAAAGAGTTGGACCTGACTGAGCAACTGAGTACGCACACTCCTTAATCTATGTCCCTACCTCCATAAACTGCCAGTTTCACTACAAGCCATGCTCTGACTCCCATCTGACTTTTTGTATGTATTATTCCAACATGGAATACTCATTCTTCTTTCATTTGTCTAATTCTTGTTCATCTTTCATGTTTCAGCTTAGATAGCCTTCCCCCAGGAAAGATGATAACAGCCACTTTTGTTTATTGAGTTTACTATGTGCCAGGCACTGTGCTAGATGCTTCTTTACGCTTAAAATCTCATTTACTTATTACACATATTAGTTTAAAACAGCTCTAATTTATTAGGTACTTACTGTGTGCCAGACATTGTTATAAATGTTTTACCAACATGCATAAAGATTAAATAACTTGGTTGCAGTTACAGTGTTGGAGGGTAGAAAAAAATCAGAATTGAACACAGTCAGGCTCCCAAGCCTGAGATCTTATTGCCTCACAAGTGTTAACAGGTAGTACCATTGTCTCAACTATTTGAAAATTGAGGAGAATTTCACTCCCGCGGGGTCTGGGCGTTTCTGTTTTGCTCTTTGACCCTTATCTTTACCCAGCTATCACATGGCTGTGTGTTTGCCTGTGGCTTTTCTGTTTCCTTCTTTTTCAGTGAGGCCTTGACGAGTGAAGTAATTTGCCAAAAAAAAAAAAAAAAAAAGGTTAACAATAAAATGGCTTTGCTGAGACTGAGCTTGACTCTCTCTTCCAAAGGCTGCTTTTTTCCCCTCTGCAGACTCATAAATGCAAGCCAGGGCATTTCTCTGCAGACATGCATTTCCATGAAAAACGAAAGCAAAGGGACACAAAAGGACACAGAGAATATTTAGTTCTAGGTCTATTGCTCTATTCTTGTTTAGTTCCTTTAGATTTGTTTGAAAACATGACAATGATATGTTTGGTTTTGACAAAAACCAAAGCATTTACTAAGTGTTTATTATTTGCTAGTTATTGTTCAGAGAATTTCATATGGATAGTCTCTTTTATTCCTCACTATTACCCCATAATGCAAATACTCGGTCATCCCCTTTTTACAGATGAGGAAACTGATCCATCAAGGAGTTATGACTTTTTCAATGTTACCAAAAATTCACTGTCAATTACCAAAAAACATTTGACTTATTTAGGATATAAATTATATATTATGAAACTAATAGCAAACATGACTTATGCTCACTGCCCCTCAGAGAATTCTGAGAAATACTTAGAGAATAAGAGAAATGATTGCGCCTAAAGCACTTTATGCTCATATTTTGCTCCTAATTTCTTTGGAATGACCTAGCTTGAAAAGATGATAAAGGGCTTAGATGGGCCCAACTTTTTTTAGCAGAAAGACAGATGGGATCTTGAGGCTCTGGAAAGCTGTTCCTCTACTAGGCATACTTCATCTTTCCTATATAAACTGATCTCCGTTAATTCGTGCAGAAGATTCATTCTTCCAAGACTCAGATGAAGATCCCTCCACTGTGTGAATTTAAGCCTGAAGGGGTTCTGAAGGGATGCTTCTAGCCACAGATAGGAGATGGTAGTATTTGCTTCTGATGACCCAAGACCAAAATAAAAATAGAAATATTAAAGGAATCCTAACCCTTGAAAACAACTAGCCCATCCCTGCTACTGCCAACTATGACAGAAAAGATCGTGGAGCTCCAAGGGCATGTAAATCCACCAGTCACGTTTGGGAACTGGGGAATGTTACTTAAAAATCATATGAGGACATTAAGATGACAGTGAATATATAAAAGCATTTCAGTAGGCTGAGGAAGAAAGATTTCAAATTTTTACTCTGAGAGTGTTAATAAGTGATAAATAGCTTTGAATATACTCAATCTAAACTGAACAAGTAAGAAAAAAATCTCAAATAAGAAGACCTAATCATTCCTTTTTAAGAATCGCCCCACCCAAAAAAAGAATCACTTGATGACCTTTATTTTTCAAGAAGTGTGTATTTTTCTGGTAAAAATAAAACCTATTATTATAGAAAATTATCTCTACTACATAGAAATATTTGTTGTAATTATCACTGTCAAAATTGGGGTGAATTTCATTGCAAGTTTTTATGTTTTTCACACATTATACATCTTAGTATCTTACTCATTTTTCTATGTCATCAAAAAAACATAATTTTTGTAGTTGAATAATATTTTATCATATAATTAACACTACAAATTACTTAACTGTATTCTACTATTGCTGAAGTTTAGGTAGTTTCTCAGTTTTCATTTTTATAGAGGATGTTGCTATTGATTTATTTATAACATGAGTCTCTGCCTGCTTCTGAGGCTCTTGATATATGATACCATAGTAGGTCTTCAATGTTTGTACCATTTTCTCTCTCACTGATGATATTTCAAATTCTTGTCTCTGCACCATCTATCCCTGGCCCCATCTAACATAAGATGTAGTTTACAGCTTCTCTCCAGATAGACTAAATGGCCTCCTTATAGTGTACCATGCTAAACAATTTCACCATCATACTATTTGAGATCAGCTTTGAGACATGGCCTGATATGCAGAATGAATGCCTTATGCATGGCATAATCTAAGTGCACAGACACAAACAATTCATGTAGTAAAAAGACTGGACGTAAATAAATGTTGATAGTAGTTTTGTTTAGGGTGTAAACAATGAGGGCTTTCTATCCTTCTTTTATTTTCTATATTTTCTACTATCCTTAAATCAATGTGAAATTGCTTTTATAATGAAAATACCCTATATACTTTAAGGGAAAAAGAAGTGTAGAACTAAGCAATTTAGCCCTCAAAAACACACAAGCTTCACAATGAATGATACACAGTTTCCTATTAGTAAGTGAAATACCAATGCTCATAACTGTACCCACAAATTCAAGTGAAGGAGGAAGACAATCATAGGAATCTCTCCAGGCAAAAAAAAAAAAAACATTTCTGTCTCAATTATCTGTATCTTTCAGACAAAATTGTTTCCTGGTCTGGAATTATCCAGATGACTGCCTCTTTCATTTTTCCCCTTAAGTCTATATGTACAACTCTGACAATTCTTTACCATTTAAAAATTGTGGTGAAAACAACAGATTAAAAAGGAGAATACAGAGAAAAATTTGTTGTGGGTATATGAGGTTTCTCTGTACTCTCTTTGTAGCTTTTTTTATAAATCTAAACTATTCTAAAATTTTAAAAATTATTTCAAAAATGAGAACATATGGTTTCTGGAGCTAGCTTGATGCCCTTTGACCCTGTGAGCCATTAAGGGTTAACTGAGTGTTCCTGATCTTCATCCTCTAAATACATCAAGGAAAAAATACACCACACACACACACACACACATACACACACACATGTTTAACTTAACATTTAGGGATGTTGCAGTCTTAAGTAAAAACATAGCTACAAAAAAATTTTAAAAATGCAAATCAGTAGAAAAAGATAATAATGTAATTGAATAATCTTATGGCCTAAATAGAATTTATGTTACATAATGGGAATTGAAGAGAGCAAATCTAGATACTTCTTATCTTTAAATAACTTTTATTTTCTCATAATAACTTTTTCAAGAAGAGAGGAAAATGCTTTACTTAAAAAGTATTCCTCACTGATGTTTCTTCATAGTCTAATTTTCCTCTTTCATTTTATGATATTTCTTATCTTGCTTTTAAATGTATACCTCCACAGCTCTCGTAGACCATTACAAATGTTCTTAAGTTTAGATATCATGTAGAAGATGTCCTTTTAATAATCCTAAATTTGCTTAATGTTATTAAGAGACATTCACTGCTGATCGTTTTCCTACTAAACAATTAATTTATTTCAGTTAACATCAATTCTATTGGAGAGATACCCAATCATAAACACATTGTTTTCAATTCAGTCTCAAAAATCAAAATCAGAGATCTGTCATGTTTATCGATCAGAGCTCAATTGTTTTTCTTGTAGTCTTCCCCATTATACAAAATGGCACTACCCAGAGGTTCACGCCAAAATCCTAGGCATCTTTGATTCACTCCTTTCATTTTGCAATACACCAACAAGTCATGTTCAGTCCACTGCCAAGATCTATGCAGAAGAGAAGTCTTTTTTTCCTCCCTCCATTGCTACCAGAGTCCAAGACGTGGACAGACTTTTTCCTGCACCATGTGATGGTCTCCTATTTGTTCTCCCTGCTTGTTCTGTTTGCCCTCAATGATGTATTTTCCAACCGGTCAGATCTACTTGAAACTATCCACATTGTTCCTCATTGTGCTTTAAACTAAATCGAGATTCCTTAATGTGACGTGCAAAGTTCTACAAGGTAAGAACCTTGCTGCCCTCTCCTCTGACTTAGGCTGTCTGTACTGCTCTGGGAAACCCTCTTCTCCAGCCACAGTGCTGGCTCCTGGACTCTCAGTTTTCCCTATTAGAGTCTGTTTCTGTTTGTCACTCACTCAGTGGACTCGTCACCTATCCAGCCTTTTCTCATCCTTCCTTCTTCAGTACCTTCACCTTACCTCTTTAAAACAAGCTTCCCACCCTATTCTGCTGTATCTGAAGACCCTTTTTTTTTCTGTAACATTTCTAATTTAGATGCACAGTTTTTGTTTTCAATTTGTATATTGCATGTATAATTTGTATGACTTTTTTTGTCATTTTTTTTCATTTATTTTTATTAGTTGGAGGCTAATTACTTTACAATTGTAGTGGGTTTTGTCATACATTGACATGAATTTGTATGACTTTGATGAGAGAAACTTTAAATCCCCACTGTGTACCCTGTACCTACAGCATTTGGCACATAGGAGAAGATCAGGAAACATTTTTTCAGTGAATGAATAAATTGATGAACTAATTAGGTACAGTACAGGTAGAAGCAAAGACTAGTAAATTTCAAGATCTCGTAAGAGAAAACATGTTTCTTACCTTTTCTGGATCCAAGGGGTTATATGGTCATACACCAAGAGCCAGAAGTTGTGGGTTGATATTGTTAGCATTGACTACAGCAAAAGGAAAGGGTGTTTGAATCACCTGGGTCACACTCAACTCCTATCTCTGGATAAAGCCACTCTATGGTTTTCCTGTTTCAAAAGAAATAGTTCCATGTAAGCCCTGAATCTAAGGGCCAGCTATTTTATTTCTGATGGATAAATGAAGTTTTGACTCTCTCCAAATTCAAATTTCTACATGTTTTATAACCCCTATTGATTTCTTGAGTGGTTAACCATGTACTTGGGTAGTGTAAATTATACACTGGGAGAGTGTCAGACCTGTTAAAAGGTAAACTGACAGTATGAGACCACAAAGCAGCATTTAGTTAACTAATTTCAGGTCCTAAATACTGTCCAAGTGGAAAGAAACTGTTAAGATCCACATCTCATCCTTAACTATTTCTAGAGCAGTTTTTGCACTCAAAGTTATCACTGACTAGAAATGAAGGAAGTATCACAAGAAATCAATTGTTCAAAACTGGAAAGAAGGAGAGAGTGAGAGAGAATTCATAGCTATTTAGAATATCTGAGGAATGAATTGTCTTAGATTAAAAACATTGGTACTTAACCAAAGGATAATGCTTCAAAGATGAGAACATTTAATGTTCAAATTTTCTTAACAGAGTACTCAAATTCCCATTCTTCTTAAAGAGAAGGTGCTAAACATACTCCAGCATTTTCTTAATGGCTCAGAATTGCATAATAGCATCAGTAATTCAGGAATTTTGAAAATGCAGATAGAGATAATGGGGGAGATTACACTCCAGATGTGACCTGGAATTTCATTGAAAAGGTCATTGATGTCAATTTGCTTCTTGGTCATTTGCTTCTTTCTAATAAAGGTAAAATGCAGTATCATTTGTTGTATGACAAAATAAACAATGCAAGATAACTGCCTTTCTTATAAAATGAATTAATAAGTCAAAAAATGAATCCAGACCCTTATATCAAGTTTCCCTAACTTTTCAAAAATTCTTCAGTGGCTATTAGCATACTTTGACACATTAGCACCTTCAAAACATAATTTCTAAGTTTCCAATGCAATGAATCATAGATATATAGAGATGTCAACGTAAGCCTAAACTAGGGACATCATAAAATTTACCACCCTAAGTAGGAAACTTTTGAGAGTGAAAGGAGGCATTGTGAGTCATCATGCTGGGAAAATAAACACAAACCAACATTGTACAGGTCGCATACTAGCTGAATCCAATCTGTCAGCTCATTTTCATTAATTCCATGTGGACTATTAAAAAGTGTATTTTATCAGTGTGAATGTTTGGTTGCTAAATGGTAGTTTTATTAGCTTGCTAAGGCTGCCATTACAAATTACCACAAACTGAGTGATTTAACGGAAACGTATTATCTCACAGTTTTGGAGGGTAAACTCTGAAACTAAGGTGTTAGTAGAGCCAGGTGCATGCACACATGTTTGTTAAGTCACTTCAGTTGTGTCCAGCTCTTTGGGACCCAGTGGACCACAGCCCATCAGGCTCCTCTGTCCATGGGCTCTCCAGGCAAGAATGCTGGAGTGGGTTGCCATGCCCTCCTCCAGGGGATCTTCCTGACCCAGGGCTTGAACTTGCGTCTCTTATGTCTCCTGCAATGACAGGTGGGTTCTTTACCATTTGTGCCACTTGAAAAGCCCTGGTAGGGCCACACTTGGTCCAAGTTCTCAGAGAACCCTCCTCTGCCTTTGCCAGCTCTGTGGTTCCTCTATCCCTTGGCTTATAGTAGCATGGCTCCAGTTTCTGCCTCCACCTTCACCTGACCTTCTATTATGTGTCTTCATATGACCTTATAAGAACACCAGTCTTTGGATTTAGGGTCCTGTCTAATCCAGTATGAAAGAATTTGAACTAATTATTTCCCAGTGAGCTTACACTCTGAGGTTCCAGATAGACATGAGTTTTTGGAGGACATTATTCAACCCAATGCAGTGACCAATAAAATATTTGGTTAATATTTTACCAAATAATCATTAGCTATAAGATATTATTGACAATAAAACAAATGTATAATACTGAACAATGAAAAAGATTTGTTCGTTGGTATTTTCATGTCTCTATAACAAGTTAAACAGAGACCACACAGCAATCTGTGATGGATTATCAAATCATCAAAAGGTTTATTTTAGAAAGCAATACCACCTTTAATAACAGTCTTTGTTGTTGCTGTTCAGTCACTAAGTCATGTCCAGCTCTTTGCGACCCCATGGACTGCAGTACCCCAGACTCCTCTGCTCTCCACTATTCCCAGAGTTTGCTCAAATTCATTGATTTGGTGATGTTATCAAACCATCTCATCCTCTGTTGCCCCCTTTTCCTTTTGCCTTCAATCTTTCCCAGCATCAGGGTTTTTTCCAATGAGCCGGCTCTTCACATCAGGTAGCCAAAGTATTGGAGCATCAACTTCAACATCAGCCCTTCCAATGAATATTCAGGGTTGATTTCTTTTAGGATTGACTAGTATGTTCTCCTTGCAGTCCAAGGGACGCTCAAGAGTCCTCTCCAACACCACAATTCAAAAGCATCAATTCTTCGGCACTCAACCTTCTTTATGGTCCAACTTTGACATCCATACATGATTACTGGAAAAACCATAGCTTTGACTATATGGACCTTTGTCAGCAAAGTGATGTCTCTGCTTTTTAACACACTGTTTAGGTTTGTCATAGCTTTCCTTCCAAGGAGTAAGCTTCTTTGAATTTCATGGCTGTAGTCACCATCAGCAGTGATTTTGTATCCCAAGAAAATAAAATCTGTCACTTTTCACTTTTTCCCCTTCTATTTGTCATGAAGTGATGGGATTGATGTCATGAACTTAGTTTTTTGAACGCTGAATTTCAAGCCAGCTTTTTCACCCTCCTCTTTCACCCTCATCAACACACTCTTTAATTCCTCTTCACTTTCTTCTATTTGAGTGGTATCATCTGCGTATCTGAGGTTATTGATATTTCTACTGGCAATCTTGATTCTGGGTTGTGATTCATCCAGTCCAGCATTTCCCATGATGTACTCTGCATAGAAGTTAAATAAGCAAGGTGACAATATATACTGTTGTCATACTCCTTTCCCAATTTTGAACCAGTCAGTTTTTCCATGTCTGGTTCTAACTGTTGGTTCTTGATCTGCATACAGGTTTCTTAGGAGACATGTGAGGTTATCTGATATTCCCATCTGTTTAAGAATTTTCCACAGTTTTTTGTGAGCCACACAATCAAAGGGTTTAGTGTAGGCAATTAAGCAAAAGTAAATGTTCTTCTGGATATCTTACTCTGCTTAAATACAAAAATACTTGATTCACAGACATGTTGCCAAGACATCATTGAGAAATATCATCAAAACAGAATAACTTTAAACACCATGAAACTGTTCAGAGGCTATGCTACATGCTCAGAAATTGCTTCTTAGAAAAAACTACAAAATTCTGTCTTAGAGTTGACTCCATGACTTTTTCAATATCAATTTTATCTAAAATGTGTGTTTAAAATGTCAAGCCAACTTTCAGAAATACTCATAGCACAATCAATTGCACTTGTTTCTTAAAATTATTTTATATTATCCTTGAACATTTAGAAGAGATGGTATACCTTCTAATGCTCTCAATGATAATCAATTATATTAATTTAGTCAGGTACCAACATATGGCAGTAGTCCAAATTTATAAATGACTCTAACTTTATACTGTAAATCTTCTGACTATCCTTTTTGGGCCATGAGATCATACAGGAGAAATGTGCAAACCCATCAACCTGTCAATTGCCTATACTTGCTCTTCGAAATCACTTATAGATCTCTTTCTTTTCTTTTATGGTTAGCAACACATTTTTGCCCTCCAGCCTTTTGTCTTTCAGTGAATAAGCCTGAAGTGCATAGCAAATATGGCTTTTACCTCTGCTTCTAATTCTGTCACACTGAATATATCATGCTACTGGGTGAACTAGAGTTCTTCACCAAATTGTACCTTACCTTGTTACTTAACGCAGGGACTGTCTGTGTCTGCACTGAAGTGCAGCTGGTTCTTTGATGCAACAACTAAGAGGGACTAATCTTTTGAAAGCCACCACACTAAGGTACAGGTGGCTTCCAAATATATTGCCTATGCCTGTCATACTAATTCATTTATTCATTCTGCTGGTTGAACACCCACTATTGCTACTTTTTGTTCCATACCCTTGAGCTGTTACAGTAAATAATATAGTCTCTGCTCCAGGAGAAATAATCTATTGCCAAGTTTTCTCATGTCTTGGATGGATAACAGGTGCGTAAACTCATAGATTCACCTTAGCTGTCAGGTGGCTGTGGTGGCTGGAGCGTCCAGGCTTGCTGTATCTTCCACTTGCCTAAACCAGATCTTATCCTTTTCTATGTGCGTGTTAATGTGAAAAATTTGGAGATGCTATGGTCTATTGCAATGTTTGTCAGAATGGAGTCTGATGGAATAGTCCCACAGAATGTTCCTAAATAGAAGATGGAAGCTTCCTAGGCAGATGAATTTAGGATCACTCCATGCTATGTGTCCTTTCTAGGCATCTCACAATGCAGTTTAGCCTTTGAGACACTCAGAAAACAAGCCATAAAGAAATACATATAACTGTGTTTAATCCACTCTTTCCCAAACTTCTTTGACTATAGAACTCCTTTTTCCATGAAGCCTGCTCCAGAAGTAGCACTGTGTCAACAGAACTCCCCTTGGGAAACACTGGTCTGGAGTTGTGCTCATTGTCTTTAAAGCCTGTAATTTAGAAGCAAGGGTGACTGTCTTGTCCAGCCCAAGAACCTAGAGAGATTTCCCTCCCCGGCTGCCCCATTCTGTGCTGTCAACACCCGCTGTTTGTTGCAGCATCACCTCTCTCCGTTTTCATAGAGCCACAAATGGCGACATTGCGTCCATTTATTCTTCTTTCCTGCTCCCGTTGTTTCTCTTATAATTGTATCTTTTCTACAGATGAGCTGAATGTCTAACAATATCACCAGTTGTCCAAAGCTTCTTTATTCCTATTTGGAAATCGAACCAATCACAATTCTTTATATAATCCATACCTTTTCTTGGCTGTGGCTATTTGTTTCTCTATCCAAGAGAATGCTTCATTTGCTTTCACACAGGGAATTAATTCTTGTGCTATTCTGTTAGCTGCTAACAGAGCCATTAAGGAAACCTAGAGATTTGTGAGAGTTGGTCTCAGGATACCTAGGAATTGACAACATTTAGAAGTCTCTCACAGATGCTGGCATTTGTTGCAGACACACCGCCTATTCTTTGAGTGCTGTGTTCTCAAAAGAGGCAAAGACATTCTAAAATAAAATGAATTGGTAAGGCTGACTACCAAACTCAAGGAAAGCTTGATAGCTGAAGGCCCCTGATGACTCCTCATCACATCCAAGGCAGGTATGGACAGAGCAGCACTGGGAAAGACACGGCTCACACTCTCCCAGACATGGAGCAGCTGGCTGAGATCAGTCCTTCATGTGAAGGAGCCAAGACAGACTCGAGACCACAGAGGTGGTGCAGCCCCAGCGCCAGTGTAGCTATCAGGGGAAGCAAGCAGGACCCAGGGAGTGGGGAAACCTAGCATGAGCTGGTCAGAGACAGAAGGACGAGAAATGAGAAATGTCAGAAGTATTGTGATCTAAATCATCTGAACACCAGAATTTCCTGGGGTCCTTTTTTGAAAGACAAAATTCAGATCCTTCAGCTGGTGATTCTGATTCAGTCGATCAGGACCAACTGAACCCTGGAAATCTATTTTTGACAAGCAGTTAAGGTGTATCTGCATTAGAACAAGCAACATTACCCTTAAAAGAGGAATTTGAAGACACTAACCAACTCATTAAATTTTGTCATTTATGAGAAATTACAGTAGAATTGCGTTTATACAAAACTCACACACAAGTATACACACACTTCTGTGAGGGTATCAGAGTATCCAGGATATCTCCTAAGATGCTGTAACATGTCAATGCCAAGGTTCTATACCTATCAATGTTGTTCAGGTATATAGCATTGCATAAATATCCCCCACTGTGGTTGTCTACAGTTTTTAGGCTAGGCACTTTATTAATGTTTAGAATTAAACATTAAACTTCAATATTCCACTTAAATATTATATGACATTTCTAGCTATTTGAAGTGCTTGTCCCATAATTTTTAGAGCTTATTTATTTCTTTTTATTTTTCCAGAAGAGAAATTCAGTTATAAAGCTGTTTCCATAGAGAATTTTGCATTTATTCCTAGTATTTTCTGAAGTACTTCTGAGACTCTGCTCACAAAAGTCTGTTAAAGAATAAAAACGGTACCCTTTGTTCTTTAGTTTAAGAAACTATAAAAGCCCTCCAATTCTTTTCAGAGGGCTCTTGTAGAAAACCAAGCTGATCGCTAGCCATATTCATAACAATATCATTAAGTTTATCTGTACTTATAGTTTTGGTGTTTACCACCTATTATTTTTAAGTATGAGAATAAATGCATGGTCATATTCAGAAAAAGGCAACTAGGGAAAATGTTTTATTAATATATAATCTTAGTTCTTATTCTGAAATACAGTTGCCTGTGTTGTGTTTTGTTTTTAAAATGTTTTCTTTTTTGTTATCCTGAAAAGGTTCAACCATTATTTCTCACTTCTGGATAATACTGTACATAACAGTGTGAATGATCAGATTGTTGTTGTTCAGTTGCTAAGTCCATGTCTGACTCTGCAATTCCATGGCCTGCAGCACACCAGGCTCTCCCATCCCCCACTCTCTCCCAGAGTTTGCTCAAATTCATGTTGATTAAGTGGATGATGCTATCTAAACATATCCTCTGCCACCCTCTTCTCCTTTTGCCTTCAGTCTTTCCCATCATCAGGGTCTTTTCCAGTGAGTCAGCTCTTCACATCAGGTGGCTAAAGTATTGGGGCTTCAGCTTTAGCATCAGTTCCTCCAAAGAATATTCAGGACTGATTTCCTTTAGGATTGACTGGTTTGATTTCCCTGCAGTCCAAGGGACTCTCAAGAGTCTTCTCCAGCACCACGATTAGAAAGCGCCAATTCTTTGGCACTCATCCTTCTTTATAGTCCAATGCTCACATGTATATAACTACTGGAAAAACCATAGCTTTGACTGTGGAGACCAGATTAGAATTTATGAATTCAGAATTGGCCAACATGGTTCCAGTGTGGTTTCTGAGGGAGTACACACATATGGATTCCATTTTTCTACCCATAAGAACTAGATTGTCCATATCCTTCAGTCATTACATGAAGGTGATTATAAATGCTTTGTTTAGAACCACACCTCCTTTGTTAACAGAGGGAATGCTATTTTAAAAACCAGATGATATACTGATGCCTCCACTAGCCCTACCAGAAACTGTAGAAAGAAGGACCCTCATCCCTTTCTCCTGATCCATTTCTACAGGGTCTGTAGCCCTACTTCTTCAGACATTCTTTTCTAAGGTATTCCTCACTCGCCCCTCATTTTCTGATGCCATTCTCACCCTACAAAAAGTTGTTCCCATGTCACCATGTTAAGATTCTTTTTCTACTGATATAAATTCTGGATGTTTCTGGCAGGTTCTCTATGCTGGTAACTGTGGTAAGGGGATAACCTAGGGAAAAGGTAACTTAAAAAAGAATATATGTGTTCATCATCTTCCCTGTGCTATGGTCTGTGATAGGCATAAAGACTACAACAGTAAGATAAACAAGACAACAATACTTGCCTTTAAAAAGGAGTTTCTAAACGAATGCATCAGACAAGTAAAGGACAATGAAAATTTCATGTGAAAAGTACTAGGAGAGGAGAATGGTTTTAAGTAAGGGAGGCAGTGAGTCCAGAATGAGTGGGCAGGGGAGAAATTACAGAAGCTCCTCAGAAAATGTAATGTCAGTGATGAGACCTAAATGATGAGTAGGAGTTACGTAGATGGATGATAAAAGGGGGAAATGAATATTCCCAATAAAGGAAACTGCATATGGAAGGTCCCAGAGGGCAGAGAGAAAATTCATGTAATGAGTGTAGGAGGATGCAAGAGAATTACAAGGGGTGAGAGTGGAAAAGCTGGAACAGATTCTGAACAACCTTCTAAGTAATGTTAAAATTTAATTCATTGGAGGAATAACGAGAAATAACAAGAATTTTTTTTTCTTTTGGAGTTTTTAAGCAGGGTCATTATGCATCCATGTTTTTCTTCTAGAAGGATCACTCTGGCTCTAGTGTGGAAAACTGACCCAGAGAGGGCAAGACTGAAGACTAGCTGATAATGATGGTTTGATCTTAGAGAATAGCCACCAAAATGTAGGAAAATGAAGGAATCTGGTAGATAACATAAAAAGCAGAAACTATAGGACTTGGTGATTTACTCTGTTAGAATTTGAAAGTGAAACAGATTTCTGGTTTGTGTTAGTGAGTGGATGAATATGCCTTGCCTAAGAAATATTGGAAGGAGTGGGAGAAGCTGATGAGTTTGAGATGCCTGTGAGACATTTGGTACTTCAGTACATAGATATGATTTGAGATGCCTGTGAGACGTTTGGTACTTCAGTACATAGATATGAAACTCTATGAAAGTGTGATCATTTATTAAAAGGTGTTCTGAGCTGGTTAATCAGAATCTGGAAGTCAGAGGCATTGAGGTTTCAATAGAAGCCTTGAGTGAGTAAGAATGAGCTCCCTCTCTGAGAATGTTTAAAGTATAAAAAGAAAAGAACTTTAGAAAAACACCAATACTTTAATAATTAGTTGGAAACAAAGAGCCCTCAAAATAGGCTATGAAGAAACAACAACAACAACAACAAAAAAAGAAACAAGTGGTAGATGATATGGAAGCCCAGGGAAGAGAAGGCTTCAAAAAGATAGAAGTGGTCAGCTGTATGAAACTGCTGATTACTAAAAGATTGAAACAGTTGAGCTCCGAGAAGAATAGCTAAATTTTAGCAATAAAGATGTTGTTGGCTGACCTGGTTATAACAGATTCTCTGAAGGGATGACCAGAGAGTGTGGTGGGTTAAAGAGTGTGTGGGAGTTAGCTCAGGAAGTGAAGAATGGGAGCAGGGATAGCACTCTTAAGAAGTTCAGCAGTAAATGGGGGAAAGGAGACAAGAGGTCTACCAAGGGACATGGATTGAGAGAGGTTGGTGAATTTTTATCTTAAGATGGAAGGTACTTGAAAATATTTAAATACTGATGGCTGGGAGCAAAGAGTAAAGAAAGTTAAAGATACTGGAGAGAAAGGAAATAATTGATGGAGAGAACACTTGAGGGGGATGGAGGGGTTGGGATGCATGATAGGTTGTCCCTCAATAAGAAATCTCTCCCAAGGTAGAAGGAAGAAAAAGAAAAGATTGCTTTTCAAAGCATCAGTGGGATCGAGGTGAGGTAAAGTGTCAGGAGTTATAAAAAGTAAACAGTAAATGAGATACGGAAGCCAGATGTTGTCCTGTATTTTAATAAGTTCTTAAATGCATAGTCTGCATGCTATACTGGAAAGAGCCCTAGTTTTGATGCCAATTCTGCTTATCAATTGTATAAATTTCTGAGACAAGTAATGAAGCTTATTTGACCTTCAATTTCATCATCTATATAAAATGAGATTTTTATAAATCCACTTTGAAGGGCCATATTAAGGAATATATTTTTGTCATGTTAAGTATTAACACAATGCTAGGCATGTTGTAGTTTCTCCAGGAATTGTAGATATACTTATCATCCTGTCTTGGGAATCTGTTTTCTTGGCTGTGTTTAGAAAACAACAAGCAAAATCATCTGGAAACAACCAATAGATATATATTACACATAGTACATAGCACAGTGCCAGACACATAGTAGGTATTTAAGAAATATTGATATAATACATTACCAATTTTTTGGTTCTTATCTACGTTATCAAAATCCTTACAATTTTCTGCTATTTCAGTGAAAGCTCCAGTATAAATCCTCCTCATTCTCTGTTGGCTAATAATTTCAGAGTCACACAGGAAAACAAAGGTGTCACCTGAGAAGGTTTATCTCAACTATTCATCCATTTGCTGCATATGCAGCCCATAAAGGAAAAAAAGAGCTTGACTCACTTAGCCCAGAAGGCAAACGTGGACAGGATCTGAGCCCTCTGTTACTGGTGGTGTCATTTTCAACATTGTCACCCAAGAAGCTCATGAAGAAAGGACACCCAGATTAGCCACTGAGCCAAGTTTGGCCAGAAATGCTTAGGTTTAGTTCAAGACAAAAGAAAAGGGGGAGGAGAGTATCCTTGGCATAAAATAGCTTCCCAGGATTCTTTCTTTCTCTGAGGTTCACAGTAAACTGTCTTGGAAGAGAACAGCGTTGCTCCAGCAAGAGCCCAGTAAGGAGAGCCGAAACAGACTGCCCCAGATAAGCTTAAGGCAACTCCAGCTCTGGACTCCTGAGAGACTAATGAACCACAGATCCCTGCCTCTTCCTAAGGCCTGATGTTTATGAAGTGTTGTCGAAGACATTGGAAGCTCCATATATTTTTAAAAGGTCTTCAAGCTTAATCCTCTAAACCTATAGGAGTTACCCACTTGCTGAGCGTTAATAGGCTTTTGACTGAATGGTGAAGTTTGTTAAAGGGCCATTACAGGCAGAGTGCAGTTCCCCCAGTACTTCACTTCAGTTCTTCACTCTCTGGAGGGCTCTGCCATCTGAAGCCACGCAGGGCGATTTTAAGGCAAGACAGAGAAAAGGCTAAAGATCTGTTTATTTTTCTCTCGATAACAAACAACTTTTATTTTTCCTTTTTATCTCAGAGGTCGAGAATTTCTGGCTAGACACAAGTATGAAACGTGATGTCAAATTCTTAAATGTGTTAATACTGTATTTGGATGTCATAAGTTAAAATGATATATACAAGTTTCTTTCCCAAGATTTTATAGATTTCTCAGCTTTTATCCATATAAATACATTACCAGTAGAAACTGATATAATACAAGCACATGAAAATAATCATCCAGTATTGTTCCATTTCATTCACTCCAGTCCCCAAATTACTATGTCTATTTCAGACACTGATACTTTTTCCAATTTAAATTCAAGCAATTCTTGAATAATGCCATTAAGGGTCTTGCCTGAGAATCTAGTAACATGAAACTTAGTTTTCTTCCATTTTCATTTTATGTCCAATAAGAATTTTTATATATCCAAGTGATGATGTAGATAATCACATTTCACATTTTATATTAGTGCCTGATCAACAGTACAATCAGAAAGAATTTCTCTGCATCCCCATCCATCCTGCTCCCAACTCATATTTTTGCTTCATTAGCATACTTTAGGATCAAAATATTTCCAATTACTCTTCTGAAAAAATAGGATAATATTCAACTTGCAGAAGAAATGTAGCACTTGAAAGACGTGATCTCTGTTTTGAGGTTATTTTTTCTAAATCTTTAACAGATGAAATAAATGATAATACTGTTATTCCTAGACTGGGCCTCTGCTCTTGACAAAACTTTAGAATTGATTGTGTCCTTACATGCCTCCATGTCCCTTGTGCTAAGCTGTCACTTTTAGCGAGCATTCTCATTTGACTGTCCTAGAGGCTTAAAAAAGGAGAGACTCTTCTCATCTACTCATCTGTGCCTTGAAGAAACTATGACAGCAGGTGAGGCTATTATAGAATTTGTTAAGTTGCAAGAAATCAGATTGCATTACATTCAGAATCCGTTCAATTGGAATGCTTTTCTGGTCTTTAAAAAAGTTCGATTGCAATTCAAGCTAGATATGAGGTTTTCCTGCCACCTCATATGTTTATACCTGATAAGATAAGGACAGACAATCATAAGAATTGTATATCTTCTTTGAAACCAACTCTAATCAACAAGGGGACCATCATGCCTTTACTTCTAAATTCATAATTTGTTTCCTGTCCTAGGCACAATATAAATATAATGGGAAAAAAAGATAATTTTTATTTTTCCAGTTGATTAAACAAAACTATTTTTAAACTTCTTTAGCAATAGGGCAGTAAGCAAGAGAAGAATAAAATCAAATAATCACAACAGGTGTGTAGGTATAGGACTATCTCAGTTGCTAGGGTTTCCTTGTACTGTTATAAATATGAAAAATAAAAGTATTAAATAAAGACACCCAAAATGGAAATTTCATTTTTCTGGAAAAATGCGGCACATTTTGTATACCCACAGGAAAAGAGACTTGAGAAGATAATACACATTGTACAATTCATATGCATCCATTTGTCAAGATAATTCATGACGTTAAAAACTGAAGTAAGATCCACAGCATTTTGTTCCCCACAAGGAAGACAATATGTGGTGAAGATCATTTTATGCTAGAATGTCTGAATTATAGACATAGTAAATACTTAAGATATTTTCAGTTCAGTTCAGTCACTCAGTCGTGTCCAACTCTGGGACCTCATGAATAGCAGCACGCCAGGTCTCCCTGTCCATCACCAACTCCCAGAGTCCACCCAAACCCATGTCCATCGAGTTGGTGATGCCATCCAGCCATCTCATCCTCTGTTGTCCCCTTCTCCTTCTGTCCCCAACCCCTCCCAGGATCAGGGTCTTTTCCAATGAGTCAACTCTTTGCATGAGGTGGCCAAAGTATTGGAGTTTCACCTTCAGCATCAGTCCTTCCAATGAACACCCAGGACTGATCTCCTTTAGGATGGACTGGTTGGATGTCCTTGCAGTCCAAGGGACTCTCAAGAGTCTTCTCTAACACCACAGTTCAAGAGCATCAATTCTTCAGCGCTCAGCTTTCTTCACCATCCAACTCTCACATCCATACATGACCACTGGAAAAACCATAGCCTTGACTAGATGGACCTTTGTTGGTAAAGCAATGTCTCTGCTTTTTAATATGCTGTCTAGGTTGGTCATAACTTTCCTTCCAAGGAGTAAGTGTCTTTTAATTTCATGGCTGCAATCACCATCTGCAGTGATTTTGGAGCCCCCAAAAATAAAGTGTGACACTGTTTCCACTGTTTCCCCATCTATTTCCCATGAAGTGATGGGACCAGATGCCATGATCTTAGTTTTCTGAATGTTGATCTTTAAGCCAACTTTTTCACTCTCCTCCTTCACTTTCATCAAGAGGTTTTTTTAGCTCCTCTTCACTTTCTGACATAAGGGTGGTATCATCTGCATATCTGAAGTTATTGATACTTCTCCTGGTAATCTTGATTCCAGCTTGTGCTTCTTCCAGCCCAGCATTTCTCATGATGTACTCTGCATATAAGTTAAATAAGATATTTTACACCCTTTAAAATAGTAAGATGTCCCCATAATTTAAGCAAAGTGATTTTCTTATCTAAATAATGTCATTATTTCTCTACTTCCTTTTCCTAGGATATCAAAAGTAATATTTTTCAAGAAATATTAATATTAGTAATTTATTGCAAGTAAATATTCATATTACAAATAAATATTACTCTTAAAAATCAAAGAACCTAGAGGTCTGAAACAATCCAATCTACCGTTAACACTCTATAGTATCTGAGAAATAGTAACACATCTGAAAAATGTTCAAACTCACCACTTCACTCTTTAACTCATTTCCCCTATTGAACAGATCTGGTTGCTTGAAAATGTGCAGTGGAAATCTCCCTCTCTAAAGCATCCTCTAAATTCTGATGATATCTCTAGGATTTTTCCAACTTACTTTAAAAGCCTTACACAGAATCAGACTCCCCCTGGGGAATTGAGAGCCTAAAAACTTTGTAGACATATTCTAAAGAAAGTCCTGAGGCTTCCCTGGTGGTTCAGTGGTAAAGAATCCTCCTGCCAATGCAAGAGACATGGGTTCGATCCCTGTCCAGGGAGATCCCACATGCCTTGGAGCACAAAGCCAGTGCGCCACAACTACTGAGCCTGTGTTCTGGAACCTGGGAACCGCAAGTACTGAAAGCTTGCACACCTAGAACCAGTGTTCTGAAACAAGAGAAAGCACTGCAATGAGAAGCCTGCACGCTGCAACTGGGGAGTAGCCCCTACTCACAACTAGAGAAATGCCTGTGCAGCAACCAAGACCTAGCACAGCCAAAAATAAATTTTAAAAATTATATATTTTTTAAAAGTCCTGATTAAAGCAAAATAGGAATATCTCCAGACAAATATCATCTTACCAGCCCCCAAAGTCCTCCCAGACTGTGATGCACCGTGGATAGGGTCTGGTCCTTTAGCCTCTAGGTGCAGAAATTTGACCTTACAAACCCTCAGAATTCAGTAGGCTGAAGAAAGGTGACTTGTGCCTCTAACATGTATGGAAGCGCAGAACCAATCAGTTCACTCCAATGAAATATATAACTGTCAAGTGGATAAGATGGCCAGGTGGTAGTGTCAAAGTCGTTCCCAATGTGTAGGCTGCATAAATGTCCAGTTATTTTAAGACTATTTAGGAAGCAGAACATCAAAACAAGAGAACTCGGTTGTTGACTACGTGAATATGTCCTAGCATCAGACACTAACAGTCTAGTGCAGCCGTATCTGCAGCTGGGGACTGGGTTTACTAGCTAAAGTTGGCTTCCCAGGGCCCAGAAGCCTGAGAGCACTGGAACAGGTGACACAACATGACATTCAGATGCTTCTTTTGCCAAGCTCTAGCCCTTATCCTAAGGGAATCCTCCTTCCTTCAGACATTGGGATAGTTTTAGTTGAATTTTACAGTCACATTTCTGCTTAGTAGATCATGTCCTGCTTTGACAGATTAATTCCTGAATGCCATCTTGTTTCTAACTCTGGGGGAAGAAAGTGGGGGTAATGAAAAACACATCCACACACACCCTACTCTGGGCTGCACTGATTTAAGTCTCTGAATTGCTATGCCTGGCTCTGTCCACTTTCTGTCCACTTATCTTACTAGACTTGTGATTAAAGCCAGGTTTTGCCATTCACCATTTCTTCTGTCTCTTCAGCTTGCTGTGTCTCTTCCCTGAAAGCACCAGGACAGAAACTATACATGTAGCTGTGTTTTAAAGCAGACTACTTCTATAGCTCTTGACTGGCTGCAAGTAACTCAGATTATACCAGAAACTGTTCCTTTAAGAAGTCAGGATCTCATTCAGAACAAACCATTTGTAAACATTTAAAACAGGAAACTGGACAAAGATTTTAAACAAAGATATGGAAAGTTTCTAGCATCATCACTCGCTCTCTTAGAAGAAGGTGCACAATCCTCACATTAAATCTCTTTTTAAATGGAGAAAAGTTGATACGTAAATCATCAACCACTGGAGAAAACATACAGACTTCCAAAGTATCATTTTTCTATGATTTAAAATCTTTAAATGCTTTGTTATTGCTTCAGTGCCTATGCATAAACATCAGGATCACAAATACCCACTACGGTTCATACACACATTTGGTTTGTATATTAGATTTCTGCGCTTCTACCCTTCTTAATACACTCAAATCTCATTTCTGAAACATGTCTATTGCATTACTAGAAGTGGTTATATATTCAGGTTTTCAATCAACTGGTTTGCTTGTTTGGGTTGACTATAAATTTGTTGACATATATTGATGATTCCTCATTTTCTTGCCCAGGGATCATTTCTTCTACTCATTTATTTTCAATCTAACTTTCTTATTTGACAGTATCCTATGAGCAGCATAACAGAGCACTCCAAGCTCATAAGGAATGATGTAAACTAATTAGCAGATTTTATGATGGAGACTATTGCCCTCCCACTTGATCATCCTGTCTAGATAATGAACTTTGTGAAAACATCCAGCTCTTACTACAGTAAGGCAACAATACCACTCAGATAAGCTCTCATTTTGCCCTTAAACTTCAGTTCCTAATTGTGGACATGGTACAAATTCAGAAAAAACAAAAAACAGTATGGGGTGAGGGACAGAGTTAAAAATAAAATAGCCTTAAAAATGGATCTGAGTTAATCTGAAAGAGACACATGCACCCCAATGTTCATCGCAGCACTGTTTATAATAGCCAGGACATGGAAGCAACCTAGATGCCCATTCAGCAGACGAATGGATAAGGAAGCTGTGGTACATATACACCATGGAATATTACTCAGCCATTAAAAAGAATTCATTTGAATCAGTTCTAATGAGATGGATGAAACTGGAGCCAATTATACAGAGTGAAGTTAAGCCAGAAAGATAAAGACCATTACAGTATACTAACACATATATATGGAATTTAGAAAGATGGTAATGATAACCCTATATGCAAAACAGAAAAAGACACAGATGTATAGAACAGACTTTTGGACTCTGTGGGAGAAGGCGAGGGTGGGATGTTTCGAGAGAACAGCATCGAAACATGTATAATATCTAAGGTGAAACAGATCACCGGCCCAGGTTGGATGCATGAGACAAGTGCTCGGGCCTGGTGCACTAGGAAGACCCAGAGGGATCAGGTAGAGAGGGAGGTGGGAGGGGGGATCGGGATGGGGAATACATGTAAATCCATGGCTAATTCATTTCAATGTATGACAAAAACCACTGCAATACTGTAAAGTAATTAGCCTCTAACTAATAAAAATAAATGAAAAAATAAAAAAATTTTAAAAATAAATAAATAAATAAAAATGGATCTGAGTTAAGAAAAGCTTGATCTTCTTTTCTTCATCTCTACTTTTGCAACTGACGGAAAAATAAAATAGCCCTAATAAGATGTGTTTGAAAAAGACTACCACTGAAATCACAGTATATACGTGGATTGTAGGGAAGTTACAGAAAATTCCCCGACATGCAGGTGTGCAGAAGCACTGAAGAGTTACTAACGAACACTAAATAGAAGGTTGAATAGTTTGTTCTGGGGAGAAGATCCAGAAATAAGAGTGGAAATCAGTGCTGGTTCATTACATCAGCACTGAGGCTGGCAAACCCCACTGCTCAAGTCATCTTTCAGCAGCAGGTGTGCAGTTTGTCCACTTTGGCTTATTGCCTTCTGACCAAGGCACAGGATGAGTCCAGTCTTCATGGCTTCATGAATGACCACAAGCCCTCTCAAGGTGTATCCAAATTCTGCAGTCATCCTGCTTCCATTTTGGTCACATACTCCCATATTGGAAATCTGACTCCACACTATCCATTTCAGTTTGGGTGTTGTTTGCTTCCTGCAGGCACTATTTGTTACCAAAAACACCATAGTGACTTGGAAGAATGGAAGAAACCAGAAGAGAAAGTTCTATATATTTGTCTTTTCTATGAAAATGGTTCTTGCAGTTTAATAGTAATTATCAAAGTAGAAATATTACAAAGCAAACAAAAGATCACCTAAATAGGTAAAGAGACACAGATGTAAAACAAAGGAATGGTTGAAATGCCATTGCCAGTCTCTTCAGCATCCTTATGATTAGTCCTTTATTCTTTGGGTATGCAATTTGAAATATTACCCTCATACCTCTGTGCACAAATATCCCTATACAAGAAAGCACGTAACATATTTAACAATTTACTTCAAATTTTAATATTTTTCAGATGACAACCTAGGTATTGAAATTTAAAGGTTTTTATAGCTCTGCTTAAACATAAATAATACATTTGCCTACTTCAATAATACTGAAGGAACATTTTTTCTCATGATGAATATAGTAATCATCTATGATGGACAGTAAGGGGCCTCCCCGGTGGCTCGGCAGTAAAGAATCTGCCTGCAGCACAGGAGCCGCAGGAGCCCCAGGTTCGATCCCCGGGTTGGGAAGATTCCCTGGAGGACGGCACAGCAACCCACTCCAGTGTTCTTGCCTAAAGAATCCCATGGACAGGGGAGCCTGGCAGGTTCATGGAGTCACAGAGTCAGACTCGACTGAAGCGACCTGGCATGCACACATGATGGACAGTAAAAAATTATAAGAATGCACTATAATAAAAGAAAAGCTATACCCCTGTATAGAAATTGTAGGAGATAATCTGTTTCATAAAAATAGTAATTTATTCTCAATCTTCCATCGCTGGAAAAAAAACCATACTGCTGACCAATTACTGTGGTCCTGAAAAGCATTATTATTTTTATACTTTGGAGGCCATGCAACATGGCATGTGGGATCTTAGCTCCCTGAACAGGGATCAAACCTGTGCCCCTTGCATTGGAAGCTTGGAGTCTTAACCACTGGACCTCCAGGGAAATGAAAAGTCAAGAGACTTACATTTCTCATACTTTAGGCAAGAATCTTAAAGTATATCAGGTCTCAGATTATAGAAGAAACTCAAAAAAGGCAAAACTTTACATTATAAAATGAACATGTAAAGAATCAAAAGACTGCTTAGAGATAGTATTACAAACGGGAAGCAAATGTATTTAAACTAACAAAGGTCAGGAAAAATATTTACTATCTTTATAGAAACATGAGAAAACAAGACTTAATGACAGAGGAAAGGGTTCATTTTAGAACAGAAGTTTTTTCTTTATCATAAGTTTAAGTTTCACATGACATTGTAAACATAGGCCAAATATTATGAATTAGAATATACTCACAGCATTTAGAAATACTGTGTTAGGATCTATATAAGTGATTCTGAAATAACATTTGCTCTTTCAATAGCATTATTTAGGCAATAAGAAAATGTGCGGGTGCTAGGAAAATTCATGTTCACTGTAGATGAAAAAAGCCTGAAAGAATACATTTGTTGAAATTTGCATTTGGTTTGGAAAACTTCTGTTTAACAATTGAACACGGCCATATTTTAACTTTTAAGCTCCCACATGGAGAGAGTGTCAAGGCACTGCAGCAATTTACTTTTAGGGACATTATGCGGGGTTTTGAAATTCACAAAATAGGATATTTCTTCCTGAATTATTTTATGATCAATGTACTGTCTCTACACAAGGAAAGTTAAAGCTGTCTGACAACTCATAGAAACATTACTGGCTCTTAAAGATGTAGGAAATTACATAAAAGCATGAAAAGCACTGGGTAATTTTGCAGTTTCATCTCGAAACACAATTGAAAGACATCTGTCTTTCAGTTCTTTCTCTGTCTTTCTTCTGAAATATGGCCTTTTAATTCTTGCCCTTTTAAATATTTTTGCCTACTGTAGCTTTGCTTCTTAATATCCTGGTTGATCTTACCGGGCTAAGAAAGTATTTACAGGGGATGTTGCTTTTATCTGTATTCACAGAGAATGCTAACAAATTAGAAGAAAGTGCCAGAGAACACCACATCCCTTGCCCAGAACACTACAACGGCTTCTGCATGCATGGGAAGTGTGAACATTCCATCAATATGCAGGAGCCATCCTGCAGGTAAGGATTTCACCCTTTAACTTTTAAATGCATAAAGTAAAAATGTAGAAACTAAATTCTGGATGGTATCTGCCTGAGTGGGTGATCAGCAGCCACTCTTTTTTCTGCCTCTCCTACACACACACACACACACACAAGAAAACAATATCTGTGTACCTTCCATACCCAAGTACTATGTAACACATCATTATATACACTCTGCTGGTAGAATTTGAAATTGTACCTTGGGCATTACAAGTTCCTTAAAGTCACGGCTTCCTCTGGTTCATTCACCACTCTTTCCCATGGATGCAAGGCAGTGCTTGGCACAGATTAGAGACTTGACAAATATTTCTCAAATGACTGGATGAGGCCTCACTCTAAGTCAGATAACATGGTTGCTTTGGGTAGGTCATCTTTTCCAAACTAACAGCACATACAAGTGGCAAATGGTGAAACAGGTTGCATATTGCTATACAGGGAAAGGAGTGTCTCTCTCTTTTTCTCTTCCCTCCCTTCTCCCCCTCCCCTTTTCATCTCTTTCCCCTCCTTCATTTTCTTCATCTTATCCTTCTGTCTTCCTTCCTTCCTCTCTCTCTCTTTTTCTCAAGATCTATCTTCCTTTCATATTTTCCTTCACTGAGCACATGAGCACCTGCCTTCCAGCAGAGTCGGGCCGACTGAGGAGCTGCTCTCACTATTCTGTCATTCTCAGCAGAGCTCTCATCATTAAATCCTCCTGATGCAGAAACCACAGGTCCTAGGATACAGTTATGAGACATTCAAAGTGAGGTACTAAAATAGTTGCACAAAGTCAATGACAAGTTGATCCCCACTAGTGTTATTCTCATGTGAGCTGTTTCCTCATTTCATGGTCAACTGCTGATTCTAACACATCTACCTGAGCTTTCTGATGAGGGCTGATTGACAGAGAGGCAGTCTTCATTCTCAGATGACTACACATGGGCTTGTTTTGCTAAACCTTGTTGCCTACATTGTAATTACCTTTTTACTACTGAAATTCAACTCTCTAACATAAGCAGACAACTTTATGACCAGTAAATTAAAGAAATCAGTCTTGCTGTACCTCTGGCCCTAAGATATCTTTTAACACATTCTAACTATTCAATAGAGAATGCTTTATCCAAAAAATAAATAAATAGCATTATTTTTTATACTCATGTCATCAGGAACAAGCCTTTTCCCAAGTAATTATGTTGACTTAGGTTAATTAAAGAGCAAGTTAAATAAAATGTAAAGCTCACCTGAAAAAAAATAGAACAGTTATTCCTGGGCTTCTATCATCTCCCTATACTATCACTATCATCTACCAACCCTCCTATCTTCAATCTCTATTATTATAAGTATAAAAAGAAACCACGTATCTTTGAAATAAAAAACACAAAGATATCTTATTGAAAATAAGTATTTGAGAAACAAATCTACAAAGTACTATTTTTTAAAGGCAGGAAAAGGAAACAAAAGGCCCTAATTTCAAAATGAAGAGAAATGGCCATAGGCCAACTATAAAAATGAGTACTGCGGCTTTAGGTAACTGGACGCTATCATTTGTTCCAGGTGTGATGCTGGTTATACTGGACAACACTGTGAAAAAAAGGATTACAGTGTACTGTATGTTGTTCCTGGCCCTGTCAGATTTCAGTACGTCTTAATCGCAGCTGTGATTGGAACGATTCAGATTGCCGTCATCTGTGTGGTAGTTCTTTGCATCACAAGGTCAGTAACTACACTCAATGGTCACCCACATAAAGGGATACATCATTCCTCCTTGTCTGAGTCAAATCACTCTAATTACAGGTCCCTTCATGGACTCCACAACCATCCATTCTCTAGAGTCCTATTTCTTCATCATAACATTTAAATAGCCAAATGGAAAGACAATGACTTTCCCGCTGGAGTAGTACAAATTTTTTCCTTATTTTTGCATTTTGATGAGGATTATTTATTTTCTAAGAAAAGACCTTTTCTTTCCTCTTCTAATGTGTAATGCCAGTCTTTGTTTAAATATGCTCTTCACTTCTAACTATAAAGTCAGTCTTCATTCAAACTACTAACAGACTGTTTAAATGACCAGCATTTCCTTACTCACGCTTCCTAGTGGCTCAGAAGGTAAAGAATCGACCTGTAATGCAGAAGACCCAGGTTCAATCCATGGGTTGGGAAGATCTCAGCATGCCAAATAAGATCAGAATAGATTTTATAGAAGACCCAGGAAAATATTAAATTATAGCTCTCACTTATAGCACTTATATTTCTAAGTATAACTCTCAGGTATAACCATTTTTAACTTATTTGATATAAACAACAAATTCATGTTTATCTTAACTTAGCAAAATAACTTTAATCACAAAATTCAAAGAAAATAATTATGGTGAGAATGATCATGTTGTAGTACATGAAAACGTGGAAACACACAGCAAATTTCACAAGAAGCTTTCATATCAAACCCCAGAACAATCCAAACAGTAATTATTTCCTGGAGAGTTGGGTTGAGAGCAATACAGAGATCTCATCCAGTTTCAACAGAAAAAAAGAATAATTACTAATCTCTGACAATGGGCTTGGAGTAGAGGACAGAGCCCGGGTAAGTGCTTAACTTCATTAGCGTGTAAATTCATGGTAACCAAGAAATAAATTCCAGACCAAATGCATATTATTTATATCCTGGTCTAACCAGAAATGTTATTGAAGATATTCTGTTCTGATCTGATTTCACTCTGCTCAAGAGAAGAGTTCCAAGGAAGTTTTTCAAGGTTTCTGCCAAATTCACAAGGCATTTAGACTTTCAATCGTTTGTGCAGCTCTACAGTAAATCAAAATGTTTCCCAAAAAATTATTTTCAGAAGACAAGAAAATAAAAGTATCATATCTGTAGAAAATAAAAGTCCTAATATATCTCAGTATCTGTATTGTGCTATCTTCTTTGAGGACAAGTGTGGCATTTGCTCTTGAAAAAAGACAAAATGTGGTTCATAAATCCTTCCCTGGCCTAGAGGCTTAAGGGAAGATCATCAACGGGAGCTGTGTGCTGCTCGAAGCCAAGTTGAGTTCATCAACTCGACTCTCATGTTTAGATGCCAAGTGAGTCAATGGATTACATTAAAATAGATTCTGGGGAGTGTAAAAATAACCTAAATCAAAAACACTAAGTGTAAAAGAAAAGATAGAAAAGCATCTAAAACACAGGAAGTTGTGCCATATTACTCCAAGGGTCTTGAGCCTTCTAATATCTAAGCAATATCAGCATATGAAAAATGAAATTCATATGTAATAGATCTAATCTCATAATTTGATTTGCTACTTCATGTACTAACAAAAATGCAGAACTTTCAATGCTTGAGCAGATGTTTAAAAGTCTTATTAATCACAGTTTCATTTCCATACATAATAAAACCTGGGATACATAGGGTCCTTATCCCCCCAGAAATTGTGTGTCTCTATGTGTGTGTGTCTGTGTGTGTGTGTCATATATGTGTACACACACACACACAAATAAATATACATGTGAAAACTTTATGAAGAGGGAACAATTATCCCCATTTTCAAGATAGGCACTCAGGTATGAGAAGACAGCAAGCTGCTGAGTGTACACAGGTTAGCAACCAGGGCAGAAATGAAGTCTAGGTCGCCTAATATCAGAGCTTGTGCATTTCATCATCACTCATACTGCCCCTTCCACTGGTCATAATGTTTGTATTATGCTATTCAAGATAACCTAAATTGAGCCCCACAGTAGGCTGGCCACTTTTTTAGGCACACATCTGTTTTCACTTTCCATGTAAAAACAAAATCTGTCTTCTCTTTACTTTTGAGGAATGTGGCTTCCAGCTCCATGTTCATTTTGACAGATCTGCTTCCCTCTCCAAATCATATATATATACATATATACACTATATACATTTATTCATATATGAACATATATATGAATATGTATTTTCTGATACTCTATAGGCTATTATAATAGGATTTTATATGAACTCTATATTATTATTTTTATTTGTATCATCAAAGCATTGCTTTATCATAAAAGATCAGAGCTCTTTAAATAATTTGAGTATTAGCCTTGTATAGAAGCTAAATAATCAGTACCAATTTATGTCTCTAGCTTATAGTATTCATATACAAAAATGATATTAGGTTGAACCAAAACAATACCCCTTTTCTTTACAGATCCTATATTAACAGTTGGCTCATTCTCTGGTTTGATAAAATTTAAACTTTTAGCATTGAAATATCAATATAACATTCACCCTTGGGATGTTTAAAATATAAAGTTGTTGAAGACTTTAACGTGAGATTAGATGGGCTCACACTTGCTTGATTGCATTGTGCTGAGTCATTCTTCTTGCCTTAATGAGTAAGCAGTCGCAGACTAGGTACATGTATTCCTCTTGAACTCCCATCTCTGATCTTCAGTTCTCCTTCATAGACACTTAAAGACAACTGCAAGGAGAAGCAAAAACAAAACCAAAAATCTCTTCCAAAGTAATTCCAGCTTCTGCTAATAAATTCTTACATCTGAAATATTTTAATGATTTGCTTAATCTACAACTTCACTCTGTTTTTGTGGGACTGGACTTCAGGTAATAGCACTGGACTAAGATTTGTAAACTTTCCAACCTTCTAGGAAATGCCCCAGAAGCAACAGAATTCACAGACAGAAGCAAAATACAGGGCACTACAGTTCAGACAACACAACAAGAGCGTCCACGAGGTTAATCTAAAGGGAGCATGTTGCACAGTGGCTGGACTACCGAAAGCTTGGACTACACAATACAGTATTATAGACAAAAGAATAAGACAAGAGATCTACACATGTTGCCTTGCATTTGTGGTAATCTACACCAATGAAAACATGTACTACAGCTATATTTGATTATGTATGGATATATTTGAAATAGTATACATTGTCTTGATGTTTTTTCTGTAATGTAAATAAACTATTTATATCACACAATATAGTTTTTTCTTTCCCATGTATTTGTTATATATAATAAATACTCAGTGATGAGAAAAAATTGGCATTCTTAAATTTGCAGTATCTCATAACTGTAAATATAATCAAGCTAGTACCTCTGTACAGGTATCAGTATTTTATCTTTCTCCACATCTTGAGACAAAGCATTAGTTTATACAGGACTCAGTGGCTAGGTTTTGAGTGATTCCAAGATCAAGGAAAATGATGGTTATTGGAAAAGAGAAAAAATACTTTATATCGAGTGAGGATAAAATATTTCAGATATTTGAATCATCTCTGTCTCATCAACTTTCTTCCCTGGTCTTCCATTTTCATCCCCAGAGCAGAAAAATCTCTGGCAAATAAATTAAAGAAGAAGGGGAGGAAAAGTGTTTTATAACTCATAAAGGAGAGAGAAAAAAGATATTGGTTTTTATTTGGGAAATACCTTAGACTCTTCCAGTTAAGTGCATATATATGAAAGGTCCTGAACAAGCTACATATTAGGAATGCACAGAACACAAAATCTATTCCATTTAGGTGCATGGAATTAACAACTAGGGAAAATTTTTAATAACATCATTAAATGGGTAACACCAAATCATGAATTCTCAGAAGCACCTTGCTATATTTATAGTATATGGTTCTTTAAAAATAAGTTAGAATCACAACCAAATACCTCATGAATAACTTTATGGCTAATGCAGCAGCATTATTTGAAATGGAACTAAGATGATAATATTTCATAAAAACAGATAAATGTGATAAGAATGAAAATTAATCCCATAGCATATGAAAGACCTTAGTGGGAAATCGATATAGATTTTTGAGCATATAAATAGGCATGACCATTTTGGAAAAAGTAAACTGTAAAAATTCTCAAGGAATAAGATGAAAATAACAAATCAAATAATTGCCTTATTATTATTTAGATTTTCACAGCTTTCTGTGGCTAACACAGTAATCTAAAGAAAGCTTTCTTTGTCTCCTTCAAATGACCTCTGCATATACTGAAAGGAATGACACTTCTGTGGCCACACACACACAAAAAAAGGACAAATGTCAAACCAACACATTCTGAAAATAAAATATTCAGTGAAAAGTAAGTTTCCTGAAGTGATATTTAAGATATTTGTTAAAACATTTTTTAAAGGTGACAGCCTAAATAGGATATAGGACTCTGTGGAAAAATCTGCTTTTCTAGGTTAGTCATCACTTTGAAAAGTGTGAATCTATAGACATAACCATCATTCACATGTTTCCATAAATTGGTCGTAGGCTATCTGTACAAACAAACTCTATTTAAACTTCCACATGAAATTTTAGTTTCATCACCAGGTACAGAGATGTAACTAGCTGTGATTGCCTTTGTGTAAGACAAGGGTTGTAGCAAATCTTTCCTTCTCCTAAGGGAAGAACAAAAATGCAACACCACAGGGCTTAGCAAAGTTTGAAGGGAACAACAATTCCACTGGCTTTTACTTGTAATAGCATGAAATGACTTGCTTCATTAAGTATTGATACATTACTTTGCTTATCAAAGGATCATAAACCTAAGTGTTCCAAAAGCCCTTGAGTTCATAATACAGTATATTCCTATTCACTTCCATGCTCACCGAACCCATGAAAGAATTCTTTTTAAAAAGACACATAACAAATCTTAAGAGAGCATATACTATGTGCCAGGCATTATCCTGGGACTTCCCTGGTGACTCAGGGGTAAAGAATCCACATGCAATGAAGGAGACATGTGCAGGAGATGCGGGTTTCATCCCTGGGTCCAGAAGATTCCCTGGAGAAGCAAATGGTAATCCACTCTATAGTTTTCTTGCCTCAGAAATCCCATGGACAAAGGAGCCTGACGTTCTGCAGTCCATGGGGTCACAAGAGTCGGGCATGACTGAGTAACTAAAGCCAAACCAGGCATAATTCAAGGTCTAAGGGAAATACAACTAAAATATGATCTCTACTCTAAAGGATCTCACAATCTCATCCTGACATAATCATCTACCCTCTTCTTGCATATATATTAATCGATTGGAATTTTATTCTTGGTCAATTCTAATTTTGAAAGACCATTTTTTTCATATTGAGTTGAAATTTATTTCTCTATGGTTTCTACACATGGCTTCTGTTTTTCCTCTCTGGAGCAAAGGAAGAATAACTTATCTATTTTAAAATATTAGGACAGATATACTATGTTTTCCCATTCACTTTTGAAAGTACATTCTGACCCTTTGCAAGTATTTTCTTCTCTAGGTGAAATATCCTACTGTCTTCATCTCATCTTCACGTGATATGGTTTCCACTTTCCGCTAGCATCTGCATCATCCTTTCGTGGACAGATGCTACTTTGCAGCTATAGATCTTTAAGTGTATAGCTCAGAACTGCACAGTCTGCTACTGTTGTGGTCTGACCAGCACAGAATATACATATATATATATATATATATATATATATATATATATATAGTATTTTTAGAACTTGTAAAAAGCAAATTTAACTGAGAGTCGTGATCTCTAAATGCAAATCCTACTTTGACCACAAACTTGGGGTGGAACCATGAGCAAGGCATCTCACACGTCTAGTCTCAGTTTCCCCATCATTTCTAATCTCTGAAATTCCAAGATTCTAGATACTCAGATATCAGGCACTATACTTTTGTTATTCTACCTAAGACCACATTAGCTATTTTTGCTGCTCAACTTAAATTCAAAACTCTTTTTAAATAAACTGCTATTAAGCCATGTCATTCACTCATTCCTTCATTCACCACTAATTCATTCGTTGTCCATTTATTATCCATTATACATATACTGGGCTCCCCTGGTGACTCAGATGGTAAAGAATCTGCCTGCAGTGTAGGAGACCTGGGTTTGATCCCTGGGAAGGGAAGTTCCCCTGGAGGAGAGCATGGGAACCCGCTCCAGTATTCTTGCCTAGAGAATCCCCTTGGACAGAGGAGCCTGGCAGGCTACAGTCTGTGGGGTCACAAACAGTTGGACATGACTGACTGACTAAGCACAGCACATATATGTACTGGGCTTCCTTGGTGGCTTAGTCGATAAAGAGCCTGCCTGCAATGCAGGAGCCCTGGATTTGACCCCTGGGTTAGGAAGATTCCCTGGAGAAGGGAATGGCGACCCACTCCAGTGTTCTTCCCTGGGAAATCTCATGGACAGAGGAGCCTGGCAGGCTATAGTTCATGGAATTACAAGAGTCACACATGACTAAATGAAAATGACTGACCCAATACAGGTACTGAGGACCACCAAGTACCAGCACCATAATAAGCTATGAGAAGACAAAAATAATTAAGGCAAAGTCCCTATCTAAAAGGGATCAAATCATCATAGTCCTTGCATTAAAGATCTTGCAGCCTCATTGGTGAGACTGGGAGGTAAATAGTAAAGTATAAAGAATATAACAAAGGCTATGATAACCGCTGGTTCAGTGTCCTTAGGGACCCTGCAGGACGAACCCCCAGACTGAGTAATGTGCCTCTTCACAGGCTGTGAGACACATAAGACTACTTCACCATTTCCCACTCAAACCCCGACTTCTTGCTTCTGAGATTTTATCTGCTCTTGCTCTCCACGCCCTTCTTCGATCCATAATACTCAGAGCGAGTAACAGCCCATCAGTGAGATCTCTGTGATTTCACTAGCCGTCTTCCTAACTCTCTTAGGGTACTTTTCATGTTATTCCTTAATTGTCCACGTAAGTCTGTCTTTCT
The DNA here is from genome assembly GCF_023699985.2 of Odocoileus virginianus. Lineage (NCBI taxonomy): Eukaryota > Metazoa > Chordata > Mammalia > Artiodactyla > Cervidae > Odocoileus > Odocoileus virginianus. Next base: position 1,372,745 of record NC_069703.1, on the reverse strand, counting down.
CTTAGCCTGGGAACAAGAAGGCAGAAAATCAAAGCCCTGCCAATTATTTCCATTTATTGGACAAACATGCCTCTGCCATTCCAGATACCATTCTAGGTGCTGTTCTGTAGCAACGAAAAGGAGAGATCTCGACACTCAGGTTCATATTCTAGCGGAAGTGGAGGTGAGGATTAATCAAACAGCAGTCTACAACACCCAGAAGCTAGGAAGCTTTAAACTCTATTTAAAAAATTAAAAATAGAATGAGGTATAGGGTGACTGAGCTTGAGGGGGACTGGATCCCTTCAAGGAGAGGGTAGTATTTAAAGCTTGGCCTCTGAAGCCAGACACAAATGGTCCCAGTCTAAATTCCACTTGAATTTAGACTTGGGCAAGTCACCTAATTACTTTATGCCTTGTATTTAAAAATCAAGAGAAAAATGCTTCCCACACTCAGTATGACTGTTCTAAGAGACAAGGAAGTCCATGTTGTGCATAGAACAAGGACATACACAGCGTGAACTTGCAATGTATGGAAATTATTTTTGAGGGATGTAATAAAGATTTGTTGTAAAAGTAGTTAAGAAGGGAAAACCATATGTCATCAGTTAAATAAGGCATAATAGGTGTCATATGGTTAGAATTAGAAGGAATCAAGCAATCACGTTCACTCAGAGGAGCATTTATTGTCTTTTTCAGGAGAAGAGAGCTATTTCTGGGAAAATAAGACAATGTAGAGTTAAAAAATACCTGTCCTCTTTTATTTTTTTAATCAAATGGGTCCACTGGCATCATGTCTGAACAAGAGGAGTGATCATTCTTTCACTTTAAAAGAGGTCTGTCCTGATAACGCACATAGTGTTAAGCCTCTCATGTGTTTCTAGGCACGGGATGAGTGAGTCAATATTTCAGTGACTTTGCAAGGCCAAATTCTTCAATTTCATGAATCCTCGAGGAAAAGTCAGTACAGACTACTGAAATATGACAGAGATTATCTCAAAGTCACATTAGACTCTCCACTAATGCTTATCTTCAGAGGCTACTTCCATTTTCCAAAACCATGCAGCACTGCACCAGCTGTTTCTCTTCCTTAATTAGAGGAGATGTTTCACTTACATAATTAATCATCTGGATATCAATCACAAGAACCTTTTCATTGAATTAATTGATATCTTTAAATGAGCATCCATTTTATATGAAGTGTGAAGGATTATATAAGGTAATGGTATTGGTTTTTTTTTAATACCCTATGTGTGAATATGTCAATGAGAAAGACCCTTTGAAGGCAACATCAGGAAGGTGGGGATGATGTGCAACCCACTGGGTCAGAGTCAGGCCTTCTTCCAGCCTCAATCTAGACAGAAATCAACTTTACTGGTCCATTTACTTTGGGAATGTAACCAAACTCAATCCAGCATAAGAACCTAATTCAGAGTTACTGAGAGTCCAATATCAGGTATTATAGGAGAGGGGGAGAGAGGACAGGGGCAGTCCTAGTCCTCTATTCCCAGTGGTCCCACTACCATTGCTAAACCTGCCAGTCTTCCTGATTCAACAGAGGCACTCCTTCCACAAGGGGGCTTTACCCACAGTGATCTTGGAGGCGGTGGCTTCTCAGCACCCATCCTTAAGCAGTCAACCCATTCTGTAGGGCACATTTGGAGACGGCTCTGTGCCCTGCCTCCCCTTGGGTGTCTCCCCTTGCCAGGCTTCCTCCCCTTCTCCAGATCCCAACCACCTTTTTCCTTCACCTCATGAAGCCTCCATCCTCTGTTAAAACACTTCTCGGCCATACTCCCTGGACTTAGACCTTGAAAACAAAGACCTTTTTATAAGCCAGGCTATGAAAACAAAGCAGAGAGTAATGACCCAAACGGTCACCACAGTACATTAAATACACAGATTACATAAATAACACTTGGTTAACTGGCCAAATTAGAAAATGTAGATAAGCCAAACACATAAATTAATCTCACCGACAAAAGATAAACACCAAGGTTTTGACATACATCCTTTCAAATAATATTGGTGAATGTATGTTGAGGTTTTTATAAGACAATAAAATAATTTTTAATAAACTGAATGCTCACTAATAATAAGCTATAGAGTTTCACAGTCATTTAAGCACAATTTACCAAACTACATACAGATACATGGTGTGGCTCTTGTGTAAGTTTCAATCTCGTTCAGTTGCAAATCAGTGAGGCCTTCAAAAAGTTTAGATGAGGATCTCTAGGCCATCTGTTTGTATGCTTATCTTTCTTTCCCCTCACAACACTAATTTCCTGCCATCTCCCACACTACTTACAAGGGACCCTTGCAGCCCCAGTACACATACTATTGGTAAGCTATTCTCAGTCTCCAAGTCTGTCCAAAGCATGTGACCTCATCTACAGAGTTTCTCCTTAATTGTCCCTGTGCCAACTTGAATCTATGTAGATCTAGAGATGCTAGACCAGCTTTACCCTCCACTCACCACGAGGATGTTTTGTTTCTGCTTTCACTTTGTGGGAGCCTGGTAGGCTACCTCTGTGGGGTCACAAAGAGTTGGATACAACTTGGCAATTAAACAGCAACAACCTCAAGGGTCTCTCTGATTTCTAGTCTAGAGAAGGGTTTGGCCATTTCACCGTCACTTAGCTTCAAGGTACTAATGTCAAAGCTGTCATTGCTAAAAGAATTCACATTGCAGTTAAATTCAGCTCAGGAGGGTATTAACCTCTGTGCTGAGCTGTTTCCCACACTGGGCTCCTCTTCCCTCCTTGTATGCTGTGAGTAAAAGGTTGCTCACTAGCCTTAACTGAGGCAATCATCTTGGTTCAGAACCAGCAGGTAGTATAAAAGTGTAGCATTAAATAACACTTTAAATACATTTAAATAACACATTAAATAATTAAAGATAGTACTTATTACTTTTATTTATTAAAAAATATATATCCTGGTTATACTGAAAGATACTTGCAACCAACTTTTAAACTTGAGCACAAGACTGAATAGTTAAAAATAGCATAAGAATATTACATCACTTAAAGGAATGCACAAATTAGTGCCACACATCAAGTGAGCTGAAGTTAGCTACTATAAAAAAGCACTGAATATTACTGGATGAACTAGACCAGTAAAGAACATTTGTTCGTCCAACAGGCTTTACTATGTGGTATGTCAAGGGATTTCTTTATAAGAACAAAGATGAAGAGAAAATGCTATGGCCACTAGGGAACACACTTACCTCCTAATTACTGTAACCAAAAAAAATTCTTAGCTAGAAGTTACTTCATCTGGTTAGATCTATAATCTCTGGACCAATGGCATTTCAAGTAAGACCTCAGAGTGAGAAAACACAATATGGGGGATGGGGAACAAGCAAAGAGGCAAGAAAGAGCTGAGAGAGGATTAAAAGGCAGGGGGAAGGTAAGAGGGAGGGAGACAGCCAACAACTGGATTGGAAGGAATGGAGCAGTTATGGGAAGTTCAGTTTAATTCAGTCCACTCTTTGTGACCCCATGAACCACAGCACGCCAGGCCTCCCTGTCCATCACCAACTCCCAGAGTCCACCCAAACCCATGTCCATCGAGTTGGTGATGCCATCCAACCATCTCATCCTCTGTCACTCCCTTCTCCTCCTGCCCCCAATCCTTCCCAGCATTAGGGTCTTTTCCAATGAGTCAACTCTTTGCATGAGGTGGCCAAAGTATTAGAGTTTCAGCTTCAGCATCAGTCCTTCCAATGAACACCCAGGACTGATCTCCTTTAGGATGGACTGATTGGATCTCCTTGCAGTCCAAGGGACTCTCAAGAGTCTTCTCCAACACCACAGTTCAAAAGCATCAATTCTTCGGCGCTCAGCTTTCTTCACCGTCCAATTCTCACATCCATACATGACTGTTGGAAAAACCATAGCCTTGACTAGAGGAGTGTAAAAGATGGTTCATTCAAATAGTCCTTCAAAAAGAAGCACATCTAAAGCATTTAAGGAGGACTACAGGCATATGTGGTGGCAGCAAGTAAGCAGTGGGCAGGAAGGTGGTGCTCTGGGAAGGTCTCTCACCCTAAAGTCTCAAAAGACCAACCTGTTGCGTGTACAGGGCTGGGAGGTGAAGAGCTGGCTTGTCAAGCCGGGCAGAATGAGGCCAAGGCATTACTCCAAAGATGTTTGTTCAGGCCTCCGGGTGAGGAGAAATGTTTAAAGTAAAAGGCCCGTCATGGGCATATTTTCTTCCTCACAATTCTTAACCTTGAAGATATGCAGATCAGATTCTTTATATTCTGCTGGACAAGCTTGTCACAAAGCACTGGATCTACTCTCTAGATACAGAACAAAGGAATAGCTTATCCTCCCCACCCAGAGGCAAGCCCTCCGTCTCCTGCTGTAGCTCCACAGTGGCCATCACATAAGCGCTATGTGATCGAGCTACACTTGGAAGAGGAAATCCTAGGGTCTTAAAGCAGCCCTGAGCAACCTTAGAAAAGAAGTGTGAAAAAAGTCTGGTCTGCTTCAGACCAGCCCCTGCTTACAGACGACAAAACCATCTGTGCTCTGCCTGGGGAAATACAGGTCAGAACTGCCAAGAGGAGCAAACCACTGGAGAGGATTCTTGAGGTCTGAAAAGTTGAGTAGAAAGACAAAAATGATGGCTCAATAAAGTGGAAGTTAGGGGAGAAACAGGAAGAGAAGCCCAGACTTTCTGAAGGCACGTGGCTCCGCTCTTCACAAGACAGCACCAACAGAACCCAGCGACTTGTAATTAAGCTCCCAGACCAAGCCTTGTAAACAGCCTGCGACGTTGTCGACATCCCCCAGAGGGTTAAGACTTCACTGCACCAGCATCCACATAATAACATTATATTTCTCTTTTAAATAAGATGTACACGAATGTTCACTTGCGCCCAATTACAGTAATGCATGATTTACATAAAATTAACTGTCCTGCTTAATTACAGGCATGCAGGGATTAAGGGAGAAAGGGCTTTTACTTTGTAAACATTATATGCTTTAATGCTTAGCGTCTCTATGAAATGCAACTGGCCCAATCGCAGTGAAGACGAGTTCCTTGGTCACTGGAATTACCAAATGTTGCCATCCCTTCTATGAGGATTATGTATAAACTGAGTCACCGGAGTCTCTCCCCAGAAATCCAACTCATCCACAATATGAATGATTTAATATAAACTGGAACGCTCTGTAGCAATGCTCTAGGGTTTAGAAGTTTCATATTTAGTGCAGGATTTAAACTGCCTGGGTAAGGAATCTGCAAAGGGCAAGAGAACGAGTCTCTACTTTTCCAGAAGCAGTAAGGAAAATGCTTTCATCAAAGGACGATCCAAAGCTGTTTTGACAACAAAATGATTAAAGGCTGCCTCTTCTCTCATCTTACATCTGTCACTTTTCTGCATCCCTTTTGGCCACAAACATGAACACAATTTTTCTCTGAATAAGACTTCAGATTGCACATTTATGGGGAATTAAAAGTGAAGTTCAGTGCAACACACACCTAAAGCCTTCTTTTTTCCCTAGTCTCTGCCAGACTCAGTGCCAGAAAACTGGAACTGAAGAAAAGGCAGTGAGCTGGCACAATAAGAAAATGATTGAAGGCAACAGGGATTGAAGTTTCATCGTTATCAGTTCAGTGGAGATGAGGCAATGCTTCTCCGAAAAGCTGCACAAAAATACCTCGAGGGGCCGAATGCTCACCGCACTGGCTGACCACAAAAGATGGCAATTTCGTTTTGCCACCTTGTCAACTCGCTTTTCACCTGGTACACAGAAGTGCCGGATCCCATAAGAAAGGGTTTTGAAGGGGAAAAAGAGAGACAAGATAACCTGTGAGTTCCTAAGAAAATTCATGGAAGAGCAAGATCTTATACTCAGAGCAGATTGCATTTGCCAGGAACAGACCATAAATTGAAATTAGGCAAACTGGTTCTTATTTTCAGAAAACTGAAAAAGAGAGAAATCCATTCCTAATTCAGGGCCTAAGTTAATTTCTTTAGCAATACCTTTAAACACTATGCATAATAAACTAGATATGTGTATCATACCAAGGACTTGTTTAGGAGGGTCATTAACCAAAAATTACATTTAACATGTGCGAGTTCATGGTACACTATACAAAATTATTTTACTTCATAACCCTTCCCTGTTTATTCTGCAACAAAACATAAAGTGATGAGACCTTCTTTAAGTCCTGGAATCCAGAAGGGCTTCTATGTGAAAGATTTTCAAAGACATCCTTGGAGAGGCTGGAGGTAGTATATAGCCACCTGGTAATTTCAGGGGGAAATTGGTCTGGTCATCTGTGTTTTGTTTCCTTCTTTTCATCAGTACAAATTTTTCTGCCAGAATCTGAGGCTTTAGAGAGATTAAGCTGTTGATTTTTTTTTTTCCTTCTTTGAGATGAAGGTCTTTCTGTTCTCTTGGGTTACCATCTTCCTGGCACTAGGTGCTTCACATTGTGTCTGATGCTATAAGACATTCACACTTTAAAATGCATGAATCAACCTTGAATTTTTCATCCTCTGATCCTTCATTGAGTTGTTGTTTCACAGTATCACAAAGCCTCAAAAGCTGTGACTTGAATAGTGGCCACACTCAAAGGAACATTATGCTGAATTTGATCCAGAACACACAAAATCAAAACTCCTTCCATTTCAGGCAAAACCCTTTGTTTGACCTAACAGTAATGGAATGAAACTGTCCTTAAGGACATTTTTTTTCTAGCTATGTCTGAAGATTTTTAAGAATTGACATTATGATTTACTGATTGTGACAATGTATGTTGTACATAAAATTAGAATTCATGACTAAGTATAAACACAAGACCTGCTTTATTGATGTCTCATTGCTCTTTTATAGGAGAGGTATCATTTTGGACACTTTATGAATACTATTTCACTTATTTCTTACAATAAACCCCTGAAACATGTTATTTCTGTACCATTTTTATGAAGTAATTGTAAAGTAGGGCTTCCCAGGTGGTGCTAGTGGTAAAGACCTGTCTGCCAATGTAGGAGACTAGAGAGTCAGGATCAATCCCTGGGGTCAGGAAGATTCCCTGGAAGAGGACGTGGCAACCCACTCCAGTCTTCTTGCCTAGAGAATCCCATGGACAGATGAGCCTGATGGGCTACAGTCCACAGGGTCGCACAGAGTCGGACATGACTGAAGCAACTTAGCATGCATGCAACTTGTAAAGTTGTAAATATCTTGGCCAAGGTCACAGAGCCAGGAAAAGCCACAGTCACAGTTTGAGCCCAGATCGAAACAAAATCCATTCTGCTCCTTTATAGCATGCTGTTTCCATTATCTTTCAGATTTACCTATTGACTAAACAAATGCTCATTTCAATAATGCTGTCATTGTTCCAATTACTTCGAAATTTTGCTATCAAAATAATACTCAGAGACAACTTTTGAGCCACCCAAGAATACCTGTTTCAATATGTTACAAGGATACCGTCTTTGGGTTCCTACCCTTCTCTCCTTTCTCTCCTCCTATTCACTATTTCAATCTTAGGGACTCAGCTAACCTCAGCTAGCCACATAGCTCTTTCTACTTAGTTATTCACGCCAAGGGAAAGAAACAAGATAATTTCAGATTTTTCTAAATAGTATTATATCAGACATTTTCTTGTCTGTCTATATGTTTACTTGGTTTCCTATCCCTTTTTTGTCTCTAGCCCCTTCTAGCCCCAGGGAATGTTGAACTCATGAGATTAAGAAGTGTGTCTTATTCATATGACCCCAGTGCTTAGAACAGTTTTTAAAACATTGTAGATGCTCAATTAATAACTGATGAACAAATGAATTAATTAATTACATTAAAGTCTTCTCTGAGCTTCTGCCAACCTACCTGGAATAACTGGCCGAGCAAGTCAGCAACTATACCATCATGGTATAAATCAGTAGAAGTTGAATAAGACATTTTCAGTTTAAAAGTTACTAGCCTCTGAAAAAGGCCCCAAAAGTCTAAACTGATAGTAGAGAGGCTGCTAAAAGGGCCCTTGAGTCTTTTTTTTCTTTCCCCTTTTTTCCTTCTAACCCGGCCAGCTTCAGGCAGCACCCTGGTGGGGCAAAGGGTAGTATGGCGCTGGTTGCTGTAAATTATAGTCATTACGACGTGTCAGCAGCCCCCAGTTGAGATCCTTAACTCATTGCTAGGAGAGCTTTCAAGGGCATCCATTTGCAGGAAGGTTTAGGAGCATTAAATGCCTTTCACAACCCACCAGGCTTTTTAACTCATGTGAGCCTGACACTTATTGGGTGCATTTTATCTCACAATCAATTTAATTAGGAGCTGTCGGATTAAAAATGATTTGTTGCTTCTGAAAGACACTAGAACTCTAAGATTCATTTGTAAAAGCTGTTCTCTTTCCCTGCCTCTCATTCTGTACTTTCAACATCCAGTACAAAGCAGCATGAGGGGGACAACACAGTGTGGCCACCTTGACTGCCAAATAAAGGTGCATAATACAACCCATTTAAGAAAATGAGCAAATGCTAATTGTCGGAATCTGGAGGTGGCATACACATACACTTAAGACTACTCAGGATGGAATCGTGTCCTCATTTTACTTTTTATTAAAACCCCTTATTTGTGACCTTTTCTCAAAGAAGGGAAAGTTTCTAAGGGGCTCTGCATGGCAGAGATCAGAATGACTAAAAGGTGAACTGATGTGTAAGATAAAACTCAAACACAAATCTAGGTAGGAATATAGGAACAAGTGGTATTTCATCCAAAGTTACTGAGGTAGAATCTATAAAAGGAAGCCTGCTTTCCCTGAGGTCAGCTATAAATGAAAGGGATATATTCTTAATAAATTACCATCAGCAAAGGCAAACAGAGAGCCCTTTCTGGTGAGGAAAGTGAGTACCTTTGGATTTCACTTGCCAACCTTTATCAGGAAAAATCATTTTAAATGACCTAATTCTAAGGATCTATATTGCAATCCCTGCCTATTTTAAAATTTCAAATTAAAAAAAAAAAACCTGCTTAGTTGAGTGTTGTTGTGAATGTTGAATGCTCAATCATGTCCGACTCTTTGTGACCCCATGAACAGTAGCCTGCCAGGCTCCTCTGCCCATGGGGTTCTCCAGGCAAGAATACTGGAGTGGTAGCCATTCCCTTCTCTAGGGGATCCTCTTGGCCCAGGGATCGAACCATCATCTCCTGCACTGGCAGGCAGATTCTTCACCACTGAGCCAACTAGAAAGCCCACCTGCTTAGTTAATGGTTAATAAAAATGACTAGTAGGTGGAAGGCATATCTGTCAGACCCAAGATGTGCCAGAGAGAACAATCTGTAAGACATTTGGTTGGCCAAAAATTTCATTTGGTTTTTTCCATAAAATGGCTCCAGTAGTGCTTAGCTATCTTTAACACCACTCAAAACAATTTTGTTGTATTGTGAGAGTTGTTATATAAATGTGCATTTTTTAAACTTTTCAAAATTAGTACATTTTTGTGTAGCCATTTTAATATCAAACATGGAAGTTTGAAAAAAGTAACATTTTTGGCATATTATGTTTTATTACTTCAAGAAAGGAATTAAGAGAACACAACAGAAATGCAAAAGCAGATCTGTGCAGTGTATGGAGAAGGTGCAGTGACTGATCAAGCATGTCAAAAGTGACATGCAAAATTTCATGCTGGAGATTTCTCACTGGACAGTGCTCCATGGTCAGGTAGACTGGTTGAAGTTGATAGTGCTCAAAGCAAGACATTAATTGGGAATAATCAACATTATAACACACAGAAGATAGTGACATACTCAAAATATCCAAATCAAGCACTGAAAATAATTTACTCAAGCTTGGTTATGTTAATTGTTTTGATGTTTGGGTTCCCCATAAGTTAAACAGGAAAAAAAAAAACAACCCTGTATTTTCATGTGTGACTCTCTTACTTAAACGTAACAAAAACATTCCATTTTTAAAACAAATTGTGGACTTTTGGATAGCAGCCATCCTGACTGGCATGTAATGGTACCTCACTGTGGTTTTGATTTGCATTTCTCTGATAATGAGTGATGTTGAGCATCTTTTCATGTGTTTGTTAGCCATCTCTATGACTTCTTTGGAGAAATGTCTGTTTAGTTCTTTGGCCCATTTTTTGATTGGGTCATTTACTTTTTGGGAATTGAGCTGCAGGAGTTGCTTGTATATTTTTGAGATTAATCCTTTGTTGCTTCATTTGCTATTGTTTTCTCCCATTCTGAGGGCTGTCTTTTCACCTTGCTTATAGTTTCCTTTGTTGTGCAAAAGCTTTTAAGTTTCATTAGGTCCCACTTGTTTATTTTTGCTTTTATTTCCAATGTTCTGGGAGGTGGGTCATAGAGGATCCTGCTGTGATTTATGTCGGAGAGTGTTTTGCCTATGTTCTCCTCTAGGAGTTTTATAGTTTCTGGTCTTATATTTAGATCTTTAATCCATTTGGAGTTTATTTTTGTGTATGGTGTTAGAAGGTGTTCTAAATGCTGGAGAGGGTGTGGAGAAAAGGGAACCCTCTTACACTGCTGGTAGAAATGCAAACTAGTACAGCCACTACGGAGAACAGTGTGGAGATTTCTTAAAAAACTGGAAATAGAACTGCCATATGACCCAGCAATCCCACTCCTGGGCATACACACCAAGGAAACCAGAATTGAAAGAGACACGTGCATCCCAATGTTCATCTCAGCACTGTTTATAATTGCCAGGACATAGAAGCAACCTAGATGCCCATCAGCAGACGAATGGATGAGGAAGCTGTGGTACAGATACACTATGGAATATTACTCAGCCATTAAAAAGAATTCATTTGAATCAATTCTAATGAGATGGATGAAACTGGAGCCCATTATACAGAGTGAAGTAAGCCAGAAAGATAAAGACCAATACAGTATACTAATGCATATATATGGAATTTAGAAAGATGGTAATGATAACCCCATATGCAAAACAGAAGAAGAGACACAGATGTACAGAACAGACTTTGGGACTCTGTGGGAGAAGGCGAGGGTGGGATGTTCTGAGAGAACAGCATTGAAATAAGTATACTATCAAGTGTGAAACAGACCACCAGCCCAGGTTGGATGCATGAGCCAAGTGCTCAGGGCTGGTGCACTGGGAAGACCCAGAGGGATAGGATGGAGAGGGAGGCAGGAGGGGGGATCGGGATGGGGAACACATGTCAATCCATGGCTGATTCATGTCAATGTATGGCAAAAACCACTACAATATTGTAAAATAATTAGCTTTAAACTAATAAAAATAAATGAAAAAAAAAAAAAACAAATTGGGAGGGTGATGAAAAGTGGATACTGTATAATAATGCAGAACAGAAGAGAACCACCACCATCACCTTCTTTGGTCTTCATCCAAAGAAGGTGATGTTGTGTATATGGTGGGATTGGAAGGGAGTCCTCTATATGAACTCCTTTCAGAAAATGAAATAATTCCAACAAGTATGGCTCTCAATTAGACCAACTGAAAGCAGCACCAAAGGAGAAGTGTCCAGAATTAGTCAACAGAAAACACATGATCTTCCATCAGGGTAACATAAGACTGCATGTTTCTTCGATGAACAGGAAAAAACTGTTACAGCTTGGCTGGGAAGTTCTGCTTCATCCACCGTATTCACCAGACACTGCACCTTCTGATTTCCATTTATTTTAGTCTTTAAAAAATACTCTTAATGGAAAAATTTTCAATTTCCTGGAAGACTGTAAAAGGCACCTAGAACAGTTCTTTGCTCAAAAAGATAAAAAATTTTAGAAGATGGAATTAAGAAGTTGCCTGAAAAATGGCAGAAAGTAGTAGAACAAAACGGTGACTATGTTATTCAATAAAGTTCTTGCTGAAAATGAAAAAGATGTCTTATGTTTTTACTTAAAAACCAAAAGAATTTTTTTTTTTTTTTTGCCAACTCAATACTATAGGAGAGAAAATTCTCCTTAATTACATGTATTACTATTACGTGTTTGCACATTTATTATTAAAATCCCTCTTTGGTATAAGAAAAGTAAACTGAAGGTCCAAGGAGATTTAATTGTGTTGTATTTGTTATCTGAATTGGGTCCATTCAGATCTGTCCTGGGTCCAATGAACTACTCCAAGAAGAGACTATGGGGACAGAACTATATTAAGAGCTACAAATTCAGTACAAGGACAGCCTTAGCTAACTATACAGGGATTTAGTTAGCAACTGCAAGGACCTCCATAGTGAGTACATGGAAACCAAGGCCAAATGCTAGCAATGCACTTTTAATCTCCGAGTGGAGACTTGCTCTAAAAACAAAAACAAAATACAAGATCCATGAAGGCAAGCTACCTATGAATAAGGCACAGTTTCCTTTTTTTTTTTCAACAAACATCACTCTAGTTTTCTAAAGATCATACATCATGACCAAGTGGGCTTTATCCCAGGAATGCAAGGATTCTTTAATATCCACAAATCAATCAATGTAACACACCACATTAACAAATTGAAAGATAAAAACCATATGATTATCTCAATAGATGCAGAAAAAGCCTTTGACAAAATTCAACATCCATTTATGATAAAAACTCTCCAGAAAGCAGGAATAGAAGGAACATACCTCAACATAATAAAAGCTATATATGACAAACCCACAGCAAACATTACCCTCAATGGTGAAAAACTGAAAGCATTTCCTTTAAAGTCAGGAACAAGACAAGGGTGTCCACTCTCACCACTACTATTCAACATAGTTTTGGAAATGTTGGCCACAGCAATCAGAGCAGAAAAAGAAATAAAAGGAATCCAGATAGGAAAAGAAGAAGTAAAACTCTCACTGTTTGCAGACAACATGATCCTCTACATAGAAAACCCTAAAGACTCTACCAGAAAATTACTAGAGCTAATCAATGAATACAGTAATGTTGCAGGATATAAAATTAACACACAGAAATCCTTTGCATTCCTATATGCTAACAATGAGAAAACAGAAAGAGAAATTAAGGAAACAATACCATTCACCATTGCAACAAAAAGAATAAAGTACTTAAGAGTATATCTTCCTAAAGAAACAAAAGACCTATATATAGAAAACTATAAAACACTGATGAAAGAAATCAAAGAGGACACAAATAGATGGAGAAATATACTGTGTTCATGGATTGGAAGACTCAATATTGTGAAAATGGCTATACTACCCAAAGCAACCTATAGATTCAATGCAATCCCTATCAAGCTACCAATGGTATTTTTCACAGAACTAGAACAAATAATTTCACAATTTGTATGGAAATACAAAAAACCTTGAATAGCCAAAAAAATCTTGAGAAAGAAGAAGGGAACTGGAGGAATCAACCTGCCTGACTTCAGACTATACTACAAAGCCACAGTCATCAAGACAGTATGGTACTGGCACAAAGACAGAAATACAGATCAATGGAACAGAATACAAAGCCCAGAGATAAATCCATGAACCTATGGACATCTTATCTTCAACAAAGGAGGCAAGGATATACAATGGAAAAAAGGCAACCTCTTTAACAAGTGGTGCTGGCAACAAAGGAAACTATAAGCAAGGTAAAAAGACAGCCTTCAGAATGGGAGAAAATAATAGCAAATGAAGCAACAGACAAAGGATTAATCTCAAAAATATACAAGCAACTCCTGCAGCTCAATTCCAGAAAAATAAATGACCCAATCAAAAAATGGGCCAAAGATCTAAACAGACATTTCTCCAAAGAAGACATACAGATGGCTAACAAATATATGAAAAGATGCTCAACATCACTCATTATCAGAGAAATGCAAATCAAAACCACAAGAAGGTACCATTACACACCAGTCAGGATGGCTGCTATCCAAAAGTCTACAAGCAATAAATGCTGGAGAGGGTGTGGAGAAAAGGGAGCCCTCTTACACTGTTGGTGGGAATGCAAACTAGTACAGCCACTATGGAGAACAGTGTGGAGATTTCTTTAAAAACTGGAAATAGAACTGCCATATGACCCAGCAATCCCACTCCTGGGCATACACACCAAGGAAACCAGATCTGAAAGAGACACATGCATCCCAATGTTCATCGCAGCACTGTTTATAATATCCAGGACATGGAAGCAACCTAGATGCCCATCAGCAGACGAATGGATAAGGAAGCTGTGGTACATATACACCATGGAATATTACTGAGCCATTAAAAAGAATTCATTTGAATCAGTTCTAATGAGATGGATGAAACTGGAGCCCATTATACAAAGTGAAGTAAGCCAGAAAGATAAAGACCAATACAGTATACTAATGCATATATATGGAATTTAGAAAGATGGTAATGATAACCCTATATGCAAAACAGAAAAACAGACACAGATGTACGGAACAGACTTTGGGACTCTGTGGGAGAAGGCGAGGGTGGGATGTTCTGAGAGAACAGCATTGAAACAAGTATACTATAAAGGGTGAAACAGATCATCAGCCCAGGTTGGATGCATGAGACAAGTGCTCAGGGCTGGTGCACTGGGAAGACCCAGAGGGATGGGATGGAGAGGGAGACAGGAGGGGGGATTGGGATGGGGAACACATGTAAATCCATGGCTGATTCATGTCAATGTATGGCAAAAACCACTACAATATTGTAAAGTAATTAGCCTCCAACAATAAAAATAAATGAAAAAACAAAATAGAATGGTTTCCTAGATAAAAAAAAAAACAATGAAACATTTAATATGATTTCTAATTGTGCAAATTTACAGTTTAGCATTGCCATGTTTTTTCCATTCTCAAGACTTGGGTTTGGGGAGATCTGGGGGAAAGGGTGATGAGAACCCAAGCCTGAGAGCACAGATCCCAGCTTTGAGAGGGTGGTTGTTTTGTACAGTCTTTGTAAAGTCTTGTCTGGGTGTTGTGAAGGCCCAGCTATTGTGGCCAAAGATTACAACATAGTGGCATTTTGGCAGCAGGATGTTTTGGCAGGGAAGGTGAATCCTGGGCAAAACACAATCTGCCTTTTTTGTGCAGTGTTTCAGAATCAGTTGCATGTCCTAATCATTTTTTAAAGTGTGATATAGTCTAGGAAACAAAGAGACCTGAGCATTTGTTCAATAAAAACCAAAGCTTACCAAATTGTGGGACAAGGCATACTGTTTAAGTTTCTGGATCATGTTTACACTTCCTGGGGAAAATATCCACTCTCTGTGAATTACTCTGGATACTCATACATCAGACAACCAAATTCTAAATTTGAGTCTATGAAGCCCTCAGTAGTACATACCTGTTGAAAGCAAGACTGCCTGCTGCCCTATGTCTTGTTAAAGGCACTACAATCAGCAGGATTAGATTTGTTGACCATCTGATGAATACCTGAAAGAAAAGAAAAGAAATGAAGAACTCTCCCTAAGGAATCTCTTTACCACAACCTTTTGCAGTGTTTTTAAAGTCTTCTTTAGGAAGAGATTAGAAACATTTTCCCCTGACTTATGGATGTCTTGATTTTATGAAACACTGCTCAGATATTAAAAGTTCGCTGAAAAGACAGTCTTCCCTCTCTCTTCATTCAGTATTGAAATAGTATCTAGTTAGTTCAGCCATCTTGGTTGTAAAATACAGGAAAATACAGCAGCATAGCAAGACAGTTACCAGAAACGTCACGATCATACACGTGTATGGTATATGTGCTTGACATTCAGGCCCTGCAGCTGTTAAAATGCTTGGTGGGTTCAAAATGACTATAAATGCCTCTTGAAGGCAACTTTCAAAAGTGAAACATTCCCAAAATTGAAGAATCATTCAGATCTTTGAAAAATTAAAACAGTAAATGAAGTTCAGGATGAAAGTTCAATAAGAATGAGAAATAATTCATGCAGATAGAAAAGATTCAAGGAGGTTACATCAGATTTTTAACTATCCTAGCATTATTAATTTAATTTCTAGTCATTATGATAACAGCAAGCATTTAGAATGCATTTAGTGTTTATGTAGACTCACTCCTTCTCAAAATTACAATTTTGAATTAATATGCTAATAAAAATGTCACTAGAAAGTGCTTCTATTATTCTGCCAGTGGAATATCTCTTCCCTATTTCTTTTTATAAATGAAATTTCAGCATTTATTTTTTGATCCTCCTTAGATTTTGAAAACTGTGATGTTTCTGTTTAAGAATTCTCCTTATGCTACATTAGTGCCATGTTCTTTGACAGTATCAAAATATGCAAATATAGCCTTTTTAATGGTGATTTTCATTTTGTTACTGTGATTTAACTAAAAAACAACTGATGATGTTTCAACTTATCACATACAACAGTGAAGTTACTGGAGTGATATTTACACTCGGAGCAGATGACACAGAAACAAATACGTTTGAACTGCCATCCGCACCATGTTGATTTCTTCCTTAAAGGCACAATAGAGGGAAAATCAGATTCGGGGCCAGAGACGGCACATTACTACCCAAGAAAAAAAGGATAAGTGAGGTCTGCTGAATTTGGGAGATGCGCTGAGGGGAAGAGTAGGGGCCGGAGAACGGGCTGCGAAGCCTGCAGCTTCGCAGGAATCACTCCATTTTTGGCAGTGAGAGCCCTCTTCGCGTTTTGGCCCTCCGTCGCCCACACTGCCCGCTTGGCTGCTCGCCTCGCTGCCCACCTCTCCTTGCCGCCTCGGCTCAGGTTTACACAGCTTCCCCATCTGCGGCTGGCTGCCAGCCTGCGCCTTAGAAAGCCCCAGAATGCTCCGCGCGGAATTACGTGGGCGTGGCCCCGTTCGCAGCTATTTGAACTGAGCGAGGCAGGCAGCTGGGTGGGAGGAAAGCTGGAAAGCAGAGCCTTGCTGGGGCAACATGCCTAGCAAGGCTGGCTCTCAAAGGTGGGGGCTTAGCTCAGAAGTCGCTAGAAGATGTCATGTAGGAAGCTTCTGTCATTCCAAAATAATTAGAAACTGAAGAGGAGAACTCCTCTTAATAAGCCAGTGGATGGAGAATTGAAATGAAGGAGAGTTTTCTCTTAGTTTGACCTAAATAAAGATGCCAAACAATTCATTAAGCTCTGCTCTGCTTGAATTCCTGATGCTGGGAAAGCCAGACCTCATCTTCACAGGTAGAGAAAGGAGGTTTCTTTGAGGTCTCTCTACCCTCCCCACACACACCTTCTGCTCAGCTTGTCTCCATTCATGTACCCTATTAGCAGCCAATAATAATGATAATAATAGTTAGCATTAATTGGGCACTTAGTCTTTGACATAATTGGTGTTAAGCGCTTATTGCTGAATAGTTTCTATTTGCTCTTCAGAGCCACTCTATAGGTGTCCTCACCCTCTTGTGTCTTTCTCAGTGCCCTAGGAGGCAGACCACTCTGGACTGCATCTTTCAGCTCCCTTGCCTTTTGACTTCTAGATAGGTTGAGCCTACATGTTCAAGTCCCTGGCAGCAGCTCAGTGGGAGGGAGAGCAATCAGATCAGGGTGTTATATCTCCCTGCCTCATCACAGCAGATTGGCTGTGTTCCCCCATGGAAAACTCTAGCCAGCAACCATCTCCTGTAGCTACAGATTCCTCCTCTCGTCCCTTCAGGCCTATTAGTGGTGACAATTATTTCAGCATCCCATGTCCCTTTCCTTAGCCCTGCCTATCCCTTTGTGAACATTCCCTTTATTAAATTCTTCTCAATTACTTGGGTTGGGTGGGCCACCCATTCCCTGCTGGGACCCTCTGATGTACATGCCAGAATCCTCTTAACAACCCTGAGATGTAGGTGTTCTTTTGTAGGTGGAGAAACTAAGACTTAAACTGCTTTAGAACTTTCTCCAGGTCATGTATCTGGTGAAAACAATGACCAAAAGGCAAACCCAGTACCCAATATTGGCAATATGATAAACTCCAACTTCATGATATTTTCTTATTGATAAAATATTATTTTTTTTGTACTATTCTATCTCTTTCCCTTATCATTGCAAAACTAGAAATTCTTGCTTAGACTATCACAAATTCTTACAACTCCATGACATTATGGAATATTTACTTGGTTTTAGCTAACAGAAAATAATTCAGGTTAGCATAAGAAAAAAATAATAATAATAAATTTAAGTTGCTGTGGGAAGCCTCAAATAGCACCCATGATGTCCACCTCCTGGTATTTATGTCCTTGTATAACCCCTTCCTCTTGAGTGTCAACTAGATTTATTAACTTCAAATAGATTAGCAGAGACATTATCCTGCTGACAAAGGTCCATATAGTCAAAGCTATGGTTTCTCCAGTAGTCATGTATGGATGTGAGAGTTGGACCATAAAGAAGGCTGAGCACTGAAGAATTGATGCTTTGTCTCTGTGGTGGTGGAGAATACTCTTGAGAGTCTCTTGGACTGCAAGACAATCAAACTAGTCAGTCCTGGAGGAAATCAACCCTGAATATTCATTGGAAGGACTGATGTTGAAGCTGAAACTCCAATACTTTGGTCACCTGATGGGAAGAACTGACTCATTTGAAAAGACCCTGATGCTAGAAAAGATTGAAGGCGGGAGGAAAAGGGGATGACAGAGGATGAGATGGTTCGATGGTATCACCGACTCAATGGACATGAGGTTGAGCAAACTCCAGGAGTTGGTGATAGACAAGGAAGCCTGGCGTGCTGCAGTCCATGGGGTTACAAAGAGTCGGACACGACTGAGTGACTGAACTGAACTGATGAGAAGAGTTGACTTATTGGAAAAAACCCTGATGCTGGGAAAGATTGAGGGCAGGAGAATGGGGCAACAGAGGATGAGATGACTGAATGGTATCATCAACTCAATGGACATGAGTTTGAGCAAACTCCAGGAGATAGTGAAGGACAGGAAAGCCTGGAGTGCCTCAGGCCATGGGACCAGGTCACAAAGAGTTGGACACAACTAAGTGACTGAACAACAAAAATAGATTATGGCAGAAGTGATGGGATGGCACAAGATTATGTTATTTTTTAATGGTGTCTATCTTAGATATTTTCTCTTATCCTTTTGTGGATCATTCTCTCTGGGAACAGCCAGTTACTCTGAGGAAACGCCTACATAACAAGGAAGAGAGGCCTTCCAATAGCCACAAGACTGACTCAGTAGTGGACCCTCCCCAGCTGACACTTCAGACTGCAACTCCATCCAATACTTGAGTGTAGGTTTGTGAGAGACTCTGAACCAGAATCTCTCAGCTAAGTGGCTCCCAGAGCTTGACCCACAGAAACCATGGGTAAATGAAATGTTTGTTATTTTCAGCTACCACATTTTGTATTGCATTATGTATTATTATAATGCATTATGCAATAATAAATTAGAGTTTGAATCCGAGAGTGGTTCCAAAGGAACAGAATGTCAAAGCTAAGTTATCTGAATTGGTTCTGAGTTCTGGGAATCCTGTAGGCAAGTTGGACTGTGGAAATGTAGTAGTGACTGTATAGCACACACACACCACTGCTGATCTGCTGGCTCACCCATTGCCCATTGGCATGAGGCAGTGGCCAGATCTGCCACTGCTCCATCTTCCCCTGCAGCTTCCCCTTCACCTTCTCTGAATCCTGGGACAGATGTGTGTGCTCAGTTCACAGCCATATGGAGGCTGCTAAACCAGATCCTACAGTTGTGTAAGGTCAAATATCATGAATTTTATACATTTAACAAAACACAAATTTTCACCAAAAAAGCCTATGAAAATCAGGAGCCAGCAGCAAGAGTTTGTTGAACAACTTTCTCCAGCTCCACCCTAAACCCAACTTTGAGCTACCAGCTTCCCCTCTTAGGGCTCCCAATCCAAGATTTCATACTCTTGAAAGATTATCTAATTGATCTGGTGTGGATCAGCTATCCTCTCTTTGACTAACAACCTGGGGGTTGGGAGTATTACATGACACAAAACACATAGAAGAAAAGATCAGGGCTAGTGTCCAACAGACCACTACATCTTTCCAAAGGTCTGTCTACCCTCAGTCTTTCTTCTCTGACTTGTCTTACCCCCTGGGGTCATAACTCCTACAAATGACTCAGGGTTTATCACAGCAGGGTCTAAAACTACCATTTGAAGTTCAGCTAATTCATCAGAATGGTTCGTAATCCACAGCTGATAGGCACAGGCCACTTTGAAACCCCATAAAGCTGCATGTGTATGCAATTCACAACAGTACCCAATTGGACTTTTATTATCATTACTTATAGGCTTCAAAATTGAGTTAAGCTTTTAAATGTGTTATACAGTTGTCTCATTTTTATTCAGTAACACTCACTGTCACCACACTTTGGCCAGGGTACCATAAGAAGAAAGGCTACCTGGAGATGCTTTCTGACATTATAAATAGAGAAGTATAATTTTCTTTTTAAATTAGATTCCCATTCTTTCACTATCAGTAATGTTTGTTCACCTAGTGAGTGATTGCCTGATAAGAAAGGAGCTGTAAGTCTCTAATAATGTTCTTGCCAAATAAGGGCAAGAGCTGTTGTAGTAATGAGAAAGTCTAAAGATATCTCTGCAGGCATTGAGAGCCTTTGTTTAATAGGAGTTATTGGGTACACAGATGGGAACACTGTACATCTGCTTAAATGTGTACAATATGCTTGTGAACTTGTGCTAAAAGAATGCTCACTAAATGGTATTGTCCTTTGCTTCATATTTTTAAAACTATCTCATAGGTATTTAAATTATAAAAATAAAAATGAGGCAATCTGGTAACTGGGGTAATGAATCTCAATTTTTGTGTGCATGAGAATCATCTAAAGAAGCTGTTTTGATAAAAGTGCTGAGCTCCAGACCCTTAAACTCAGATTCAGGTGATCCAGGATGGACCTGGGAATTTAAATATTTAGTAAGCACCCCCAGGTGATTCTGATGAAAGATATATGCCTTGAAATAATTGTAGAAACTGAAGTAAACCCAGAATTTAAGCCGGTCAGTTCTTGGCTGAATAAATACGAAAAACAACAACAAGAAAACCCCTTCTAATTCTTGTGAACCCAACCACGTTACCTAGCCATATGGTAGTCTAAAAGGAATTACTTCTGACATGGAGGCTTGCACTAAGTGAAAAGATCAAGCCAGACACAAGGTCAAACCAAAGAAAACCTGAAGAAGGAGAAAAGGTCAAAATGAGCATGAGGCCCCTCAGCCTGGGTTTCTGAGTATCTTGGCAATAAGTCTTGTGCAGCTCAGCAACAGCTGAGGAAGTGTTCTAAATGCTAGTCAAACAAGAAAAAAGAAGCATTTTTGCTTTAAGAAACAGTTTCTGTTTATAATGCTTAGGAAATGAGCACATATTAATATCCTTTTATTGGTACCAACTCTGTAGATTTGGTTGCATTTAGAAAGATGTTATCAAAAAGCCCCTTAAGACCTGTAGCTCTGCTACCTTTGCTGTGTGTCAGGCGCAGTTTGACCTTCTTTATGTTCTCAGCAGAGGTGTGAGCCACTGTGATCTCCACGCAGTGCTTCCTCCTTCTGTTCTTCCAGAGCTGCAGTGCGAGGTGCTTCTTAAAAAGCCTGCAGTTAGCACAACTGACCTATCTGTTTTGCCCAAACTCACCCTGAGGGTGGCTGGCTTTCAATAGTTGTTCAGGTTCCGAGGATGATGGACTGGCAAAGAATGCTAGAGCAAAGCTGGTTAAGTTATATGACGATGAAGATTCAACTGACCAGGGTTGATGGCCAAGTGTAAAGGGAAACTCAGGGATTCAGGTCAGGGGGTGAAAGATAAGACAGAGGTGTGGTCAGGAGCAGGGTCAAAGGCCAAGAGCTCCATACTGAGTAAACAGGCCTTTGAAAGAAGTGTGAATTCTTGTTCCACTAGAGACAAAAAATGAACAAGTAGCTCTATAGTCAGAAAGTCAAGATCAGTTACTGGAGGCATTGAAAGGCAGCAAGGCAAAAAAATGAAACCCTCCACGTTCATTAGCTGCTAGACCCAAGGAATCAGGAAAAGCGTGCCTAAGGGTCTTTCTCTTTCTGCTGAACAGGGCACTGTTTCCCAAAGTGAGGTCTTGGGATAACTGACTTCCTCCAGGCTACTGGTAAAGAATGCAGAGTTGTGCACCTCTACCAGGGTGTACTAACTGAGTCTAAAGGGTGGCTGGCTCTATGTTCAGTCGCTCAGTCGTGTCTGACTCTTAGCGACCCCAGTGACTGCAGCACACCATGCTTCTCTGTCCTTCACCATCTCTGTAGCTTGCTCAAACTCATGTCCATTGAATCAGTGATGCTTTCCAGTCATTTCATCCTCTGTTATCCCCTTCTCCTCCTGTCTTCAGTCTTTCCCAGAATCAGGGTCTTTTCCAATGAGTTGACTCTTCACATCAGGTGGCCAAAGTATTGGAGTTTCAGCTTCAGTATCAGTTCTTCCAATGAATATTCAGGATTGATTTCTTTTAGGATTGACTGGTTTGATCTCTTTGCAGTCTAAGGGAGTCTTTTCCAACACCACAGTTCAAAAGCATCAATTCTTCGACTCTCAGCTTTCTTTGTAGTCCAACTCTCAGATCCACACATGACTACTGTGAAAACCATAGCTTTGACTATATGGACATTTGTTGGCAAAGTAATGTCTCTGTTTTTTAATATGCTGTCTAGTTTTGTCATAGCTTTTCTTCCAAGGAGCAAGCATCTTTTAATTTCATGGTTGCAGTCACCATCTGCAGCCTGTCACTGTTTCCACTCTTTCCCCATCTATTTGCCATGAAGTGATGGGACTAGAAGCCATGAACTTCGTTTTTTGAATGTTGAGTTTTAAGCCAGTTTTTTCACTCTCCTCTTTTACTTTCATCAAGAGGCTCTTTAGTTCCTCTTTGCTTTCTGCCGTAAGGGTGGTGGCATCTGAATATCTAAGGTTATTGATATTTCTCCTGGAAATCTTGACAGCTTGTGTTTCATCCAGCCCAGCATTTCACATGATGTAATTTGCATAGAAGTTAAATAAGCAGGGTGAAAATATACAGCCTTGATTCACTCCTTTCCCAATTTGAAACCAGTCCATTGTTCCACGTCTGGTTCTAAATATTGCTTCTTGACCTGCATACAGGTTTCTCAGGAGGCAGGTCAGGTGGTCTGGTGTTCCCATCTGTATGTTCAGAGAACCAACAAGTAAGTGGCTCACACACTAAGCTTCATTCTACTCTCCTCCTCCACCTCTCCCATATCATTTAATACAATTAGATGTCAGTGTATTTATCACAGGACTCTTGTCTAGTTCCTGTGAAACATATTGCATCTAGCAGAGTGAAGGTTCTCACAAGGATGTAGACTGTTCAGTTACTGTTTCTTATAGAACAAAAGTTACAGGACCAAAACAGTACAGGCCAGTGGCGTCATAATGTCTAGAAAGATATGCTTCCAGAATATATTATTTTCTTACCAGAGTAGCAAAACATTGCTATACTGGTCTCTTGGATTAATGTAGCAACTCTCCCCTAATGAACTGTAAGCTGTTCTATGAGAATAGCTGTAAAAATAAGACAAGAGAAAGTAAACAGAGCTGTCCAAAGTGGATATTAACTACTAGTAACAGAAGGAAGGAACAGAGTCCAGTTCTCCTCATCCTCATCAGATTATTTCTGTATCCTACATCAAGTGTAGGACATTGCAAAAAACACTCATGGAATATCCCCATATTGCTTTCTGTAATTTGAATGGAAAATGAGATGTGCCCCAATACAGAAAACAAAATAATATTCACTATCCATGCATAGCTCATCTACTAAAGGAAAACAACAAATAAATAGACATATATCCAATAAACAATGTGAAAGAAGGGAAAGAATTTGTAATGGAAGTTTTCCCACAAATTATTTTGCAAAGTGATAGTAACATTACCAAATCACTTGTACTGAGTTCCCAAGTGGTGCACACACAGCCACCAGCCCCCACAAGAATGGCAGCCAAGTCACACTGCTTGACCTGAGGCCATGACAATGACTGGAGATACCATTTACCCTGCTTTCCTGCTTCCACACCCTTCTGCACACGTGTGGCTTCTGAGTCTTGTCCCTGAATAAACAAACTCTACTTGGACTTCCCATCAATGAAAAATTTCACACTTACTTAAATTCATGGAAGACTGTGAGTACTTTCAAGTTAAAGTAACCTTGTAAGTCTTACAATTCTGTCATTCTTAAAGGAGTTCCTATTAAGTCTTAAATGCTTCAGAGATTAAAAGGGTATATTAATGTTATTAGAGACTTGAGATAAAATGCCATGCCTTGCAGGGTATCTTAGCACTTAATGAAAACATTTTCATCACGTTCTGAGTCTATTATGCCAGATCTTCATTTCATAAGTTGTAAGATAATCTTATTTTAATTAGAAGAGCTATACCAAGTATATTAGAGTAATACAGTTAAATATATTCATCAACTTTCTTCTTGTCAGGTAAAACAGCTCCTTCAGAGTTATAATGATATGCTGCCACAGGTGTCAGTAAAAGAAAAAACACTAAATACATACTTGTATAAATTTTGAATGGTTTGTACAGCATTAAATGAGTTTTCTAAGGAGGATTCAATATGGTGGCCACTGTCACACGTGGCTATTGAGTTCTTGAAAGACAACCAGCTCAGAGTGAAATGTGCTGTAAGTATTAATATGAAGAACACACTGGATCTCAGAAATTCAGTATAAAATATATAAAATATGTCATTAATATTGCAAATACTGAAAACATGTTGAAATAATTATATTTTGGCTATTCAGGCTAAATAAAAATAGGGTTAATATTAATTTCACCTGTTGATTTTTCCCTTTTTAAATATGGTTTCCAAAAACTTTTAAGCTCTGCATGTAACACACATTTCTACTGGATACTGATGTTCTATCTCATCTAAATAATATGTAAGATCAAATTCTAATTTTCTGTAAGATATCCATGCTAAATAATAAACATAAATGATAAATCTCCAATTGCTCCATCTAAATTCTGAATAAATTCCCAATTATCTTTCTCCACTGTCCAGTAAGTTAAATGGAAAAATGGAAAAGGCAGTCTTAACAGCAGCTTAAGAGAGATGCTACGAGGTAGGGCTGTGGGTGCAGAAGAAAGTTGGACAGTACCTTCCAGAGCCAGACACAGGTTATGTGATTCTCAGGAGTTGATCATGAAATGAAGTTAGAAGGATCTTGTGAGAGAATCACTCTTTTTTAAAATTAAAAAAAAAATGTATTGGAATATAGTTGGTTTACAGTGCTGCGGTAGTTCCTGCTGTGCAGCGAAGTCAATAAGCTGGACGTATACAGATATCTCCTCTTTTTCTTTTTGGATTTCCTTTCCATTTAGGTCACCACAGGGCACTGAGCAAAGTTCTCTGTGATATGCAGTAGGCAGTCATGAGTTATCTATTTTACACGTAGTCGTGTATATGTGTCAGTCTCAGTCTCCCAGTTCATCCCATCTCCCGCCCCCTTGGTTTCCATACATTTGTTCTCCACATCTGTGTCTTTATTTCTGCTTTGCAAAAGTTCATATGTGTCATTTTTTCCAGATTCCACATGTAAATGATATTAAATAATACTTTTCTCTTTCTGACTTACTTCACTCTGTATGACAGTCTCTCGGTCCATCCGTGACTCTGCAAATGGCGCAATTTCCTTCCTTTCATGACTGAGTAATATCCCATTGTACATATGTGCCACATCATCTCTACCCATTCCTCTGTTGATGGACATTTAGGTTGCTTTCATATCCTGGCTATTGTAAATAGTGCTGCAATGAACATTAGAGTGTATTTATCTTTTGAAATTATGGTTTGCTCCAGGTATATGCCCAGGAGTGGAATTGCTGGGTCATAGAGTAGTTCTCTTTTTAGTTTTTTAAGTAACCTCCATAATGTTCCCCATAGTGGCTGAACCAACTTACATTCCCACCAACAGTGTAAGAGGGGTAGAAACATTCTTTAACAGAAATCACACTATGAGCCACACGTTCAGTCAGGATAGAGAACACTTCAAATTTCATCTTGTGGTTTCACAATTCTTGCAAAGGAAGGAAAGAGAAAAGGTATGCTTTGGATAGGAAGTATTTTCAAAATAAACAAGTACCCCTAGGTGAGTTGGGATACTTGTTTATAAACAAGGTGAGTTGAAACACCTTGTTGGAAAGCCAAGAAAAATGTGAGCAGCAATTAAAACAGAGAGCACTTAAACAAAAGCCACTCATGCCAAGCTGGTAACATAAAAGGGCTATACAAATATTTTGAAATGTAGAACTTGCTACTATTGAAGAAAAGGAATATGAAGCAGGTCAGAGCCAAACTAAAAACAAAGGGCCCATGAAGAAATCAGCAGAGCACCTCACTAGGGACTTCAAAGAAAAATGCAAACCCCTTTAAGTATGACTAAGTCAGGAAGCCAGCTGGAAAAGGCCAAGGTCACTCAAGGATGACAAAGGGATGGCAGGGAGAATCACTGAATTATTTGCCTCATTCTCAACTGGAGAAGGCCTTAGAGTCTCACTCCCATTTTCCTTTAAAGCAGACAAGTCAGAAGTATTAAAACAAACAGTGGAAAATACAGGACATTCCTATACTTAAGTGACAAACTAAATGTAAATAAATCACCAAGACCAGACGACTTTCACCCAAGACTTCCAAAGCAATCAAGGGTGAAATATGTACCTGTTGGCCAAAACGTATAACCTGTTCCTATTAATCCCACTGTGGGGGAGGCATGGCAGGTTGCCAGCATGACTCATGTTCACAAGAAGGCCTCCAGAGGAGATTCTGAAACAAAAGTCTCTTGGTCTGGTTTCTAAGTTTGATAAGGTGATGGCATCTACTTAAACACTGAAAATGCAGTACCTGGGGGAGTTATGGTTTATCAGAGGAACGTCTTCTCTAATAATCTACGAGGGGCATTTTTTAGATGATCCAGGATACTTGAACTGGATAATAAGAAATTTTCAAAATTTTGTTTTCTTTTTGAGTGCTTAGCTGTTAGAAGTCAGACTAAGTATTTATGAATAAAATTTTATTTTGTTCCCAGGTGGTTCAGTAGTAAAGATAAATGGGAACTGTTTTGGATAATGAAGTGCTAACTCTGGTATTCTGATGAATTAGTTTTACATTGACTCATTAAAGAAAAAAAGGCAAAAAGGAAAAATCAAGTTTGTAGGTAGTATTAAACTCATCTTAGTAGTGAGCCATCCAAGCTTATAGGGAGGAAAAAAATGCTAAAAAAAAAAATATAGCTTGCAAGTCTGCCTAAGTAGAAAAAAATGATAGATGAATATATGGTTTTTAATGTGTACCAATATTAAAAGATTAATTTTAGAAAATAGTAATATAGGACTATATGTATAAGATATGTGATCTCACCAATCACTCAATTCTAGAAAAATGTTCAGGAAGAACTATGAACCATTCCTCCTAAAATAGCTTATTTTGCTTCTATGGCTAAAGAGAAAAAGAACACTAAAGAATCTTGGAAAGTGTTTTGGAAATAAAACATCTTCAAGACTAGGTATGTCTCAGGCAGCAGAGTGTCTGCTTTGCCTGGTCACCATATCTCAGTGACAGTACCTCTAAACTAAATGACTCTGGAGAGCAACATCTAGAATCAGTAAGAGAGCTGAGCAGATTGCATCATATTAGATTCAAACAGTTAAAACCTATTAGCTTAGAATCACAGAGCTTGAGTGATATCGTATGATCCTTTCTTACTGAATAAAAAGAATACAAATAAACTGATCATGACTTTATCAGTACATAGAATTAAGAGCTACTTCTTGAAATGCTAGTGGTTTATCTCTTCGACAAATAAAATAAGTAAGATACTCTTTGTGACCCCATGGACTATAGCCCACCAGGCTCCTCTGTCCATGCATTCTACTGGAGTGAGTTGCCATTCCATTCTTCAGGAAATCTTACCAATCCAGGGATTGAACCCAGGTCTCCTGCATTTCAGGCAGATCCTTTTCTGTCTGAGCCACCAGAAAAGCCCATACACTGTGACCAAGCTTAAAAAAGACATTATTCCCAAGAAAGGATTTAAACTAACAATGTAAAGGATCCAAGCAAACCTTATATAATTCTATGTCCAATTTTATGTTCTCCTGAGAAATCTTAGCATGTCAAGAAGCAACAGTTAGAACCAGACACAGAACAAAAGACTGGTTCCAAATTGGGGAAAGAGTATGTCAAGGCTGTATATTGTCACCATGCTTATTTAACTTACATGCAGAGTACATCATGTGAAATGCCTGGCTAGATGAAGCACAAGCTGGAATCAAGATTGCCAGGAGAAATACCAATAACCTCAGATATGCAGATGATGCCATCCTTATGACAGAAAGCAAAGAGGAACTAAAGAGTCTCTTAAGAGTGCAAGAGAAGAGTGAAAAAGCTGGCTTAAAACTCAACATTCAGAAAACTAAGATCATGGCATCCGGTCCTACCACTTCATGGCTAATAGATAGGGGAAAAATGGAAACAAGGACAGACTTTCTTTTTTTGGGCTCCAAAATCACTGCAGATGGTGACTGCAGCCATGAAATTAAAAGATGCTTGCTCTTTGGAAGGAAAGCTATGACAAACATAGGCAGCATATTAAAAAACAGAGACATTACTTTGCCAACAAATGTCCATATAGTCAAAGTTATGGTTTTTCCAGTAGTCATGTATGGATGTGAGAGTTGAACCATACAGAAAGCTGAGCAGTGATGAATTGATGCTTTTGAACTGTGGTGTTGGAGAACTCTTGAGAGTCCCTTGGACTGCAAGGACATCCAACCAGTCCATCCTAAAGGACATCAGTCCTGGGTGTTCATTGGAAGGACTGATGCTGAAGCTGAAGCTCCAGTATTTTGGTCACCTGACGTGAAGAACTGACTCACTGGAAAAGACTGGGAAAAGATTGAAGGCAGGAGGAGAAGGGTACAACAGAGGATGGGATGGTTGGATGGCATCACTGACTCAATGGACATGGGTTTGAGTAAGCTCAGGGAATTGGTGATGGACAGGGAAGCCGGGCGTGTTGAAGTCCATGGTGTTGCAAAGAGTCTGACATGACTGAGCGACTGAACTGATGTCCAGTTTACTTAGCATTGCTAATAAATATTTAGAAAACAAAAAAAATCTCTCTCTTGTTTTCTTTTCAAAAAAAAAAAAAAGGAGGAAACTAAGAAGGGTCAAAGAAAATTACTACAATGTCTTTAGTGCTTCTCTGAGTTGGAATGGCAGTAGACTACCTGGACAATTAGACAAGTTTTACTAGTTAACTTCATTTTTTATTTACTGGTATAACTTTTTTCCTCATTATAATTAAAAATCAACTATAATGATAAACATATCAGTTATATAACTCAATATTGTAAACTCTAACTTTACTAATTATGAAGATTTAGTATACTATAGCTCATATGACAAAAATGGGTTCATTAAAAGTCCCACATATTTATATTATGATTTACTATTTTTATACAGAATCTAATTCAGCAATGATTAGCAAATTAGTATAACTAAATTATTTTCTTTAGTTTTCCCTTAAATGCTATAGTAATTCTATAAACATTAGCTAACTAAATTCTTTACTTATCCTAAAAAGCAAATGATATTCTTTTAAGAGATTATTGTTTCAACATATTACACATACCATGTTTTTTAAATCCTAAGAAACTGAAATGGTTTACTTGTGTCATCCAATAACCAAGAGTGATTATTTTACATTCAGGGAAGTTAGTATAAAATTAGTGTAAAAAAAGTTAGACATAAAATGACAATAGGATATTTGTTTTTTTGATTTTCTGTAAAATTACTGTACTAATTTCCAATTTTATAATCTGTACTGAAGAAAATCAATTAATAATTGCAATCCAAGTGGAAATATTTTCACACTACATATGTAAAAAGATAGCATAATTTCATAATCTCTTTCAAGTCTGCTTATTAATAGGTAAAAACTGTATTTGTGAATTTACAAATTATAAAGCCAAAAGTAAGGTTAAAGTGAAACTTCCGGTTCCTCTCTTGCAACTGATGGTGATGATAGTTTCATCTGCTACTTCACAAGAGACAAAGGATGTCTGGTAACCAGTGAAGCCACACACTTGTCCAACTTGCCACAATGTCCCTGATTCAACTTTCAGGCTCAGCCTCTAGGCTATTTGATGAATGTCAGATAATTAGCAAAAACAAAAAAGCCTCATTATCATTATAACCAATATTAACCCTTGCCTAATAACTTTTGCCTTCATTCTATTCAAGAAGGAAATTATTCAGTCACAACAGCTAATTAGCAAAATATTAACCATCATGATTTCTGGTTACTGGTTCTATTGATAATTTTAATTTCCTTCTTTATATATTTTTATTTCCAAACTTAAAAAATACAGATTGATTTATAATCAGGAAAAGCATTCAGAGTATTTTTTAACTTCTATTTCATATTGGATTATGTTGATTTACAATGTTGTGTTAGTTGCAGGTGTATAGCAAAGTGATTCCATTATCCACACACATAAATCTATTCTTTTTCAAATTCTTTTCCCATATAGGTTATTACAAAATATTGAGTAGAGATTAAAAGTATTTTAAAATACATGTCATAAATTTCCATTTATATGATCTGGAAGGAATATTTAGAGTCAATAACATCTCACTGGCAAACAAGTTTTCAAGACTGTAGTTTTATATAATGACTTCCTGCTTTCTCTAAAATAGAAAACGCACTTGATTTCCATCCATTAGGAAGCTGTGAATCAAAGGCCTTTATAAGAAAAACAAACTTAAAGATTTAAAGGCCTCCAACTTGAATTTTTGATGAAGACGTATCATCACTAAACAGACTTGGAGACACAGTCAAGCACCGGTAGCATGCAGAGGAAAACATTGTTTCTTTGTCTGAGTGACTCTGCTGTGTTCTGGATGACAAGAGGGAGTTTGATATTTTGAAGTAAAATGCCACAGGATCTCAAAATGAGACTTGAGGATTATTGGTGTTCATATACAGATACCTATTTTTTTTTTTCCTTAGCTAAGTGAACTAAGTGGGAGTTTCGCTTTACCTCATTCACTTAAGGAACCTCAATCAGTTGTTCCCCAAATAGCAAAGTACAGACTCAGCAAAAGGACCCAAGAATTATATCACACATTGTTTATGGCTGAATGAGCTTACAGAGGGCTGCTATATGCTGAACACACAGCTGTTTGTCATGAAGTCATCAATCAAATTCAGTTGATAATAGAAATCCCTAAATAAATGAATTATAGAAATCAATGAGTCTGCTATTCTTTCAGAGTTTAAAATCACTGAAATATTTACCATAGATTTAAAAGGCAATTAAATAGTGGGGCATCAATATTCTCTTATTCATTTCATTTCATAGTTCAGAGCAGTCTTTAACTGCTCTGTTTATCAAAGATCCAAACAGACTGCTAAGACAGACTCCACTGGGGTCATCCCATGAATAACAGGAATAAAGGCAGCAGTTGAGTTGACTCACCTACTCCATGAGCTCCTAATAACAAAATGAAATGAAGTTCCTTGGGGCCCAACCAATCATACCTACCAATGTTGGCCCAGACCTCACCCATCTATTAACTCAATTGTAGGGCCAGAGGGAAAGAAAAAATGAAACCCCACAGGCAATCAAAACCTCTCACATTAGCTCTTAAATTTAACTTCACTTCTCCCCTCACATACTAAGAGTAACAATAACTCGGAGTCTCATCTTTCCTGTTTGCTCCATTACAACATGCAATCAATGCTTGAAAGTCCCTGGTAACAGTAACGGAGAAAAATAAAAGGCACAGATAATCATAAATTCAATAATATTCATTGAAGTGAGTCAGTTCATCGTATTTGTTGGTATGAAGCCTAGACTGGCAAATGCAGTCCAGTGCTGGGTGAAAGGGGAGTGTATGTACCTGTATAACAATAAAGCTTAATTTCTTTCATTCTTTGCTACATCGTTGCACTAAGTTTTCCCACGTAACACCAGGATCAGTTCAGTCACTCAGTCGTGTCCGACTCTTTGTGACCCCATGAATCGCAGCACGCCAGGCCTCCCTGTCCATCACCAACTCTCGGAGTTTACTCACACCCATGTCCATTGAGTCCGTAATGCCATCCAGCCATCTCATCCTCTGTCGTCCCCTTCTCCTCCTGCCCCCAATCCCTCCCAGTATCAGGGTCTTTTCCAATGAGTCAACTCTTCTCATGAGGTGGCCAAAGTATTGGAGTTTCAGCTTCAGCATCAGTCCTTCCAATGAACACCCAGGACTGATCTCCTTTAGGATGGACTGGTTGGATGTCCTTGCAGTCCAAGGGACTCTCAAGAGTCTTCTTCAACACCACAGTTCAAAAGCATCAATTCTTCAGTGCTCAGCTTTCTTCACCAGGATGGTAGCATGTACAGGCTGCCCACTGTGTGCCGAGCACTGGGTTAGGCGCTACAAACACAAAGAGGAACAGACCCTGGGGCCCTGCCCAAAGAAGCTCCAGGGGTGATGGGGAAGGACACAGAAAGCAGTCACTGCCACAAGTGTGAAAAATATTATACTGAATAAGAAACAGGCAGCAAAACAGTGTCATTAATGCTTTAACAGGAAGGGATCCAGAAAAGGCCCAGAGGAGGTGATTATCTGAGTACTAGTGGCTGAGATGTCTTTGAAAAACAAATGACATTTAGCCAACAAACAAGGAATGGAGGACAATTTGTGTAAAGGTACAGAGCACGGGGTAGCCTAGTATTCGGGGAACTGTAAATAATTGGTTTGGCTGGAATGAAAAGCGAACAATAATGAAAGCCTCTGCCCTCTGAGTCAGTATATCATCCATCCATCGCTCCGCTGACTGGGCTACTTACTGAGCTGGGTCTGTTTGGGCTCCCCCAGCTGTGCAGTTTCAGTCCAAACTGAAGCTCTGATTATCACTCCACAGTCACCTGGGGCTGTCATTCCTGATTACCAGCAACCATGTTACATGAATGAACCTCCAGCTGCGCTGTGACCACTGCTCCACTTGGTTGCAAACACTTAAAAGGAAACTTGACCCTGAGAGAATTGATACATTTTTATGAAAATGTAATTACCAGTAGAGCTTCCCCTACAACTCAAGCAGTAAAGAATTCACCTGCAATGCAGGAAAAATAGGAGATGTGGGTTCGATCCCTGGGTTGGGAAGATCTCCTGGAAGAGGAAATGACAACCCACTCCTGTATTCTTGCCAGGAAAATCCTATGGACTGAGGAGACTGGCAGGTCACAAAGTCCATGGGGTTGCAAAGAGTCTGACACGACATGAGCACGGCACATAGGCGCAATAGGGCTTTATGGCTGAAAATACAAATTAAGTCTCTTCCTCCCTCTTATCCCTATCCAACTTCCTCCTCCACTTTCTAGTCAAAGATGCATTCTTAGTATATGCCAAAAAACAAAGTTTTGCCTTTCTGAATACTCTTTAATTATAGGGATTGTACTATATTTATAGCTGTTCCTAGGTAGCTGGCGGAGAGGCTTACCTACAAATGACTGATGACCAGAACAATCAATCAATGTTCATCTGACTGATGCATAGAAGGCCAAGTGTGTAAGTGTATGCCATACAGAACCAGCCAACTAAGGCAAAGAAAAATACTGTGCATTTTCTTCGATTTTAATGATCTGAGAATAGGACATACAAGGAATCATACATTAATATATTTATCTTTGTATAAATCCTACCTAAAAATAAAATAATGGCAAGGTATATCAGTTATGATGTCTTGGTATAAGAAATGGAAAGTTTATTGCCTAAACTGTAAGGAAATGTATAATCTCACATAAGAAGTCAAAGTTTCAAGGTTGATAAATTCAGTGGCTCAATAGTGACATTTTATCTGCCACCCTTAGGTTTTTATTCCTATTTGCCTCTCTCATAGTTATAATTTAGTGCAGTAGCTTCAAATATTACACAATCACATAATATCCAAATGACAGACTGAGAAATGACAGCACATCTCTTTCTAGAATTTTTGTCATGTCTCTTTGGCCAGAATTGCATCATGTGTCCATCCTAAGCCAATAGCAGTCAGTTCAGTTCAGTCACTCAGTTGTGTCTGACTCTTTGCAACCCCATGGACTGCAGCACACCAGGCCTCCCTGGCAGCCAAGGGAGCTGGAATTATTGTGATTGACTCAACCACGGATTAATGAAGATCCACCTCACTGAGGGACTGGAGAGGAGTCCATCTCCCTCCAAAAACGTGAACAAAATTAGGGCTCTGAAGAAAAAATTAACGGGGTGGGGAGACACAGACAGGATTTGCTATTATATAAGCAACCAGTAGTGTCCACAATGGGGCTTCCTTTGTGGCTCAGTTGGAAAGAATCCGCGGGCAACACAGGAGGTGCAAGAGACATGGGTTAGATCCCTGGGTCAGGAAGATCCCCTGAAAAGGAAACGGCAACCCACTCCAGTATCATTGCCTGCAGAATTCCATGGACAGAGAAGCCTGATGGGCTACAGTCCATGGGGTCGCAAAGAGTCAGACAGGACTGGGGAAACTGAGCATGAGTGTCTGTGATAGCCAAAGCCTATTTAACTTCATTCTATTGCACTCAGTGAACTTCCAAAGTGTCAAATAAGCAACAAGTAAACTGCATTTTCCACAAAAAGAGGCCTAACTGTATTTACTTTTAAGAATGAAGAAACAATAAATAATCCTTCAATAAAAAAAGTAAGCAAATGGATGAAAACTAAAATAAGATCATAAAGAAGTTTAAGTACTATGATCTTTGAGAGAAAAAATACTATGTCTGACTATCATGGGTTATCTTTCTAAAATGAATACTAAAATTTCAGTGTTGCATCTGATGCAGTAAGTCAAAGCTCCTTCATATATTTCTTCTGTTGACAGTAAAGATTGAAAAGTGATCATATTTAACACAAAACACATTTAAAGAAAAACAACCAGAGACCGAACTTCCAGCTACAGTTCTTATAATTACATTTGCTCTGTCTACAATCCTTTACCCAGACATATGCAGGTTTTCGCCAAATCTTTGAGGATAATGCTAATTAACTTGTTAATTTATTCAAAAGTTATTTTGGTGGGCATAATAGTTTAGCTCTAACCACAAGTTAATACAGTTTTAAGAAATCTTTCTGGAATTCAGTGCCTGTCACACATTTAGCATTAATACCATGTTGCAATACTTAAAAGTTTATTAACATAAAGTATTTCAAGCTATACATGTTTAAATTAACCTCAAAATAAATCAAAGATTACATCCATTAAGCATACGTTTAAGAACTGAATATTGGGCATAACAATCATCAGTGGTTGCCTAGCAACCCTGGTATCAGCGCTTACAGTAAGTCTATCCTAAACACTAATATAAAATCAGAGATAATTATGTATCCACTTCAAGTCTCTGTTTGCTAGAAAAACACACTTTTTCTGTTATTAGTGCTTCTGTATTTTGCTCTCCTGGGGAGCTGAATGTCAATGTACAGGTGGAGAAGGGGGTGTCTTGGTCGTTAAGTGATCATTCACTCTCAATGAGCAGTCCCAAGAATGGTGACTCATTACTAAAGTGATGATGCCAATCACTGGTCATCACAGTTAAAATGAAATTAATGTTGGATGAGTAACAAAAGCCATCTTTTTTTTTTTTTTTTAAGCCACATGGAAAGAATACCTTGCTTCCATACATTCTAATTTCCAAAGAGAATGTAACATTAGATTATGAGTGCCTTGGGGCACTCTCAAGGCTATCCTATTCTTTAAAATGCTTAAGGTAGGCCCCACAGTCAAAAAATGTCAACTCTTATCCCATGTTCTCCTGTTCAAGTATATTATAACAAATAACCTTTCTAATTCTGCATACATTCCTGTGTCTGTACATTTACATTACTGGAGTCTCCGGTGCCACAATCGCCAAGGAGCTCTCTGAAGCACTGCGGCTGGGCTCTGCCAACTGCGTTTGGCTGCCTGACTTCTTCTGGGCTCCCAAAGCTGGCAAGCTAATATGCTAATAGAATTCATTAGCCTGGGCTTTGACAGACAGTTAAAACAGGACTCTACATCAGCGCTCCAGCACTGCACAGCCATTATGCCATTTCAGGAGGCACAGCTAATTCAAAGAAGATGATGACAGGGTTTGCAATCAGGGAACATTAGAGTGTCGGGCAGTGGAGAGGCTGAACACGCGAGGCAGGCAATCCTGCCAGCAAGCCTGATTTGATTTCTGGCACCACTGGCGGGCTTGGCAAAAAAAAAAAAAAAAAACGGAGGTAATGAGATAAACTGAAATGCCAGGCACTGGGACTGGTCTTTGAAGTAATTATTCTCTGGGGTAACAAGGGACAAGATGAAAAAGCTTTCAGGGACAGGCAGTGGGCACCCGTGGGACCCAGTTTCCATTACAGCGTGACACTCAGCCGAGCAACTCTCTCTCCACTCAGGAGTGCAGAGTCCTAAATAGGCTGTCAAAAGGGAGGGGAGACTGGGAAGGGGTCTGGGAAAGGAAATAAAACTGAAAAAAAAAAAAGATAGAAACAAGATAGAGAGGTTGTCAGAGCCCTGCAAGAGAGTGAGGATTAAGTGAGGTGTTTCAGAATCTCTGTCAGAAAGGATGGTAACGGACGTACCTTTCATCAATTAGTCTTTACATTCAGCCCACTCTGGGGAGAAGGGAACGAGGACAAGGCGAAGGACACCACAGGCCCCAGAGGCCCCAAGAGCAGTAAAATCCCTTAAGATGTCGGGTGAAAACAGATAAGCCTTTGGCATTTTCCCTTTGGGGCTCTTGGCTCTGTCAGGTTGAGGACCTGAGTGAAATGATTAAGAGAGCACTTTCTGGAAGTTCAAGCCTCTAACCCACTGCGTATAATCAGGCTCACCCAGCAATTCTTTATGTAGGAACAGGCCCAAGGCTAAAGTTGAACCAGAAATGAATCATTTCTCATTCTGCGGTGACTACTGCTCTTTCTGAATCAAATTGGAGGTCACTGGCTAAACAAACTGGAAAGCATGCATGTTACAAACCAGGAGAGTTATTTTGTGGGCACAAACCTAAAGCTTTAGCTTTTTTAAAAAATCTTTACGAGGGAAAACATTCCCCAGCTGAAAGCAAACACTACCGTAGGACTGACAACTAAGAACATGGATAAATCACATCACCCATGCCCTGCCTGGCTTAAGAACTGGGAACCAGAATATAATGTTTGAACACAATCTGTCTGCAATGCAGGGGACCCGGACTCGATCCTTGGGTCGGGAAGATCCCCTGAAGAAGGGAATGGCAACCCATTCTGTTATTCTTGCCTGGAGAATCCCATGGACAGAGGAGCCTGGCAGGCTACTGGAGGAGCCTGCTGGACTCACAGCTTCGAAGAGAGTCAGACATGACTGAGCAACTAACACACACACACACACACACACACACACACACACACACACTTCTGATTCCAGAGAAGCTGTATGCTCCAGTGGTGTACTTTCAATTCTTGATTTCTGCATATAACAAAACTCAGCCAGTATGTTTATCAGCTAGAACACTCATATTTCCTCCAAAGATCTTTTCTGGCCTCCCTCTCCTCTCTTCTTTTTATATTTGTTCTTGAGCAGTAGCAGCTCATTCCTTCCTGCAATTTCAACCATCACCTCTACAGAAATTATTACCAACCTCTCTCTAAAACCCAGATATCTATAAATGCCAGGCACATCCCCATTGGCCCTTTGTAGGGCACTAATGATGTACCCAGAGTGGGAAAGCAGTACCTTCTGATACACAGAAACCAAGCAATTCTGCAGATCCATGACTCCTTTTGTGTTTCTGTTTCTGTGAATAACATCATTACATCTTTAATCACCCAGTTCAAAACCTTGTAATCCTCTTCTCTCTTTCTTGTCTCCCACACCCAATTTGATGCAACCTTCCTTGATTACCACCGTTACATCTCCTGTATTGATCCCTGAATGCCATTTCCACCATGCACTTCTCATTTAGGAGCCACATTTTGAATTAAATGGTGTTTCATGAATAAAACTGGAAATATAACCACTATAATAGTATTTCAGGGAAAATACATTCTATATACCTGCTTGCCAACCAACTTCAGCTCATTTCTGACTGTTTACAATACCCCAAATTTGTATCCAGTCAGTTTCTAATCTTGTGACTCTATCTCCATTTCTCTTATTATATATCTGTTATCTCCAGATAGGGCTTCCCTTGTAGCTCAGTTGGTAAAGACTCTGCCTGCACTTCTATCCTCAAAACTTCCACCTGGAGCACTGCAAAAACTTCCTAACTGACCTTTGTTACATACACTGCAAGAAGAGCAGCTTCTAAAAACATCTATCTAATCATGACATGTGCTGTGCTTAGTCACTCAGTCATGTCCGACTCTTTGCAACCCCATGGACTGTAGCCCGCAAGGCTCCTCTGTCCATGGGGATTCTCCAGGCAGGAATACTGGAGCGGGTTGCCATGTCCCCCTCCAGGGGATTTTCCCAACCCAGAGATAGAACCCAGGCAAAAACCACTACAATATTGTAAAGTTAAAAAAAAAGGAGAGAACCCAGGTCTTCCACATTGCGGGCAGATTCTTTACCATCTGAGCCAGATGCAGGGCATGACATACCCCTACTCAAAAACCTCCTATAATATTTCTACCTCAAGAATGGTTAATCTGGCATCAAAGAGCTTTTGTAATGTGGCAGAAACCTATTTTCCCACTTTCCCTCCTTCCACACTTATTCTGATATCCATCTGGTTTTCTTTTGCCAAATAAAATACAGTAGAGACTTCTCAAAACAACCACTTCCCTCTGCTTGAAAGTGAAAGTGTTAGTTACTCAGACATGTCTGACTCTTTGTGACCTCATGGATGGTAGCCCACCAGGTTCCTCTGTCAGGCAAGAACACTGGAGTGGGTTGCTATTCCCTTCTCCAGGAGATCTTCCCAACTCAGGGATTAAACCTGTGTCTCCCGCAATGCAGGTGAATTCTTTACCCACTGAACCATTGGGGTCCCAACTATAAATTTCTTCTTGTCACATCCTACTCATCTCTAGATTGTTCAAATCCTATATCCCTCAGGGGGTAGTGATATTATCAGTCTTCTCCTCGCAACCGCTCCCCCCTATAAACTAACTGCTAACGCAACCACCCTGAAAAATAAATAAGCTCACATACATACATTTTTCCAGTATTCTCTTTCTTTGAAGAAAGATAGGAGGGTCTGTGTCTGAGATCATTTTATGAAACATACCACATAGAGATAAGCATGTAGCTATTACTCTTTCCTATGATATAAGGGGAAAATATATACATAATTAGGTTAGCAAACAAGTTCAAATAACTGGGAGATGAGATTTGCCCAATGATTAGCCTCAGTGTTCGCCACAAGGGCTCTCTCCACGGTACCATGACAAGGTCTTTGTGTCCCCACAAACCATCTTGAGGCAGAGATTAGCTGGATAAGTGACACGTCCCCAGGGTTCCTCTCTCCTGGCCCCTCCACTCAAGTTGTAAACAGACCCTTGACTCCCTTGATCTCCATCAGCTGACATTTATAGGACTCCAAGATAATCAGAGAGGGTCATCCAGGAAGAAATAAACATTTACAACTGAGAAATGTTGGGAAGAACATATCTTTTTTTTTTTAGTTGACAGTAAGTTGTAAATCAAATTCACCATGGAGCAGACCCTCCCCCTTCCTCAGATTTCTAATATGCATCCTTGGAGAGTATTAAAAAAAGCCCTCCTGTTGAAAATCACTGCCATCAGGAGCACTAGTACTGACTGAGAGGATTGTGTCTCTCAGGTATTTTGAAAAAGAAAAAAAGATTTTTTTTTTTCTTTTCAGAATCTCTGATTTGGTCATGCTACTTATCACATAGCCTATATCACCAAGTTGTTATGATAACAAATACAAAAATATTTTACTAGGAAAAAATTAAGCTGACAGTTTTTACTAACCTAAATGTCTATCCACCCGGTATAGAATAATTTGTTGTTGATAATTCACTTGGACTCTGCCAACACAGGCTCATCCATACAGATCTCCTTTCAGATTGAATTTATACAACACAAAGTGAACTGAGTCATGTAAGTCAGGGCAGAGAAAAAAAATCACCTGCCTTCTCTTTCTCCAGATGTCATGTTAGCTGGTGGCTTTCAGATACCCACTTTACCCTGAGCCTCATGACCTTTTTTGCTTGTTTCTGATAGAGAAATTGAGATGCACAATCACAGAGAACATAATTAGAACTGTAGAATTTTAGAGCTGGAAGGGAGAGGCCATAGAGATTATAATTGAGAGTAAAGTTTATTTGGGAGATATAATTTTATTTTTCCCCTTTGTGGGTTAAGCGAGCAGTACAGTCTGCTCCAGATTGCTGTGTCCCTTCTCAAAAATAAATTAACTCTATCTTCTAAAAAAGGGAATTCTTTTCTTCTTGCACATATTGATATTTTAAGCAGTAGTTACTGGTACCTTTTAGAAGGCTTTGTTTGTCTCTTGCTGCCATCCCTGCCAGAAATGAAGTCTGGCATCCAGTTTTCTAGGCGAACAATCTAATTACAATATGCCCCCTTTTCCAAACGGTCTCAGGATGAGTGAAATAAACAAGCATGCAAAGAAACACCATCATTAACAACTTTGATGATACGGGGATAATTATTATGATAAAATAAAAGGTCCTGCCATGTTCCTTGACAAAATCTTCAGAAAAAGAAATGCATCCTTTAAGTGCAGTGTTAATGCTAAGTAAGATACAGTTGGCACAAGGATGGTAAAGTCAAAATCACAAGAGGAAAGAGACGGGGACATATGTATACCTGTGGCTGATTCATGTTGATGTATTGCAGAAACTAGACAATATTGTAAAGCAAACATCTTGCAATAAAAAATTAAAAAAAAAAAAAACAGGAGGAAAGAGAAGAGATGTGGGCTCCAATCCCAACTCTGCAATTGGTATGACCACCAGATGACCTGGGGAAATTTGGAAAGTGTAAAAAAAATAAAATAAAAAATTGTAAAAGCATGGAATGTAAAGGTATTTTTAACCACCCTATGTTGTACATATTCAATTATTATCTGCCCTGTCAGCTTGTAAGCCCATGGATGTCAGCAATCTCTTTCTTGGGTTTTGTTTTGTTCTCTATTCTTAGGAGGACAGAATAATTATCTTATATAGTATCTTGTAAGTAAAAAAATGCTTAATAGATGTGTGAATAAAAGAATACATGAATAAAGAATCCAAGAATCATCGAATGATTGTTATCGAACAAATGAAAATAATATGTTAAAGAGAAGGGAAGAGAACAAAATCATAAATGGAGCATAAACACCCTAATGGGTTACGGTCATTGAACAGCTTTCTAATGTGATACACAAAATGCTTTCTCTTTTTAGTGGATAAGAGGCTATTAATCGAAGGTGTTTCTCCACCTGCTTACAGAGGAATAACGTTTCAAAACACTGTCAAGTCATTTTCAGATTTTCTTTCCAGAGAGGGGCAAGCCAGAATGAACCCACACTAGGATGGGAATTACAAGGGCTATTCATCTGCAAGCTTCGGGACATAAACTGATCACCAGCTGGGGTCAGGAAGAAATTATGGAGTCTCCTGAAAGCTTCCTCCAGAGCCTGCTGCACTGCGCACTGCTGGAGTTGCGACACCAATACTGAAATGAAGCCCAACTGTTATTTTTTTATTGAGTAGCAATTCTTAAGGTTTTCAAAGTGTGGAGAGAATACAACAAAGAAATCCGCTCAAACGGCACCAGCAGCTCTGCTGTTCTGGCTTCCAAACAAAATGCAGGCAGCGGGTGATGAAAGTAAAGAAAACTGTGACATTGTTGATCTAAAACCCACAGTGTTCTACCTCTGTGGAGGACCACAATATTTCACTGGAGGGCCAGGAAAATAACATAACTTTCTCCTGAGAAAGTACATGGTGCAGAAGGGCAAATATTTCATCTTTAAGGTCAATGTCTATATCACCGTCAGTTTTCTCACTGAAAAGCTACTTTGGAAGTAAAGAAATGCCCTATTCAAACGTAAAGCTTTTCGGCCCAGGCTAATCGTTTCATTAAATTCAAATGGCTTTGTGAGATCATTTTACCTGGGAAAATAAACAGGATATGGAAGAGACAAAACTCCTTTCAAGGACGCTGTGGATGCTTTAAAAACGCATGGGAGACAACTGCTGGTGGCAAAGCTGTTGGGGTTTATTTAAAGAAAAACATAATTGTCAGACATTGGTTCCAATAGCTGGCGTCCCAGGAATCCTGGATGACATATTCAAAACAAGCCTTGGTCTTTGGCTGGCATTCATGCTTCTCCAGCACAGACCTTGTTGCTGATGCAAATACAGGTAAAGCTGACTTACAACACACGCAGAAGCCACACAAGTCCTTAACCTCATCCAAGCTCTTCACCCCTACAGGGCACAGCTTGAGGCGCTGTGCTGTGCCCAGAGTCAAAAGTTCATTCCATCTCAGGGATACTGGCAGCCAGGGGCCCTGAAGAGAACATTGCCACACTCAGCAAAGTCAAAAGGTTTTGCCAGATCCTCACTGTTTTCCTTAGATGTCAATAAGAATGCTGTGACAAGAGTGCAAGCCAGGTGGCTATACCTGTTTTCAAATTAATAGTGCCTTGAATATACTGGAATATACCACAGATTAGATAGAGGCACATCAGATGGTGCTGAGCCATTTAAAGAAAAAAAGAAAGGAAAAGAGGGACATAACCTCAGTGCAGCTCTCCTGGGCTTGTAAACTCAGCCATGTAATAACTACGTATAGCATGCACAGAGGATAGGAATACAATGGTGAACAAGCCTTGGTCCTTATCCTTCAAGTGTTGAAGCAAAGCATTCAAAAAATTAGCTCGTTTTCTTCCAAGCTTTCCCTAGGTCTCAAACTTCTGTCAGGTAAATGGGAGAAAATGACATTTAAACCAAATGTGGCTATATGCGCTTGCAGTGGAGGGGGGGTGCAGGTGGTGGTGACGTAAGTCACCTCATCAGGGAGAAAGAATAGGGGGATGTGGAACAGTTGATGCCTTGTTTAGCAAAGTGCACTGGTGAATAACAGCCATGCAGAGGAAGCTCAAGCAGGTTTATGGGTAGGAAATGGAGAGAGCTGGATGGCTTAGCATAAACAAGTATGAGAAAATATTATTTTCCTTTTCAGAGTGGCTGAAAGGCAGCACAGAAAGGAAAGAGAGAGAGAGGAAAAAAAATAGCAGGCATCTGAAATTTAGGCTGGGAGAATGGTGGAGGGATGTTTTAAAAAGCCCCGTGTTCAGTTTTAGATTATCAGACTACAGAATGCCATACAACTCTCCTCACCATTGCCCATTTCTTCAGTGAAACGCCACTAAACACAGCTGCTTCCAGGGTGATATTTTAGGAGTGTGAGAGAAAGAATCAAGTAGAAGAAAAGTGTCCTGTGTCTGGGTTGATGCCGAGGCAGAGATAAAGGAACATCCACAAAACACAAAATAAACAATGAAAATCTATCATCAGGAAGAAACCAGAGCCCAAGATGACAAGATGAAGCCAACTCCCCAGACACGTACAAAACTCCTGGGATAGGTACTGGCTTTTCCCTGAAGCCGTCAGGTGGCCATTCTTGAGAGCAGCAGGGGATATCTGGACTGCACTTCTGCGGGCAGGACCAGGTCCTTGTCTTTGTGTATCACATCATGCCTCCACAGGCACAGACCTCCGAGGAAGGACTTATGAATGTGTGATGAATAATTTATAATAGTGAGATGAAATCCCAGTGCCTAACTACCGAACAGGGAATCGAAGGCTTCCCAGGGCCCTCAGGTCGGAAACACAGGAACTGCTCTGTGTGCACACGAACGAGTAATTGCCCCCAAACCCTGGCATCAGAGGCTCCTAACCAGAGATGTCTTCCCTGTCAGTTTGCCCAAGATGGAGATTCCCACCATTACAGATCTTGAGATAGACTTAAGACAGTAGACTCAGTAATATTATGTGCCAATTATAACTCAATTTTTGAAAAAGACAACAGATTCAAGAGCAAAGCCTCCACACCAGTGTCTTACATCCAGCACAGAGAAAATCCTGTCACACTTTGCAAAGGTTTTCAAACACACACTCTTAGAAGACATGTTACCTCATTTCTGTTATTTAAATCTGAAAACAGCAAAGACCAAGCTACTAATTCTTTGGGGATATGAGTGGTGTTTAAGGCAGAGCACCCTAGTGCCAGAAGAAAAAAGAAAATAAACAAACCATTTTTTAAAAAGATGAATATACTCTTACACAGAATTATCTCTGTTCCAGTGAGATGTTGCCTAAAGAAAAAGTTTTGGACAGTCATTCACTGATTTACTGAGCATATACAATGCCAGGCGCAGAGGACAATAATGTGAACAAGGTGGACGCAGTCTCTGCATTCATGGCACTAGTATTACCATGAGAGATAAAACAAGTAAAAGTGACATTCT
This sequence comes from Odocoileus virginianus, assembly GCF_023699985.2. NCBI lineage: Eukaryota > Metazoa > Chordata > Mammalia > Artiodactyla > Cervidae > Odocoileus > Odocoileus virginianus. Next base: position 1,328,421 of record NC_069703.1, on the reverse strand, counting down.
GACACGAATGGGACGTGCCAAGTGATGAGAATACAGCAGGCAAAGACAGTTGGAGGTGGGGGTGTGGCTCAGATCCAAGGTAAAAAACAGTCTTTGAGAAAAATTTTCATGTAACTGAGACCTAAGTGACGGAGAGGATTTGGCTCAGAAAGAGGCTGCGAGAAATAAGCGGAGTGTTCCAGGAAGAGGGAAAAGCATGTACTGGATCAAAGCCCCAGATTAAGCCCAGGGTCAATCACCAACAAAGCAGAAGCAACAAAATTTCTCTCCTTTTATTCAATGTAGTATTTTCACAAAGAACCTACAAAGTAGTAATCTTTAAAAATAGCACACCATTGTTAGGCTTACTTATTGCCTGAATGTACTTCAAATTTCTAAATTATATTTATTTTGAATCCCAAATATGGGATCAACACAATCTTTTCAGTGTTTAGAACCACAGGAATGATAAAGGTTTATGTTTATTGAATGCTATTTCTGACCCAGAATTTCCAAGTGTTCTACTATACTCATCAGCTCATTTAATCCTCACAATAATCCTACTATTGTTGCATTTTACAGATGGAAAAACTGAAACAAAGAAGTAACCTGCCTGAGGTCACAACATTATTAAGTGACAAAGCTAGGGTTTGAATCCTAAATAGTCTGGGCTAAAATCTGTGCCTCTAACCATAAATTATGTGCTGATACTGTTAGGAAAGTGAAGTAACTTTCCTATGGCTTAAAAGCTTTATACTTAAAAAGCTAGGCTAGAGAGGAAAAGGAGATCATGAAGAGTCTTATAAGCCAAATCAAAGAATTTTAAGATCTTCATGAGAAGAATGGGGAGTCTCTGAAGGTTTTTAAGCATGGACATGACATAATCAGAATTGCTTTGTACCAAGATCTCCCTGGTTGCAGTGAGAATAGATGAGGGAGGAACAAGGCTTTGGGCAGCGAGACAAGGAGGCGATAGAAATATGCAGGTGGGAGATCATTCCGCTTGATCTAGGATAGTAGCGGGAAAGATGGGAACAACCATACACATTCGAGAGTATTTAGGAAGCAGAATCAACAGAACTTAGTGACCAACTGGAGGTGGTTGATGGGGAGGGAGAAGTCAAGGATGAAACCCACATTTCTGGGTGGATGGTATCTGAGGGCACACAGAAGGAGCAAGTTAAGCGACAGACACAAGTTCGTGCCTGGACATGCTGTTTATCCAGCAGGTGCTGACCAGTAGGCAACTAGATGTGAACATCCGAAGTTAAGAGAGAGAGTCATTACAATCATTGGAGTAGATGAGATTCCCTTACCCCAGCAAGTGTGCTACATGAAAATAAAAGAAAGCTGGGAAGAAAATTCTCCCACATTTAAGAGATTTGTAAATCTTGGGGGAAAGAAAAAAAAAAAAAGCTGTCAATGTCAGGAGGTTGAGTGGGGAAGGGGAAGAAGAAATCAGGCAGAAGAGTATGGTTGTCATCATATTTGTGATCATTTTTGTAACTGTTGCTTTGCCCAAAGATCTGAACACAAACATTGATGGAAATGAGCAGAGAACCAAGAGTGTTTATGAAGAGAGGTCCCAGAGAAGGCAGGATTGAGATTCCAGGTAGAGAAGAATCCCTTGGCCCAGATGAAAAGACGTGAAAGTCGCTCAGTCGTGTCTGACTCTTTGTGACCCCACAGACTACAGTCCTTGGAATTCTCCAAGCCAGAATACTGGAGTGGGTAGCCGTTCCCTTCTCCAGGGGACTAACTAAACAAGGAGGCCCTAACACTGAATTGGCTCTAATGCTGAAGCACCTTACAGAAGCAAAACAAAACCTAAGCCTGTAATGTCTCAAGCTTACAAATTTGAAATCTGTGGACAACCAATCACAAATGGCCAATGAAGCTTTAAGCTATAGCCAATCAATAATTTCCCAGCTCCTCCTTTTCTCTGTGAAAGTCTCCTTCTAACTCCTATTGGCGGAGTGCTCCTAACCACTTACAGTTGGGCAATACCTGATTCAAACTGATTTTTGCTCAGATAAACTCTTACCATTTTTAATATGCTTCAGTTTATCTTTTAAGAGAGGAAAAGAACAAGGATGGAAGACAGGCATCTGGTAGCAGCAGAGCAAGAAGCAGATGCCGTTTCTGAGTAACAGCTTCTATTTCCTTAGAAACAGGGGGCAAGGTTATCTGCCGGAAGGAAGAGAGGATGAAGGCACGATTCAAAGTGATTGTTCTTCTTTGCCGCCTTCACGGACCATTTGTGTGGGCAGCTCAATTCTGTCCCTGAAATTGCCGAGTCACTCACAGGAGCTCTTCAGGTACATCCTGCTTGATTATTTTGGGAGGAATAGTTTAAATATTAAATGTCATGAATGAAATTATGCTAGACAAAAAGGAGTTACAGAAGGAGAAAATAGAGCCTGTCAAGAAAAAAAAAATCAAGAAATTATCCTACTATAAAGCTCCTTTTTCAGTTGAAATGATGAAATATTTCTACATAGGATGGATTTCAGAACCATCCAGCATCACTCTTTTTGTCTATTTCTATATCCGTATTGGACTTCAGGAGTCTCTGCAATATCATATGGAGAATTTTGCCATAAGATAAAAGGGCCCAGCTGTAACTATTTGTGAAACTGCAAATTCTTTTAATCTCCCATATTCTACAATAGGATATTACAATTTTCAGAATTTATTTAAATTTATATTTCAAATTCATTTTTGTAAAACTTTCAACACAGTACAGTATGTTGCTTAGCTATCCCTTTATTAGATCCTGTGTATTAAATTTCATTCAGAATCAAATGCTTAAATTAACTCTTTTGAAGAATTGATATGCTCCTTCCTCCCTGATAACAAAAGTTAGGCAATTTACTAGATTTCTTCCTTTGACATGGTTAGAGGGAAATTCTTACATTTACTCAGAGCAACTCTACTTACCCTTGTAGCTAATCTATTCTTCCCTTTCCATTTCCTCTAGTCTGTAGCCTGAACTAATGTGCCCCAAATGGACAAAATTTGGGGGATATATAATAGAAATAAAATAGTTAGTAGACCAACTTAATCTTGTGGATAGTCAAAAGCAAGTTCAATTTCTTCCTAAACACTGTGTTTACCTGGTCTTCATAGTACATAATTAGTTGAGTTCAGTCGCTCAGCCGTGTCCAACTCTTTGTGACCCTATGGTCTTCAGCATACCAGGCTTTCCTGTCCAACACCAACTCCCGGAACTTGCTCAAACTCATGTCCATCGAGTCAGTGATCCAACAATCTCATCCTCTGTCGTCCCCTTCTCTTCCTGCCTTCAATCTTTCCCAGCATCATGGTCTTTTCCAATGAGTCAGTTCTTAGTACCAGGTGGCCAAACTATTGGAGCTTCAGCTTCAGCATCAGTCCTTCCAATGAGTATTCAGGACTGATTTCCTTTAAGATTGACTGGTTTGATCTCTGCTATCCCAGGGACTCAGACACATAATAAATTGTTATAAACTAAATATTCTAACATCCTGAGCCTACATCAGAAAAAATTATCTTGAAAACTTTTCATAACTTAGATAGTACTATGTCCAAGTCTACTAAGTGGCATTCCAGCCTCTTACTAAACTGCTAAACTGTACAACAATGTACAAAGGAAAACAAACAAAAGTATAATTCATCAGTGTTTTTTAAAACAAAATTTTGGATCTAGTATTTTATCAGATATTCTGTTGCCCATTTCACCTGACTCTCTCCCAGAAAGTAGCATTCTAATTTTTCTGAGGGTAATTGTAACTCTGCTTGCTCAGTGGTTTTTATTCTTGCGAGTGATTTGTTTTAGTCAGTTTATACCATTCACATGCCTCATATTGTTTTCTAGGAGCCAGCCCATGATATTGAGAGGCGATACACATCTGGTACCTTTAAAAGGAGCATCTGCATTGCCTGCAATAATTAGCATTTTGCTTTACGGTGCATCCTGCTTTGCATTTATACTGCACCCTGAATCAAATGACTTTAAGACCCTGAATTAGTTAATCTATACAACACTGCTACCTTGCACAACAGCTCAGAAAGATATGAAGGAATTTTATTCAAATTTAACCTAGAAAATGGGTGAAAGTGAAATTAGGCAAGCAAGGCAATAAAGCAACAAGCCTAGAATAAGAACACCTGGAGATGAAAAACCTGGAGCCGAGTCTCTAAGCCCAACTACTTCCCTAAGAATTCCTGAGCGCTAATGAAAGCAATTAACACTGCATACTGCCTGCCTCCCTGTATCCTGCCTGCTGGTGGACTTTCAGTGGCCTACATGTCATCTCCATGATAGCATTAAAACTAAGCAAAAATTACTTGGGAGATAATAAAGGGTAGCTAGCCAACAATCCTCTAAGGTTTCTGTATGCTAAGTGAAACAGGTATTTTTAAAACCATTGAAGAATGCCATCTCGTTTCCCCAATGTGCCATAGATTGTTTAAAAGCAAGTGGTTTCTAGAACTTATAAGTATTCTGCTTTATTTTTGCAAAAAGCCTAATTCCTCTCTCCTCTATATACCTATCCATTGGAGAGTAGATAAATGGTACAAATAAATTATGTTCTAATCTCTATAGATGAAATTTGGCAACTTGCTTCCTTTCGACATGTGAAAGTGAAAGTGTTAGTCACTCAGTCGTGTCTGACTCTTCGTGATCCCATGGACTGCAGCCCGCCAGGCTCCTCTGTTCATGGAATTCTCCAGGCAAGAATACGGAGTGGGTAGCCATCCCCTTCTCCAGGGGATCTTCCTGACCCAGGAACCCAGGTCTCCTGCACTGCAGGCAGATTCTTTACCATCTGAGCCAGCAGGGAAGCCCCTCTTTGTGACATAGGAACAAGTAGCTTATTTCTTTGCTGAAGTTGTAGGGTTGCTAGGAACACAGAGTGCCTCTTCAGCCTCATTAGCTTTTCTAGGATGTGGGGTCTTTGTGATGCATTTTAGAATTTTCACTATGCTTATAGGATGATTCACAACTTGCTGCTTAAAATAAATGAGTTTTTCCAACATCATCTTTTCCCTGCTAGGTGAAGACTGTGCCCTTATCATGTACAAAATTTCCATTATTTTTTGGAGTGCATTTCTGAACTTCCTATTTATTTCTCTGGTCTGTCTATCTATGCAATGGTAGCATACTGCATTAAATTCTGAGGTTCTATAATAGGTTTAATATCTGGTAATATCCACTCTCTTCAATGTTCTTTTCCAGAATTTCACTAGCTACTCATATTTATTTTTCCAAATATTCTTTTGCATCAGTTTGTGCTGTGCTTAGGTACTCAGTTGTATCCGACTCTTTGCGATCCGATGGACTGTAGCCCACCAGGCTCCTCTGTCCATGGGGATTCTCCAGGCAAGAATACTGGAGTGGGTTGCCATGTACTCCTCCAGGGGGTCTTCCCAGCCCAGGAATCGAACCCAGGTCTCCTGCATAGCAGGCAGATTCTTTGTCATTTGAGCCGCCCAGGAAGCCTGCATCAATACGTGCACTTTTTAAATATAGTGTTGATCTTCTCATTGTGTATAAATTAACTTAGTAAGGATGATATCTTTATTGACTATGGCTATCCAAAGTAAGATATATTTTTTTCATTTGCTCAATAGTTTTTGGTGCCTTTTAACGGTGTTTTAAACTTTTCTTTATATAGACCACTCCTATACTTTATTAAGTGTATTCTTATTTTTATTTTTACGGTGCCACAATGTATATAAGCTTTTTAAAAATTATATTAGATCTTAAAACTTGTTATTTGTACATGAAAGCTATTGGTTTATATGTATATAATTTTATTACACTATTTTACTTAATCTCTTACTGTTTTAATATTTATCTATTCATTCTCTTCAGCTTTCCAAGTATAAATCATATCACCCAGAAATAGTAATTTTTTCAACCTTCTTTAGAATTTTTGTAACTCTATTGTCCTTTAATTACATGAATTACTACTTCCAGCACAAGGGCAAATAAAAGTAGTAAGAGTAGGAATTGATATCTTATCCCTGTTTAGAGTGGTTATCCATCTAGGAAAAAAATTATATTCATATGTTATAAACTTACACATTGAAAGTGAAAGTGTTGGTCATTCAGTCATGACTCTTTGTGATCCCATGGACTACAGCCCACCAGGCTCCTCTGTCCATGGAATTCTCCAGGCCAGAATACTGGAGTAGGTTGCTATTTCCTTCTCCAGGGGATCTTCCCAACCCAGGGATTGAACCCTGGTCTCCTGCATTGAAGGCAGATTCTTTACCATTTGAGCCACCAGGAAAGTGCATTATACAAGAATAAATTCCAAACCAATCAAAGATTTACATGTAAATAGTTAAGCCATAGAAGAAAATATTAGAAAACTTCTTTATAAACCTAGTTTTAAGGATTTCTTTCAAAATATTATTCAAAATGAAAAAGCCATTAAAAAGTTGAGAAATTTGATTACACCTTAAATGATTTCTAGCTAGAAATAAAATAAAATAAGGCCAAAAGACAAAAAATAAACTGGTAACAATGAAGGTATTTACAATTCATATAACAGAGAAAATAAAAATTGAAATGTAGGTCATATGGTATACATTTTCTATTTTAAAGAATAATGGAGAAATAAGAAATAATTTATGTTTGCATTTGCTTGTGTTTATATAAAGAAATTGCAGAAGAAAACACAATGAACTATTAATAATGGTTACCTATAAGAAGTGGAGTGAGAACTCAGTAAACTGGGGAAAGGGTTGGGAGAAAGACATTTTACTATATACATTTATTCATTCATTCATTCATTTAAGTTTTTCAACAAATTAATAAATGTTTTAAAATAAAGTAATGACTTCTCAGAAAGGTGAGAACAGAAGAACTGATCAAAATCCGTCTTTTGTTTCAACTGAAAAATAAGAAAAGTGTGTAAAGGGATTTCTCCCAGAGTTGGCCCAAATGAACAAGACTGAAGTGAGTTATCAAGAGCTAGCTGCTATAATCTCCATTCTACAAACACCTAATGTTGCCAGGGTCACTAAGACCGCATGCTAAACCTCTGTGCAAACAGAAATCGGCATCCCCATACTGAGTCAGACTCAGTTCCCCCAGCCTGGGCAAGTAAACAGTGTACCTATGATAATTTTAGATGATTTCTCTTCCCCTCAATGCCTTACTCCAGGGCACATGGCTCGGTCAGCAAGAACATGCATGTCAGCCCCCACGCAGCCAAATGCCTTCACCAACCATTCTGAGCTGTGAGAAAGTGAGGCAAGGCTCAGGGAGGGACAAGGCCACGTGGATCCTCTTGTACCACATCAGTGTTGTGGGAGCAAGGCATGTGAACCAGGGAGAAGCAGGGGTTTTCCTGGCCCCAATTTTCTGTTACGAATTCCCTTCCCCAGTGTGATGGAATATGGGTCTAAATTGAAGAAGAGTTTTTCCTAAAAGGAAAGTGAGATAGAGATTGAGAAAAAGAGGGAGAGCAAGGACAGAGGAAATTTAGGAGAAACAGGAACTTCCTGCCTTAGAGTCACTTTCGGTGTTTTATGAAAACACTCCAAAGCAAAAGTATAGGGCTGAGAAAATATATGAGGTCACACAAAAGAAAGTACAGACAGGCAGCTTCTCACCAACTGACAAATTCCTGACTCTGAGGCATTTTCCTAAAACAAAAGGACATTTATGTGGATTGGCAGGTAGATAACAGAAAAATGACATCATGCACCGAAAAGCAATGACCAGGTTAAAAGGAAAATCAGATGTGGAAGTCTGACCACTGGTTTCAAAAGCTTATAAAGTGCTATCCCCTTCTGGAACTTCCCATGCCCCATTTTCCTCTCCATTCCTATCCATCTGCCGAATACTCAAACTATTAGTATGAATCTCTATTATCTCTTTTACTATTAGATAGAAAAGGAAGAGTAAAAAAAAAAAAAAATCAAGCTAAACAGGGAGCAGACCCAAAGAGAATACATCATTTTAAATTTTTGCTCAAATAACAGATAAAAATAGGCCTGCCTTCTATCAAAGATAAGTATACACAAAATAAACAGTGTTAAGTCCTTTGAAAAGTTTTGGCAAGAAAATAAAAATAACATGATAAAGCTGGAAGAGTGTATTTTTACAAAGATATGTTCCAAAAAGCAAATACCAAATATTTTAGACCATTGTTTTTATACTATTAGAAATGAAAGATAAGATACAGGAAGATGTATTTGAAAGAGAATGACTACACTAGGGGAAAAACGTAAAGCATGTAAGGTAACTAATAATGTCATGACATATTTAAAATAACACTCACAGCTGCAGAGAACTAAAGTGACCTTGCAGAACGTTAAAGCTGGGATGTGGAGAGAGATTTGACATGTTCTTCCAGAAAGAAAAGGTAAAGGAAAAAGAAATGAAAAAGTCAGAGAGAAAGGATAGAATAGTCGAGCAAGCAGCAGAAATCTGACATCTGGATAATTGATCTTCCTTGAGGAGAAAATAGAATACCCCAGTCCAAAGCCATTTAAGAAATAGGGATTTAGGCTTCTAGCATTCTCCTTCAGTTTATTCTTGCTAAAAAACTGAATGCTAGCTCAGATGTCCAGTGCATTGATCTTCTTGCCCAGTTCATGGGTTATTTTCCTCAGGAGCCAATGATGAAAGTCACCACCCAAATGTCTTGTCTTAAAAGAGAATAGAGTGCATTTATGAAATAAAAATAAGACCCAGCAGTAAAATACAGTGCTGATTTAAATAGTGGGCAATAATCATCAAAGTGACAATAAGAACAACGTAAGAATACTGAATATTGTGTAAGGCACCACACGAAGTATTAGCTAATTTAATAATCACCAACAACCATATGAAGAAAGTATTATTATGATTATGATTATTATTATTATTATTATCACCATTTAATTGATGAGTAACCTAAAGTTTAGCAGAAGTTAAAGATCACACAGTTTGGAAAAGGAAGAACAGAGACCTGAGTTGAGCTTATCTTTCTCTGGAGTCCATGCTTTTAGCCAGGACATCATCACTGAGTAACAATGGTTCTGAAAGTCCAGGTTATCTTGGATAGTTATGTTTGTTCCTAAGATATTCCTTTGTGGTTGATCCACAGCCTGAAGTTTCTGATTTTTCTAATGAAGAATCAGAAGACAGTCGATCTCTGGCGTGTGCAAATCAACCCCTGAGGGGTTGGTTTTGGCCAGCTAAGCTTTGATGATTTCTATGATGCACAGAAATTTGTAGCCTGTTACTTGACACAGCCCAAAACTATATTGTCACTGAATAAAGCCTGATATTGAGTGTAAGTGAAACTCTGAACTGTTTCAAATGAAGAAGACATAACAAAAGAGAGATGAGGGGCAGAGGATAGACAATAGACTATGAAAGCAAATGCAGCTTTCTAAGCAACCAAGCAGATTCCAGCTGATCACACAAACTCCAGCAGCTAGACAGGTGCCATCTGTACCAGAGAGGTCACTAAATATCCAAGGAACAATAAAGCTATCTCTATTTGCCTTTACTTTTGATGATATGTACTGATACCATAATCATAAACTTGGTTATAAGGGCCTGCTGCTTTTCATGAAAAATGTCAAATAAACTCATTGAGTCAATTTGTAAACTGAAAGGAAAACACTGGCTTCCCCTAGACAAATATAATAGATCAGAAAAATGTGTCAATGACATAATAAGGAAAAACAAGCAAAAACCTCTCCTAAAAGAAAGAAATGAATAAACCTACAAAATAATAGGTATACTTGTATGTTTATCAAAACAACAAAATTCTTAAAAAAAAATAAAGAAATAAAAGTAATTAACACCTTGACATAACTTAACAAAATTACTGAATTTCTAGGAGGAGAAAGAACCCCAAAGTATCCAGGCATAAAAAGAAGGTGACATAGAATAAGTAACATAAAATCAGGCTGTCCTCAGATTTCTCCCCTGAGACATTAAATTCTAGATAAAAATGAAGCAGCATCTGTCCTAAATGCAACACCCTTCTTAAGGCTCAGAGTGTACATTCACATAGAAAGCTTCTACAAAGTACTGTCACACATATGAAAAAGAATAACTTTGAACATTAAGTTGTCTATATATATATCAGCTTACTGCTTCTCATAGCTTCCATAGGAGGTGACATTATTATTATTATTTTAGTAAAGAGGATGCTGAAGCACAGGGAACTTAGTTAACTGCCTGAAATCACGTATCTAGAAAGAACCCAAACACTCCAGCTGCAAAATTTGTACTTTGAATCATTACACCGTTTGAAAACTAACAAATCATCTAAAATAAAAGGTAATGAACAGGTCATTACCAAGGACAGCCCTTGGACATAAAGAATATCAAACTGGTCAATCCTAAAGGAAATTAATTCTGAATATTCATTGGAAGGACTGATGCTGAAGCGCCAATATGTTGGCACCTGATGCAAAGAGCCTACTCACTGGAAAAGACCTTGATGCTGGGAAAGATTGAGGGCAGGAGGAGAAGAGGATTAAATTGTTGGATAGTATCATTGATACAATGGATGCTAGTTTGAGCATACTTTGGAAGATAGTGAAAGACAGGGAAGCCTGGCATGCTATAGTCCATGGGGTGGCAAAGAGTTGGACACAACTGAGTGACTGAACATCAGCATTATGATAAATCCATTCTGGATAGCTCCTCCCATCCCCCAGGTTTAAGCTTAAATGTCATTCCATTAGAGAAATCTTCTCTATGACATCTTTCAGACCAGGTCTACCACTCAGGTATATCTAGGAAACCAGAGTTCTTTTTGGTCTTTTAAACAGAGGGGATTTAATACAAGGAAACAGTTACAAAGATGATGAAAAAGCTGTGAAAATAAATAGGGGGACAGGAAGACAAAGGTTAATAACAGAGATTCATAACAGCATGAGGCTATTATTATCTCTGTGCAATAAAAAGACGATGGCAACAAGCAGGGTCCCAGAAATCATGGCTTTTCGGAGGAAGCTAGGACCCTAAAATGAGGAACACCAGAAGAGATGGAGCTACTGCTGGAGGGATTGGAGGGGACAGACAGAGAAAGGGAGACTTTCACTGGACTCTTCCCCAGCCATCTTTCAATCTCCTGGCTCTACCTCTCAGGGTCGAACCCATTTGAAAGGCACAGGTTAAAGAAACCGGGATAATGTTGTTCCCTATGACAGAGAGCAGAACAGGAGAAGGACAGTGAACCACTGCGGTAAACTTCTCCGGCTAAACCACCAAATGCCCACGTACTATCCCTACCATAATGCAGCCTACCTTGCATCCGTTTGTTCAGTGTGTGCCTCCCCCACTGCTACAGTCATGTATAGCATTGCACCTTTTAGATCAGCCTGCTGGAAAGAACCTGCACAGTGAGCTGACTGCCTCCATTTGCCGCACCTACTGGCTCCACATAGCATTCACACCGAGGCCATGCTTCGCCAGAGCTCCTCTGAGCCAGTGACTAAGCACAGCAGAGGTATTCAAGCTGGGCCATTCACGGACTTTAGGACGGATGTGACTCCTCTTTTTGCTTCCCCTCAGCCTGGATGAGACTTTCTCAGGGCTGCACTGTAGACATGGGTTTCTCCTACCTACTCTCCTTTCTTCCTCTCTCCCTGCAGCACTGTTAGACCTGCATCAGGGGCTGGGCTCATCTACCCTCACTCCCTTCTCCTGCAATCCCTCACAGGTATTTCCTCTAACCTCTTGAACTTCTAATTCCATCCTGGCATGTGCTTGCCTAGAAAATCCACCAAACTATTGCTGTTCAGTTGCTAAGTTGTGTCCAACTCTTTGTGACCCCATGGACTCCAGCAGGCCAAGCTTCCCTGTCCATCACCACCTCCCAGAGCTTGCTGAAACTCATGTCCATTGAGTTGGTGATGCCATTCAACCATCTCATCCCCTGTCATCCTCTTCTCCCTCTGCCCTCAGTATTTCCCAGCTTGAGGGTCTTCTCCAATGACTCAGCGCTTCACATCAATTGGTCAAAGTGTTGGAACTTCAGCTTCAGCATCATTCCTTCCAAAGAATATTCAGGGTTCATTTCCTTTTTTTTTTTTTTTTTTAATTTTTGGAAGTTCTCTCCTTTTATTGAGGACATTTTAATTCAATGACACAGCATGTATCTTCTGTTTGTTTGTTTTCCTTGTTATTTATTTTTTTTATTTTATTTATTTATTTTTTATTAGTTGGAGGCTAATTACTTCACAACATCTCAGTGGGTTTTGTCATACATTGACATGAATCAGCCATGGAGTTACACGTTAGGATTGACTGGTTTGATCTCCTTGCTGCCCAAGGGGCTCTCAAAAAGTTTGTGCAGGTTTTTCTGTACCACCTTACAGTAAAACTCAAATAAACTTTTTGGCTAACCCAATAAGACCTCCCAGAGGGGAGAGAATGTGTAGATCTTGTTCATTTCTACAGTCCCATCACCCAGTATAATACCCAGTACAGAGCTGGCACTCACTACATATTTAATGAATAATTGTCAAGTGTTTGAAGAACTAAATTGACACCACACAATATATTTTTAGCAATAAGCATTAATCATGAACAGATTTGAAACAAGCAGTAAATAACTTGCCCTCAGATGTGGATTCATGAGTCATCCTGCAGTTTACAGCTTGCTCTCATACAAAAAGAGTTCTGGTATTAATCACTGAGGTGAATAATACGCTAACATTCCTGGACTTGACATAGGGCATAGCTCCTAGGATTCTTTCTTGGTTTCCAAGTAAAGCAAATAAATTTTAAGTTGCTATTTCAAATTTTTCAGATTTTCACTATTCACTGAAAGATGTGTGTGTTCAGCAGATAGACAACAAAGAATCCAGGCTTCATAAAGTCAGAAGACAAGATTACTCACGGGATTATTCTTGTAGTCAGGGAGCTGAACACTACAGAATCCAATTTAACTGTCCCTTTCCCTGTTGGCCCCTTATTTGAATCTCACTCTATTTTTTGTTTCCTTTTTTCAGAAGGGAAAACATTTAAAATTTCTGAATCCAAACTGAGATTACTAAAAATCAAGCACACAGTGCTGCGAGTGCTAGCAATTTTCTTTCATCTTTCTCCACAAAACCAAGAGCAAGATAAGATGGCATGTCTAGAGAAATAATAGGCATTGTGTTAAGTGCCAACCTCTTTTAAAAAGTCTTCTTTGCCACTAGGATTAACTCCTTCTTAAGACAAAAGTCTGAACCAGGCAAATGCTTATGTGCTTCTGTATGAAATTTCTGAAAAAGTCTAGGCTTACTTTGCACAAAGAATATGCAGTCATTCAGCTTTCATGTCTATTATGTTTCTGAAATTAATCATATAAAATAACTCAAGAAGAAAACACAATTGTTCCCTTTTGTCTATATTTCTTATAAATTGGTAGGTAAATCCACAGGTTTAATGTGATTCAGTTTTTACTGTCAAGATTGTTTTAGAGATGATGCCATGAACTTCCACTGGAAGGCACATACGTCTGGTCATTGTCTTCTTTATGATGGAAGCAGACTCTGGTGCTCAATACCCTGCTCCATCCAACAAGCTGGAGTTGCAAAATAGTACTATAATATTGTTTTTCTTCACTTATGAACTATAGTATTTTATAAAAAGAAACCAGCTGATCAGTAATGTGATTATCTCAGGTGCAGTTAGTATAGAAAAGGCAGAATAAAAGCTTTACTCTATTAATCTACTTACCAGCTTTTAAAATAATGAATTGGATTCATATGATCCTCCCAAGATGACTAATGAATCTTTTAAAAGTCATTCTTAACTGATTTCTTTAAATGTATTTGATGTGTTTTAATTCATTGCAACTATTATCTTTATTTGTGCCCAAGTTAGGCCATCTTTAGCCAGAGTCCTTTTGAAACAATCTCAGTAGTCTTTGATAGTGGATTTACCTTCAGATATGACAAGATTTCTATGCTTATTTGTGCATTTTCTACCCCAAATCTGAAATCAGCCTCTTCTCCAAGAAGTTATGGCTTATGTATAGGAGGAAATGGAAAATGTGAGCTGGTGGTGGTCATTTGCTGCTTGGGTTGGTCACTTTTCTAGGCCTTTATAGGGAACAAAATTAGGAAATATGTAATTTGGGTAGGAGGAAAAGGGGACAACAGAGGATGAGATGGCTGGATGGCATCACCGACTCGATAGACATGAGTTTGAGTAAACTCCGGGAGTTGGTGATGGACAGGGAGGCCTGGCGTGCTGCGATTCATGGGGTCACAAAGAGTCGGACACGACTGAGTGACTGAACTCAACTGAACTGAATTTGGAAAAAGGATAAAATATATCATGTGTCCATACCTCACTGATAGTTCAACTCAAATTCAGGACTGATGTGTTTTTACAAGTCTTGCATTATAAACTGGCTATTAAGGCATACAATCTGAAAAACTCTGATGATGTAAAAAAAATAGAACCATCTTGTTTCTTTGAGAAAGAGAAAGATAGAGACAGAGAAAGGAGAAACTTATTGATTAGACAAGAACTAAAACCCACCCATTGGGATGGTTATTATCAAAAACAAAAAGCTTTTAGTGTAGAGATGGACATTTACCAGCACACCTGACCCCTCTCCTCCCACCCAGGAGGGAGGAATGAATACAGCCCTCTGAGTCCAGTATTTCAAATACTCTGATATTGTGCTTTTTTTATTTCAGATTTTTAAAAAATAAAATTTTACTGATCATGTTAAAAATATATTACAAAATAACAAGTATCGGTGAGGATGTGGAGAAACTGGAACTCTTGTGTACTGTTAGTTGATGTTGTCCAGTTGCTAAGTCATGTCCAACACTTTGCGACCCCATGGACTGCAGCATACCAGGTTCCCTGTTCTTCGCTATCTTCTGGAGTTTGCTCAAACTTGTCCATTGAGTCCATGATGCCATCCAACCATCTCATCCTCTGTCACCCCCTTCTCCTCCTAGCTTTAATCTTTCCCAGCATCAGGCTCTTTTCCAATGAGTTGGCTCAATGAGTCAGCTTTTCACATCAAGTGGCCAAAATATTGTTGGTGGGAATGTAGAAATGGAATAACCATTTGATCCAGTAATTCCACTTTGGGGCGTATACCTAAAAGAATTGAAAGCCAAGTCCTGAGGAGATGTTCATATACCCATATCCATAGCAGCATTATTCTCAATAACCCAACGGTAGAGACAATTCAAGTGTCCACCATAAATAAGTGGATAAATAAAATGTAGTATATACATATAATGGACTAGTATTCTGTGTTAAAAAGGAAGGAAGTTCTGACACATACTGTAACACAGATGAAATCTGAGGACATCATGCAAAGTATAAGAAGTCAGTTACCAAAAGACACGTATTGTGTGAGGTACATAGCATAGTCAAATTCATAGAAACAGAAAATAGAACAGCATTGCCAGGGGTCTGGGAGGAGGGAGGAATGGAGAATTCTTGTTTAATGGACACAGAGTCTCAGTTTTACAAGATGAAAATAGTTTTGGAAATAGATGGAGATGATGGCTGCACAATGTGAATTGAACTTAACAGAACAGAACTGTACATTTAAAAATGGTTAAGATGGTATAAGCTTTATGTTATATGTATTTGGCCACAATTTTTAAAAGGAGAACTAAGAGACATAGCAACAAACTGTAATTAATGTTATTTGGATCCAGATTCAGAATTTAAAAACAGAAGTATAAGGTATCACAGTGTTTATTCCCCAAGGGCTTGAGCTGTCACTTCGGGAAGTAGAATTGTAGGAAGGGAAAAGTATCACTGGAAAGGAGGAAAAGCTGACATCAAGTTGCCTATGCCTAAGGGCTGATTCTGCCTGGGCCTCTGGGAAGCATATGGCAGGCTGCTGAGAGCTGTCTTTGCAATACAGGAGGCACAGTGTTGCCCCTGAGTTTTTAATGGCCTTCCACTTCTGAGATGGACTGTATGCCCAATGGTATGCTGTCTTCCTTTGGTACCTAGGGACATGGGACTCGCGCTCAGAGTGAGACACTGCCTGCAAGAGGAGCCTGAGCATGCATAAAACTCCGAGGCTGAAATAATTAAGGGGCTGAGAGTTTGTGATCTGAGGACCCCAAGGCCTCTCCCACAGAGGACCAGGCTGGAAATAATACTGCCTGTATATTGATGCCACAGAGGAAGGATCAGAAACTTTTGCTAGATGTGCTCATCATATTGTTATGTTTAACAGAGAGAGGGAGAGAAAAAAGTCTTGTTCTAGAGGAACATTCTGAAATATTCACAGATGAATTGATATGACATCTGGGATTTGCTCCAAGATAAATGGAGAGGAAGACTTCTCTTCTTCTGTGAGGAACAGAGAAATAAAATTGTCCATAAGTTAATACTTGTTGAAGCAAAGGAATACGTACATGGAGTTTACTATAATATTCTTTCTATTTATCCATAAAATTTTCCATAGTAGAACTTTTTGAAAATTTAATTGTTTGACAACATTTGTAAAGATAGGTTCCTAAATTCACTAAGGTCGAATGTGTATCTTTCTGTGAGGCCTCTTTTCATTTTGTGTGTGTGTATGCTCAGTCTCTCAGCTGTGTTTGACAGTTTGCAGTCCTGGCAATTATTTTCTATTCTCAAATCCTGAAAGTTGCCTTAGGTATGGGTCTCATGGTCTAAAAAATGTCATTTCCACCTGCATGCTAAGTTTGAAAATGTTTGTAAACACATAATTAGAGAGACTTTAAAATAAATGTTAATTGTTCATGCAGTGTGATTATTTGCTACCTATACATTTTGACTTGTTTCCTGCTACCAGAAAATATTCTAAGATTTAAACTTGACTTTTACAGCAGTATATCATTTGCTATAGAGTAACATGAAAGAAAAAGTGAAAGTGTAGTTGCTCAGTTGTGTCCAACTCTTTGCAACCCCGTGGACTGTAGCCCACCAGACTCCTCTGGCCTTGGAATTCTCCAGGCTAGAATATTGGAGTGGGTTGCCATTCCCTCCTCCAGGAGATGTTCCTGAGCCAGGGATCAAACCCCAGTCTCCTGCATTGCAGGCAGATTCTTTTCCATTCGAGCCATAGGGAATAGATTGAGATAACTCTAAAACAAGAAAGCCAACAAGCAAATCTTTGTTGTACTGTGGCCACAAGTTCCAAAAACTGTGCTGTACAATGGGAAAGACGGACCTGCTTTAACCACTGCATGAGTTGTTTCTTCAACAAACTTCCAAACGTGTTCTAGAAGTCAGATAAACACTGTGTTACCTTTCCTGGACAATGTCCTATTCTGTCTTGTGGCATTTAACCATTTATATCTTGGTTGTAGTTCTTTGGTGGCAAACTGCAGGAACCAACAGTTTCTTAATCTAGAAAGGAAATCATTGGAAGGATATAGGATTGCTTACAGGGAAGAAGAAAAAGCTGAAGAACAGAGCTTAACAAAGGGTGGAGACCTGAGCAGCATTAGATGTCGTGGTGTTGGAACAAATGGATGATGTCTTAGGGTACCACCACCAGGGGGAATGGCCTGGGACTATTCTCAGTGCTCACTTCCTCTGCCCAAGACTCCTTTCCCCCAGAAATCTCAGTGATATAACTTGGGTTGGGTCCCCTCCCTTGGTCTTGATTGACAAGCTTAGCGTTGCTTACCTGTGGGGAGGATTATTTCCCCAAAGCAAAAATGAGGACCAAAAAAAGAAGACAACTGGAGAATGAAGGCTGGGGCAGGAAAATCAACAGAGGCCTTCTCCTGTCTCCTTCACTGAACTAAAAGAGGCTCATTCATTTCAGTATCCACAGAGCACAGTGGAGGATCTGGCTGAGAAGTGTGCACAGTGGATGTTAACACTGGCCACCACAGGTCTTGCCACAAGCAAGGACCTGCCAAGTAGAAAGACAGTGCCATCCAACACAACTTGACTAACTTAGATGTGCTGGGAGACAATGGATGAACCCAAGCCTGGTAGAGAAACAAACAGAAATAGAACGAACAGAAGAAACGAGAGAAGTACCCTGTGGCTTGACCACACAACTCCATCGCAATCAGAGGTGGCACATCCTTTCAAACAAAGGCCTGAGAAGATGAAAGACCAAGGTGTCACATGTACACATTTATCAGTTAGACTATTTCTTGATTGGTTACTTGAGTCCATATATTTATTTGTATATGGAACCCCCAAGTTTAAGACAAAGTTATGAGACTCTGCCAGTAGTGGCTATAGAATTTTCCACTCTGTGTGCAACAAACTATTGATCACATATTGATCTGTTAGATATATTCCTACATATCTTTGTCAGTATTATCATTTATGACCATGAAGGGCAGTAATATTTTGCCATTAGTATGAAAGACTACCATATATTGCAGAACACAGACAAGAGACACTCTACTGAAGCAGAGAATGTTATATAAGCAATAAATGAAACATGTCAGTGCCTAGCCATTTCTAAATCAACATTTAGTCCCTTAATGTTAACATACAATTTATGAAAGGTTGTGAGTACAAAGCTCTTTTTTAATGCAGGTAACTTTAATAGCAACATACATGCAGGAGTAAATATTATTGCACACTCCACTTATGTAAGTGTGATTATATGCAATGCCCTAAAATAATTTTGCATCAATATATATATAAAAAATGTCACTGAAATAATGTTCAGATTCTAAGATAAATATCAGTTAAAATGCTGGACAATTCTAAAATGACCCAAACATGCTTTCCTTGTATAGACATAGATCTACTCAAACACTAAGAAGAAAGTTGGATTATATATTATCCATCATTAGCTTGTTCTGAAGAGTTTGGTTACTTCTGCACTTTTCTAATTATTTCCATTCCTCTGCATGGATGTGTGATCAGTCAGTTAAATCAAAATTACTTAATAATAAATAGTCTTCTGTATATATAAAGGTGCTAACTGGAGAAATCCAAATTCCAAAAGTATATCCCTTCTCTACTAATTGTGTTTTATTTAGAAATGGATTCCTTGTCTCAGTTAAGAGTACCTCTAAATTTCAGCTCTTCAATTTAAGCCAATCTTGTAAAGAAAAAAAAAATTTTAGAGAGGAGAGGAATAAGAAGAAAATCATCCACGCATAAAATATATTTCAGAAGTTCTAGTTGAATGAAGTGTCAGGGACCCTAACTTGAAATGACATCACTGCTGTATTTCAGAAAATTGTCTGGACATCTCAGGAAAACCAGTAAAGAGGACCTGATAGAATTTTATTTGCTTCAGGGGATAAAGAACTTTCCAAAGAAAGTCATCCTAAGAGAATAAAAATGACTTCCAAACCATCAGTGACTTTGCTGATTGAAGAGACGACCCAGGTGCTGGCACTTACTTATTTGCGTTCTCTGTCTGGCACCCAGGAGAATAAAGGGCTCCAGGCAAAAGCCCAGCACGCTAGTTCACATAACTCCATGCGGACAGGGAATATAGGCACCAGCATCACCATGGTCTGTCCACCCAAGAGATCCCAACACAAAGTGGGAGACAGTCCTCTCCCCGCTTTTGCTACAGACTGTCTTTCAGTTTGGCTGCTGAAGGGGCTCTGCCTGGTCCCTAGAGTGCCCATCAGAGGGGTGGAGTGCCTGAGGGAGAGCAGAGCGATATTTGCTGGCTGGTCATCCCTCAGGCACATGTGGGAATCACTGGAATGACCATTTCAAGTAAGCATGCATGATGCTTGAGCAGGTGATAGTGAGAGCCTGTCAAATTGGAGATATCTGTGATAATGTGACTGCATTGTATCTACAGATTAGTGAGCCTGGGTCAACTCAGAGGACAAATACATGAGTAAACCCTAATCACTTTAAAACACCTTTTCCCTGACATTGTGTGTGTGTGTGTGTGTGTGTGTGTGTTAGCCACTCAGTCATGTCCAACTCCTTGTGATCCCATGAACTGTAGCCCGCCAGGCTAATCTGTCTACGGAATTCTCAAGGCAAGAATACTGAAGTGGGGTGCTATTCCCTTCTCCATGGAATCTTTCTGACCCAGGGCATCAAACCCAGGCCTCCTGCATTGCAGGAAGATTCTTTACCTTCTGAGCCACCAGAAAATCAAAATTAGAAGACTATAATGTCACAGAAGACTGTGATGTGTGATGTACCAGGACAGACGATAACAATGGGAAATGTCTGGGTTTATTTATCCTGGAGAACGGTTTCTGATAATTAACATCTTTTCTCTGATTTCCATGGTTGCAGTAAATCAGTCCAAGCAACCCCTAAGCTCCTTAAAGATTCGCTTGGTTTTTTACACACACTCTGGATAGTTTATTTCAACCATTTTAGTGTCATCTTGTCCCATCATATCTGATAAGCAAAAAAAAATTAACTCGGGTTGACGTCTTCCCTACGAGAGATGCAGAGCTATTGAATTATCTAAAGATGGTTCTAAATACCAGCCTTTAAATGATAACTGATCTGCAAAAAGCAAGCATTGTTTCCGACATGCCATGTCACATTTCTAACTCTTCACTCTGCATTGTGTTACATCCTGCAATGTCAGCTAACGTGGAAAGCAGCAGTACATAACATGACAGGGTGACTTAAAATTGAATGAAAGCCACTGTTCAGGCTGAGCATCCATTCTATGCCATCCATTAGGAAAAATATAAGGGCAAAGAATGAAAGGTTATTTTCAGAAACCATTGTTTGAAATAAGCTATGCTTCCTTGAACACTTACATAAAATGTATCTCTCTTTTCTATATCTTTCCTCAGTAACTTATTATTGTGAAGGCCAATTTAAAAGATAAATCCAATGCTATTTCCCTAATCAACTTGCACTTATACATGCTGTCACCTCATTCCCTAACAGTTTTTGGCTGGAAATCATGGACCTTTTAAATTCTGGAGTTGGAAAGGACCTGGGAGATAATATAGGTCAACCCATTTACTGTGCTGATGAGGAAACAGCCACGATGTAAAAAGATTTGTCCAAAGTCACATTGGTACTTAGCAGCAAAGCTCCTGCTAGAACCTGCATCCCCTTTCAGTCAGTCTTTCAATTAAACCACGCTGGGTGTAAGTGGCAGAGAGGAGATGCTGCCCCCTCGAGATCATTTACAACTGTATAAATGGCAATTAGACCTAACATGCTCTGATTGAATTTCTCATTTCTTATCACATTTCAGCAATTTAGAGGGTTTGTTATTTACTTAGAACGGTCAAGGAACAAAATCCTGTGAACCTGATAAAATGTGCTGTGTAATATAAGCCAAAAATGAAATGAATGGAAAACCCAGGGAAAGACCGGAGAAAACATGGGAGAGGGCACAGATCTGGAGAGGAGAAAGCACTGACTACCACCCAGCTATTGTTCCCGTTTCCAAGATGAGAAAACCAAAGATCAGAGCCATTAGATTGTCCAAGGTGACCAGGAAGCAAACATTTTACCAAATCTTCTCTCAGTTACCTTTTCAACAAACAGTCGCTAACCAGATCTTTCATGGTTCAATTGCCTTCCCAATATAAATTAGCTTTATTTCAAATGTATGAGTTCAAATCAAGTTGTGAGAAATGATGATAAGGAGGAAGGACAAAGAGTAGAGTCATATGCTAGAGAAACTCTTCTAAAAACTGGCTGTATTTCAGGGGGTAGGAGAGACCAGCATGGAGGGATTTCAGATGAACCACAGTCTCCCTTCCCATCTATCACCAAGGCCTGAAACAGCTTGGTTTCATGGCCTTGTGCTAGCGATTTTTCTTCTTTGTGCATACATTGTCCATCCTGAAGTTTTTGTGTGGCAGCATCCACGTTGCTCTCATTAACACATTTGACTGAACTCAGGGTTGTCCCTGCTGCTCTCCATGCTCTG